>NC_090326.1:13412414-14891113 GCF_035084215.1 Heptranchias perlo | reverse complement strand
TAGGTGATGGATGATAGGTGATAGGTGATAGGTGATAGGTGATCGATGATCGGTGATAGGTGATAGGTGATAGGTGATAGGTGATAGGTGATAGGTGATGGATGATAGGTGATAGGTGATAGTGATAGGTGATGGATGATAGGTGATGGATGATAGGTGATGGATGATAGTTGATGGATGATAGGTGATGGGTGATAGTGATAGGTGATGGATGATAGGTGATGGGTGATAGGTGATGGGTGATAGGTGATGGGTGATAGGTGATGGGTGATATGTGATGGATGATAGGTGATGGATGATAGGTGATGGATGATAGGTGATGGATGATAGGTGATAGGTGATAGGTGATAGGTGATGGATGATAGGTGATGGGTGATAGGTGATGGGTGATAGGTGATGGGTGATAGGTGATGGGTGATATGTGATGGATGATAGGTGATAGGTGATAGGTGATGGATGATAGGTGATGGGTGATAGGTGATGGATGATAGGTGATGGATGATAGGTGATAGGTGATGGATGATAGGTGATAGGTGATGGATGATAGGTGATGGATGATAGGTGATGGATGATAGGTGATGGATGATAGGTGATGGGTGATAGGTGATGGATGATAGGTGATGGATGATAGGTGATGGATGATAGGTGATGGGTGATAGGTGATGGATGATAGGTGATGGATGATAGGTGATGGGTGATAGGTGATGGATGATAGGTGATGGGTGATAGGTGATGGGTGATAGGTGATGGATGATAGGTGATGGATGATAGGTGATGGGTGATAGGTGATGGATGATAGGTGATGGATGATAGGTGATGGATGATAGGTGATGGGTGATAGGTGATGGATGATAGGTGATGGGTGATAGGTGATGGGTGATAGGTGATGGATGATAGGTGATGGATGATAGGTGATGGATGATAGGTGATGGGTGATAGGTGATGGGTGATAGGTGATGGATGATAGGTGATGGATGATAGGTGATGGATGATAGGTGATGGATGATAGGTGATGGATGATAGGTGATGGATGATAGGTGATGGGTGATAGGTGATGGGTGATAGGTGATGGGTGATAGGTGATGGATGATAGGTGATGGATGATAGGTGATGGGTGATAGGTGATGGATGATAGGTGATGGATGATAGGTGATGGGTGATAGGTGATGGATGATAGGTGATAGGTGATAGATGATAGGTGATGGATGATAGGTGATGGATGATAGGTGATGGGTGATAGGTGATGGGTGATAGGTGATGGGTGATAGGTGATGGGTGATAGGTGATGGATGATAGGTGATGGATGATAGGTGATAGGTGATGGATGATAGGTGATGGATGATAGGTGATGGATGATAGGTGATGGATGATAGGTGATGGGTGATAGGTGATGGGTGATAGGTGATGGATGATAGGTGATGGATGATAGGTGATGGGTGATAGGTGATGGATGATAGGTGATGGATGATAGGTGATGGGTGATAGGTGATGGTTGTAGGTGATAGGTGTAGATGATAGGTGATGGATGATAGGTGATGGATGATAGGTGATGGGTGATAGGTGATGGGTGATAGGTGATGGATGATAGGTGCTGGATGATAGGTGATGGATGATAGGTGATGGGTGATAGGTGATGGGTGATAGGTGATGGATGATAGGTGATGGATGATAGGTGATGGGTGATAGGTGATGGATGATAGGTGATGGGTGATAGGTGATGGGTGATAGGTGATAGGTGATAGGTGATGGGTGATAGGTGATGGATGTAGGTGATGGATGATAGGTGATAGGTGATAGATGATAGGTGATGGTGATAGGTGATGGATGATAGGTGATGGGTGATAGGTGATGGGTGATAGGTGATGGATGATAGGTGATGGATGATAGGTGATGGATGATAGGTGATAGGTGATAGGTGATGGATGATAGGTGATAGGTGATAGATGATAGGTGATGGATGATAGGTGATGGTGATAGGTGATGGGTGATAGGTGATGGGTGATAGGTGATGGATGATAGGTGATGGATGATAGGTGATGGATGATAGGTGATGGGTGATAGGTGATGTGTGATAGGTGATGGGTGATAGGTGATGGATGATAGGTGATGGTGATAGGTGATGGATGATAGGTGATGGATGATAGGTGATGGGTGATAGGTGATGGGTGATAGGTGATGGATGATAGGTGATGGATGATAGGTGATGGATGATAGGTGATGGGTGATAGGTGATGGGTGATAGGTGATGGGTGATAGGTGATGGATGATAGGTGATGGGTGATAGGTGATGGATGATAGGTGATGGGTGATAGGTGATGGATGATAGGTGATAGGTGATAGATGATAGGTGATGGATGATAGGTGATGGGTGATAGGTGATGGATGATAGTGTGATGGATGATAGGTGATGGATGATAGGTGATGGATGATAGGTGATGGATGATAGGTGATGGATGTAGGTGATGGATGATAGGTGATGGATGATAGGTGATGGGTGATAGGTGATGGATGATAGGTGATGGATGATAGGTGATGGATGATAGGTGATGGGTGATAGGTGATGGATGATAGGTGATGGGTGATAGGTGATGGATGATAGGTGATAGGTGATAGATGATAGGTGATGGATGATAGGTGATGGGATGATAGGTGATGGATGATAGGTGATGGATGATAGGTGATGGATGATAGGTGATAGGTGATAGGTGATGGATGATAGGTGATGGGTGATAGGTGATAGATGATAGGTGATGGATGATAGGTGATGGGTGATAGGTGATGGATGATAGGTGATGGATGATAGGTGATAGGTGATAGATGATAGGTGATGGATGATAGGTGATGGATGATAGGTGATGGATGATAGGTGATAGGTGATAGATGATAGGTGATGGATGATAGGTGATGGGTGATAGGTGATGGATGATAGGTGATGGATGATAGGTGATGGATGATAGGTGATAGGTGATAGATGATAGGTGATGGATGATATGTGATGGATGATAGGTGATGGATGATAGGTGATGGATGATAGGTGATAGGTGATAGGTGATGGATGATAGGTGATGGAGGTGATAGGTGATAGATGATAGGTGATGGATGATAGGTGATGGGTGATAGGTGATAGATGATAGGTGATGGATGATAGGTGATGGATGATAGGTGATGGATGATAGGTGATAGGTGATGGATGATAGGTGATGGATGATAGGTGATGGATGATAGGTGATAGGTGATGGATGATAGGTGATGGATGATAGGTGATGGATGATAGGTGATAGGTGATGATGATAGGTGATGGGTGATAGATGATAGGTGATAGGTGATAGGTGATGGATGATAGGTGATAGGTGATGGATGATAGGTGATAGGTGATGGATGATAGGTGATAGGTGATGGATGATAGGTGATGGATGATGGATGATAGGTGATGGATGATAGGTGATGGTGATAGGTGATGGGTGATAGGTGATGGATGATAGGTGATGGATGATAGGTGATGGATGATAGGTGATGGGTGATAGGTGATGGATGATAGGTGATGGGTGATAGGTGATGGATGATAGGTGATGGGTGATAGGTGATGGATGATAGGTGATGGATGATAGGTGATGGATGATAGGTGATGGGTGATAGGTGATGGATGATAGGTGATGGATGATAGGTGATAGGTGATGGATGATAGGTGATAGATGATAGGTGATGGGTGATAGGTGATGGATGATAGGTGATGGATGATAGGTGATAGGTGATGGATGATAGGTGATAGATGATAGGTGATAGGTGATAGGTGATGGATGATAGGTGATGGGTGATAGGTGATGGATGATAGGTGATGGATGATAGGTGATGGATGATAGGTGATGGATGATAGGTGATGGATGATAGGTGATGGATGATAGGTGATAGGTGATGGATGATAGGTGATAGATGATAGGTGATGGGTGATAGGTGATGGATGATAGGTGATGGATGATAGGTGATAGGTGATGGATGATAGGTGATAGATGATAGGTGATGGGTGATAGGTGATAGGTGATAGGTGATGGATGATAGGTGATGGATGATAGGTGATGGATGATAGGTGATGGATGATAGGTGATGGATGATAGGTGATGGATGATAGGTGATGGATGATAGGTGATAGGTGATGGATGATAGGTGATGGATGATAGGTGATGGATGATAGGTGATGGATGATAGGTGATGGATGATAGGTGATAGGTGATGGATGATAGGTGATGGATGATAGGTGATGGATGATAGGTGATAGGTGATGGATGATAGGTGATGGATGATAGGTGATGGATGATAGGTGATAGGTGATAGATGATAGGTGATGGATGATAGGTGATGGGTGATGGGTGATGGATGATAGGTGATAGGTGATGGATGATAGGTGATGGATGATAGGTGATGGATGATAGGTGATGGATGATAGGTGATGGATGATAGGTGATGGATGATAGGTGATGGATGATAGGTGATGGATGATAGGTGATAGGTGATGGATGATAGGTGATGGATGATAGGTGATGGATGATAGGTGATGGATGATAGGTGATGGATGATAGGTGATAGGTGATGGATGATAGGTGATGGATGATAGGTGATGGATGATAGGTGATAGGTGATGGATGATAGGTGATGGATGATAGGTGATGGATGATAGGTGATAGGTGATAGATGATAGGTGATGGATGATAGGTGATGGGTGATGGGTGATGGATGATAGGTGATGGATGATAGGTGATAGGTGATAGATGATAGGTGATGGGTGATAGGTGATAGATGATAGGTGATAGGTGATAGATGATAGGTGATGGATGATAGGTGATGGATGATAGGTGATGGATGATAGGTGATGGATGATAGGTGATGGGTGATGGATGATAGGTGATGGATGATAGGTGATGGATGATAGGTGATAGGTGATAGGTGATAGGTGATGGATGATAGGTGATGGATGATAGGTGATAGGTGATGGATGATAGGTGATGGGTGATGGGTGATGGATGATAGGTGATGGATGATAGGTGATGGGTGATGGGTGATGGATGATAGGTGATGGATGATAGGTGATGGATGATAGGTGATGGGTGATGGGTGATGGATGATAGGTGATGGGTGATGGGTGATGGATGATAGGTGATGGGTGATAGGTGATGGGTGATGGGTGATGGATGATAGGTGATGGATGATAGGTGATGGATGATAGGTGATGGATGATAGGTGATGGATGATAGGTGATGGATGATAGGTGATGGGTGATGGGTGATGGATGATAGGTGATGGATGATAGGTGATGGATGATAGGTGATGGATGATAGGTGATGGATGATAGGTGATGGGTGATGGGTGATGGATGATAGGTGATGGATGATAGGTGATGGATGATAGGTGATGGATGATAGGTGATGGATGATAGGTGATAGGTGATAGATGATAGGTGATGGATGATAGGTGATGGGTGATGGGTGATGGATGATAGGTGATGGATGATAGGTGATGGATGATAGGTGATGGGTGATAGGTGATGGATGATAGGTGATGGGTGATAGGTGATGGATGATAGGTGATGGATGATAGGTGATGGATGATAGGTGATGGATGATAGGTGATGGATGATAGGTGATGGATGATAGGTGATGGATGATAGGTGATAGGTGATAGATGATAGGTGATGGATGATAGGTGATGGGTGATGGGTGATGGATGATAGGTGATGGATGATAGGTGATAGGTGATAGATGATAGGTGATGGATGATAGGTGATGGGTGATAGGTGATGGGTGATAGGTGATGGATGATAGGTGATAGGTGATAGATGATAGGTGATGGATGATAGGTGATGGGTGATGGGTGATGGATGATAGGTGATGGATGATAGGTGATAGGTGATAGATGATAGGTGATGGATGATAGGTGATGGGTGATAGGTGATGGATGATAGGTGATGGATGATAGGTGATGGATGATAGGTGATGGGTGATAGGTGATAGGTGATGGGTGATAGGTGATAGGTGATGGGTGATAGGTGATGGATGATAGGTGATGGGTGATAGGTGATGGATGATAGGTGATGGGTGATAGGTGATGGATGATAGGTGATGGGTGATAGGTGATGGATGATAGGTGATGGGTGATAGGTGATGGATGATAGGTGATGGATGATAGGTGATGGGTGATAGGTGATGGATGATAGGTGATGGATGATAGGTGATGGATGATAGGTGATGGGTGATAGGTGATAGGTGATGGGTGATAGGTGATAGGTGATGGGTGATAGGTGATGGATGATAGGTGATAGGTGATAGGTGATGGATGATAGGTGATGGGTGATAGGTGATGGATGATAGGTGATGGATGATAGGTGATGGGTGATAGGTGATGGATGATAGGTGATGGGTGATAGGTGATGGATGATAGGTGATGGATGATAGGTGATGGGTGATAGGTGATGGATGATAGGTGATAGGTGATGGATGATAGGTGATGGATGATAGGTGATGGATGATAGGTGATGGATGATAGGTGATGGGTGATAGGTGATGGATGATAGGTGATGGGTGATAGGTGATGGATGATAGGTGATGGGTGATAGGTGATGGATGATAGGTGATGGATGATAGGTGATGGGTGATAGGTGATGGATGATAGGTGATGGATGATAGGTGATGGGTGATAGGTGATGGATGATAGGTGATAGGTGATGGATGATAGGTGATGGATGATAGGTGATGGATGATAGGTGATGGATGATAGGTGATGGGTGATAGGTGATGGATGATAGGTGATGGGTGATAGGTGATGGATGATAGGTGATGGGTGATAGGTGATGGGTGATGGATGATAGGTGATGGATGATAGGTGATGGATGATAGGTGATGGGTGATGGATGATAGGTGATGGATGATAGGTGATGGATGATAGGTGATGGATGATAGGTGATGGATGATAGGTGATGGGTGATAGGTGATGGATGATAGGTGATGGATGATAGGTGATGGATGATAGGTGATGGATGATAGGTGATAGGTGATAGGTGATGGATGATAGGTGATGGATGATAGGTGATGGATGATAGGTGATGGATGATAGGTGATGGGTGATAGGTGATGGATGATAGGTGATGGGTGATAGGTGATGGATGATAGGTGATGGGTGATAGGTGATGGATGATAGGTGATGGGTGATAGGTGATGGATGATAGGTGATGGGTGATAGGTGATGGATGATAGGTGATGGATGATAGGTGATAGGTGATGGATGATAGGTGATAGGTGATGGATGATAGGTGATAGGTGATGGATGATAGGTGATGGATGATGGGTGATGGGTGATGGATGATAGGTGATGGATGATAGGTGATAGGTGATAGGTGATAGGTGATAGGTGATAGGTGATCGGTGATAGGTGATAGGTGATAGGTGATAGGTGATAGGTGATGGATGATAGGTGATAGGTGATGGATGATAGGTGATGGATGATAGGTGATGGATGATAGGTGATGGATGATAGGTGATGGGTGATAGGTGATGGATGATAGGTGATGGGTGATAGGTGATGGATGATAGGTGATGGGTGATAGGTGATGGGTGATAGGTGATGGATGATAGGTGATGGATGATAGGTGATGGATGATAGGTGATGGGTGATAGGTGATGGATGATAGGTGATGGATGATAGGTGATGGGTGATAGGTGATGGATGATAGGTGATAGGTGATGGATGATAGGTGATGGATGATAGGTGATGGATGATAGGTGATGGATGATAGGTGATGGGTGATAGGTGATGGATGATAGGTGATGGGTGATAGGTGATGGATGATAGGTGATGGGTGATAGGTGATGGGTGATAGGTGATGGATGATAGGTGATGGGTGATAGGTGATGGATGATAGGTGATGGATGATAGGTGATGGGTGATGGATGATAGGTGATGGATGATAGGTGATGGATGATAGGTGATGGATGATAGGTGATGGGTGATAGGTGATGGATGATAGGTGATGGGTGATAGGTGATGGATGATAGGTGATGGATGATAGGTGATGGATGATAGGTGATGGATGATAGGTGATAGGTGATAGGTGATGGATGATAGGTGATGGATGATAGGTGATGGATGATAGGTGATGGATGATAGGTGATGGGTGATAGGTGATGGATGATAGGTGATGGGTGATAGGTGATGGATGATAGGTGATGGGTGATAGGTGATGGATGATAGGTGATGGGTGATAGGTGATGGATGATAGGTGATGGGTGATAGGTGATGGATGATAGGTGATGGATGATAGGTGATAGGTGATGGATGATAGGTGATAGGTGATGGATGATAGGTGATAGGTGATGGATGATAGGTGATGGATGATGGGTGATGGGTGATGGATGATAGGTGATGGATGATAGGTGATAGGTGATAGGTGATAGGTGATAGGTGATAGGTGATCGGTGATCGGTGATAGGTGATAGGTGATAGGTGATAGGTGATAGGTGATGGATGATAGGTGATGGATGATAGGTGATGGATGATAGGTGATAGGTGATGGATGATAGGTGATGGATGATAGGTGATGGATGATAGGTGATGGATGATAGGTGATAGGTGATAGGTGATAGGTGATCGGTGATAGGTGATAGGTGATAGGTGATAGGTGATAGGTGATCGGTGATAGGTGATAGGTGATAGGTGATAGGTGATAGGTGATAGGTGATGGATGATAGGTGATGGATGATAGGTGATGGATGATAGGTGATAGGTGATGGATGATAGGTGATAGGTGATAGGTGATGGATGATAGGTGATAGGTGATAGGTGATAGGTGATGGATGATAGGTGATAGGTGATAGGTGATAGGTGATGGATGATAGGTGATAGGTGATAGGTGATAGGTGATAGGTGATGGATGATAGGTGATGGATGATAGGTGATGGGTGATAGGTGATAGGTGATAGGTGATAGGTGATAGGTGATCGGTGATAGGTGATAGGTGATGGATGATAGGTGATAGGTGATCGGTGATAGGTGATGGATGATAGGTGATAGGTGATAGGTGATAGGTGATAGGTGATGGATGATAGGTGATGGATGATAGGTGATGGGTGATAGGTGATAGGTGATAGGTGATAGGTGATAGGTGATCGGTGATAGGTGATAGGTGATAGGTGATAGGTGATAGGTGATAGGTGATGGATGATAGGTGATAGGTGATCGGTGATAGGTGATGGATGATAGGTGATAGGTGATGGATGATAGGTGATAGGTGATAGGTGATAGGTGATGGATGATAGGTGATAGGTGATAGGTGATAGGTGATGGATGATAGGTGATAGGTGATAGGTGATGGATGATAGGTGATAGGTGATGGATGATAGGTGATAGGTGATAGGTGATAGGTGATGGATGATAGGTGATAGGTGATAGGTGATAGGTGATGGATGATAGGTGATAGGTGATAGGTGATAGGTGATGGATGATAGGTGATAGGTGATCGGTGATAGGTGATGGATGATAGGTGATGGATGATAGGTGATGGATGATAGGTGATGGATGATAGGTGATGGATGATAGGTGATAGGTGATAGGTGATCGGTGATAGGTGATAGGTGATGGATGATAGGTGATGGATGATAGGTGATAGGTGATCGGTGATAGGTGATGGGTGATAGGTGATGGATGATAGGTGATAGGTGATGGATGATAGGTGATCGGTGATAGGTGATAGGTGATGGATGATAGGTGATAGGTGATGGATGATAGGTGATAGTTGATGGGTGATAGGTGATAGGTGATGGATGATAGGTGATAGGTGATGGGTGATAGGTGATAGTTGATGGGTGATAGGTGATAGTTGATGGGTGATAGGTGATAGTTGATGGGTGATAGGTGATAGTTGATGGGTGATAGGTGATAGGTGATGGATGATAGGTGATAGTTGATGGGTGATAGGTGATAGGTGATAGGTGATGGATGATAGGTGATAGGTGATAGGTGATAGGTGATGGATGATAGGTGATAGGTGATCGGTGATAGGTGATGGATGATAGGTGATAGGTGATGGATGATAGGTGATAGGTGATAGGTGATAGGTGATGGATGATAGGTGATAGGTGATAGGTGATAGGTGATGGATGATAGGTGATAGGTGATAGGTGATAGGTGATGGATGATAGGTGATAGGTGATCGGTGATAGGTGATGGATGATAGGTGATGGATGATAGGTGATGGATGATAGGTGATGGATGATAGGTGATGGATGATAGGTGATAGGTGATAGGTGATCGGTGATAGGTGATAGGTGATGGATGATAGGTGATGGATGATAGGTGATAGGTGATAGGTGATCGGTGATAGGTGATAGGTGATGGATGATAGGTGATAGGTGATGGATGATAGGTGATAGTTGATGGGTGATAGGTGATAGGTGATGGATGATAGGTGATAGGTGATGGGTGATAGGTGATAGTTGATGGGTGATAGGTGATAGTTGATGGGTGATAGGTGATAGTTGATGGGTGATAGGTGATAGTTGATGGGTGATAGGTGATAGGTGATGGATGATAGGTGATAGTTGATGGGTGATAGGTGATAGTTGATGGGTGATAGGTGATAGGTGATAGGTGATAGGTGATAGGTGATAGGTGATAGGTGATGGGTGATAGGTGATGGATGATAGGTGATGGATGATAGGTGATAGGTGATAGGTGATAGGTGATGGATGATAGGTGATAGGTGATAGGTGATAGGTGATAGGTGATGGATGATAGGTGATAGGTGATAGGTGATGGATGATAGTTGATGGGTGATAGGTGATAGGTGATAGGTGATGGATGATAGGTGATAGGTGATAGGTGATAGGTGATGGATGATAGGTGATAGGTGATAGGTGATAGGTGATAGGTGATGGATGATAGGTGATAGGTGATAGGTGATAGGTGATGGATGATAGGTGATGGATGATAGGTGATGGATGATAGTTGATGGGTGATAGGTGATAGGTGATGGATGATAGGTGATAGGTGATAGGTGATAGGTGATGGATGATAGGTGATAGGTGATGGATGATAGGTGATAGGTGATAGGTGATAGGTGATGGATGATAGGTGATAGGTGATAGGTGATAGGTGATAGATGATAGGTGATAGGTGATAGGTGATAGGTGATGGATGATAGGTGATGGATGATTGGTGATGGATGATAGGTGATGGATGATAGGTGATAGGTGATAGGTGATGGATGATAGGTGATGGATGATAGGTGATAGGTGATAGGTGATAGGTGATCGATGATAGGTGATAGGTGATTTCTAATGCCTGCAATGTGACCTTCAGGATTCTGCATTCCAGAAGTAAATCGGCCAAATACTGCCAGCAGAAAATTTACACACTTTAAATTTACAAACTCAAAATTTGCACACTTTAAATTTGCACTCTTCAAATTTACATACTTTAATTGTCCCTTCTCACGGGGGTTTGGAAGGTTTTCTAGGTGGAGACCAGAACAACTTTTCTTTATTTGTTTTCGAGATGTGGGCGTCGCTGGCAAGGCCGGGACTTATTGCCCATCCTTAGTTGCCCTTGAGAAGGTGGTGGTGAGCCTTCTTCTTGAACCGCTGTAGTCTGTGTGGCGAAGGTTCTCCCACAGCAATGCTGTTAGGTGGAGAATTCCTGGATATTGACTGAGCAACAATGAGGAAACAAAGTTCTATGTCCAATTCTGAATGGTGTGTGACTTGGAGATGACAATGTTCCCACAAAATTGCTGCTCTTGTCTTTCTCATTGGTAAAGGTTGCAGGGGAGGGAGGTGCTGTCGAAAGGGTAAGACCTGGAGCTGCAGAACTGACCAGTTACTCCCGAAACTGTGCATTCATTTTAATTGTAGTTATTTAAGGTACCTAACCATTTATCAGTAACATCAGTACAGAAATCACTAAAAGCTTGTGGAAGCTACAATAAGCAATCAAAAGGCTAATGGAATGTTGGCCTTTATCTCAAGGGGGCTGGAATACAAAGGGGAGGAAGTTGAATTACGGCTATAATGAGACCCCATCTGGAGGACTGCAATCAGTTCTGGGCACCGCATCTCAGGAAGGATATATTGGCCTTGGAGGGGGTGCAGAGCAGATTCACCAGAAAGGTACCGGGGCTAAAAGGGTTAAATTATGAGGACATGTTGCATCGACTGGGCTTGTATTCCCTTGACTATAGAAGATTAAGGGTGATCTAATTGAGGTGTTTAAGATGATTGAAGGACTTAATAGGGTAGATGGAGAGAAACTATTTCCTCTGGTGGGGGAGTCCAGAATGAGGAACCATAACCTTAAAATTGGAGTCGGGTCATTCAGGGGTGATGTCAGGAAGCATTTCTTCACACAAAGGGTAGTGGAAATCTGGAACTCTCTCCCCCAAAAAGCTGTTGAGGCTGGGGTTTAATTGAAAATGTCAAAACTGAGGTTGATAGATTTTTGTTAGGCAAGGGTATTAAGAGTTATGGAACCAAGGCGGGTAAATGGAGTTAAGGTACACAATCCAATTAAATGACGGAACAGGCTCGAGGGGCTGAATGGCCTACTCCTGTTCCTATGTTGCTAATTGTAACATTTTGCATTAATGACTAACTTCTGTCTTAGAAGTAAGGCAGCACAAAGAGTGACAAATCCTTTGGGTTACTTTCTCCTTTTCTCTAAAAATTGTGTTGCAGGGTTATTTTAATTAATTATTAGTCATGAGTCATTGATAATGTGGACATGTAGTGCCAGCAATGCTAAGAATTAATCTAACTTTCATCACCAGGTCGTGTTCTTATCACAGACCCAGTTGACGTTCTCATATCGAATACGTTTCAAAATATTGCAACTCTTTGCGTGATTCCCATTGAGTTCACAAATTCACCAGTTTCACACAATGTCCAGTGGCCAAGCCCATCCAAAACTGTGTGACGTGCACTGTCCAAGTCCACTGGTGATCATTTAGTGCACAAGTCCATTGGTGATCACGTAATGCACAAGTCCACTGGTGATCAGGCAGTTCACAAGTCCACTGGTGATCAGGTCGTGCACAAGTCCACTGGTGATCAGGTCGTGCACAAGTCCACTGTTGACCATGTGGTGCACAAGTCCACTGGTGATCAGGTAGCACACAAGTCCACTGGTGATCAGGTCGTGCACAAGTCCACTGTTGACCATGTGGTGCACAAGTCCACTGGTGATCAGGTAGCACACAAGTCCACTGGTGATCAGGTCGTGCACAAGTCCACTGGTGATCAGGTCGTGCACAAGTCCACTGTTGACCATGTGGTGCACAAGTCCACTGTTGACCACGTGGTGCACAAGTCCACTGGTGATCAGGTAGCACACAAGTCCACTGGTGATCAGGTCGTGCACAAGTCCACTGTTGACCATGTGGTGCACAAGTCCACTGATGATCAGGCCGTGGACATGTCAATTCCATCAGGGTACCTGCACCATCCATAAACCCACAAGAATTATGCAAAATCTAACCCTCCATGGGATACTCCAACCATATTTGTCTGGAACAATTTTAGTTTAGAGATTCATTCAAATTCCCCAAACCCTCTCTTTCCTCCACTGTATTAGCTTGGAATAAGAAGTTTGTTATCACAATATTTCTTTTAACCCTTCATTGTTACAAAAGATAGCCAAGCTTCCATTGAAATTATTAGTTTTCCATTGGAAAAAAAAAACTCCACTGAAATCAGAGTTAATTCAAAGCAGAGGGTTAACTGAAATCAGAGGGCTAAGTCAAAGCAGAGAGTTAAGTGAAGACAGACTTGTGACACAAATTTCTCCAATCAAGACAGTAAGAAAATAAAGGAACACAGGAGCAAAAATCAGGAGATATCTGGTGAATTTGAAGATTCAGAAGACTATGCTTTGTTTCTGCTGTTTTTTTCTTAAATCTGTTGAGGCCCCAAAATAATTCACCCCTCACTTATTGCTGCTCTGTAATTACTACACAACAGGCAGTCATAACCTTGACCTTATTATCACTTTAGCTAATCTGTCCTAACAAATGCTTTAGCATGGTGGGTGCCAGGCTACAATTTGAAAAATCAATATTCCACCTTTAAAAAAACTGACAACTTTTCCTCAATTTATTTTCTTCCTGCAGCATTGGGACTGCTATATCCTCTGTTTGTGATTAATTTTCTAACAACCACTACCATTCATATTTTCTTCGATTCATTGTGTAGCCGAAGCTTGTTTACACCTGCTGGCTGTCCTATTCAGTTCGCTGATTTTATTTTTCTGGCATCCTTTAAAGTCTTCATCTTCTGATTTATTTTCAGAATTTCAGTGCGATTCGGTTACAATCAGTTGCACAAGGGGTTTTTAATGGCTAGGGCTCCAGAGGCAGCTATTATGGAGCAGGTTTAAGTCAATTTTAATGGTTCTCTCTAAGATTGAGATCTCGCAGCATTTACAAATGCCACAGGTATCAATCCTCTGACAGTGGCTTTTGACAGTAATGTGCCTGAGATGGTACGTCTGCCAAGGTTGTTTGGTCATACGGCACTGCTGCTCTCTCCAGCTAAAGCACTTGAGGGAAAAAAAGTACCTTTACGTGTTCATTAATTAAATCCAGACATGTGGAAAATGCTAGATCTTACATTCTTGTATTCTCAAGACCAGAAAATCAGAAGATATGTAAGATAAGGAAGGTAATTTGGCTCCCATCAACGTATCTGTTCAGAAAGACCCCACTGTCCACCATAAGGACATCCAACTCGTTCCAAAATGATTCCAAGGTTTTCATCTCCACAATTCTATCTAACATGCCTTCCACATGCTGGTCATTTTGTGTGAGTTACTGATGTCAGGCCTGAATTTGTCCTTTTCTACCAGTTTAAACCGATGCCCCCCTATCTACTGTCACAGATTAGCACGAAGCAAAATTCCGATTTACCTTTTCTATAAAATTTATTATTTTACTCTTGAAGGTGTGGATTTCCATTGTTTAAGCAGAAAGCTAAATAGGATTGCCAAGAATACTGTTAACAATTAAACAAAAATGTAAAACAGGTTAATTTTACAAAATGAGGACAACCTTTGATTATTCCATTCACATATCACGGTCTGTCTCTGTGCTGCTGGTGTTAAGGATTCTGAACAGATAACACATTAGAGTTGCAGAGAATATCACAGGACATTATTTTCATGAGATTGTGTTTCAAGCTTTTCAAAATTAAAATGGATAGAGAACCCCTACCATAACCTTATCCAAACCCCCTGCCCCCCCCCCGCTGCAGTTTATTTGTAAGCTTTGCTGACATTTTTCACAGTACGTAAATATTTGTGTTTAAAATGTTCACCAAGCTGATTGGGTTACGGCAAATGTCTATTGACTGTGCACCAGTAGAAAAACATGTCCAAGTACTAAAATAAAAATGTAATGATAAATATTTCTGTGCCTCTCATCCCTACTGCCTTTTCCTGAACATCAGAGCTATCCCTGAGAGATCGAAGCAGTTTGCGTACCACTGCTCATGTGTAAGAAAATGTGCAGAAATATAACTTATCAAAGACTCACTCGCAGCTTGATCTTATTTCGAGAAATACAGATTTCCCTTCCTCCAAGTAATATGAAGCTGTTTTTCAGTGTAGCACAAAGAGGCAGATGTCATGCATGTGCCATAGATACACGTGGTTATCTGCTGGATTTGACACATAAGCAACCAGGTCCTGAGTGTGTAATGATATGATGTCAAGTTTGACTGTTGGGATTAATATGAGAAGGAAATGAAAGACATGCATTTATATAGCACCTTTCATGACCTCAGGATGTACCAAAGCACTTTACAGCCAAAGAAGTACTTTTGAAAAGTAATCACTGCTGTAATGTAGGAAACGTGACAGCCAATTTGTGCACAGCAAGGTCCCACAAACAGCAATGTGATAATGACCAGATAGTCTCTTTTGGAGATGTTGTTGGGGGATAAATATTGGCCACGACATCGGGAAGATCTCCCCTGCTCTTCTTTGAAATAATACCGTGGGATCTTTTACGTCCACCTGAACAGGCAGTCAGGGCCTCGGTTTAACATCTCACCCTAAAGACGGCACCTCCGACAGTGCAGCACTCCCCCCGTACTGCACAGGGAGCGTCAGCCTGGATTTTGTGCTCAAGTCTCTGGAGGGGGACTCAAAACCACGACCTTCTGACTCAGAGGCTGACAATATCCGAACCCATAAATCCACAGCATGTTTTCTGATTATACATAAATGCAAACAATAGATTAAAAAAATTATAATATGCAAATAAAGATATTAAATAGATCAGTGATCATGTTGTGACAACATAAAGCAGCAGAAGAAATCATAATTTAGGCAGTGGAAATTCTTCTCTTTGCAGTATGCGTGTAAGAAAATTGCAAACCGTTTTATAATGAATGGATTTCCGATTTTGCTACAAACAGTACACAGAGCAAATCTTCCCTCAGCCCGAGTCAAGAAGCAAATGCTTGGAAGTAGGTGAGTGGGAAAATAGTGAGATAAACATAAGGAAAGCAAACAGCAGCCATAAGCATTCTGTTGGCAATACCAGCACCGGCCTGAAGACATCTTTCAATGCTTTTGTCTTCTTCTAATAAATGGTTTGCCCTTCACACTTGATACAAAAGAAAATATATCCATGACTCGTATACAATGAATACAATTACTGCTTGATGCAGCCATAATAATTTGCAGAAAGATATTTACATCACCCACACTTCCTTGTCACTGCTGGTGCTGCCAGTCTTTTTACGGATGATTTCAGTATGCTCTTGGATACAGTGTAGGGACATAAAAATCATTCAATGAAAATCACTCCTGACAAGTGTTATCTCAGTCTGCACAATACAGTCCAAGGCTTCACATCTTGTGCAGAGTGTGGTGGTTTGGTCTTACAGCGAGGCCTGCTCCTAACTGACTTTTACAGGTACCTGTTTGTTGTAGCCTGTTTGTACACAGGGCCTCAAGCATTCTTAGTGCAGCCTTGTTTGTACAAGCCTTATCCGAACTCCTTTCAACGAATAATTGTGCGAGATGAAAGCCAAACTCAAAATTATCCTCCGTCCTCGACTGGTTCACATAAAGATCGCAGGAATAAACTTAGAAAGTCTAGATCTATGAACTGAAACTGTCCTATTAATAGATGGGAATCAGAAGGGTTTTTAAGCTCTGCCACTTAACATGAATACATCAAAAACAACATAAATGAAGCTGATGATTGAATAAGTACTATTAAACTGAGAGACTGGGTGAGTATTCACCTTACATTGGATTACTGCATCGCTTGTTAAGGGGAGAGGTTCCATTGCTCATTCACTCTGGCCCTATCTTAAATTGAGGTTGTTCTGGAAAAGCAGTATCCTAAAGAAAGAAAGACCTGCATTTATACAGCGCCTCTCATGATCTCAGGATGTCCCAAAGCACTTTACAGCCAACGAAGAACTTTAGAAGTGTAGTCACTGTTGTAATGTAGGAATCGCGGCAGCCAATTTGCGCACAGCAAGGTCCCACAAACAGCAATGTGATAATGACCAGATAATCTTTTTTAGTGATGTTGGTTGAAGGATAAATATTGGCCAGGACCCCTGCTTTTCTTTGAATAATGCCGTGGGATCTTTTACCGCCACCTGAGAGGGCAGTCGGGGCCTCAGTTTAACGTCTCATCCAAAAGCCGGTACCTCCAACAATGCAGCACTCCCTCAGTACCGCACTGGGAGTGTCAGCCTAGATTATGAGCTCAAGTCTCTGGAGTGGGACATGAACACATAACCTTCTGACTCAGAGACGAGAGTGCTACTACTGCGCCACAGCCGACACCTCACTAGAACATGGATCTATATTTCCTCAATGACCTTATCCACTGCTTGCTGGACTTGCCAGTTGGCATAAACTGCTCAACAGTCAAGAAGTTGGACTCTTCTCTGCAACCACCACCCCTCAACCTTACCCCCCCCCACCCCACCCCAACCAGCCAGGGCTACTGGTTACTTTTATAGCTCCAAAAGGAAACGCTATCAATGGGAAGAATTATTGCCTGCTCATCGTTCACAGCCCAAGCTGTGCACCTCTAAAACAGATTAAATGGTTATTTATATCATTGTTTGTGGGATCTTGCTGTGAATAAATTGGCTACCACGTTTGCCTACATGACAACACCTCAAAAAGTAATTCATTGGTTGCAAAGCACCATCGCCGAGTCCCCCACCGTCAACATCCTGGGGTCACCATTGATCAGAAACTCAACAGCCACATAAATGCCATAGCTACTAGAGCAGGTCGGAGGCTGGGTATTCTGTGGCGAGTGACTCACCTCCTGACTCCCCAAAGCCTTTCCACCATCTACAAGGCACAAGTCAGGAGTGTGATGGAATACTCTCCACTTGCCGGGATGAGTGCAGCTCCAACAACACTCAAGAAGCTCGACACCATCCAGGACAAAGCAGCCCTCTTCAGCTTCACCACACGGACTGCAGTGGTTGAAGAAGAAGATCCACCAGCACCTTCTCAAGGGCAACAAGGGATGGGCAATAAATTCTGGCCTTGCCAACAATGTCCATATCTCAAGAATTAATTTTTAAAGAACGTTATTGCATCCAGAGGATGAAAAAGACGCTATATAAATCCAAATTCTTTCTTTCTTTAATATGACGGCTGTCATTCATAATTATCTTATTGACACTTCTGGTTATCTAACCTCTGGCCCAAACTCTTTTTAGTAGATATCCATCTATCACAGATCTAGTAGTGAAACATTTTTTTATTGTCAGCAATTACTTTTATTATACAAGATTTTCATGCACTTAATGTTCTCATCACAACAGCTAAATGCAAATGTTTGCAGCTCTCTCTACGTGAGCAGTGTACTCAAAACTTCCAGGAAACAGCAGCAGCAATCAATGCAGAAAGCAGTTGAGTTATTTTATAGTGATTTTACTGTAAAATATTTTCAGCCTGGATATTTCTCTGAGGAAAACTGCATTATATCAAAATGAAGCTCTGTTATTATCTCTACATGCTTGCTTCACTTATTATTACTTTTTAACTTCTTGGCGTCCAAAAAAATACAATACAAGGACAGGTTTGCAATATCGTTACAAAATACATGTACAGCTCTATAAGACACAGCTTTAATGGGCCAATAATAAGGGTCTTGTCTTTGTTACAAGTTTTAAATAAAATTCAAGATAATGTTCAGTACATAATCAATCACTTACGGTGTCTCAGTTACAGAAAAAAGCTAATATTGCAATAACCCTAATTTACACAAATGAAAATTCCCCCCAAGTTACATAAAGGTAATTTTGATTAATGGGACAAAGGCTATTCTTGTATCCACCTAATTTGCAGTTTTTTTGACGTGTAGCAAATCTGCCATTCTTAAGTCTTGAATTTTGGGAGAAAATTATCTTTTAGTTAATTATATTTGCACCTGTAAATTGAGTATAACAACATTGTTTATTAAATAAGCAATGAACTTGATCAACATCTCTTCTAAGATTGTAAAGTGAGGGGTAATTTTTTTTGAGTAATGAAAATATGGACAAGCTTTTTCTTCCACCACTGACACCAGGGGCTCGATTTTGGGATCGTGTTTCTGGCGGGTTCCCAGCAGGGCAGCCCTGAAAATCCCGATATCCGGTCACGTGACCGGATCGCGACGAAATCCCGGCCACTTCCGGGTACCACGCTGACGTGCGGGGCTGCGCGCGCAAGCCCCGCTGGTGGGAATCCCGCAGGCAATTAAAGCCAGCGGGGTTCCACTTGAGAGTACTTACCTTGCTCGTTGTGGTCAGTTAATGAGCTGAAGCAGCTGTCAAAAGAGGAAGTGTGGGATTTTCGGTTCAAGGCAGTGAGTTTCCCACACTGGGGGAAACAGTCCCTCTCCAACCAGGCGTGTTGCAGCCAGCAGCCTGTGGCAGGTGCCAAGGTGCGCTCCACGGGGGAGAGCCCTCACCCACGCAGGAGGCCACCGCGTCACATAGGGCAACCCCTGCCCTCCACCACCCCCCGCCAAGCCAGAGGACAGACCGACACGAAACCGCAGCCCCAGTCCGAGGAAACACCCACCTACCCTGCACAACCCCTCAGACCAACCCCTCAGACCAACACCTGCCAGAGGGTGGTGCGTTGACATCGTCGGAGGACGAACAGGATGACCAGCCCCAGCAGCCTCGCAGTCCACGCCGTCCGCCTCGGAGACGTGGGGCCCCCCAACATGGTGCGGTGGCACACCCACCTGCACAGCAGGAGGGAGGGCAACCGCAGAGAGAGATGCATCGCAGGAGGCACTACCCTCCGCACAGGGTGTACAGAGCGAGGCTCAGCTTCATGGACCTCTCCGAGGAGCAGTGCATACGTCGGCTCAGAGTCAATCGCCAGGTAGTCGCCGACATCTGCAGCCTCCTTAACGACGAGCTGCTCCCTGATGGACCAAGCAGCATCTTCCTACCTGTCGCCGTCAAAGTCACCACTGCCCTCAACTTCTTCGCATCCGGTTCCTTCCAGGGTGCCACCGGGGACATCACCGGGGTCTGTCAGTCCTCTGCACACAAGTGCATAAGGCAGGTCACCGATGGGTTGTTCCGCAGGGCCTCCCACTACATCAACTTCGCCATGGACGAGCGCAGCCAGATGGAGAGGGCGATTGGATTCCATGCCATGGCCGGCTTCCCACGGGTGCAGGGTGTAATCGACTGCACCCACATCGCAATACGGGCACCTCCGCATGAGCCAGGGCTGTTCATCAATAGGAAGGGGTATCACTCCATGAACGCCCAGCTCATCTGTGACCACCGCCAGAGATTCCTACACGTGTGCGCCAGATACCCTGGCAGCTGCCACGATGCCTTCGTCCTCAGGGAGTCCGCCGTCCCGCCCATCCTGCAGGCACCCAACGCCGGCAACGGCTGGCTCCTCGGCGACAAGGGGTATCCCCTCCACACGTGGCTTATGACACCTCTGAGGAACCCCATCACCGAGCCGGAGCGTCGGTACAATGACAGCCACACTGCTACCAGGTCGACAATTGAGCAGACCATAGGGCTTCTCAAGATGCGCTTCAGGTGCCTTGATCGTTCTGGGGGAGCGCTGCAATACACACCATTCAGAGTGGGACGAATCATAGTTGTCTGCTGTGCCCTGCACAACATGGCCCAACAGAGAGGGGTGCCGCTGGAGGAGGCCCCATCCACACCCGCCACCCACATTGAGGACGGCGAGGGCGAGGAGGAGGAGGAGGCGGAGGAGGAGGAGACGGAGGAGGAGGAGGCGGAGGAGGAGGAGACGGAGGAGGAGGACGCGCCAGAGGATAGTGGACGACCCATGCGCCGAACCACGACTCACCGGGATGGTCGCCGGGCCAGGGAGGCACTCATACGTCAACGGTTCTCCTAGAGTCAGACACTGCGAGGCGCTCGCATCTCCTCACCTGCACATGCGAGCGGCCATACCAGCCCCCTCCACTGAAGAGTGCTGCCAGTAATCCTGCACCCACAGCAGTGTGCCCAATGGGCGGCAGCAGGTGTTCGCCGTCATGATGGCCTCCACGGAACGCACCTATTGCACAGGCCGCGGAAGAATGGACGAGAGGTGGCAGGAGTGGTGAGAATAGACTATTTAATATCTCCAATGTGACATTATATAAAAAAAATGTACAAATTAATAAACACCCTGGTGTATTCCCTTTGTGATTATAACGCCTTTGCATTTCTTTTCCGGGTACCCCTACGTGGTGCTACCCCTGTGGCTCCAGCAGAGGTAGTGGCAGGTTGCTCGTGTTCTTGCCTTGACCGGGTAGATGCTTTTGGCGGACGGCCCCTGGGTTTCGGTGCCCATGAGGGCACCTCCACAGACTGCTCCTCCTGCACCGGGGCAGGGGCAGACTCGGCCACCTGGAGAGGAGGCTCCATTGCGGGTACTGGTTGAGAGGTGGGCGACCGGTGGGACGTGGGGGCGCCTTGAGAAGCGTCCCCGCTTCCATGTCCCCGGTCACCATCATCCCTCTCTTGGCCTCGGCCCACATCACCCCTTCCACCCTGCTGGACGGCAGTTTGGATGGCATGTGTGAGGCCTTGCAAGGCCACCCCTAGTGTATCCGTCAGCCTGTTGATGGCGGCGGAATGTTGCTCACCCTGAATCCGTACAGACGTTGTCAGGGCCTGCAAGGACTCGATCTGGAGCTGTGCGTGACGCTCGAGGGAGGCCAGCCTGTCCTCCACCGCAGACAGTCCCGCACCTACCCGCGACACTGTGTCGCCGGTACCCTCCTGTGCCTGCGCCACCAATGCCCGCATGCAGGAGTTGGACTCCTCCATCGCCTGCGCTATTGTGGACAATGCGCGCGGCACCTCTGCCAGTACCTCAGCAATTAGCTGGTGCCCCTCGACGACTCTCCTTTTCACTGGTGGCCCCCTGGGTTCAGCATCTGGGTCCGGCTGAGCAGAGCCTGGAGATGAGTGCTCCCTCCGTCGCGGACCCTCCGCGGCTGCCCCTGCCACCAGGGTCTGCTCATGCTCACTCGTGCGCGGTGACTCACCAAGTGCTACCCCAACTAGTTGGCGAGGGGGACCCACCGAGGTGCGTGTCTCTGCGCTGGTGGATGGTTGGCTCTGATGTGACGATGCACCCTCAGAGACCGCCATGTCCTCTGAGGAATCGCCCTCCTCGATCGCTTCACACACAGACGGACCTGCAAGAGAACATAGGGCACTTTGAGGCATGTGGACCAACTTGACAGTGCGCCTGATGGCAGGTGATGATACGGTAACTCGCGATCATGGGTGTTGAGTGTCAGCTTTCCCTTACCGGCCGTTTCGGCAGCGACACACTCGCCATCAGCCACCGACAGGCAATGTCGCGTGCGGGCGAGGTCGAGCGCCTCCACCTCGGCGTCGGTGAGCTCCACCACTTGCGGCGGGCCACCTCCGGTGCGTGCCCTTTCCCGATTGTTCTTGCTTCTCTTCTCCTGTGAAGGCAAAACACAGATGTGTGAGTGGGTGCGTCTTGCATCGTGAGACGCATCGAGCATCGGTGTGGTTGGGTTGAGCGTGGCGCAGATGGATGGGAGGATGCGTGGGCCACGTGCCCATCCCATTGCATGGGGATTGGGGTGTGTGGTAGTGTTCGGGTGGGGTCAGGGACGGTGGGTACTTGCGTGCACGGCGAGGATGGTGAATGAGTGGCTGTGAGGATTGCTGATGGAGCGCAGTGGTGGCTGTGCAGGAGGGGTTGTGATCTGTTTGGCGTGATGGTGGGGACGGGATGTGGGAGGGTGCGTTGGTGTACTCACCTTGCCAGACCTAGTCAGGTCATTGAAGCGCTTGCAGCACTGCTCCCAAGTCCTTGGGGTGTTGCCCCTGCTGCTCACCTCCGCCGCCACCTCTGCCCATGCCTTCCTGGTGGCGGCGGCAGGGAACTTGCGTCCATCTTCTGGGAAGAGCGTTTCCCTCCTCCTCCTCACGCCCTCCAGCATCAGCTGCAGTGCTAGGTCTGAAAAACGGGGCGCAGCCTTTCCCCTTGGCTGAGCCATCGTCTCAAACCTCTTGATTGCAGCAGGAGGGGCTTTGGGAGACTGCCCCTTTAACTGGAGCTCCTACATCGCGTCGACGGTACTGCGCATGCGCAGCCGGCCGGCACGCAGCTGGGGAGCGCAGAACCCGGAAGCAGGGCTTAATCGGTCCAATTATCCCGCGATCGCGTGGGGGACGCACACGATTAGCCGTCTGCGTTTTCCACGCTCCCGGAGGACCACCCGCTGGGAACCCGCAGGCCTGCTAAATTCGAGCCCCAAATAACTCTGAGGCACTAGATACTCTCCCCTATTTAGAGGAGGTGTTAAACAATTTATCTTAAAGGGGTGAATGCTTCTGCTAAAATTGCAGAGGTAGGAATTTCAGAAGAGTACATTAAGCATCTGCTAATGTCCCACACTCGAATTTCTGGATCAATGCTTCCTCTTTTGGTTTTTATGCTTCCTCCAGTTACACAGGAGGAAGAGGAAAGGATTATCTGCCTGGGAAAATGTTCCGAATGAGGTATAATTCACATATTTAGAGTTCTCAGGGGGTTGTATATTGGAAGGCAAAATCTAGCCTGGTTGTCACAATTAACACGACAATCCTTACCCCACAGGTTTAATTACGAGGAGGCATTTTATTTAATAAGATTATAGTTAAGGACTTAATTCATCTCCATGATTAGCAACTTCACTTTGTTCAAATAATCTACCTTTTGTTAATTGCAAAGATTGTATTGACAAACTGGATTAGTTCTGCTCCAGAGCAAAACCTCTTTCTGTTGATGACATTTATAGATAAATTCACTGATCCCACGCCAAATAGGAGAGACACATTAGGGGTAATTTTAATCTAACTCATGGTGGGAAACCCACAGGATCAGGTGCAGTCAATGGAGAGTTTTTTTTATTCGTTCGTGGGATGTGAGTGTCGCTGGTGAGGCCGGCATTTATTGCCCATCCCTAATTGCCCTTGAGAAGGTGGTGGTGAGCTCTTCTTGAACCGCTGCAGTCCGTGTGGTGAAGGTTCTCCCACTGTGTTGTTAGGAAGGGAGTTCCAGGATTTTGACCCAGCGACGATGAAGGAACGGCGATATATTTCCAAGTCGGGATGGTGTGTGACTTGGAGGGGAACGTGCCGGTGATGGTGTTCCCATGTGCCTGTTGTCCTTGGTAGAGGTCGCGGGTTTGGGAGGTGCTGTTGAAGAAGCCTTGGCGAGTTGCTGCAGTGCATCCTTGTGGATGGTACACACTGCAGCCACAGTGCGCCGGTGGTGGAGGGAATTAATGTTTAGGGTGGTGGATGGGGTGCCAATCAAGTGGGCTGCTTTGTCCCGGGTGGTGTCGAGCTTCTTGAGTGTTGTTGGAGCTGCACTCATCCAAGCAAGTGGAGAGTATTCCATCACACTCCTGACTTGTGCCTTGTAGATGGTGGAAAGGCTTTGGGGAGTCAGGAGGTGAGTCACTCGTCGCAGAATACCCAGCCTCTGACCTCTGAGTAATATTGGGTAGGGTGTAAAACTGGTGTTCCACCCAATCCTTCAGGTTTCCCGCGAATTAGGTTAAAATTACCCCGTTTCTAAGACTGGGTCAATGACCAGTCTGAAGAGGTGTTGACTTCTGTTACAACTGCAGTAGTGCGTTGAGTTGCACAGTGCAAGGCCCTGCTCTTTCACCTTGGACCACAACTTGCGCTCCTGTTTGACAGGTATAATGAAGGCTTATTTTCTCTCATTAGTGGTCAGTAAAATTATAATTGTTCATCACACAGTGGGTACAACACCAGCTGCTCCAGGGATCAGCACCGTCTGAAGGGTTTGTTGGTAAGGCACGGAAATCCAGCCATAGGTGGCTACTCTGAAAATTCCAAGCTCCCAGCAGGGAGCTGTACTCAAAGGGAGCTGAGTCAGAGATTCAGGGCCACAGTGTTGCAGCCTATCTCCTATAGATTTACTGCACACTCTGGTGCGTTGTTTGCACCTTTATACAGGATTTTGTGAAACATAGAGGGGCAGCTAACACACTGGTAGGGTTTAGAGAGTTCAATATTCGTTACATAAAAGTCACACCTCAGCAATACCACAGGCTTTATGATTGTATGCCATGTGTCATCTGTAATTCTGCAGTTCCATGGAAAACTTGAATGAGAACTGCTGAACAATCCCCCCTATCATGGACTCTACCAACCAGCTTAGTCCCCGAGGAAAGACTCTGCAAAGTTTCCTCTTGGCGTCAAAGATAAAGCATAACTTCAGAACCCCGATCGAACCTTAACTCTACCTATGCTATACATCCCTGACCTTGATGTGACATTTCGTACAGGACTGGATCACCATCTGTACTTAGCCTTATGCCCCTCAATATTGTTACCAATATTCATTCAGCTCTTTTCAAAGGTCTTAATTTATACAGTATTAATTACTTTCTCTGAGATTCTGTTCCAAATATTTATGAGTGTGTGCTTGTATGTGTGTTTGTGTGTAACATATGTGTGTTTGTGTACGTAGGATGGAAGGATTCCTTCTGCTCTCAACTGCCTTTGAGAATTGTTCATTTTATACGCATGCTCTCTAATCTTTGTACACACAGTCCAACTTAGATCAAAACCCAGTGTAGTTACACTGAGTGACATAATAGCCAGCATCAAGACCTCAGTGAGAGAATTTGGATATTTAAAAAAAGAGCAAAATGCAGAACCTCTGGTTGCTGAGCTAACAGTATCCTTCCAGGTAACACTAGAAGCAGACTAAAAAGATCCACAGGAAACTTCATAGTCCACTTTGCGAGATTCATTCACCTGTCACCAGGACCTGGGTCGGCCAGGCCTGCATCTGTAGACCCTCACGTCCTGACACATGTGTCTCCAAATCCCATGAAGAGTTCTGTTGTAGGCCTCCCTCAAGTAGTCATAGACTTACATAGAATGTACAGCACAGAAACAGGCCATTCAGCCCAAGTGGTCCATGCCGGTGTTTATGCTCCAGACGAAACTCCTCCCACCTTACTTCATCTAACCCCACCAACAAATCCTTCTATTCCTTTCTCCCTCATGCATTTATCTAGCTTCCCCTTAAATGCATCTATGCTATTCGCCTCAACTACTCCTTGTGGTAATGAGTTCCACATTCTAACCACTCTCTGGGTAAAGAAGTTTCTCCTGAATTCAATAGTGATGTTTTGTTGAGGGATAAATGTTGGCCAACAAACCGGGACAACTCCCACTGCTCTTCTTCAAATAGTGCCGGGGAAACTTTTTCGTCCACCTGAGAGGACAGACGGGATCTCGGTTTAATGTCTCATCTGAAAGACAACACCTCCGGCAGTGCAGCGCTCCCTCAGTACTGCACTGGAGTGTTAGCCTGGATTGTGGGCTCAAATGAGGCTCAGAACCCACAACTCAGAAGCACAAGTCCTACCACCGGAGTCAAGGCTAGCGTAGACCAGAAATTGGTAACAGTCCTACTTAAATTATGGGTTTTTAGCAAAGAAGGGGCATTGACAGTGGTTGCAGTATCATCAGAAGCTGGTTAAAGAGGAACAATTCCCATAGAGCAGAAAAATATTAAAAAATATGTAAAGAAGGATGGCAGTAAAAAGGATGGCTACTCATAGAAAATGAAGAATACTGCGCTATAAAACCAATGCGGGAAAATTTCCATTTAATTTTAATGAAACTAATATTCAAAAATGCTATTCATTGCAGATTTATAAAGCTTTCAAAGCAATTACCTTTATATGTAAGTAATAATGCCCCACACCATGCATATCTAATGTAATGATTGTTATTATCAGTCTATCATCAGGAATACATATTTTAATTGCCAAAAGATGAATTGCATTCTGTTTAAATTATTATTAACTGAAACTGTATTAAACACCCTCTAAAAGGCTTCTCTCTTCAAGGTGGTCATTTGACCAACTAGAATGGGATGTGATTAATGAGGAGTCAACATTAGGGTTGTAAAGTGTATATCTGAGCCAATTAACTGCTGTACTGTATAATAATCTGAGACACTGCAAGTGTTCTTTAGAAAGATTTGTTCTTTCGAAAATAAAATAGATGGTACCACACACGGAGTGTTTATGAGGCTCCAATAGCAATGTTTTATGAAACAGTTACTAGTGAGCTTGTAATTTATTTGTTTATTTAGTTAATGAGTAGAGTAAAAATTACATCCCTCCATGCATTTACCAGGCAACTATGTCCATAGTCTCAAAAGCAAAATACTGCAAATCTGAAATAAAATCAGAAAATGCTGGAAATACTCAGCAGGTCAGGCAGCATCTGTGGAGAAAGAAACAGAGTTAACGTTTCAGGCCGATGACCCTTCGTCAGAACTGGAAGAAGCAGAAGATTAAACAGTTTTTAAGCAAGTGCAGAGCCAGGGAAAGAGGGGAGGGAGGAAGGAATAAGGAGGAAAGAACAAAAGGGAAGGTCTCTGATAGGGTGGAGAACAGGAGTGATTAAATGACAAAAGGGATGATGGTGCAAGGCAAGGAGGATGATAATGGGACAAGTAAAGGAAGAAAAGACTGGTCTAGAGGAGCTGTAAATGGCAAAATCAGAACCATTACCAGAAACTGCTGTCTGAAAAAAGTAGGAGCAGTGATTATGATCTGAAGTTATTGAAATCAGTGTTGAGTCCAGAAGGTTGTAAAGAGCCTAATCAAAAGATGAGGTGCTGTTCCTCGAGCTTCCGTTGAGCTTCATTGGAACAGTGTAGGAGGCCGAGGACAATGAGGTCAGAGTGGGAGTGGGACGGGGAATTAAAATGGCAAGTGAATTACTGTCAAAGATTCGTTTGGTGAGCATTATCTCTGGCCCTTTAGAGTCCAACCTAGCTCGTACAGTGGGATTGGGAGGGGTGAGGTATCCTTCTACTGTAATTTCCCTCGTGTGTACCGAAGTGTTCCCCATTTTTATTAGAGTGTTAAGATTGTTGTGTTGTATTTCCTCTCTTGAATAAAGGTAAAAGTTTCTTGCACCAAAACCAGTTGTCTGCTGCACTTTGTCACAACCCCCAAATAAGTCCAAGGTCTAGAACCCAGGGAGTGGGAGCGATTCGGACCGCTCAGAAGTCAGAGGTGAAGCTGACACACACCACTATGTCCATAGTCTCAAAAGCAAAATACTGCAAATCTGAAATAAAATCAGAAAATGCTGGAAATACTCAGCAGGTCAGGCAGCATCTGTGGAGAAAGAAACAGAGGTAACGTTTCAGGCCGATGACCGTTCGTCAGAACTGGAAGAAGCAGAAGATTAAACAGTTTTTAAGCAAGTACAGAGCCAGGGAAAGAGGGGAGGGAGGAAGGAATAAGGAGGAAAGTCACTTAACTTGCGGACAGAGCAGAGGTGTTCAACAAAGTGATCACCCAATCTGCGTTTGGTCTCCCTAATGTAGAGGAGACCGCGTTGTGAGCAGTGAATACAGTATACTAAATTGAAAGAAGTACAAGTAAATTGCTGTTTCACCTGGAAGGAGTGTTTGGGGCCCTGGACGGTGGGAAAGGAGGAGGTGAAGGGGCAGGTGTTGCATCTCCTGCGCTCGCACGGGAAGGTGCCGTGTGGAGGGGAGCGGGTGTTGGGTGTGATGGAAGAGTGGACCAGGGTGTAGGGGGTGGTGGTGTGTGTCAGCTTCACCTCTGACTTCTGAGTGGTCCGAATCGCTCCCACTCCCTGGGTTCTAGACCTTGGACTTATTTGGGGGTTGTGACAAAGTGCAGCAGACAACTGGTTTTGGTGCAAGAAACTTTTACCTTTATTCAAGAGAGGAAATACAACACAACAATCTTAACACTCTAATAAAATGTGGAACACTTCGGTACACACGAGGGAAATTACAGTAGAAAGATACCTCACCCCTCCCAATCCCACTGTACTAGCTAGGTTGGACTCTAAAGGGCCAGAGATAATGCTCACCAAATAAATCTTTGACAGTAATTCACCCAGAGGTAAGTCAGAAATAGATCGTAGAGTGGAAACTTTGCGGATCTTCGGTTTTCTCCCGAGTTGGTTTTCTTTGGTCGCGGTGGCCCAATATTACCCGGTTGGTTGGTGGCAATATTCGATCGGTTGTTTCGTAAGGCTCTTGTTGCCGCGAGGTGTCCAATGGTCACTGAGGCTGTTGCTCTGGTTTCTCCTTGTGTGTCGGCCTGCTTCTAGAGCTGCTGACCTTCTCTGTAGAATTCCCTTCCTTGTTGTTGCTGGAAGCTGCTTTTCTTTCAGAACAGGCAGAACCAAAACAAGCAGCCCACCAGAGCCAGCAAGACAGAGAGAGAGAGAGAGAGCTTTCGCCTTGTGGATGTCTCTCTTACAATGCTCTGTTTAAACAGTTCTTACAAAGCCCTTAAGAATCTTTGATGGCCTTTTGATGGTCCCAATCATATTGCAAATTGCTTCTCCCAATGTGTCATTGTTAATTCTGATTTTCTAGAGCTTGTCACACAAGGCTTCCTTTTGTATCCAACGTCCTAGGTGTTGATGGTTTTGCTTTAAAACAAAGGCATGGCCCCACCATGTCTGGAAAAGTTGCCTCTTTCAATGGGAGTGATTGTCGACCCCCTGCGGTCGGTTTTGCATTAAAACAGAGTCATGTCTGAAGCTCCACGGTGTGTGTGTTGTTGATTTCGTGACCTCTCAACTATCCTTCCATTTTAGGATTATAGTCAAGTTTTCCCATACTCAGGGTTTTTTTAGGGTTTTTCTCCGAGTTTTGGGGTATCTGTGAATTTTGAGAATCTTACAAGGGTGTCACGGAGGGAGCGATTCCTTCGGAGTGCTGAAATGGGAGGGGAAGGGAAGATGTGTTTGGTGATGTCATCGTGCTGGAGGTGTCAGAAATGGAGCAGGATGATACGTGAGTGTGGAGGCTGGTGGGGTGGAAGGTGAAGACAAGTGGGACCCTATCATGGTTCTGGGAGGGAGGGGAAGGGGTGGGGGCAGAAGTGCGGGAAATGGGACGGACACAGTCAAGGGCCATGTCAACTAAAGTGGAGGGGAATCCTCGGTTGAGGAAAAAGGAAGACAGAAGACATATCGGAAGCACTGGTGTGGAAGGTGGCATCTTTCATAGTCTGTAGTTTGCTGAGAAAGTTGAGGGTTAATCAAATCGAGGTGTTTAAAATGACAAAGGGATTCGATAGGGTAGAATCCCTTGATCTTGTTCAAGTAATGCCACCCGAGAGGACAAACGGGGCCTCGGTTTAATGTCTCATCCGACAGTGCAGCACTCCCTCAGTACTGCACTGAAGAGTCAGCCCTAGCTTATGTGTTCAAGTCTCTGGAGTGGGGTTTGAACCCACGTCTTTCTGACTCAGAGGTGAGAGTGCTACCGCTTAACAGGAATTCAGTACTGTAGAACAAAGGCGGGTATCTCATCAAACTTAAACGGTGAGTCAGAGATTAATCATTTACAAGAGACGCTCCAACAATAGCTTTAGGACTCTTTCAAAAGCAAGAAAAGCAAGAAGGCTGACATTAATCAATGTTGATTCATCTGGGTAAGAATTCCTCCATCGATCAGTTTGGTGACGCCATAAATATCTTCCTGAAGATTTCCCCTGGTATTTTCAGAGAAATTATTAAAATGTTCCTTTAGAATGTGAAATAACTTCACTAGAAATACTAAGCAGAAGAAGTCTTCATAGGTAAATTCACTAAGGGTAAATTTTCTGATTGTGTGTCCCCAGCATAGAGCTGCACCCGCCAGGAGTGAAAAATCAGGAAATAAGAACATACGAAATAGGAGCAGGAGTAGGTCAGATGGCCCCCCGAGCCTGCTCTGCCATTCAATCAGATCATGACTGATCTTTGACCTCAACTCCACATTCCCACCGACCTATTGATTCTCTTAGTATCCAAAAATCTATCAATCTCAATCTTGAATATATTCAATGACTGAGCATCCATAGCACTCTGGGGTAGAGAATTCCAAATATTCATGACCCTCTGAGTGAAGAAATTCCTTCTCATCTCAGTCCTAAATGTCCAACGCATATTCTGAGATTATGTCCCCTAGTTCTAGACTCACCAGTCAGGGGAAACATCCTCTCAGCATCTACCCTGTCAAGCCCTCTTAGAATCTTATATGTTTCATAGAATCATAGAATCATAGAAGGTTACAGCACGGAAGGAGGCCATTCGGCCCATCGAGTCCACGCCGGCTCTATGCCAGAGCAATCCAGCTAGTCCCGTATCCCCGCCCTATCACCGTAGCCCTGCACATTTTTTCGTTTCAAGTACTTATCCAGTTCCCTTTTGAAGGTCATGATTGAATCTGCCTCCACCAGTCCCTCGGGCAGTGCATTCCAGATCCTAACCACTCACTGTGTAAAAAAGTTTTTCCTCATATCACCTTTGGTTCTTTTGCCAATCACCTTAAATCTATGCCCTCTGGTTCTTGACCCTTCCGCCAATGGGAACAGTTTCTCTCTATCCACTCTGTCCAGACCCTTCATGATTTTGAATACCTCTATCAAATCTCCTCTCAACCTTCTCTGTTCCAAGGAGAACAATCCCAGCCTCTCCAGTCTATCCACGTAATTTAAGTCCCTCATCCCTGGAATCATTCCAGTAAATCTCCTCTGCACCCTCTCTAAGGCCTGCACATCCTTCCTAAAGTGCGATGCCCAGAACTGGACACAATACTCCAGTTGTGGCCGAACCAGTGCTTTATAAAGGTTCATCATGACTTCCATGCTTTTGTACTCTATGCCTCTATTTATAAAGCCCAGGACCCCGTATGCTTTTTTAACCGCTTTCTCAACCTGCCCTGCCACCTTCAATGATTTATGCACATATACCCCCAGATCCCTCTGTTCCTCCACCCCTTTTAGAATTGTGCCCTCTAGTTTATATTGCCTCTCCTCATTTTTTCTACCGAAATGCATCACCTCGCATTTTTCCGCGTTAAACTTCATGTGTCACGTGTTCGCCCATGCCACCAGAGTGTCTTTATCCTCTTGAAGTCTATCGCTATACTCCTCACTGTTCACTACCCTTTGAAGTTTTGTGTCACCTCTCATTCTTCCAAGCTCCAGAAAGTATAGGCCCATTCTACTCAATCTTTCCTTATAGGACAACCCTCTCATCCCAGGAATCAATCCAGTGTACCTTTGTTACACCAGCTAGAAGGCAAATATATCCTTCCTTAGGTAAGGAGATCAAAATTGCATACAATACTCCAGGTGTGGTCTCACCAAAGCCCTGTACAATTGCAACAAGTCTCACAGGCCCAGCCTGCAATCTTCCATCCTTTGAAATGAACAGACAGAAAATTAATGCCTATGCTGGGGTGTTTACCTAACATGTGCTCCCTCAGGCAAGGCTCTGCACTGGGAGCACGCAATTGAAAGATTACCAATCAACAGAATTCTCACCCTCAAGTGCTTTTTGGCACAAGCTGAATGTCTTGTAGTGAATATTACAAAGAGCAAATATTGGAAATGCCAACCATTGACATATCTCAGTCCTAAAATTGTGTGACTCTGCTCTCGCCAAAGAGTCTCACTCAATTGGAGCACAGATCAGAGAATCACATCACATGTTAATTCACGGCACTTCCAGTTTTTCACCATTGTTTTGGTTTTTCAATTTTGAAGCTTGCACAAGTTAAAAAAGCATTTTTCCTTTGTAAATTTTGAATAAATAAATGTTGCTTATTCCTATTCATCACTTACCACCCCATATGTTCCAGCAGAATGTACTACACAACCTGACGCGTGCTTTCTGTTCTTATATGAGTTGTGGCCTAGTTTTCCATTGTAACAATACTGTTTCTGTAGAAGATGCTGATTAGATCCAGCACTTTTTGTGCCATTTGTCTGAAATTTCGAGAGCGAGAATGACTCCTGCATTTCTTTGTCAGTCCTCCAATTAAAAAAAAATGAGAAACAAATAAAAGAAATGAGTTAAGAATCGTGGGCTGTATTTTCCTCTCTGTTATTTACATGATCAAGTGCCAGAATAAAAAGGGCTTGTATCAAAGGAGTCAGTGTCAATGGGAGAATTGCCTGACTTTATTCTTTTGGTGAGAAGTCTTGCTCACTGAGTGTACAGATGGGATATTTGGGCAGTAGAGTCGGAAACTCTTTCAATCCCTTGGGTCAACATTTCATCTTCAACTGCATCTTCAGCTGCTTCATCAATGACCTTCCCTCCATCATGAGATCAGAAATGGGGATGTTCGCTGATGATTGCACAGTGTTCAGTTCCATTCGCAACCCCTCAGATAATGAAGCAGTCCGAGCCTGCATGCAGCAAGACCTGAACAACATCCAGGCTTGGGCTGATAAGTGGCAAGTAACATTCGCGCCAGACAAGTCCAGGCAATGACTTATATGTTCTTATATTCTCAGACTGGCAACCAGTAGCCAGTGCTGTTCCGCAGGGGTCGGTGCTGGGTCCCCAACTCTTTACAATCTATATTAACGATTTGGAGGAGGGGACCGAGTGTAACATATCAAAGTTTGCAGGTGATACAAAGATGGGAGGGAATGTAGAGAGTGAGGAGGACATAAAAAACATACAAGGGGATATAGACAGGCTGGGTGAGTGGGCGGAGATTTGGCAGATGCAATACAATATTGGAAAATGTGAGGTTATGCACTTTGGCAGGAAAAATCAGAGAGCAAGTTATTATCTTAATGGCGAGAAACTGGAAAGTACTGCAGTACAAAGGGATCTGGGGGTCCTAGTGCAAGAAAATCAAAAAGTTAGTATGCAGGTGCAGCAGGTGATCAAGAATGCCAACAGAATGTTGGCTTTTATTGCTAGGGGGATAGAATATAAAAACAAGGAGGTATTGCTGCAGTTATATAAGGTATTGGTGAGACCGCACCTGGAATACTGCATACAGTTTTGGTGTCCATACTTAAGAAAAGACATACTTGCTCTTGAGGCAGTACAAAGAAGGTTCACTCGGCTAATCCCGGGGATGAGGGGGTGGACATATGAGGAGAGGTTGAGTAGATTGGGACTCTATTCATTGGAGTTCAGAAGAATGAGAGGCGATCTTATTGAAACATATAAGATTGTGAAGGGGCTTGATCGGGTGGATGCGGTAAGGATGTTCCCAAGGATGGGTGAAACTAGAACTTGGGGGCATAATCTTAGAATAAGGGATTGCTCTTTCAAAACTGAGATGAGGAGAAACTTCTTCACTCAGAGGGTAGTAGGTCTGTGGAATTTGCTGCCCCAGGAAGCTGTGGAAGCTACATCATTAAATAAATTTAAAACAGAAATAGACAGTTTCCTAGAAGTAAAGGGAATTAGGGGTTACGGGGAGCGGGCCGGAAATTGGACATGAAGCTGAGTTCGGATTGGTCAAGGCCCTGTGGGTGGCGGAGCGGGCCCAGGGGCTGAGTGGCCGGGTCCTGCTCCTACTTCTTGTGTTCTTTAGATTTGAGGTTAGGATCAGATCAGCCATGATCTTATTGAATGGCAGAGCAGGCTCGAGGGGCCGATTGGCCTACTCCTGCTCCTATTTCTTATGTTCTTATGTTCTTATCTCCAACAAAAGAGAGTCTAACCACTTGCCCTTGACATTCAACGGCATTACCATCGCCAAATCCCCCACCATCAACATCCTGGGGGGTCACCATTGACCAGAAACTTAACTGGACCAGCCATATAAATACTATGGCTACAAGAGCAGGTCAGAGGCTGGGTATTCTGTGGCGAGTGACTCACCTCCTGACTCCCCAAAGCCTTACCACCATCTACAAGGCACAAATCAGGAGTGTGATGGAATACTCTCCACTTGCCTGGATGAGTGCAGCTCCAACAACACTCCAGAAGCTCGACACCATCGAGGACAAAGCAGCTCGCTTGATTGGCACCCCATCCACCACCCTAAACATTCACTCCCTTCACCACTGGCGCACAGTGGCTGCAGTGTGTACCATCCACAGGATGCACTGCAGCAACTCGCCGAGGCTTCTTCGATAGCACCTCCCAAACCCGCGACCTCTACCACCTAGAAGGACAAGAGCAGCAGGCACATGGGAACAACACCACCTGCACATTCCCCTCCAAGTCACACACCATCCCGACTTGGAAATATATCGCCGTTCCTTCATCGTCGCTGGGTCAAAATCCTGGAACTCCCTTCCCAACAGCACTGTGGGAGAACCTTCACCACACGGACTGCAGCGGTTCAAGAAGGCGGCTCACCACCACCTTCTCAAGGGCAATTAGGGATGGGCAATAAATGCTGGCCTTGCCAGTGACGCCCACATCCCATGAACGAATAAAAAAAAATACTAATTGATCACTCATCTCAATGGCTGTATACCAAAACTTGCCTGGTGTTTAATGACATTGCTGTGACACGACTTCAAAAGTAATTAATTGGTTGTGAAATCCTTTAAGAACAGTCTTGCACTTGAATTGCACCTTGTATTGATACAAGTTTTTTCTTTCTTGATTTTCAAGTTTGTTCATGAACACTTGATAACAGAACAGCAGTTGTTTCATTGGAGCACAGCTTGTCTTCATTTTGTCTGTGTATTACTAGTCTCCATATTCTGTAATCGGTCTTTCGGATTATACGTTAAACCGAGACCCCGTCTGCCCTCTCAGGTGGACGTAAAAGATCCAATGGTGCTATTTCAAAGAAGAGCAGGGGAGTTCTCCCCGTGTTCTGGGCAATATATAGCCCTCAGCCAAGGTCATTAAACAGATTACTTGGTCATTACCAAAGTGCTGTTTGTGGGAGCTTGCTGTGTGCAAATTGGCTGTCGTAATTCCTACATTACAACAGTGACCACACTTCAAAAAATACTTCATTGGCTACAAAGTGCTTTGGCACATCCTGTGGTTGTGAAAGGTGCTATATAAATGCAAGTTCTTTATTTCTTTAATCTAAAGTTATCAATTAAAATAACTACCCATTAGCCCCTGTTGCATTAACTAATTCTGGAACAGATAGGCCCTGGTATTATGCTCTGTCCTGTCCTAGACTAGTTTGGAAACTCTGGCCACCAAAATTCTTGGACCTTCCGATGCAGATCTGCTGTAACCCTGGTGGGACTGCAGTGGAAGGCTCAGGAAGTAGGCCAAGAGATGGAAACTCTAGGTGCTGGCCTGGATCAGCCGTTTCTTCAGTGGGGGGGTGGGGAGGAGGGGAGGAGGAACCTTTGTCTGCTGCAAACATGGTTCCTCACATCAGAGGGCAGTAGGCTAGGATCTGGGACTTCATCTCCCCCATCCCTCCCCGCCGCTACCAGCTTCTTCCCGAGTATCCAAGGTATTCGGTGGAGGAGAGAGTAATGTGCCTCAGGTGCCCCCCCCAACCCAGTACTGCCAAAAGCCCGTTTCTGGAGATCCTTCCTCGGACCCTCGGAACTTTGGTAGTGTCAGCATTGGAGATATTCGGCAGATTCGATCCTGCTGGACGATCCCCCTGCCGATTATCAGGGCCATTGTCATCTTTTAAAAAACAATCATTAGAGCTGGTTTTAATTTTGCATCTCTATATTTAAATTCTACATTTTTGAATGCTAGGAAACTATTTTTGGGAAACTGAAAAATCTTGTGCTATTGTTGCGAGTGCACACAATTTTCAAAAGTTCATTTTGCGCTAGTGCAAAGCATTCATGCAATGCAACATGAAGACAATCTTAGGGGCCATTACCATGCAAATTGGACTCCACATGCTATTTTCAAATTTTTAAACAGGCACAGCTAGGAAATGTCTGCTATAATTATCTATGCCTGGCTTGAATCAACATCAATGAGGTGCAAATCCTTTAAAAAGCCATGCAATTCTGCTTGAAACTTGTAGGAAGTCAAAATATATTGCTGCTTTTATTAATAAGGGGAAGTCCAAATCTAGCAGGGATCATTTACAAACCTAAAATTACAAGAAAGTAACAAATCTTGTACAATTTTTAAAAATATATTTGTTCTCGGGATGCGGGCGTCATTGGCAAGGCCGACATTTATTGCCCATCCTTAGTTGACCTTGAGAAGGTGGTGGTGAGCCACCTTCTTGGATCGCTGCAGTCCGTGTGGTGAAGGTTCTCCCACAGTGCTGTTAGGAAGGGAGTTCCAGCAGTTTGACCCAGCGATGATGAAGGAACGGTGATATATGTCCAAGTCGGGATGGTGTGTGAGTTGGAGAGGAACTTGGAGGTGATGTTGTTCCCACCACATTGCTGTTTTTATCCTTCTAGGTGGTAGATGTTACAGGGGAGGGAGGTGCTGTCAAAATTACTTTGGTGAGCTGCTGCAGTGCATCCTGTAGATTGTATATACCGCACACCCAGAGTACCTGTGATGAAGGGGGGGTGGATATCGAGTCCAGTGGCAAAGCATTGTCTGAACAAGCAAATATTTATTGATCTACAAAAGCTGGAGTCAAAATTTTTTTACAATCTGTGCTTTTTCTGTAGCAAAATTGATGTAACCAGAACATTTAAATATCACGTCCTCAGGAGATCCCAAATGCTTCACGGCCAACAGATTACTTTTGAAGTGTAGTCACTATGGTTGTATAGATAACTGTGGACAGCCAATATTCACATGACCGGGTCCCACAAATAACAATGAGATAAATGACAAATTCATCTATTTCGTTGGTGTTGGTTGAGAGATAAATGTTGGCATTTGCAGGTTCCTGAAAGCATGGTTTCTGGTATTATTAACATCATAAGCCGTCTCAAAACAGAGTTGATGGCACAGCTGGACAAGATTCAAGCATTTGAAATTACAGGAGAAATTGATCATTGGAAGCTGAACATTCTTTGTACAGGCTCAGCAGCAAAGAATAACAGATCATAATAATAACTAGCTAGATGTGACTTCAAGAACAGTTTTCTTTCTTGTTGCACAACAAGCCATCACCAAATACAATTCAAAATCTATGGAATCTTTTATGAAAAATCTGAGCAAGTTCCTCATGGTGAGGGCTTGCTGAACTTGAGGATTACTTATGTCAAAATAAGCTAGTAAATGTCAGAAGGGTAAGACCCTGTCTGACCAATGTTTTGGAGTAAGTGATATTCTGAGTGATATTCTCACCGGAAAGAGAGGTGATATGATTGCTGTTTTTAGGATTCTAAAGGGACTGGATAATATAGACTATGACAAGCTGTCTCATCTTGTCTAGAACAGTGGAACCAGAGGACACAGCCTGCACTTGAAGGAGGTAAGTTCAAAAATAACTTGCAGAAACGATATTTCAGTCAGCGAGTGGTTAATGTATGGAACAGGGTCCCTTGGGAGATGGTGGAAGGAGTTAGTATTGATTCATTCAAATGCAAATTAGATAGATTCCTTTCAGAAAATAATATTTTGGGATACAGTATATGAGTAACTGGGGACATGACATGTGATAAGTGTGGCATACTTGGGAGTAACAAGTGACTTTGGACCTATGGTTCCCAAAGCTCTCCACCACTGGAGTTTTCCTCGCCTCATGTTGTAGATTAATTGATAGAGATTGATTGCTATGTTTAGTCAACAACTCCATTACTGTTGTATCATGTGACTACCAAGATGGTAGAAGGTGAACTGGATAGACTTTGGTCTTTTTTCATCTAGCAATTCCTATGTTCCTAATACTTAACCAACCATCCAGGACGTACCACTGGAAATCATGACAAGAATGAGCTGCCTTACATACGCTAAAGTATGTTGACGAAGGGGAAGACTTAGCACTGTTGGTGATATGAAATTCAAAGGGAGACTCTGGCTGCATTTTCTTCTGTTCGCTAACTTTCATGAATAGGTAGATGTGACCATAAGGCAGGAGTCCCCCCAAGGACAAGATGCAAAAGGACCTGCACTTTACCGTCGCAAAACTATTTGTTTATTCTGACAAAACAGATACTTTTAAAATGTTTTCTTTGACAGGAAATTGATGCTACTAAGCACAGGAAGGTTAAGAACATCAACCATAATATCGAAGAAAATCGAAGTAAAAGAGTCCACACTTGTCGGAAACACCTGGACCTAGAATTTCCTCAAAATGACTGTTGCATCTTTAAAAAAAAGTTTTATGTGCCAGTGGCCTCGAGAGGCAGATCCACAGGAGTTTCCTCGATCTCCTTATTTGCCATGGCGTTGGTGCAGGCTTTAATGTAAAACATGTATAAAATGGATGTAAGCAGCTAAATTACCTGGAAACTACTTTACAGCTTTTCTAAGGAACAAACCAAATTGGATTCTCAGAGGACACGTGCTAGAAATTGGATCATGCTGCGCTCATTTTACAGGCATAGAACGGGCGCCTAAGGGTCCAATATGGTGGGCAACGTGCACGCACTCATTCCCCGCCTGAAATGCGCCGCCCGCCATATTGGTAAAGGCTCCTCCATAGGCGTCCAGGGCCTGCGCCTGAAACTGGCGTTAGACCCTTTGCATATACAAACCGGGGGTCTAATGCCTGTTTCAGGCCCCTTTGCAAAGTTGGTTAGCGAATGACCGCAGGACCGCGGCGTGCGTGCTGTGGTCAGTATCTTCAGGCGCTCAGCAGCCAAACCAACGGTCATTAAAGTGACCACTGGAGGCTACCGCCCGAAAGGTTCTTTACTTAACTTATTGTAGAGCCGGAAAAAACAGGAGTGCTCCCCTCGGCTCCACATTAAAACCAAGGCCACTGCTTGTCACCACTGCCTCTCCACCCCCCACTCCTGATTGTTTCCCCCCCACCCCCCTCCTAAGGAATCTGAGCCAGTCGATCTTGCTGCCCCGCGGGACCAGCGAGCTTCCTCTGGAGCCGTGCCTGGCGCCCGCAGCTCACCGGCCATAAACAAATGAGGCCGGCAGGCCAATTTGCCGAGGTCCTGCCAGCGGCCTTTTTAGGCGCGTGCGCTGAGCCGGGATCGCGCTCCCCTCCGATTCAATCCAAGTTTTAGGCCCAAATGATCCAGACCGTTCATTTGTGCGATTTTGCCAGGTTGTTAATAAAATCACGCAAAGAGGAATTTCCACTATAAGGCGTTAATGCTGTAACAGCGTGCAACAGAATCTCTGTTTCTGTTAGTTTATGATCAGTCGTAATGCTAAAAGCTCAAGCTGATGCGATGCATAATTTCCTGCACAGTTTACTACCTGTGTATCCATATTACCACAGTGCTGAAGTACATCCTTAATACTCCAATGTCAAGTTCATTTGGCCATTCATCACCCAGTTTGTGAGTGTAAGTGGATATATTACTCAAACTATTTCATTGTACTTAGATAGATTTAGAGACTCTGAAAGAAGCAGTTGGATGGAAATGATCCTTTGCAAAGCTGCCCAGTAATGAAATAACCTTTGGAAATTAAAATAACTCACTATAAAGCAAATTATGAACACTACAATTAAGATCAAATTTTTGATTCCCTTGTGCAGACTTCAGAAAGCTGAAGGGAAAAAAGGCATCATAATGAACAGTACCTTCTTGTTGATTCATTATGTATATCATTTGCATTTTCCATTAACTGAAGTGATTACATTACATGGCTTTTTAGATATCCTGAGTCATAATTCCACTAACATTGATCTCCAGCTGAACAACGATACCAAATATAAAGTCCTATCAATTTGTAAAACAGAACAACTCACAATATTCATACTAAAATTTTGGATGCACACTCAAGACAGATGCAGTTACTAACTACAAAAGATATTTCATCTTCAACTCTTTGAACAGAATACATCAATCACCAAGTGTTGAAATATGATATTATTATTAGTATCAATATGATAATTGCTTTTTCATGCAAAACAGGATGTATACAAAGATTCATCTCATATGGTTGTGATGATACCATTACAAAATGGATATACCATCCAAGGACTCGACCCAGCCCATCGCTGCTACCTCTCCAGCCCTAAAACCAATTCCCCCCACCTCCGCCCAACCCTGCAACCCCACACAACCTCGCTATCTCCAGTTCTCTGACTCCAGCCTCTTGTAAATACCCCTCTCCTTTTGCCCCACACCCATTGGAGTAGCTCAATATAGGTGGGAAGTGGGACATGTTAGGTGTTCTGTGTACAACTGGATCTTCTTGATCACCTGTTAATAAAACTGGGTAAGTGGGTTAAACCAGGACTAGAATTTATGCCAAATCACAGTGATGAGAATGAGAGATCCCTGGGGTTGGACTGAGCTACCGTCAGGCAAATAATTAAAAAAGGGAAGATTGGCACAAGCTCCTCATGCCAAAATTCACTTAGATAGGAACCATGGAGTGAAATTTGTCTTGGGCACTAGTACCAAACAGGTGATAGCGAATCAGCAGCCCGTTTTACACTCCATTAATGGAAAATAAAATCGGGCGGGCTGTATAATGGGCGGCCGATTTGATAGCGCCCGTTTTTGCGCTACTGCACATGATCAATTTCACGCCCCCCCCCCCCCCCCCCCCAAAATGTCTCGGGTACTCAAAAAATCTTAGGCCAAGAAATTATGCCGTGGGATATCGGTGCACAAACGCTGGATGTGTCCGACTGAAATTCGTCTCTCCACTGATGTAGCTGAGGTGTTAACCCATTCTTACCAAATGTGGGTTAACATTTCTGCTACAAATAGTGGAGAGGGGAATTTCCGATGAATGAATTATGTGGGGTACATTTCCGCTGGCCCTTTGTAACTTTGGGGGAAAAGGTGCGGAAACCCCGGGAAAATGCCGTAAACAGCGTTTACCTTTCTCTTGGGGTTTTTGTGACTCCGAGGTTTCAGTGCACGAGCGGGTTAAGTGTTCTTTCACGAGTATCCCACAGAGCAATTTAAAGGCCTTTAGTTTATTAGCCTTTAAATTGTTATTGTACCAGCCACTAGTGTCCCTTTTATTTGTATTGCACCATTTGCATATATCAACACCAATGAAACATTTTTGGCAGGGAAGTTTAGCAAGTGATAAAGGATGAAGTGTTACAAATAATAACAAGATACCTTTCTGCCTAAAGCCTCAAAAGTTACAGATTAAAGGAAATGGCTCCATTTACTGTACGGATTAACAGGTGGAACTCTTGACCTCGTGAATTTTAGATAGACGTGTTTATAATTTTCCAAAAATGCAATAAAAATGTAACACAGTTAACGTTTACACATCAAATGACAGACTCAGCTATAAGAGACAGTGAAAGACCCTGCCTGACTCTACCAAACAACCATGAACCATACTAAGTGTACAGAGAGAGGGAAAAATGTGAAGGGTACTTGTTACAAGGCTGTGACGTACTCACAAGGTTGTGATTGTAACTTGGCTAAGTTAAGGGTGGTGTCATCTACCAAATGCGTGTTTGATCCAAGAAACGATATACATAGTTTAATTCACACAAGTGCACAGAGTCGATATTTTGTAAGTACCTTACACTTTACCTGATACATGAATGCAACAACACTGACAGCCTTGAGTACCAGCATGGTAATCAACTGTACACTTAACACACACATCTACAAGGCACAAGTCAGGAGTGTGATGGAATACTCTCCACTTGCCTGGATGAGTGCAGCTCCAACAACACTCAAGAAGCTCGACACCATCCAGGACAAAGCAGCCCGCTTGATCGGCACCCCATCCACCACCCCAAACAACATCTCTCCTCCACCACCGGCGTTCCGTGGCTGCAGTGTGTACCATCCACAGGATGCACCATAGCAACTCGCCAAGGATTCTTTGGCAGCACCTCCCAAACCCACGACCTCCATTATCTAGATGGACAAGGGCAGCAGGCGCATGGGAACAACATCACTTCCAAGTTCGCCTCCAAGGCACACACTTTCCCGACTTGGACATATATCGTCGTTCCTTCATCGTCGCTGGGTCAAAATCTTAGAACTCCCTACCTAACAGTACTGTGGGAGCACCTTCACCACATGGACTGCAGCGGTTCAAGAAGAAGGCCCACCTCCATCTTCTCAAGGGCAACTAGGGATGGGCAATAAATGCCGGCCTTGCCAGCGACTCCCACATTCCGAGAATAAATTTTTTAAAAAGATAATGTACTACTAAACCAGCTCAATCAGATTGTAGTATTGTGTGCAGTTTTGGTCTCCTTATCTGAGGAAGGATGTCCTTGCCGTGGAGGGAGTGCAACGAAGGTTTACCAGACTGGATTCCTGGGATGGCAGGACTGACGTATGAGGAGAGATTGGGTCGACTAGGCCTATATTCACTAGAGTTTAGAAGAATGAGAGATGATCTCATTGAAACATATAAAATTCTAACAGGACTAGACAGACTAGATGCAGGGAGGATGTTCCCGATGGCTGGGGAGTCCAGAACCAGGGGTCACAGTCTCAGGATACAGGGTAGGCCATTTAGAACCAAGATGAGGAGAAATTCCTTCACTCAGAGGGTGGTGAACCTGTGGAATTCTCTACCACAGAAGGCAGAGGAGGCCAAGTCATTAAATATATTCAACAAGGAGATAGATATATTTCTTAATGCTAAAGGGATCAAGGGATATGGGGAAAAAGCGGGAATAGGGTACTGAGTTAGACGATCAGCCATGATCATTTTGAATGGCAGAGCAGGCCCGAAGGGCCGAATGGCCTACTCTTGCTCCTAATTTCTATGTTTCTATGTTTCTAGTAATCGTCTTTACATTGCCTTGATGTTAATTAGCATTCGACACTAACAGATTGGGGGAGAATTAACTCTGTCACTGGTATTGCAGTTCTTGCATTCATATTTGCGAATGGAAATCCGGTTCCAGTGGTGTGCCACAGGGCTCAGTGTTGGGTCCCTTGCTGTTTGTGGTATATATTAATGATTTGGACTTGAATGTAGGGGGCATGATTGGCAAATTTGCAGACGACGCAAAAATTGGCCGTGTAGTTGATAGTGAAGAGGATAGCTGTAGACTCCAAGAAGATATCAATGGGTTCGTGGAGTGGGCGGAAAAGTGGCAAATGGAGTTCAACTCGGAGAAGTGTGAGGTAATGCACTTAGAGAGGGCAAACAGTAAAAGGGAATACGCAGTAAACGGGAATATATTGAGAGGGGTAGAGGAAGTGAGAGATCTTGGACTGTATGTGCACAGGTCCCTGAAGGTGGCAGTACAGGTAGATAAGGTCGTGAAGAAGGCATACAGAATGCTCTCCGTTATTAGCTGAGGTATAGAATACAAAAGCAGGGACGTAATGATGGAACTGTATAAAACGCTGGTAAGGCCACAGCTGGAGTATTGTGCGCAGTTCTGGTCACCACATTGCAGGAAGGATGTAATTGCTCTGGAGAGAGTGCAGAGAAGATTTACAAGAATGTTGCCAGGGCTTGAAAATTGCAGCTACGAGGAGAGATTGGATAGGCTGGGGTTGTTTTCCTTGGAGCAGAGGAGGCTGAGGGGAGACTTGATTGAGGTGTACAAAATTATGAGGGGCCTAGATAGAGTAGACAGGAAGTACCTGTTTCCCCTAGTGGAGAGTTCAAGAACTAGAGGACATAGATTTAAGCTGATTGGAAGAAGGATTAGAGAGGATATGAGGAAAAATCTTTTTTATCCAGAGGGTGGTGGGTGTATGGAACTCGCTGCCTGAATTGGTGATAGAGGCAGGGACCCTCAACTCTTTTAAAAGTACCTGGACCTGCACCTAAAGTGCTGTAAGCTGCAGGGCTGCGGACCGGGTGCTGGAAGGTGGGATTAGAATGGGCACCTGGTTGTTCTTTGAGCCGGCGCGGACATGATGGGCCGAATGGCCCCCTTCTGTGCTGTATCTTTTCTATGGGTCTATGGTTCTATATGTTGTATCCTGTTCATTGATCCTCCAGTTCCTCCCACCTTGTGTTTAAAATCACCTCCTGGGGGGTGATTTTAAACCCCAAGAACAGCTGAGTTGGGGGCAGGTGGCAGTTGAAAACAATTGTTTTTTTGGGTTGCAACCACAAAACTTTCGGACTTTGCGTTCCCAGTGGGAAGCCTGTACCTTTACACGCCAACGTTAAACCCGGAAGTGAAGCCGGATTGCGGTCGCGACCCAAAAAACAACCGTTTTCAACTCCCACCCGCCCCCAACCCACCCATTCTTGGAGTTTAAAATGACCCCCCTGGTGTCCCATGGTATATTTGTTTTGACAAATGCCGCTGGCATGAGAGTAATCGTGGAACGAGAAAGAGAAAAAACACTCCAGGCATTGCCCCAACAAATCAGCGGTAGGTTTTTCAATTTCTGTCGGGGTTCCCAGACAGATTACAATATTTCTGTTCGACCACTAGAGGTTGGGAGGGCTGGCTGTGTATTTATGCATTTAACCATACGGACTAAGGGTACTTCCTCGCTGCTGCAAACCATTGCTTTGTTTTATAGCGTCTCTCATTTGATATTATCAGATCAACCAGTGGAGGCTAAAATGGTTATGGGACATTACTGGGATCAGGATTATGAGGATAAATTATAAATCATGAGGACAGGTCGCAAAAACTTGGCTTGTATTCCCTTGAGTTTAGAAGTTTGAGGGGCGATCTAATTATGGTGCTTAACATGATGAAAGGTTCCAATAAGGTGGATACAGATAAACTATTTCCTCTGGTAGAGGAATGAAGAACAAAGGGGCACAATTTTAAAATTAGATCTAGGCCGTTCAGGGGTGAAATCGGGAAGCACTTTCTCACACAAAGGGGCGGTGGAAATCTGGAACTCTCCTTGCCAAAAGGCTGTGATTGCTTGGAAATTTCAAGAATGGGATTGATAGATTTTTGTCAGGTAAGGATATCAAGGGATATGAATCAATAGCGGGTAAATAGAGTTGAGGTACAGATCAGCTATGATCTAATTGAATGGCCCCGAGGGGCTGAAAGGCCTACTCCTGTTCCTATGTCTCTCGGATGAACTCCGAGCTTCCTGCCTCTACTCCCAAAAATACCCAGGAAATGGCACCTTGAGGCTGGGAGAGGCGATTCCAGGTTGAGAGGGTGTGACCACACTGTAAGTTTCAGAAAGAGGTTTGATAGATAAGAAGAGGGCCTACCCAATGTTGATGGCCTAGGCAGCTCATTACAACCTCCCCTGCCTACTGACATCGACCTGCTACCCCATCCACAGGGCCCACCCATTCTCCTTGATTTCGGCCCTTTCCTTCAAAGTCTGACTGACTGTTTCAATATGTAAGGTGAGTACATAGATGGACACCATACACTATATATATCAGAGTGGTAGCTATGATACTGGACCAGCAACCCAAAGATTGTGAGTTCAAGAGACCACCGTAGCAAGTTGTAAAATTGAATTCTGTAAACTTATGAGCTGGCTGTTGGGGAAAATTCCACAAAAGCTGCCAGATTGTCATAGAAATTTAACTGGGGCACTAGTTTTCCTCAGGGAAGGGAACTTGTCACTCCTACTTGGCCTGGCCTACATATGCCTAGTCCACACTACGTGATTGAAGTGGCCTAGTGAGCCATTTAGCTATGCAATCACTCACTCAAAAAGAAGGCCCAAATATCTCTTGAGGGCCACTTGGGATTAGCAATAAATGGGGCCTTGCCAGTGGTGCTTACATATTGAGAACAAATAAAGAAAGATACATTGAGCTACTGACACGGTTAGAGCAGTGTCTTTGTCCAGCCTTTCTGCCTCTGATATGCCCATGGGTCGTTTGCAACCAATCTGAGGGCTAGGAGTCAGGGCTGGATGGAAAGTGTTGAACAAGCTACCAATCATGCATAAGAAAAGATTCATTGTTATGATGTAAAAGAAACAGTTTTATCAGACGGGGGAAGGTCAGATTTTGTTTCTCCATCAGTTTCTACAGTCTTGATTAATTCAATTATTATGTTTGATCAATCCCATCCTCCGCAATAACAAAATGCCTGTGACATCGGATTTAGGATTACATCTTACGTGGGTGTTTTTGCATCAACCCCATTGGTTTCATAAAGTATATTTCTGAGCGCTATGGTGTGAAAGCATCAATTTTATTTACCAGGATTATGTGAAGTTACATTATGCCAATTTAATATTCATGTTTCTCCTGCGTGATCTCATAGCAGTGCAGCAGGATTAGTCTGTGCACTGGAGAGGAAACAGCCTAACACGGTACAGGAAATTTAAAGGATTCAGCTCCTCCCCTGCCCATGCCGAGACACTGGAGGTAAATGTCACCAAGGACTGTGGGGGACAGCCCTGGGCCCCGAACTGGAGCTCAAATGCTGGAGGTCAGATCTTGTCTAGAGAGAAAGGTATCACCACAAACAAGTCAATCAGCCCATGGCGGGACAGGGCGTTTTTGGAGGAAAGAAGTGAGGTTGTAAGAAATAAGTGAAATTTGCTTTGAGAGTCACTCTGTATGTTCACCTGCTGTCGGTCAATAAAGCAGCTTAACGACCTCCCTTCACTAAGGTGTGGTCTCAATCTGACTTCGGTAGAGGTGCCCTTGAGGGAACGTACGAAAGACACGATGTCCGGTTCCGATCACAAGATTGTCCGGTTGTTACACCCTTGGGTTGTGCTATTGCACAATTAGGTATTGGGCAGTATGGGCATCAACACACAGAGCTCCCAACAACAATGGACTCATTCAGTAATGAAACAGTCTTTGGGCAAGTTACTTTACAATAGGCCATGTACATACATGTCGGTCACCAGTGTTTCACATTGAGTGTCCTGGCCAATATTTATCCCTCAACCAACATCACTAAAACAAAATGGCATGGAATTTGTTGTCAAAATAATGGTGAGGCTAACAGTGCTCACCGCTATTTATACGCAAATCACACCGAAACTTCAGGCGAGGGCAGATGCGAGGTTATACGCGAAAATCCAAAAGTTGCTGTCCGAGATGTGCCGCTCCACCATTGGCTTTGCAAAAACAGCATCTCACTGACCGATTCACCATTGAAATGCATTGAATGGCGTGAAGTTCCTGTACTTTCATGGTAGATTCGAACTAAACTCACCACAGAAAGTTAGGGTTTCTCCATTTCAGTCTAAGTATCTTTTTAATGGTGTGATAACTCTTAATACTGCCCAACAAGCTCTTTGGCACTGAAAATTAACTTTTACAAGTGTGGAGACTCATTCCTTCACGTTTTAATTGTTGGAGATTTTTTTAAAAATGAAAATAATTTTTTTTTGTTTTTTTTCTTTTTCTGTCTCTTTTTTCTCTCTCTCTTCGTCCAATCTTTCTTTCCCTCTCTTTATTTATCTTTCTGTACCTGATTTGACCTTGAATTCACTATTCTATCTTACACCTCCTGTTCATTTCACAATCCTTCAATCTGATTTGTTAAGGGGGTACCCCGTTGCTTGCCCTGTTCACACAGATCCCAGATGCCGTTTCCATCTCACACTTTCAGTAACTTCCAGTGCAAGATCCCATGGAAATTAAACAGGCAGGGGCAAGTCTAACTAATGGCAGATGGGTTTGTTGACCGGCTACAGCAAATTTTGGGCCGTTATCTGGTTTTGTATCTCACTGCTGTGTGTGGGACCTTGCTGCCTTCAAATTGGCTGCTGCAGTGGCTACATTTCAAAAGTACTTCATTGGCTGCAAAGCATTTTAGGACGTCCTGAGGTTGTGAAAGGCGCTATGTAATTACTAATTACTTTCTTCTTCCTTAAATTTCTTTCTAATTAAAATATTTCATTTTTTTAAATTTGCATTCCATCCTAGCCAAAACAGAAGATTATGTCAGAGGACATCTTGGTAAACCTGTATAATGCCCTGGTCAGACTGTCCCTTGAGTATTCCATCCAGTTCTGGTCATCAAGTCACAAGGGCGACATTCTTCAGCTGCTTCATCAATGACCTTCCCTCCATCATAAGGTCAGAATGGAGATGTTTGCTGATGGTTGCACAGTGTTCAGTTCCATTTGCCACCACTCAGATAATGCCCACGTGCAGCAAGACCTGGACAACATCCAGGCTTGGGCTGATAAGTGGCAAGTAACATTCGCGCCAGACAAGTGCCAGGCAATGACCATCTCCAACAAGAGAGAGTCTAACCAACTCCCCTTGACATTCAATGGCATTACCATCACCGAATCCTCCACCATCAACGTCCTGGAGGTCACCATTGACCAGAAACTTAACTGGACCAACCACATAAATAATGTGACTACAAGAGCAGGTCAGAGGCTGGGTATTCTGCGGCGAGTGACTCACCTCCTGACTCCCCTAAGCCTTTCCACAATCTACAAGGCACGAGTCAGGAATTTGATGGAATACTCTCCACTTGCCTGAATGAGTGCAGCTCCAACAACACTGATAAAGCTCATAGAAACATAGAAAATAGGAGCAGGAGTAGGCCATTTGGCCCTTCGAGCTTGCTCCACCAATCAGTATGATCATGGCTGATCCTCTATCTCAATACCATATTCCCGCTCTCTCCCCATACCTCTTGATGTCTTTTGTGTCTAGAAATCTTTCTAGCTCCTTCTTAAATATATTCAGTGATGCGGCCTCCACAGCCTTCTGTGGTAGAGAATTCCACAGGTTCACCACCCTCTGAGTGAAGAAATTTCTCCTCATCTCAGTCCTAAATGTCCTACCCCGTATCCTGAGACTGTGACCCCTCGGTCTAGACCCCCGGCCAGGGGAAACATCCTCGCTGCATTCAGTCTGTCTAGCCCTGTCAGAATTTTATATGTTTCAATGAGATCATCTCTCATTCTTCTAAACTCGAGTGAATACAGGCCGAATCGACCCAATCTCTCCTCATATGACAGTCCTGCCATCCCAGGAATCAGTCTGGTGAACCTTCGCTGCACTCCCTCAATGGCAAGTATATCCTTTCTTGGGTAAGGAGCTCGACACCATCCAGGACAAAGCAGCCCACGTGATTGGCACCCCATCCACCACCTTAAAGATTCACTCCCCTCCCACCGGTGCACTGTGGCTGCAGAGTGCACCATCTACAAGATGCACTGCAGCAACTTGCCAAGGCTTCTTCGACAGCACCTCCCAAATGTATGAACCTCTACCACCTAGAAGGACAAGAGCAGCAGGCACATGGGAACAACACCACCTGCACGTTCCCCTCCAAGTCACACACCACCCCGACTTGGAAATATATCGTCGTTCCTTCATCGTCGCTGGGTCAAAATCCTGGAACTCCCTTCCTAACAGCACTGTGGGAGAACCTTCACCACACGGACTGCAGCGGTTCAAGAAGGCGGCTCACCACCACCTTCTCAAGGGCAATTAGGGATGGGCAATAAATGATCGCCTCGCCAGCGACGCCCACATCCCATGAATGACTAAAAGATAATTCAAGTGCTGGAGGCAGTGCAGAGAAGAACAACAAGGCTGATTAGAGGTTTGAGTTATGAGGAAAGACTGGAGAGATTTGGGTTTTTCATCTTTGAAAGGAAACATCTGAGAGGCGCCCTTATGGAAGTATGTAAGATAGTTAAGAAAATAGAAAACGTGAATTACTTTCAATTAAACTCTGGAAGTCAGACAAGGGGACACAGGTTCAAACAAGTAAAAGGTGTGATGACTGGACGTTCTTCACACAGAAAGTGATCAACACTTGGAATAGACTCTGGGCAAAGTGGAGGAGGCAAATACTCCAGAATCATTTAAAAAACAATTCGATGTAGCAATGGTGGGAAGGAGGTGGAAGAGTAGAGTCATTCTGGATGATTGAATTAAGATGGGCCGAATATCTTGTGATCTGATAAAGGAGGATTATGTACAATATTGTACTGCACAGCTTGAGGTTAGTCCCTCTACATGTACGGTACACACTGGGTAAAAGGGAAGAGCTCACTTCTTGTGGTGCTGCATTCCTCAGTGTCAGCTCCTGTACATGTACAGTACAAACTCAGTAAAGAAGAAACAACTCACTCCTGCCTGGTGTAGACATGCCATCCATCAGCGTTTCATGGTGACAGTCAGCGTTCCCTCAGCCCTGTCACTGGGTCAGAATTTGTTGACTGAAATCAGCTCTTTTATTGCCCCTGATCAATTGCCCCAGAAAACCCTGAATTCACTTTGAGATGTCCTGAGGTTATGAAAGGCGCTATACAAATGCAGTTCTTTCTTCTATTAATGGAGAGAGAATTGCTGGGGGCGGAGGTGGGTGCTTTCTATTGGCATGCTCCAATATTTTGACATGCGCCCCAACACAGAATTCTCTGCAGCAAGAGTACAAAAGCGGAAAATGTTTTCTTACAACCCTCAATCACTTTTTTCAGTGGACATCAATCCAGCTCCCTTTGAAGGTGTCAATTAATTTTAATTCTCTGAAAGTGTGTTCCATAGCCACTATCCCATGAGGAAATAGATTTTTCCCATTCTATGACCGAGGCTTGAGACTTCTGAATTTTGTACTTGTGCCCTCCGGACTGATGCTGATTGCCCAAGATAAATAGCTTGCTTTCTTTAATCTTTCATTTTTTTAATGACTTGTATCATTTTTATTTATTTATTTTTTTTTTTTTTTATTCGTTCATGGGATGTGGGCGTCGCTGGCGAGGCCAGCATTTATTGCCCATCCCTAATTGCCCTTGAGAAGGTGGTGGTGAGCCGCCTTCTTGAACCACTGCAGTCCGTGTGGTGACGGTTCTCCCACAGTGCTAATAGGAAGGGAGTTCCAGGATTTTGACCCAGCGACAATGAAGGAACGGCGATATATTTCCAAGTCGGGATGGTGTGTGACTTGGAGGGGAACGTGCAGGTGGTGTTGTTCCCATGCGCCTGCTGCTCTTGTCCTTCCAGGTGGTAGAGGTCGCGGGTTTGGGAGGTGCTGTCGAAGAAGCCTTGGCGAGTTGCTGCAGTGCATCCTGTGGATGGTGCACACTGCAGCCACTGTGCGCCGGTGGTGAAGGGAGTGAATGTTCAGGGTGGTGGATGGGGTGCCAATCAAGCGGGCTGCTTTATCTTGGATGGTGTCGAGCTTCTTGAGTGTTGTTGGAGCTGCACTCATCCAGGCAAGTGGAGAGTATTCCATCACACTCCTGACTTGTGCCTTGTAGATGGTGGAAAGGCTTTGGGGAGTCAGGAGGTGAGTCACTCGCCGCAGAATACCCAGCCTCTGACCTGCTCTCGTAGCCACAGTATTTATATGGCTGGTCCAGTTCAGTTTCTGGTCAATGGTGACCCCCAGGATGTTGATGGTGGGGGATTTGGCGATGGTAATGCCGTTGAATGTCAAGGGGAGGTGGTTAGACTCTCTCTTGTTGGAGATGGTCATTGCCTGGCACTTATCTGGCGCGAATGTTACTTGCCACTTATGAGCCCAAGCCTGGATGTTGTCCAGGTCTTGCTGCATGCGGGCTCGGACTGCTTCATTATCTGAGGGGTTGCGAATGGAACTGAACACTGTGCAGTCATCAGCGAACATCCCCATTTCTGACCTTATGATGGAGGGAAGGTCATTGATGAAGCAGCTGAAGATGGTTGGGCCTAGGACACTGCCCTGAGGAACTCCTGCAGCAATGCCCTGGGGCTGAGATGATTGGCCTCCAACAACCACTACCATCTTCCTTTGTGCTAGGTATGACTCCAGCCACTGGAGAGTTTTCCCCCTTATTCCCATGGACTTCAATTTTACTAGGGCTCCTTGGTGCCACACTCGGTCAAATGTTGCCTTGATGTCAAGGGCAGTCACTCTCACCTCACCTCTGGAATTCAGCTCTTTTGTCCATGTTTGGACCAAGGCTGTAATGAGGTCTGGAGCCGAGTGGTCCTGGCGGAACCCAAACTGGGCATCGGTGAGCAGGTTATTGGTGAGTAAGTGCCGCTTGATAGCACTGTCGACGACACCTTCCATCACTTTGCTGATGATTGAGAGTAGAATGATGGGGCGGTAATTGGCCGGATTGGATTTGTCCTGCTTTTTGTGGACAGGACATACCTGGGCAATTTTCCACATTGTCGGGTAGATGCCAGTGTTGTAGCTGTACTGGAACAGCTTGGCTAGAGGCGCAGTTAGTTCTGGAGCACAAGTCTTCAGCACTACAGCTGGGATGTTGTCGGGGCCCATAGCCTTTGCTGTATCCAGTGCACTCAGCCGTTTCTTGATATCACGTGGAGTGAATCGAATTGGCCGAAGACTGGCTTCCGTGATGGTGGGGATATCGGGAGGAGGCTGAGATGGATTATCCACTCGGCACTTCTGGCTGAAGATGGTTGCAAATGCTTCAGCCTTGTCTTTTGCACTCACGTGCTGGACTCCGCCATCATTGAGAATGGGGATGTTTGCAGAGCCTCCTCCTCCCGTTAGTTGTTTAATTGTCCACCACCATTCACGACTGGATGTGGCAGGACTGCAGAGCTTTGATCTGATCCGTTGGTTGTGGAATCGCTTAGCTCTGTCTATAGTATGTTGCTTCCGCTGTTTAGCATGCATGTAGTCCTGAGTTGTAGCTTCACCAGGTTGGTACCTCATTTTTAGGTACGCCTGGTGCTGCTCCTGGCATGCTCTTGTACACTCCTCATTGAACCAGGGTTGATCCCCTGGCTTGTTGGTAATGGTGGAGTGAGGAATATGCCGGGCCATGAGGTTACAGATTGTGCTGGAATACAATTCTGCTGCTGCTGATGGCCCACAGCGCCTCATGGATGCCCAATTTTGAGCTGCTCGATCCGTTCTGAATCTATCCCATTTAGCACGGTGGTAGTGCCACACAACACGTTGGATGGTGTCCTCAGTGCGAAGACGGGACTTCATCTCCACGAGGACTGTGCGGTGGTCACTCCTACCAATACTGTCATGGACAGATGCATTTGCGACAGGTAGATTGGTGAGGACGAGGTCAAGTAAGTTTTCCCCTCGTGTTGGTTCGCTCACCACCTGCCGCAGGCCCAGTCTAGCAGCTATGTCCTTCAGGACTCGGCCAGCTCGGTCAGTAGTGGTGCTACCGAGCCACTCTTGGTGATGGACATTGAAGTCCCCCACCCAGAGTACATTCTGTGCCCTTGCTACCCTCAGTGCTTCCTCCAAGTGGTGCTCAACATGGAGGAGGACTGATTCATCAGCTGAGGGAGGACGGTAGGTGGTAATCAGCAGGAGGTTTCCTTGCCCATGTTTGACCTGATGCCATGAGATTTCATGGGGTCCAGAGTCAATGTTGAGGACTCCCAGGGCCACTCCCTCCTGACTGTATATCACTGTACCGCCACCTCTGGTGGGTCTGTCCTGCCGGTGGGACAGGACATACCCAGGGATGGTGATGGAAGAGTCTGGGACGTTGGCTGAAAGGTATGATTCTGTGAGTATGGCTATGTCAGGCTGTTGCTTGACTAGTCTGTGGGACAGCTCTCCCAATTTTGGCACAAGTCCCCAGATGTTAGTAAGGAGGACCTTGCAGGGTCGACTGGGCTTGGTGTTTTGCCGTTGTCGTGTCCGGTGCCTAGTGGTCCGATGCCGGGTGGTCCGTCCGGTTTTATTCTTATTATGACTTTTCGTAGCGAGATTTTACAACTGAGTGGCTTGCTAGGCCATTTCAGAGGGCAATTAAGAATCAACCACATTGCTGTGGGTCTGGAGTCACATATAGGCCAGACCAGGTAAGGACGGCAGGTTTCCTTCCCTGAAGGACATTAGTGAACCAGATGGGTTTTTACGACAATCCGGTAGTTTCATTGCTATCATTACTGATACTGGTATTTTAATTCCAAATTTTTATTTAATTAATTGAATTTAAATTTGCCAGCTGCCGTGGCGGGATTTGAACTCATGTTTCTGGATTTTAGTCCAGGCCTCTGGATTACTAGCCCAGTAACATATGTTCATGGGATGTGGGCATCACTGGCGAGGCCAGAATTTGTTGCCCATCCCTAATTGCCCTTGAGAAGGTGGTGGTGAGCCGCCTTCTTGAGTGTCTTGCTGGGCCATTTCAGAGGGTGATTAAAAATCAACCACATTGCTGTGGTCACATATAGGCCAGACCAGGTAAAGACAGCAGGTTTTCCTTCCCTGAAGGGCATTAGTGAACCAGAGGGGTTTTTACAACAATCTAGTAGTGTCATGGCCAACATTACTGATGCTAGTTTTTTTTTATTCCAGACTTAATTTACCCCAGCTGCCTTGGCAGGATTAGAACTCATGACACTGGATTATTAGCCCAGTAACATAACCACTATACTACCATGCCCTTGCTTCCTTGTAGAATCATAGAAATGTTTACACAAAGATCTTCCAATAAATGTTTCTACTTCTTTGCTAATGTTATACTGGCTAACATTTATCCCTCAACCAACACCACTGGTTATTTATCTCATTGCTGTTTGTGTCCAGATCCCCCACTAAAACAGTGTAGATCCGGCACAGAGACAATGGGCCGAATGGCCTCCTTCTATGAACAGTGACTAGATTTCAAAAGTAATTCATTCACTGTGAAGCACTTTGGGACATCCTAAGGATATGAAAGGCACCATATAAAAGTGATTTTTTTTTTCTAATCAGTATTCATATTAAGCAGATTACATTAGCTTTTTGCAGCTTAGTGCAGAGCTTCCAGTATTTAGTCATAATTAGCAACATTAAAAAAATGAGAATCACATGAATAATGCAACAAAACTGTTTCCTTTGTCATTCTCTGTTCTAAACAATTACATTATGCAATTTCTTTCCATCTCTTCCTCACATAATTAATTTGTCAACAAGTCCTTAATTGTTCACCTGGAATTATCAGAACTAACCGCTACAGTAAATGATAAAATTTGTGTTTTTCTATAAACTCATTTTCTCTTTCAATGCTCCGACACGAGCTCCTGTAACTCCATATGTATGTAAACCAAGTTTCTAGCTACGGTGTACCATTGATCATTTCTGTCACTGTGAACATGGTTTTTTTAAATCTCTACTTGATCTATCAGCATTTGATGCAGTTGACCATGCCCCCACCTCTATTACCTCACACAGGCAATAGAGGTGGGTGGCATGAACACAGGCAGAACATCTCCAGCAATGCCTTCTTTCTCCGCCCCCACCCTGTCTCCTCCAGCTTCTCCCTACGATGAATCCTTGGTCCCCTTGTCTCTCCCATCTACATGTTACCCCTTGACGATATCAGCTACAGACACAGGGTTCAGCTTCCGGTCACCAGGCATGCTGGTGACACCCAATTCTGCTTCCCCCAACTGAACACTGAGAAAACCAAAAAAAACACTGCTTTAGGCCTCCACCATAAACTCCTCTCCTTCACAGTTAACTCCTCCCCCCCCCCACCACTGCTTCCTGCCACTTTGTGAGAGTGAACCAGACCATTCAAAAAATTGGTGCTCTGTTCAATTCAGAGATGAGCTTCAAACCATACATTGGCGCAGAAATTGGTATGCAGCACGTCTGCTCTTCAGCCGTAAAACAGACAAAAAGCAGACCAATCCAGCTGTGGGATGGCCTGCGCCCAATCTGCGCAGGTGTTGGTATCGGGCCTACCCCACTCAGGATTCTTCAGCGGCTGCCAATGAAAAGTGAGTTGCGAAAAGCCGGGAGAAGCAGGAGTGCTCTCTCCCTCCTCCCCCCCCCCCCCCCCCCCGCTGACTCCACAGGCGTCACGATCACCCCCACCCCCTCCTCCGTAGGCTGCTCCAACCACCACCGCCCCCCCCCCGGACCAGGGTCTTACCTGAGGGCTGGTGAGGCAGGTGGCCCTAAATTGGTCTTTCATCTCGGCACAACCTCCACCACCAGCTCACTCCATTTTTTTTGACGTAGCTTTTGATCCCTCCTCTTACGCTCTCCCTGCACGGCACTACATTCATTTCAACGTTTATGCATGCAAGTTGTCATTGTTTATTCAGAAAAGAGACTTAATAAACAGAATATTAAACTGTGAAGATAATTACACGCACAAAGATGTGTCCCTGGGTTGCCAGACGCCAGAGGTATAAGTGCTGACTAATATTGCATTGTTGAGCTTTGTGATTCCATGTTTATTTGGGAGCAGTTTTTGTGCAGATGTTATTGTTAATTGTGCACTTGCATGTCAACATGAATGAGCTCCCTAATATACACACATCTATAATTCATCGTTGGGCCAGCTGCTATCCTGTTTAATAATATATAAGTTCACATTTCTGTTTTAAAGAAAAATGTCTGTTGTCAGATCAGGTCGAGTTGCCCATACACATAAAACCTCTGTTAAGTGATGAATAATGGGCGTGTGAAATTGGAGATGGAAGTTCACAATGGAATCACTGTCGCTGGCAATTAAAAAAAATAAAATCCACACCTTCTGACTCAAACCAGGGTTTCGAAAGACGAGGGTTGAATTTCCTCACCTGTTCTGGCAGAACAGCTTGGAGATAGGCTGGAAACTAACCTGAACTGGGAGTTTCCACCTCTCATTACCCAATTAAAAAATGTATTCTTAGAATGTGAGTGATACTTATGGTTGCCAACCCTCCTGGAATGTCCTGGAGTCTCCAGGGGTTAAAGATCAATCTCCTGGACAATCCAGGGGATAAAAAATCATTGGGAATTTTAAAAAATAATTTTCTTTCAACACTTTGTTTAATAGTTATAAAATTCCTGTTTGACCGATAGTCAAGAACCGTCCAATCGGGTAACAAAGAGTCTGTTCGCTTTCCCATTGGCGGGAAAAGGTGTGGCACTGTGAGAATGGACGTGGGGGGGGGAGCATGGGGGTGGGGCAATTGGAGGGAGGAGGTCATGTGATGAAAACTCCAGGAATATATCCAACCAGAGTTGGCGACGGTAGTGATACTGGCATGGCAATATTTATCATCCATCCCTAGTTTCCCTGAGGGCTTTAATAGTCAACCATGCAGTGTAGGACTGGAGTTACACATAGGCCAGACCATGTAGGGATGGCAGGTGCCTTCTCTGAAGGACATTAGTCAACCAGCTGGGTGTTTACAACAATCCGGCAGCTTTCATGGATATTTTATCTGGTGCCAACCCACAAATCATTCGATTTATCAGATTCATTTTCACAACTTGTCATGGTGAGATTTGAACTCACACATTCTAGGTTGCTCGTCCATAAAGGACCGAGCATGTACCTGGAGATTAGTGTTCACAGTCAAGAGGCTGGACCTCCGAGGAAGGGAGTGATTTTAAAATAATAGGTTTTTAAATCGGCTTCCTTGGTAAGAAGGGGGGGGGGGGGCGGGGTGGTGTTGGGTCAGAGGTCCAAAGAAGAGGTTTCTCCCGGGAAGGCCTGGGCGTCCCCTTCCCCCGTTGGTGGGCAGGTGCTGAAGCTTCTGGCTGTGTGGGGCGTGCACCTCCAGATGTGCCCACAGTGGTGTGGGGGCCTGCTAGCCCCATGCAAATGGGATACCCTCCTACTGACCCGCCATACTCCGGCGGAGCCTGTGCTGGTGGGCACCAGTGGGCCCGATCTCAGTGTAATTGCCGGGATCATGACCCATGGATTTCCGGGCACTACATATGGGAAATTTGGGATAATGAAGGAATGCTATGGACATTCTGCAGCTCCAGCATGGAGATCTCACAAATAAAATTGAAGAGACCTATGGGTGGTGTTTTGACTTGCAGGCATTAAAACCCTTTTAAAAACTACCCTGACAATAGGAGGTCATAGTTACCTCTTGACCATAAAGGTCGTAGTTCCTGTAAATCAGTGACTTAACCTACTGCCTGTGGTAAGTTAAGACAACCAATCAGATGCTGGACAATAATATTCATATCTACCCCTTTTTTATTTCTCAGAATAGCCACATTGCTACCAATAGCAGGAGAAAGGACATTTGCCTGGACAACACAGAAAAAGTGAACAAGGTGACCAAGCTTCAATGAACTAAACTGTGTTGTCAATAAAAGAATCATTGGTGGGTAACTTTCACTTTCAAAGTTTGTGCGGTGAATTAGCAGAGCAGTTCGGCCAGATTTGACCTGCCTGTTAAAGAAACAGTCTGTTACAGAAACAAACAGCCTGTTATAGAAACCGCCCGTTACAGAAACTGCCCGGAATAGAAACCGCCCGTTACAGAAACCGCCCGTCACAGAAACCGCCCGTTACAGAAACAAACAGCCTGTTATAGAGACTATTCATTATAGAACCCGCTCGTTATAGAAACTGCCTGTTATTGAACCTGTCCATTATAGAACCATCCATTATAGAGCCTGCTAGTTATAGAGCCCGTCCATTATACAGCCCGTCCATTATACAGCCCGTCCATTATAGAACCCGTCCATTATAGAGCCCGTCCATTATAGAGCCCGTCCATTATACAGCCCGTCCATTATAGAACCCGTCCATTATACAGCCCGTCCATTATAGAACCCGTCCATTATAGAGCCCGTCCATTATAGAGCCCGTCCATTATACAGCCCGTCCATTATAGAACCCGTCCATTATAGAGCCCGTCCATTATAGAGCCCCTCCGCTATAGAAACAGCCCGTTATAGAATAAGCCCGTTATAGAATAAGCCCGTTATAGAAACAGCCCATTGTAGAATAAGCCCGTTATAGAAACAGCCCATTGTAGAATAAGCCCGTTATAGAAACAGCCCATTGTAGAACCCCCCCCCACCCCATAATAGAAACAGCCAGTCACAGAACCCGCCTGTTACAGAACCTGCCTGATTTTCTTCTCCATTGATTTCAGTGAAGGTGAAAATTACTCCCCAACATTCCTGAAATGGCTCATTAAAAATGCTCAAATAGCAACAGGAAATCATCGTGGTGATTTGCCACTGAAGACACGTCTAACATGATCAGAAGAAGAGATACAAAAGCTTCCAAGGTTGTATCTGAAGTCAAAGGATGTACCCGAGTCTCACATGTCTGCTAAATTGATATGACTGTTTCTCGTTCAGTGCAATCATCCAGTATACTAGAAACAGTTGGGATACATCTCAGAATGCCAAACCTCTGCTGCAAAGATTTTAATACGCGTGCATATTCTACAGTTAGCCATAGTTTCACTGCACTTGCAACTATTCTAAAATGGCACCTGTTTGTCTCCAGTTCCTAAGCTTACTTGTGTCAAGCTAGAAGCTCCTATATTGTCCATTTTTTTTGCCTGATCAGATAAATAATCAGCCTCCAGCTCCACCCAACTGCAGAGGTGCATTGCCATATCTGAGGGCAGTGAAGAGCCACCAAGGGTCAGCAATCCGCCCCATCATCTGCAGCCAAGTAAAGGTATCCATGCCAGGAGGGGCATCCGCACATGTGTCCCATTCAGGTGGGTGGGTGTTAAAATTACTGTGCATTATCTTACTCACGAGAAAAGTATCACCTATCTTGTGCAGCAACAGCAGTGTATAATCAGCAGTTGAGAGAGCTTAGATTCTGGGGCCGCGGGAGACTGAAGAGCTGGTCACAAAGAAACTAAGGGCCAGAAATTCAGGAGCGGCCATTTTTTGGGCAGGCGGAGGGCATGGGTTAAACGGTGAGGCCCGGGGGTCCCCAGATCTCGGGCCTCGGACCTCATTGTAATAGAGCTGGCATGGCGAAGCAGACCACTGGTGAAGACTGGAGAACAAACGGCCCACTGCTAGGGTCGGGCTGGGGGCAGGGATCGAGTCAGGGGTGGGGTTGCCTGTAGTCGCGGTGGATCTGTTGTGGGGGGGAAGGTGGCGCTGGAGCAGTGACTATTGGGAGGCCCCACGTTCAGGTACGTTACTTACCTCCTTTGTTGCAGGCAATCCCAAGGGCTGGTTTCCGGCCATGGCACCAGCTGCCTCAGGGCAAACCAATCGTGGGGAGGGCACCTTAAGCAGGTGTTAGGCTGCTTATTTGCATATGGAAAAGGCCTACTGCCTGCTTCAGGGATGGGTCAAGGGCGCTTCTTGTCTGTCCTTGCCCAATATGGTGGGCAGCATTCTTCCTGGTTGGAAGAATGTGTGCGGGTCCAGTCCGCCATTTTGGGGCCTTAGGTGCCAAGTAGCATCTGAAAGACAGGCACTGAGCAGTGCAATCTTCAACAATTGCTGTCATAAACGCTCAACATCCTATTGGTTTTGTTGATTGCTGCTCTGCATTGGTTGGACATGTTTAGCATTAAGTCTACTGGGACTCGTAGAGCTCCTTCAACTTCATCATTAGCAATTTCATGGGGTAAGCCTGTTGTCTATTTTTCCTGTTCTGCCCACTTACATATTTTGTCATTCTGTAATTTCTGAGCTGCCTCCACCAATTCCACTGCCTGCCCCTCCCAGTTTGGTAACGCCTACAGATTTGACCATTTTGTTTTGAGTTTCTCAATCAAGGTGGGTTAGAGGGCAGGAATGGCCCTCCTCATTGGGTTACTACCACTGGCAGGGAGGGAAATCGTGCTGCTGTGTTTAAAGCACCGCACCTAATTAAAGGGGGAACTTAAACTTTTGGACAGCAAGAGCCACAAGTAGAAGAATATCTGAAGGAACAGCAGCCTTGGGGGGAGGCACGGGGGAGGCAGCAGCAGAAAGGACTCCCAGACTCACAAATGTATCCCTTGAGGTTTTAATGGTTGAAGTAAGAGCTATGAGGGAACGATGGTTGGGGACTGAGGGGAGCAAGGAGCCTAAATAGGTGGTTCAAGCTGGATAAAGGGAAAATGAATCACATCAGATCTGAGATTCTCAGTGGAATACTTGGCTGCCGAATGTAGCATTCTACAAAACAACACTAAGCTGGCAGCAAGAAAGAGTGATAAATATACCTTTTCTTTGACTCCCCTTTGACCTAGAACTCTGTTATGCCACATTATATATGGACAAGTACAGCTAATGTTCAATAAATTCTTCATCGCTGGGAATTTCTGTGGGCACTGTAACTTCGATTACGAGGCATAAGCAGGGTTCCCGCTGATCTTACACCAAAGTTACCGTTGCCGATTGGGAGATACCCCAAGGAAATTCATGTGCATGCATTTTGTTTGATTTATAGAGCAAACTGACTCTAAAAACATAACTGCAATGCAGAATAAATTAGATCCAAACCGATGATAAAATTCACTAATATCCCTGGAAAAAGATTAAACAGAATTTAGGCTCATCTTCTTCCAGGAGTAACTTGCAAGGCTGTGAGTTGTTTAAATTTAAGCTGTGACTTAGAAACCCGTCTTAACTCATTGGTTAAAGTTTTAAAATTCATTTGTTGGTGGTACTTTGCATAATGTATTCATCTCCAGTTAATAGAAAATACGCAAAACCACTGTCAGCTTCCCTGCGTGCGGGCAGACTGACACGGTTCAGCTCCCCTGAGTACAGGCAGACTGACACGGTTCAGCTCCCCTGAGTACAGGCAGACTGACACGGTTCAGCTCCCCTGAGTACAGGCGGACTGACACGGTTCAGCTCCCCTGAGTATAGGCAGACTGACACGGTTCAGCTCCCCTGAGTACAGGCAGACTGACACGGTTCAGCTCCCCTGAGTACAGGCAGACTGACACGGTTCAGCTCCCCTGAGTACAGGCAGACTGACACGGTTCAGCTCCCCTGAGTACTGGCGGACTGACACGGTTCAGCTCCCCTGAGTACAGGCGGACTGACACGGTTCAGCTCCCCTGAGTACAGGCAGACTGACACGGTTCAGCTCCCCTGAGTACAGGCAGACTGACACGGTTCAGCTCCCCTGAGTACAGGCAGACTGACACGGTTCAGCTCCCCTGAGTGCGGGCAGGGTGACACGGTTCAGTGTTGCTTGCTGAGCATCATTGTGTGATTCCCCACTGCGATCTGCTCGGTGAAACCACCAAAGTGGTTATACCTTGACACGGCCGGCAGAAAGACAAGGCCTACTCGCCCCGGTGAATTAAGGGTTCTTCACTCCGCAGTATGAACTGTGACTGGCTGTGCCGTGATGGGGAGTTGATTTATAGCATTTTGGGCATATGTTTCTGGGGGAACAGGCTGCCAGCTCTCACATTGAAGGCATGTTGGCAGCTTCTGGAATACACAGGATAATATCTGCACCTGCTGCTTCGACCGGCCTTGTCGGAGCCATGAAGTTATAAACAATGATGAGCATCTGCTCTGAAATGTCAGCCGCAGGGTAAAGGCACCAACTCATCATTATTTTGTCTCACCTCCTAGCATGGCTGGATGTACTTGTTAACTTTAACGGTCATATATGGAAGAGATGTTCTCTGGCCGCTAGGTTTCAGTGACACTGTAAACATAGCAAAAGAAAGAAAGACTTGCATTTATAACGCGCCCTTCACAACCTCAGGACGTCCCAAAGCGATTTGCGGCCAATTAAGTACTTTTTTGAAGTGGCAGCCATTTTGCGCACAGCAAGGTCCCACAAACAGCAATGTGATAATGACCAGATAATCTGTTTTAGTGATGTTGGTTGAAGGATTAATAGTGATCAGGACACTGGTGCAATCTCCCCTGCTCTTCTTTGAAATAGTGCCATGGGATCTTTTACGTCCACCTGAGGGAACAGACGGGGCCTCAGTTTAACATCTCATTCAAAAGACGGCACCTTTGGCAGTGCAGCACTCCATCAGTACCGCACCGTAGTGTCAGCCTAGATTATGTGCTCAAATCTCTGGAGTAGAACTATGAACCCATGACCTTAATGACTCAGAGTGCTGCCCACTGAGCCACGGCCAATATCTGTATGGAAGCAGCCGGAAGATTCCCGATCTTTACCACTTCTTAAAAGAATGCATTGCTCATTTCACTAGAAGTAACAAATCAGAGGCCGTCTTCGGGTCTACACACAACTCTTCAAAGTTTCTCCTCGTTTTCAGGCACTGACGGTCCTACTGTGCATTTCTGTTGCGCTGCCAGAAATGTGGTACAGCGGGAATGCTGCCCAGCGGTGACCCTGCCCCAAATCTCGGGTGATAGGGACGGGTGCCCACGCCTGCGGTGGCACAGCTGGGCTGCCTGCCTGCAGAGGCATTGTGAACTCAGAGCAGCACCCTACCACGCCAAGAGGGGAAGCACGCAGGATGAAGATGATAAACCATTAAAATCTGTTTTAATTCCTGTCCCAGATTCAGATTGGGACCCTTTGACTCCAAATCCTATGTTGCTGTTATTTAAAATATTAAAGTAGAGCACAGAGGTAATCCTTTTGTCTTTATCCTCCCGCCTGGAGAGAATAGCAGAAATTCAGGTATGAACTGTGCCATTCTCTGACCATAAGTCGGAAAATTGTTACTGTTGGACGACAGGAATATTTTTCTGTTACAAAGCCTCCTTTTCAACATGGGATTGAACTAACAGTCACTGCTACTGATACCTAGCATTGTGCTCTTGAAATGTTTTGAGCTGTGTCAGAAGGTGCAGAGGAAAACAATCCATTTCTTCACATATCCAGCTGTGTCTTCCCATCAAACACAATGGCTATGCAAGAAGTCAAGGAAACGGCATTTTGTCCTCTGTTTATTGGACTCTCAGGCTCCCACTGTTTTCAATTGGAGAGAAAAAAAAATAGCAGCATAACCTTTATGTGGCTGATCGCTGTTCGAATGCATCGTTTTTAAAAGAGCTTTTAAGAATATATTTGTCAAAATAAGGCAGAAATGTTGAATTAAAAAATCACTGCGATGTGTTGCATGAAAAGGTTACCGTTGTTTGATGGCAAAGTGGATTATTCAGTGGAATGGTCCAGGATTTTGCCAGGAATGTGCATGAAGTTATATTGGAAGCCTTGAAGAGACCTGAATTGGGCCATTTTTTTTTGAGTTCAATCATAAATACCTCAATTTAATCCAATTTTGCTCACTTCCCTTTTAGCTGTGCTTGACCCTTTCAAAGAAATTGCTGTTGCTTTCACGCAGAGTTACGAAATGTTCTAAAATGTTGTTTGTTGTTTCCATGCCGCCATCACATTTCATGGACAGAACAATGAAATATCTTCCTGCTCCATGAACTATGAATAACTTCCTCTAACACAAACATATGCAGGTAGTTGCAACCTAATCATGCAAGAAAATAATGGTGGATGTATAACTTAGTATATGGCGACGTGCCGTAATAATTTTGTATCACACCCCATCGTACTCTGCTGTCAGACACCACTATCTTCACTTTCATTTGGTACTTAATTCAGTGTTTTGGAAAGTGTCTTTACCTCTGTGTACACCAGGTACGACCAACATCAAGGCAAGCCATTGAAACTTACCCAAGTCCGTACTGTCCGTTTTGACTTTAGTGTCTATAGAGTAGACAATAGATTAACAAATATTTTGTATCTGTCTTCACAGTAGAGGACACAAAAAACATACCAGAAATAGCGGGGAACCAAGGATTTAATGAGAGTTAGAAATTTAAAGTAATTAATATTAGTAAAGAAAAAGTACTGGAGAATTGGTGGGACAAAAGCCAACAAATCCCCTGGACCTGATGGCCTATACCCTAGGATGCTAAAAGAGGTGACTGCAGAGATAGTGGATGCATTGGTCGTGATCTTCCAAAATTCCCGAAATTCTAGAACAGACCCAATGGATTGGAAGGTAGCAAATATAACCCCGCTATTCAAGGAAGGAGGGAGAGAGAAAACAGGGAACGATAGGCCAGTTAGCCTGACATCAGTAGGAGGGAAAATGCTGGAATCTATTGTTAAGGATGTGGTAACGGAACACTTAGAAAATCATAATATGATTAGGCAGAGTCAACGTGGTTTTATGAAAGGGAAATCGTGTTTGACAAATTTATTAGAGTTTTTTGAGGATGTAACTAGCAGGGTAGATAAAGGAGAACCAGTGGATGTAGTATATTTGGATTTTCAAAAGGCATTCGATAAGGTGCCACATAAAAGGTTATTGCACAAGATAAGGGCTCATGGGGTTCAGGGTAATATATTAGCTTGGAGAGAGGATTGGTTAACGGAGAGTAGGGTCATTTTCAGCTTGGCAGGCTGTAACTAGTGGGGCGCCACAAGGAACTGTACTTGGGCCTCAGCTATTTACAATCTATATTAATGACCTAGATGAAGGGACCGAGTGTAATGTATCCAAGTTTTCTGATGATACAAAGCTAGGTGGGAAAGTAAGTTGTGAGGAGGACACAAAGAGTCTGCAATGGAATATAGACAGGTTAAGTGAGTGGGCAAGAAGGTGGCAGATGGAGTATAATGCTTTGGTCGGAAGAATAGAAAAACAGAATATTTTTTAAGTGGTGAGAAACTATGAAATGTTGGTGTTCACAGAGATTTGGATGTCCTTGTACACGAAGCACAGAAAGTTAACATGCAGTTACAGCAAGCAGTTAGGAAGGCAAATGGTATGTTGGCCTTTATTGCAAGGGGGTAGGCGCACAAAAGTAAGGAAGTCTTGCTGAAATTGTGTAGGGTTTTGGTGAGACCACACCTGGAGTACTGTGTACATTTTTGGCATCCTTACCTAAGGAAGGATATAATTGTCTTAGCAGCGGTGCAATGAAGGTTCATTAGATTGATTCCTGTCCTATGAGGAGAGATTGAGTAGAATAGGCCTATATTTTCTGGAGGTTAGAAGAATGAGAGGAGATCTCATTGAAATATCTAAGATGCTGAGAGGGCTGGGGAGTCTAGAACTAGTGGGGCATAGTGTCAGGATAAGGGGTCGGCCATTTAGGACTGAGATTAGAAGGAATTTCTTCATTCAGAGAGTTGTGAATCTTTGGAATTCTCTACCCCAGAGGGCAAAGTGAATAACCTCACATTTCCCCACCTTATTATCCATCTGCCATCTTCTTGCCCACTCACTTAACCTGTCGATATCCCTTTGCAAACTCTTTGTGTCCTCCTCACAACTTACTTTCCCACCAAGCTTTGCATCATCAGAAAACTTGGATATAGTGCACTCGGTCCCTTCATCTAGGTCATTAATATAGATGTAAATAGCTGAGGCCCAAGCATTGATCCTTGCGGCACCCCACTAGTTACAGTTGAATACATTCAAGATGTGGAGATGCCGGTGATGGACTGGGGTTGACAATTGTAAACAATTTTACAACACCAAGTTATAGTCCAACGATTTTTATTTGAAATCTACAAGCTTTCGGAGGCTTCCTCCTTCCTCAGGTAATTGTGAGGAGGCTTCCTCCTTCCTCAGGTAATCACAATTACCTGAGGAAGGAGGAAGCCTCCGAAAGCTTGTAGAGTACATTCAAGGCTGAGATCGATAGATTTTTGGACTCTAAGGGAATCAAGGTATACGGAGATCGGGCGGGAAAGTGGAGTTGAGGTTGAAGATCAGCCATGATTTTACTGAATGGCGGAGAAGGCTCGAGGAGCCGTATGGCCTACCCCTGCTCCTATTTCTTATGTTCATATTAGTACATCCATCAATTTTCTTTGAACGTTTGGTGATTTTCATCTTCCTTATTGGTTTTATTTTTGCTTTTCTTCTTTCCATTTGACCATTTTCCATTTTCATTATTCACCAATAATATTCAACAAAACCTCACTGATTTTCCCCCAAAAATCCTTCCTAATCATAGTTCAGCAAAAAACCTTCTCCAAGATACTTTCTCATAAATTCCACAAAATGTCACTATAAACAAGTATTATTCCATCATGAAATTAATAATAACACAAAAAAAAATTCCCAATTCCACTTTTTATCACTCCAACATCTGGTGACGGGGTGGTGAATCTTTAGAATTCTCTAGCCCAGAGGGCTTTGAAGGCTCAGTCATTGAGTACATTCAAAACAGAGATCGATAGATTTCTAGACATTAAGGGCATCAAGGGATAATGGGGATAGTGCAGGAAAATGGCGTTGAGATAGAAGATTAGCCATGATCTTGTTGAATGGCGGAGCAGGCTCGAGGGACCGGACGCCTACTCCTGCTCCTATTTCTTACGTTCTTCGGTTCTTTCCCACCCCATGGAAAATCAATAGCCTCAACCCTTGGTGCACCATTTCCCACCAGCCAACAGTGCAACATCTGCCCTCACTCCTGTACCCAGAAACCAGTCCAGCCCAGATTCAAAGGACTTATGCTTGATGTAAGGACCTCATGCTTTTACACAGCAGATCAACAGCATTTGCATAGGATGGTGGTGAGAGTGAGGAGGCAATAAATAAAATAGACTCAAGAAAAAAGGAAATTAACAATAGAAAGACCAAATAAGATAAGGAATGCTGTGAAAGATAGGCTTAATCTATTAGCGTGCAGAGACACGAATGCTAAAAGATCATGCAACAAGATGACTGAGCTCGGAGCTGGAAAGCTTGTCCGGTACCAAAGGGTCTTCTTCCTTTGCCTCCTGAATGTGCCTGACATATAGAGCCACTCCATCTCCTTTCCTATCTAGACTGTCCTTCCGAAGGATTTTAAACCCTGGTATGTTGTACTCACCTCCATTACAGTTGGTTATTCATATTACAGGGGTTCTATGTAATTCACCGAGTGTATTAGAGGGGTTTTATGTAATTCACCGAGTGTATTAGAGGGGTTTTATATAATTCACCGAGTTTATTAGAGGGGTTTTATATAATTCACCGAGTTTATTAGAGGGGCTGAATGTCATTCACAGAGTGTATTGGTGGGGTTCAATGTAATTCACAGAGTGTATTGGTGGGGCTGAATGTAATTCACAGAGTGTGTTGGTGGGGTTCAATGTAATTCACAGAGTGTGTTGGTGGGGCTGAATGTAATTCACAGAGTGTGTTGGTGGGGCTGAATGTAATTCACAGAGTGTGTTGGTGGGGCTGAATGTAATTCACAGAGTGTATTGGTGGGGTTCAATGTAATTCACAGAGTGTATTGGTGGGGTTCAATGTAATTCACAGAGTGTATTGGTGGGGCTGAATGTAATTCACAGAGTGTATTGGTGGGGCTGAATGTAATTCACAGAGTGTGTTGGTGGGGTTGAATGTAATTCACAGAGTGTGTTGGTGGGGCTGAATGTAATTCACAGAGTGTATTGGTGGGGCTTTATCTAATTCACTTAACTTTTTTATGCAGTGAGTAGTTATGATCTGGAATGCGCTGCCTGAAAGGGTGGTGGAGGCAGATTCAATCATGGCTTTCAAAAATGAATTGGATAAATATTTAAAGGGGAAAAAATTGCAGGGCTACGGGGAAAGAGCAGGGAATGGGACTAACTGGATTGCTCTTACATAGCTCTGGCACGGGTTCGACGGGCCAAATGGTCTCCTTCTGTGCTGTAACCATTCTATGATTCTATGATGTCTGAGTGACTTTGCTATTGGTGTTTGTTTCAGTGTCGCAGGCCATGCCATAAGCTGAAAACTAGCTAGCCCAGGGATCCTGAAATTTTACAGACGCCAGACCTAAGACTAAAAATAAAGGTTATAAACCATGAGCTTAGGCTCCACCCTTCAGCCCAGCCCATGATTTGATATGTAAGGGGCAGAAGGGAGTTCCACCCCTTACAGGCAATCAAGAAACAACAGCTACCTGACCCTGTTTACAGAGAGAGACCAGTGGAACCCCCAGGGAATTTGGGGGTCATTGTCTTCCGAGGTTGTATTCCCATATGTGATTAGTTTTATTTATAACAATTTCACCCTCGCTGGATAAGATCAGCGAAAGGGCAATAATGAAGGCTTGTGATTTTCACAGAAAAATGAATGGAAACTTGGAATGTAATCTCCAAAACACTATTAACAATCCTGTGTAATAAAAATGGAATTAGACTATTCAGTCATGTAAACCAGTGACCCTAATTAAAAATGGGTGGAACTGTGGAATGCGATTCCCAGAGGACTAGTAGAATTGCTAGAATCTCATGTAATAAAAACAGAATTTGATTTAAATCAGTCTCAGTAAAGCAGTGATCCTGTCAATAATTACACTTAATCCTTTTCTGCCTTGCTCAATGTTACCCGTTATATATTTCAGTATCCATTTTTGATTGAATCCACAGCAGAAATGATGAGTGTTTTTCTCTGAAAGAACTTTGTTACTTATTTGTGTTGTTGTATCCTTGGGCCACTTGTAGGCATTCTACCAGGTAATATCTGAAGCAATCGAGGGGAATCCCATACAGCAACATGTACAGCACAGGGGAATCCCATATAGCAACATGTACAACACAGGGGAATCCCATATAGCAACATGTACAACACAGGGGAATCCCATATAGCAACATGTACAACACAGGGGAATCCCATATAGCAACATGTACAACACAGGGGAATCCCATATAGCAACATGTACAACACAGGGGAATCCCATATAGCAACATGTACAACACAGAGAAATCCCACATAGCATCATGTACAACACAGAGGAATCCCACAAAGCATCATGTACAACACAGGGGAATCCCACATAGCATCATGTACAACACAGGGGAATCCCACATAGCAACATATACAACACAGGGGAATCCCACATAGCATCATGTACAACACAGGGGAATCCCACATAGCATCATGTACAACACAGGGGGATCCCACATAGCAACATATACAACACAGGGGAATCCCACATAGCATCATGTACAACACAGAGGAATCCCACATAGCATCATATACAACAGGGGAATCCCTTATAGCATCATGTACAACACAGGGGAATCCCTTATAGCATCATGTACAACACAGGGGAATCCCACATAGCATCATGTACAACACAGGGGAATCCCACATAGCATCATGTACAACACAGGGGAATCCCACATAGCATCATGTACAACACAGAGGAATCCCACATAGCATCATGTACAACACAGGGGAATCCCACATAGCATCATGTACAACACAGGGGAATCCCACAAAGCATCATGTACAACACAGAGGAATCCCACATAGCATCATGTACAACAGGGGAATCCCATATAGCAACATGTACAACAGGGGAATCCCATATAGCAACATGTACAGCACAGGGGAATCCCATATAGCAACATGTACAGCACAGGGGAATCCCACAAAGCATCATATACAACACAGAGGAATCCCACAAAGCATCATGTACAACACAGGGGAATCCCACATAGCATCATATACAACACAGAGGAATCCCACATAGCATCATATACAACAGGGGAATCCCATAAAGCAACATGTACAGCACAGGGGAATCCCATATAGCATCATGTACAACACAGGGGAATCCCATATAGCAACATGTACAGCACAGGGGAATCCCATATAGCAACATGTACAGCACAGGGGAATCCCATATAGCAACATGTACAGCACAGGGGAATCCCACAAAGCATCATATACAACACAGGGGAATCCCACATAGCATCATATACAACACAGAGGAATCCCACATAGCAACATGTACAACACAGAGGAATCCCACAAAGCATCATATACAATACAGGGGAATCCCACATAGCAGCAGTTGGGGTACGGTAGCATAGTGGTTATGTTACTGGACTAGTAATCCAGAGGCCTGGACTAAAATCCAGAGTCATGAGTTCAAATCCCGCCACGGCAGCTGGCAAATTTAAATTCAATTAATTAATTAAATTCAATTAATTAAATAAAAAAAATCTGGAATTAAAATACTAGTATCAGTAGTGATGGCCATGAAACTACCGGATTGTCGTAAAAACCCATCTGGTTCACTAATGTCCTTTAGGGAAGGAAACCTGCCGTCCTTACCAGGTCTGGCCAATATGTGACTCCAGACCCACAGCAATGTGGTTGATTCTTAATTGCCCTCTGAAATGGCCCAGCAAGCCACTCAGTTGTGCAATCTCGCTACGAAAAGTCATAATAAGAATAAAACCAGACGGACCACCCGGCATCGGACCACTCGGCACCGGACACGACAACGGCAAAACACCAAGCCCAGTCGACCCTGCAAGGTCCTCCTTACTAACATCTGGGGACTTATGCCAAAATTGGGAGAGCTGTCCCACAGACTAGTCAAGCAACAGTCTGACATAGCCATACTCACAATCATACCTTTCAGCCAATGTACCAGACACTTCGATCACCATTCCTGGGTATGTCCTGTCCCACCGGCAGGACAGACCCACCAGAGGTGGCGGTACAGTGATATACAGTCAGGAGGGAGTGGCCCTGGGAGTCCTCAACATTGACTCCGGACCCCATGAAATCTCATGGCATCAGGTCAAACATGGGCAAGGAAACCTCCTGCTGATTACCACCTACCGTCCTCCCTCAGCTGATGAATCAGTCCTCCTCCATGTTGAGCACCACTTGGAGGAAGCACTGAGGGTAGCAAGGGCACAAAATGTACTCTGGGTGGGGGACTTCAATGTCCATCACCAAGAGTGGCTTGGTAGCACCACTGCTGGCCGAGTCCTGTAGGACATAGCTGCTAGACTGGGCCTGCGGCAGGTGGTGAGCGAACCAACACGAGGGAAAAACTTACTTGACCTCGTCCTCACCAATCTACCTGTCGCAAATGCATCTGTCCATGACAGTATTGGTCGGAGTGACCACCGCACAGTCCTCGTGGAGACGAAGTCCCGTCTTCGCACTGAGGACACCATCCAACGTGTGTGTGGCACTACCACCGTGCTAAATGGGATAGATTCAGAACAGATCTAGCAGCTCAAAACTGGGCATCCATGAGGCGCTGTGGGCCATCAGCAGCAGCAGAATTGTATTCCACCACAATCTGTAACCTCATGGCCCGGCATATTCCTCACTCTACCATTACCAACAAGCCAGGGGATCAACCCTGGTTCAAAGAGGAGTGCAGAAGAGCATGCCAGGAGCAGCATCTGGCGTACCTAAAAATGAAGTGCCAACCTGGTGAAGCTACAACTCAGGACTACATGCATGCTAAACAGCGGAAGCAACATGCTATAGACAGAGCTAAGCGATTCCACAACCAACGGATCAGATCAAAGCTCTGCAGTCCTGCCACATCCAGTCGTGAATGGTGGTGGACAATTAAACAACTAACGGGAGGAGGAGGCTCTGTAAACATCCCCATCCTCAATGATGGCAGAGTCCAGCACGTGAGTGCAAAAGACAAGGCTGAAGCGTTTGCAACCATCTTCAGCCAGAAGTGCCGAGTGGATGATCCATCTCGGCCTCCTCCTGATATCCCCACCATCACAGAAGCCAGTCTTCGGCCAATTCGATTCACTCCACGTGATATCAAGAAACGGCTGAGTGCACTGGATACAGCAAAGGCTATGGGCCCCGACAACATCCCAGCTGTAGTGCTGAAGACTTGTGCTCCAGAACTAGCTGCGCCTCCAGCCAAGCAGTTCCAGTACAGCTACAACACTGGCATCTACCCGACAATGTGGAAAATTGCCCAGGTATGTCCTGTCCACAAAAAGCAGGACAAATCCAATCCGGCCAATTACCGCCCCATCATTCTACTCTCAATCATCAGCAAAGTGATGGAAGGTGTCATCAACAGTGCTATCAAGCGACACTTACTCACCAATAACCTGCTCACCGATGCTCAGTTTGGGCTCCGCCAGGACCACTCGGCTCCAGACCTCATTACAGCGTTGGTCCAAACATGGACAAAAGAGCTGAATTCCAGAGGTGAGGTGAGAGTGACTGCCCTTGACATCAAGGCAGCATTTGACCGAATGTGGCACCAAGGAGCCCTCGTAAAATTGAAGTCAATGGGAATCAGGGGGAAAACTCTCCAGTGGTTGTAGTCATACCTAGCACAAAGGAAGATGGTAGTGGTTGTTGGAGGCCAATCATCTCAGCCCCAGGACATTGCTGCAGGAGTTCCTCAGGGCAATGTCCCAGGCCCAACCATCTTCAGCTGCTTCATCAATGACCTTCCCTCCATCATAAGGTCAGAAATGGGGATGTTCGCTGATGACTGCACAGTGTTCAGTTCCATTCGCAACCCCTCAAATAATGCAGCAGTCCGTTCCCGCATGCAGCAAGACCTGGACAACATCCAGGCTTGGGCTCATAAGTGGCAAGTAACATTCGCGCCAGATAAGTGCCAGGCAATGACCATCTCCAACAAGAGAGAGTCTAACCATCTCCCCTTGACATTCAACGGCATTACCATCACCGAATCCCCCACCATCAACATCCTGGGGTCAGCATTGACCAGAAACTTAACTGGACCAGCCATATAAATACTGTGGCTACGAGAGCAGGTCAGAGGCTGGGTATTCTGCGGCGAGTGACTCACCTCCTGACTCCCCAAATCCTTTCCACCATCTACAAGGCACAAGTCAGGAGTGTGATGGAATACTCTCCACTTGCCTGGATGAGTGCAGCTCCAACAACACTCAAGAAGCTCGACACCATCCAAGATAAAGCAGCTCGCTTGATTGGCACCCCATCCACCACCCTAAACATTCACTCCCTTCACCACCGGCGCACAGTGGCTGCAGTGTTTACCATCCACAGGATGCACTGCAGCAACTCGCCAAGGCTTCTTCGACAGCACCTCCCAAACCCGCGATCTCTACCACCTAGAAGGACAAGAGCAGCAGGCACATGGGATCAACACCACCTGCACGTTCCCCTCCGAGTCACACACCATCCCGACTTGGAAATATATCGCCGTTCCTTCATTGTCGCTGGGTCAAAATCCTGGAACTCCCTTCCTAACAGCACTGTGGGAGAACTGTCACCACACGGACTGCAGCGGTTCAAGAAGGTGGCTCACCACCACCTTCTCGAGGGCAATTAGGGATGGGCAATAAATGCCGGCCTCACCAGCGACGCCCACACCCCGTGAACGAATAAAAAAAAAACACAGGGGAATCCCACATAGCAGCATATACAACACAGGGGAATCCCATATAGCACCATATACAACTGAGGGGAATCCCACATAGCAGCATATACAACACAGGGGAATCTCATATAGCACCATATACAACTGAGGGGAATCCCACATAGCAGCATATACAACACAGGGGAATCCGATATAGCACCATATACAACTGAGGGGAATCCCACATAGCAGCATATACAACACAGTGGAATCTCATATAGCACCATATACAACTGAGGGGAATCCCACATAGCAGCATATACAACACAGGGGTATCCCACATCGCAGCATATACAACACTGGGGAATCCCACATAGCACCATGTACAACTGAGGGGAATCCCATGTAACATCTGATACAACCGGGGGAATCCAATGTAACATCTGATATAAACGAGGGTATCCCATGTAACAACCGAGGGGAATCCCATATAACAACTGATATAAACGAGGGGAATCCCATGTAACAACCGAGGGGAATCCCATATAACAACTGATACAACCGGGGGGCGGGGGGGGGGGAATCCCATGTAACATCTGATACAATTGGGGGGAATCCCATGTAACCACTGATACAACTGGGGGGTATCCCATGTAACATCTTATACAAACAAGGGGAATCACATGAAAGAACCGATACAACCAAGGATAATCACAGCCAACATCTAATACAATTGAGGGGAATCTAATTTATCATCTTACACAACTGAGGAGAATCCCATGTAACAACTGATACAAGGGTGGGGGTGGGCAGGGGGGAAATCCAATATGGCATCTTATACAACAGAGGGGAATCTCAGGTAACATCTAATATAACAAAGGGTTATCTAATGTAACATCTAATACAATAGAGGGACATTTGAAGTTGTCCCATTTTGATTGCTTCAGGGTTAAATGAGTGGAAAGCCATTTTGTGGTGAAAAGGCCCTACAATGAGTGTAAGTTTTGTGAATGAGGTTACATAGCCCTACGCACACACTAAGGATTCCATGATGGTTTTTAACCAAGCTTCTCAGAATCAGAGAAACTACTTACTACCGAGAAGGATTTTCCTGCTGCCATAACTAATTAGCTAATAACTATCAAATGCAGCATAAAAATTGCGATTGGCAATTCAATCTATTCCTTTTAATTCAAAGCTGGTAACTCAAATGATCTGAATATTTCATTTTTTTCAGTAAATAATTCCTATTTTCCTTTGTTACTTGCATTGATTAATTTGAGTTACTGGATAATTCATTTTTATAGTGCAAATAAAACAACTGAATTATGAGTAGGTTGTATTAGTGGAGGGTTTGTCCGACATTCCTCTGTTGGCTACTTTAGTGAAAGCATTAACCCATTTAAAAACAGTGAACGCAGCAATCTCACAGGAATGCATTAGAAATTTCTCTGCTAATATCAGCAATGGTAATTTCTTTACAAGGACAATTCATCAATGGTGTGCTCTGTAAATCAACCCCTGCATCCTGAAGGTGGTGAATTGGGCAAGGAGGCTCTGGTCTCCTTTGTGCTTGATTCGTGAGGTGCTGAATTCAAATTGTCAGTCTTTTTGGAGGTCTGGCAATGAGCATGTGAGATGTGTAACCTCCTGCCATGCACAATGTGGCACAGAGAACGGTTCCTTTCACTACTGAAAAAGCTACCCTCCTTTCCTGCACCATTTCCATGCAACATCCAAACTACTTTCATTAAGGGGGGGCAGTCCAGGACACGTTCCCTCGCTCACCTTCCGTTCTGTCCTTGGAGATTTGCCGCAGCCAAGTGGGAGCTTTAAGTGGGAGCAGCAACCTTTTAAGAGTTGCTAAATCTGACCCTTGCTAATCATAGCGCTCCCTGCACTCATGAAATATGCACAGGGAGCATATTCTAATTAACTGCATGACTGACTCACTTAATTGGGTAAGGTTAACTGGCCACTCTTGTCCCATGAGAGCATAGCAATCCTGATGCCACTCCAGCAGCAAGGATAGCTGAATTGGCCCAATCTATCGAATCTCCATTTGGAAGACTGTTTCTCTGATGGGTAGGATCAGCAGTAACATTCCAAAGCCAAATTCATCACGCACACATGGCAAGAGATTAATCATTTTGATTTGCACTTTTACAAGTGCATTGTAAATGCTAATCTCTGAAAAGTTCCAGTTTTAACACCTTATTATTCCCTAACTACAAGCCTGACTTCTGTAAATGTCAGAGTGCTTAAATTCTTTCAGCTGTCCAGAATGTCTTGCTGTTGTAAATCTAAATTGGGTCTTTTACACTACATATTTAAAAATAATTTGCATGTTTTTCAATAATAATGCATGCTGATATAGTCCTGCACAATAATCAGATCAGACAGGGCCCTGTTACAGCTAATATTGAAGGGCAGCTACAGAGAACTGCACGAGGGCAAGAGGTACAACCAAAATACATTTACAGCTTGAAGATGATGGAATGAAAATAGAACTAACACACCGACAAAATTGAGAAAATATTTCGGAGGAAAATTTATGATCAAAAGGATTGATACACATCACAAACCGCAATGGAAAATGTGATTATTCTCAGAGTGAAATTGACTAAAGTAAGTCATATTTGGAAACAAGACTAAGTTATTTTCATTCCTAATGAGTGATGTAATAGACATATCCTGTATTATCTGATGTTAAATACAAGGTCTTAGGACTTCAGATGTTAAGCACAATAATAAAAAAAATAACACGGTGAACAAAGAGAGCTGCAGATTCTGGTAATGTAGGAACTTGTTCTGCCTCAGAGTTGGGAATGAGCAGTCAGCCTATGGAAGGATCTGAGGGATCATCGGAGCCTTCACTGGCTGAGGAGATAGAAATAGTACCCATGCAACATGCTTGCTCGGGTTGTGCCCAGTGATCAGTGAGAGCTGAGGATACCTCTCAGGTCATCACCTCCAGCACTCCAGGAAGGGTGACTGCATTGCAAGGAACCTTGCCTGATTTAGTTGGAGGACTAGACAATTTTCCAGGACATCTTCATCCAGGGAACCCATGGTACATGACTAGGTTGCATTTTTGTGGACCATATTGTAAGACAATAATTTTGCCCATTCCAGTACGAAGGGGAATCTCTAAAAGGAATTGTATGTGCCATTAGGTCTTCTTGAATCAATGGTAATCTCAGGTATGGGTTAACCTCTTCAAGTATCGTAGCCTACTATGCCTAAGAAGATTCCAATTATATTTCAATGGATTCCTACATCCTGTCCACTGAATTGCAGAGACATTGCAATTCCAATGATACAATTGTACCCTGGCATTTAGCTGACCCCTCCCTTATAAATGATTGTAGCAATTGTGTGAAGCATTAACAACTCATTTTGCATTCCTTCTCTACAATTATCTTCTATCTGGCTCTCACATGGTCTGAAGTTCACTGGGTTCTTAGGAATAATATTGGCTCAGATTTTGCTGTCAAAATATCAGTGAGGCAAATGGCGCTCGTCATCATTTATATGCAAATGATACAGCAACTTCAGGTGAGGGGCAGATGTGTGGTTAAACTCAAATGTTCAAAAGTTGCTGTCCGAGATCCACCGTGAGCTTCGCAAAAACAGTATCTCGCTGTCTGCCTCACCACTGAAATGCATTGAACGGCGTGAAGTTTTTTTTATTTGTTCATGGGATGTGGGCGTCGCTGGAGAGGCCAGCATTTATTGCCCATCCCTAATTGCCCTTGAGAAGGTGGTGGTGAGCTGCCTTCTTGAACCGCTGCAGTCCATGTGGTGAAGGTTCTCCCACAGTGCTGTTAGGAAGGGAGTTCCAGGATTTTGACCCAGCGACGATGAAGGAACGGCGATATATTTCCAAGTTGGGATGGTGTGTGACTTGGAGGGGAACGTGCAGGTGGTGTTGTTCCCATGTACCTGCTGCTCTTGTCCTTCTAGGTGGTAGAGGTCGCGGGTTTGGGAGGTGCTGTCGAAGAAGCCTTGGAGAGTTGCTGCAGTGCATCCTGTGGATGGTACACACTGCAGCCACAGTGCGCCGGTGGTGAAGGGAGTGAATGTTTAGGGTGGTGGATGGGGTGCCAATCAAACGGGCTGCTTTGTCCTGGATGGTGTCGAGCTTCTTGAGTGTTGTTGGAGCTGCACTCATCCAGGCAAGTGGAGAGTATTCCATTACACTCCTGACTTGTGCCTTGAAGATGGTGGAACGGCTTTGGGGAGTCAGGTGGTGAGTCACTTGCCGCAGAATACCCAGTCTCTGACCTGCTCTTGTAGCTGTATTTGCACGGTAGAGATGAACTAAACTGGCCACAGAAAGATAGGGCTTGTCCATTTCAGTGTAAGTACCCTTTTTAACGACATGATAAGTGTTAATTACTTCCAGTTAACCTCTCTGGCACTGAAAATTAACTATTACAAGTATGAAATCTCATTCCTTCAGGTTTTAATTGTTGTTGGTGATTTTAAAAATGTAAAATTTTAAATTTTTCATTTTTTTCACTTTTCCTTTCTATCTCTTTTTTCTCTCTCTCTTTAATCCAATCTTTCTTTCCCTCCCTTTTTTTTTCTTACCTGATTTGACATTGAATTCACCGACTCTAATTTACACTTCCTTCTCAGTCCTTGCGCTGTTAATTTCACGATCCTTCAATCTGATTGATTAAGGAGATACCCAGTTGCTTGCCCTGTTCACTCAGGTCCCAGATGCCCTAATTCCCTTGCTGCGACATTATCAGCTCGCACTTTCAGCAATTTGCCACGCAAAAATTTAAAAACCTAAACATGCAAGGTCAAGTCTAACTAACGGCAGAGGCCATTAGATGCCCTGCCACTTCAAAATTTGGCCCAGTGACATAAAAGAGGCAAGAAGATTAATTCACTGATTGAAGCAAACAACTCAAAGGGAACTTTGGTGCCAAGTTGCTGGGCTTGCTATGAACTGACACAAGTTTCTACTTTTCAGGTGAAATTAATATTGCAAATACCGGTTTAATTGGTCAGATTTCTCATTAAACATTTTAAACAGGTACAATAGATGCTGATCTAACCAGGTCAGAGGCTGGGTATTCTGCGGTGAGTGACTCACCTTCGGCAGCACATCCCAAACCCGCAGGGCACTTAGAAAATCTCAATGCAATCAGGCAGTGTCAACATGGCTTTGTGAAAGGGAAATCGTGTTTGACTAATTTATTAGAGTTCTTTGAGGAAGTAACAAGCAACGTGGATAAAGGGGATCCTGTGGATGTGGTGCACTTGGATTTCCAGAAGGCTTTTGACAAGGTGCCACATCAAAGGCTGCGACACAAAATAAGAGCTCATGGTGTAGGGGGTAACATATTAGCAACATATTAGCATGGATAAAGGATTGGTTAACTAACAGGAAATGGAGAGTAGGCATAAATGGGTCATTTTCAGTTTGGCAAGATGTAATGAGTGGAGTGCCACAGGGATCAGTGCTTGGGCCTCAACTATTTACAATCTATATCAATGACTTGGATGAAGGGACCAAATGTATGGTTGCTAAATTTGCTGATGACACAAAGGTAGGTAGGAATGTAAGTTGTGAAGAGGACATAAGGAGTCTGCAAAGGGATATAGATAGGTTAAGTGAGTGGGCAAAAATTTGGCAGATGGAGTATAATGTGGGAAAATGTGAACTTGTCCACAGGCAGGAGGAATAGTAAAGTAGTATATTATTTAAATGGAGAGAGATCGCAGAACTCTGAGGTACAGAGGGATCTGGGTGTCCTAGTACATGAATCACAAAAAGTTAGTGTGCAGGTACAGCCAGTGATTAGGAAGGCAAATGGAATGTTGTCATTTATTGCAAGGGGAATGGAATATAAAAGTAGAGATGTTTTACTACAGTTGTACAGGGCATTGGTGAGACCACATCTAGAATACTGTGTGCAGTTTTGGTCTCCTCATTTAAGAAAGGACATAATTGCTTTGGAGGCGGTTCAGAGAAGGTTCACTCGACTGATTCCTGGGATGAGGGGGTTATCTTATGACGAAAGGTTAGACAAGTTGGGCCTGTGTACACTGGAGTTTAGAAGAATGAGAACTGATCTTTTTTTTTATTCGTTCATGGGATGTGGGCGTGCTGGCAAGGCCAGCATTTATTGCCCATCCCAAATTGCCCTTGAGAAGGTGGTGATGAGCCGCCTTCTTGAGCCGTTGCAGTCCGTGTGATGAAGGTTCTCCCACAGTGCTGTTAGGTAGGGAGTTCCAGGATTTTGACCCAGCGATGATGAAAGAGCGGTGATATATTTCCAAGTCGTGATAATCTGTGACTTGGAGGGTATTGTGGTATTGTTCCCATGTGCCTGCTGCCCTTGTCCTTCCAGGTGGTAGAGGCCATTGGTTTGTGAGGTGCTGTCGAAAAAGCCTTGGCGAGTTGCTGCAGTGCATCCTGTGGATGGTACACACTGCAGCCACAGTGTGCCGGTGGTGAAGGGAATGAATGTTTAGGGTGGTGGATGGGGTGCCAATCAAGCGGGCTGCTTTGTCCTGGATGGTGTCGAGCTTCTTGAGTGTTGTTGGAGCTGCACTCATCCAGGCAAATGGAGAGTATTCCATCACACACCTGACTTGTGCCTTGTAGACGGTGGAAAGGCTTTGGGGAGTCAGGAGGTGAGTCACTTGCCGCAGAATACCCAGCCTCTGACCTGCTCTTGTAGCCACGGTATTTATGTGGCTGGTTCAGTTAAGTTTCTGGTCAATGGTGACCCCCTGGATGTTGATGGTGGGTTATTCGGCGATGGTAATGCCATTGAATGTCAAGGGGAGGTGGTTAGACTCTCTCTTGTTGCCTGGCACTTGTCTGGCGCGAATGTTACTTGCCACTTATTAGCCCAAACCTGGATGTTGTCCAGGTCTTGCTGCATGCAGGCACGGACTGCTTCATTATCTGAGGGGTTGTGAATGCAACTGAACACTGTGCAATCATCAGCGAATATCCATATTTCTAATCTTATGATGGAGGGAAGATCATTAAAGAAGCTGAAGATGGTTGGGCCTCCAACAACCACTACCATCTTCATTTGTGCTAGGTATGACTCCAGCCACTGGAGAGTTTTCCCCCTGATTCCCATTGACTTCAATTTTACTAGGGCTCCTTGGTGCCACACTCGGTCAAATGCTGCTTTGGTGTCAAGGGCAGTCACTCTCACCTCACCTCTGGAATTCAACTCTTTTGTCCATGTTTGGACCAAGGCTATAATGAGGTCTGGAGCCGAGTGGTCCTGGTGGAACCCAAACTGAGCATCAGTGAGCAGGTTATTGGTGAGTAAGTGCCGCTTGATTGTACTGTCGACGACACCTTCCATCACTTTGCTGATGATTGAGAGTTGACTGATGGGGCAGCAATTGGCCTGATTGGATTTGTCCTGCTATTTTTGGACGGGACATACCTGGGCAATTTTCAACATTGTCGGGTAGATGCCAGTGTTGTAGCTGTACTGGAACAGTTTGACTCGAGGCGCGGCTAGTTCTGGAGCACAAGTCTTCAGCACTACAGCCGGGATGTTGTCGGGGACCATAGCCGTTGCTGTATCCAGTACACTCAGCCGTTTCTTGATATCTACGTGAAGTGAATTGAATTGGCCGAAGACTGGCTTCTGTGATGGTGGGGATATCGGGAGGAGGCCGAGATGGATCATCCACTTGGCAAACACTTCAGCCTTGTCTTTTGCACTCACGTGCTGGACTCCGCCATCATTGAGGGTGGGGATGTTTACAGAACCTCCTCCTCTCGTTAGTTGTTTAATTGTCCACCACCATTCACGACTGGATGTGGCAGGACTGTAGAGCTTTGATCTGATCCGTTGGTTGTGGAATCACTTAGCTCTGTCTATAGCATGTTGCTTCCACTGTTTAGCATGCATGTAGTCCTGAGTTTTAGCTTCACCAGTTTGGCACCTCATTTTTAGGTACGCCTGGTGCTGTTCCTGGCATGCTTTTCTACACTCTTCATTGAACCAGGTTTGATCCCCTGGCTTATTGGTAATGGTGGAGTGAGGGATATACTGGGTCATGAGGTTACAGATTGTGCTGGAATACAATACTGCTGCTGCTGATGTTCCACAGTGCCTCATGGATGCCCAGTTTTGAGCTGCTAGATCTGTTCTGAATCTATCCCATTTAGCACGGTGGTAGTGCCACACAACACGTTGGATGGTGTCCTCAGTGTGATGATGGGACTTCGTCTCCACGAGGACTGTGCGGTGGTCACTCCTACCAATACTGTCATGGACAGATGCATCTGTGACAGGTAGATTGGTGAGGACGAGGTCAAGTAAGTTTTTCCCTCGTGTTGGTTCGCTCACCACCTGCCACAGGCCCCGTCTGGCAACTATGTCCTTCAGGACTCGGCCAACTCGGTCAGTAGTGGTGCTACTGAGCCATTCTTGGTGATGGACATTGAAGTCCCCCACCCAAAGTAAATTCTGTGCCCTTGCTACCCTCAGTGCTTCCTCCAAGTGGTGCTCAACATGAAGGAGGACTGATTCATCAGCTGAGGGAGGACGGTAGGTGGTAATCAGCAGGAGGTTTCCTTGCCCATGTTTGACCTGATGCCATGAGATTTCATGGGGTCCGGAGTCAATGTTGAGGACTCCCAGGGCCACTCCCTCCTGACTGTATATCACTGTACTGCCGGTCTGTCCTGCCGGTGGGACAGGGCAATTGTTTTTAATTGAAACATATAAGATCCTGAGGGGACTCGAAGAGGTAGATGCTGAGGGGATGTTTCCCGTTGTGGGAGGGACTGGAACTAGGGGCCACAATTTAAAAATAAAGGGTCTCCCAATAAAGATGGAGATGAGGAGAAACTTTTTTTCTCTCAGAGGGTCGTGAGCCTGTGGAACTCCCTTCCCCAGAGAGCGGTGGAGGCAGGGTCATTAAATATTTTTAAGGCTGAGTTGGATAGATTCCTGATTAACAAGGGAGTCAAAGGTTATAGTAGATAGACGGGAAAGTAGGGTTGAGGTCACAATCAAATCAGCCAAGATCTTATCAAATGGCAGAGCAGGCTCGAGGGGCCGAATGGCCTACTCCTGCTCTTAATTCGCATGTTCATCTGTTCGTATGACCTCTACCACCTAGAAAGACAAGGCAAGCTGTTGCATGGGAACACCATCAACTTCACATTCCCCTCCAACTCACACACCATCCTGACTTGGACATACATCATCATGAAACATAGAATCATAGAATCATAGAAAGGTTATAGCATGGAAGGAGGCCATTTGGCCCATTGAGTCCACGCCGGCTCTGTGCAAGAGCAATCCAGCTAATCCCACTCCCCCGCCTGTGCCGTAGCCCTGCAAATTCTTTCCTTTCAAGTATTTATCCAGTTCCCTTTTGAAGGCCATGATTGAATCTGCCTCCACCACTCCCTCGGGCAGTGAATTCCAGATCCTAACCACTCGCTGTGTAAAAAAGTTTTTCCTCATGTCACCTTTGGTTCTTTTGTCATTCACCTTAAATCTATGTCCTCTGGTCCTTGATCCTTCTGCCAATGGGAACAGTTTCTCTCTATCTACTCTGTCCAGACCCTTCATGATTTTGAATACCTCTATCAAATCTCCACACAACCGTCTCTGTTCCAAGGAGAACAACCCCAGCTTCTCTAGTCTATCCACGTAACTGAAGTCCCTCATCCCTGGAATCATTCTAGTAAATCTCTTCTGCACCCTCTCTAAGGCCTTCACATCTTTCCTATAGTGCGATGCCCAGAACGGGACACAATACTCCAGTTGTGGCCGAACCAGTGTTTTATAAAGGTTCATCATGACTTCCATACTTTTGTACTCTATGCCTCTATTTATAAAGCCCAGGATCCCGTATGGTTTTTTAAACACTTTCTCAACCTGCCCTGCCACCTTCAACGGTTTGTGCATAAATACCCCCAGATCTCTCTGTTCCTGTATCACTTTGAGTTGTGCCCTTTATTTCATATTGCCTCTCCTCGATCTTCCTACGGAAATGTATCACTTCACATTTTTCTGCGTTAAATTTCATATTCCACGTGTCTGCCCATTCCACCAGCCTGTCTATATCCTCTTGAAGTCTATCACTATCCTCCTCAATGTTTACTACCTTTCCAAGTTTTGTATCATCTGCAAATTTTGAAATTGTGCCCTGTACACCCAAGTCCAAGTCATTAATATATCAAGAAAAGCAGTGGTCCCAGCCCTGACCCCTGGGGAATACCACTGTACACCTCTCTCCAGTCCAAAAAATAGCCATTCACCACTACTCTCTGTTTCCTGTTCCTTAGCCAATTCTGTATCCATGTTGTTACTGCCCCCTTTATTCCATGGGCCGCAATCTTGATGATAAGCTTACCGTGTGGCACTTTATCAAACGCCTTTTGAAAGTCCATATCTACCACATCAACTGCATTGCCCTTATCTACCCTCTCTGTTACCTCATCAAAAAACTCTATCAGGTTGGCTAAACATGATTTGCCTTTAATAAATCCATGCTGGCTTTCCCTAATCAATCCATCATCATCCAAGTGACCGTTAATTCTGTCCCGGATTATCGTTTCTAAAAGTTTCCCCACCACCGAGGTTAAACTGACTGGCCTGTAGTTGTTGGGTTTATCCTTACACACTTTTTTGAACAAGAGTTTAACATTTGCAATTCTCCAGTCCTCTGACACCACCCCCTGTATCTAAGGATGTTTGAAAGATTATGGCCAGTACCCCCGCAATTTCCACCCTTACTTCCCTCAGCAACCTAGGATGCATCCCATTCGGACCGGGTGGCTTATCTACTTTAAGTACAGTAAAAACCATTTTAGATACACTACCAGCACATTCCATGGATAACTGATTAAATGATGTTGTAAAACAGTTATATGTGCAATCTAGAGATGCATTGTACATTAACATACAACTAATCATATTTATTTTACCAATACTCGGACATCATCCAAAATTACTTTGTTATATTCCTAATGAGTTGTCCAGCTCAGCTCTTTTCTTTCCCCTAAAATTAGTTGAAGAACAGTAACGCAATTTTACAATACAAATGAGAATACTCACTCATTTACATCATTTACAAACCATAAATGGTATGTTTACTCCTCTTATTTCTGGCTTTTGCAGAGATCAGCAATTTCGACCCATAACCACTACCAGTAGAAAGTAATGAACACATTCACAACATAATCTGTGGCTGTTAATGGATTATTTGGGGACAATCCAAAACTCTGCTTTTGTATTCAGTATAAGTCAAACAAACTAACCACCATGTTCCCAATTAACTACTGTATGACAGGTCAAAAAGCTTTAAAACTATAACATTAATCAAATAAAACTCTTGTTTACAGCATCGTGTGGACTCTCTAAAATATTAACTTTGAGAGCCATAGCAAAGGGGTTATCTGTGCAATAAAAATTCTCTTTAGGTTATTTGTCTTTATTTTCATGATGCTCTCACACTATTTTGTTCCCCATTCAGCCTGTCTCCCTTCTTCAACTCTACAGGACAACCCAACGGTAGAACTGAACAATCAGTGGGAAATGTTGTTGTTGTTTTTGTATCTTCTCCCTCTTCCCTCAGAGAACAGTCTGAAGTTGTGGGAGGATTCGCAGGCTGATTAACAGTCTAACTGGGTGGCGGTTTTATTGTTTTTGTATCTTCTCCCTCTTCCCCCAGAGAACAGTGTGAAGTTGTGGAAGGATTCGCAGGCTGATTAACGGTCTGACTGGGTGGTGGTTTTATTGTTTTTGTATCTTCTCCCTCTTCCCTTGGAGAACAGTGTGAAGTTGTGGAAGGATTCGCAGGCTGATTAACAGTCTGACTGGGTGGCAGTTTTATTGTTTTTGTATCTTCTCCCTCTTCCCTTGGAGAACAGTGTGAAGTTGTGGAAGGATTCATGGACTGACTAACAGTCTGACAGGCTGCAAAGTGAACGCTCCTTCCGTGGCCATAACCAGCTTTACACCAGCCGAGAGGGGGTTTAGTCCTATACTGCGGGAGGGTTTTATGGGCTCCCTCAACCCATATGATGAGGGCGGGGGGGACACCCACCAGACACAAATATCCCGCTGGATGCCAATCTGGAATTCAGAGCAGGAGCTCCGGTCTCCACTCGTCGGGACTATCTGGAGTGGATTTCCAGTCCTGCACCTTCTGACTCAGAGATGGTAATGCTACCATTGAGCCAAAGGCTCGCTCTATCAGATAAAAATAAGTGATTGTAAATGGTTTCTGAAAAAAATTCTGGTCAGATGTAAGTATGCATGCCTGTCTGTGTGTGTGTGGTTGGTATACTGTACTGTATTTATAACATTCAATTAAATGACAGTGAGTCATTTCATATCTTAATAATATTCTATATGCTGTTACCAGGCAGCCCACCTTAAAATAGCAGCTGACTGTTGTCATAGCAACACACCATTATTAGACACAATTATTTTTTCATGTCTTACTATGGATGCTAGAAGTCATCAGGTTTGATCCTGGGTTTGGTGGGGAAAGAAAAGGGTGAAATTAAATTAAGAAATCGGCTAGGATTCCCACTCCTAGTCATTAGAAAAAAAGAGATCAAGAACACGCATTTATATAGTGCCTTTCACATCTTCATGACATCCCAAAGCATTTTACAGCCAATTAAATACTTTTGAAGGGTTGCCAATTTGCATACAGCAAAGTCCCACCAGTTACTACTCTGAGATAAATGATCAGTTCATCTGCTTTTGGAGGTGTTGAATGAGGGGCACTGGGGAGAACTTCCCTGCTCTTCTTTGAAAAGTACCATGGGATCTTTTACATCCATCTCTGAAGGTGGCAGGACAAGTCAATAAGGCAATTATAAAAGCATACAGGATCATTGTCTTTATAAATAGAGGCATAGAGTACAAAAGCACATTTTGGGAAGGATGTCAAGGCCTTGGAGAACATGCAAAGGAGATTTACTAGTGAAAGGCGGCACCTCCAACAGTGCAGCGCTCCTTCAGTACTGCACTGAAGTGTCAGCCTGAGATTATGTGGTCAAGTCTCTGGAGTGAGTTCGAACCCACAGTCTCCTGACTCAGAAGTGAAAGTGGTACCACTGAGCCAAGGCTGACATATTTATCCCTCAACCAACGTCATAAACAGACTATCTGGTCATTTATCTAATTGCTGATTCTGGGATCTTGCTGTTCACAAATTGGCTGCTGCATTTCCCTGTATTACAACAGTGACTAAATTTCAAAAATACTTCATTGGCTGTGAAGCGCTTTGGGACGTTCTGAGGTCGTGAATGGCGTTATATTATTACGAGTTCTTTCTTCTTTCTATGTTCTACATTTTCATCATCAGTTCGATATTCTGAATGAACCTTCAAGTAAATTTAAACTTTCGATTTAGATGCAGCTTTGAAGGGTCTGAAATTAAATGTCAAAATTTTACGGTTAAAGTAGATAAATCCAAATGATTCTAATTCTTACCAATGGTTATAATCTTTAGCATTGGGCAGACAACTCCATGATACATATAGAGTAGAGTTTCCTTTCAAGTAAATGAATCTACAGTCCAGTGAACTCATATAAGAATTGAGACGGATGCATCATCACCATAAAGCCATATGCTCCCAGCCTCTTCACTACTGAGTATCACAAAGCTGAATGCCATTCTCCTCTCACTAGAGAATCAGATTTTAATCACACATAAAAATAACCGACCTTTGTCAATGCGGCTCTAGTCACGGGCAGCAGCCACTCCACTCTCCCATCACAATTGTACTTAGGTAATGGGAGCTTACGTAATGGGTTTTAGAAATACTCTCAGTGCATTTTGGCAATCTTTACATAGACTCACTCACTTCTGAGTGCTAGTCTCTGCCCTTCCCTGTTCTCATATGCTGCTCTATGAGCAACAGATTGTTGTTGCAGCAACAGAAGTTATTCTATCTGCCTTCCCCCCATCAAACATAACATTTTAGTTGGAAGCCACGCTATAGATATTAAGATTCAAAAGTGAGTATAGGACGGACTTGACTGAAGTAGAATTGGGTGTTACAATCACTCTCAGGCAATTCCACTTTGACATATATGGAAATAATACAATGCAAATTATTTTAATATTGGTCAATCTTCTATAACAGTGCAAGCCCAAAAAACAATCAAACGGATACACAGATGTAATTTGGCCTTTCAATGTCACCAAAAAGCTGAAACAATATTTACTGCATTGCTTATCTGGATTTAACAAATTAATGGGACATTTAGTAAGAAAAACTCTGTCATGGAGCCAATTTTTAGTTCCTGGTGTAATTCAGTTCTATATGATTAACAACTGGTGTAAATCTTATCAGAATTCTAGTATGTTAATAGTACTCTATTTCCATGGATCATCCATTTGCATGTTTATTCACAATTCCAGCTGTAGTTTTGGATGTGTGGGGGCAGAAAATTGCATGTAGGTGAAATTTAAAGGGATACAGACAATTAAAGGGAAGCGGCAAATCAGGAGATATAAATTCTTCCAACCTCTGAAAAGGCTCAAAACGTATCTCATCCCATTGGCAGCCTTTGCCAAGGCTGAAGGTAAGGAACCCAAGATGCAGGCACAAATCTACAGGTCAGTGACGGAGCAGCCCAACACCCGGCTCCCTGTAAGATGGCTGCTGAAAAACATAGGGCATAGGAACAGGAATAGGTCATTCAGCCCCTTGAGCCTGTTCTGCCATTCAATAAGATCGTGGGTGATCTGTATCCTAACTCCATTCACCCATCTTGGCCCCATATCCTAATACCCTTGGCTAGCAAAAATCTATCGCTCTCAGATTTAAAATTAATAATTGAGCTAGCATCTACTGCTTTTTGTGTGAGAGAGTTCCACAATTCCACCACCCTTTGTGTGAAGAAGTGTTTCCTAACTTCTCTCCTGAGCGGCCTGGCTTTGATTTTAAGGTTATGTCCCCTTGTTCTAGAATCCCCCACAGCTGAAAAAGTTTCTCTCTATCTACCCTATCAATTCCTTGCAAAATCCTAAAAGCCTTAATCAAATCACCCCTTAACCTTTTATATTCCAGAGAACACAAGCCTAGTTTACGTAAACTCGCCTCACAGTTTAACCCTTGGAACCCTGGTATCATTCTGGTGAATCTACGCTGCACTCCTTCCAGGGCCAATATATCCTTTCTAAGGTGCGGTGCCCAGAACTGTACACAGTAATCTGGATGTGCTCTAACCAGGGCTTTGTGTAGCTGTAGCAAAACTTCCTCCCTATTATATTCTAGCCCTATGGATATAAAGACTAACATTCCATTAACATTTTTGATTATTTTTTGTACCTGACCATTATATTTTAGTGACCGAGAGGCACTGATAGTAGCCCTCCAAAGAACTTGCTTTTTAAAAAACATTTCACATTAAAACATTTCAGTTTAAAAACATTTCAGGATGTCCCAAAGCGATTCACAGCCAATGGATTATTTTTGAAGGTGCAGTCACTATTGTCATGTAGGCAAACACAGCAGGATATCACAAACAGAAATTAGAATAATGATCAGTTAATCTGTTTTGGCAATGTTGCACTCAAGGTGGGTCTGACCAGAACTGGACACAGTGCACAAGGTGGGTCTGACCAGAACTGGACACAGTGCTCAAGGTGGGTCTGACCAGAACTGGACACAGTGCTCAAGGTGAGTCTGACCAGAATTGGACACTGTGCTCAAGGTGGGTCTGACCAGAACTGGACACAGTGCTCAAGGTGAGTCTGATCAGAACTGGACACATTGCTCAAGATGGGTCTGACCAGCACTGGACACAGTGCTCAAGGTGGGTCTGACCAGAACTGGACACAGTGCTCAAGGTGGGTCTGATCAGAATTGGACACTGTGCTCAAGGTGGGTCTGACCAGCACTGGATACTGTGCTCAAGGTGGGTCTGACCAGAACTGGACACTGTGCTCAAGGTGAGTCTGATCAGAACTGGACACATTGCTCAAGGTGGGTCTGACCAGAACTGGACACAGTGCTCAAGGTGGTCTGACCAGAACTGGACACTGTGCCTAAGGTGGTCTGACCAGAACTGGACACTGTGCCTAAGGTGGATCTGATCAGAACTGGACACTGTGCTTAAGGTGGGCCTGATCAGAACTGGACACTGTGTTCAAGGTGGGTTTGACCAGAACTGGACACATTGCTCAAGATGGGTCTGACCAGCACTGGACACTATGCTCAAGGTGAGTCTGACCAGAATTGGACACTGTGCTCAAGGTGGGTCTGACCAGAACTGGACACTGTGCTCAAGGTGAGTCTGACCAGAACTGTACACATTGCTCAAGGTGGGTCTGATCAGAACTGGACACATTGCTCAAGGTGGGTCTGATCAGAACTGGACACATTGCTCAAGGTGAGTCTGACCAGAACTGGACACATTGCTCAAGGTGGGTCTGATCAGAACTGGACACATTGCTCAAGGTGAGTCTGACCAGAACTGGACACATTGCTCAAGGTGGGTCTGATCAGAACTGGACACATTGCTCAAGGTGAGTCTGACCAGAACTGGACACATTGCTCAAGGTGGGTCTGATCAGAACTGGACACATTGCTCAAGGTGAGTCTGACCAGAACTGGACACAGTGCTCAAGGTGGGTCTGACCAGAACTGGACACATTGCTCAAGGTGGTCTGACCAGAACTGGACACTGTGCTCAAGGTGGGTCTGACCAGAACTGGACACAGTGCTCAAGGTGGGTCTGATCAGAACTGGACACAGTGCTCAAGGTGGTCTGACCAGAACTGGACACTGTGCTCAAGGTGAGTCTGACCAGAATTGGACACTGTGCTCAAGGTGAGTCTGATCAGAGCCCTGTATAGTTTGATCATCACTGTTTCTGACATATTCTACCTTTTATTGGTTTTGTTGATTACTGCTCTGCATTAGATGGATATGTTGAATGTCGAGTCTACTAAGACTGCTAGGTCATTTGCAGTTTTCTTCTTGGTTATTTCAACACTGTTCTTGAAGTATGTGTGTTGCCTATTATTCCTTCCTATGTCCAGTATTTCACACTTGCCCATGTTACATTTCATCTCCTATTGTTCTGCCTGCTTACATATCTTATCCAACTCACTGTAATTTATGAGCTGCCTCCCCTGATTCCAGTGCTTGTCCTCATTTGGTATAATCTGCAAGTTGACCAATTTCCAATGGTTTCTGAGGTCAAGCCATTGATGTAAATTAGAAACAGCAGTGGTTCCACTAAGCCCTGTGGCACACAACTCAGTAGCCCCCTTACCCTGATTTTACCCCTCTAACCAGCGCTCATAGTTTCCAATCCTTATCACAATTTCTTACCCGTACCCAATATTTACCTCAAAATTCTGCAGCTTTGAGTTTAATTAAAGCCTTTCATGTGGAACTTTATCAAATGTCATCTTGAAGTCTAGGTATAACATATCATAAGGCTTACTGCAGTCTACTGGGATGTTGCTTCCTCAAGTAAGTTGAGGAAGTTAATCAGATAAGGATCTGCCCCGTCTAAATCCAAACAATTGTTATATTATGTGTGCTACTCATTATTATCTCGTCCCGCTCCATGAGTGAGGATGACATCACACAAACAGCAAAGTCACAAATGAGTAATAAAAATTTCCCCCCACAAGTGGAATATGATTGATTTTCCTATTATTTGTTCCATTCATACCAAAGAGTAAAAATGAGACACAGAAGCCGACTTAAAAGGTTATGCCTTGAACTGCACTGAAACACTGAGTCATTGAACAGAGTTCAGTGTCTCCAGGAAAATGAACTAATGACAATATCAGGATTATTATTAGCAGAGAACACAGTTGAACTCACCAAGGAGAGTTCATTTAATTTATGTGAGGTGTAGGATTTAGAAACACCACAGTGCCACACACTTCTGGTATAATGTGTGTGAAAGAATTCAATGATCATATATGAAAGACTCATAACTCATGAGCCCCGATGGGATGAGAAAGCTAAGAAGGTCTTTCACAAGCGAATGAACCACCATAATGACTCATTCTCAATGATGAAATTATCATTCATGCCCAAACATTGAAAAAAATAAGCATGTCCTACCAGAAATCATTGTTGATTAGAAACGCTGAGGAATCTTATGGAGTATAATCTTTCCACATTTTATTGATTATATAAATATTCAGAGTACAGTGATTTCTAAGGAGCTACACTCCTCATTTATAATGATTTACTGACTATTGATTCTATGCCATTAAAAGCTTTCATCAAGCCATGTATTTCAAAGACTTATCCCCGATATAATTATAAAATAAAAACTTTAAATATCTGTTTCTATAGTTGCTATGGAAACACATGGGGCTCAATTTTGAAATGGTGGCTGGTTGGCAGCGGGGAAAAAATTTTAAAAACTTACCGTTTCCGACGCGATCGCAATGTAATTGATGGTGATTAAAGTTCTTTCCGGGATTCGCACCCAGCAGCCCCAGATTGACAGGCTGGCTGCCGACAGGAGCTGCAACGCTGTGTTGTGGGGGGGGGTAGTAGAAAGAGAGAGAAAGAGACATAATCCAGCGTTGGAACAGAAGATCGGTGGGGTGGGGGAGGGATAGTGGAAGATTGGGAGGGGAGAGGGAAGATTGGGGGGAGAGGAGTAGATTGGAGGCAGAGGGGGAGATCGGGGGGAGAGGAGAAGATTGGGGGGAGGGGGAAGATCGGGGGGGAGAGGGGAAGATCAGGGGGGGAGAGGGAAGATCAGGGGGGGAGAGGGGAAGATCGGAGAGAGAGGGGAAGATCGGAGGGAGAGGGGGAGATCGGGGGGAGAGGAGAAGATTGGGGGGAGGGAGAAGATCGGGGGGAGAGGGGAAGATCGGGGGGGAGAGGGAAGGTCAGGGGGGGAGAGGGGAAGATCGGAGGGAGAGGGGGAGATCGGGGGGAGAGGAGAAGATCAGAGGGAGAGGAGAAGATCGGGGGGAGAGGGGAAGATCGGGGGGGAGAGGGAAGGTCAGGGGGGAGAGGGGAAGATCGGAGAGAGAGGGGTAGATCGGGGGCGAGAGGAGAAGATCAGAGGGAGAGGAGAAGATCAGAGGGAGAGGGGAAGCGGGGGGGAGAGGGGAAGTTGGGGGGAAGGGGAAGATTGTGGGGAGGGGGGAAGATCGGGGACAGTAGGGGGCAAGAGGGGGTGATCGGAGTGGGAGACATCGGGGGCTGAGAGGGAGACGTCGGACATCGGAGGTTGATTTTGTGGTTTTAACTTTGTGCAATGGTTTTTAATTTAATTTATTTAGTTTCTTTTTGCCTGATCCGGCCCTTCATGCCTGGTTTCACCAGGTGTGAATCAGAAGCCGTGGGAAAGCCATCTAGGTAAGTTAAAAATCGTTCAAACTACCTACTATGTCACAAGTAAAGTGCTTTAAGTACCTCAATGAGGTACATTTGGTTCTTTAACTATCGCCGGCGGCTTTAATTGCCAGTGGGACTTCCGGATTCGGGAAGCGCACACTCACTCAAGTGCGTCTGTGGGAAACTCGGAAGTCAGCGGGTTGGAGCCGGCTTCCGAACCCGTTATGCATTTTTGCAATTTTCGCAGCCCCCTCCGCCCCCAACGCATCCGCAATTTACGCTTAAAATTGAGCCCACGATCTCTCTATACCAGCATGAAAACAAAGCTACTTCACCAACAAACATTCACAGGCCTTTTAAGAAACACATCCTTTCACACCAGTCTGCTTGTTGCCGTGACTGAAAATGCAGGGGTAACAATTTGATAGCGCCAGCCTACTGACGTGGACTGGGCACAGGGAAAGATCCCAACCCAGTTAGGTCGGCCTGAGGCCCTGTCGAAATTAGACTTCATTTAAATTAGACCAGCAAGGTGAGTAGGCCTGCTGCGTGTCCCCACTGGGGTGGGGAGAGGCGATCGGGAAGGGGCCGAGCGGGGGCTGGCAATGGTCTTTGGGACTGCCGTGGAGCTGAGGGGAACATTCCTGTTCATCCCAGCCCCACGTTCAGGTGCAAATTTTTTGGAGAAACTTTGAGGACCGTTGGTCAAGCCGCATGTAGACCTGGTTTTCCTAAACACAGCAGGACTCAGGCTGGTTGTGTTCAGGGCAGCCCAATTTCAGGAAAGGGTCTTGAACAGGCAATAGGCCCCTCGTTAACATCTGCACGGGGTCTAATGCCTGATTGAGGTGGCCATCAAGGAATCCTAAAAAATTGGCCGGTCCATATGGGGTCGGACGTATTTCAGGCATCTTTGGGGAATGGGACATTGCCCTGTGAAATTGTTCCTTTTTGCACCCATTTTCTGTGAGAAATGAAGCTATATAGGAACAGAAGTAGGCTATTTACCCCCTCGAGCCTGTTCCGCCATTCAATGAGATCATGGCTGACCTGAATCCTAACTCCATATCCCTTAATACCCTTGGCTAGTAAAAATCTATTGATGTCAGATTTAAAATTATGAATTGAGCTAGCATCTACTGCTTTTTGTGGGCGAGTGTTCCACACTTCTACCACCCTTTTCATGAAGAAGTGTTTCCTAACTTCTCTCCTGAATGATCTGGCTCTGATTTTAAGGTTATGTCCCCTTGTCCTAGACTCCCCCACCAGCGGAAAAAGTTTCTCTCTATCTACCCTATCAATTCCTTTCAAAATCCTGAAAACCTCAATCAAGTCACCCCTTAACCTTTTATATTCCAGGGAATACAAGCCTAGTTTATATAATCTCTCCTCACAATCTAACCCTTGGAGCCCTTGTAACATTCTGCTGAATCTACGCTGCACTCCTTCCAAGGCCAATATATCCTTTCTAAGGTGCGGTGCCCAGAACTGTACACAGTACTCCAGATGTGGTCTAACCAGGGCTTTGTATAGCTGTAGCAAAACTTCCTCCCTTTTACACTCTAGCCCTCAAGATATAAAGGCTAACATTCCATTGGTCTTTTTGATTATTTTTTGTACCTGATTACTACATTTTAGTGATCTCTGTACATGAATTCCTAATTCTCTTTGGACCTCCACTGTTCCTAGCTTTTCAACATTTTAAAAATTCTCGGATCGATCCTTTTTCGGTCCAAAATGGATGACCTCACACTTACTTGCGTTGAAATCCATCTGCCACAGTTTTGCCCACTCACTTAATTTATCAATGTCTCTTTGTAATTTAATGCTCCCTTCGATAAGGTACCACACAAAAGGTTGTTACACAAGATAAGGGCCCATGGAGTTGGGGGTAATATATTAGCATGGATTGAGGATTGGTTAACGGACATAAAACAGAAAGTAGGAATAAACGGGTCATTTTCAGGTTCGCAGGCTGTAACTAATGAGGTGCCGCAAGGATCAGTGCTTGGGTCTCAGCTATTTACAATCTATATTAATGACTTAGATGAAGGGACCGAGTGTAACATATCCAAGTTTGCTGACGATACAAAGCTATTTGGGTAAGTAAGCTGTGAGGAGGACACAAAGAGTCTGCAAAGGGATATTGACAGGTTAAGTGAGTGGGCAAGAAGATGGCAGATGGAGTATAATGTGGGGAAATGTGAGGTTATTGGTAGGAAGAATAGGAAAATGGAATATTTCTTAAATGGTGAGAAATTATTAAACATTGGTGTTCAGAGGGATTTGGGTGTCCTTGTACATAAAACCCAGAAAGTTAACATGCAGGTACAGCAAGAAATTAGGAAGGCAAATGGTATGATGGCCTTTATTACAAGGGGGTTGCAATACAAGAGTAAGGAAGTCTTGCTGTAATTGTACGGGGCTTTGGCGAGACCACACCTGAAGTACTGTGTACAGTTTTGCTCTCCTTATCTAAGGAAGGATATACTTGACTTAGAGGTGGTACAACGAAGGTTCACTGGATTAATTCCTGGGATGAGAGTGTTGTCCAAGAGGAGAGATTGAGTAGAATGGGCCTATACTCTCTAGAGTTTGGTAGAATCAGAGGTGATCACATTGAAACGTATAAGATTCTGACAGGGCTTGGCAGTGTAGATACTGAGAGGCTGTTCCCCTTGGCAGGAGATTCTAGAACTCGGGGGCATAGTCTCAGGATAAAGGATGAGCCATTTAGGACCTAGATGAGGAGGAATTTCTTCACTCAGAGGGTGGTGAATCTTTGGAAATCTCTACCCCAGAGAGCTGTAGGTGCTTAGTCGTTGAATATATTCCGACCGAGATCGATAGATTTTTGGACTCTAGGGGAATCAAGGGATATGGGAATCAGGCAGGACAGCGGAGTTGAGGTTGAAGATCAGCAATGATCTTATTGAATGGCGGAGAAGGCTCGAGGGGCTGTATGGCCTACTCCTGCTCCTATTTCTTATGTTCTTATGTTCTACACTATTTACGATACCACTAATCTTTGTGTCATCTGCAGACTTGGATATATGGCTCTTTATTATGTTATCCAAGACATTATTAAATAAAGTTAATAGTTGAGGCCTCAGCACAGATCCTTGTGGGACACAGTAGTCACTTCCTTCCAATTTGAGTATGTACCCATTATCCCTACTCTCTGACTGCTACTGCCTAACCAATCTCCTAACCATGTCAATAATTTGCCTTCAATTCCATGAGCTTCAATTTTAGCTAACAGTCTCTTATGTGGAACCTTATCAAATGCCTTCTGGAAGTCCATATAAACTACACCCATAGACATTCCCCTGTCTACTACTTTAGTAACTTCCTCCAAAATTCAGTTCGGTTCGTTAGACATGGCCTACCCTTTACGAATCTGTGTTTGCCCTCTCTAATCAGGTCAAATTTCTCAAAGTGCTCAGTCATTCTGTCTTTAATTATAGATTCCAATAACTTCCCCACAACAGATAGTAGACTAACAAGTCTATAATTTCCTGGTTTCTCTCTCTCATCTTTCTTAAATAATGGAGTTACATTTGCAATTTTCCAATCTAAAGGGACAATTCCTGAATCAAGAAGGTTTGGAAGATTATGGTTAAAGCATCTACAATTTCCTCAGCTACTTCCTTTAAAACCCTGGGGTGGACCCTCAGGTCCTGGGGATTTGTCGGTCTTTAGTGCCATTATTTTTTCTAATACTGTTTTCTTGCTTATGTTAACTTTAGTGAGTTCCAGTCCTTGATTCATTATTAGTTTCCCTGGGATGTCAGGTATATTATCCTCTTCCTCTACTGTGAAGACTGACACAAAGTAATTACTCAACAAGTCCGCCATTTCCTTATTTTCATTTGCGAATTTACCTGCATCTGTTTTTAAAGGGCCCACATTACTCTGACTACCCTTTTTCTTCTAATATAATTGTAAAAACTTTTTATGCTAATCTTGATATCACTCACAAGTTTCTTTTCTTATTCCCTTTTTGCAGCTCTTACTATCTTTTTTGCCTTCCTTTGCTGTTCTTTATATCTCTCCCAGTCCCCTGGATCTACACTGTTCTTTGCACTTTTATATGCTCTTTCCTTTCGTTTTATGTTATCTCTCACCTCTTTTGTTGACCGTGACTATTTTATTTGGTAAGTAGAGCTCTTGTCCATTAGGGATCTATATTGGTCCTGTATTAAGCTAAATTCTTTTCTGAACACCTCCCACTGTTCATCTGTAGTTTTACCTGATAACAGTTTTGACCAGTTTGCTGTCGTCAGTCTCTCTCATCCAATTAAATCAAAATCTAGAATCTTAGTAACTGAGTTAAGTTTCTCCTTTTCAAACCAAACATTGAATTTGATCATATTTTGATCACTGTTAGATAAATGTTCCCTTACTGTTCGATTATTAACTAAATCTGGCTCATTACGCATTACTAAATCTAGTATGGCCGGCCCCCTTTTTGGTTCTAGAACATATTGCTCCAGAAATGCAATGAAGAAATTCACTACCTTTCTGACTTGAGTTACTCTGCTCTTCCCAATCTGTATGAAAATTAAAGTCTGCTATTAAAACAACTTTGCTTTTGCTACAAGCCTTTCTAATCTCTGCATTAATACATTCTGCCACTTCATTGCTGCTATCAGAAGGCCTGTTGACAACTCCCATTACAGTTTTACGTCCTCTCTTGTTCCTCAATTTTAACCATAGAATCTCCGCTAATTGCTTTCCCTTACCTAAATCCTCTCTAACTAATGTTGTAATAGCATCGTTAATCGATAAGACTACCCCTTCTCCACTTCCAGTTTCCCTATCCTTTCTAAAGACCATAAAACCTGGAATATTTAACTCCCAATCATGACCAGCTTGTGGTCATGTCTCAGTAATGGCCACCATATCATATCCTCTAAGCTGCATTTGAGCCTCTAATTCAGTCAATTTATTTCTCACAATCCGTGCGTTAGTAAATAAAACTCTTATTTGATTAAGAGACCTAACCTGTCCTTCTGCCCTGATGATGTCTTTCTCACACGATTTAACTTAACGCATTTCTTATTTGTCACCCCTGATGTGACTAGTTATTTTAGTATTCCCTTCACCTGTAGTATTTGTATCAATGTTTGTTTAATTTTTTTTATTCGTTCATGGGACGTGGGCGTCGCTGGCAAGGCCAGCCTTTATTGCCCATCCCTAATTGCCCTTGAGAAGGTGGTGGTGAGCCGCCTTCTTGAACCGCTGCAGTCCATGTGGTGAAGGTTCTCCCACAGTGCTGTTAGGAATGGAGTTCCAGGATTTTGACCCAGCGGTGATGAAGGAACGGCGATATATTTCCAAGTCGGGATGGTAGGTGACTTGGAGGGGAACGTGCAGGTGGTGTTGTTCCCATGTGCCTGCTGCTCTTGTCCTTCTAGGTGGTAGAGGTCGTGGGTTTGGGAGGTGCTGTTGAAGAAGCCTTGGCAAGTTGCTGCAGTGCATCCTGTGAATGGTAAACATTGCAGCCACGGTGCACCGGTGATGAAGGGACTGAATGTTTAGGGTGGTGGATGGGGTGCCAACCAAGCGGGCTGCTTTGTCCTGGATGGTGTCGAGCTTCTTGAGTGTTGTTGGAGTTGCACTCATCCAGGCAAGTGGAGAGATTCCATCACACTCCTGACTTGTGCCTTGTAGATGGTGGAAAGGCTTTGGGGAGTCAGGAGGTGAGTCACTCGCTGCAGAATATCCAGCCTCTGACCTGCCCTTGTAGCCACTGTATTTATGTGGCTGGTCCAGTTCAGTTTCTGGTCAATGGTGACCCCCAGGATGTTGATGGTGGGGTATTTGGTGATGGTAATGCCATTGAATGTCAAGGGGAGGTGGTTAGACTCTCTCTTGTTGGAGATGGTCATTGCCTGGCACTTGTCTGGCATGAATGTTACTTGCCACTTACGTCCCAAGCCTGGATGTTGTCCAGGTCTTGCTGCATGTGGGCACGGACTGCTTCATTATCTAAGGGGTTGCAAATGGAACTGAACACTGTGCAGTCATCAGCGAACATTCTCATTTCTGACTTTATGACAGAGGGAAGGTCATTGATGAAGCAGCTGAAGACGGTTGGGCCAAGGACACTGCCCTGAGGAACTCCTGCAGCAATGTCATGGGGCTGAGATGATTGACCTCCAACAACCACTACCATCTTCCTTTGTGCTAGGTATGACTGCAGCCACTGGAGAGTTTTCCCCCTGATTCCCATTGATTTCAATTTTACTGGGGTTCCTTGATGCCACACTCGGTCAAATGCTGCCTTGATGTGAGCTGAACTCTGCTCTTATCCACTTTTTTTAGCTTTGAACTATAATTTTTACTATTGCTTCTGACTGAGACTCCCCCACCCCCATTTATTAGTTTAAAGTCCTTTTTTCCACCATATTCATCCTTTCAGCTAGGACCCTGGTCCCAGCTCGGTTCAGGTGGAGCCCGTCCCAATGGTGCAGTTCCTTCCTATCCCAGTACTGGTGCCAGTGTCCCATGAAATGTTACCCCTCCTTCCCACGCCACTCCTTTAGCCACATGTACACCTTTCTGATCTGTTTGTCCCTATGCCAATCAGCATGTGGCTCAGATAATAATCCTGAGATTACCGCCCTTGAGATCCTGCTTTTTAATTTAGCTCCTAACTTCTGATACTCTCTCAGCAGGACCTCCTCCCTTGACTTCCCTGTGTCCTTGGTAGAAATGTCAATAGATTCTGGCGGAGACAGTGAGGGGGAGAAATTGAATAAGAGCTGTTTTGGTCTTAGGTAGCATGATGTGCTATTACCCCCCGCCCAATGACCCCTGCGCAGGCAGGACGCAAGTTTTGGCCCACCCGAGGACTCACCTGCAATCAGCGTTGCATTCCGGGTCTTCCATGTGGAATCAATGCAATTCAACACATTCCACCACCAGGGGAGCTCAATCTCTTAAAGGGAGGATGTTTCTTTGAAATCTCTTAAAGGTAGCTGGTACCTGTTATTTGCTGAAAATAACAGTCTGCTGTCTGCATGGAGTCTGAACGGAGATCAGACATCACACACGTAAAACACAGATACAGGTCCCATCCCTATGTTTACACACTGATGAGTTATGTTAAAACATTGAATAAAGGTTGTGCACTACTAAATCCCACATCCTCCGATCTGCACGCCAGACCTCACCAATCTGCCGATCTGAGTTGGTACCAGGCCTGCGAGAGTGCATGCACCAAGGTTCTCTGCTGATGCACCAGATTCCTTGGTGCAAGAGGTGGACAGAAGGATGATATCTTATATCCGCGGGGGGGCGGGGGCAAGAGGCCCTCCAGACATATATCCAAAAGGCAGTGGGAGGCAGTGGGGGACGAAGTCAATGCCAGACACACAGCATCTTGAACATGGATGCAGTGCAGGAAGAAGTTCAATGCTTTGACATGAGTGGTCAAGGTGAGTGAGGTCAACTGACAAGTGGCGTCTCCTACCAACTGCACCACACACTACACCCCCATCACCCACATACCAATAAACTCTTTCCATCAGTACTCAACTCTTCCAATCAGATACTTCCTCTCACCCTTACACATTACCACTGTTGCAAGCCGCCCACCCACAACTCACAGGCCACACACACTGGTAGCTATTCAACCATGACAAGCACATCACCCAGACACACGTCCCGCTTTCTTGCAGGAGAAGGTGGTGCATATCAGGAGGCAGCAAGTGGCAGTGGGATTTAGCCCCTCGAGCCTGTTCCACCATTCAATGAGATAATGGTGGACCTGTGACCTAACTCCATATACCCGCCTTAGCCCCATATCCTTTAATATCCTTCGTTCACAGAAATCTATCAATCTCAGATTTAACATTCACAAGTGAACTAGCATCAACTGCCAACTGCAGAACTGCATTCCAAACGTCTCCCACCCTTTGCGTGTAGGACCATTTCCTAACTTCACTCCTGCACGTCCTGGCTCTAAATGTTAGGCTTTGTCCCTACGTCCTTGTATTCAAGTCTAGGAGATCTCCAAAAACAGTTACAAATGTCTCGGCAGCCAGAAGCAATAATCCAGCCACTAACCTGTAAATCCTGCATGGTCCCTTTAAATAGCACTGGTGGGGGGTCTGCCAGGCACTCTAAGACACGTTCAGATGGTCGGGGTTAAGACTGTGCATTGAGTTAAGTGCTAAGTCCCAAAATGGTGTCTATCACTTTAAATCAGTGTTGCACACTGATTGAAGCCATTTTCTCCCTCCTTTACATGATTCCGGCGTGTGTTATTCCAGTCTGCGCTGACTCCTATACCAAGATGGCGTCTAGCGCACATCACGCTGGAAACGTGTGTGCGCATCCAAGTTGCCATCTTGGATGTCAGAGAGGCCGTGTAGCGCCGAAACAACGGGCGTTACACGGCCCAATTTAGCGCCCTGAATGTTTGCTCTTTGAATGTTTTGCACTACCACTGAAGACCAATTTCAGCCTCATTGTACCTACAAAGGTATGTTTTTCTTTGGTTTACAAGCGATTTCGGGTTTTCTTATAGAAACTGCCTTTTTGTTAGTACAAAAGCAGTGTTGAGAGAAAGCCCAATTCATAATACCCTGTATCTCGTGAGATTAAATGATAGGCTGAAAAATGCCTCCCATGTCCTTCGTTAAGGCCCAGCTAAGGATTTGTACTACCTCCCAAAAATCACAAAGAATGAACATCTCTGTATTTCCACTTGCCAAAGACACAGGGCTGATGAGATCATTAGAATGAAAATTTGAATGAAATGTAGATTTCACAGGGCAAACACAGCAGAATTTGTGCATGTGCGCACTGTCACACCTCGATGCACACATCACTGCATGTGAAAAATAGAAAGAAAACTGGGGCACTGTCTTGGCAGTTTTCACATTGCATATCGACAAACACGACACACATTTACAGGCCCACACACCTGCATGATTCATGACAGAAATAAATCTCTTTTACACTAGGTCTTTGATACTCTGATAGCTTTCCTTGTCAAGCATATGTCAATAGCCTGGAAATTCAATTTTGTTATGAATGTGTGAGACAACAGCATGTATTGTTAAAACAGAACAAACCATTCATCCATTCTCAACCTGCGACAACTCCATTACCTCTTCAGAAAACAGCAGATAATCAGAACAATCGTGGCTGATCATTTCTGCTCGCATCCTCTGTAGTGAAGGAAACATATTCCACAGGAGAATTTTTTTTTTCAATCTGTGCTCAGAAAAGATAGGGAAGAGAAATGTTTTTTTAAAATTGTGACCTGTGCTATTTTTTCAGTGTTGGCAGGTCATGTTACAGTTGCCTTGAGGTCATCACTGACATTTTCTGTCCATTAATCTCTGATTTTTTTTTTCCGGAATGTTTTAAAGCTGGTAACAGCGCCATGCTTTGGAAAATAATTTTGCGAAATTTAAAAAATGAGCAGGAGTCCTTAAAATGCAACAAGCAAGTCGTGCTGTGGTTTATCACTCACTCTGAGGCCTGGCCTTTTCTCACAGCTGCTCTCACTTTACGTGCGTATTAGGAAAAGTTACAGTGAGAGCAGTGCCGAGGAAATTCCAGAAATTCCCTATCTATTTAATTTCCTGAGGAAGGATCTTGCAAGCCGACTCTGACCCCACAAATGTAAAGCAAGCAAACCTACAGAATATTTACCCAGACTTACTGTCGTGGTTCGGCCTCTTCCCAAAACTTATGTTTTATGTCACTGTTCAAAGGGAGATCTCCCGGTGCTCTGGTCAACATTCCTTCCTTAATCAAACCCATCAAAAACAAATTATCTGGTCATTTGGCCGATGAATGGCAGATGGAGTTTAATTTAGATAAATGTGAGGTGATGCATTTTGGTAGATCGAATCGGGCCAGGACCTACTCTGTTAATGGTAGGGCGTTGGGGAGAGTTATAGAACAAAGAGATCTAGGAGTACAGGTTCATAGCTCCTTGAAAGTGGAGTCACAGGTGGATAGGGTGGTGAAGAAGGCATTCAGCATGCTTGGTTTCATTGGTCAGAACATTGAATACAGGAGTTGGGATGTCTTGTTGAAGTTGTAAAAGACATTAGTAAGGCCACACTTGGAATACTGTGTACAGTTCTGGTCACCCTATTATAGAAAGGATATTATTAAACCAGAAAGAGTGCAGAAAAGATTTACTAGGATGCTACCGGGACTTGATGGTTTGACTTATAGGGAGAGGTTGGATAGACTGAGACTTTTTTCCCTGGAGAGTAGGAGGTTAAGGGGTGATCTTATAGAAGTCTATAAAATAATGAGGGGCACAGATAAGGTAGATAGTCAAAATCTTTTCCCAAAGGTAGGGGAGTCTATAACGAGGGGGCATAGATTTAAGGTGAGAGGGGAGAGATACAAAAGGGTCCAGAGGGGCCATTTTTTCACTCAAAGGGTGGTGAGTGTCTGGAACGAGCTGCCAGAGGCAGTAGTAGAGGCGGGTACAATTTTGTCTTTTAAAAAGCATTTGGACAGTTACATGGGTAAGATGGGTATAGAGGGATATGGGCCAAGTGCAAGCAATTGGGACTAGCTTAGTGGTATAAACTGGGCGACATGGACATGTTGGGCCGAAGGGCCTGTTTCCATGTTGTAAACTTCTATGATTCTATGATTCTATCTATTCATTTGCTGTTTGTGGGATCTTGCTGTGCACAAACTGGCTGTCATGTTTTGCTACATTACAACCGTGACTGCCCATCAAAAGTAACTCATCGGCTGTGAAGAGCTTTGGGAAGTACTGAGGATGTGAAAGTGCTACAGAAATATAAGTTCTTCCTTTTTCTCCTCTGATATTTACGATAAAAAGACAGTTTCCTTACGCCGACTGAGCCTCCTGTGATGTAAAACCTACACCCTTATACTTGCCATACATGAGTTTAGGTACCCAGATTAACAATTTAACCGATAATGGATTATGGGATGCCTCTCAGATTCTTCTATCTCTCCCAAAAGTCGGAAAATATGTCGTCAGACAAATGCATACAGGTTAAAACTATTAACCAAGTTTATTTACACATAAATCAAAACAGAGAAGCCAAATGATACAAGACACTGAATCAGAACAATATTGAAAAGCAATTGAATTGTAACCAGTACATACAGGGCTAATAGTGCCATTTTTAAACTGCAATAAGCAGTCGACCTTCATGATGTACTGCACAGAGATAATATAGATTTCCAGTTCACTTAAAACAGCTGTTAGTTAATCATGACTAAAGCCACAAAAGAAGTTTACAGAACCAAAAGAGGCCATTGAGCCCATTGTGTCTGTGCCAACTCTTTGCTAGAACAATCCAAAAATCATTCCACAGCACTGCTTTCTCCCCATTGCCCTCTACCTTCTTCAAATTTTTATTGACTTTTCCAATAAAAGATGTTATTGGGCACGATCTTAAAAAGGAAATAAACGGGTGGGTTGGGGGCGAGGGTCAGTCAAAATCGCTGCTTTTGGGAGCGGGCAGATGTCCCGGCTGGAACCCGCACATCTTTGAATGAGACTCAGGCAAATCTGAGTGCGTGCACACATCAGTTACCAGGAAGTCCCTCCTCCTCTTAAATCCGGTGGGTTGATAATTAAAGGAGCAAATGTACCTCATTGTGGTTCTTAAGGTAGTTTATATTTTGGTGCAATTGGGAGCTTTCCCTCGGCTTCCGATTCACGCCTGGTAAAACCAGGCGGGAAGGGCCGGATAAGTGAAAAATAAACTAAATAAATTAAATAAAATTACATTTCCCATTGCAAACAAATTAAATAAACACACATTAAAAAAGATGTTACCTGGACCCCCACCAACTCTGATCCCGATGTCCGATGTCTGCCCTCTAACCCGATGTCTGCCCTCTGTTTCCGATGTCTGTGTCTCCACTCTAATCTTTGTTCCCGCCCCCCCCCCCCCACCCCTCCATCTCTATCCTAACTACCGTTGTGGCCTCTCTGTCTCTCTCTTTCTCCCCCCCCCCGGACACTTCCCACCGGCATATTAAAATTGTGCCCACTGCCTCGACTTCAACTGCTCCCTGTGGCAAAACATTCCAATCTCCACCAACCCTCTGCATAAAGAAATTTCTCCAAATCTCTCACCTCACTCTTTTATTGACAATTTTAAATTGATAATCCCCTGTCACTGATTCTGCAACTATAGGAAATAATCTTTCCCTATTCATCTTGTGAAAACACTTCATAATTTCAAAAAAAACCTCCACTCAATTGCATCTTAGCCTTCTCTGTTCAAGTGGAAATAGGCCCAGTTGCTGAAGCGTCTCTTCATAGCTATGGTTTATCATCCTGATGAATTTAGACAGCGTGCCCTCTATGGATCTAGGACTTTAATGTCCTTTCTATAATAGGTTTCCCAAAAGTGGGCACATTACTGTAGCCTAACCATCGCCTTATACAAACTTATCATGCTTTTTGCTCTTGTAAACGATGCCCTCATTTATAAAACCCAAAATGCTATCGGTCTTATTTCTTGCTTATTTTACCTGCAATAAAACTTTCAGGGAATTATGGAGGAGAATTTCTTTGAAGTGAGTCACACTGCTGTTGCATCTTTAAGATAAAGTGTGGCCTCCAGAGGGAGTTACACACGGGTTTCCTGGGTCTGCTCATTTGCATGCCCATTGGAGCAGGTCTTGGTGTAAAAACGGTGTAAAATGGGCATAAGTAGCTGAACAGCATAGAAACTTGATTTATTTAAGGGAAAGCTAGATAAACACATGAGGGAGAAAGGAACAGAAGGTTATGCTGACAGGGTTAGATGAAGAGGGTGGGAGGAGGCTCGTGTGAAGCATAAACACCAGCATGGACCAGTTGGGCCGAATGGCCTGTTTCAGTGCTGTACATTCTATGTAAATCTATGTAAACCGCCGCCTTTAAAAAGTACTGTTCAGCATGCTTACTTCAGCAGCAGACTGGGAGACAACCAGGTAAGAAAAGAACAATGGAGAGAGAAACATTTCAGGTGGATAACCTATCGTCAGAACTGGAAAAAGTAAAGAATGAACAGCTTTCAATCAAGCACGTAGCTGGGGAAAGGGGTGGGTGGAAGAAGGGGAGGGGAGGAAAGAACAAAAGGGAAAGTCGGCACCTGCTGTCCGAAAAAATGGGAGCAGTGGTTATGATCTGAAGTTATTGAAATCAATGTTGAGTCCAGAAGGTTGTAAAGTGCCTAATCGAAAGATGAGGTGCTGTTCCTCGAGCTTACATTGAGCTTTATTGGAACAGTGTAGGAGGCTGAGGACAGAGAGGTCAGAGTGGGAGTGGGACGGAGAATTAAAATGGCAAACGACCAGAAGATCAGGGTCACACTTGCGGACAGACGGAGGTGTTCAGCAAAGGGATCACCCAGTCTGCGTTTGGTCTCCCCAGTGTAGAGGAGACCGCATCGTGAGCAGTGAACACAATATAGTAAAATGAAAGAATTACAAGTAAATCGCTGTTTCACCTGGAAGGAGTGTTTGGGGCCCTGGACGGTGGGAAGGGAGGAGGTGAAAGGGCAGATGTTGCATCTCCTGCGCTCGCACGGGAAGGTGCCGTGGGGAGGGGAGCAGGTGTTGGGGGTGATGGAAGAGTGGACCAGGGTGTCGCGGAGGGAACGGTCCCTTTGGTATGTTGAAATGGGAGGGGAGGGGAAGATGTGGAGAATGATATGTTGAATGTGGAGGCTGGTGGGATGGAAGGTGAGGACAAGGGGGACCTTATCATGGTTCTGGGAGTGAGTGGAAGGAATGAGAGCTGAATTGAGGGAAATGGGACAGACAGGGTCATGGACCCTGTCAACCACAGTGGAGGGGAATCCTCGGTTGAGGAAAAAGGAAGACATATCGGGAGCACTGGTGTGGAAGGTGGCATCGTCGGATCAGATGTGACGGAGATGGAGAAACTGGGAAAATGGAATAGAGTCCTTACAGGAATTGGGGTGGGAAGATGTGTAATCAAGGTAGCTGTGGGAGTCGGTGAGCTTACAGTAGATTTTGATTGATAGCCTATCCCTAGAAATGGAGATAGAGAAGTCGAGAAAGGGAAGGGAAGAGTCGGAGATGGATTATGTGCAGGCGAGGAAGGGGTGGAAATAGGAAGCAAAGTTGATGAAATTTTCCATTTGGGAGCAAGAGCAGGAAGCGGCACCAATACAGTCATCAATGTACCGGAAAAAGAGGTGAGGGAGGGGACCTGAGCAGGACTGGAACAAAGAATGTTCCACCTATCCCACGAAAAGGCACCTCCTCCCTTCCCACGGTCCAGGGTCCCAAACACTCCTTCCTGGTGAAACAGTGATTTACTTGTACTTCTTTCAATTCAGTATACTGTATTCACTGCTCACAACGCGGTCTCCTCTATACTGGGGAGACCAAACGCAGATTGGTTGATCGCTTTGCTGACCACCTCTGTTCAGCCCACTCTGACCTCTCTGCCCTCAGCCTCCTACACTGTTCCAATGAAGCTCAATGGAAGCTTGAGGAACAGCATTTACAGGAACAGCATTAGGCATTTTACAACCTTCCGGACTCAACTCTGATTTCAATAACTTCAGATCATAACCACTGCTCCCATTTTTTTTGGACAGCAGGTGCTGGTGATGGTTCTGCGGTAGAAGGTGCACCAAAAGAGGTGATAGAAAGGCACATGTAGGTGCCCAGGGGAAGCAGTGTTGGGAAAGAGTATGATAATGATAATTGTGTAAACTTTGCAATTATTGTATCAAAATAGATTGCCATCCCCCACTATCCCCCACCCCACTCCCCCGCCCTCCCATTTCAAACAAGTGCTCTTCCCACTGGGAATTCTCTTGCACTAGTGCTTTTGGATGGAAGAGGTGGTGGATCAGTGGAGGAATGCCAAGATGGTCAGGCAGGAAGACAGGGGCACTGCACCCACTCATTCACCAGTCCTGCTGCACCAGTATGTCTAATATACTGGCAGAGGAACACCTGCCTCCACTTGTCTAAGGAGCATTCCCTGTAGAGTCTTCTCTTCACAAACAAAGTTGTCACTGAGTTATGCCTCATACCACGGACAGACCCACAGCCTACGTGCACCAAAGGCACTGCCCTGTCAGTAACTGTTAAGGTCATAACCGTAATGGACCGCAAGGCTACGGAGTCATTCCAGGCTGCCACCAAAGATATCACGAACATTAGTCAGTCACGTGAGCACAGCTGCTTGGAGTAAATCACGGTTGTTTGCTGCAGTTTGCAATTTTATCCAGTTTCCCATGGACAGCCAACCTGCTCCCATGATCATTGCCACCATCTACGTGAGCGCGAAAGGATTCCGCTCTCAATATACAGCTCCCTTGTGACCGGCAGAATTGAAATCTTGCAAGCCAATGCTCAATTCGCTAGCTGCTGCCACAGTGCGCTCATTTAAAGACAAGCCAGTTTGCCTCCATTCTTCTATCCTGAAAGGGAATCTCAGGGTGGTTTCTAGGAAATCAAGGCCATCTTTTGCTGATGGCAGCCTTGTTGTTCTCCTTGGGCACAAGTTGGGCGCCCTTGCAGTGAGGTCTAGGCAGGCACCAGAGTTAGGAATTGAGCACACCGTTGGCATGTTAGAGGCAAGCCTTCGAGGTGTGCCTGGACTGAAATGAGGACTCCCTGTAACGTAATACGATTCAGGTCTCAGGGACCATGCTGCATGACGTTGCCCTACAAAGATCATGGATTCCCTGGAGATAGAGGCATTAAGGAGCTCAGCAAGAGAGCACCCAGAGAGGATGCGGAGGACAACCTTAGCTGGCTCCAAGAGTCATTCATGCCACTCTGATTGAGGAGATCTATCTGACCAATATGTTAACATTTGTCCTCCTCCCTCTCCACGGACACCATCAGCTGCAGCCCTTTCTCTGTCCTTAGCGACTCCCAACGCTTCTTATCTGGAATCAAACCACCTGACTGCCGGAGGGAAGTAAGATATTAGGAGCAGGAAGAAATTAAACAGTTTTCAGAACAATATCAAAATAATTTTTGAAGAACTGGAGGAAATAATTACCTTGACAAAAAAAAAAAATTGTAAACATGTTTCAGAATTTGGCCTCAGGAGGTCTACAAATCAAATTAAAAGTAAAATGAAACTTTTCCAGAAAGAGAGTTACAGTATTTATATAATCGAGGAGACCTTGCTTCACCTGCCGGGAGTGCACATTGGGAATTCGGGGGCGGGGTGGGGGGGTTGGGGAAGGGGTCGGGGATACTCCCCGCGATGTTCCATCCATTCCGCTACCTCTTCCCACTGCCATTCCCCCTGAAGATGCCCAGTTTTGCCCTTGTTGCCTGTGCCTCCTGACACCTCTCATCACTCCTGCCCATCGCTGCAGATGCTGCCTGTTCCGCCCTTGTTGCTGTTGCCACCCATTGCTGCCACCGTTCCCCACCGCCAATTCGACCAGAACCACGTCTGCTCCTCCCCAATTGGATACCACACTGGGCGGGGGAGCGGCCCTCAGTTTTTCAACGTGCTTGTAATACATTTGCTGACTGTATCAGCACTTTAAAGACCCTAGCTCGGTTTGGAAAGGGGGAGTAGGGGTCGAAGGGATTAAGGGGTGAGAAGTGAGGGGTAAGGCAGGAGGGGGAATGGGAGAGGGAGTAGGGAAAATGATGAGGAAAGAGTGAGAAAGGTTTTGGGGATGGGGGATAGGACAAAGTCTCGCCCAATAACTTGGTGTTGCCTGGCTCCCTGAGCACATTTCTGTCACCCTTATGAAAATTCCTTTCCCGCTGCTGTTGTCATTATCACCCCACTCCTCTCACTGCTCCTCACTCCTCTCACTGCTCCTCACTCCTCTCGCTGCTCCTCACTCCTCTCACTGCTCCCACTCCTCTCACTGCTCCTCACTCCTCTCGCTGCTCCTCACTCCTCTCGCTGCTCCTCACTCCTCTCACTGCTCCTCACTCCTCTCGCTGCTCCTCACTCCTCTCGCTGCTCCTCACTCCTCTCACTGCTCCTCACTCCTCTCGCTGCTCCTCACTCCTCTCGCTGCTCCTCACTCCTCTCGCTGCTCCTCACTCCTCTCGCTGCTCCTCACTCCTCTCACTGCTCCCACTCCTCTCACTGCTCCTGACTCCTCTCGCTGCTCTCACTCCTCTCGCTGCTCCTCACTCCTCTCACTGCTCCCACTCCTCTCGCTGCTCCTCACTCCTCTCGCTGCTCATCACTCCTCTCGCTGCTCTCACTCCTCTCGCTGCTCTCACTCCTCTCGCTGCTCCTCACTCCTCTCACTGCTCCTCACTCCTCTCACTGCTCCCACTCCTCTCACTGCTCCTCACTCCTCTCGCTGCTCCTCACTCCTCTCACTGCTCCCCCTCCTCTCGCTGCTCCCCCTCCTCTCGCTGCTTCTCACTCCACTCGCTGCTCTCACTCCTCTCACTGCTCCTCACTCCTCTAACTGCTCCCACTCCTCTCGCTGCTCCCACTCCTCTCGCTGCTCCTCACTCCTCTCACTGCTCCTCACTCCTCTCACTGCTCCCACTCCTCTCGCTGCTCCTCACTCCTCTCCCTACTCCTCACTCCTCTCGCTGCTCCCACTCCTCTCGCTGCTCCTCACTCCACTCACTGCTCCCACTCCTCTCACTGCTCCCACTCCTCTCACTGCTCCTCACTCCTCTCACTGCTCCCACTCCTCTCACTCCTCCCACTCCTCTCACTGCTCTTCACTCCTCTCGCTGCTCCTCACTCCTCTCACTGCTCCCACTCCTCTCGCTGCTCCTCACTCCTCTCGCTGCTCCTCACTCCTCTCGCTGCTCTCACTCCTCTCGCTGCTCCTCACTCCTCTCACTGCTCCTCACTCCTCTCACTGCTCCCAGTCCTCTCGCTGCTCCCCCTCCTCTCGCTGCTCCCCCTCCTCTCGCTGCTCCTCACTCCACTCGCTGCTCCTCACTCCTCTCGCTGCTCTCACTCCTCTCACTGCTCCTCACTCCTCTCACTGCTCCCACTCCTCTCACTGCTCCCACTCCTCTCGCTGCTCCTCACTCCTCTCACTGCTCCTCACTCCTCTCACTGCTCCCACTCCTCTCACTGCTCCCACTCCTCTCGCTGCTCCTCACTCCTCTCACTGCTCCTCACTCCTCTCACTGCTCCTCACTCCTCTCACTGCTCCCACTCCTCTCACTGCTCCTCACTTCTCTCACTGCTCCCACTCCTCTCACTGCTCCCACTCCTCTCGCTGCTCCTCACTCCTCTCACTCCTTCCACTCCTCTCACTGCTCCTTACTCCTCTCACTGCTCCTCACTCCTCTCACTGCTCCCACTCCTCTCACTGCTCCCACTCCTCTCGCTGCTCCTCACTCCTCTCACTGCTCCCCCTCCTCTCACTGCTCCTCACTCCTCTCGCTGCTCCCACTCCTCTCACTGCTCCCACTCCTCTCGCTGCTCCTCACTCCTCTCGCTGCTCCTCACTCCTCTCGCTGCTCCCCCTCCTCTCGCTGCTCCCCCTCCTCTCACTGCTCCCACTCCTCTCACTGCTCCCCCTCCTCTCGCTGCTCCTCACTCCTCTCACTGCTCCCCCTCATCTCGCTGCTACCCCTCATCTCGCTGCTCCCCCTCCTCTCACTGCTCCCCCTCCTCTCGCTGCTCCTCACTCCTCTCACTGCTCCTCACTCCTCTCGCTGCTCCCCCTCCTCTCGCTGCTCCTCACTCCTCTCACTGCTCCCCCTCATCTCGCTGCTCCCCCTCCTCTCGCTGCTCCTCACTCCTCTCGCTGCTCCCCCTCCTCTCGCTGCTCCTCACTCCTCTCACTGCTCCCCCTCCTCTCGCTGCTCCTCACTCCTCTCCCTGCTCCCCCTCCTCTCACTGCTCCCACTCCTCTCGCTGCTCCCCCTCCTCTCACTGCTCCCACTCATCTCGCTGCTCCCCCTCCTCTCGCTGCTCCTCACTCCTCTCACTGCTCCCCCTCCTCTCGCTGCTCCTCACTCCTCTCACTGCTCCTCACTCCTCTCGCTGCTCCCCCTCCTCTCGCTGCTCCTCACTCCTCTCACTGCTCCCCCTCCTCTCGCTGCTCCTCACTCCTCTCACTGCTCCTCACTCCTCTCGCTGCTCCCCCTCCTCTCGCTGCTCCTCACTCCTCTCACTGCTCCCCCTCCTCTCGCTGCTCCTCACTCCTCTCACTGCTCCCCCTCATCTCGCTGCTCCCCCTCCTCTCACTGCTCCCCCTCCTCTCGCTGCTCCTCACTCCTCTCACTGCTCCCCCTCATCTCGCTGCTCCCCCTCCTCTCGCTGCTCCTCACTCCTCTCACTGCTCCCCCTCCTCTCGCTGCTCCTCACTCCTCTCACTGCTCCTCACTCCTCTCGCTGCTCCCCCGCCTCTCGCTGCTCCTCACTCCTCTCACTGCTCCCACTCCTCTCACTGCTCCCACTCCTCTCACTGCTCCTCACTCCTCTCGCTGCTCCCCCGCCTCTCGCTGCTCCTCACTCCTCTCACTGCTCCTCACTCCTCTCACTGCTCCCACTCCTCTCACTGCTCCCCCTCCTCTCACTGCTCCCCCTCCTCTCACTGCTCCCCCTCCTCTCACTGCTCCTCACTCCTCTCGCTGCTCCCCCTCCTCTCGCTGCTCCTCACTCCTCTCGCTGCTCCCCCTCCTCTCACTGCTCCCACTCCTCTCACTGCTCCCCCTCCTCTCACTGCTCCCCCTCCTCTCACTGCTCCTCACTCCTCTCGCTGCTCCCCCTCCTCTCGCTGCTCCTCACTCCTCTCACTGCTCCCACTCCTCTCACTGCTCCTCCTCCTCTCACTGCTCCCACTCCTCTCACTGCTCCCCCTCCTCTCGCTGCTCCTCACTCCTCTCACTGCTCCTCACTCCTCTCACTGCTCCCACTCCCCTCGCTGCTCCCACTCCTCTCACTGCTCCCCCTCCTCTCCCTGCTCCTCACTCCTCTCGCTGCTCCTCACTCCTCTCACTGCTCCTCACTCCTCTCCCTGCTCCTCACTCCTCTCACTGCTCCTCACTCCTCTCACTGCTCCCCCTCCTCTCACTGCTCCTCACTCTTCTCACTGCTCCCACTCCTCTCACTGCTCCTCACTCCTCTCACTGCTCCCACTCCTCTCACTGCTCCTCACTCCTCTCACTGCTCCTCACTCCTCTCACTGCTCCCACTCCTCTCACTGCTCCTCACTCCTCTCACTGCTCCTCACTCCTCTCACTGCTCCCACTCCTCTCACTGCTCCCACTCCTCTCACTGCTCCTCACTTCTCTCACTGCTCCCCCTCCTCTCACTGCTCCTCACTCCTCTTGCTGCTCCCACTCCTCTCACTCCTTCCACTCCTCTCACTGCTCCTTACTCCTCTCGCTGCTCCTCACTCCTCTCACTGCTCCTTACTCCTCTCACTGCTCCTCACTCCTCTCACTGCTCCCACTCCTCTCACTGCTCCCACTCCTCTCGCTGCTCCTCACTCCTCTCACTGCTCCCCCTCCTCTCACTGCTCCTCACTCCTCTCACTGCTCCTCACTCCTCTCGCTGCTCCTCACTCCTCTCGCTGCTCCCCCTCCTCTCGCTGCTCCCCCTCCTCTCACTGCTCCCACTCCTCTCACTGCTCCCCCTCCTCTCGCTGCTCCTCACTCCTCTCACTGCTCCCCCTCATCTCGCTGCTCCCCCTCCTCTCGCTGCTCCTCACTCCTCTCACTGCTCCCCCTCCTCTCGCTGCTCCTCACTCCTCTCACTGCTCCTCACTCCTCTCACTGCTCCCCCTCCTCTCGCTGCTCCTCACTCCTCTCACTGCTCCCCCTCCTCTCGCTGCTCCCACTCCTCTCACTGCTCCTCACTCCTCTCACTGCTCCCACTCCTCTCACTCCTCCCACTCCTCTCACTGCTCTTCACTCCTCTCGCTGCTCCTCACTCCTCTCACTGCTCCCACTCCTCTCGCTGCTCCTCACTCCTCTCGCTGCTCCTCACTCCTCTCGCTGCTCTCACTCCTCTCGCTGCTCCTCACTCCTCTCACTGCTCCTCACTCCTCTCACTGCTCCCAGTCCTCTCGCTGCTCCCCCTCCTCTCGCTGCTCCCCCTCCTCTCGCTGCTCCTCACTCCACTCGCTGCTCCTCACTCCTCTCGCTGCTCTCACTCCTCTCACTGCTCCTCACTCCTCTCACTGCTCCCACTCCTCTCACTGCTCCCACTCCTCTCGCTGCTCCTCACTCCTCTCACTGCTCCCACTCCTCTCACTGCTCCCACTCCTCTCGCTGCTCCTCACTCCTCTCACTGCTCCCCCTCCTCTCACTGCTCCTCACTCCTCTCACTGCTCCTCACTCCTCTCGCTGCTCCTCACTCCTCTCGCTGCTCCCCCTCCTCTCGCTGCTCCCCCTCCTCTCACTGCTCCCACTCCTCTCACTGCTCCCCCTCCTCTCGCTGCTCCTCACTCCTCTCACTGCTCCCCCTCATCTCGCTGCTCCCCCTCCTCTCGCTGCTCCTCACTCCTCTCACTGCTCCCCCTCCTCTCGCTGCTCCTCACTCCTCTCACTGCTCCTCACTCCTCTCACTGCTCCCCCTCCTCTCGCTGCTCCTCACTCCTCTCACTGCTCCCCCTCCTCTCGCTGCTCCCACTCCTCTCACTGCTCCTCACTCCTCTCGCTGCTCCCACTCCTCTCACTGCTGCTCACTCCTCTCGCTGCTCTCACTCCTCTCGCTGCTCCTCACTCCTCTCACTGCTCCCACTCCTCTCGCTGCTCCTCACTCCTCTCGCTGCTCATCACTCCTCTCGCTGCTCTCAGTCCTCTCGCTGCTCTCACTCCTCTCGCTGCTCCTCACTCCTCTCACTGCTCCTCACTCCTCTCACTGCTCCCACTCCTCTCACTGCTCCTCACTCCTCTCGCTGCTCCTCACTCCTCTCACTGCTCCCCCTCCTCTCGCTGCTCCCCCTCCTCTCGCTGCTTCTCACTCCACTCGCTGCTCTCACTCCTCTCACTGCTCCTCACTCCTCTAACTGCTCCCACTCCTCTCGCTGCTCCCACTCCTCTCGCTGCTCCTCACTCCTCTCACTGCTCCTCACTCCTCTCACTGCTCCCACTCCTCTCGCTGCTCCTCACTCCTCTCCCTACTCCTCACTCCTCTCGCTGCTCCCACTCCTCTCGCTGCTCCTCACTCCACTCACTGCTCCCACTCCTCTCACTGCTCCCACTCCTCTCACTGCTCCTCACTCCTCTCACTGCTCCCACTCCTCTCACTCCTCCCACTCCTCTCACTGCTCTTCACTCCTCTCGCTGCTCCTCACTCCTCTCACTGCTCCCACTCCTCTCGCTGCTCCTCACTCCTCTCGCTGCTCCTCACTCCTCTCGCTGCTCTCACTCCTCTCGCTGCTCCTCACTCCTCTCACTGCTCCTCACTCCTCTCACTGCTCCCAGTCCTCTCGCTGCTCCCCCTCCTCTCGCTGCTCCCCCTCCTCTCGCTGCTCCTCACTCCACTCGCTGCTCCTCACTCCTCTCGCTGCTCTCACTCCTCTCACTGCTCCTCACTCCTCTCACTGCTCCCACTCCTCTCACTGCTCCCACTCCTCTCGCTGCTCCTCACTCCTCTCACTGCTCCTCACTCCTCTCACTGCTCCCACTCCTCTCACTGCTCCCACTCCTCTCGCTGCTCCTCACTCCTCTCACTGCTCCTCACTCCTCTCACTGCTCCTCACTCCTCTCACTGCTCCCACTCCTCTCACTGCTCCTCACTTCTCTCACTGCTCCCACTCCTCTCACTGCTCCCACTCCTCTCGCTGCTCCTCACTCCTCTCACTCCTTCCACTCCTCTCACTGCTCCTTACTCCTCTCACTGCTCCTCACTCCTCTCACTGCTCCCACTCCTCTCACTGCTCCCACTCCTCTCGCTGCTCCTCACTCCTCTCACTGCTCCCCCTCCTCTCACTGCTCCTCACTCCTCTCGCTGCTCCCACTCCTCTCACTGCTCCCACTCCTCTCACTGCTCCTCACTCCTCTCGCTGCTCCTCACTCCTCTCGCTGCTCCCCCTCCTCTCGCTGCTCCCCCTCCTCTCACTGCTCCCACTCCTCTCACTGCTCCCCCTCCTCTCGCTGCTCCTCACTCCTCTCACTGCTCCCCCTCATCTCGCTGCTACCCCTCATCTCGCTGCTCCCCCTCCTCTCACTGCTCCCCCTCCTCTCGCTGCTCCTCACTCCTCTCACTGCTCCTCACTCCTCTCGCTGCTCCCCCTCCTCTCGCTGCTCCTCACTCCTCTCACTGCTCCCCCTCATCTCGCTGCTCCCCCTCCTCTCGCTGCTCCTCACTCCTCTCGCTGCTCCCCCTCCTCTCGCTGCTCCTCACTCCTCTCACTGCTCCCCCTCCTCTCGCTGCTCCTCACTCCTCTCCCTGCTCCCCCTCCTCTCACTGCTCCCACTCCTCTCGCTGCTCCCCCTCCTCTCACTGCTCCCACTCATCTCGCTGCTCCCCCTCCTCTCGCTGCTCCTCACTCCTCTCACTGCTCCCCCTCCTCTCGCTGCTCCTCACTCCTCTCACTGCTCCTCACTCCTCTCGCTGCTCCCCCTCCTCTCGCTGCTCCTCACTCCTCTCACTGCTCCCCCTCCTCTCGCTGCTCCTCACTCCTCTCACTGCTCCTCACTCCTCTCGCTGCTCCCCCTCCTCTCGCTGCTCCTCACTCCTCTCACTGCTCCCCCTCCTCTCGCTGCTCCTCACTCCTCTCACTGCTCCCCCTCATCTCGCTGCTCCCCCTCCTCTCACTGCTCCCCCTCCTCTCGCTGCTCCTCACTCCTCTCACTGCTCCCCCTCATCTCGCTGCTCCCCCTCCTCTCGCTGCTCCTCACTCCTCTCACTGCTCCCCCTCCTCTCGCTGCTCCTCACTCCTCTCACTGCTCCTCACTCCTCTCGCTGCTCCCCCGCCTCTCGCTGCTCCTCACTCCTCTCACTGCTCCCACTCCTCTCACTGCTCCCACTCCTCTCACTGCTCCTCACTCCTCTCGCTGCTCCCCCGCCTCTCGCTGCTCCTCACTCCTCTCACTGCTCCTCACTCCTCTCACTGCTCCCACTCCTCTCACTGCTCCCCCTCCTCTCACTGCTCCCCCTCCTCTCACTGCTCCCCCTCCTCTCACTGCTCCTCACTCCTCTCGCTGCTCCCCCTCCTCTCGCTGCTCCTCACTCCTCTCGCTGCTCCCCCTCCTCTCACTGCTCCCACTCCTCTCACTGCTCCCCCTCCTCTCACTGCTCCCCCTCCTCTCACTGCTCCTCACTCCTCTCGCTGCTCCCCCTCCTCTCGCTGCTCCTCACTCCTCTCACTGCTCCCACTCCTCTCACTGCTCCTCCTCCTCTCACTGCTCCCACTCCTCTCACTGCTCCCCCTCCTCTCGCTGCTCCTCACTCCTCTCACTGCTCCTCACTCCTCTCACTGCTCCCACTCCCCTCGCTGCTCCCACTCCTCTCACTGCTCCCCCTCCTCTCCCTGCTCCTCACTCCTCTCGCTGCTCCTCACTCCTCTCACTGCTCCTCACTCCTCTCCCTGCTCCTCACTCCTCTCACTGCTCCTCACTCCTCTCACTGCTCCCCCTCCTCTCACTGCTCCTCACTCTTCTCACTGCTCCCACTCCTCTCACTGCTCCTCACTCCTCTCACTGCTCCCACTCCTCTCACTGCTCCTCACTCCTCTCACTGCTCCTCACTCCTCTCACTGCTCCCACTCCTCTCACTGCTCCTCACTCCTCTCACTGCTCCTCACTCCTCTCACTGCTCCCACTCCTCTCACTGCTCCCACTCCTCTCACTGCTCCTCACTTCTCTCACTGCTCCCCCTCCTCTCACTGCTCCTCACTCCTCTTGCTGCTCCCACTCCTCTCACTCCTTCCACTCCTCTCACTGCTCCTTACTCCTCTCGCTGCTCCTCACTCCTCTCACTGCTCCTTACTCCTCTCACTGCTCCTCACTCCTCTCACTGCTCCCACTCCTCTCACTGCTCCCACTCCTCTCGCTGCTCCTCACTCCTCTCACTGCTCCCCCTCCTCTCACTGCTCCTCACTCCTCTCACTGCTCCTCACTCCTCTCGCTGCTCCTCACTCCTCTCGCTGCTCCCCCTCCTCTCGCTGCTCCCCCTCCTCTCACTGCTCCCACTCCTCTCACTGCTCCCCCTCCTCTCGCTGCTCCTCACTCCTCTCACTGCTCCCCCTCATCTCGCTGCTCCCCCTCCTCTCGCTGCTCCTCACTCCTCTCACTGCTCCCCCTCCTCTCGCTGCTCCTCACTCCTCTCACTGCTCCTCACTCCTCTCACTGCTCCCCCTCCTCTCGCTGCTCCTCACTCCTCTCACTGCTCCCCCTCCTCTCGCTGCTCCCACTCCTCTCACTGCTCCTCACTCCTCTCACTGCTCCCACTCCTCTCACTCCTCCCACTCCTCTCACTGCTCTTCACTCCTCTCGCTGCTCCTCACTCCTCTCACTGCTCCCACTCCTCTCGCTGCTCCTCACTCCTCTCGCTGCTCCTCACTCCTCTCGCTGCTCTCACTCCTCTCGCTGCTCCTCACTCCTCTCACTGCTCCTCACTCCTCTCACTGCTCCCAGTCCTCTCGCTGCTCCCCCTCCTCTCGCTGCTCCCCCTCCTCTCGCTGCTCCTCACTCCACTCGCTGCTCCTCACTCCTCTCGCTGCTCTCACTCCTCTCACTGCTCCTCACTCCTCTCACTGCTCCCACTCCTCTCACTGCTCCCACTCCTCTCGCTGCTCCTCACTCCTCTCACTGCTCCCACTCCTCTCACTGCTCCCACTCCTCTCGCTGCTCCTCACTCCTCTCACTGCTCCCCCTCCTCTCACTGCTCCTCACTCCTCTCACTGCTCCTCACTCCTCTCGCTGCTCCTCACTCCTCTCGCTGCTCCCCCTCCTCTCGCTGCTCCCCCTCCTCTCACTGCTCCCACTCCTCTCACTGCTCCCCCTCCTCTCGCTGCTCCTCACTCCTCTCACTGCTCCCCCTCATCTCGCTGCTCCCCCTCCTCTCGCTGCTCCTCACTCCTCTCACTGCTCCCCCTCCTCTCGCTGCTCCTCACTCCTCTCACTGCTCCTCACTCCTCTCACTGCTCCCCCTCCTCTCGCTGCTCCTCACTCCTCTCACTGCTCCCCCTCCTCTCGCTGCTCCCACTCCTCTCACTGCTCCTCACTCCTCTCGCTGCTCCCACTCCTCTCACTGCTGCTCACTCCTCTCCCTGCTCCTCACTCCTCTCACTGCTCCCACTCCTCTCACTGCTCCCACTCCTCTCACTGCTCCCCCTCCTCTCACTGCTCCCCCTCCTCTCACTGCTCCCCCTCCTCTCGCTGCTCCTCACTCCTCTCGCTGCTCCTCACTCCTCTCACTGCTCCCACTCCTCTCACTGCTCCCATTCCTCTCACTGCTCCCACTCCTCTCACTGCTCCCCCTCCTCTCACTGCTCCCACTCCTCTCACTGCTCCCCCTCCTCTCACTGCTCCCCCTCCTCTCACTGCTCCCACTCCTCTCACTGCTCCCACTCCTCTCACTGCTCCCCCTCCTCTCGCTGCTCCTCACTCCTCTCGCTGCTCCTCACTCCTCTCACTGCTCCCACTCCTCTCACTGCTCCCATTCCTCTCACTGCTCCCACTCCTCTCACTGCTCCCCCTCCTCTCGCTGCTCCTCACTCCTCTCGCTGCTCCCCCTCCTCTCACTGCTCCTCACTCCTCTCACTGCTCCTCACTCCTCTCACTGCTCCCCCTCCTCTCACTGCTCCCCCTCCTCTCACTGCTCCCACTCCTCTCACTGCTCCTCACTCCTCTCACTGCTCCTCCTCCTCTCACTGCTCCCACTCCTCTCACTGCTCCCCCTCCTCTCGCTGCTCCTCACTCCTCTCACTGCTCCCCCTCCTCTCACTGCTCCCACTCCTCTCGCTGCTCCCACTCCTCTCACTGCTCCCCCTCCTCTCCCTGCTCCTCACTCCTCTCGCTGCTCCTCACTCCTCTCCCTGCTCCTCACTCCTCTCACTGCTCCTCACTCCTCTCACTGCTCCCCCTCCTCTCACTGCTCCTCACTCTTCTCACTGCTCCTCACTCCTCTCCCTGCTCCTCACTCCTCTCGCTGCTCCTCACTCCTCTCGCTGCTCCTCACTCCTCTCACTGCTCCTCACTCCTCTCACTGCTCCCCCTCCTCTCACTGCTCCTCACTCTTCTCACTGCTCCCACTCCTCTCACTGCTCCTCACTCCTCTCACTGCTCCTCACTCCTCTCACTGCTCCCACTCCTCTCACTGCTCCTCACTCCTCTCACTGCTCCTCACTCCTCTCACTGCTCCCACTCCTCTCACTGCTCCTCACTCCTCTCACTGCTCCCACTCCTCTCACTGCTCCTCACTCCTCTCGCTGCTCCCACTCCTCTCACTGCTCCCACTCCTCTCACTGCTCCTCACTTCTCTCACTGCTCCCACTCCTCTCACTGCTCCTCACTCCTCTCACTGCTCCTCACTCCTCTCACTGCTCCTCACTCCTCTCACTGCTCCTCACTCCTCTCACTGCTCCTCACTCCTCTCACTGCTCCCACTCCTCTCACTGCTCCTCACTCCTCTCACTGCACCCACTCCTCTCACTGCTCCTCACTCCTCTCGCTGCTCCTCACTCCTATCACTGCTCCCCCTCCTCTCACTGCTCTCACTCCTCTTGCTGCTCTCGCTGCTCCCACTCATCTCGCTGCCCTCACTCCTCTCACTGCTCCTCACTCCTCTCACTGCTCCTCACTCCTCTCACTGCTCCCACTCCTCTCACTGCTCCTCACTCCTCTCACTGCACCCACTCCTCTCACTGCTCCTCACTCCTCTCACTGCTCCTCACTCCTCTCACTGCTCCTCACTCCTCTGACTGCTCCCACTCCTCTCACTGGTCCCACTCCTCTCACTGCTCCCACTCCTCTCGCTGTTCCCGAACGCCCCTTCCTCTGGAACGCCCACTTCTCCTGATGCTCATTGCCCACTCATCTGGTGAGCAGCTGGCACTGGTTAACGGTGCAAGAGGATATTGGCAGAAGCGATAGTCCATTTGGAAACTGCGGCCAGGTGAGGACGTTACATTGGATCCGTTGTTGGATCTAGCAGCGGAGGAATTGTGAGGCAGATCGGAGGCAGGCAGAACATAAGAGAACATAAGAACATAAGAAATTGGAGCAGGAGTAGGCCAATCGGCCCCTCGAGCCTGCTCCGCCATTCAATAAGATCATGGCTGATCTGATCCCAACCACAAATCTAAAGAACACAAGAAGTCGGAGCAGGACCCGGCCACATAGCCCCTGGGCCCTCTCCGCCACCCACAGGGCATTGACCGATCCGAACTCAGCTTCATGTCCAATTTCCTGCCCGCTCCCCATAACCCCTAATTCCCTTTACTTCTAGAAAACTGTCTATTTCTGTTTTAAATTTATCTAATGATGTAGCTTCCACAGCTTCCTGGGGCAGCAAATTCCACAGACCTACCACCCTCTGAGTGAAGAAGTTTCTCCTCATCTCAGTTTTGAAAGAGCAGCCCCTTATTCTAAGATTATGCCCCCTAGTTCTAGTTTCACCCATCTTTGGGAACATCCTTACTGCATCCACCCGATCAAGACCCTTCACAATCTTATATGTTTCAATAAGATCGCCTCTCATTCTTCTGAACTCCAATGAGTAGAGTCCCAATCTACTCAACCTCTCCTCATATGTCCGCCCCCTCATCCCCGGGATTAACCGAGTGAACCTTCTTTGTACTGCCTCGAGAGCAAGTATGTCTTTTCTTAAGTATGGAGACCAAAACTGTATGCAGTATTCCAGGTGCGGTCTCACCAATACCTTATATAACTGCAGCAATACCTCCTTGTTTTTATATTCTATCCCCCTAGCAATAAAAGCCAACATTCCGTTGGCTTTCTTGATCACCTGCTGCACCTGCATACCAACTTTTTGATTTTCTTGCACTAGGACCCCCAGATCCCTTTGTACTGCAGTACTTTCCAGTCTCTCGCCATTAAGAAAATAACTTGCTCTCTGATTTTTCCTGCCAAAGTGCATAACCTCACATTTTCCAATATTATATTGCATCTGCCAAATCTCCGCCCACTCACCCAGCCTGTCTATATCCCCTTGCAGGTTTTTTATGTCCTCCTCACTCTCTACTTTCCCTCCCATCTTTGTATCATCTGCAAATTTTGATATGTTGCACTCGGTCCCCTCCTCCAAATCGTTAATATAGATTGTAAAGAGTTGGGGACCCAGCACCGACCCCTGTGGAACACCACTGGTTACTGGTTGCCAGTCCGAAAATGAACCATTTATCCCAACTCTCTGCTTCCTGTTTGATAACCAATCCTCCACCCATGCCAGAATATTACCCCCAATCCCGTGATTTTTTATCTTAAGTAATAATCTTTTATGTGGCACCTTGTCGAATGCCTTCTGGAAGTCTAAATACACTACGTCCACTGGTTCCCCTTTATCCACCCTATACGTTATATCCTCGAAGAACTCAAGCAAATTTGTCAGACATGACTTCCCCTTCATAAAGCCATGCTGACTTTGTCCTATTAAATTATGCTTATCTAAATGTTCCGTTACTGTCTCCTTAATAATAGACTCCAAAATTTTACCCACCACAGATGTTAAGCTAACTGGCCTATAATTTCCAGCCTTCTGCCTACTACCCTTTTTAAATAACGGTGTTACATTAGCAGTTTTCCAATCTGCCGGGACCTCTCCTGAGTCCAGGGAATTTTGGAAAACTATCACCAAAGCATCCACAATCCCTACTGCCACTTCCCTCAAGACCCTAGGATGGAAGCCATCAGGTCCAGGGGATTTATCCGCCTTGAGTCCCATTATTTTACTGAGTACCATCTCTTGAGTGATTTTAATCGTATTTAGCTCCTCCCCCCCGAGAGTCCCCTGTTTGTCCAGTGTTGGGATATTCTTAGTGTCCTCTACTGTAAAGACTGAAACAAAATATTTGTTCAGCATTTTTGCCATCTCCATGTTTCCCACCATTAATTTCCCGGTCTGATCCTCTAAGGGACCTATGTTTGCCTTAGCCACCCTTTTTCTTTTTATATAACTATAGAAACTCTTGCTATCTGTTTTTATATTTTTTGCTAATTTCTTTTCATAATCTAACTTCCCTTTCTTAATCAATCCTTTAGTTACTTTTTGCTGTCTTTTGAAGAATTCCCAATCTTCTATCCTCCCACTAAGTTTGGCTACCTTATATGTCCTTGTTTTTAGTCGGATACTATCCTTGATTTCTTTACTTCGCCACGGGTGGCTGTCATTTCTTTTACACCCTTTTTTCCTCAGTGGAATATATTTATTTTGAAAGTTGTAAAATAACTCCCTAAATGAACACCACTGCTCATGTACTGTCTTACCCTTTAATCTATTTTCCCAGTCCACTTTAATCAATTCCGCTCTCATACCATCATAGTCTCCTTTATTCAAGCTCAGTACACTTGTTTGAGAATCAACCTTCTCACCCTCTAATTGGATATGGAATTCAACCATGTTGTGGTCGCTCGTTCCAAGGGGATCCTTAACTAGGACATTATTAATTAATCCTGACTCATTACACAGGACCAGGTCCAAGGTTGCCTGCCCCCTTGTAGGATCAGTTACATACTGCTCAAGAAATCCATCCCTGATGCACTCAATGAACTCGTCCTCAAGGCTGCTCTGCCCAATTTGATTTGTCCAGTTAATATGATAATTAAAATCCCCCATAATTATGGCTGTTCCCTTATTACATGCCCCGACTATCTCCTGATTAATACTTCTTCCAGCAGAGTTGCAACTATTAGGAGGCCTATATACTACGCCCACTAATGTTTTTTTTCCCTTATTATTCCTTATCTCCACCCAAACTGTTTCATTATCTTGATGCTTTGTCCCAATATCATTTCTCTGTATTACAGTGATTCCTTCCTTTATTAACATAGCCACCCCACCTCCCCTTCCTTCCTGCCTGTCCTTCCTGATTGTTAAATACCCTGGCATATTTAATTCCCAGTCGTTGTCACCCTGCAGCCATGTTTCTGTAATGGCCACAAGATCATACCCATACGTAGTTATTTGTGCCGTTAACTCGTCCATTTTATTACGAATGCTACGTGCATTCAGATAAAGAACTTTCAAATCTGTTTTGTGACGCTTAGTTCCTGCTTTTTCCTTTTTTAACACTTTACCTATTACTCCATACCTTCTGTCCCTTCCTGTTACGCTTTCCTCTCTCTCCCTGCTCAGGTTCCCAACCCCCTGCCACTTTAGTTTAAACCCTCCCCAACAGCACTAGCAAACACTCCTCCTAGGACAGCGGTCCCGGCCCTGCCCAGGTGCAGACCGTCCGGTTTGTACTGGTCCCACCTCCCCCAGAACCGTTTCCAGTGTCCCAGGAATTTGAATCCCTCCCCCTTGCACCATTCCTCTAGCCACGTATTCATTTGAAATATCCTCCTATTTCTACTCTGACTAGCACGTGGCACTGGCAGCAATCCTGAGATTACTACCTTTGAGGTCCTATTTTTTAATTTACCTCCTAACTCCCTATATTCTGCTTTTAGGACCTCATCCCCTTTTTTACCTATATCGTTGGTGCCTATGTGCACCACGACAACTGGCTGTTCGCCCTCCCCCTCCAAAATGTTCTGTAGCCGCTCCGAGACATCCTTGATCCTTGCACCAGGGAGGCAACACACCATCCTGGAGTCTCGGTTGCGGCCGCAGAAACGCCTGTCTATTCCCCTTACAATTGAGTCCCCTATCACTATAGCTCTGCCACTCTTTTTCCTCCCAGCCTGTGCAGCAGAGCTACCCGTGGTGCCAGGAAGTTGGCTGCTGCTGCCTTCCCCTGATAAGTCATCCCCCCCAACAGCATCCAAAGTGGCATATCTGTTTGAGAGGGGGATGGACACAGGGGACCCCTGCACTACCTGCCTGCATCTCTTACTCTTCCTGGTGGTCACCCATTCACTTCCTGCCTGTATACCCTTTACCTGCGGTGTGACCAACTCGCTAAACGTGCTATCCACGAGTTTCTCTGCATAGTTGAGGTGGGAGAAGGGGACACTGATTCTCCAACCAGCCTGTGTTGGAGTTTATCCTCCAGTAGTCCTAATCCCTTGTCCCCACTCATTCCCCATATTCCGCTGTTCCCCATACCCTCAACCTTTGGAACCTATTCTTAAATGTTGACATGGGTCAGGAATTTCCTCGGATCTGCTCCCACCCCATCACCGTAACTTACAGGAAGTGCGGCGGAACTCCCATTTACGCACACTGATGTCGTTCCCACCGCACTTTCGGCAAGCTTACGGCAGCAGAGCGGGAGCAGCTGGGAGGAAATTCAAGGCAGTGATCTCTGCTTCCATCACTAACTCCGGTAACGCATTTCATAACAACAATAATGACTTGCATTTATATAGCACCTTTAGTGTAGTTAAAACATCCCAAGAAGTATTATCAAACAAAATTTGAGACCGAACCACATAAGGAGATATTAGGACAGGTGAGCAAGAGCTTGGTTCCACAGCCTGCGGCCAAGTACGTGAAGAGGCAGGGGTTCTAGTCCCACTGACTGAACGGCCTCCCCAACGAATCTCCAGCCCACCGTCCTTACTGGGGAAACTCGTAACTCCTCGATTTTATCCTGTTTGTTGATGTATCGCCTGGCACGTGAACAACTTTATAACACATTTCACAGAGGCAAGACTTTAATGAGATGCTGATTGTCGCCCTGATCCTCTTACAATGCTATCCTTTTTCTCCCACCTTTATCTTGCTTCCCACATGCACACTTGTGAAGTTACAGCTACAAGTGATAATTCTCTGCTTCCTGGCACACATTATCCAGGCTGCAGTGCTGGATGAACCTACGAATAACAATATGCTTCGTTGTGTTGTATTATAACTGTCGCCATAGTAACTGACAGCTTCTTCAATTGCCAAGAAACCAACAGTTCAGAAATTATGGGTTCCTTCAAGAGCATTATGTTTCATATTTATATTGTGCAAGTGGTCTGAAAAGGATGCAGATTTTTAAAAAAATCTGTATAATTACAATGTCACAAAAGTGGCTCAAAATTATATTTAAATGCAGGCACATCAATCAAGGCATTGAGTGCCAAGTATTGTTTCATAATAATAGTGGCCGTTATCAACAAAGTGTGATGGCAAACGGTGTAGCAGGAAGTAAGTGTGACACTAACAGGAAGTGTGTTATTATAGATGTGATATAAATAAAATGTGTAACATTTCCACTGGAGTCTTCTGCTCAGCTTAATTATTAGAAACATATGTAACGAGTCGCACAGCACCAGGTTATAGTCCAACAGCTTTATTTGAAATCACAAGCTTTCGGAGCTTTGCTCCTTCGTCAGGTGAGTAAAGAGTTGCATAAATGCACAGCATATATAGTCAGAGAACAATGCCTGGTGACTACAGATAATCTTTCAAACTGCCCTTTATCACACCTCGGCATGAACTATGTAACTGGTGTGGTTCATACTCCTGTGACTCGGCCAACGTTGTCAACCTCATACGTTGCAGGAAAGGATGCCCCGGAGCATGGTACATTGGCGAGACCATGCAGACACTGCGGCAACGGATGAACGGACACTGCACAACAATCGCCAGACAGGAGGGTTCCCTCCCAGTCGGGGAACACTTCAGCAGTCAAGGACATTCAGCCTCCGATCTTCGGGTAAGCGTTCTCCAAGGCGGCCTTCGAGACACACGACAACGCAAAATCGTCGAGCAGAAATTGATAGCCAAGTTCCGCACCCATGAGGACGGCCTCAACCGGGATCTTGGGTTCATGTCACGCTACACGAAACCCCACCTGACGTAGAGTCATCCAGACTCAAGTCGTAGTTGGCTTGTTCTCCATACACAGATGCGGCCGGACCTGCTGCGATTTCCAGCGAAATAAAGTTATCTGTTTTTAATACAACTGGTCATTCTCTCCCTCTCTCTGTCTTTCTGGTCTCTCTCTCTCCCTCTCTCCCTCTTTGTCTTTCTGATTTGACCCCTTGTGACCCCACCTCAGTATTCTTGGATGTAATGTTTCCCTGACTAACCTGTCTGAACACCATTCACTCCTTTGATTGCTGTGATTATCTCTCTGCCGAGATGTGATAAAGGGCAGTTAGAAAGATTATCTGTAATCACCAGGCATTGTTCTCTGACTATATATGCTGTGCCTTTATGCAACTCTTCACTCACCTGACGAAGGAGCAAAGCTCCGAAAGCTTGTGATTTCAAATAAAGCTGTTGGACTATAACCTGGTGTTGTACGACTCCTTACATTTGTCCACCCCAGTCCATCACCGGCATCTCCACATCATTATTAGAAACATGTATCCTTTCTCATGCTGACAATGAAATGGTCTCTCTATATTCCTTTCATTTATATTCCGTGCAATTCTCACTGTGAGGAATGCATTGATCATCAGAAATTATTACTGTGGCTGTGCTATTCTTTACAAGTATGAGCAAAGCCCCATCACACTATTTTAATGAAAGAGATATTACCCTGGAAACTGCTATGAGTAGTTATCACTTAATGCAATTGTATCAAAACCTTCTCTCTGCTTCGTTAGTCGAAGCCCAGTGAAAAGAATTTGAATTGAGTGCATAAAATATTTATATATCATCAACAGCAATTTCTAGCCTACAGGGGATACAGGAGTTTACTCATGTAAGTTAATGATTTTACAAACTGATATTAGTAATAAGGAAGATACAAGCAGTGTCTGTAAGTTATTACTTTAAGACAATTGTCGAAAAAAATCTATTTCACAATTACTATAGCGTTTGGCCTCTGAGGAAGTGTCACATCCCATTGTTGAGCACTGTGATTAAAACGCAGCATAAGTTAGGTTCAACATGATACAGCATAACTCAATTTTAACATGCTAGCATCATAGCCTTAGCTGGGTTCAACTTGATACAGTATGACAGTAATATTTAGTTTTGATGACTACAGTAAGTGCTCAGCAAAGTTAACAGTTTGCAGTTTATGTAGCAACACAATAGGTAGCAATCTTATGCCTCCTCTTTAAGTCTATGACTTGAGTGACATTGGTATAAAGGCATAGAACCTCTTTGATCAGGCAGCAGTTCAACAGCAATATTGAAACAGTTCAATCCACCTCTGTGCTTCACTGGTTCCACTTTGAGGGTAAGTCTTTGATTAGTCATCTTTAATCTGCGGCTTTCCTGGCTTGTTGCCAGATTTCTTTTCTTACCTCCTAGCTAACACCTTGAACATACTTATGCAGTTAGATTATAGCCTGAAAATTATCGTTGACATTATCAATGGACAAACACCTAACATAAATTCTTCTGCCAACTCCTCCAGTGCATGTGTGAACATGTTTGTTTTAACATAGGAATGTTAAATGACCATGTTGAGTGTAATATCACCAGCAGTAATATCTAGACTTAAATCTCTTATATTTCTGCTCATTTCTTCTACTGATTTCTCCAACAGTATTATATGAACACATTGAGTGTAATATCAAAGGAAATAATATCTAGACATTCTATACTTCGACTGATTTCTGATACAGTCTTAACTAGTAGGGTACATTCTCTTACACACTTCGACATTTTTCTAAACATTTTTCATACTTTCCCAACCTATTAGCATACTTCACCAAATATTCTAAAAAGTGAAGTAAAAACCACTCACTTAAACATTAAAGCATTACTTCAGGCAGGCCGACCAATCTGTCACTATACATCAAGGTTAGAATTTCAAATTCTGCAGACTCTCTATATCTGTATTTCCTCAGAATTTAACAAAGTATAGGTCATTTCTCAAGTTGCCCAAGAGTTCGGTACTCGTGTATACTTGTTAGTTTGTACCCAAGCATAGACAGGAAAAGGACTTTGATTCAGACCTTTTATTGTCAAATCTCACTTTTAGGGTCAGGTCTACCAGTGTGCAAGGGTGCCAACATTCTGTAATGACGTTGTCCCAGCGTTGTTGGATTGATAAATTCTTTTCCTACACATTTGCCTTTCCTTGTCACCCTGTGAATTGGACTCATTATCAGTACCATTGGAGAAACAGTCAGTAGATTTCAATCACTTTGAATTAACTTGGGGTTTGGCCAGCAAATGATTCAGAAAATCTTTCAAATCTATAGAAATCAATGTCAATCTTTACCATTTTCCATGTGATTCATTCTCACTTTTTTTTCCATACAGCAAAACTTTTTGATGTTAATAAATGGACTGCTGAGAATACTCTACTGTCCCCAATTCATTGTTACTCTTTCCAGCCAAGCATCTACTCATCTTCTAGGACAACCCACAAAGCAACCAAATTGAATTTATAATCAGGGGAATGAGTTGGCCATTCTTTAATGGGTGTACCTTTTTGCTTTGCGTACTTTTGTATTCTTTCCTTTCTGGATTGACTCCTCCTTAATTTATGTGTAAACAGATATTCAACGATATTGTACCCCATAGACTATCAAAGCATTAAGCTGTTCTGAAAGGAAACTCCCTTCCTCAGTCTAACTTGACTTATCGTTTCACACTAAGTTAGTTTTTTAGAACCTTGAGGCAAATGATGTTTGTTATTTAAGCTGTAACTGTAACTGATTTGTGTGCTTTCTGATCATAGCACATGGGATCATCCTTTGTTTTCTATCTTATGATACAACTTAATAGATTCACATCCAGAGTAATATTCCCATCAGTTAGATATGAGCAGGGATAATGCTGTGCACAACCAGCATTTTATCAGGTTGGGCCCAATTAATGATATGAATGTTATAATATTCACTAGGTTGATTCTGGGTATGGAAGGGTTGTCTTATGAGGAAAGATTGAACAGGTTGGGTCCATACTCATTGGAATTTAGAAGAATGAGAGGAGATCTTATTGAAAGATACAAGATTCTGAGGGGACTCGATAGGGTAGATGTTGAGAGGATGTTACCCCTCATGGGGGAATCTAAAACTAGGGGGCATAGTCTCAGAATAAGGGGTCGCCCATTTAAGACGGAAATGAAGAGGAATTTCTTCTTCCAGAGGGTTGTGAATCTTTGGAATTCTTTACCCCAAAAAGCTGTGGAGGCTGAGTCATTGAATACATTCAAGGCTGAGTTAGACAAATGTTTGATCAGCAAGGGAGTCAAAGGATATGGGGAAAAGGCGGGAAAGTGGATTTGAGGTAAAAATCAGATCAGCCATGATCTCATTGAATGGCGGAGCAGGCTCGAGGGGCCGAATGGCCTACTCCTACTCCTATCTCTTATTTTGTGCCCAAACAAATTTCTATTGACAGCAATGAGAATGAAAGAGGCTAAGGAAAGTGAAACTTTCTCCAAGGCAGGTGGACTTTCAGTTGTGAATTGATACTTTGACAGACTGGATGCTGGGAGGATGTTTCCCCTGGCTGGGGGGGTCCAGAACGAGGGGTCACAGTCTCAGGATACGGGGTAGGACATTTAGGACTGAGATGAGGAGAAATTTCTTCACTCAGAGGGTGGTGAACCTGTGGAATTCTCTACCACAGAAGGCTGTGGAGGCCAAGTCACTGAATATATTTAAGAAGGAGCTAGATAGATTTCTAGACACTAAAGGCATCAAGGGGTATGGGGAGAGAGCGGGAATATGGTATTGAGATAGAGGATCAGCCATGATCATATTGAATGGCAGAGCAGGCTCGAAGGGCCGAATGGCCTACTCCTGCTCCTATTTTCTATGTTTCTATGTTTTATCTCCCCTCCTCTCTGTAGATAGCTCTTTTCGGTGAATGTGTCAATGTTATGTACATATGCATTACACAACCATACAAAAAAAAACCGCTGCAAAATCACTTGCGTCACGGAACAGTTGTTCAGCTGTTCAGGAAGATCATGTTGTAATCTCAGCAGCTCTGTGTAGTGTGGCCATCGTTGATTATTATAACATTCCCACCAACAATGAGAACAGGAGAGCTCTGTCTTGGCCTGAGGGCAGATGACTTTCACATGTGTGCACCAGCTCTCACATCGGTTCAGTTGGAGTTTTAAAAAGTAACAGCAGAAAACCCTTTCAGGTCAAGTCACTTAATTAAGGCTGTTGTTTGCCTCAAAAAAAATCACAGAAATAAAACCGCACATACATATCGATAAATCAACTTTAAAAATCTGCAGATATTTCATCCCTTGCAAGTTAAACATGGGAACACTTTGAACCTTTGCCCTTTTCTTGCAGTAATGTTGCTGCAGAACTCAAAAGACTATTTTGTTGTTAAAATTAAAATAAATGTTAGTGTGAGTTTATTATTGTACTCTAAAACTACAGCACACTCAAAGCTATTATTGTCATATTCAGATACTGGTACTGATATTGCACCTGCTTAGTGCCTCATAGTGGCTCTGAACAGATGTTGAATGGAGGGCTCCTTTCAATCTTTGGGACTTTTCTATTTGATTCATAAGATAAAGACAGATCCAAATGTATAAATATGAATGCATCCTCCAGCTCTCTTTCTTATTTTCTGATTCTGAGTCTTTGGGCCCGATGTTAGCAGGGCTGCGGGTTCTCGGCGGGGGGGCTATCGGGCACGTGGGTAGCGGGCCCGGTGAAATTAGTCAGTTTCCCGCGCGATTGTAGGATCCAATCCACTAATTGGATCCACTTACCTGCTCCTCCGGGTTCCCCACTGCTGATCTGTGCGTCGGGCGGGCTGCGCATGCGCAGTAAGCTCTGTCAGCTGGAGGAGCTCTACTTAAAGGGGCAGTCCTCCACTGACAGACGCTGCAACAAATAGCAAAAATTACAGCATGGAGCAGCCCAGGGGGAAGGCTGCTCCCAGTTTAATGATGCCTCACTCCAGGTATCAATACATGGGGTGAGGAGGAGGAGGAGGACAGAGATCCCCCTCCCGGCGTGCGGGAGGAAGCGGCCTGCCTCTGCCACCAGGAAGGCCTGCCTCAAGGTGGCAGAGGAGGTCACCTGCACCACCAACATATCGCCCACCTGCATACAGTGCAGGAGGTGCTCCAATGACCTCAGTAGGTCAGCCAAAGTGAGTACACGTAGTCTTTCCCCTATACTGCATCTGCCACATCACTGCCCCCACCCCACATCTCCTCCAGCACTGCCAACACAACTCTGTCACATCACACCTCATACCCACTCAAACCTCATCCTCATCTTACCTGCACCTACTCACCTCGCCAGTACTCATCCCGCCACTACCACTCAATCCAATCCTCACACAATCTCATGGCTCTCTCTCATACTCACCATCTCATGCATCTCTTTCACGGCCAGCCTCACTCAACCTGCCACTACCTGTGCGGCAGCCACAGGGCATGTATCACATATGTGCAGTAGGCAGCGTAAGGCAAACGTGTCGTGAGCATGAAGGGGATGCACAAGGGTGTTTGAGGGTTTGTCATGGGTGTTACTTATATTGAATTTCTGACCAACTCACATTACATATTATATTGTCACCACTACTGCCACGTCTTCGCGAATCTTGTCTGGTTTGTGCAATAATGCCCTCTCCTGAGGATCACTATGAGGACCCACAACTGATGCCACCCATTGTGTCACTGCAGAGTGGGTGTAGGTGTATTTGCAGGGCTCTTTTGTGCAGACGACTGAGAGACGTCGGCGATGTCCCCGGTGGCACCCTGGAAGGATGCGGAGGAGAAGTTGTTGAGGGCAGTGGTGACTTTGACAGCGACAGGTAAGAAGATGGTGCTCGGGCCAGCCGGGAGCAGCTCGGCATGAAAGAGGCTGCAGATGTCCACGACTACATGTCGAGTGACTCTGAGCCTCCGTGTGCACTGCTGCTCAGAGAGGTCCAAGAAGCTGAGCCTCGGTCTGTGGAACGTGTGGCGAGGGTAGTGCCCTCTGCGACGCATCTCTCTCTGCGGTTGCCCTCCCTCCTGCTATGCAGGTGGATGTGTCACAGCACTCTGTTGTGGAGCTCCACGTGTCAGAGGTGGACGGCATGGACGGCGAGGCTGGTGAGGCTGGTGAGGCTGTTCGCCCTCCGAGGAGGTCATGACTGCAGCTACGGCGGCCCCCATCCGCAAGATGTACATCTGAGGGGGTCCGCAAGGTAGGTACATGTCTCTGGACCCCAGGGTAATTGTGCAGGTTGGTGACTTTGACTGTCAGGAGGAGGGTGGTGGAGGCCAAACTTTGTCCCAAGTGACAGAGTGGCCTTCTGCAATGGGTGAGGGTCTCCACCCCCCCCCCCACCTGTCAAATGGACCTTTGCAGCTGCCACAGGCTGACAGCTGCAACACGTCCATTTGACCTGGGAGTGTTTCCCCCAGTGTGGGAAACAGTCCCACTTTGTTCTAAAATCCCACATAATCCTTTAATCAGGTCAGTTAATGACCTGAAATACCTAAATAAATACTGTCAAGTGGAACCCCACTGGCTTTAATTGCCTGCGGGATTCCCACCAGCGGGGGCTGCGCACGCACGCCAGCGTGTCAGCGGGGAACCCGGAAGTGCGTGGGTTCGGGGCGGGCTCCGGTACCGCGCCGGCATTCTCCGATTTCCGGAGCCCCCCCGCCAGGAACGCACCCGATAGCGGGTGCTAAAATCATGCCCTTTATCTCTATCTCCGTCCCTATCCCTATCCGTATCTATAGCAATGTCTCTATCCCTATCCCTATCTCTAGCACTGTCTCTATCCCTATCTCTATCCCTATCTCTTGCACTGTTTCTATCCCACCTCTATCCCTATCCCTATCCCTATCCCTATCTCTAGCACTGTTTCTATCCCACCTCTATCCCTATCCCTATCCCTATCCCTATCTCTAGCACTGTCTCTATCCCTATCTCTATCCCTATCTCTAGCACTGTTTCTATCCCACCTCTATCCCTATCCCTATCCCTATCCCTATCTCTAGCACTGTCTCTATCCCTATCCCTATCTCTATCTCTAGCACTGTCTCTATCCCTATCTCTATCCCTATCTCTTGCACTGTCTCTATCCCTATCTCTATCCCTATCTCCAGCACTGTTTCTATCCCACCTCTATCCCTATCCCTATCCCTATCTCTAGCACTGTCTCTATCCCACCTCTATCCCTATCCCTATCCCTATCTCTAGCACTGTCTTTATCTCACCTCTATCCCTATCCCTATAATTATCTCTATCCCATCCCTATCTCTAGCCATGTATCTATCCCTATCTCCAAACCTATCCCTATCTTTATCACTATCTCTATTCCTATCTCCATCCCAATCCCTATCCCTATCTCTATCCCTATCTTCATCCCTATCTCTATCCCTATCTTCATCCCAATCCCTATCCCTATCTCTATCCCTATCTTCATCCCTATCTCTATCCCTATCTCCATCCTTATCTCTATCTATATCTCTATCTCTATCCATACCTCTATGTATATCTCTCTCTCTAGCCCTATATCTATCTCTAACTCTATCTCTATCTCTAGCCCTATCCCTATCTCTATTCATACCTCAATCCCTATCTCCTATATAAGAACATAAGAAACAGGAGCAGGAATACACCATAGGGCCCCTCGAGCCTGCTCCGCCATTCAATAGGATCAAGGCTAATCTTCCACCTCAACTACACTTTCCCGCCCTATCCCCATATTCCTTAATTCCCTTAGTGTCCAAAAATCTATCGATCTCAGTCTTGAATATACTCAATAACTGAGCATCAATAGCCCTCTGGAGTAGAGAATTCCAAAGATTCCCAACTCTCTCGTTGAAGAAAATTTTCCTCATCTTGTCCTAATTGGCCGACCCCTTATCTTGAGACTATGCTCCCTAGTTCTAGACTCTCCAGCCAGGGGAAACAGCCTCTCAGCATCTACCCTGTCAAGCCCTGTAAGAATTTTACACATTTCAATGAGGTCACCTCTCATTCTTCTAAACGCCAGAGAATATAGGCTCATTCTGCTCAATCTCTCCTCATAGGACAACCCTCTCATCCCAGGAATCAATCTGGTCGACCTTCGTTGCACCCCCTCTAAGGCAAGTATACCCTTCCTTAGGTGCATAAGAACATAAGAAATAGGAGCAGGAGTAGGCCATCCAGCCCCTCGAGCCTGCTCCGCCATTCAACAAGATCATGGCTGATCTTCTACCTCAATGCCATTTTCCTGGACTATCCCCATATCCCTTGATGCCTTTAATATCTAGAAATCTATCGATCTCTGTTTTGAATGTACTCAATGACTGAGCCTCCACAGCCCTATGGGGTAGAGAATTCCAAAGATTCACCACCCTCTGAGTGAAGAAACTTCTCCTCATCTCAGTCCTAAATGGCCTACCCCTTATTCTGAGACTGTGACCCCTGGTTCTAGACTCCCCAGCCAGGAGAAACATCCTCCTTGCATCTACCCTGTCGAGCCCTGTAAGAATTTTGTATGTTTCGATGAGATCAACTCTCATTCTTCTAAACTCTAGAGAATACAGGCCGAGTCTACTCAATCTCTCCTCATACGACAATCCCGCCATCTCAGGAATCAGTCTGGTGAACCTTTGTTGCACCATCTCTATGGCAAGTATATCCTTTCTTAAGTAAGGAGACCAAAACTGTACACAGTACTCCAAGTGTGGTCTCACCAGAGCCCTATATAATTGCATCACAACCTCCTTACTCTTATACTCCAACCCACTTACAATAAAGACTGACATACCATTTGCCTTCTGAATTGCTTGCTGTACCTACATGTTAACTTTTTGTGATTCGTATACAAGGACACACAAATCCCTCTGACTACCAAGATTTCTTAGTCTTTCACCTTTTAAAAAATATTTTGCTTTTCTATTCTTCCTACCAATGTGAATAACTTCACATTTCCCCATATTATACTCCATCTGCCACCTTCTCGACAACTCACTTAATGTGTCTATATCCTTTTGCAGCCTCTTTGCGTCCTTCTCACAGCTTACTTTCCCAGCTAGCTTTGTATCGTCAGCAAATTTGGATACATTACACCCGGTCCCCTCATCTAAGTCATTGATATATATTGTAAACTGCTGAGGCCCAAGCACTGATCTGTGCGGCATCCGACTAGTTACAATCTGCCAACTCGAAAATGACTCGTTTATCCCGTTTATTCCTATTGTCTATTTTCTGTCCATTAACCAATCCTCTATCCATGCTAATATATGTATTAGACAACAGACTAGTCAAGCAACAGCCTGACATAGCCTCACTCACAGAATCATACATGTCAGCCAATGTCCCAGACGCCTCTATCACCATCCCTGGGTATGTCCTGTTCCATCAGCAAAGCAGACCCACCAGAGATGGCGGTACAGTGATATACAGTCAGGAGGGAGTGGCCCTGGGAGTCCTCGACATTGACTCTGGACCCCATGAAGTCTCATGGCATCAGGTCAAATATGGACAAGGGAACCTCCTGCTGATTACCACCTACCGCCCTCCCTCAGCTGATGAATCAGTACTCCTCCATGTTGAGCAACACTTGGAGGAAGTGCTGAGGGTAGCAAGGGCAAAGAATGTACTCTGGGTGGGAGACTTCAATGTCCATCACCGAGAGTGGCTCGGTAGAACCACTACTGACCAAGCTGGCCGAGTCCTGAAGGACATAGCTGCCAGACTGGGCCTGTGGCAGGTGGTGAGAGAACCAACAGGAGAGAAAAACCTACTTGATCTTGCCCTCCCCAATCTACCTACCGCAGATGCATCTGTCCATGACAGGATTGGTAGGAGTGACCACCGCACAGTCCTTGTGGAGACAAAGTTCCATCTTCACGCTGAGGACACCCTCATGTTGTGTGGCACTACCACCGTGCTAAATGGGATAGGTTCAGAACAGATCTAACTGCTCAAAACTGGGCATCCATGAGGCGCTATGGACCATCAGCAGCAGCAGAATTGTATTCCAGCACAATCTGTAACCTCATGGCCAGGCATATTCCTCACTCTACCATTACCAACAAGCCAGGGGATCAACACTGGTTCAATGAGGAGTGTAGACGAGCATGCCAGGAGCAGCACCAGGCGTATATAAAAATGAGATGCCAACCTGGTGAAGCTACAACTCAGGACTATATGCATGCTAAACAGCGGAAGCAACATGCTATAGACAGAGCTAAACAATTCCACAACCAACGGATCAGATCAAAGCTCTGCAGTCCTGCCACATCCAGTCATGAATGGTGGTGAACAATTAAACAACTAATGGGAGGAGGAGGCTCTGTAAACATCCCCATCCTCAATGATGGCAGAGTCCAGCACGTGAGTGCAAAAGACAAGGCTGAAGCGTTTGCAACCATCTTCAGCCAGAAGTGCCGAGTGGATAATCCATCTCAGCCTCCTCCCGATATCCCCACCATCACAGAAGCCAGTCTTCAGCCAATTAGATTCACTCCACGTGATATCAAGAAATGGCTGACTGCACTGGATACAGCAAAGGCTATGGGCCCCAACAACATCCCGGCTGTAGTGCTGAAGACTTGTGCTCCAGAACTAGCCACGCCTCTAGCCAAGCTGTTCCAGTACAGCTACAACACTGGCATCCACCCGACAATGTGGAAAATTGCCCAGGTATGTCCTGTCCACAAAAAGCAGGACAAATCCAATCTGGCCAATTACCACCCCATCAGTCTACTCTCAATCATCAACAAAGTGATGGAAGGTGTTGTCGACAGTGCTATCAAGTGGCACTTACTCACCAATAACCTGCTCACTGATGTTCAGTTTGGTTTCCGCCAGGACCACTCGGCTCCAGACCTCATTACAGCGTTGGTCCAAACATGGACATAAGATCTGAATTCCAGAGGTGAGGTGAGTGTGACTACCCTTGACATCAAGGCAGCATTTGACCGAGTGTGGCACCAAGGAGCCCTAGTAAAATTGAAGTCAATTGGAATCAGGGAGAAATCTCTCCAGTGGCTGGAGTCATACCTAGCACAAAGGAAGATGGTAGTGGTTGTTGGAGGCCAATCATCTCAGCCCCAGGACATCGCTGGAGGAATTCCTCAGGGCAGTGTCCTAGGCCCAACCATCTTCAGCTGCTTCATCAATGACCTTCCCTCCATCAAAAGGTCAGGAGTATGGATTTTCGCTGATGATTGCACAGTGTTCAGTTCCATTTGCAACCCCTCAGAAAATGAAGCAGTCCTAGCCCACATGCAGCAAGACCTGGACAACATCCGGTCTTGTGCTGATAAGTGGCAAGTAACATTCGCGCCAGACAAGTGCCAGGCAATGACCATCTCCAACAAGAGAGAGTCTAACCACCTCCTCTTGACATTCAACGGTATTACCATCGCCAAATCCCCCACCATCAACATCCTGGGGGTCACCATTGACCAGAAACTAAACTGGACCAGCCACATAAATACTGTGGTTACACGAGCAGGTCAGAGGCTGGGTATTCTACGGTGAGTGACTCACCTCCCGACTCCCCAAAGCCTTTCCACCATCTGCAAGGCACAAGTCAGGAGTGTGATGGAATACTCTCCACTTGCCTGGATGAGTGCAGCTCCAACAACACTCAAGAAGCTCAACACCATCCAGGACAAAGCAGCCCGCTTGATTGGCACCCCGTCCACCACCCTAAACATTCACTCCCTTCACCACCGGCGCACAGTGGCTGCAGTGTGTACCATCTACTGGATGCACTGCAGCAACTTGCCAAGGCTTCTTCAACAGCACTTTCCAAACCCGCGACCTCTACCCCCTAGATGGACAAAGGCAGCAGGCACATGGGAACACGACCACCTGCACGTTCCCCTCCAAGTCACACACCATCCCGACTTGGAAATTTATTGCCGTTCCTTCATCGTCACTGGGTCAAAATCCTGGAACACCCTTCCTAACAGCACTGTGGGAGAACCTTCACCACACGGACTGCAGCGGTTCAAGAAGGCGGCTCACCACCACCTTCTCAAGGGCAATTAGGGATTGGCAATAAATTCTGGCCTTGCTGGTGACGCCCATGTCCCATGAAAGAATCAAAAAATAATTTCCCCCAATCCCATGAGCCCTAATCTTGTGTAACAGCCTCTTGTGCGGCACCAGTGCCCACCAGTGATGTTTAACTCACAGGCATGGCCAGTAGATTGCCTATCAGCACCTCCAGATGTTCACAAGTTACTCAACAGTCGTTTTAAAAAATACTTTGGATGTTTTGTGTCATACCTAGCTGTATCGAAGTATAATTAACTGAATAGTTTCCAGGTTGAGCTGGGTGCTTTGTTCAACATGATTGTGGCATGGCACATGGGTGGCTGTATTCACAGAATCATACAGCAGAGAAGGAGGCATTCGGCCCATCCTGCTTGTGCTGGCTCTTTGAAAGACCTATCCAATTAATCCCACTCCCCTGTTCTTTCCCTATCGCCCTGAAAATCTTTCCTTTTCAGGTATATATCCAATTCCCTTTTGAAAATTACAATTGACTGTGAATCTGTTCCATTGTCTGCTGCTTTGTTTTCGCTCAGCCACATTCAGCATTGGAGTGAGCCTTGGCTCTGTGGTAGCTTTCCTGCCTCTTAGTCAGAAGGCTATGGGTTCGAGCCCCACTCTAGCAAGCGGAACGAGAGTTTGGGTCTCTGAATACGGGGTTGACATCCAGCGGGATGTTCGTGCCTGAGGTGAGTGGAGTGGCAACTCCCCTGGTGAGCAGGAGACCAGACTTCCTGTCTCTGAATACTGCAATGACATCCAGTAGGGTGCTCGTGTCCGATGTGAGTGAAGACAACACCAGTCCTAACTGATACGAATATCGCACTGGATGTCATCCTATTATTCAGAGACCCGAACTTAAACCATTGCATCAAGCCAGCCCCCTTGGTCAGATTAATGACCCTATCTGCATAAAAAGGGTCGTCGCTAAAGTTACAACCCAGAACCCGATCTGCTGGATGTAAATCAGAGGAAGAAATGGGTTGCCTCATGTTCTCCGAGGCACAGAAGAGAAGATGTTCAGCATTCCACCCAAACCTAATAATGAAGGAATGAGTGAGCCTGTGCCCTTAGAGAGTAAACAAGCTCAGTACCACACCAGGTGGCCCACTGAATACTAGGGTGAGGGGAGACAAATTGGCATTCAGATGGACTCTTCTTTATGAGATTGCTGAAAAATTAAAATAAGACGTGCTGACATGTAGTTCTTTGGGGAAAGAGACCTGTCTAATTTTTACTAGTTTGACGAGGTTTATTTAGACATTGATCTTTTAAGTGGGCAGTTAATAATTGGTTAGAGTGGTGGCAACATTGGGCTGTGTGGAAGCATTGCTTGACACTGATCGAGAAAGACCCAGAATTTATCTTTCTCCGTTCATCAGCATGGAAAGCCGGGATAAAACAGCTGGCTGGATTACCCCCCAATCCATAATCAATGGGCGGAAAATCGAGTGCTTTTAACGCCAAATTAATTCTGAAAACATAATAACAACAACAACTTGCATTTACATAGTGCCTTTAACATAGAAAAATGTGACAAGGCACTTGATTAGATAATGCAGCATCCTGCTACAAGGCGTGTATTCTTATTATACACTCCAATGGTAACATCATTTCATTGTTAGCCTTGATTAAACATTTTACATATAAAGCGGGCATCAATGATCTGAAAGAAATCGGAGTATATGACAATCTGGCATGTTTTAGTACTGGTCTTGTTGACGTGATGTAAATATTGCAGCTGCCTGAGTAAAATGAAGCTAATAAATTGTGCGAAGGTGCGTGTCCTTTTCCTATTTGTAAAATACTGCACATCGAAGAAGAAAATTTAGTGGGGCTACGCGAGGGAAACAATGGAGGAAGAGGATTGGGCAATCACAACATAATGTCTGATCTATTAATAGAATCATTGTGTGATTGGAGCATGCTGGAATGCTGATTAGGATCAAATAGTTCTTTAAATTTATTCCCTCATCTGTCTTCATCTTCACTCAAAATGATCTTATTATCTGCCTTCTAACCCATCTTTTACTCACGTGCATGCTCCCTAAGTGGTGTTGTCATGCCGAGCTGATTATTGTTATTAAAGTGTTTTTTGAGCTATTTGCCTTAGAGATGTCACATTTATTTATCTGAATTCCTGTACATTGAAGGGAGAAGACAGGGAGAGATTTAAAGGTGTTTTCAGGTTGAACATATCAAAAATAAAAAAACGTAAGATATCTGAGAGGACTTTATAACGCAACAGTGTAAGAAGATGATTTATTTATTGAGCAATATATATATTATTTAAATAACCAAGTGCATAAGTTAATCACTGTTAATTCACCCCTGGTAGCTGGTTCCACTCTATCCCCATATCATCAGCACGATTGAAGAAGAGCAGGAGAGTTCGCTCTGGGTGTCCTGGCCAATATTTACCCCTCAACCAACATTACTAAAAACAGATTATCTAGTCATTATGTTTGTGGGACCTTGCTGTGCGCAAATTGGCTGCCGCGTTTCCTACATTACAACAGTGACTACACTTCAAAAGTACTTCATTGGCCGTAAAGTGCTGTGGGACTTCCTGAGGTCGTGAAAGACGCAATATAAGTGCAAGTCTTTTATTTTAGTTCTAGAACGGTCAACATTGGGCATCAGATTTTAAGAAGCATTGTCCCAGAGGAACAGCCTCACATCAAGCATGTGATCAACAACAACAACTTGCATTTATCTAGCACCTTTAACATAAAGAAACATCCCAAAGCGCTTTACAGAGGCGTAATAAATAAAAATGGATGCCAAGCCAAAGGAGATGTTAGGAGCGATTTTTGGTCAAAGAAGTGGATTTTAAGATCTGGCTTAAAGAAGGAGAGAGAGAGTTGGAGGGCATTCCAAAGCATGAGGCCTGGGTGGCTGAAGGTACGGCCACCAATGGTGGGGCAAAGAGAAGGGAGGAAACTAAAGAGGCCAAAGTCAGAGGAACAGAGGTCACACCAATCAGACCTTGAGCTTAATTCTGCCACCTAGCTGGAACTTTCCCCTTTTTGAAGAATCCTGACATATTTTGGCCTTGGTGAGACTTCTGTCTGTCCCCCGCCTCCACCGCTGACCCCAACACAATTTCTGGGGTCAGGGACTTTGCATATTGGGGGCAGGTTCCCCAACCTTCGGCAGGGAACCACCCTGGGGGGAGGGAGAATGTTGCGGGAGGCCTCAGAGGCTTGCTTGAGTATCGTCCAGCCTCTATGCTGCTCAATTTTTTTCCTGATTGATTGAGTTAATTTGAACAATAAGACAGTTAACTGGTCAGCTCATACAGCTGAGGAAGTTCATGAGCTGAACTGCAATTAATTGATAATTCCCATTCAATATGAATTACAGTGGAACCGCACTGAATTCAAAATTTCCATTCTTGTCTACAAATCTCCCCCCCCCCACCCCATTCAATCTCCACAACCCCCTTCAGCACCAAGAGTCAACACAAACCCTCCAATCTTCTGACTCAAGGCTCTTTTGCAATGCCCCATCCCCCCATTCAACCTTCAGTGGTGGAACCTTCTGTCATTTTGGACTAGACTCAGGAACTCTTTCTCTAGGCCCTTCCACCTTGCAAACCCTCTCCCCACCTTCAAAAGTCTCCTCAAAACCCATCCTTATGTCACCTCCTGCTACTTCTTGGCACCCCTGTGAAGTGCCTTGAAAGACTTAGGGTAAAAATTGGTTATGGCCCGTTTTCGAACACATAACCAGTGACACGCCTTCAGCACATGCCTAAACCAGAAGGCCCAAATCCGGCCCGAAATTGGGCCTTGGGCTCATTATCATTATCTGGGTGAGCTGCCGGCCCCTGTCACACCTCCACGGGCAGCTCGCCCATGTTAAATAGATGAATGTCGGGCCACTTGCCTCACCGGCAGCAGCCTGAGGTAAGTCCCGGGAAGGGGTGGGGGTTTGGGGGAGGTGGTGGAGCAGCAACATTGGAGGAGACAATTGCGAGTACTGTGGGTTTTGGGGAGAGCACTCCTGTTCCTCCTAGCTCCACAGCAACGTTTTCTGAAAATGTTTATTAAAAAAAAGTGACAGCCGTTGTTTTAGGTCACAGTGAGTGCTGAGTCCTGAGCTGGCCCAGCTCCTGCTCCCTTCACTGCAGTCCAATCTCTGCAAGGGGGCCGAAAATAGGCAATAGGCCTCTCATTTACATATGTAAGGAGCTAATGCCTGATAAATAACCCGACCAGGTTGGATTTCTTTCAGGTGTCCTTGAGGTGCAGAACATTGGTCCCCAAAATTGCCCAACATTGTGCCAATTAAATGGGCACAGCATGGACCCCATTCCCATGTTAAAGGTGTTTTGTTAAAATTGAGTCAAGGGATAATTTAGTTATTCATTCCAAAGTTGGACTATAGAGGCGACAGCGTAAGAAATGTTGTTAATGTGCAATCGTTAACACCTGTTGCTGTGTAGCTGGCCTGCTTGTTTTACTATTAGTTAATAACTAACTTCAGCAGTTATTGTCACATCGAACTCTTCCCTTCTCCACATAAGTGGTGAAACGTTGGCCCAGAATTTGCTGGAGCGGGGTATCTCACGCTATGCCCCGTTAGTTAGACTCGTTCCTGCACCCTTCAGCTCAATGATTTTTTGCCCACAAAGTTGCTGGAAGTGCGGGCTGGCGCCTGTCACACCGCCACAGGCAGCTTGCCCAATAACAGCACGTCAAGGGAAACGGGGCATCTGGGGCCTTGGTGAACAACGGGACAAACAGCTTATCTCCCTCAACAGTGAGATTGAAGGATTGAGAAAGAAACAGAGGAAGGACTGAGAAGGAGGGTGAATTAGAGTGGGTGAATTCAATGTCATATTGGTACAGAAAGAGAAATAAAGAGAGGAAAAGAAAGATTGGATTAAAAGAACAGAAAGAAGAGGCAGAAAGGAAAAGTAAGAAAAATTTTTTTTTTAATTTAAAATTTGACATTTTTAAAATCTCCTGAAACAACTCACAACCTGAAAGAATGAGACTCCACACTTTTAATTGTTCACTTTCTGGGCAAGAGAGGTGGATTGGCAGTCATCACATCGTTAAAAAGGTACTTATGCTGTCAATTACCAGACTTAACTTTCTGTGGCGAGTTTAATGGTCAATTAATGTGCAAATCCGGCAACTTCGTGAAAATCACGGGGAGGTTAAGCTCGCGATGCCGTTTTCGCGAAGCTTACGGTGGAAGCTTGTAATGATTCACAGTTCATGGGGCATCTCTTCCTTGCCGCAAGTTACTGTCCGATTTGCACATTAATACCGGCACGCGTCCCTCAGACATCATTACTTTTTCAGCAAATTCTGGGTCATTGAGTTTTACATCTTCAATCTTTGACTTCTTTTATCTTTCTTGTAAGTTTGAACCCCTTTGTTAAATAATTCTGTACCCAGTTGTGTATAACCCATTAAATAATCCATGGTAAGAAACCTTGAAGAATTCGAATTATACACTCAGAAACCTTTTCAGTGAGTAGATAATCTGTAGTAAAGCACTCTACAGCAATCCTTCAATATTACTGATCTACTATCACTGATATTTTGAAGTGCAGCCTTTCCACCAAAGCCTTAAAACAGATTAAAACCATTTGGATAAATCTCCACAGGGTTGAAATTGAGCTGTGTGATATTAGTAACAGATGCGTTAATAGTTTAATGTGCTACTGCTATGCTACAGTGTGATTTTAATCCCTTAAACTTCATTACTAATATTACTTTGCTAAAAACATGTTAACATAGCACCTTGCACCTCAAATGTTGCTGAATGATGAAGTAGGGTTCAGGGATACTAAAGGTCTGGGTTAAAGCACCTTATCCTATAATCTCACTAAACTAATTTAGAGAGCTCTCCACACCTCTTAGTGTGAGTAGGACACTGCCATCAAACGACCACAGTAGTAGCATAGGCAAAGTACAGGTTCATAGCTCCTTGAAAGTGGAGTCACAGGTGGATAGGGTGGTGAAGAAGGCATTCAGCATGCTTGGTTTCACTGGTCAGAACATTGAATACAGGAGTTGGGATGTCTTGTTGAAGTTGTACAAGACATTAGTAAGGCCACACTTGGAATACTGTGTACAGTTCTGGTCACCCTATTATAGAAAGGATATTATTAAACTAGAAAGAGTGCAGAAAAGATTTACTAGGATGCTACCGGGACTTGATGGTTCGACTTATAGGGAGAGGTTGGATAGACTGAGACATTTTTTCCCTGGAGAGTAGGAGGTTTAGGGGTGATCTTATAGAAGTCTATAAAATAATGAGGGGCATAGATAAGGTAGATAGTCAAAATCTTTTCCCAAAGGTAGGGGAGTCTATAACGAGGGGGCATAGATTTAAGGTGAGAGGGGAGAGATAAAAAAAGGGTCCAGAGCGGCAATTTTTTCACTCAAAGGGTGGTGAGTGTCTGGAACGAGCTGCCAGAGGCAGTAGTAGAGGCGGGTACAATTTTGTCTTTTAAAAAGCATTTGGACAGTTACATGGGTAAGATGGGTATAGAGGGATATGGGCCAAGTGCAGGCAACTGGGACTAGCTTAGTGGTATAAACTGGGCAACATGGACATGTTGGGCCGAAGGGCCTGTTTCCATGTTGTAAACTTCTATGGTTCTATGATTCTATAAAGATCGCACTCAGCAATCGGATGTAATCTGTGTATGTGAGTTAATAAGTGACACTTCTGCTCAAGGAGTTGTTGCTCCTGTCAGGGTGTTTGGATATGAAGGCAGGTTTATGTATTTGGAGGTTCATGATCAGCACGAAAGCTCTTGAAAAGAATGAATCATTCTGGGTAAGTGGATGATATCTTTATACTGTACACAGCTCCACCTCAAAGCAAATCTGCTAACGTTGATAGTAATTCTTATCCATGATTTTTCCCCGACTCATTTTACAGCACTAAATTTCTCATATAATACACAAACATAGCAAATACTGAATCAGTCACATCACTCGAAAAGTAATTTCACAATGCTGGAAATACTCAGCGAGTCAAGCAGCATCTGTGGAGAAAGAAGCAGAGTTAACGTTTCAGGTCGATGACCCTTTGTCAGTTTCTCTCTCCGCAGATGATGCCCGACTTGCTGAGAATTTCCAGCATTTTCTGTTTTTATTTCAAATTTCCAGTATCTGCAGTATTTTGCTTTTAATTTCACAATCCTGTTGGCTGGAGCAAATCAGAACTCAGTAGCTATGAGAAGTGATGAACTCCTACCAATAAAAAAACACTGAACAATCAAATCGTTTTTTTCAAATCCCTTGGTGATACAACAATAGAATCGTAGACATTTACAGCACAGAAGAGGCCATACAAATGAATGGGGGGCTTCATTGGGCTGCGTAGCACCTGTTTTGTCCACGCTACAGGCCCTCCTAAACTCCAAAAATGGCGCCCGGAATGCGCGCGCACTTCTCGAGTGAAGTGCACCGGACGCCATATTGATAAAGACGTTTGCGCACGCGCAGATAACGAGCTCCGGCACCATGTAAATCAGGGAGAATATGTGGTAGATCAGTGTGCAACGCTGATTTAAAGGGACAGATGCGATGTTGGAACCCAATGCTCCGGCCAACGCACTGTCTTAACCACACGCAGCTGAACAGGTCGCAAACAGTATGGAGTGCACCAGTGCTATTTAAAGGGACCATGCAGGAGTTACGGGTTCATTGCTGAATTATTGCTTCTGGCATTGGTACCTGTTTTTTGGAGGTCCCCTATACTTGACAACTAGGACTAGGGGACATAGCCTGAAAATTGGTGCCAGGATTTACATGAGTGAAGTTAGGAAATGCTTCTACACGCAAAGGTTGGTAGAAGTTTGGAACTGTCTTCTGCAAAAGGCAGTTGATGCTAGCTCAATTGTTAATTTTAAATCTGAGATTGATAGATTTTTGTTAACCAAAGGTATTAAGGGATATGGGGCTAAGGCGGGTATATGGAGTTAGGTCACAGATCAACCATGATCTCATTGAATGCCAGAATAGGCTCGAGGGGCTAAATGACCAACTCCTGTTCTTATCGTCCTATGTTCCTATAATAAAGTTTCAATACTCTACAGGGAGTGGGCTGTCTAGCTGACAGGCAACAGCAAGGGCACTGGCGGAGTGGCAAGGGTGGGACAGGAATGCTGTCATCCTGAGAGAGGACAGCAGGTTCATGTTCCATGGAGCCACTGCCACTTGCTGCCTCCTGTTATGCACCATCTTCTCCTGCAAGAAAGCGGGACATGTGTCAGTGAGTGTCTTGCAAGATATTTGGGTAACGTGGCTGTCACGGTTGAATAGCTGCCAGTGTGTGTGACCTGTGAGTTGTGGGTGTGCAGTTTGTAGCAGTGGTAATGTGTGAGGGTGAGAGGAAGCACCTGACTGGAAGAGTTGAGTACTGATTGAAAGAGTTTGTTGGTAGGTGGGTGATGGGGAGTGTAGAACGTAGAGCAGTGGATGAGGCTAATGGTGCAGTTGGTAGGAGACGCCACTTGACAGTTGACCTCACTCAGCTTGACCACTCATGTCAAAGCATTGAACTTCTTCCTGCACTGCATCCATGTTCGTGGTGCTATGCTTCTGGCATGGACTTCATCCCCTACTGCCTCCCACTGCCTTGGGAGCATATTTCTGGAGGGCCACTTGCCACCACCCCCGCTGTGGATATAGGATGTCCCTCCTTCTGTCCACCTCTTGCACCAAGGCCTTCAGTGCATCATCAAGAACATTGGTGCACGCTCTTTCGTAGGCCCGTTACAAACTCGGCAGATTGGTGAGGTCTGGCATGCAGATTGGAGATTGTGGGATTTAGTAATGCGCAACCTTTATTCAATGTTTTAACATAACTCATCAGTTTGTAAACATAAGGACGGGACCTTATGCAAGCAGAATATAGGGAGTTAGGAAATATATTAAAAAGCAGGACCTCTAAGATAGTAATCTCAGGATTATTCCCAGTGCCACGTGCTAGCGAGAGCAGAAATAGGAGAATAGACCAGATGAATGCGTGGCTTCAGAGATGGTGTAGGAGGAAGGGGCTTAAATTCCTGAGGCATTGGGACCGATTCTGGGAAAGGCGGGACCTGTACAAGCTGGACGAGTTACACCCAAGCAGAACCGGGACCAATATCCTCGCGGGGGCATTTGCTAGTTCTGTTGGGGAGGGTTTAAACTAGTATGGCAGGGGGATGGGAACCAAAGGGCAGGTACAGATAGGACAAATTCAGACCAGGAAACGGGAAGTAGAAAAGCAGTTAGTGACATAGTTAGCGACTCAGGAAGGCAAAAGAAGCAAAGGTTAAATAGTGTTCAGCACAGGAATTTGACGGGGTTAAAGGGTATATACTTCAATGCAAGGAGTATTACAAACAAAGCAGATGAGCTAAGGGCACAGATAGACACATGGCAGCATGATATCATTGCTATAACGGAAACCTGGCTTAAAGAGCGGGATAATTGGAAGCTCAATAAGCTTGGATATAGTTTTCAGGCAGGATATAATGGGTGATAAAAAAGGAGGGGGGGTAGCATTATTGGTTAAAGAATCAATTACAGTTGTGAGAAGGGATGACATGCTAAATGGATCATCAATCGAGGCCATATGGGTTGAGCTAAGAAATAAAAAAGGGGCAGTCACACTACTAGGAGTGTACTATAGACCCCCGAATAGCAAAAGGGAGAGAGAAGAACAAATATGGAGGCAAATTTCTGAGTGCAAAAATAAGAGGGCAATAATAGTCGGGGACTTCAACTACCCTAACATCAACTGGGATTCAAACAGTGTGAGGGGCACAGAGGGCGCAAAATTCTTGATCGGTGTCCAGGAGAACTTTTTTAGCCAGTACGTGACAAGCCCAACAAGAGGCAATGCAATTCTAGATATAGTCCTGGAAAATGAAGATGGGCAAGTGGGTGAAGTGACAGTGGGTGACCATATTGGGGGTAGTGATCACAATTCAGTTAGTTTTAGCATTATTATGGAAAAGGACAGAGTTAAATCAGGAGTAAACATTTTAAATTGGGGGAAGGCAAATTTTACAGAACTAAGAGGTGATTTGGCAGAAGTGGACTGAACACAACTACTTGAGGAGAAATCAGTGGCAAGCCAGTGGGAGGCACTAAAAAGTGAAATTCTATGGGTACAATGCAGACACGTCCCCTCAAAGAAAAAGGGTGGCACTGACAAATTTAGAGCCCCCTTGTCTAGAAGTATACGGGGCAAGATAAAGCAGAAAAAGAAAGCTTATGACTGTCACAGAAAACTAAATACTGCAGAAAGCCTAGAGGAGTATAGAAAGTACCGGGATGACATAAAAAAAGTAAATCAGTAAAGCAAAGAGAGGGCAGGAAAAAATATTAGCTAGTAAGATTAAAGAAAACCCAAAGATGTTTTATCGGTACATTAAGAACAAGAGGATAGCTAAGGAAAAGGTGGGACCTATCAGGGATGATGAGGGTAACTTGTGTGTAGAAACAGAGGATGTGGGTAGGGTTTTAAATAAATATTTTATCTCCGTATTCACAAAGGAAAGGGATGATCCGGATGTAGTAGTTAAAGAGGAGAGGTGTGAAATATTGGATAAGGTAAACATAACGAGAGAGGAAGTACTAGAGGGACTGGAATCCTTGAAAGTTGATAAGTCACCAGGTCCGGATGGATTGTTTCCTAGGCCATTGAAGGAAACCAGGGAGGAAACAGCGGATGCTCTGAGGATCATTTTCCAATCCTCACTAGATAAAGGGGAGGTACTGGAGGACTGGAAGACTGCAAGCGTAATACCATTGTTTAAAAAGGGTACGAGGGAAAGGCCGAACAATTATAGGCCGGTCAGTCTTACCTCGGTGGTGGGCAAACTATTAGAATCAATACAGAGATACTGTCACTTGGAAAGGCATGGTTTAATCAGGGATAGTCAGCATAGATTTGTTCAGGGAAGGTCATGCCTTACAAATCTGATTGAATTCTTTGAGGAAGTGACGAGGAGGGTTGATAAGGGTAGTGCAGTGAATGTTGTCTACATGGATTTTAGTAAGGCATTTGACAAGGTGCCACATGGCAGACTGGTCAGAAAGATAAAAGCCCATGGGATACAGGGAAATGTGGCGAATTGGATCCAAAATTGGCTCAGTAACAGGAAACAAAGGGTAAAAGTTGATGGATGTCTTTGTGAATGGAAATTCGTTTCCAGTGGTGTGCCACAGGGCTCAGTGTTTGGGTCTCTTGCTGTTTGTGGTATATATTAATGATTTGGACTTGAATATAGGGGGCATGATTGGCAAATTTGCAGACGACACAAAAATTGGCCGTGTAGTTGATAGTGAAGAGGATAGCTGTAGACTCCAAGAAGGGTCAAAATCCTGGAACTCCCTTCCTAACAGCGCTGTGGGAGAACCTTCACCACACGGACTGCAGCGGTTCAAGAAGGCGGCTCACCACCACCTTCTCAAGGGCAATTAGGGATGGGCAATAAATGCCGGCCTCGCCAGTGACACCCACATCCCATGAACGAATAAAAAAAATATCAATGGGTTGGTGGAGTGGGTGGAAAAGTGGCAAATGGAGTTCAACCCGGAGAAGTGTGAGGTAATGCACTTAGGGAGGACAAACAGTAAAAGGGAATACGCAGTAAACAGGAAAATATTGAGAGGGGTAGAGGAAGTGAGAGACCTTGGAGTGCATGTGCACAGGTCCCTGAAGGTGGCAGTACAGGTAGATAAGGGTGTGAAGAAGGCATACAGAATGCTCTCCGTTATTAGCCGAGGTATAGAATACAAAAGCAGGGATGTAATGATGGAAATGTATAAAACGCTGGTAAGGCCACAGCTGGAGTACTGTGCACAGTTCTTGTCACCACATTACAGGAAGGACGTAATTGCTCTGGAGAGAGTGCAGAGAAGATTTACGAGAATGTTGCCAGGGATTGAAAATTGCAGCTACGAGGAGAGATTGGATAGGCTGGGGTGTTTTCCTTGGAGGGGAGGAGGCTGAGGGAAGACTTGATTGAAGTGTACAAAATTATGAGGGGCCCAGATAGAGTAGACAGGAATTACCTGTTTCCCCTAGCGGAGACATCAAGAACTAGAGGACAGAGATTTAAGCTGATTGGCGGAAGGATTAGAGGGGACATGAGGAAAAACTTCTTTACCCAGAGGGTGGTGGGTGTATGGAATTCGCTGCCCGAATTGGTGGTAGAGGCAGGGACCCTCAACACTTTTAAAAAGTACCTGGACCTGCACCTAAAGTGCTGTAAGCTGCAGGGCTACAGACCAGGTGGTGGAAGGTGGGATTAGATTGGGCACCTGGTTGTTCTTCGAACCAGCTCGGACACGATGAGCTGAATGGCCCACATTTGTGCTGTATCTTTTCTATGGGTCTATGGTTCTATGGTTACTGCATCTGTGTTTTATGTGTGCGATGTCTGATCTCTGATCAGACTCCATGCGGGCCCATATATTATATTTTGCAAATATCAGAGTCCCGCAAACGTTGAGCAGCCCGGTTTTATTTATTCATTCATGGGAATTGGGCATCGCTGCAAGGCCAGCATTTATTGCCCATCCCTAATTGCCCTTGAGAAGGTGGTGATGAGCCGCCTTCTTGAAACGCTGCAGTCTGTGTGGTGAAGGTTCACCCACAGTGCTGTTGGAAGGGAGTTCCAGGATTTTGACCAAGTGACGATGAAGGAATGGTGATATATTTCCAAGTCGGGATGTTGTGTGACATGGAGGGGAACGTGCAGGTGGTGTTGTTCCCATGTGTCTGCTGCCCTTTTCCTTCTAGGTGGTAGAGGTCACGGGTTTGGGAGGTGCTGTTGAAGAAGCCTTGGCGAATTGCTGCAGTGCACCTTGTAGATGGTACACACTGCAGCCACAGTGCGCCTGTAGTGGAGGTTGTGGATAAGGTGCCAATCAAGCGGGCTGCTTTGTCCTGGATGATCTTCTAGAGCTTCTTGAGTGTTGTTGGAGCTGCACTCATCTAGGCAAGTGGACAGTATTCCATCACACTCCTGACTTGTACCTTGTAGATGTTGGAAAGGCTTTGGGGAGTCAGGAGATGAGTCGCTTGCCACAGAATACCCAGCCTCTGACCTGCTCTTGTAGCCACAGTATTTATATGGCTGGTCCAGTTAAGTTTCTGGTCAATGGTGACCCCCAGGATGTTGATGGTGGGGGATTCGGCGATGGTAATGCTGTTGAATGTCAAGGGGAGGGGGTTAGACTCTTTCTTGTTGGAGATGGTCATTGCCTGGCACTTGTCTGGCGCGAATGTTACTTGCCACTCATGAGCCCAAGCCTGGATGTTGACCAGGTCTTGCTACATGCGGGCACGGACTGCTTCATTATCTGAGGGGTTGCGAATGGAACTGAACACTGTGCAATCATCAGCGAACATCCCCATTTCTGACCTTATGAGGGGGGGTAGGTCATTGATGAAGCAGTTGACAATGGTTGGGCCTAGGACACTGCCCTGAGGAACTCCTGCAGCAATGTCCTGGGGCTGAGATGATTGGCCTCCAACAAACACTACCATCTTCCTTTTGATGGGTATGACTCCAGCCACTGGAGAGTTTTCCCCCCTGATTCCCAATGACTTCAATTTTACTAGGGCTCCTTGGTGCCACACTCGGTCAAATGCTGCCTTGATGTCAAGGGCAGTCACTCTCACCTCACCTCTGGAATTCAACTCTTTTGTCCATGTTTGAACCAAGATTGTCATGAAGTCTGGAGCCCAGTGGTCCTGGCGGTACCCAAACTGAGCATCGGTGAGCAGGTTATAAATGAGTAAGTGCCGCTTGATAGCATTGTCGACGACACCTTCCATCACTTTGCTGATGATTGAGAGTAGACTGATGGGGCGGTGATTGGCCGGATTGGATTTGTCCTGCTTTTTATGGGAGCCGGGTTGCATTCCCACTTAAAAAAACTATCATTTTTACCTCCCACCCACCCCCAACCCGCCCGTTCTTTGGGGTTAAAATTACCCCCCTAGTTTCCCATCCCTGGTATTATCCTGGTGAATCTATGCTATACACTCTCTATGGCTTTAATATTCTTTCTATAATGGGGTGCCCAAACTGCACCCAGTAATCTAACTGTGGCCTAATCAATATTTTGTATATATTTATCACCCATATCTTCTAGTATTGTACACGGCGCCCCTATTTATAAAACCCAAAATGCTATTAGGCATTTTTATAACTTTATCCACCTGCACTCGCATTTTCAGGGAATTCTGTAGTTCAACCTCGAGGAATTTCTTTTCATTCACAACCTTAGCATCTTTCCATTTAATGTTTGCTCACATTCCTTCTTGCTCTCCCTCCGAAAATGTATTACTTTGCATTGTTCCACATTAAATTGCAACTGCCACATGTCTGCCCATCCCCGATAACCTTTCTCTGTCCTCCCAAAATCTTCCACAGTCCTCCTCCCAGAGATGTTTTATGATTGATTGCAAGACAGATCATACCATTGACAGCACTTGCTGTTTGTAAAACACGTTCCCCTCCTCCACTCCTGCGTGTCAGCAGAAAATTATTGAAAATGATAGGAAAGCAGAGGCAGTTGCTTTGTCGCTGTGGAATCTGCCTTTCAGAATAAACAAGGAATCCCACACCACCCTTAGTGTCAGGCAATATCCATTCTCTATGAGATGACCTTGAATTCTCCAATTAACTGAGTAATAATGGACAACTTGGTGTGGGCGTATTGAGATGGGAGGAGGATTCATGCACTAATGATTGTTTTGACATCAGGCCATTATTGCCATTACATCAGTACAGTGTAATAATAGAATAATAAACAATGGATGAAATATTGATTTAGCCTTTATACAAAAAAGATAATTCTTTAAAAAAGAATTGACAATCATTTGAGCCGCAAAGAACATTGCAAGTTCCAACGATCATTCTGAGTGAGTGGAGCAGGGGTCTTACTACACTGTTGTTATTGATTCATCAATGATCTCATTGAATAACCATTAATTATTGTACAATCACACAACAGAGGCCTCAGAGAATCTGAGTCACTTATTGTTAAATGAATAATTTCACAAGTCACCTTACTTGAATGGAATACCTTGAATGGTTTGAGCTGTAAGGAATTCTCATTGCTTTTCCACCTTCCAGTTTCCTCTCTCCTCCTCTGAAGATGGTACCACGGTGGGATACAGTTATGTGGACACTAGCAGCTTGTTCATATCTCACCCAATGTGATCATTCTTCATGTTTGGGCCTGGACAGTGCATGTTGAAGGCTATTTCACCATAGAGAGCCCCGCTCCACTGCCGGAAGTGCAATGGGGTGGGACATCTGCCTGCCCATTTGCCCTCACCTTGCCCCTGTCTCAAACCCCCGGGACCTCTGAATAATAGGAGAGAACACCTAACCAGTACCAGCACTACTGAGGCACTTGCCCCATGGAGGGAGACTTTTAAAAGACACATTGCTGTACCGTCGATGAGAAAGAAGGCTGGTCTGGCCTCGAGTGTTCCTTGAAACCATTTCAAACACCAGACTGTTCTGCGGATCGATACGCCACCTTCCAAATGACAAATGGTCTCTCTGCGATCGACTGCCATTGGGATAAGGACACTGTGGGGCCCACTTTCAGCCTTTATGTATCACGAGGTAAGGGGCAGGTCAAAGAAGTACCTGCCCCCTCCATCATAATTTGCGAATCTGGCCAGGAATGGGCAGAAACCTGGCAGAATTGGGTTGCATCCTGAATTCTCTCCCAACCGGATTACGCTAATCCCAAGCCAAAAACGGCGCAGGATTTCTAGGCTCTGTTTCCCAGTGTTTTTGGTTATCTGACCTTCCTTATCTATTGAATCATTTTCATCTTTCACCAATGCTGCAGCACATCCTTTATCAAACCAGGTCTGTCTACAGATGCAATGTTTACCTGCGTGGATGGGATAGGCCACTGTGCACCAATAAATATGACCTGGTCACACTGAGGCTAGAAGAAGTCTTCACTTTTTAATGTGTGGGTGGGAGGTCTAACTTTCCGGATTGGGTGTGTGTTCACAGATCGATTTCCAATTTAGACATTGCACAGTCTCTATTATGCCCCAGTAATTATATGTGAAATGGTCCCTCCTGTATCTACAGCACTGCAAACTTTGGCACTGAATTTTGTAATTTTTGTCTTTATTTTGAATTAATGTGTAAAGATTTTGAAGTGGGTAGATGCTATCAATGAAGCAATGATATAATCATATCAACAATCGTGTTACTGATTTCATGACGGTTGACACACCTGCCAATGTTTTTTTACAGGACACAGCTTTTGAATTCTGTAGGTTCTCTATTTTAATTGCCCTTAAGGTTATTAACCTACAAATATTCTGGTCCTGCCTGAATCTTTCTGGATTTGGGGCAATTCTCTGGCTGGTGATTTAGAACATAAGACATTTTCAATTTGAGTTAGATTTGGGCTTGGTTTTCACGCAGATCCATCATAAATTAGGCAACAGTTTCATATTTAAAGTGTCCTCTTACAATCTGAAATTCAGTATCACTTCCTTTTTCACTTCGTGTGATGATCAATTACCAGTCGATCGCCCGTGGACTTGCACATGGAGAATCCAGGCCAGGTGTAGTCTTCAGGTGAAGTGGAATTAGAGGACATAGGATATAATTAGACCAGGGTGTGTAGACATAACGCCACTTCCCCTTTTACTGTTACTCATTCTGTCCACATTTGTATAATTACTGGTTTGATATGATAGTTGCTAGTTAAATAGCAAAATTTACAGCAATTTGGGAAGCAGAGAAGTAGAGTTAGTTAGATCTTGGAATTTCTCTGCAGTACAAGCTGAGGAAGTGGGAGACTCAAGACGGAGGTGCCAGGAAGATGTAATTACAATGTGACAAGTTTACATAGGCAGGTTCCATTATAAATATGGACATAGAAATGCATAATTGCAAAAATTGACAACAGGAAGTAAGGTTTTGCAGACAGGAAGTTCTGGCAAACATAAAGGTCCCAAATTTCCTTGGTTTACGATCCCAGGTTTACCACTGGGATCAAGTCCAATGGTGCCCTCCAGTGCTGACCCTCTGGAATTTGCAGGGTCACTAGCCTTGGGCAGGTAGGTGTGAGAGCCACTTCAAGCACATCTCTGGCACTATAGCCTGCCCCATACCCACACGGATCTGAGCTTGTTACACCATTGAGGAGGGGTTGTCAAGGCCCTCCCTCTGACCCTGGCCACCTTCTTCTTGTCCCCCTGTGCAAGAGGGTCAATCTGTTGAAATTACCTTTTTTTCCCCAAAATTTAATTTTCTTCAGGGGTCCAGGCTGCTTCCCTGGCCTCGGGTGACTGCAACTTGTAGTGACCACTCATTCAACGTACCGGCCACCACTACAACACCGGATCCTGACTATGGATCAGGAGCAAGGAACTCCTGCCTTAGAGAGACCCTGGGCCAACACCACCCCAACCCATCATCCGCCTCCTAAGGGGCAGACGGACCTTGCATCGCATACAAGTCACAGAGGAAACTTTTGCAAAGGGGGCAGGCTCGGTGTAACCAGATGGCACCCGAGGGTCCAGCAGAGTGAGGGCGGGAGATCGAGGGAACTTCCGCCAAACTTCAAGTCCAAAATTCTTAACACATTTTATGGATATAAAACCTCTTGACCATTGCATTCATTTGGAAAAGACTACAATGCATTTTATAGGATTTGAGCAGCTTTTTAGCTGTTTTCTTTGAGTCTGGAGCCTAAGGTCAGCAATGAAGATCAGATCCTTCCCCTCAGTGACATTCCAGTTCATCACATTCTGAACCACCTCACCATCCCATGTCTGTTATTCAGATTGACAATGTGCCTTTGTTGATCTTATCTGATGGTTGAGCTGGTGTATTCTGTCTGTTTGCTTTTTACGATATTGCTGTGTATTACTTTAGAAACATTTAAAATATAAAATTTAAATGGCTAAAATAGAATGTTGCTATTGTTATCCTAGCTCAAGACTATAATTAAATGGAATATATTCTGTAAGTAAAGGAAGAGCAGTTTATTTTTTAATCAGAACGTCTATTGAAATTTTAACCGACTGCAGTAATCAGCACATAAATAGAGATAATTATAGTACTTATTAGCACATTTGCAAATACTATTCTCCACAGGTTTCCTGAAGCTGATCCGTATTGAAAATAAGGAACAGTTGGCAGTAGACAGAGTAACATCAACCTACAGAATTCAAAAGCTGTGTCCTGTAAAAAAAACATTGGCAGGTGTGTCAACCGTCATGAAATCAGTAACACGATTGTTGATATGATTATATCATTGCTTCATTGATAGCATCTACCCACTTCAAATCTTTACGCATTAATTCAAAATAAAGACAAAAATTACAAAATTCAGTGCAAAAGTTTGCAGTGCAGTAGATGCAGGAGGGACCAATCTTTCTCCTCTTAACACTCCATGTGCTGCAATTTTTAGGGTATTACGGTGAGCAGGAACTCAACTCTGTTTGGTCACGTCATGTTATGCCTAACTTAGATAACACAACAGAGAGCCATATATCCAAGTTTGCCAAAGACACAAAGAGTGGTGACATGGTAAGAAGTGTAGACGGCAGCATAAAATTACAGAGATATTGATAGATTAAATGAGTGGGCAAAACTGTGGCAGTTGGATTTCAACGCTGGGAAGTGTGAGGTCATTCATTTTATCAAAGGATAGACCCGAGTATTTTTTAAACGGTGAAAAGTTAGGAACAGTGGAGGTCCAAAGCAATTTAGGGGTCCATGTACACAGATCACTAAAATATGGTGGTCAGGTACAAAAAATAATCAAAAAGGCTAATGGAATGGACTAGAATACAAGAGGGTAGAAGTTATGCTACAGCTATACAAAGCCCTGGTCAGACCACATCTGGAGTACTGTGTACAGTTCTGGGCACCGCACCTTAGAAAGGATATATTGGCCTTGGAAGGAGTGCAGTGAAGATTCACCAGAATGTTACCAGGGTTAGATTATGAGATGAGATTACATAAACGAGGCTTGTATTCCTTGGAATATAGAAGTTTAACGGGTGATTTGATTGAGGTTTTTAGGATTTTGAAAGGAATTGTTAGGGTAGATAGAGAGAAACTTTTTCAGCTGTGGGGGAATCTAGGACAAGGGGACATAACCTTAAAATCAGAGTCAGGCCATTCAGGAGAGAAGTTAGGAAACTCTTCTTCACACAAAGGGTGGTAGAAGTGTGGAACTCTCTCCCACAGAAAAGCAGTAGATGCTAGCTCAATTATTAATTTTAAGCCTGAGATCAATAGATTTTTGCAAGCCAAGGGTATTAAAGGATATGGAGCCAAGACGGGTGTGTGGAGTTAGGATACAGATCGGCCATGATTACATTGAATGGTGGAACAGGGTCGAGGGGCTGAATGGCCTACTCCTGCTCCTATGTTCCTATGATGCTGACATTGGTTGCCACAAGTGATTAAATAGAAACAAGGATGTATTTCCCAGCATAGATGCTCTTTCTCTGCTGGAACTCGCTCCCCCAAAAGGCTGTGGATGTTGGGGGTCAATTGAAATTTTCAAGACTGAAATCGATAGATTTTTGTTGGGTAAGGGTATCGAGGGATATGGAGCAAAGGCGGGTAACTGGAGTTGAGGTACAGATCAGCCATGATCTAATAGAATGGAGGAACAGGCACGAGGGGCTAAATGACCTGCTATGTCCCTAATATGCTCACCAGATAGCTTTTTCCATTAACAAGTGCTAAAATATCTAATTTGCCTTATCCCAGCCACTCCCAATCTAGGAGTGATTACACTGGCATAATGAAATGCACAACTCTCAAACTGAGTTACTTCTTTAAGTGAACCTGGTTTTTAACCTCAAAAATGCAGTGAAGAAGGGAATGAATAAAAATGTACTATGGAGAAAATATTCTATTTAGTCACATTTGACCAAGCCCTGACACTGATCACCAAAAGTGATCGAAAAAGAAATAAGAATATGTTTTCCAGCACTGACGACCTTTCGTTGCTGAGATCTGAAAGGTGTGTCTCACAGTGAAATGCTAACCTGTCATTTCTGTTTTCAATTCCTAAAGGACCTGCTGTCTATATCCAGTATATTCTATTTTATTTCAAACAGGTACGCACAAGCTGGGTCATAAATTATTAAGCAACTGCACCTCCCAATCATGTAGATATGTTCTTTTCACAGATTTATGTGAATGATTTATATGTAATACAGTAAGTGTCATCTATCCTGAGTGCCCTTTCAATCTATTTAATATACTAGGAACAATTTAGTTCCAGCAGCTTTTAATACTTAAAAACAACTGGGACATGGATTCCTTAATATACAAATGTAGAATATACAAGGGAAAAGTGTTGTTGCGGTATTTAATTTCCAAATGTATTCAATCCTCTGACAGGTTTCAAATATTTTCTGGGACCAAAATTGCTCTTTGTACATTTAAATCCACATCGATTAGTTGGAGGAATTTTGAAAGTTCATGTTAAATGACCCTTCATCTGTTTTCAGCACTTTTCTTAGATTGTCTTCCTTAGCATTAACTTCGGCAGTGCTACTGTTTAATTGTATTGCAAGAAAGTTGTTATGATCTGGAATGCGATGCCTGAAAGGGTGGTGGAAGCAGATTCAATAGTAACTTTCAAAAGGGAGTTGGATGAATACTTGAAAAGGAAAACATTTGCAGGGCTATAGGGAAAGAGCAGGTGAGTGGGACTAATTGTATAGTTCTTTCAAAGAGCCGGCACAGGCACGATGGGCCAAATGGCCTCCTTCTGTGCTTCAAGATTCTATAAGAAACCAATTAAAGCCATCAGCCTTTGATTCTCCATGGTTAACGTTCAATTTAATCAGGTACTTCAGACTGAGGAAAAGCCATTGAAAGACTACCATGGAACATTAAATCAACTTTTGCAACACAACTTCTCTGTATTGTGCATCATTGGTGGGGGGAGGGGCGGGGTGGCTGTGCTCCAGTCTTATTCAGCATGCAGTAGAGGAAGAGAAGATTAGCAGGAGATGGTGGCCCATGGCATCTGAAGACTTCAGAGGATGACTCCCGATAAGGCAGTAATCTAGGAATAGGGTGTATTGCCATAGAGTGAAATATCTGCAGCTGACTGAGCAGCACTGGGTCCACAGACTCCGCCTTAGTAGAGCAGCCACCACCGAGTTCAGAAACCTGAAGAAGAGGTCTTGCCGTCACACTCATCTGTCCACACTGAACCCGTGAGAATCCAGCAAAGTCACCACAATCCTTCATTTTTGTGCAACGATTAGTTTCTATCTCCTTCAGGGGACATTTCTTCGTCCAGCCCATTTGCAGTGCAACGCAGCATTAATCAGGTGACAGATGCTCTATTCCGCTGCCACCCACACTCAGTTCAACAAGGAGCATCACAAGCAGCTTGATTGCTCCACACTACTGGCTTTCCCACAGCGTGGGGTGTCATTGGTTGTACACAGATAGCCAACTGTGCACTTGTGGAAAATGCCTTCCCCTATCTAATCAGGACAGCCTTTTCACTCACTCAATGTGATAAAGTAATTCGTCATGGATGTGAATGTCCACTTCCCAAGAAATGCAGATAATTCAATCGCTCATGTCAAAACTCTTCAAAAGTGGTGAAGGAAGGCTGGAATGCTAGATGTTGGCACATCAAGGATACCTACTGCTTTTATGGCTAATGAACCCATTCCACAACCCAGGTATGCCAGCAAATCACAACTATAATGGTTCATAAGTGCAATGAACAACCCACATAGTGAAAGTTCTGCCTTGCCCGAATAAGCTTTAGATGTTTGAAGGAGAGAGTGATCTTTGCAATGTGCCCAGAGAGAAGGTTGTCAAAATGGTCACCATGTGCTGCACGTTGCACAATGTGGCAATAGTCACAGTTAAGACCAGAACAGGGGGAAGAAGTCACACCACAGCCTTTGGATGATGCAAATCAGGAGCAATCTGGAACAAAGCTGGAGCAGCACAAGTAGCATGTCATACTCTGCTAAAAGAGCCATTTCATGGATCAAATGGATCCATTTATCAAATGGCAGAGTGGGCTCAAGGGGCTGAATGGCCTACTCCTGTTCTGATGTTCCTATGTCATTGCACTGGTCGTACCGGAGGTAAAATAGGTAACCGCATTACAGGAAGGATGTGATTGTACTAGAGAGGGTACAAAGGAGAATTTTATCTATGAGGAAAGATTGGATAGGCTGGGGTTGTTTTCTTTGGAACAGAGGAGGCTGAGGGGGGATTTAATTGAGGTGTACAAAATTATGAGAGGTCTAGCTAGAGTGGATAGGAAGGACCTGTTTCCCTTAGCAGAGAGGTCAATAACCAGGGGGCATAGATTTAAAGTAATTGGTAGAAGGATTAGAGGGGAGCTGAGGAGAATTTTTTTCATCCAGAGGGTGGTGGGGGTCTGGAAATCACTACCTGAAAGGGTGGTAGGGGCAGAAACCCTCATCGCATTTAAAGTCATCAGATGGATCACTGCAGATATTACTTAGAACACCTCATCATTTCTTTCATTTATCTGTAAACAGATGGCTGTGTTACTATTTCAAGTATTTATGGTGCCCCCATTAAAACAAATTGTTGCCATCGAGCCAGGTTTAAGTAAATGGTTATTCATAGAATCAGAAATTTACAGCATAGAAGGAGGCCATTCGGCCCATCGCATCTGTGCCGGCCGAAAAAGAGTTATCCAGCCTAATCCCACCTTCCAGGTCTTGGTCCGTAGCCTTGTGGGTTACGGCACTTCAAGTGCATATCCAAGTACCCTTTAAATGCGATGAGGGTTTCTGCCCCTACCACCCTTTCAGGTAGTGATTTCCAGACCCCCACCACCCTCTGGATGAAAAAATTTCTCCTCAGCTCCCCTCTAATCCTTCTACCAATTACTTTAAATCTATGCCCCCTGGTTATTGACCTCTCTGCTAAGGGAAACAGGTCCTTCCTATCCACTCTAGCTAGGCCTCTCATAATTTTGTACACCTCAATTAAATCCCCCCTCAGCCTCCTCTGTTCCAAAGAAAACAACTCCAGCCTATCCAATCTTTCCTCATAGATAAAATTCTCCTTTGTACCCTCTCTAGTACAATCACATCCTTCCTGTAATGTGGTGACCTGGTTATTATCTGTGTCAAAGTGCATACAGTAAATGCAGTCAATGTGATCTGCCACACCACTTACCTATTTTACCTCCGGTACGACCAGTGCAATGACATAGGAACATCGGAACAGGAGTAGGCCATTCAGCCCCTTGAGCCCACTCTGCCATTTGATAAGATCATGGCTGATCTGTGATCTAACTCCATATACCTGCCTTTGGCCCATGCATTACTTCTAAGTGATTGCCCAATGGAAGGAATAGTTGAGGTGCTATCTCCTGTCCAATTTATGGAGATTCTGATGGGCCTCTCCCTCCATGTGTTAAGAAACACGAGGCTCCTGCGTCCGTGCAAGGATATTCACAGTAATAATGTCTGCACGAGCGTAGGCTTCCACAGTGAGTTGCGCAGAGGTAAGGAATGCCAAAGAACTAGTGCTGACCTGGGAGCAGATTATCTGCTCCATTGGGGCTGATTTTTGCCTCGGGCAGTAATGACATGGAAGAGGAACAAAAATCAGTTCCACCGGATCCCCACTCAGTTATGGCTTCGTTCGATACTCGAGTTGGACCTGGGACAGGCGCTTGAAGCTGGTGTGCAGGTTGGAACTCTCAGGGTAGCCTGAGAAGGTTCCCAAACACTCCCTAAACTGCTGGCCGGGAGCTGGGAGAGAAGACAAAGACCTTCTTATCTCCACATCGGAATTTCTGATGGGGGTGGGGGGAGGGCAATGGGGTAGAAATCTGGCAAATCGAGATTCCGCCCCAAATTCCTGATCTCCCCCCACCCCTTCCCCCCACATTGGGCAACCTGCTGGGATCGCACCCTGTCCTGCATGAAGAATTTCAGGTCAGGAAATAACACATTGGAACTCTTTAATAAAGAGGACAAGTGACCCATTTCCCGGCCTCTGCCAATAGTGACCTCAACCACAAAACGGCAAGTGTGTGAGCTGAACACAGGTGGATTTAAAGGATACTGTTCAATCTTGCACTGAAGGGGTCAGTCAACTGGTCAGTTAGTGAACAAATGGGCAGTTCTCTTCATTCAACTTTATCACAATTACACAGCAACCATAGTGCTCCTCACACTGCAATCTCTGACTAGTCTGGAACAGTCTTTTATTGGTTTGTCATTAAATTAACTAATTGTCACAAACAATGAGGCCGCATTCAGCAGTGCAACACTGTAATTAACCCTTTACTTACTGTGAGGTACAAATTACTCTGAGCGTCATTTTAACGGCTTGGTTAACATAGGAACAAGAGGACACCATTCAGCCCCTCGAGCCTCTTCTACCATTCAATTAGATCCTGGCTGATCAGTATCTGAACTCCATCTACCCGCCTTGGTTCCATATCCCTTAATAACCTTGCCTAACAAAAATCTATCAATCTCCGTTTTGAAATTTTGAGTTGATCCCCCAGCCTCAACAGCTTTTTGGGGAGATAGTTCCAGATTTCCACTGCCCTTTGTGTGAAGAAATGCTGCCTGCCGTACAATTACTAGATGTGCTATTTTAATGAATTCTGTTTACTTTGAACAGTTTAACTACTTAAGTCAAATACTTTCTGCCTCTCGGTGTCATATAGGACTGTATTTTCCTCTATTTATTAATTTGAGTGAAAAAGTAGACATGAATACAAGGTTAGGGTACTAACTCAAGCCGACTTTATTTGCTTTGGTTAGTGACTGCAGGATAACGTAGCTCAGTGTCTGCACTGTGCAGTCCCTCACAAGCCCCATTTGGAACTGGGAGCTGGCCATTCAAGAGATCACCAGGAACAGCATGCACTCAGCAGTCCTGCGCACCAGTGTACACACTGGGCTACCTGGACTGCATGTATGTATTTCAGGAATTATAGAGTACATGCCTGTTAATGAGTTCCTTATTAGTGCAACATTTGCTGGGGGATTGTTTAATTCCCCGTGCATTCTAATCGAGGGGAAAGAAAAACTCTAGGTTTATAAGAATCGGTTAAACTGGGTTACTGCTTAGAGGATACATGAGCTATACTTTATATCAACACAGCTGGATTTTCATTTACATGCAGTTAGCCAAGAACTTTGAACCTTTTTGACGGGTCCTTAATTACATTTTTCATAAATACAGATCATGCACAGATGAGCATTATTGCACAACAGACCTTGGGGAGCCAATAAAGCTACTTTGAATCTTTCTGTTATCTAATGAAGACCTTGGGGTAGATTTTTATCTTTACCTCCTGGGCATTGAGCATCATCTGGCAGAACACAGAGAAAAGAATCCGGCTGGGAGGATCACACAACCCAGCAGAATTTCCTTCCATTCGTTTCAATGGAAGGAAATCAGCCAGGTTCTGTTGCCACTGAGGAACTGCTCTCCACTCCAACTCTCTGTTTTCTCCCTTCTAACAAATTTTTAATCCAATTTGCTACCCTCCCCTAAATGTATCCCAGTCCAAACTAATTGCAGCCTGCACTCCCAATCACTCTCATGAGTGACTGATGCTCAATAGATAAACAAACGTATATTTATACTGACAATGAAGGGAAAGAAGTCCAGCCAAGATGTCTCAGTGATTAATAAGAATTGCAAGTTGACTTTGTTTTCAAACAGAGTAGGGGTTAAGGGAGCTACTCAGACTGGCAAAAGGTGGGAAGTGGTGTTCCACAGGGATCGGTGCTGGAGCCATTGTTGTTCACAATTTACATTAACGATTTGGACTCGGGAATTGGAAGTACAATTTCAAAATTTGTGGATGACACCAAATTGGGTGGTATAGTTACTACAAAGGAAGAATGAGTTAAAATGCAAGAAGACATTAATAAACTTGCAGAATGTGCGTGTGATTGGCAAATGAATTCAATATGTATAAATGTGAGGTGGTGGATTTTAGTAGGAAGAATAAGGAGGCATATACTGCTTGGAAAATAAGAGTCTAAATGGGATAGAGGAGCAAAGGGATCTGGGGTACAGGTACACAAATCATTAAAAGTAGTGGCATAGGCCATAAAAAAGCAAACCAAGCTCTGGGGTTCGTTTCTAGAGAGATAGAATTAAAAAGCAGAGAAGAGTTAAACTTTTATAGAACCTTGGTTAGACCGCACTTGAAATACTCTGCACGGTTCTGGTCTCCATATTATAAAAAGGATATGGAGGCATTTTAGAAGGTGTAAAAAAGATTCACAAGGATGATACCAGAACTGAGAGTCGTTGAGTATATTCAAGGCTGAAATAGATAGACTATTGGACTCTAGGGGAATCAAAGGATGTGGGGATTGGGCGGGAAAGTGGAGTCGAGGTCGAAGATCAGCCATGATCTTATCGAATGGCGGAGCAGGCTCAAGGGGCCATGTGGCCTACTCTCGCTCCTATTTCTCATGTTCTTATGAGAGGATATATGTATCAGGAAAGACTACATTGCTTGGGTCTCTTTAGGCTGAGGGGTGTACTGATAGAGATCTTTCAGATAATGAAAGGGTTTGATAGGGTAGACGTAGAGAAAATGTTTCCACTGATGGGGGAATCCAAAACTAGTGATCATCAATATAAGATAGTTGCTAATAAATCCAAAGGGAATTCAGGAGAAACTCCTTTACCCAAAGAGTGGTAAGAATGTGGAATGCGCTACCACATGGAGTAGTTGAGGCGAATAGTACAGATGCATTTAAGGGGGAGCTAGATAAGCAGATGAAGTAGGGTGCGAAGAGGCTCATGTGGAGCATAAACACCGGCATGGACCAGTTGGGCTGAATGGCTTGTTTCTGTGCTGTAGATTCAATGTAACTCAATATAAGTGACGTTTGTTTTGGTAAGTAATTTTAAATTAAATGAAGAAAATTGCTGTCAGTTTTAATTATCCAAATGGTTGTGTTTAGAGAAACAGCTTCCAATTTTATTCAGAATGACCAATTTGCCCTGATATCTTAAAAAGATTCTCTTCCGATTAGTTCTGAACAACACAGTATTAAAATTAGCAGAAGAATGTAAAAAGGATGTGACCTGGGAGATACCACTGGGGACATTTTCAACAAGAACAACAACTTGCATTTATGTAGCACCTTTAACGTAGTAAAATGTCCCAAGGTGTTTCACTGGAGCGTTATCAGACAAAAATTGACACCGAGTCACATGAGGAGATATTAGGACAGGTGACCAAAAGCTTGACACATCTGGTGGGAATTGGGGCGTGGCGATTAGGACACCCCACCTAATGCCACCTGCAAGAGGCCTGAATCATTTTGATGGTCGGGCCTGGTTTAAATTTGACCGGCGAGCTGCTCGTGCTTTTTCAGCGCTGATAGTCAGCTCGCCGTTTGGAAGGGCAGGATATCCACTGGCCCTGGCGTATATTTAAAGCGAGCTTGCACCTCTTAAAGCAGAAGTGTCTTCTCATTTCAGAAGTCTTTCTGGCTCGATTTTTGAATTTGTGGGGAGGAATGCCTACTGCCAAGGCACCCTGTTTGAGCGACACCTTTGGTGGAGTTATTAGTGGAGCAGGTGAGGGCCCGGAGAGAGGTCTTCTATCCTGCAGATGATCCAGCAGGCAAGGAAAGAGGTAGCAGAGAGCGTCAGTGCCAGCAGCAGAATCCCTTGTTCCCACTACAGTACCGAAAAAAAATTGAATGAGCTTACTTTGACAGTAAGGCTGAGAATGATTTCGACATACGTCCTTATCTCAGAGGTGATGCCTCACTACTACACATCATCACCGCGGCCCCCCCGCCCCACCCACCCCTCCCGCAGCCCTCCCAAATCTTCCATCCCCCAATTCTTCTCCTCTAATCACAACAGGATACTGCCAGCCTCTTTCTAATTCTGATCCCACACTCACCGCCTGCTGCTGCCCTCAGAACAGTCACAGGCGGCATTTGCTCCCACCTGGTAACAACTGGGGTGCAGTTCAACGTTCTGCTGGCTGCTTCCACATTTCATACTGGACTCACTTTCGTGTACGTGACCACCTGCCCTTCTCGCTCACAACCTGCTGCTTCTCCCCCTCAGCGTGCACGATGCACGGAGTGGCCTGGCACATCTCCGCAACCTTTTCAAAAGAACCACAGTTTAGCTCACTCCTACTCTTCTTTGCAGGGCAAGGAATATGAGCAGAAGCAGGAAGGGTCCAGCCACCATCCAAGCCCTCAGACCCATTGAGAACATTGGCACATTGACATGGAAAAGAGAATCGGGCAGGGTGCAACACAAGGCTGACAATTCGCCATCGCCCATTATGCACAATGGCCCAAGTCGAATTTCATCCCCAATAAGTCGGTAATGTATAATCCAATTAAATGATGGCTGAACTGGGCCTAGCTCAGAAAGTCAGTGAATTAACTTTAACTGGCCCAATTTCAGAATACTTGCATAAATATTTCAGCTATTGTAAAACTTGTTTCAAATTATACTGAGGCTATTTAAAAGGCCCTGCTAAATGACAGCTGCTAATTTGAATAAACATAATATTTAATAACGTGTATGGTTTCAAAGATGTTTGTTCCATATGAATGATTGATCTTGTAGCACGCTTTTATGATCACAAAATCAGAATGAAGTTAAAATCTATGCAAGGTGGATATTACCCTTATTTATTATCCTGATTAAAATATTTTACTACAGACACTCCAGTTCATTTACTGTATAAAGAAAACCATTTGGGCCCTGATATAAAGCTGCATCTGTACAAACAGCCCAAGAAACATTGTAAATGTCCATTTGTATAATTCACAAATACCCCACTTTGTCTGGGTAATGCAACTACCTCTGCACATATGGAAGAGAAGTGTACTGTCCAGGTTCGAAACTGCATCAGCTAATGTCAGGTGTGAGTAACAGTGAAAGAGCAATTGTAACCCAACGACAGAAACTGACAGAAATCATTTCTGAGCAGTTTATTCACCCAAGAAACAACATGTACAAATAATATCCATTTGACAAGCATTTAACAGTTCTAGGACTGTGAAACCTTCCTGGTATTGTAAGGTGAAAACCTTTAATCTGACTTGACCAAGCTGCTGCTTATGAATTAAATACTATATTTTTCTACCTGTTTTTACATTGTCAACTGAGCCAATTCATCCATCACCAACCTCTCCCTCTTTTTTCCTCTCTTTTTCTCTTTGTCTCTCTCTCTCTCTCTATGTGTGTCTCTATCTCTCTGTCTCTTTTCCCTTCTTTCTCTCTCTCTCTCTCTGTCGCCCTCCTTCTCTCTTTTTCTTTCTCTCTTTGTATGGATACATTGGGCTCAGTTTTGAAATGGTGGTGGATTGGCAGCGGGAGGGGTGGGGCGGGGGGGGGTGAAGGTGCGCGTGGCAAACCCGAATAAACGAAACTTACCGTTTCTGACGCAATCGCACCGTAATTGATGGTGATTAAAGTTGCTTCCGGGTTTCGCGCCCGGCAGTCAGCCTGATTGACTGGCTGGCTGCCGACAGGAGCTGCGACACAAGTGGTTGGGAGAGAGGAGAGAGAGAGACATCATCCGACGCTGGGACAGAGAGTGGAGGGCACTGAAGTTCGGAGAGGGGGAGATCAGGGAGGGGGGGGGCGCGGAGAGGGGGAGATCGGTGGGGGAGAGGGAGATCGGGGGGAAGGGGGAGATTGAGGCGGTGAAGGGGAGATCAGGTGGGGAGATAGGAAGATCGGGAGGGGAGAAGGGAGATCGGAGAGGGAGACATCGGACATCGGAGCAGGGTGGAAAGGTAGGTTCATTTTGTGTTTTTAACTTTGAACAGTCGTTTTTTATTTAATTTATTTTGTTTATTTTTGCCTGATCCGGCTCTACCAGGTGTGAATCAGAAGCCGTGGGAAAGCCGCCCAGGTAAGTTTAAAATCATTTTAACTATCTACTATGTCAGAAATAAAGTACCTTAATTCCCTCAATGAGGTACATTTGGTTCTTCGACTATCATCCCGCCGGCAACTCCTGCATTTGTGAGGTGTGTGTCCACACAGACGTGTCTGGGGGGGACCCGGAAGTCGGCAGGTTGGAGCCGGCTTCCGACCCCGCTTAGGATTTCCCCGCTTTTCGCAGCCCCCCCCATGCCCCCAACACACCCGTAATTTCCTTTGAAAACCAGTGCAAGCACGTTGTATGTTTTTACACAGCTCACCTCGAATCACATCATCACAGGATGTTCCAGAACAGAACAGAACCAGGCTGTTTGCCCCACGAGACACCTGAATGATTATCACAGATCTGATTGTATTCACTGAGAGACTCAGATCAGGAAAACAAATCACGAGGGCTATTGCTGCCCGTTCATTTTCAGTATTCACATCTACTTTCTCTTTCACTCTTTCCATGTCATTCCCATTATTTACCCCTAACCCTAATGTCTCTGTACCAGGTGTAACTAAATTACACCCACCCCAGTGCCAATCCTGGACAAACTCAGTAAGATCTTAGAAATCGGCAGTTGGGAAATGCAGGGGGTAATTTTAAGCGAATCCATCCGGTGGGAGACTGACAGAGTTGGATGGGCCACCTTTTTTTTACACCTCCCCTCCCACCCCATCCGATTTTATTTTCCATTGCTTTCAATAGAAAGTAAAATCGTCCAGCCAATTCAGTCTCCCGCTGAGTGAGTTAGGTTAAAATTACCCCTGCAGTTTCCTTTCAGTATTACATTCACTGCCTTAATCCAGGGCTGAAGTTATCTTGGAACTGGCAATACCATACTATCCTTCTAATCCTCCCCATCGATGCGCTCACTGGGCAGTTTCACTAATACTGAGCGGGGTGAGATAGTTGTAACCTCCTGAGGACGGAGACAATGGGGATGATTTTAAACCCCAAGAACGGGTGGGTTGGGGGTCTTTAGGAGGTGAAAATGGTTGTTTTTTTGGGTCGTAACCACAAAATCTTCGGACTTTGCATTCCCAGTGGGAGGCCTGTACTTTTACACGCCAACGTTAAACCCGGAAGTGAAGTCGGGTTGCGGTCGCGTAAAAGTTTTCAACTCCCATCCGCCCCCAACCCACCCGTTCTTGGGGATAATATTACCCCCAAAGGCCTTAAATGGAAGGAGAGGACTCGATGGACAGAGTCAAGGCAATGAAGTGGGTAGGAGAGAGAATCTTTACAAACACTCTGAGAAATTCAGGTCTTTATGGAATTAAAGCTTGAAGATTTTGTAATTAAACAATTACGGGTTTTTTTGGTCAGCTGACTGTCTGACATTTTTGTCATGTTTAAAAGTCTCAGAATCAAGCCAGACTGACCCATGTAGAGTTTCTGTTTATCCGAACCAGAGTGTGCACTCTCCATAGGGACACATCCCAATTACCTAAGTCCATAGAGCTTAGGTACAAGTTTAAGCAATCTTACAACACCAGGTTATAGTCCAACAGTTTTATTTGAAAATCACAAGCTTTCGGAGCTTACCTCCTTCGCCAGGTAACCTCACTCACCTGACGAAGGAGGTAAGCTCCGAAAGCTTGTGATTTTCAAATAAAACTGTTGGACTATAACCTGGTGTTGTAAGATTGCTTACATTTGTCCACCCTAGTCCATCACCGGCATCTCCACATCATAGGTACAAGTTGGCAGAGCCAAAGTTTAGGGATGCCCAAGAAGTACATCTACAATTGAACCAGATAAAATGTCACAGTTTACCAGTACCCGGTGAGCTACCGGCTGTTTGCCTGGCTAAGAGCAGCATTCATTACTGTTGCCTTACCATTAGTTGAGTGAGATGCTGAAGGACCCATTTATCCATCAAACTATTTCATTAAGGCCTTTTTTGTGGCCAGCTCACACCAGCAGTTTTTCCATCCACCAAACAGATGGGCTTTTGTTAGGGCCTGTTGGGTCAGATGCCAACTCAATATTGTGCTCTGCCGAGACCCCAAGGACAGCCTCGTGGGTTTGATGGAGAACATTGGAATTGTCACTCGTTGGCACCCATCCAGAGGAACCTTTTTGATAATTAACAACAGACTTTAGTCAATGAAAAAATGATTTAGGATTTCTGTGTATTTACATGGCCTTGCCCATGAAGGCTAGTCACTGATGGTGCTTCATTTCACAAGTCAGTAGTGTGATGGAATACTCTCCACTTGCCTGGATGAGTGCAGCTCCAACAACACTCAAGAAGCTCGACACCATCCAGGACAAAGCAGCCCGCTTGATTGGCACCCCATCCACCACCTTAAACATTCACTCCCTTCACCACCGGCGCACTATGGCTGCAGTGCATCCACAGGATGCACTGCAGCAACTCGCCAAGGCTTCTTCGACAGCACCTCCCAAACCCGCGACCTCTACCACCTAGAAGGATAAGGGCAGCAGGCACACAGGAACACCACCACCTGCACGTTCCCCTTCAAGTCACACGCTGTCCCAACTTGGAAATATATTGCCGTTCCTTCGTTGTCGCTGGGTCAAAATCCTGGAACTCCCTATCTAACAACACTGTGGGAGAACCTTCACCAAACGGACTGCAGCGGTTCAAGAAGGCAGCTCACCACCACCTTCTCAAGGGAAATTAGGAATGGGCAATAAATGCTGGCCTTGCCAGCGATGCCCACATCCCATGAATGAATTTTAAAAAATTCCCCAATGGCCCTCTTGGTCTTGTGACATGCTGTACTATATTCTATCTTTGTAAAGAAGGAAAGAAAGAACTTGCATTTCTACGACCTTAGGACTTTCCAAAGCACTTTACAGCCAATTAAATACTTTTGAAGTGTAGTCACTGTGGTAATGCAAGAAACGTGGCAGACAATTTGCATACAGCAAGGTCCCACAGACAGCAATGAGACAAATGAACAGATAATCTGTTTTAGTAATGTTGGTTGAGGTTTAAAATTGGCCAGGTCACTGGGGAGAACTCCTCTACTCTTCTTCGAATAATGCCATGGGATCTTTTACGCCCACCTGAGAGGGCAGACTGGGCCTCGGTTTAACGTCTCATCCAAAAGACGGCAGCTCCAAACAATGCAACACTTCCTCAGTACTGGCACAGAGGTGTTGGTTTAGATTTTGTGCTCAGGTGTCTGGAGTGAGACTCAAACCCACAACCGTCTGACTTGAGGGAAGAGTGCTACCCACTGAGCCACCGCTGACACTTTGGATTGCAGAGGCTCGATTACTTGGAACAAGCTTTAAGTCCCCCTTAAAGGCCCTTTGCTTTCGCCAAACAGCTTTGCTTTCCTTTGCAGTTACATGACGGAGCTGCTTAATGGATTGAAGGGCCACCAGGCTCAAGCTTCAGTTTGGTTTGGACTTCAGCTACAGAGGCAGGGAAATCACTGACCACCTTATTCACCCTCAACTCCACTCTATCAACAGTCACACAGATGTCGTTCCAGACTTTGTGTTTGGCAGTATCCAAGAGCAGGAGCTAAGAGGTAGGGAACTAGACTTTTAACCAGGCAAACCTTTCCCAGGCCTGAGCAAATAAGTTGTTAATATGGATACTTAACTGCACTAAACATACAGTTCTGCCTCTCCGTGTTTCTCTGTACATCAATTCCCCCATCTGCCCATTCAAAATAGTTTGTGCTCCAAACTTTATTTAAGGAAATTCCCAACCCCACCCACCTTTACATCATTGTGACGAATTTCTCAAAATTCCCAGATCACAAAGTAAAAGAATCATTGGGGGTAATTTTGACTTTGATCGACACTTTGATAGTGTAAAACGGGTGACGTTGATTCAGCCGTCCGTTATACATCTCTTCCCATTTTCATTTCTTCGAATCGTAGAAAGGTTACAGCATGGAAGGTGGCCGTTCGGCCCATTGAGTCTGTGCCGGCTCTATGCAAGAGCAATCCAGCTAGTCCCACTCCCCCGCCCTATCCCTGTAGCCCTGCAATTATTTTCCTTTCAAGTGCTTATCCAGTTCCCTTTTGAAGGCCATGATTGAATCTGCCTCCACCGCCCCCTCGGGCAGTGCATTCCAGATCCTAACCACTCGCTGTGTGAAAAAGTTTTGCCTCATGTCACCTTTGGTTCTTTTGCTAATCACCTTAAGTTCATGCCCACTGATCGTTGATCCTTTCGCCAATGGGAACAGTTTCTCTCTATCTACTTTGTCTAGACCTTTCACGAATTTGAATATCTCCATCAAATCTCTGTTCCAAGGAGAGCAACCCCAGCTTCTCCAGTCTATCCATGTAATTTATTTCCCTCATCCCTGGAATCATTCTAGTAAATCTCTTCTGCACCCTCTATAAGGCCTTCACATCTTTCCTGAAGTGCGGTGCCCAGAACTGGACACAATACTCCAGTTGCGGTCGAACCACTGTTTTATAAAGGTTCATCATGACTTCCATACTTTTGCACTCTATCCCTCTATTTATTACTATCCTCCTCATTGTTCACTACCCTTCCAAGTTTTGTTCATCTGCAAATTTGGAAATTGTGCCCTGTACACCCAAGTCCAAGTCATTAATATATATCAAAAAAAGCAGTGGTCCCAGCACTGATCCCTGGGGAACACCACTGTATACCTCCCTCCAGTCCATAAAACAACCGTTCGCCACTACTCAATAACCTGCTCACCGATGCTCAGTGACAGGGGTTCAGTCTGTTACCCCAGTTAATTGTGTGGGTGTAAATAAGGTGACAGGGGTTCAGTTTGTTGCCCCAGTTTTGTCGCTTTCAGCAGCTCTAAGCCAAAGGTAAAAAACCTTGTACACTGTAGAGAGTAATGGAAGCATTCCCCAAGCACTGCCGGGAGCAGTATCAGGGCCTTAGTGATTTGAATATAGAATGTAACCTTGAATTTGTCCCTGCCATGCACGAACACTTGCAATATGGGGTAATGTTATAAACCCCGATCTTAACAGCGAGCCTAGCCCACTGGAATTGCATGTTGCACGTTTAGCCATCCATTGCCCACAGTCTTCCAAATTTAACTTAAATACGCTGCACACATCCAAGCTTCTAATATGAGCAAGTCTTCCTGGTGAGTGCGAAATCGGAGGCTCACCCCTTATAGGTTATTTCAAAATTCTGCAAGAGACTTGCTCCATTTTCAGTTTGTTTGGAGGCTGGCAGTGACTATCGGTGGGGATGTGGACTTTTTGAGCCCCTGGATGAAGAGCAGTCACTATAGGCGGAGATGTGAACACTTTGCACCCCTGGGTGAAGAGCAACGACTATTGATGGGGATATGAACTCTTTGCGCCCCGGGTGAAGAGCAGTGACTATAGGCGGAGATGTGGACACTTTGCTCTCCTGGGTGAAGAGCAGTGACTATCGATGGGGATGTGGACTCTTTGCTCTCCTGGGTGAAGAGCAGTGACTATCGATGGGGATGTGGACTCTTTGCTCTCCTGGGTGAAGAGCAGTGACTATCGATGGGGATGTGGACTCTTTGCTCTCCTGGGTGAAGAGCAGTGACTATCGATGGGGATGTGGACTCTTTGCTCTCCTGGGTGAAGAGCAGTGACTATCGATGGGGATGTGGACTCTTTGCTCTCCTGGGTGACGAGCAGTGACTATCGATGGGGGTGTGGACTCTTTGCTCTCCTGGGTGAAGAGCAGTGACTATCGATGGGGATGTGGACTCTTTGCTCTCCTGGGTGACGAGCAGTGACTATCGATGGGGGTGTGGACTCTTTGCTCTCCTGGGTGAAGAGCAGTGACTATCGATGGGGGTGTGGACACTTTGTGCCCCTGGGTGAAGAGCAGTGACTATCGATGGGGATGTGGACTCTTTGCTCTCCTGGGTGAAGAGCAGTGACTATCGATGGGGATGTGGACTCTTTGCTCTCCTGGGTGAAGAGCAGTGACTATCGATGGGGGTGTGGACTCTTTGCTCTCCTGGGTGAAGAGCAGTGACTATCGATGGGGGTGTGGACTCTTTGCTCTCCTGGGTGAAGAGCAGTGACGATCGATGGGGATGTGGACTCTTTGCTCTCCTGGGTGAAGAGCAGTGACTATCGATGGGGGTGTGGACTCTTTGTGCCCCTGGGTGAAGAGCAGTGACGATCGATGGGGATGTGGACACTTTGCTCTCCTGGGTGAAGAGCAGTGACTATCGATGGGGATGTGGACTCTTTGTGCCCCTGGGTGAAGAGCAGTGACTATCGATGGGGATGTGGACTCTTTGTGCTCCTGGGTGACGAGCAGTGACTATCGATGGGGATGTGGACTCTTTGCTCTCCTGGGTGAAGAGCAGTGACTATCGATGGGGGTGTGGACTCTTTGTGCTCCTGGGTGATGAGCAGTGACTATCGATGGGGATGTGGACTCTTTGTGCTCCTGGGTGACGAGCAGTGACTATCGATGGGGATGTGGACTCTTTGTGCTCCTGGGTGACGAGCAGTGACTATCGATGGGGATGTGGACTCTTTGCTCTCCTGGGTGAAGAGCAGTGACTATCGATGGGTGTGTGGACTCTTTGCTCTCCTGGGTGAAGAGCAGTGACTATCGATGGGGGTGTGGACTCTTTGCTCTCCTGGGTGAAGAGCAGTGACTATCGATGGGGATGTGGACTCTTTGCTCTCCTGGGTGACGAGCAGTGACTATCGATGGGGGTGTGGACTCTTTGCTCTCCTGGGTGAAGAGCAGTGACTATCGATGGGGGTGTGGACACTTTGTGCCCCTGGGTGAAGAGCAGTGACTATCGATGGGGATGTGGACTCTTTGCTCTCCTGGGTGAAGAGCAGTGACTATCGATGGGGATGTGGACTCTTTGCTCTCCTGGGTGAAGAGCAGTGACTATCGATGGGGGTGTGGACTCTTTGCTCTCCTGGGTGAAGAGCAGTGACTATCGATGGGGGTGTGGACTCTTTGCTCTCCTGGGTGAAGAGCAGTGACGATCGATGGGGATGTGGACTCTTTGCTCTCCTGGGTGAAGAGCAGTGACTATCGATGGGGGTGTGGACTCTTTGTGCCCCTGGGTGAAGAGCAGTGACGATCGATGGGGATGTGGACACTTTGCTCTCCTGGGTGAAGAGCAGTGACTATCGATGGGGATGTGGACTCTTTGTGCCCCTGGGTGAAGAGCAGTGACTATCGATGGGGATGTGGACTCTTTGTGCTCCTGGGTGACGAGCAGTGACTATCGATGGGGATGTGGACTCTTTGCTCTCCTGGGTGAAGAGCAGTGACTATCGATGGGGGTGTGGACTCTTTGTGCTCCTGGGTGATGAGCAGTGACTATCGATGGGGATGTGGACTCTTTGTGCTCCTGGGTGACGAGCAGTGACTATCGATGGGGATGTGGACTCTTTGTGCTCCTGGGTGACGAGCAGTGACTATCGATGGGGATGTGGACTCTTTGCTCTCCTGGGTGAAGAGCAGTGACTATCGATGGGGGTGTGGACTCTTTGCTCTCCTGGGTGAAGAGCAGTGACTATCGATGGGGGTGTGGACTCTTTGTGCTCCTGGGTGATGAGCAGTGACTATCGATGGGGATGTGGACTCTTTGTGCTCCTGGGTGAAGAGCAGTGACTATCGATGGGGATGGGGACTCTTTGTGCCCCTGGGTGAAGAGCAGTGACTATCGATGGGGATGTGGACTCTTTGTGCCCCTGGGTGAAGAGCAGTGACTATCGATGGGGATGTGGACTCTTTGCTCTCCTGGGTGAAGAGCAGTGACTATCGATGGGGATGTGGACTCTTTGCTCTCCTGGGTGAAGAGCAGTGACTATCGATGGGGGTGTGGACTCTTTGCTCTCCTGGGTGAAGAGCAGTGACTATCGATGGGGATGTGGACTCTTTGCTCTCCTGGGTGAAGAGCAGTGATGATCGATGGGGATGTGGACTCTTTGCTCTCCTGGGTGACGAGCAGTGACTATCGATGGGGATGTGGACTCTTTGCTCTCCTGGGTGAAGAGCAGTGACGATCGATGGGGATGTGGACTCTTTGCTCTCCTGGGTGACGAGCAGTGACTATCGATGGGGATGTGGACTCTTTATGCTCCTGGGTGAAGAGCAGTGACTATCGATGGGGGTGTGGACTCTTTGCTCTCCTGGGTGACGAGCAGTGACTATCGATGGGGGTGTGGACTCTTTGCTCTCCTGGGTGAAGAGCAGTGACTATCGATGGGGAGTGTGGACTCTTTGCTCTCCTGGGTGAAGAGCAGTGACTATCGATGGGGATGTGGACTCTTTGCTCTCCTGGGTGAAGAGCAGTGACTATCGATGGGGATGTGGACTCTTTGTGCTCCTGGGTGAAGAGCAGTGACTATCGATGGGGATGTGGACTCTTTGTGCCCCTGGGTGAAGAGCAGTGACTATCGATGGGGGTGTGGACTCTTTGCTCTCCTGGGTGAAGAGCAGTGACTATCGATGGGGATGTGGACTCTTTGTGCTCCTGGGTGAAGAGCAGTGACTATCGATGGGGATGTGGACTCTTTGTGCTCCTGGGTGAAGAGCAGTGACTATCGATGGGGATGTGGACTCTTTGCTCTCCTGGGTGAAGAGCAGTGACTATCGATGGGGACGTGGACTCTTTGCTCTCCTGGGTGAAGAGCAGTGACTATCGATGGGGATGTGGACTCTTTGTGCTCCTGGGTGACGAGCAGTGACTATCGATGGGGATGTGGACTCTTTGCTCTCCTGGGTGAAGAGCAGTGACTATCGATGGGGATGTGGACTCTTTGCTCTCCTGGGTGAAGAGCAGTGACTATCGATGGGGATGTGGACTCTTTGCTCTCCTGTGTGAAGAGCAGTGACTATCGATGGGGATGTGGACTCTTTGCTCTCCTGGGTGAAGAGCAGTGACGATCGATGGGGATGTGGACTCTTTGCTCTCCTGGGTGAAGAGCAGTGACTATCGATGGGGATGTGGACTCTTTGCTCTCCTGGGTGAAGAGCAGTGACTATCGATGGGGGTGTGGACTCTTTGCTCTCCTGGGTGAAGAGCAGTGACTATCGATGGGGATGTGGACTCTTTGCTCTCCTGGGTGAAGAGCAGTGACGATCGATGGGGATGTGGACTCTTTGCTCTCCTGGGTGACGAGCAGTGACTATCGATGGGGATGTGGACTCTTTGCTCTCCTGGGTGAAGAGCAGTGACGATCGATGGGGATGTGGACTCTTTGCTCTCCTGGGTGAAGAGCAGTGACTATCGATGGGGATGTGGACTCTTTGCTCTCCTGGGTGACGAGTAGTGACTATCGATGGGGGTGTGGACTCTTTATGCTCCTGGGTGAAGAGCAGTGACTATCGATGGGGGTGTGGACTCTTTATGCTCCTGGGTGAAGAGCAGTGACTATCGATGCGGAGTGTGGACTCTTTGCGCCCCTGGGTGAAGAGCAGTGACTATCGATGGGGATGTGGACACTTTGCTCTCCTGGGTGACGAGCAGTGACTCTCGATGGGGATGTGGACACTTTGTGCTCCTGGGTGAAGAGCAGTGACTATCGATGGGGAGTGTGGACTCTTTGCTCTCCTGGGTGAAGAGCAGTGACTATCGATGGGGAGTGTGGACTCTTTGCTCTCCTGGGTGACGAGCAGTGACTATCGATGGGGATGTGGACTCTTTGTGCTCCTGGGTGAAGAGCAGTGACTATCGATGGGGATGTGGACTCTTTGCTGTCCTGGGTGACGAGCAGTGACTATCGATGGGGGTGTGGACTCTTTGCTCTCCTGGGTGAAGAGCAGTGACTATCGATGGGGATGTGGACTCTTTGTGCTCCTGGGTGAAGAGCAGTGACTATCGATGGGGATGTGGACTCTTTGCTCTCCTGGGTGAAGAGCAGTGACTATCGATGGGGATGTGGACTCTTTGCTCTCCTGGATGAAGAGCAGTGACTATCGATGGGGATGTAGACACTTTGTGCTCCTGGGTGAAGAGCAGTGACTATCGATGGGAGTGTGGATTCTTTGCTCTCCTGGGTGAAGAGCAGTGACGATCGATGGGGATGTGGACTCTTTGCTCTCCTGGGTGAAGAGCAGTGACTATCGATGGGGGTGTGGACTCTTTGCTCTCCTGGGTGACGAGCAGTGACTATCGATGGGGGTGTGGACTCTTTGCTCTCCTGGGTGAAGAGCAGTGACGATCGATGGGGGTGTGGACTCTTTGCTCTCCTGGGTGAAGAGCAGTGACTATCGATGGGGATGTGGACTCTTTGCTCTCCTGGGTGACGAGCAGTGACTATCGATGGGGGTGTGGACTCTTTGCTCTCCTGGGTGAAGAGCAGTGACTATCGATGGGGATGTGGACTCTTTGCTCTCCTGGGTGAAGAGCAGTGACTATCGATGGGGATGTGGACTCTTTGCTCTCCTGGGTGAAGAGCAGTGACTATCGATGGGGGTGTGGACTCTTTGCTCTCCTGGGTGAAGAGCAGTGACGATCGATGGGGATGTGGACTCTTTGCTCTCCTGGGTGAAGAGCAGTGACTATCGATGGGGATGTGGACTCTTTGCTCTCCTGGGTGAAGAGCAGTGACTATCGATGGGGATGTGGACTCTTTGCTCTCCTGGGTGAAGAGCAGTGACGATCGATGGGGATGTGGACTCTTTGCTCTCCTGGGTGAAGAGCAGTGACTATCGATGGGGATGTGGACTCTTTGATCTCCTGGGTGAAGAGCAGTGACTATCGATGGGGATGTGGACTCTTTGCTCTCCTGGGTGAAGAGCAGTGACTATCGATGGGGATGTGGACTCTTTGCTCTCCTGGGTGAAGAGCAGTGACTATCGATGGGGATGTGGACTCTTTGCTCTCCTGGGTGAAGAGCAGTGACTATCGATGGGGATGTGGACTCTTTGTGCCCCTGGGTGACGAGCAGTGACTATCGATGGGGATGTGGACTCTTTGCTCTCCTGGGTGAAGAGCAGTGACTATCGATGCGGATGTGGACCCTTTGTGCTCCTGGGTGAAGAGCAGTGACTATCGATGGGGATGTGGACTCTTTGCTCTCCTGGGTGAAGAGCAGTGACTATCGATGGGGATGTGGACTCTTTGCTCTCCTGGGTGAAGAGCAGTGACGATCGATGGGGATGTGGACACTGTGCTCTCCTGGGTGAAGAGCAGTGACTATCGATGGGGGTGTGGGCTCTTTGTGCCCCTGGGTGAAGAGCAGTGACTATCGATGGGGATGTGGACTCTTTGCTCTCCTGGGTGAAGAGCAGTGACTATCGATGGGGGTGTGGGCTCTCTGTGCCCCTGGGTGAAGAGCAGTGACCATCGATGGCCGTGTGGACTCTTTGCTCTCCTGGGTGAAGAGCAGTGACTATCGATGGGGATGTGGACTCTTTGCTCTCCTGGGTGAAGAGCAGTGACTATCGATGGGGATGTGGACTCTTTGCTCTCCTGGGTGAAGAGCAGTGACTATCGATGGGGATGTGGACACTTTGCTCTCCTGGGTGAAGAGCAGTGACGATCGATGGGGATGTGGACTCTTTGCTCTCCTGGGTGAAGAGCAGTGACTATCGATGGGGATGTGGACTCTTTGCTCTCCTGGGTGAAGAGCAGTGACTATCGATGGGGAGTGTGGACTCTTTGCTCTCCTGGGTGAAGAGCAGTGACTATCGATGGGGATGTGGACTCTTTGTGCCCCTGGGTGAAGAGCAGTGACTATCGATGGGGATGTGCACTCTTTGTGCCCCTGGGTGAAGAGCAGTGACTATCGATGGGGATGTGGACTCTTTGCTCTCCTGGGTGACGAGCAGTGACTATCGATGGGGGTGTGGACTCTTTGCTCTCCTGGGTGAAGAGCAGTGACTATCGATGGGGATGTGGACTCTTTGCTCTCCTGGGTGAAGAGCAGTGACTATCGATGGGGATGTGGACACTTTGCAATCCTGGATGAAGAGCAGTGACTATCGATGGGGATGTGGACTCTTTGCTCTCCTGGGTGAAGAGCAGTGACTATCGATGGGGGTGTGGAGTCTTTGCTCTCCTGGGTGACGAGCAGTGACTATCGATGGGGGTGTGGATTCTTTGCTCTCCTGGGTGAAGAGCAGTGACGATCGATGGGGATGTGGACTCTTTGCTCTCCTGGGTGAAGAGCAGTGACTATCGATGGGGAGTGTGGACTCTTTGCTCTCCTGGGTGAAGAGCAGTGACTATCGATGGGGGTGTGGACTCTTTGCTCTCCTGGGTGACGAGCAGTGACTATCGATGGGGGTGTGGATTCTTTGCTCTCCTGGGTGAAGAGCAGTGACGATCGATGGGGATGTGGACTCTTTGCTCTCCTGGGTGAAGAGCAGTGACTATCGATGGGGGTGTGGACTCTTTGCTCTCCTGGGTGACGAGCTGTGACTATCGATGGGGGTGTGGACTCTTTGCTCTCCTGGGTGAAGAGCAGTGACTATCGATGGGAGTGTGGACTCTTTGTGCCCCTGGGTGAAGAGCAGTGACTATCGATGGGGGTGTGGACTCTTTGCTCTCCTGGGTGAAGAGCAGTGACTATCGATGGGGATGTGGACTCTTTGCTCTCCTGGGTGAAGAGCAGTGACTATCGATGGGGATGTGGACTCTTTGTGCCCCTGGGTGAAGAGCAGTGACTATCGATGGGGATGTGGACACTTTGCTCTCCTGGGTGAAGAGCAGTGACTATCGATGGGGATGTGGACTCTTTGCTCTCCTGGGTGAAGAGCAGTGACTATCGATGGGGGTGTGGACTCTTTGCTCTCCTGGGTGAAGAGCAGTGACTATCGATGGGGATGTGGACTCTTTGCTCTCCTGGGTGACGAGCAGTGACTATCGATGGGGGTGTGGACTCTTTGTGCTCCTGGGTGAAGAGCAGTGACTATCGATGGGGGTGTGGACTCTTTGCTCTTCTGGGTGAAGAGCAGTGACTATCGATGGGGATGTGGACTCTTTGCTCTCCTGGGTGAAGAGCAGTGACTATCGATGGGGATGTGGACTCTTTGCTCTCCTGGGTGAAGAGCAGTGACTATCGATGGGGGTGTGGACTCTTTGCTCTCCTGGGTGAAGAGCAGTGACGATCGATGGGGATGTGGACTCTTTGCTCTCCTGGGTGAAGAGCAGTGACTATCGATGGGGATGTGGACTCTTTGCTCTCCTGGGTGAAGAGCAGTGACTATCGATGGGGATGTGGACTCTTTGCTCTCCTGGGTGAAGAGCAGTGACGATCGATGGGGATGTGGTCTCTTTGCTCTCCTGGGTGAAGAGCAGTGACTATCGATGGGGATGTGGAATCTTTGCTCTCCTGGGTGAAGAGCAGTGACTATCGATGGGGATGTGGACTCTTTGCTCTCCTGGGTGAAGAGCAGTGACTATCGATGGGGATGTGGACTCTTTGCTCTCCTGGGTGAAGAGCAGTGACTATCGATGGGGATGTCGACTCTTTGCTCTCCTGGGTGAAGAGCAGTGACTATCGATGGGGATGTGGACTCTTTGTGCCCCTGGGTGACGAGCAGTGACTATCGATGGGGATGTGGACTCTTTGCTCTCCTGGGTGAAGAGCAGTGACTATCGATGGGGATGTGGACCCTTTCTGCTCCTGGGTGAAGAGCAGTGACTATCGATGGGGATGTGGACTCTTTGCTCTCCTGGGTGAAGAGCAGTGACTATCGATGGGGATGTGCACTCTTTGCTCTCCTGGGTGAAGAGCAGTGACGATCGATGGGGATGTGGACACTTTGCTCTCCTGGGTGAAGAGCAGTGACTATCGATGGGGGTGTGGGCTCTTTGTGCCCCTGGGTGAAGAGCAGTGACGATCGATGGGGATGTGGACTCTTTGCTCTCCTGGGTGAAGAGTAGTGACGATCGATGGGGATGTGGACACTTTGCTCTCCTGGGTGAAGAGCAGTGACTATCGATGGGGGTGTGGGCTCTTTGTGCCCCTGGGTGAAGAGCAGTGACTATCGATGGGGGTGTGGACTCTTTGCTCTCCTGGGTGAAGAGCAGTGACTATCGATGGGGATGTGGACTCTTTGCTCTCCTGGGTGAAGAGCAGTGACTATCGATGGGGATGTGGACTCTTTGCTCTCCTGGGTGAAGAGCAGTGACTATCGATGGGGATGTGGACACTTTGCTCTCCTGGGTGAAGAGCAGTGACGATCGATGGGGATTTGGACTCTTTGCTCTCCTGGGTGAAGAGCAGTGACTATCGATGGGGATGTGGACTCTTTGCTCTCCTGGGTGAAGAGCAGTGACTATCGATGGGGAGTGTGGACTCTTTGCTCTCCTGGGTGAAGAGCAGTGACTATCGATGGGGATGTGGACTCTTTGTGCCCCTGGGTGAAGAGCAGTGACTATCGATGGGGATGTGCACTCTTTGTGCCCCTGGGTGAAGAGCAGTGACTATCGATGGGGATGTGGACTCTTTGCTCTCCTGGGTGAAGAGCAGTGACTATCGATGGGGGTGTGGACTCTTTGTGCTCCTGGGTGAAGAGCAGTGACTATCGATGGGGGTGTGGACTCTTTGTGCTCCTGGGTGAAGAGCAGTGACTATCGATGGGGATGTGGACTCTTTGCTCTCCTGGATGAAGAGCAGTGACTATCGATGGAGATATGGACTCTTTGCTCTCCTGGGTGGAGAGCAGTGACTATCGATGGGGATGTGGACTCTTTGCTCTCCTGGGTGAAGAGCAGTGACTATCGATGGGGATGTGGACTCTTTGCTCTCCTGAGTGAAGAGCAGTGACTATCGATGGGGGTGTGGACTCTTTGCTCTCCTGGGTGAAGAGCAGTGACTATCGATGGGGATGTGGACTCTTTGCTCTCCTGGGTGAAGAGCAGTGACTATCGATGGGGATGTGGACTCTTTGCTCTCCTGGGTGAAGAGCAGTGACTATCGATGGGGATGTGGACTCTTTGCTCTCCTGGGTGAAGAGCAGTGACTATCGATGGGGATGTGGACTCTTTGCTCTCCTGGGTGAAGAGCAGTGACTATCGATGGGGGTGTGGACTCTTTGCTCTCCTGGGTGAAGAGCAGTGACTATCGATGGGGATGTGGACTCTTTGCTCTCCTGAGTGAAGAGCAGTGACTATCGATGGGGGTGTGGACTCTTTGCTCTCCTGGGTGAAGAGCAGTGACTATCGATGCGGATGTGGACCCTTTGTGCTCTTGGGTGAAGAGCAGTGACTATCGATGGGGATGTGGACTCTTTGCTCTCCTGGGTGAAGAGCAGTGACTATCGATGGGGGTGTGGACTCTTTGCTCTCCTGGGTGACGAGCAGTGACTATCGATGGGGATGTGGACTCTTTGCTCTCCTGGGTGAAGAGCAGTGACTATCGATGGGGATGTGGACTCTTTGCTCTCCAGGTTGAAGAGCAGTGACTATCGATGGGGATGTGGACTCTTTGCTCTCCTGGGTGAAGAGCAGTGACTATCGATGGGGGTGTGGACTCTTTGCTCTCCTGGGTGAAGAGCAGTGACTATCGATGGGGGTGTGGACTCTTTGCTCTCCTGGGTGAAGAGCAGTGACTATCGATGGGGGTGTGGACTCTTTGCTCTCCTGGGTGAAGAGCAGTGACTATCGATGGGGATGTGGACTCTTTGCTCTCCAGGGTGAAGAGCAGTGACTATCGATGGGGATGTGGACTCTTTGCTCTCCTGGGTGAAGAGCAGTGACTATCGATGGGGGTGTGGACTCTTTGCTCTCCTGGGTGAAGAGCAGTGACTATCGATGGGGATATGGACTCCTTGCTCTCCTGGGTGAAGAGCAGTGACTATCGATGGGGATGTGGACTCTTTGTGCTCCTGGTTGACGAGCAGTGACTATCGATGGGCGCGTGGACTCTTTGTGCTCCTGGGTGAAGAGCAGTGACTATCGATGGGGGTGTGGACTCTTTGTGCTCCTGGGTGAAGAGCAGTGACTATCGATGGGGGTGTGGACACTTTGTGCCCCTGGGTGAAGAGCAGTGACGATCGATGGGGGTGTGGACACTTTGCTCTCCTGGGTGAAGAGCAGTGACTATCGATGGGGATGTGGACTCTTTGTGCTCCTGGGTGAAGAGCAGTGACTATCGATGGGGATGTGGACTCTTTGCTCTCCTGGGTGAAGAGCAGTGACTATCGATGGGGATGTGGACTCTTTGTGCTCCTGGATGAAGAGCAGTGACGATCGATGGGGATGTGGACTCTTTGTGCTCCTGGGTGAAGAGCAGTGACGATCGATGGGGATGTGGACTCTTTGTGCTCCTGGGTGAAGAGCAGTGACTATCGATGGGGGTGTGGACTCTTTGCTCTCCTGGGTGACGAGCAGTGACTATCGATGGGGTTGTGGACTCTTTGCTCTCCTGGGTGAAGAGCAGTGACTATCGATGGGGATGTGGACTCTTTGCTCTCCTGGGTGACGAGCAGTGACTATCGATGGGGATGTGGACTCTTTGCTCTCCTGGGTGAAGAGCAGTGACTATCGATGGGGATGTGGACTCTTTGCTCTCCTGGGTGAAGAGCAGTGACTATCGATGGGGATGTGGACTCTTTGCTCTCCTGGGTGAAGAGCAGTGACTATCGATGGGGATATTGACTCTTTGCTCTCCTGGGTGAAGAGCAGTGACTATCGATGGGGATGTGGACACTTTGCTCTCCTGGGTGAAGAGCAGTGACTATCGATGGGGATGTAGACTCTTTGCTCTCCTGGGTGAAGAGCAGTGACTATCGATGGGGGTGTGGACTCTTTGCTCTCCTGGGTGAAGAGCAGTGACTATCGATGGGGATGTGGACTCTTTGCTCTCCTGGGTGACGAGCCGTGACTATCGATGGGGGTGTGGACTCTTTGCTCTCCTGGGTGAAGAGCAGTGACTATCGATGGGGGTGTGGACTCTTTGTGCCACTGGGTGAAGAGCAGTGACTATCGATGGGGATGTGGACTCTTTGTGCCCCTGGGTGAAGAGCAGTGACTATCGATGGGGATGTGGACTCTTTGCTCTCCTGGGTGAAGAGCAGTGACTATCGATGGGGATGTGGTCTCTTTGCTCTCCTGAGTGAAGAGCAGTGACTATCGATGGGGGTGTGGACTCTTTGCTCTCCTGGGTGAAGAGCAGTGACGATCGATGGGGATGTGGACTCTTTGCTCTCCTGGGTGAAGAGCAGTGACGATCGATGGGGATGTGGACTCTTTGCTCTCCTGGGTGAAGAGCAGTGACTATCGATGGGGGTGTGGACACTTTATGCTCCTGGGTGAAGAGCAGTGACTATCGATGGGGGTGTGGACTCTTTGCTCTCCTGGGTGAAGAGCAGTGACTATCGATGGGGGTGTGGACTCTTTGTGCCCCTGGGTGAAGAGCAGTGACTATCGATGGGGATGTGGACTCTTTCCTCTCCTGGGTGAAGAGCAGTGACTATCGATGGGGATGTGCACTCTTTGTGCTCCTGGGTGAAGAGCAGTGACTATCGATGGGGATGTGGACTCTTTGCTCTCCTGGGTGAAGAGCAGTGACTATCGATGGGGATGTGGACTCTTTGCTCTCCTGGGTGAAGAGCAGTGACTATCGATGGGGGTGTGGACTCTTTGCTCTCCTGGGTGAAGAGCAGTGACGATCGATGGGGATGTGGACACTTTGCTCTCCTGGGTGAAGAGCAGTGACTATCGATGGGGGTGTGGGCTCTTTGTGCCCCTGGGTGAAGAGCAGTGACTATCGATGGGGATGTGGACTCTTTGCTCTCCTGGGTGAAGAGCAGTGACTATCGATGGGGATGTGGACTCTTTGCTCTCCTGGGTGAAGAGCAGTGACGATCGATGGGGATGTGGACACTTTGCTCTCCTGGGTGAAGAGCAGTGACTATCGATGGGGGTGTGGACTCTTTGTGCCCCTGGGTGAAGAGCAGTGACTATCGATGGGGATGTGGACTCTTTGCTCTCCTGGGTGAAGAGTAGTGACGATCGATGGGGATGTGGACACTTTGCTCTCCTGGGTGAAGAGCAGTGACTATCGATGGGGGTGTGGGCTCTTTGTGCCCCTGGGTGAAGAGCAGTGACTATCGATGGGGGTGTGGACTCTTTGCTCTCCTGGGTGAAGAGCAGTGACTATCGATGGGGATGTGGACTCTTTGCTCTCCTGGGTGAAGAGCAGTGACTATCGATGGGGATGTGGACTCTTTGCTCTCCTGGGTGAAGAGCAGTGACTATCGATGGGGATGTGGACACTTTGCTCTCCTGGGTGAAGAGCAGTGACGATCGATGGGGATGTGGACTCTTTGCTCTCCTGGGTGAAGAGCAGTGACTATCGATGGGGATGTGGACTCTTTGCTCTCCTGGGTGAAGAGCAGTGACTATCGATGGGGAGTGTGGACTCTTTGCTCTCCTGGGTGAAGAGCAGTGACTATCGATGGGGATGTGGACTCTTTGTGCCCCTGGGTGAAGAGCAGTGACTATCGATGGGGATGTGCACTCTTTGTGCCCCTGGGTGAAGAGCAGTGACTATCGATGGGGATGTGGACTCTTTGCTCTCCTGGGTGAAGAGCAGTGACTATCGATGGGGGTGTGGACTCTTTGTGCTCCTGGGTGAAGAGCAGTGACTATCGATGGGGGTGTGGACTCTTTGTGCTCCTGGGTGAAGAGCAGTGACTATCGATGGGGATGTGGACTCTTTGCTCTCCTGGATGAAGAGCAGTGACTATCGATGGAGATATGGACTCTTTGCTCTCCTGGGTGGAGAGCAGTGACTATCGATGGGGATGTGGACTCTTTGCTCTCCTGGGTGAAGAGCAGTGACTATCGATGGGGATGTGGACTCTTTGCTCTCCTGAGTGAAGAGCAGTGACTATCGATGGGGGTGTGGACTCTTTGCTCTCCTGGGTGAAGAGCAGTGACTATCGATGGGGATGTGGACTCTTTGCTCTCCTGGGTGAAGAGCAGTGACTATCGATGGGGATGTGGACTCTTTGCTCTCCTGGGTGAAGAGCAGTGACTATCGATGGGGATGTGGACTCTTTGCTCTCCTGGGTGAAGAGCAGTGACTATCGATGGGGATGTGGACTCTTTGCTCTCCTGGGTGAAGAGCAGTGACTATCGATGGGGGTGTGGACTCTTTGCTCTCCTGGGTGAAGAGCAGTGACTATCGATGGGGATGTGGACTCTTTGCTCTCCTGAGTGAAGAGCAGTGACTATCGATGGGGGTGTGGACTCTTTGCTCTCCTGGGTGAAGAGCAGTGACTATCGATGGGGGTGTGGACTCTTTGCTCTCCTGGGTGACGAGCAGTGACTATCGATGGGGATGTGGACTCTTTGCTCTCCTGGGTGAAGAGCAGTGACTATCGATGGGGATGTGGACTCTTTGCTCTCCAGGTTGAAGAGCAGTGACTATCGATGGGGATGTGGACTCTTTGCTCTCCTGGGTGAAGAGCAGTGACTATCGATGGGGATGTGGACTCTTTGCTCTCCAGGTTGAAGAGCAGTGACTATCGATGGGGATGTGGACTCTTTGCTCTCCAGGTTGAAGAGCAGTGACTATCGATGGGGATGTGGACTCTTTGTGCTCCTGGGTGACGAGCAGTGACTATCGATGGGCGCGTGGACTCTTTGTGCTCCTGGGTGAAGAGCAGTGACTATCGATGGGGGTGTGGACTCTTTGTGCTCCTGGGTGAAGAGCAGTGACTATCGATGGGGGTGTGGACACTTTGTGCCCCTGGGTGAAGAGCAGTGACGATCGATGGGGGTGTGGACACTTTGCTCTCCTGGGTGAAGAGCAGTGACTATCGATGGGGATGTGGAATCTTTGTGCTCCTGGGTGAAGAGCAGTGACTATCGATGGGGATGTGGACTCTTTGCTCTCCTGGGTGAAGAGCAGTGACTATCGATGGGGATGTGGACTCTTTGTGCTCCTGGATGAAGAGCAGTGACGATCGATGGGGATGTGGACTCTTTGTGCTCCTGGGTGAAGAGCAGTGACGATCGATGCGGATGTGGACTCTTTGTGCTCCTGGGTGAAGAGCAGTGACTATCGATGGGGGTGTGGACTCTTTGCTCTCCTGGGTGACGAGCAGTGACTATCGATGGGGATGTGGACTCTTTGCTCTCCTGGGTGAAGAGCAGTGACTATCGATGGGGATGTGGACTCTTTGCTCTCCTGGGTGACGAGCAGTGACTATCGATGGGGATGTGGACTCTTTGCTCTCCTGGGTGAAGAGCAGTGACTATCGATGGGGATGTGGACTCTTTGCTCTCCTGGGTGAAGAGCAGTGACTATCGATGGGGATGTGGACTCTTTGCTCTCCTGGGTGAAGAGCAGTGACTATCGATGGGGATATTGACTCTTTGCTCTCCTGGGTGAAGAGCAGTGACTATCGATGGGGATGTGGACACTTTGCTCTCCTGGGTGAAGAGCAGTGACTATCGATGGGGATGTAGACTCTTTGCTCTCCTGGGTGAAGAGCAGTGACTATCGATGGGGGTGTGGACTCTTTGCTCTCCTGGGTGAAGAGCAGTGACTATCGATGGGGATGTGGACTCTTTGCTCTCCTGGGTGACGAGCCGTGACTATCGATGGGGGTGTGGACTCTTTGCTCTCCTGGGTGAAGAGCAGTGACTATCGATGGGGGTGTGGACTCTTTGTGCCACTGGGTGAAGAGCAGTGACTATCGATGGGGATGTGGACTCTTTGTGCCCCTGGGTGAAGAGCAGTGACTATCGATGGGGATGTGGACTCTTTGCTCTCCTGGGTGAAGAGCAGTGACTATCGATGGGGATGTGGTCTCTTTGCTCTCCTGAGTGAAGAGCAGTGACTATCGATGGGGGTGTGGACTCTTTGCTCTCCTGGGTGAAGAGCAGTGACGATCGATGGGGATGTGGACTCTTTGCTCTCCTGGGTGAAGAGCAGTGACGATCGATGGGGATGTGGACTCTTTGCTCTCCTGGCTGAAGAGCAGTGACTATCGATGGGGGTGTGGACACTTTATGCTCCTGGGTGAAGAGCAGTGACTATCGATGGGGGTGTGGACTCTTTGCTCTCCTGGGTGAAGAGCAGTGACTATCGATGGGGGTGTGGACTCTTTGTGCCCCTGGGTGAAGAGCAGTGACTATCGATGGGGATGTGGACTCTTTGCTCTCCTGGGTGAAGAGCAGTGACTATCGATGGGGATGTGCACTCTTTGTGCTCCTGGGTGAAGAGCAGTGACTATCGATGGGGATGTGGACTCTTTGCTCTCCTGGGTGAAGAGCAGTGACTATCGATGGGGATGTGGACTCTTTGCTCTCCTGGGTGAAGAGCAGTGACTATCGATGGGGGTGTGGACTCTTTGCTCTCCTGGGTGAAGAGCAGTGACGATCGATGGGGATGTGGACACTTTGCTCTCCTGGGTGAAGAGCAGTGACTATCGATGGGGGTGTGGGCTCTTTGTGCCCCTGGGTGAAGAGCAGTGACTATCGATGGGGATGTGGACTCTTTGCTCTCCTGGGTGAAGAGCAGTGACTATCGATGGGGATGTGGACTCTTTGCTCTCCTGGGTGAAGAGCAGTGACGATCGATGGGGATGTGGACACTTTGCTCTCCTGGGTGAAGAGCAGTGACTATCGATGGGGGTGTGGGCTCTTTGTGCCCCTGGGTGAAGAGCAGTGACTATCGATGGGGATGTGGACTCTTTGCTCTCCTGGGTGAAGAGTAGTGACGATCGATGGGGATGTGGACACTTTGCTCTCCTGGGTGAAGAGCAGTGACTATCGATGGGGGTGTGGGCTCTTTGTGCCCCTGGGTGAAGAGCAGTGACTATCGATGGGGGTGTGGACTCTTTGCTCTCCTGGGTGAAGAGCAGTGACTATCGATGGGGATGTGGACTCTTTGCTCTCCTGGGTGAAGAGCAGTGACTATCGATGGGGATGTGGACTCTTTGCTCTCCTGGGTGAAGAGCAGTGACTATCGATGGGGATGTGGACACTTTGCTCTCCTGGGTGAAGAGCAGTGACGATCGATGGGGATGTGGACTCTTTGCTCTCCTGGGTGAAGAGCAGTGACTATCGATGGGGATGTGGACTCTTTGCTCTCCTGGGTGAAGAGCAGTGACTATCGATGGGGAGTGTGGACTCTTTGCTCTCCTGGGTGAAGAGCAGTGACTATCGATGGGGATGTGGACTCTTTGTGCCCCTGGGTGAAGAGCAGTGACTATCGATGGGGATGTGCACTCTTTGTGCCCCTGGGTGAAGAGCAGTGACTATCGATGGGGATGTGGACTCTTTGCTCTCCTGGGTGAAGAGCAATGACTATCGATGGGGGTGTGGACTCTTTGTGCTCCTGGGTGAAGAGCAGTGACTATCGATGGGGGTGTGGACTCTTTGTGCTCCTGGGTGAAGAGCAGTGACTATCGATGGGGATGTGGACTCTTTGCTCTCCTGGATGAAGAGCAGTGACTATCGATGGAGATATGGACTCTTTGCTCTCCTGGGTGGAGAGCAGTGACTATCGATGGGGATGTGGACTCTTTGCTCTCCTGGGTGAAGAGCAGTGACTATCGATGGGGATGTGGACTCTTTGCTCTCCTGAGTGAAGAGCAGTGACTATCGATGGGGGTGTGGACTCTTTGCTCTCCTGGGTGAAGAGCAGTGACTATCGATGGGGATGTGGACTCTTTGCTCTCCTGGGTGAAGAGCAGTGACTATCGATGGGGATGTGGACTCTTTGCTCTCCTGGGTGAAGAGCAGTGACTATCGATGGGGATGTGGACTCTTTGCTCTCCTGGGTGAAGAGCAGTGACTATCGATGGGGATGTGGACTCTTTGCTCTCCTGGGTGAAGAGCAGTGACTATCGATGGGGGTGTGGACTCTTTGCTCTCCTGGGTGAAGAGCAGTGACTATCGATGGGGATGTGGACTCTTTGCTCTCCTGAGTGAAGAGCAGTGACTATCGATGGGGGTGTGGACTCTTTGCTCTCCTGGGTGAAGAGCAGTGACTATCGATGGGGGTGTGGACTCTTTGCTCTCCTGGGTGACGAGCAGTGACTATCGATGGGGATGTGGACACTTTGCTCTCCTGGGTGAAGAGCAGTGACTATCGATGGGGATGTGGACTCTTTGCTCTCCAGGTTGAAGAGCAGTGACTATCGATGGGGATGTGGACTCTTTGCTCTCCTGGGTGAAGAGCAGTGACTATCGATGGGGATGTGGACTCTTTGCTCTCCAGGTTGAAGAGCAGTGACTATCGATGGGGATGTGGACTCTTTGCTCTCCAGGTTGAAGAGCAGTGACGATCGATGGGGAGTGTGGACTCTTTGCTCTCCTGGGTGAAGAGCAGTGACTATCGATGGGGATGTGGACTCTTTGCTCTCCTGGGTGAAGAGCAGTGACTATCGATGGGGGTGTGGACTCTTTGCTCTCCTGGGTGAAGAGCAGTGACTATCGATGGGGGTGTGGACTCTTTGCTCTCCTGGGTGAAGAGCAGTGACTATCGATGGGGATGTGGACTCTTTGCTCTCCTGGGTGAAGAGCAGTGACTATCGATGGGGGTGTGGACTCTTTGCTCTCCTGGGTGAAGAGCAGTGACTATCGATGGGGGTGTGGACTCTTTGCTCTCCTGGGTGAAGAGCAGTGACTATCGATGGGGGTGTGGACTCTTTGTGCTCCTGGGTGACGAGCAGTGACTATCGATGGGGGTGTGGACTCTTTGCTCTCCTGGGTGAAGAGCAGTGACTATCGATGGGCGCGTGGACTCTTTGTGCTCCTGGGTGACGAGCAGTGACTATCGATGGGGGTGTGGACTCTTTGCTCTCCTGGGTGAAGAGCAGTGACTATCGATGGGGATGTGGACTCTTTGCTCTCCTGGGTGAAGAGCAGTGACTATCGATGGGGGTGTGGACTCTTTGCTCTCCTGGGTGACGAGCAGTGACTATCGATGGGGATGTGGACTCTTTGCTCTCCTGGGTGAAGAGCAGTGACTATCGATGGGGATGTGGACACTTTGCGCCCCTGGGTGACGAGCAGTGACTATCGATGGGGATGTGGACACTTTGCTCTCCTGGGTGAAGAGCAGTGACTATCGATGGGGGTGTGGACTCTTTGCTCTCCAGGGTGAAGAGCAGTGACTATCGATGGGGATGTGGACTCTTTGCTCTCCTGGGTGAAGAGCAGTGACTATCGATGGGCGTGTGGACTCTTTGTGCTCCTGGGTGAAGAGCAGTGACTATCGATGGGGGTGTGGACTCTTTGTGCCCCTGGGTGAAGAGCAGTGACGATCGATGGGGGTGTGGACACTTTGCTCTCCTGGGTGAAGAGCAGTGACTATCGATGGGGATGTGGACTCTTTGTGCTCCTGGGTGAAGAGCAGTGACTATCGATGGGGATGTGGACTCTTTGCTCTCCTGGGTGAAGAGCAGTGACTATCGATGGGGATGTGGACTCTTTGTGCTCCTGGGTGAAGAGCAGTGACGATCGATGGGGATGTGGACTCTTTGTGCTCCTGGGTGAAGAGCAGTGACGATCGATGGGGATGTGGTCTCTTTGTGCTCCTGGGTGAAGAGCAGTAACTATCGATGGGGGTGTGGACTCTTTGCTCTCCTGGGTGACGAGCAGTGACTATCGATGGGGATGTGGACTCTTTGCTCTCCTGGGTGAAGAGCAGTGACTATCGATGGGGATGTGGACTCTTTGCTCTCCTGGGTGACGAGCAGTGACTATCGATGGGGATGTGGACTCTTTGCTCTCCTGGGTGAAGAGCAGTGACTATCGATGGGGATGTGGACTCTTTGCTCTCCTGGGTGAAGAGCTGTGACTATCGATGGGGATGTGGACTCTTTGCTCTCCTGGGTGAAGAGCAGTGACTATCGATGGGGATATTGACTCTTTGCTCTCCTGGGTGAAGAGCAGTGACTATCGATGGGGATGTGGACACTTTGCTCTCCTGGGTGAAGAGCAGTGACTATCGATGGGGATGTAGACTCTTTGCTCTCCTGGGTGAAGAGCAGTGACTATCGATGGGGGTGTGGACTCTTTGCTCTCCTGGGTGAAGAGCAGTGACTATCGATGGGGATGTGGACTCTTTGCTCTCCTGGGTGACGAGCCGTGACTATCGATGGGGGTGTGGACTCTTTGCTCTCCTGGGTGAAGAGCAGTGACTATCGATGGGGATGTGGACTCTTTGTGCCACTGGGTGAAGAGCAGTGACTATCGATGGGGATGTGGACTCTTTGTGCCCCTGGGTGAAGAGCAGTGACTATCGATGGGGATGTGGTCTCTTTGCTCTCCTGAGTGAAGAGCAGTGACTATCGATGGGGGTGTGGACTCTTTGCTCTCCTGGGTGAAGAGCAGTGACTATCGATGGGGGTGTGGACTCTTTGCTCTCCTGGGTGAAGAGCAGTGACTATCGATGGGGGTGTGGACTCTTTGTGCCCCTGGGTGAAGAGCAGTGACTATCGATGGGGATGTGGACTCTTTGCTCTCCTGGGTGAAGAGCAGTGACTATCGATGGGGATGTGCACTCTTTGTGCTCCTGGGTGAAGAGCAGTGACTATCGATGGGGATGTGGACTCTTTGCTCTCCTGGGTGAAGAGCAGTGACTATCGATGGGGATGTGGACTCTTTGCTCTCCTGGGTGAAGAGCAGTGACTATCGATGGGGATGTGGACTCTTTGCTCTCCTGGGTGAAGAGCAGTGACTATCGATGGGGATGTGGACACTTTGCTCTCCTGGGTGAAGAGCAGTGACTATCGATGGGGATGTGGACTCTTTGCTCTCCTGGGTGAAGAGCAGTGACTATCGATGGGGATGTGGACTCTTTATGCTCCTGGGTGAAGAGCCTTGGTCGGAGCGTTTTTTGGTATCTTTGGTGCGGAGAACAGCACCCATATTATGCAGCCCACCCAGATTTCTCTGTGTGAGGGGCGCGCCATTCTCTAGGCCCAGTATCCTGAAATGCGGCCCCAGCGAATACTCTCATCGTGGGCTTAAAGATCACAGCAGCATCATTAGTCCTTTCTCATTTACATAAATGACTTGGATTCTGAAACTGACTGCAAGGTTGTCAAATTTGCAGATGACATTAAGATAGGCAATGCAGTAAAAACCAAGGATAAAGCCAAGGACTTGCAGGGGGATTTGGATCATTAGGCAAACAGATGGCAGATAAAATTCAATACCGACAAATGCAAAATAATGGACCAATTAAAGTGGGATGCAAGTGCAAAATTATTGGGACAGAGTTAGTACAAGGTGGTCAGAAACAGACCTGGGAATGATAGTGGACTAGTCTTTGGCAACGTCTAGACAATGTTTGGAGACAAGCTAACAAAATACTTGAAGATGTAGTCAGAAGAACAAGCGAGGTTGGGTCTGCCTTCAGAAGGAAGTTGATCAATAACCTTAATGACATCTCTTGCATCACACTGAGCAACCTAAAAGATTGTCAAAGAGTGTGCAGTAGTGCATGGAGGATTAACACTGCTAGAATACGTTATGGAGTGCGTGGATATATGCACAAGGAGCCCTTGAGGCCAGACGCAGTAGAGCTGACTTTCCTCTGTGCTGTCCTGGATTTGAAGTTTTTTTTATTCGTTCATGGGATGTGGGCGTAGCTGGCGAGGCCAGCATTTATTGCCCATCCCGAATTGCCCTTGAGAAGGAGGTGGTGAGCCTCCTTCTTGAACCGCTGCAGTCCGTATGGTGAAGGTTCTCCCACAGTGCTGTTAGGGAGTTCCAGGATTTTGACCCAGCGACGATGAAGGAACGGCGATATATTTCCAAGTCGGGATGGTGTGTGACTTGGAGGGGAACGTGCAGGTGGTGTTGTTCCAATGTACCTGCTGCTCTTGTCCTTCTAGGTGGTAGAGGTCGCGGGTTTGGGAGGTGCTGTCGAAGAAGCCTTGGTGAGTTGCTGCAGTGCATCCTGTGGATGGTGCACACTGCAGCCATGGTGCGCTGATGGTGAAGGGAGTGAATGTTTAGGGAGGTGGATGGGATGCCAATCAAGCGGGCTGCTTTGTCCTGGATGGTGTCGAGCTTCTTGAGTGTTGTTGGAGCTGCACTCATCCAGGCAAGTGGAGAGTATTCCATCACACTCCTGACTTGTGCCTTGTAGATGGTGGAAAGGCTTTGGGGAGTCAGGAGGTGAGTCACTCACCGCAGAACACCCAGCCCTTGTAGCCACAGTATTTATATGGCTGGTCCAGTTAAGTTTCTGGTCAATGGTGACCCCCAGAATGTTGATGGTGGGGGAATTCGGCGATGGTAATGCCGTTGAATGTCAAGGGGAGGTGGTTAGACTCTCTCTTGTTGGAGATGGTCATTGCCTGGCACTTGTCTGGCGTGAATGTTACTTGCCACTTATGAACCCAAGCCTGGATGTTGTCCAGGTCTTGCTGCATGCGGGCTCGGACTGCTGCATTATTTGAGGGGTTGCGAATGGAACTGAACACTGTGCAATCATCAGCGAACATCCCCATTTCTGACCTTATGATGGAGAGAAGGTCATTGATGAAGCAGCTGAAGATGGTTGGGCCTAGGACACTGCCCTGAGGAACTCCTGCAGCAATGCCCTGGGGCTGAGATGATTGGCCTCCAACAACCACTACCATCTTCCTTTGTGCTGGGTATGACTCCAACCACTGGAGCGTTTTCCCCCTGATTCCCATTGACTTCAATTTTACTAGGGCTCCTTGGTGCCACACTCGGTCAAATGCTGCCTTGATGTCAAGAGCAGTCACTCTCACCTCACCTCTGGAATTCAGCTCTTTTGTCCATGTTTGGACCAAGGCTGTAATGAGGTCTGGAGCCGAGTGGCCCTGGCGGAACCCAAACTGAGCATCGGTGAGCAGGTTATTGGTGAGTAAGTGCTGCTTGATAGCACTGTCGACCACACATTCCATCACTTTGCTGATGATTGAGAGTAGACTGATGGGGCGGTAATTGGCCGGATTGGATTTGTCCTGCTTTTTGTGGACAGGACATACATGGGCAATTTTCCACATTGTCGGGTAGATGTCAGTGTTGTAGCTGTACTGGAATAGCTTGGCTAGAGGCGCAGCTAGTTCTGAAGCACAAGTCTTCAGCACTACAGCCGGGATGTTGTCGGGGCCCATAGCCTTTGCAGTATCCAGTGCACTCAGACGTTTCGTGATATCAGGTGGAGTGAATCAAATTGGCTGAAGACTGGCTTCTGTGATGGTGGGGATATCGGGAGGAGGCCGAGATGGATCATCCACTCGGCACTTCTGGCTGAAGATGGTTGCAAATGCTTCAGCCTTGTCTTTTGCACTCACGTGCTGGACTCCACCATCACTGAGGATGGGGATGTTTGCAGAGCCTCCTCCTCCCATTAGTTGTTTAATTGTCCACCACCATTCACGACTGGATGTGGCAGGACTGCAGAGCTTTGATCTGATCCGTTGGTTGTGGATCGCTTGGCTCTGTCTATAGCATGTGGCTTCCTCTGTTTAGCATGCATGTAGTCCTGAGTTGCAGCTTAATCAGGTTGGCACCTCATTTTTTGGTACGCCTGGTGCTGCTCCTGGCATGCTCTTCCACACTCCTCATTGAACCAGGGTTGATCCCCTGGCTTGTTGGTAATGGTAGAGTGAGGAATATGCCGGGCCATGAGGTTACAGATTGTGCTGGAATACAATTCTGCTGCTGCTTATGGCCCACAGCGCCTCATGGATGCCCAGTTTTGAGCTGCTAGATCTGTTCTGAATCGAATTAAAGAACGCACATCTACGTTTGATTGTACCCTGTTTGTTGAACTGCTTTTAATAAATTAATAAATTATCGATCCCATTTGGCACGGTGCTAGTGCCACACAACACATTGGATGGTATCCTCAGTGCGAAGACCGGACTTCGTCTCCACGAGGACTGTGCGGTGGTCACTCCTTCCAATACTATCATGCACATTTCTAAAACTGATTTCCTTTTGGGTGAATTCTGATAATCATTACTTCTTGAGTACTCTGACTCAATATGGGTTTCTAGAAAAACAGTATGTGTCATCAGTGAAATCTTTTGTTGAGGATTAACACATCTGTCGTTAAAACCCAATGTTTGTGAACAGAATTGGAAACAATCACAGAGGATTGGTAAATGAAACCTGCATATGGAATTCTGTGGTGGACTTTGATCCTTCATTGAAGATTGGTAAATGATTAGATAGAACTTGCTGTTTTGAATTGTGTGAGCAGAATTATTGTAATTCTTTAAGGGGTATTCTTTCGAGCTTTGTAACCCAAACAGAGTAACTGTTGAGACATGGATTAGGGGAAGAAACAGTGACAACTGATAGGGTCAAATAGCCACCCAATGTCAGACAAGTCGAGTCATGTGCTTGGCTAGCAATTGACTTCCTATTGTGTAGATGCAAATGGTGTCACTCGAGTCCACATCTAATCTCGTTAATGTTCGGCGACTTTGAACTTATTACTTGGTGAAAGACAATCAGAGCCATCAAGTCAAAGGGAGGTGGATGAAGACACAATGATCTGCATAAGATCAAGCCCTGGAAAAACATACATAAGATAATTAGCTTTGAACTTGCTACTTGTTGAACGACAGAGACAACCGGTCTAGGAAACAAAGATGAATCAAGTACAGGGAAGTCCCACTTCACTCTAGACAGGACACGGTAATCTGGGTGAGATCAAGCTTTGATGGGAGAAATGTCATACATGGTTGGAGAGAACAAAGACACAACAACCTTTGTGGAGAAATGGCCATTTCAAAGCCAGTTGTCTTTAAGTGGAGTTTGAATGGCAGACAGACATGATCAGTCTCTGTGTATTAAATAGTTTTCGGTAGAAAAGTCCAGAGTATGAGTAAAAGGTAGCATAAAGGGAGCATGCTTTGGCATGCAGTGGTGTACAATACTGAAGCTGCTGTCGCTACTATACGGTATCCAGAGACAGGTCGGAATTAAAGAACGCACATCTACGTTTGATTGTACCCTGTTTGTTGAACTGCTTTTAATAAAGGATAGACCTTCTTTTAATTGGAAGAAGCCTACCGTATTCTGCTTACTACAAGTATTCATTAACATAGAAGACTACCACATTCGTTAACAGTAACTATGGCACCTGGCACTCAAGGGAAGATTAAAGGGGAGCTTGCAAATTACCCATGGGATAAAACTGGAGATCAAGAGAATTTTCAAAGGGAATAGAAAAGACTAAAATGAAAGTACAAAGAAAAAAGTAGGAGGAAGAGAGGGTGAGAAGTGGAGTGAAGCACTGAAGACAGAGAGGACACAGAGAAGGAAACAAAATATAATACAAAAGAAGACGTGGAAGGGGAAATGAAGAGAGACAATAAGAAACAGTTTTAATAGAATTAAAAGTTTCTGGAATGAATCCAGTAAAGTTTTGGGAAAATATAACTATATATTCAGAGGATGAATCTGAGGGAAAAGATGTCCCTATTGGTAATAAATAAAATGGAGTGAAGAGTCAAAATGAGATTTGTTGAGGAGCCCAATTCTCACCTGTCCAGATAGGTGAGAGCTTCTGCAGCAACTCAGATACTGAATCCGCTGTCAAGTGAGAGATAAAACCTGACCTTATGTTTGAAAAGAAATGTAAGGGACTAAAGAGTGCGAGTTACAGATAGAGGTGGAGGCCAACACAATAGACAACAGCAACATAAATAACACGAGCTACGGGAAACCAGAACTGAAGTCCCACATTTATAATACCATCTGCATCAGCAAGAGTGAAAGACAGGATAAAGGTTACTGTTGGTGATCATAGCAGAAGAAGTGGTGTGATTGTATGACATTCTTCTCTCCTGTATTTTAGCAAAGGTATTAAGCCATTTAAAATAAGAGTTGGTGCTTACTGTAAGATGGAAGCTGAATGTCATATGAATATGTTAAGCATGTGCCTTCTATTATTAACAGTAATTCCTAGCCTTACAAGTTGTGAGGTGAGACATAACAGGAAAATTGTCTACTGAAGGAAAATGTATTAATGAAGGACATGAAACGGGGAAATGAGAAACAATCAAGCAGCATTTGAAGAGGAACCAGTCTGAGAATTGCAGTGGCCAAAACAGTAAATTCTAGGGTTTGAGTGGGAAAAGTTGACTCGAACCTCAGACAATCCTGAACCATGTCAGCGGAAACCTATAGAAAATCATGGAGGAAACCGATTCTGAAATTGTGGGTAAAAGATTCTCATCCTTTAAAAAAAGGGGGGTAAATGTGTTAAGTATCTGCTTTTGATCTTAAGGAAGAAGGTGATTGTTTAGGGAGGGAATTTCATTACACCGTCCATATACAATTCATTGCCATTCAGGACTGTTCTTCCTTCAAAGGGCTCATCTACACAACCCAGCTCAGACATGATCTTCTAACAGTCGGAAGAAGAGACCCTTATGGGCCACTTGAAATGTAGGAGCCATTGAACTCAGCATAATTTGTAATCAGACCAATTGTTTAGGAACAGTCTGGTCTTCTTTGTGCCTTCATCTCACCCGATCAGCATAGCCTTCTATTCCTTTCTCCCTCATGTACTTATCTGGCTTCCCCTTAAATACATCTATGCTATTCACCTCAACCACTCCTTTTGGTAGTGAGTTCCACATTCTAACCACTCTCTGGGTAAAGAAGTTTCTCCTGAATTCCTTATTGGATTTACAAAGATACGAACAATGACGGACAGGAAAAGACCCTTTGGTCTACCCAGTGTGTCCCACACAATTGTATATGTACACTCCCCACCCCACCCAAAACCAAGGGTGGGGCAAAAAATTAGATCAAAACCCAGGCCAATTTGGGGGAAAAATCTGGGAAATTCCTCTCCACCCCCCAACCCCCGCCCCCCCCACAGGCGGTTGAAACTAGACCAGGTGATCACTTCGGCTCTGATAATTCCATGCAGTCCCCATGTTTTGAGAGAGGCGATCTCCAGCCCAGCCAGAAACTGGTCCAGCTCTCGCTTGAAGGAAATCAGCATATCGGCATGAACCGGCAGCCTGTTCCAGAGGTCCATCTCCGGTCATCTAACCTCGATCTGGCCTTATACAACTTAAAATTGTGACCCCCTAGTCCTCTCTAACATATTTAATTGGAACAAACTGTCAACTCGCACACAATCTATCCCCTTCATCTTCTTATAAACCTCAATCAGATCATCCCTAAGTCTACGCTTCTCAATGTGTACAGCCCCAGCTCTTTTAGCCTATCATGATAACCAGGATGTTTTACACTGGGAATTAGTCTAGTGGCCGTCCTCTGCACCCTTTCCAAAGCCTCAATATCATGAACCATGTGAGGAGACCAAAACTGGACACAGTATTCCAAATGAGGCCTGACCAAGGTCTGTACAAGGATAAAATAGTTTGCTTTGTGTTCTAGTCAATTGTCCTGTAAATGGACCCCAAAACCCTATTCGCTCCAGCAATCGCTTCATGGCATTGCTCATGAACCTTTAGAGATCTGTGCACTGGATCACCCAGATCTCTTTCTTTCTCCATCTGCTTTAATGCTTTTCCCTGAAGGGTGTATGTTTGTTGAGCATTTGTCCTGCCCACATGCGTAACGCTGCACTTCTCCAAATTAAACATCATTTGCCAATCACGAGCCTAATCCCCCAACACATCAAGATCTGCCTGAAGCAGTCGAACATCGTCTACAGTCCTGACACTTGCACAGATCTTGGTATCATCTGCAAACTTGCAGATCGTTCCCCCAACACCTACATCTAGATCATTAATAAAAATAGTAAAGAACAACGGTCCCAACACCTCTCCCTGTGGGACACCACTGGTGACCGGTCTCCAAACAGATCCAAATCCATCTATAACTACTTTCTGCCGACAGTCTTCCAACCAGTTCTCAATCCAGCTCAATATATTACCACTAATACCAGACCTTGTAGAGAAGCCTCTTGTGCAGTACCTTGTCAAAAGATTTTTGGAAGTCTAAGTAGGCAATGTCTACTGGACTTCCCTCATCCACCATCTTGTTCACTTCTTCAAAAAATATAATCAAATTTATTAGCCATGACCTTTTTTCAAAGCAATGTTGGGTGTCCCTAATGTGTCCCTGTCTATCCATGTAATCATATGTTGCATTCCTAATGATTCCCTCAGGCATCTTTCCTAATACTGATATCAAACTACTGGGTCCATCTTGTCTCCTTATTTAAAGATAGGGACTACATTATCCTCCTTCCAGTCTACGGGAACCGTCCCAGAGTGCAGTGAGCTGTTAAAAATACGGGCAAGGGGCTCGCACAGCACGTGTCCCATCTCCCTGAGGACCCTCGGGTGGATATCATCCGGCTCGGCTGCTCTATCTATTTTCAGGTTCTTAATTCGACCTAAAACAATAAGTTCATCTATGTTACTATTACTAGATTTATTATTAACATCATTAAATTCTAACAATCGAGCATTGTCTTCAAATATGAACACCGATGCAAAGATCTCATTTAATATTTCTGCCATACCCAGTGAGTCCTTTGTAACCTGTCCTTGAGCGTTCTTCAATGGCCCAATACAGTCTTTGACAGTCCTCTGACCCGTCACATAACTGAAAAAGCTTTTCACATTACTTCCACAATTGTCTACAATCCTCTTTTCCATTATCCTTTTTTTAGCTGATCTAATAGCAGCCTTCGTTTTCTTTAGCTGTTCTTTGTTAATTAACTCTGTTTAGTTGAGTATTAGATGTATTAAGTATGCTGGAATATTTTTGTTTACATCCCATACATGACCAGTCAGCCACCTTGGCTTTGGGTACATATTTGTCTTCCACATTTTTTAATCTTGTTCTTATCAGTCTCATCAACACCTAACAGGGATGGCCAATTAACCTGTTCCAAATCGTCTGCCATTTTAGCAAAGTTTGCCCATCTGAAATCTGGTACGAGTTGTAGATTTTCAGTACCTTTGGTTCCACCAGCCAATTGAAACCTTATAATATTGTGGTCACTGTTGCCCAGATGCTGCCCCACATGGAAGCCCGATATGAGGTCAGCCTCACTACTAAACACTAAGGGCTATAAATTGGGCCGCATAGTGCCCATTTTGTAGGCGCTACGTCGCCTCCTAAGGGCCCAAAATGGCATCCAGATTGCACGCGCACACTTCTAGCGTGACATGCGCCGGACGCCATCTTGGTAAAGGCGATGGTGCACGTGCAGATAACGAACGCCAGCAGCGTATAAAGTAGAGAGAATATGTGGTAGATCAGTGTGCAACACTGATTTAAAGGGACAGATACGATTTTGGAACTCAACGCTCCAGCCAATGCACTGTCTTAACCACGCACTGCTGAACAGGTCGTAAACAACATGAAGGACCCCCCCACCCCACCAGCTCTATTTAAAGAAGTTACAGGTTAGTTGCTGGACTATTGCTTCTGGCTGCTGATGCATTTGTACCTATTTTTGGAGGTCCCCTGTCCTTGAATACTAAGACTAGGGGACATAGCCGAAAAATTAGAGCCAGGACTTGCAGGAGTGAAGTTAGGAAACGCTTCTACACGCAAAGGGTGGTAAAAGTTTGGAACTCTCTTCTGCAAACTCCAGTTGATGCTAGCTCAATTGTTCATTTTAAATCTGAGATTGATAGATTTTTGTTAACCAAAGGTATTAAGGGATATGGGGCTAAGGCGGGTATATGGAGTTAGGTCACAGATCAACCATGATCTCATTGAATGATGGAACAGGCTCAAGGGGCTAAATGGCCTACTCCTATTCCTATCTTCCTATGTTCCTATAATAAAGTTTCAGTGCTCCACAGGGAGTGGGCTGTCTTGCTGACAGGCAACAGCAAGGGCACTGGCAGAGTGGCAGGGGTGGGACAGGAATGCTGTCATCCTGAGAGAGGACAGTAGATTCATGTTCCATGGGGCCACTGCCACTTGCTGCCTCCTGTTATGCGCCATCTTCTCCTGCAAGAAAGTGGGACGTGTGTCGCTGAGTGTCCTGCAGGATGTTTGGGTGATGTGGCTGTCATGGTTGAATAGCCAGCGTGTGTGACCTGTAAGTTGTGGGTGTGTGGCTTGCAAAAGTTGTAGTATGTGAGGGTGAGAGGAAGCATCTGATTGGAAGAGTTGAGTACTGATTGAAAGAGTTTGTTGGTATGTGGGTGATGGGGGATGGTGTGTGGAGCAGTGGATGAGGCTAGTGGTGCAGTTGGTAGGAGACGCCACTTGACCTCACTCACCTTGACCACTCATGTCAAATCATTGAACTTCTTCCTGCACTGCATCCATGTTCATGGTGCTATGCGCCTGGCATTGACTTCGTCCCCCACTGCCTCGTGAGCATATGTCTGGAGGGCCTCTTGCCCCACTGCGGATATAGGATGCCCCTCCTTCTATCCACCAAGGCCTTTAATGTATCATCAGAGAACCTTGGTGCACACCCTCTCGCAGGCCTGGAACAAACTCTGATCAGCAGATCGGTGAGGTCTGCCGTGCAGATTGGAGGATGTGGGATTTAGTAGTGCGCAACCATTATTCAATGTTTTAACATAACTCAACAGTTTGTAAACATATGGACGGGACCTGCACCTGTGTTTCACGTGTGCGATGTCTGATCTCTGTCAAGACTTCACGCGGACTTATATCTTACATTTTGCAAATAAGGAGGTGCAGGCTGCCTTTTAAGTGGTGCTAACCACTCGCAATGTCAGGCCCCTCCTGCTGGTGAGCAGCCACTAAACAGCGCAGCTAGGCCTGGCTGCTCACAGAAATCAGGTAAATGACCAGGCAGCATGAATGTTACGTGCTAGATCTAATATATGGTTACCTTGTTGCGTCAGGAAACAGTCCTGTATATTTTCAACAAATTTTTCAGGTGCACTTGCCACCGCAACAGAGGGTAAACCAACAGGCCACTAAATTCCAGGAAAATTAAAGCCATCCATCAAACAAAGGTAGAATGGGGACAAGTCGGTGGACCTCCTCGTGGATCTGCTCCAGGGCCTGGCCAAGGTTTCCATCCACAGGTCCAGATTGAACACGGCCCACGGGGGCAGTCGCTCCGGCTGCCTGCCTCTCTTCCGCTGCTTTCTGTGTGCCCAGCTGGCCCTGGAGAAGGAGCACACGGTGTCCACTGGTATGCTTGAGGCCTGCCGCGACCACGTCTGAAAGGCTTGGAGGGCACGGTGGAAACATTGTTATTTAATTTGTTAAGTTTCCTTTGGGTTTTTTTTTATGATTTGGGCTTTATTATTTGTGCCTCTCAAAAAAAGGGGGCACTTTTGTTAGTTTATTTTGGTTGACGACACTGGGGCAACCCAGTGTCTCCGTATTGGTCAATTAAAAGTAGAAATTTGTTTCCATAGTAACTCATCACGTTCAGGTGTCTGACCTGGGGCTCTATAATAATTACCAATAATTAGTCTCTGCCCGTGAGCTTGGTCCACTTGAATGCAGATAGCCTCAGCTGTATCTAATGAGGCAAAATCTGGTCTCTCTCTCTCGGGCAGTTAGTTTCTTACTGATAAAAATAGCAACTCCCACCTCCTCTTTGACCGACTCTATCCTTTCTGAATCCCTTGTAGCCTTTTAGGTGAATTTCTGTCCCATCACTTTCATCTAGCCTTGTCTCAGAAATGCACAAAATATCATTTTTTTTCCAACACGGGATATGATTGTGGTTCTAACACTCGTCGCATTTACATAGGAACAATTTAAAAAGGTCTTTCATCTGCCTTCTTAGAGTTATTTATCCTTATAGGCCCCCTACCTGGTTTAACAGCGTGTTTAGAACCTATGCAATGATCGGGTCAGTAAAGCTATCTTTAAACATATCTGCACTGTTCCCATGCTGATCTAATTTAAGTGCTTTCGAAAAGCAAACTCAACACCCTCTGCGAGCCTTTGTGCTCCCTGGAAGTTTAGATGGAGGCCGTCGTTCTAAACAACTTACCCTGTCCAGCGAATAGGTCCCAGTTATCAATGAAGTGGAGCTGCTTCTTTTTACAAAGACCCCGAAGCCAGATGTTGAATCCTGTGATTCGGTTGTTCCTCTCCAGCGGTCTGGACGTGACTGGTAATAGCCCCGAGACCACTACCCTTGCACCCACTCTGAAGGTCAGCAATGAGGTCCTCGTAAGAATCCTGAAAAACAAATGGATTTCTGTCCATCATATCACTAGTATTGCTATGTAAACCTACTACAGTACTCACCTTTCATGAGGTCGTCCACACCATCCCAGAGATCAGCCACCTTGGCTCCTGGAAAACAAAAGACTGCTCTTAACAGAACCTTACCTCTATATATGGTGCAGACAGTGTGCCTTATGATAGAGTCCCCTATGAGGATTGCACGCTGCTTCTCTCTATTCCTTGGCTGTACCCCCGATGTTGTCCTCTTGATCTTTGTAGCCTTTCCCTTACCTTTTCCAGATGGCTTATAAGAACATTGAGGTTGAGCGGTGTCACTGGTGCTGAACTCACGGCCTGTTGCGTCCACCAAATCAAGAAGCAGGTCAAACCTATTTGGAGCAACGAAGAAGTGAAGGATCCAGTAATATCTATTTCAGACAATGATGAATTACCTTTCATCCCTGTCAGGAACACATCAAAATCCACCAAGTAGGATAGTTGTTCAATCTGCTGCTTCAAGCAGACAATCTCTTGCTGCAGAGACAAAATCTGAACACATTTAACCCAAGTGAAAGCCCCACAATGCTTAACCTCAACACCATCCCTCTCCAATGTTACCTTAAAGGTGTACATGGAGCACACCTCATACTGTAGTCGCTCTTCATTTCCTTGGGGCCCATGGTTTTCCCTCTTTACGTAGTATATATCTGTTCAGAAAGAAAGAAAACAAAGAGACAGGTAGAACAAGTAGTGATACAATTAGCTCCCACTGGTCCAACTCCCTTGGTCACAACTCCCAGATGGAGATTTCCACACTCCGCTCACCTCACACTCTGCTGACGTGACCATCTAATCTTTATGGCTCCTAGTTTAGGACTGTGGTGTTAATACCTCTTGATCAGTGTTACATTTGAAGGAAAGGATTAACTGTGCCCCTTTTAAACAGGATGTGGAGATGCCGGTGATGGACTGGGGTGGACAAATGTAAGGAATCTTACAACACCACGTTATAGTCCAACAGTTTTATTTGAAAATCACAAGCTTTCGGAGATTATCCCCTTCGTCAGGTGAGTGAGTGAAAGGTTCTCAAATCGCATATCTTATATTAGGCTGGGACACGATCACACCAATCAAAGGTGTCGTTGGTGTTCAGACTGGTTAGCCACGGAAAACAGTACATCCCAGTATACTGTTTTTCTCCTGCTGGTGGGGTTACGCTACACGTAACCCCACCAGCAGGAAAAAAAAGTTATCTGTTTTTAATACAACTGGACATTCTCTCTCTCTCTGCCTTTCGGGTCTCTTTCTCTCTCTGGCTTTGTAATCTGACCCATTGTGTATTCTGTATACTGGGATGTAATGTTTTCCGTGGCTAACCTGTCTGAACACCAACGACACCTTTGATTGGTGTGATCGTGTCCCAGCCTAATATAAGATATGCGATTTGAGAACCTTTCACTCACTCACCTGACGAAGGAGATAATCTCCGAAAGCTTGTGCTTTTCAAATAAAACTGTTGGACTATAACCTGGTGTTGTAAGATTCCTTTTAAACAGTACATTTGAAAGCTGCAAACACAGCAACAGCAAAAATTGGAAAAGCTTCCAGATGTTTCTAACAGGCCTTTGGCTAGTAAAAACAACTGATAAGGAAGGGAAGGAGTACAACACAAAGTAATTAAGCCAGCTAGAATTGGAGGCACCCAGGCCATAAGAAGAGTCTGCACACAGATAAGAGAGGCCCTACACATTTCCACGGCTTGAAGGAGAGAGTCTTCCTATGATAAGAGAGGATTACACATTCCAATGTCTGAAGAAGAGGATTTTCACACATTTACGAGGTGTCCCACATCCAATGGTCTGAGATAATTGCATTTGGTTTTAACTGAAGTACATCAAAGAGACCTGGTAATGAATGAAGCCCAGCAACAGGAGGAGCGATTGGACAAAAATTACACTTTCCCCAATCGTACGTCCCATTGGACATCGTGACAAAAACAGACACTGCAGTCGAAGGAGCTTGAAAGAAAGCTCCGCTTACAGGAAGATCGTCCAAAAAGAAAAACGACAAAGAAATGACCTCAAATGTCAAGAAGAGCTGACCACTCTAACTGCCTTGATGCAAAAACCCTTGGCTTTTAAGGTTGTATGTATTGCTTATTTTGCCTGAATCGTTTAAATCATTAAATGATCACATTGCAAAGTGTATAATGGGTAGAATAAGGTTGTATGCATGCTTGATTTTCTTCATGCTTATATGCATTAGAACATCACTAAATAATCACTTTCGATTAACAAAACTACTGTGATTGTGACTTTCTTTAATTAACTATTGTCCAGGGTCAAGAATCACTGGAAAATCAGGATTATCCTACAGGACTCCCCCACATGTGGAAACATCTTCTTTATATCTACTCTAATCGAATCCATCATAATCTTAAAGACCTCTATCAGGTCACCCCTTAGCCTTCTCTTTCCTGGAGAAAAAAGCCCCAGTCTGTTCAGTCTTTCCTGATAGTTGCAACCTTTCAGTTCTGGTATCATCCTTGTAAATCTTTTTTGCATCTTCTCCAATACCTCTATAGCCTTTTTATAATATGGAGACCAGAACTGTTCACAGTACTCCCAAGTGTGGTCTAACCAAGGTTCAGTACAAGTTTAACATAACTTCTCTGCTTTTCAATTCTATTCCTCTAGAAATGAACTCTATGCTTGCATTTTTTATGGCTGTGTTAACCTGCATTGCTACTTTTAGTGATTTGTGAATCTGTACCCATAGTTCCCTTTGCTCTTCTACCCCATTTCGACTGTTATTTTCCAAGCAGTATGTGGCCTCCTTATTCCTCCTACCAAAATGTACCACCTCACAATTATCAATATTGAAATTCATTTGCCATTTACACGGCGATTCTACAAGTTTATTAACGTCCTCTTGTATTTTGTCGCAGTCTTCCTCAGTATTAACTATATCACCAATTTGGTGTGATCTGCAAATTTCAACATTTTAAAGCATTATCTGTAAAACTTGAAGCAGTTAAACTTGATGAGGACAACATTAGAGCAAAAATACAGCCCCATTAAATCTGTAAGCACACAGAATGTTACGAATCTGTAGATTCAGAAATTGATATTTTTACTGCTTGCTTTACCATCACATCATGCGTATTTGAACTGACCCAGTTTAAACTAAAAACAACTGCTGAAGCATCAAGATTGAATAAAGACTGTTGGAACTTGCATACCAGTCAGAAGTTAATCACATCAGGAGGTCATCATCAGATAAGGAAGTACTAGTATCTGTGATTACCTGAAGCAATGGGAAAGCATTATGTGGAGATGCCGGTGATGGACTGGGGTGGACAAATGTAAGGAATCTTACAACACCAGGTTATAGTCCAACAGTTTTATTTGAAAATCATAAGCTTACGGAGCTTTTCTCCTTCGTCAGGTGTGTGACGGTTTCCATAAAAGCACTGCATATATAGTCAGAGAACAATGCCTGATGATTACAGATAATCTTTCCAACTGCCCGTTATCACACCTCTGCATGGATGGTGTTCAGACAGGGGAACATTACACCCCAGACAACTGAATACGCAGAACTGGTAAACACATGGCCCCTGATCACGTTAACCACCTTGGCTGTGAGTGAGACACAGGAAACACAGGTTAACTTGATCAAGTCAAAAAGCAAACAGTATAAACACTGCCTGATAAGGAAAAACGAAACTGGGAAGTGCTAAACCATGACATTTTCGAGGGTTCAGGGTACACGTGACTGAAAGGGGTATAAAACGCACATGAAGCAGCAACTAGTGCAGAGACACCAGTGAATGACATCGAGAGGAGGAAAGCAACATTACGCACTCTGCCCAGGGACCGAACGGGTAATATGGTTTCTGTGTATGCTCTTGCTTAGACATAAGCGTGTCAAATATTTGCATTAGTAATCAATAAAAATTACTGGTAACCATATTGGTGTCAAGACTGAATCTATCCCACAAATCCAATGGTTCCTAATGGACATATTCCATGGGATTTCTTCCTGCTCAACATTAACAGCTAGATTCCACCAAGAAGTTATTCATGTACCAGAAAGGTAGGATTATGTTTAAGATATAGGCTATGTGAGAGAGTTAAGTCAGCAGGCAGTTTACATTTAAAGTACTTCTCAATGTGGCTTTCTTCCTCTTTTATTCATGGTCATTAAACAAAATGAAAGCCATCAAAGTGAGGCAGACATGATGGAGCCTCAATTTACAACTGTACAAAGTTGCTGCTGAGTGTGAACCAAGAAATGAAAATGAAAATATAATAACAGACAGTCTTTACACACCACCAGATTTCAATGCAGGGAGAACTCCAGGCAAGCATGCCTACTTCAATAAGCTGGTGGCTTTGAAAATTTCATCCATAAGCTTAAAAGTTATTGTTTATGATACCAGAATATGAATGTTTAATATATCTGTGTTACGTTCATCAGCCCACTATTTCAGCAGAGGTGTTAACCAGTTAAAACAAACAGGTTAACTCTTCCATTAAAGCAGCATGTAAAAGAATGTCAATGGGCACGTTAAGAAATCATTGTTTGCAATTTTTAGTGCACCAAAGTTTAATGGCGAGAGTACGGGCTGGTCCAGCAGCACACGAGGCCCCCATCCACAGGTGCCCCATACCCAAATATACAGACCGAGGTCTACAGATTCCTACCTCCACTGAAACAGCTAGAAAATGCTGGAACTGCTCAGCAAACCAGTCAACATCTCAATGAGAAAGTTGGGGTGGGTCTCTCGATTCAGTGTGACGGTGGAATGTGCTTGGGCAAATACAGTCACAAGAAGGAAGAGTGTGAATACAGATGCTGAGCAGGATGAAAGAGAGAAATGAAACTCAAAGAGAGGATCAGAACTTCTTTAGGGCTGGGATGTAGAGAAGTGGCAATGAATCATGTGGCCTATTAAATGATTATCTAAGCAGCTGGACATTGATGTGCAGCTGGAATGGGAAACAACGTGAGCAAATGTGATATGGGCTGGGTGGGTCGGGATTAAACCAATAGTAAATGGGAAAGAACCAGAACAGCACACAGAGAGGTTCACCAAAAAGTATATCGAAATCTAAGAGAGGTTTGGGCAGGACATATTCATCGGTGTTTCAAGACAATGCACTCAGATAAATAATTAATAACATTTTAACTTGAACATGGACTGCATGACATTTTACAGGTCCCAGTTTGATTGAATGGATTGGACAGATTCTAAGTGAAGCTTATTCTTGCCCACACAAGTTATTGTCATGTCAATGCACATAAACCAATTTATTAGTGCACATATCTGAGCTGACCTTTTGGACTGAGTTCTGAGCCCATTCAGTTATGTGTATTCGCAAGTTTGTATACTCATCAAGTCAAAAAAAATACAAACGAGAAGCTAATCATCCCTCTTAGTGTGAGATACTGTGTCCCGCTGAACCATCATTTTCCAGGTCAGTGGAATCAAAAGGATTTGTCTTTCCTCCTATCAAAACTAATCTGTAAAATATTTAAAATATAATCTTGGAAATGACTGTTGACGATGTTAGCGAAGGAATATGTAGTTGAATGATATTCCACTGTCTGCATTAGCCCATTTATTGTTTGAGTTAAAATACTGCAGCAAGAGATATCATACAAACTCCCTAAGCACTCAATTGCTAATATGACCAATGTTAATTTCTAGGCTAATTAATCTTATCATTACAACAATCGTCGTCAAGGTTTAATTTCTGTGTCCTATCTGCCTGTTACTCGAGGATCATTCTGGAGAGTAAAGATAACCCTCGGCTCCTTTTCCCACCTCCTCAAACCCCTCTCCGCATGTACACTGATGACACCCATTTCTACCTTCCACCACCTCTCTTGACCCTTCACTGCCTCTGTGTTGTCTGACATCTAGTTTTGGATGAGCCAAAGTTCCTCCAGCTAAATATTATGAACTCCGAAGCATTGTCTTTGGCCTGTGCCACAACTCCATACCCTCGCTAGCAACTCCATCCTCTTTCCTGGCCACTGTCACAGGTGAAACCGGACTCTTCACAACCTTGGTTTCCTTTTCGACCCCAAGCTGAGCTTTTCCGTCACAAAGACTGTCTACTCCCACCTTCATAATATCACCCCGTCCCCTTATGCCCCTACCTCAGCCTGCCACCGAAACCCTCATCCATGTCATTCCAGATTAGACTATTCCACTGTTTTCCTGACCGGACTCTCATCCTCCGCACTCAGCTTATCCGAAACTCTGTTGCCCATGTCCTATCCTGCACCAAGGCCCCCCAGCCTATCACCTCTATCCTTGCTGACTGGCATTGGGACATTTTTTTACATTAAAAGGCATGATATAAATGTAAGTTATTGTGGTACTTCAGCTCTCTCCTTACATTTCTGTGTAAGAAAGTGTTAATAACTGTTTGACTATCTCGATCTCTGCCTTTGTTGTTATTGCGCTGCAGGTTATTGTCTATCAAGAGGCAATGACAAATCTTTTGTGCAGGATTTAATGTCAGTGGTCTTTTATCTCATTAGTCTTGTGTGTTTGGATCTTTTACTCTTCACATATCTTTAATTTCTTGCTTTCATTGACTATTTTCATGAGGTAAATTTTCTCTCATTGTGTCCCCTTATGTCGCACCTGAGTTTTTTTTCTCTCAGGTTATTTGAGGGTGAAATGGGTGTTCTTGTCTCCTCGCTGTATTTAACTCTGCTCTCGATGTGGGTGATTTTGACTGATTTGCTTGAGTTGTTCAGCATTTTCTTCTTTCATGGTGGAAAGTTCTCGATCTCCTTAGGGCTGTGAGTCAGTCTGCAGCTAGGATGTGATTGGGTTTTTTTTAAATGAATTCTTAGCCAAGCAGATAAGAAATGTTTCCTTCGCCTGTCTCTGGAACCTTCTCTTTCCCTTCCCTGATGGTGCTCTTACCGTACTTGTAGACTCCTACACTGGAATATCTTCCTAACAGGCAACATACGGTTGCTTTGTTGATTGTGCAGTATTCTGGCAATGATATATTCTCAATTAGGGTAGATTTTACCAATTGTGAGAATCCTGTAGGGCCTGTTTAACTAACAATGTACAGTAATGGTTTTAAATTTATGATTCAATTTAAGAAAGCCCTGGAAATGCTAAAGAACCTAACAACTTGATAGTCCATGTGAATAGTGATTGTCAAGTGACCAAATTGATCCAGTTTTGGATTTGTTTTTGAATACCTAAGTTTAATCCAATTCATACCACTTCAGTACATCTTTTATGTTCTGTGTCCAGCTACAATTTCATGGCATCAGCTGCTTCATAAAGGACAAGCTGTCACCTCCATTAGAAACACAGCAACAAAGGTACTTGAGACCTAGTTACAACAACAGAAACTTTCCAACGTGCAGTATAAGAACTATTGGTGGGATGCGGGCCGGCAGGGAATGGGAAATTGAGTGGTCACGATTCTCATCCCAAAAACCGCGGAAAACTCGACATTACAATTTTTCAATCAGACTGTACACCCATATTATTCGATCCTGCTCGTTCAGTGGAGCAGCGTCATTTAGTATGCTGCATGCCAATTAAATGTTTTAGGGACACTGCTGAATCTCCTGGTGTTGTGTAGAACTATCACTCAACATTACTTCAGCCCATTTAGGGAAGAAAGAACTTGCATTTATATAGTGCCTTTCATATCTTTGGGATATCCCAAACTGCTTTACAGCCAACGAATTAATTTTGAAGCGTAGTTACTGTTGTGATATAGACAAATAAGGCAGCCAATTTGCACATAGCAAGGTCCCACAAACAGCAAAGGGATAAATAACCAGTTAACCCGTTTTTAGTGATGTTGGTTAAGGGAGGAATATTGACCAGGACACCAGGAGATCTTCCCTGCTCGTCTTCAAATAGTGCCATGGGATCTTTTACGTACACCTAATAGGGCCTCAGTTTAATGTTTCATCTCAAAAATAGCACCTCTGACAATATGGCACTGCTTCAGTACTGCACTGAAGGAATGTGAGATTTTTATTACAGGGACCAATACATCCACTGTTTTTATGGAAGGGAAGGGAGAGAACAACGTAGTCATCCATGCTTTTGTTACCTTCAGACTCGATTATTCCAATGCTCTCCTGACCGGCCTCCCATCCTCCATAAACTTCAGCTCATCCAAAACTCTAATGCTCATATCCTAACCCACAAAAAGTCCCCACCCCACCTCACCCCTTTGTTCACTGACCTACATTGGCTCCCAATCCCCCAATGCCTCAAATTTAAAATTCTCAGCCTCGTGTTCAAATTCCTCCATGGCCTCGCCCCTCCCTATCTCTCCAACCTTCTCCAGCCCTACAGCCCTCCGAGACCTCTGCACTCCTCCAATTCTGGCCTCTTGTGCATTCCCCACTTCCTTCACCCCATCGTTGATGGCCGTGCCTTCAGGCCCCAAGCCCTGGAATTCTCTCCATAAACATCTCCACCTCTCCACCTCTCTCTCATCCTTTAAGACTCTCCTAAAAACCTAGTTCTCTGACCAAGCTATCAGTCACCCCTGCTAGTATCATTCTTTCGGCTCGATGTTGATTGTTGTCTGATTACGCTCCTGTGTAGCGCCTTGGGACGTTTTCCTACGTTACAGGTGCTATATAAATGTAAGTTGTTGTTGGAATCGTTGTTATTGAAGTCTAGGGCTGGAGCAAAAGAAGTGGCACTGAGATAAGGTTGGTCATGGGCCAGAGTTAAGGAGCAGAGAGTCCCTTAACTTGAGTGCAGGATAGAGGAAGGGTAATTCAAAATTAAAGGGGCACAGAACCCCCGATTTTAACACAGGGCGGGAGTCAGGAGGGCAGGTGTGGGGCGGACGGGTGCATGCCAAGACGAGCGGCAACGCCCCCTGACCTCGGCAGCGTGAGGCCCAGGTGATTTTAATGCCCGCGCTTCCGTTCCACGCCCCAGTCAGTTGCACGCCCTAAACGGGCAGGTAGCGGCTGCTGGGCAGCAGGCAGGAGGCCGCCAGTGTGGAAGGGGTTTGAGGAGGGCCTTGTGATTGGGAAGGGTTGGGGGTGGGGGAGCCTGGGGCAGACGAAGCCTAAACATACCTTGTGGGGCCCGATGGAACATTCCAGCTTCTCCTGGCCCCACACGGAAAATTTTTAAAAGTTGAAAGACATACCTCGCTGGGCCTCGTCCGGCCCTGACTCCTCTTCCTGCTGTGCTCACCTGACGGGAGGGCTACAATAGCCTCCCCACTCAGGCTGCTGGTTAAAATCGGGATACGATGATGTCATCAGAGGCTGATCTACATTTTTAAAGATGGACCCTGTCAGCTTCTGGCATGTGTCCTACTCGCCCGCTCAAAAGAGCAGGCTAAAATAGAAGACAGTGGGAAGGGAGCGGGTTTGTTTCCTGCCTGGTTTTCATTAAAATTGCCCCAAGGGTTTTGATTAGCGTTATTCACTATGGATTTTCCGTGGAATTTTCCAGATCCGGCCATGGAGGAAATGTTTCTGCTGTGAGGCAAGAGTTGATGCAACTAATAAGACAGAGAATCCGACTATAAAGTCAGTCTCTCAAAGAGGTCAGCAGGCCAGGAAGATCGTTAAAGAGGAGAACTTAAGCGTTGTCTCAGGGCTCCCCTCCCTGATTTCCTCTGCTCTTCGTGAAGTCACTTTCCGGACCATAACTCCAAGCCCTCCACCATCCTTCCCTCAGAACTGTTCCCCGCTCCAGCCCCAATCTCACCCCTTCCTCGATTTTACCTGTAGGTTATACTGGTTACTTGATCAACTCAAACCCTTTGGACCTGCACTGTGAGGTAATTCGCTTTACTGGATTCAAATACAGCTTCCTCTCTGCTAGTTTAAAAAAAATCAGGAACCTGGTTAAAATAAACTGGGTAGCGCCTTTGGTTAAAAAAAAAGCAGCCAAACGACCTTCATATAAACATATTAATACGATTTCAAAGTGTCAATGGGATACTGCGGACATTGGCAGGGAACGTTCCTGTGGAAATCGCAGCCTTCAGTCCCTCATCATCTGTCTATTTAAATGAATGTGATGCAATTCCTCAACCAGCCCTCTTTGTGAGCAGAGCTCCTCCCGTGAACCATCTGAGCGGGAAACCAGCTCTTTAATCACAAGTCAAGCTGTTCAGGGATAATTACAGTCGCTTCCAACAGTAAACTGAGAATTGCAAGTCAAACATCAGTAATAAAATAGTGAAAATAAAAACCACTATGGAGAGCAATGATTTGGAGAGATTATTTTTAATATTCTATTTAATATTTTAAAAATATGATTAATATTTTGCCTATGAACAACACTACCGAAAATCAACTAGTGAAAGAAAAGAGTAGTGAAAAAAGCAGCAAAACAATATGTGTTTATAGAATTATTCAACAGAAAGGAAATACCATAATTCAAAATTAATCTCATAAGGAGACAGTTTTGTATTACTTTCCCAATCACACCCTGCTTCCCAAAAACAATGGACTAAGTTGTGAATGTAAGCCTATTACAATTCAAACAAAAGCCTTTTACAACAATGTTTAACATAGACACAAATCTCAACTCTGTTAACGAAATCAGATCAGTGACTCCGACAGCTGAAACATGAAGACAAAACTGTTGCCATAACTACAAATATATCAAATGCACAAAATTAGATATTTTCAATGGAACTGATATGTCAAAATAATGAGGACGATCATTTTGAATTCTTGCCCAAGAGAAAACTAAAGTGTCTACTGTACAATGCATTGCATTACTCAGAACATCTGCAGAAAACAAATAGCATAATAAAAACAGAAAAAAAAGATGGAAATGCAATGCTGGCCCATTGGGATCGGTCGAGAGAAAGGATAGGTTAATATTTTGGGTATGGACCCTTCGTCGGCACTGGAAACTTCTTGACTAACAATGAACTATAGAAAAGAAAGAGTTTCCATATCCTCAGGATGTCGCAAAGCGCTTTGCAGCCAATGAAGTACTTTTGAAGTGTACTCACCGTTGTTTTGCAGGCAGACATGGCAGCCAATTTGCACACAGCAAGATCCCACAAACAGCAATGATATAAATGACAAATGAATCTATTTCAGGTGTTGGTTGAGGGATAAATATTGGCCAGGACACTGGGGAGAACTCCCCTGCTCTTTGAATAGTACCATGGGATCTTTTACATCCACCCGAGAGGGCTGACAGTTTAACACCTCATCTGAAAGACGGCATCTCCAGCAATGCAGCACTCCCTCAGTACTGCACTGAAGTGTCAGCCTCAGTTATGTGCTTAGAGTTTGAACCCACGTCTGCTTCAGGCATAAGAGTGCTACCACTGAGCCAATCAAACAAACATAAATGCTATTACAGACTGAAGCAACCAGCCTGTAAAATCCCGAAGGGCTAATACTTTTTTAAAAAATTAAAGCTCTAGGGCAAGGGTGAAGGTCCATAGTGTACGACATCACCAAGGTTTCAAAGCTCGGGATGAAAACCAATGAGTTGCGCACGTACCCGCATTCCTGACATGTGTTTCCGATCCACAAAGCTCTGCATGGAAGCACTAAAGACAAGAATCTGCCCCTCAGAGAGTAGGCGAAATAAATCACAAGGGTAAATTTCCATCTCCAGTTCCTCCCAATGAGAGCTTCGCATAACGGGAGTGCAAAACACGAAGGTTTGCCCATCGACATGGGGATTTGGTGATACTGTAGGTAATCGTCCTGGGCTCTGGTGAAGAATGAGTTAGCATAAGAGACAGCGCCATGAGTCTTGATGACAATAGAGTGAGAATTTAGGGAAGAGGGAAGGCATGTGGAGCATGTGAGGGACAAGCAAGGAAAGTGCAAAGGAGCAATGAACATATTATCAACCCAAGAGAGAAGGTTGCTGTCCCTTACCAATAGACTATGTAGTCCGAGAACAACAACTCTTCACAATACATCAAGAAAACTGTCTCTCTTGGATGTCATGTCCATTGCAACCTCAAAGGATGACCAAAGAGCAGAATTTACTAAACAGATTTCTGAATTTTGACCAAAGAGACTATGGTCCCTTTGACCAATCCCAGAATTATTTCTATAGTACCATTGGTTCATATGAAAATGGCCACTATATTCTCCCCCCAAAAAATTCCACAGCACACGGTCACCATGATAGTGCTTCGCTCTACCCCCTAATATATGCCTAAAAATTACATTAATAAAAGAATAAAGCCATTAAAAAAAATCAATAATTAATAAACTTACCCATAAAATTACCCTTCCCACTTTCCAATTGTTCTGACCTCTTTTCCTTCCCATGTAAAAATTGGCTTGAACCCAGGTACACTCTCACTTGCCAGCAGACAGCAGCTCACTCGGCCATTCCCATGGACCATGGTGCCCAACCCCAATCAGCTCCGATGGCCTAAAACCAGAGGTGAAGAATGCACGGGCAGCAGACCAATGTTATGTGCATGCTTGCGACTCTGATCCTCTCTGTCCTACAATGCCAGCACCAGCTGGTTGTCACCTGACCCCCACTATTGAGGCTTATTCCTGAGATCCAGCAGCTCCTCCTCCTGGCACTTCCAACACCACTCCAGCCCTGACTCTCCTCACAGTCGTTCAAGCAGTCTGTCAGCAACCCCCCTCCCCGAACTCCTCCCCCCTCCACTCCCCAACCCATCCCGGACTCTAACTCAATCCCACACACTGCTGGCTTCCACAATGTTAAAGGATATCAGTAACTGGTGCAATGACTAGCCCAGAAGACCAACGTTAAGTGTTGGCCCAGTTATCATTAGTTGTAAAATGTGCAAGTGAAATAAATTTCATGAGGACTGTATGATTAGCATAACATAATTACAGAGACACAAATGGTATTTAAACATTCATAGTCATCAATAGTGCCCAAACAAATGGCCCATGAAAATAGATGCAGTCAGTTTAAAATGTCATATTTATTCTAAAAGGAAAGTAATGATAACTTGGCAAATCTCAACCCACAGATTCTAATTCTCTTAGACAAAAACGGAAATACAAAAATAACAGTGACAGTGATATGATTAAAACATTCAGAATACAAATTTTTACAAATGTGACTTGCGAGTAGTCTGAAGATTAAAAGTAACAATGAAAGAGTGTGTGAGGCACGCAGAAAGAGAAAGGAGGGAGAGAGAGAGAAAGAGTGAAAAAGGAGTTAGAGAAAATGAAGGAAAAATAAATAAAATAAGAAAAGGACAAGTTGAAACACAATTATGGGAAAAAAGGTGCACAATGTTTTTTGAAAAAAAATTGTCCCTGAGGAATGTGACAGGTAAATATTAATTCTCTTAATTAATGCTGCCAATTCTGATTCATAATTTATCTCATATGCAAATGTAATTCATTCTGTCTTGCTAAAATGCAATTATCATTCATGCAACTTTTTAACTTATTCATTTAGTAAATACTGCTTGTACGTAGTTCCAATGGAATCATTCAATTTTAAAAGCTTTCACAGCTCACTTTATTCCATGCAGTTCTTAAAATGTGCTAATTTAGGTAATATTTTCTCACTGGGACACACGAACATCGGTATAGGTTCAGGAGGTGGCCATTCAGCCATTCAGCCCCTCGAGCCTGTCCGCCATTCTATTAGATCATTGGTAAAATATATTGGGGGTGATTTTAGGATGCAAATGCGGGTGCATTGGGGGCAGGAAGGCTCCAAAAATCACGGAAATCCCATTTGGGTTCGGAAGCCGGCTCCGACCCGCCAACTTCCGAGTTTCCCAGGGACCCACCTTTGTGCGTGCGGGCGACCCGGAAACGGAAGTCCCGCTGACTTATGACAGTTAAAGAGCCTCATTGAGGTACTTAAGGCACTTTACCTGCAACAGATGAAAGGGTTAGAAAGATTTTTAACTTACCTGGGCAGCTTGCCCACCACTTCTGATTCACACCTGGTGAAACCGGACGTAAAGGGCCGGATCAGGGAATAGAAACAAAATAAATTAAATAAAAAACTGTGCAATGAAGTGAAAACACTAAATGCTTCCACCTCTTCACCCTCCCGATGTCCCCCTCTTCACCCCCCATCTTCCCCTGATGTCCCCCTCTTCACCCTCCTGATCTTCCCCTGACGTCACCCTCTTCACCCTCCTGATCTTCCCCTGACGTCCCCCTCTTCACCCTCCTGATCTTCCCCTGACGTCCCCCTCTTCACCCTCCTGATCTTCCCCCGAAGTCCCCCCGATCTCACCCTCCCGAACTGCCCCGATGTTCCCCCGATCTCACCCTCCCGATCTGTCCCCGATGTCCTCCCGATCTTCCTCCGATGTCTCCCTGATCTTCCCCTTTCCCCCCAATCTTCTCCTCTCCCCCCCCCCCCCGATCTTCCCCTCTCCCCCCCGAACTTCCCCTTCCCCCCAATCTTCCCCTCGCCCCCACCCCCCCAACCGATCTTCCCCTCTCCCCCCCGGTCTTCCAGTCCAGGGCCGGATGACGTCTGGCTCTTTATCTTTCCCGCCCCCCCCCCCGACCTCATGTTGCAGCTCCTGTTGGCGTGAAACCCGGAGAGGACGTTAACCACTATCAATTAATGTGCGATCGCGTCGGAAACAGTAAGTTTGGTTCATACGAGTTTGCCACGTGCCCAATCCCCCCCCCCCTGCCACAGCTGCCATCCCGCCGACCCGATAATATCGGGACCATTAACTCAAATGCCTTAAAAGTACCCACACAATACAGGCACAATGGCCTCGAATTTGGTTTGCAGATCAACCCCTGCGGCGGAACAGATAGGCCGAGGCCAACCTGATATTGGGTCTCAGGTCTGATTTACGTCAGACTGTCAGATATGCAGAATCCTGCTGAGCATCCCCAGTCAGTTCACCGATGAAGGCCATTTCAATATCGTGCCGCTGTTGAGGCGATCGGTTTGGGGGGGTGGGGGGCAACCTGAAGTGGGGGTTAAATGGGAGAGGGGTGGGGGGGGGTGACTGAGAGAGGGAGGGGAGTGACAGTGAGACGGGAGACAGGGCGAGGGAGGGAGTGGAGTGACCCTGAGAGGAGAGCGATCAGGAGTGGGGGCAAGGCGGCGATCGGGGAGGGGGGGGGAGTGGGGAGAGTTGAGCAGCAGCGACCTGCGGTTTTAATGTGGAGCCGAGAGGATTACTCCTGCCCCTCTTGGCTCCATACTCAGGTAAATAATTGTTGAAATCTTACCTTGTTGGTGGTGGCTTTCAGATGTGCCTTTAAGGACCCCTGGTTGGGCCGAGCTGCATTCAAGGAAAACCAATTTGGTAAAGGAGGTATCCAATAGGCGTTAAGCCACTCATTTGCATATGCAAGGAATCCAACACCTGTTTCAGGCCCTGGGCGCCTCCTTTAATTCCTATACCAATATGGCGGGTGGCGCACTGCCAGCTCAGAATGCGCACGCACACGCCGTCGCCATGTTGGATGATTGCCACCCATTTTACGCCGCCCATTAAAACAGGCGCAGCGTCATCAAATTTCTAGGCCACGGACCACGAAAGTGAAACTATGCCGTACATTGGAGCCCATTTACACTGGAACCAACGGTTTATGTGATGTCGACAACTCCGTCAGCAATAAACACCTCAGTGCAACTTCAGTGTTTATTTAGCATATGGAAGAAATGTAATACCTTGGAGAATTCTGATCTTCAGAATTAATTTAGTCCCTTGGAGAGTTAAGCTGTTACAGGAACGCTGAGATAACATGTAAGTTTGTAGACTGAAATACTGCGTTAAATATGCAAAGGAGATTTTTTTCTTCAATTTGAGCTTCAATGGAAGAAGTTAGATTGTTTCCCTTTCAAGATTACCTAAATAAGACAATCCCCTCCATAGGTTTGTGGACTTTGAGAATCTCCTCAGTCAGATTTTCTTTTTATTCTTTTGACTAGGGGAGCCCTGTTCTGCCACAGGGATTGATCTAGGAATCAATTTCAAGGCTGTTGTGCCTGTATTGTGTGGGTACTTTTAAGGCATTTGAGTTAATATATTTTACCAATTGTTGGAGATTTTTATAACCATAAGGGTAGTAGAAATCTGGAATTCTCTACCCCAAAAGGCTGTGGATGCTGGGGGTCAATATAAACTCGAGGGCACAACTCTAAAAGGGGTACAGGAACAGAGAGATTTGGGGGTATATGTGTACAAATCGTTGAAAGTGACAGGGCTGGTTGAGAAAGTGGTTAAAAAAGCATATGGGATCCTGGGCTTTATAAATAGAGGCATAGAGTACAAAAGTATGGAAGTCATGATGAACTTTTATAAAACACTGGTTCGGCTACAACTGGAGTATTGTGTCCAGTTCTGGGCACCGCACTTCAGGAAAGATGTGAAGGTCTTAGAGGAGATTTGATAGATGTATTCAAAATCATGAAGGGTCAAGATGGAGTAGATAGAGAGAAACTGTTCCCATTGGCGGAAGGGTCAAGAATCAGAGGACATAGATTTCAGGTGATTGGCAAAGGAACCAAAGGAAAAACTTTTTTACACAGCGAGTGGTTAGGATCTGGAATGCACTGCCCAAGGGGGTGGTGGAGGCAGATTCAATCATGGCCTTCAAAAGGGAACTGGATAAGTACTTGAAAGGAAAATAATTGCAGGGCTACGGGGATAGGGCGGGGGAGTGGGACTAGCTGGATTGCTCTTACATAGAGTCAGCGCGGAGTCAATGGAGCGAATGGCCTCCTTCCATGATGTAACCTTTCTATGATTCTATGACTGAACAAAGAAAAAACATTCACAAAGCAGTTCTTGAAGCAAAAGTTTTGAATACCCTTGAGAGAAGATTTCAATGTAGGAGAGACTGTGGATTTCCCTCCAATGGAGATCAGCGTTGCAAATTCTGTACAGCAACAAATTTTAAAAATTGTGGGCAGCAGCATAACAGAGATGTATACAATGTATCAAGGCTATATGTTGTATCATGGATATATGTTGTATCAAGGCTATGTGTTGTATCATGGCTATATGTTGTATCAAGGCTATGTGTTGTATCATGGCTATGTGTTGTATCAAGGCTATATGTTGTATCAAGGCTATGTGTTGTATCATGGCTATATGTTGTATCAAGGCTATGTGTTGTATCCTGGGTTTGCGTTGTATCATGCCTATATGTTGTATCAAGGCTATGCGTTGGATCAAGGCTATGCGTTGTATCAAGGCTATGCGTTGTATCATGGCTATATGTTGTATCAAGGCTATGCGTTGTATCAAGGCTATGCGTTGTATCAAGGCTATGCGTTGTATCAAGGCTATGTGTAGTATCAAGGCTATGTGTTGTATCAAGGCTATGTGTTGTATCATGGCTATGTGTTGTATCAAGGCTATGCGTTGTATCAAGGCTATGCGTTGTATCAAGGCTATGCGTTGTATCAAGGCTATGCGTTGTATCAAGGCTATATGTTGTATCAAGGCTATGTGTTGTATCATGGCTATGTGTTGTATCAAGGCTATGTGTTGTATCAAGGCTATATGTTGTATCATGGCTATGTGTTGTATCAAGGCTATGTGTTGTATCATGGCTATGTGTTGTATCAAGGCTATGTGTTGTATCAAGGCTATATGTTGTATCATGGCTATATGTTGTATCATGGCTATATGTTGTATCAAGGCTATATGTTGTATCAAGGCTATGTGTTGTATCATGGCTATATGTTGTATCAAGGCTATGTGTTGTATCATGGCTATGTGTTGTATCAAGGCTATGTGTTGTATCAAGGCTATATGTTGTATCATGGCTATATGTTGTATCAAGGCTATATGTTGTATCAAGGCTATGTGTTGTATCAAGGCTATATGTTGTATCATGGCTATGTGTTGTATCGAGGCTATGTGTTGTATCATGGCTATATGTTGTATCAAGGCTATGCGTTGTATCATGGCTATATGTTGTATCATGGCTATGTGTTGTATCATGGCTATGTGTTGTATCAAGGCTATATGTTGTATCAAGGCTATGTGTTGTATCATGGCTATATGTTGTATCAAGGCTATGCGTTGTATCAAGGCTATATGTTGTATCAAGGCTATGTGTTGTATCATGGCTATGTGTTGTATCGAGGCTATGTGTTGTATCATGGCTATATGTTGTATCAAGGCTATGCGTTGTATCATGGCTATATGTTGTATCATGGCTATGTGTTGTATCATGGCTATGTGTTGTATCAAGGCTATATGTTGTATCAAGGCTATGTGTTGTATCATGGCTATATGTTGTATCAAGGCTATGCGTTGTATCAAGGCTATATGTTGTATCAAGGCTATGTGTTGTATCATGGCTATATGTTGTATCAAGGCTATGTGTTGTATCAAGGCTATGCGTTGTATCATGGCTATATGTTGTATCAAGGCTATGCGTTGTATCAAGGCTATGCGTTGTATCATGGCTATATGTTGTATCAAGGCTATGCGTTGTATCATGCTCTGCGTTGTATCATGGCTATGCGTTGTATCATGGCTATATGTTGTATCAAGGCTATGCGTTGTGTCAAGGCTCTGCGTTGTATCATGGCTATGCGTTGTATCATGGCTATATGTTGTATCAAGGCTATGCGTTGTATCATGGCTATATGTTGTATCAAGGCTATGCGTTGTATCAAGGCTATGCATTGTATCATCCCTATATGTTGTATCAAGGCTAGGCGTTGTATCAAGGCTATGCGTTGTATCATGCCTATATGTTGTATCAAGGCTATGCGTTGTATCATGGCTATGCGTTGTATCAAGGCTATGTGTTGTATCAAGGCTATGTGTTGTATCAAGGCTATGTGTTGTATCAAGGCTATGCGTTGTATCATGGCTATGCGTTGTATCATGGCTATGTGTTGTATCAAGGCTATGTGTTGTATCAAGGCTATGTGTTGTATCAAGGCTATGCGTTGTATCATGGCTATGCGTTGTATCATGGCTATGTGTTGTATCAAGGCTCTGCGTTGTATCATGGCTATGCGTTGTATCATGGCTATGCGTTGTATCATGGCTATGTGTTGTATCAAGGCTATGTGTTGTATCATGGCTATGTGTTGTATCAAGGCTATGTGTTGTATCATGGCTATGCGTTGTATCATGCCTATATGTTGTATCAAGGCTCTGCGTTGTATCATGGCTATGTGTTGTATCATGGCTATGTGTTGTATCATGGCTATGTGTTGTATCAAGGCTATGTGTTGTATCATGGCTATGCGTTGTATCAAGGCTATACGTTGTATCAAGGCTATGTGTTGTATCAAGGCTATGTGTTGTATCATGGCTATGTGTTGTATCAAGGCTATGTGTTGTATCATGGCTATGCGTTGTATCATGCCTATATGTTGTATCAAGGCTCTGCGTTGTATCATGGCTATGCGTTGTATCATGGCTATGTGTTGTATCAAGGCTATGTGTTGTATCATGGCTATGTGTTGTATCAAGGCTATGTGTTGTATCATGGCTATGTGTTGTATCAAGGCTATGTGTTGTATCAAGGCTATGTGTTGTATCAAGGCTATGTGTTGTATCATGGCTATGTGTTGTATCAAGGCTATGTGTTGTATCATGGCTATGCGTTGTATCATGCCTATATGTTGTATCAAGGCTCTGCGTTGTATCATGGCTATGCGTTGTATCATGGCTATGTGTTGTATCATGGCTATGTGTTGTATCAAGGCTATGTGTTGTATCATGGCTATGCGTTGTATCATGGCTATGTGTTGTATCATGGCTATGTGTTGTATCATGGCTATGTGTTGTATCAAGGCTATGTGTTGTATCAAGGCTATGTGTTGTATCAAGGCTATGCGTTGTATCATGGCTATGCGTTGTATCATGGCTATGCGTTGTATCATGGCTATGTGTTGTATCAAGGCTATGCGTTGTATCAAGGCTATGCGTTGTATCAAGGCTATGTGTTGTATCAAGGCTATACGTTGTATCAAGGCTATGTGTTGTATCAAGGCTATGTGTTGTATCAAGGCTATGTGTTGTATCAAGGCTATGTGTTGTATCAAGGCTATACGTTGTATCAAGGCTATGTGTTGTATCAAGGCTATGTGTTGTATCAAGGCTATGTGTTGTATCAAGGCTATGTGTTGTATCAAGGCTATGTGTTGTATCAAGGCTATGTGTTGTATCAAGGCTATGTGTTGTATATGGGCTCGATTTTACATGTAAATTGTGGGTGCTTTGAGGGCAGGGGGGCTGCGAAAATTGCAGAAATACAGAGCGTCGGAAGCCAGCTCCAACCCGCCAATTTCCGAGCTCCCCACGGATGCACCTGTGTGCGCACGGGCGTCCCGAGCCCCGAAGTCCCGCCGGTGATCGTTAAAGAGCCAAATGTACCTCATTGAGGTACTTAAGGCACGTTACTTCTGACAGAGCAGGTAGTTCGAATGATTTTTAACTTACCTGGGTGGCTTTCCCATGGCTTCTGATTTACCAGGCGTGCAGGGCCGGATCAGGCAAAAAGAAACAAAATAAATTAAAGAACAAACCATTGCACAAAGTTAAAACACAAAATCAACCTACCTTTCCACCCTGCTCCGATGTCCCCTCTCCGATTCACCCCTCTTCAACACCCCCTCCCCCCCCGATGTCCCCCTGATGTCCCACTCTTCACCACCCCACCCCCCCCGGTGTCACCCCAATCTTCCCCCCCACCCCCGATCTTCCCCTCTTCTCCCCCCGATCTTCCGTTCCAGTGCCGGATGACGTCTGGCTCCCTCTCTCTCTCCCCCTCCCCTCACGTTGCAGCTCTTGTCGGCAGCCAGTCCGTCAATCATTTCAAAATTGAGCTCCATACATTGTATCAAGACTATATATATTGTCTCACAATGTCATCTCACTGAGGTAATGAAAGTCATTAAAAGAACAAAAGCGTGCAAAAATAGCCAGGTAAAAAGCTGCAAATGCAGAAAAACCAAGATAAAAATGGGAAACTTGGAAACACATGGAATGCAGCAAGCACCTAAAGAGGAAAGACAAGTGAACAGCCCAGGATACAGACTAAACACCTCCCTCCCCCTCCCACCACCCACCCAGGTGAACAGCCCATGGTGCAGACCCTCCACCAGGTGAACTCAGACTGGCAAAAGGTGGGAAGTGGTGTTCCACAAGGATCGGTGCTGGGACCACTGTTGTTCACAATTTACATAAACCATTTGGATTTGGGAATCGGAAGTACAATTTCAAAATTGGGGGTTGTAGTTAATACAAAGGAAGAATGTGTCAAAATGCAAGAGGAAATTAATAAACTTCAATATAGATAAATGTGAGGTGTTGCATTTTGGTAGGAAGAATAAGGAGGCCGCATACTGCTTGTATATATAATGAGTCTAAATGAGGTAGAGGAGCAGAGGGATCTGGGGGTACAGATACACTAATCACTAAAAGTAGTGATGCAGGTTAATAAGGCCATGAAAAAAGGCAAATCAAGCACTGGGGTTCATTTCTAGAGGGATAGAATTGAAACGCAGAAAAGTTATGTTAAACTTGTATAGAACCTTGCTTAGACCACATTTGGAGTACTGTGAACAGTTCTGGTCTCCATATTATAAAAAGGATGTAGAGGCATTGGAGAAGGTGCAAAAAAGATTCACAAGGATGATACCAGAACTGAAAGGATATATTTATCAGGAAAGGCTGAACAGGCTGGGGCTCTTTTCTCTAGAAAAGAGAAAGCTGAGGAGTGAACTTATAGAGGTCTTTAAGATAATGAAGGAGTTTGATAGGGTAGACATAGAGAAAATGTTTCCACTTGTGGGGGAGTCAAAAACTAGAGGTCATAAATATAAAATAGTCGCTAATAAATCCAATAGGGAATTCAGGAGAAACTTCTTTACCCAAAGAGTGGTGAGAATGTGGAACGTGCTACATCAAGGAGTAGTTGAGGCGAATAGCATAGGTGCATTTAAAGGGAAGCTAGATAAGTACATGAGGGAGAAAGGAATAGAAGGTTATGCTGATAGGGTTAGATGAAGTAAGAAGGGAAGAGGCTCGTGTTGAGCAAAAACACTGGCGTAGACTAGTTGGACCGAATGGCTTGTTTCTGTGTTGTAGACTTGGTGTAACAGCCCAGCATATAGACCTTCCCACAAGATGAACAGCCCTGCATATTGACCTCCGCCCCAGGTGAACAGCCTAACACATAGGCCTCCTCCCCAGATTAACAGCCCAGCATACAGACCCCCCCCTCCACTCTCTCCCAAGCGAATGTCCCAGGATATGGACCCTTCTCACCAGAACTAATGCACCACCTGTAGGGATACATCAAGTGAAGAATATTTTACTCCAGATCGGATTTGGTGATGACAAGTTTCTTCTCCAGTGCTTCTGGCCAAGCGCTTCATGGATTGATGATGCACATCAGAATTTAATGGTTGGGATATTGTGTGAGGTGCTGACTCGAATTCCCAGCACGCCTGTGACAGGTATTACCCACTCTGGAAACAATCCTGCCTCGGCCACAGTGCCAGGCTTAATCCTTCCTGGAATTCCACATCTCCTTGCTTTTCCACCAGTTGTGGCTCCTTTTTGCTGGGAATGGTGTCAGCACGCTCTGATATTTCGCTGTGGAGTTATTCATGCCTGAGCCTCGACAGCGAATGTCGGTTAGTTATTTGATCATGGAGATGTTGATCCCATCCTTACCCGACATGTGTGCACGTCCAGCAAGGGTCACTGGACAGTAATCAGCATCCAAAACCTGGCAGATCCTCCCCTTCTTAATCTGGAGACACTGGGCATGACTTTATCGGGGAGCCGGGAAGGGGGCGAGGGATGAAATTCCTGATGGGTTTCCTGGATGTCCTTCCGATTTTGGGGGGGTCATCGTGGGGGGGGGGTGGGTGTTGGGGGGTCATCGGGGGGTCTCAGTCATTGAGGGTAGGAATAGGGGGTCAGAGATCGTGGGGTGGGTCGGAGATCATGGGGGGTTCAGAGATCGTCGGGGGGGGCGTTGGAGATCGTGGGGGGGGGTGCGGTGGGTCGCTGCAGGTAGGCTTATTGGGCCTGGGGGAAAGCTGTGCTATAAAGGCACTTACCTGCAGTTTCGGGCCTTCTCGCCTCCTCTCACATGGAGTGAAGTAGGCCCGGGAATCCCCAGGGGCTAAAATCAAAAAATCTGTAAAAATGAAGGCCTGAAGCCTCCTTGAAATCTTTTACTGACCGACCCGTCTCCTAAGAGCGGATTGGTCGCCCGCCCCTCGTCCCGCCTCTGTGAAAACTAGAAGTGGGCGGGTTGGAGGCGGGTTTTAGATTTTAAAAATGTTTTCCTGCCCCCTCCCCCCACAACCCCCAACCCACCCGTTTTTTTCCCATATAAAATCATGCCCATTGTAGCTGATTCTAGCACCATTATTGCTGCCGAACTGAGATCAGTTAGCTCAGCACAGAACGGGGAATCGCACCAGGGACCTTCCTCAGGGCACGGGATGTAACTGCAGCATTCTGTTCATTTAATGCCAGGAAGAGTCATTCAATTATTTTTGCCTTCCTTATGCAACTGAACTATAGGGCTAGAGAGGATAATTTTAAACATATTGCAGAGAGGGAGTCAAAGGGCCCATTGTACAGAGGAATTGGCAAAACAGAGGCCTGGCCAGAGAAAGACAGTTAGTTAGGGGGAGAGAGACATGCACGGTCCAAAAGAGAAACAACTTGCATTCCTGTGGATGTCCCAAAGTGCTTCAAGCCAATGAATTACTTTTAAAGTGCTCTGTAGGAAACGCAGCAGCCAATTTGCGCACAGCAAGGTCCCATATGTAGCAATGGGATAAACAACCAGTTAATCTGTTTTAGGTTGAGGACATTGGGAGAACTCCCCGCCTCTTCTTGAGAAGTACCACGAGATCCTTTCCTTCCCCCCGATCAAGCCTCGGTTTAACATCTCATCCGAAAGATGGAACCTCCGACAGTGCAGGACCCCCTCAGCACTGGACTGAAGTTTCAGCCTAGATTCTGCGCTCAAGTCTGCAGTGGGAATATGAACCCACAATCATCTGATTCAGAGGTGAGAGTGCTACCACTAAGCCAAGCTGGCATTTAAAAGGGAGCTGGGGGAAGAGGGGGACAGAGACAGAGGCCCAGCCGTAGAGAAGCAGCTGGAGGTAGGGAGTTAACCGGCCGATGAACTCTCCCAGATTGAGTTGAAGCTTGTGTGAGAGCTCCTGGATCATGGTATCACTTGTACACAGGCTGAGGTTTTAATTCCTCCATTTCTATTACTGTCTCTTGCAGTTCAGTGGGAGGCTCCATCATTCACAGTGACAGTGAAAACCCTTTATTAAAACTATAGCAACAACATACATCTGAGTATACATGGGCCAGGCAGATTGTGAAGCCTGAAAGATAAAAGGATAAGAGTGAGACAGACAGAAGCAAATTGTATTAATGCCGTGGGCCATCCCTGTGGCAAATGTGACAGATGCAGCTTCCCACTTTTAAGTATGTATATGTTTTCGGTATAAATCAGTGCCCCAGGTACATAGCGTGTAATTGAAAATCTCACACCAAGAATGTGTCCAGTGTTGACAGCTCCCGGCCACAGTGAAGGAGCTGGAGAATTTTCCCTAGTGGAGCGACACAGTAGAAATGAATAAAAATATCTGAATCCAGAAGAAGACAGGCGAAAAAAAGAAATTGAGAAACAAACAGTGAGATTTAATTATCATGTATAATACAACAGATTAAGAAAATCCTGTGTTTACACAAATAAAACAAATTCATTAAAAAAGTATGAAAACATCCTTCTCTGTTTTATTCCCTTGGTGTGTTTACTCCTGCACCTGTGTTTACAGGAGAAACGGAACATTTTCAAGCAGGGAACTGGTTGATAAGATGTGGGGAAACTGTACATAATTTTAGAAAATACATATTAGGGCAAATTTCCTTAGGCCCAGTGCAAGTGTGCTTTGGAAAATTGGGGGTGTTCTATTGGGATTTTCCATCCATTGATTGCAATAGATGTAAAACCACAAGCAGTGAGCCTGGGAATGATGAGCTCTCGTGGAGGGGAAGTGTACCAGCTCATATACATGAAGACAAATGGAGCATTGTCTGCGCCCAGGCTAATCTAACCATCTTTACAATGAAGTGATGCAGAGCCATGGCATCCCACTCCCAATCCCATTCCCATTCTCATTCCCAATCCCAATCCCATTCCCATTCTCATTCCCATTCCTATTCCTATTTCACTCTGGTTCCCTAGAAGTGTATTGCATGTGGATAGATGTGATTCCCTTTTACTGCATCTGTCTCATATGTGGCCCAGGAGAAACATGGACATTGATGAGACTGGATACTAAAGGCTCCCCAACCCTGAATGCAAGGGATAATATTCCACCTCCGTGGTGCCAGCTATGAGCCTCACATGCCAGGAGCACATATCGAGAATTCGCCTGCCCGCTGCCGAGGAATCTCCGACCGTTTTCCCATCGGGAGAATTGTGGGCCGACTGCGCTTGAATGTTTGATTTGCACTCTCGGCGGCTGAGGCTCCCTGCCAGCCGTTCCTGCAGACTGGGTTTTAAATGGTTTCGTCAGGTTTCTCCGTAACCAGCTGCAATCAGCTGTCTCATTCAGCAGCCCCTTGGGATCTAGGGAGCAGCACTTTCGATGCTTAGGCCGCTAAGATGCTTCTTGCAATGCCCCCCTGAGTGAATGGGCGCAGTAATAGTGGCTGCTACATGCCACGTGAACTTGCAATCAACAGAAGCTTGGCCATCAGAAGAGGCAGGAACACACACACAGGTGGAGGCAGATAAATGTGCATCAGTTACTTCCAGCAGAGATATCAGCTGGTGCAGGCACATGACCTTGTCATCTTCTGGTTGCTAAGTTCTTTAATTGATGCGCAGACATGACCCCTTCAATAGGGCATCCCCAAACAACGCATTTGGTTGGCTAGCCTTCTGCTCTTTCTTGGGGCCAAGGATAAAATGATTACGATTTAATTAGAATTTACAGCGAGCCGGCATGAGGAAACTAATCTAAAAACCAGTTAAAATTCACATGTGTTAGCTCGCAAAAACCACCAGGGTCTTTGGGAGCACAGGGCTTTACCCACACACCGATTTAAGGAGGTAAAGCTTCATACAAGGGCCAGTTCAACATCAATCAATGTCTTGATTTACTTTCATGAGCAGATGCGTGTGCAACAACTTCAGGCGATTTTTGTCACTTTCCTCAATCGTGAAGCAGCTGAAAATTAAAGAGTTGATGATTTTCCCCCTTTTGTCCTGTCCCACCCAATGACACTTAACAAAAATAAATGTTAATGAAATGGGTTGACTTTTTCAGATTCGCTGAAAGTTCTCCAACACGCTGTTACAAAGGACCTGCAAGAACTGAAACAAAAACACAAAACTTAAGAGTCCTGATGGCCCATGTAATTACCAGTGTATCACCAGACCTATAGAATCATAGGATTCACAACACAGGAGGCCATTTGGCCCATCATGCCTGTGCCCTTTGAAAGAGCTATACAATTACTCCCACTCCCCTGGCCTTTCCCCATAGCCCTGCAAATTTTTCCCCTTCAAGTATTTATCCAATTCCCTTTTGAAAGTTACGATTGAATCTGTTTCCACCGCCCTTTCAGGCAGCGCATTCCAGATCATAACAACTCACTGCATTAAAAACATCTCTCCTCATCTCGTCTCTGGTGCTTTTTCCAATGAACCTTAAATCTGTGTCCTCTGGTTACTATCTGCCACTGCAAGCAGTTTCTCCTTATTTACTCTATCATAACCCTTCATGATTTCGAACATCTCTATCAATTATCCCTTAACCTTCTCTGCTCTAAGGAGAACAACCCCAGCTTCTCCAGTCTCTCCACGTAAGTGAAGTCCCTCATCCCTGGGACCATTCTAGTAAATCTCTTCTGCACCCTCTCTAAGGTCTTAACGTCCTTCCTAAAGTGTGGTGTCCAGAATTGGATACAATACTCCAGCTGGGATCTTACCATTGATTTATAAAGGTTCAGCATAACTTCCTTGATTTTGTACTCATTGCCTCAGTTTATAATGCTTTTTTATCAGCCTTCTCAACTTGTCCTGCCACCTTCAAAGATTTGTGTATGTGCACCCCCAGGCCTCTCTGTTCCTGCACCCCCTTTAAAATTGCACCATTTAGTTTATATTGCCTCTCCTCGTTCTTCCTACCAAAATTAATCACTTCACACTTTTCTGCGTTAAATTTCATCTGCCATCTCTCTGCCCATTTCATCAGCCTGTCTGTGCCCTCAAGATATCTGTTTTTTTTTATTCGTTCATGGGATGTGGGCGTTGCTGGCGAGGCCAGCATTTATTGCCCATTCCTAATTGCCCTTGAGAAGGTGGTGGTGAGCCGCCTTCTTGAACCGCTGCAGTCCGTGTGATGAAGGTTCTCCCACGGTGCTGTTAGGTAGGGAGTTCCAGGATTTTGACCCAGCGACGATGAAGGAACGGCGATATATTTCCAAGTCAGGATGGTGTGTGACTTGGAGGGGAACGTTCAGGTGGTGGGGCTCCCATGTACCTGCTGTCCTTGCCCTTCTGGGTGGTAGAGGTCACGGGTTTGGGAGGTGCTGTCGAAGAAGCCTTGGCGAGTTGCTGCAGTGCATCCTGTAGATGGTACACACTGCAGCCACTGTGCGCCGGTGGTGAAGGGAGTGAATGTTTAGGGTGGTGGATGGGATACCAACCAAGCAGGCGGCTTTGTCCTGGATGGCGTCGAGCTTCTTGAGTGTTGTTGGAGCTGCATTCATCCAGGCAAGTGGAGAATGTTCCATCACACTCTTGTCTTGTGCCTTGTAGATGGTGGAGGCTTTGGGGAGTCAGGAGGTGAGTCACTCAACGCAGAATACCCAGCCTCTGACCTGCTCTTGTAGCCAGAGTATTTATATGGCTGGTCCAGTTAAGTTTCTGGTCAATGGTGACCCCCAGGATGTTAATAGTGGGGGATTCAGCAATGGTAAAGCCATTGAATGTCAAGGGGATGTGGTTAGACTCTCTCATGTTGGAGATGGTCATTTCCTGGCACTTGTCTGGCACGAATGTTACTTGCCACTTATCAGTCCAAGCCTGGATGTTGTCCAGGTTGTGCTGCATGTGGGCACGGACTGCTTCATTATCTGAGGGATTGCAAATGGAACTGAACACTGTGCAATCGTCAGCAAACATCCCCATTTCTGAGCTTGTGATGGTGGGAAGGTCATTGATGAAGCAGCTGAAGATGGTTGGGCCTAGGACACTGCCCTGAGGAACTCCTGCAGCAATGCCCTGGGGCTGAGATGATTGGCCTCCAACATCCTCAAACATCTTCCTTTGTGCTAGGTATGACTCCAGCCACTGGAGTTACTCTCCTCCTCATTGTTTACTACATTTCTGAGTTTCGTGTCATCTCAAACTTTGAAATTATGCCCCATATACCCAAGTCCAGGTCATTATTATATATCAAAAAGAGCAGTAGCCCTAGTACTGACCCCTGGAGGACACCACTGTATACTTCCCTCCAGTCTGAAAAACAACTGTTCAACACTACTCCCTGCTTTCTGTCTCTTAGGCAATTTCATATCCAGCTACCACTACCCCTTTAATCCCATGGGCTTTAATTTTGCTAACAGGTCTATTATGTGGTACTTTATCAAACGCCTTTTGAAAGTCCATATACACAACATCAACCGCACAACCCTCATTAACCCTCTCCGTTACTTCATCAAATAACTCAATCAAGTTAGTCAAACACGATTGACCTTTAACAAATCCATGCTGGCTGTCATTTATTAACCCATATTTTTCCAAGTGACAATTCATTTTGTCCCAGATTATTGTCTCTAAAAGTTTCCTCACCACTGATGTTAGGCTGATTGGCCTGTAATTGCCGAGTTTATCCCTCTCCCCTTTTTTGAACAGGGGTGTAACATTTCTAATCCTTCAGTACTCTGGCACAACTCCCATATCTAAGGAGGATTGGAAGATGGTGGCCAGAGCCTCGGCTATATCCACCCTTACTTCCCTTAGCAACCTCGGATGCATCCCATCTGATGACTTTTCTACTTTGAACGTCAACCTTTTAAGCACCTCCTCTTTATTATTATTCTGTCCAATTTCTCTATGACCTTCTCCTTTACTGTGACATCAGCAGCATCTTCTTCTTGAGTGAAGACAGATGCAAAGTATTCATTTAGTACCTCAGCCCAGTCCGAGCCCGCATGCAGCAAGACCTGGACAACATCCAGGCTTGGGCTCGTAAGTGGCAAGTAACATTCGCGCCAGACAAGTGCCAGGCAATGACCATCTCCAACAAGAGAGAGTCTAACCACCTCCCCTTGACATTCAACGGCATTACCATCGCTGAATCCCCCACCATCAACATCCTGGGGGTCACCATTGACCAGAAACTTAACTGGACCAGCCATATAAATACTGTGGCTACGAGAGCAGGTCAGAGGCTGGGTATTCTGCGTTGAGTGACTCACCTCCTGACTCCCCAAAGCCTTTCCACCATCTACAAGGCACAAGTCAGGAGTGTGATGGAATACTCTCCACTTGCCTGGATGAGTGCAGCTCCAACAACACTCAAGAAGCTCGACACCATCCAGGATAAAGCAGCCCGCTTGATTGGCACCCCATCCACCACCCTAAACATTCACTCCCTTCACCACCGGCGCACTGTGGCTGCAGTGTGTACCATTCACAGGATGCACTGCAGCAACTCGCCAAGGCTTCTTCGACAGCACCTCCCAAACCCGCGACCTCTACCACCTAGAAGGACAAGAGCAGCAGGCACATGGGAACAACACCACCTGCACGTTCCCCTCCAAGTCACACACCATCCCGACTTGGAAATATATCGCCGTTCCTTCATTGTCGCTGGGTCAAAATCCTGGAACTCCCTTCCTATTAGCACTGTGGGAGAACCTTCACCACACGGACTGCAGCAGTTCAAGAAGGCGGCTCACCACTACCTTCTCAAGGGCAATTAGGGATGGGCAATAAATGCTGGCCTCGCCAGTGACGCCCACATCCCATGAATGAATAAAAAAAAACCTCAGCCCATGCCCTCTACCTCCACAAGAAGATCTCCTTTTTTGTCCCTAATCGGTCCCACCCTTCCTTTGACTACCCTTTTACTACTTATATTTTTAGAAAAGAATTTTGGGTTCTCTTTTATGTTGGCCGCTAAACTATGCTCATACTCTCTTTTTGACCCTCATTCCTTTTTCTGATCTCCTCTGCACTTTCTGTATTCAGCCTGGTTCTCTACTGTATTATGAACCTTACATTTATCATAAGCCTCCTTTCTCTATTTTAGTTTAATCGCTATATCTTTAGTCATCCAGGGAGCTCTAGCTTTGGATGCCCTTCCTTTCCCCTTGTGAGAATGTGTCTAGTCTGTACCGAACCATCTCCTCTTTGAAGGTCTCCCATTGCTCATTTACTGTTTCACCTGCCAATCTTTATCGATCAAGGGAGCGCAGAGTGTAGGCCATAGATGGCTGTAGGCATGGCCACTTAGGGAGTCAGGGATGCCCAAGAGGCCAGAGTAAGAAGAACAAAACCAGCAACTCACTGCATGCCAATCTAAACCTGGACTGATCACAGCTCCATCAGACAATTGATCCAAGGGAACGTATTCAGATCCAGTTGGCTTTTGGCAGTGTAGAACGAACAGTTTGGTTCTGGTATCACCCTGTCCCACTTGTGCTTTTAATAGCATATTCCATCATAGTGGCCACCAGTAAGGGATGAAAAATGAAGATCTTTGGAGAAGATATTGGATCAGCTTTGGACTGTGATGAGCAGTGAGGAATCTATTAATAACATTGCATTTACTGTACTGGTACATAAATGTCAAATAAAAATGAAACTATTATTAAAGTTTGTGACAGAGCAGTTAATAGAAGTGTAAAGAGAAGACATTTTAATCTTTGAAGTGATTGATTGTTTGAGATAGCGCCAATGAATTTAACACTTAAGAGATCACAAAAACACCTTTCAGTGCAGAGTAGCTTGTTTTTTCTATCTAAGCCTGGGAAAACAAGACATTTACAATAAATACCGGAGAGAAATGTGAGTCACATCTTCCAAAATCAACACAATTCGGATCAGGAGTACTGTAGCGCTGTCATAGATGATAAAGTCAGGCATTACCTAAACTGTCTATTAAACAGAAATCTTAAAATGCACATTCTCTTTATCGTGAGTTCAATTCCCTGTTCCACTTACTATTAATCTAAAATGCTATCGTTTGCTATCAATCTATGGTGAATTTCTATATCTAATTGCTCTTTTCTCAAAAGAGAATCAGTATTTTGAGGGGGAAAATAAAATCAAATGATATATTCCAATGGAATAAAAGAACATTCTGAAGCCTACTTATTCACTGGAATAAACCACGTAATTTGCACTCCAGCTAGATTGCTCCACTGCAAGAGTGACAATGACCCATAATTGGGCTTATCTTCAGATGTAATCGATACGATAGAAAATGCATAAACCTGTTTCTCTCGGAGTTAATGTCAACATGCACAGCTTTATGAAACCATGACCTTTAATATCTTAAAATAACCCCAAAACAAACAGACATGGCATTTCACATACAGCCGCTTTGTTACATCATCGAGCTAGCAAGGAGAATGGGCTGAAAAACCATTGAATAAGCAACAGAAGGTACATTCAAAGTGAATCTCACTTCTTCAGTGCAAACTCTGGGTGGATTATCTATTACAATGATACTGTAGGAAAGGTTATAATATTTAACCTATTCTTAGATTTTGATACCAAAATGTCATCCGGTTGTAGTCACAAAGATTGTCAGGTAATGTAACAACCGTGGTTGAAATTCAGCAATTTAACGAGAAGCAAGAGAATATCTTCAGACTCGACAAAGTTTAAGAATTACAAATTCAAGATGATAAACTTTTCAACAGTGTCATCTTATTAAGGTGGATTTTCTTAATAATTTTAATTAATTGATTCTGGTCACTGATGATATTCTTTTAGTAAAAGAGTGCATCATTCTGATTTTGCCTTTTCCACAATACTGCCCTCTAGGGTATCGACCAGTATGCGAATTCTGATTTGCACAAACTCCATCTCAAACTCCCAACACACACGCACACTTATAAACATACGCTCACCCCCACCACCCCCAACAGACATATAAGGATACATTTTTACCCCAAGGACGGGTGGGTTGGGGGCGGTGGGAAGGTAAAAATAGTAAAAAAAGTAAGACCCGACCAAAACTCGCTTCCAACCCGCCCACTTCTGGTTTTAGCGGAGGTGGGTCAAGGGGCGGGCAACTAACCCGCTCTCAGGAGGTGGGTCGGTCAGTAAAATCTTTTAAGGAGTCTGCGGGCCTCCATTTTAACAACATTATTATTTCTAGCTCCTGGGGATTCCCGGGCCTTCTGATTCTCGCCACGCGAGAGGAGGCGAGAAGGCCCAGATCAATGGGTAAGTGCCTTTATTGCACTGCTTGTGGGCCAGGAGAAGCAGCAGTGTTTCCTCCAGGGCCAACAAGCCGACCCGCCACAATCCCACACACGCGATTGGCCGACCCCCCTCCTCCATGTCCGATCAACCCCCCGAGATCTCCCACGATCTCTGACACCCAAAACCCCCCCAAGAGCTCCGACCCCGTCCGATGGCCGACACCAATGAACCCCCCCCCACATGACCATCGACCACCATGTCCGACCCCACCCCCCATGTTGACCGCCCACCCCTCCCCAGTGACCAACCTCCCCCCCCAACCAGATCTAAGACTTATCTGCTGGCATCTGCTCCCTGGCTACTCTCCCGTCCAACTGACAGCTAGCCTGTCAATCTGGCTGGCTGTCGGGTGGGAAACCCACTGATAAAGATTGAAAGACATCCGGGTTTCACATCGGGTAATCCCCGCCCCATTCCCTTCCCAGCACAACGTTAAAATTTACCCCATAGACAGACAGACACACACACACACACACACACACACACAGGCTAAGGTGTCTGCTATTTGTCAGGACTCATCTCCTTAAAAATTGCATTCTCTTCTTCTTCATCACACAAATAGAGGAGATTTGATGGACTTTATCTCTAAACATTCTCTTCTACAGGTGCTGCTCTAGGCCACCCGTCCCAAACATGACAAGCCACAAACCGATCAGCAGAGACAATAGCATGGAAAATGTTAGCATGCAGCATGGAAAGAAGGTTTTATAAGTCCCATTTCCCACACTTCTGCCCTCACCCCTTCCCTTCCCTCCCAGAACCTCGATGGGGTCCCCTTTGTCCTCACCTTCCAACCCATCAGCCTCCACATTCAATGGTTCATCCTCCTCCATTTCCGCAACCTCCAGCGCAGTCTGACCACCAAACACATCTTCCCCTCCCCTCCCCTTTCAGCATTCCGAAGGGACCATTCCCTCAGTGACACCCTGGTCCACTCTTCCATCTCCCCCAACATCCGGTCCCCTTCCCCTGGCACCTTCCCATGTGAGCGCAGGAGATGCAACACCTGCTCCTTCACCTCCTCCCTTCCCATTGTCCAGGGCTCCAAACACTCCTTCCAGGTGAAACAGTGATTTACTTGTAATTCTTTCAATTTAGTAAACTGTATTCACTGCTCACGATGCGGTCTCCTCTACATTGGGGAGACCAAATGCAGACTGGGTGATCGCTTTGCTGAACGCCTCTGCTCAGTCTACAAGTGTGATCCTGACCTGCCGGTCGTTCACCATTTTAATTCCCCGTCCCACTCCTACTCTGACCTCTCTGTCCTCGGCCTCCTACACTGTTCCAATGAAGCTCAACGGAAGCTCAAGTAACAGCACCTCATCTTTCAGCCATTTACAACCTTCTGGACTCAACATTGATTTCAATAACTTCAGACCATAATCACTGCTCCCATTTTTTCGGACAGCAAGTGCTGGTAATAGTTCTGATTTTGCCGTTTACTTGTCCCATTCCCACCCTCCTTGCCTTGCACTATCACCCCTCTTGTCATTTAATCACTCTTGCCCACCACCCCATCACAGACCTTCCCTTTTGTTCTTTCCTCTCCTCCCCTCCCCCACCCCCGCACCTTTCCCTGGCTCTGAACTTGCTTAAAAATTGTTAAACCTTTACTTCTTCCAGTTCTGACGAAAGATTGTCGACCTGAAACGTTAACTCTGTTTCTCTCTCCACAGATGCTGCCTGACCTGCTGAGTATTTCCAGCATTTTCTGTTTTTATTTCATAAACACACATAGTTCTTCATATATAATCAGAGGGGAACAAGGGAATTCTCCTGGTGTCCGGACCAAAATTTATCCCTCTAAACAAATTGCAAATGTTACATAAGAACATAAGAAATAGGAGCAGGAGTAGGCCAATCGGCCCCTCGAGCCTGCTCCGCCATTCAATAAGATCATGGCTGATCTGATCCTAACCTCAAATCTAAAGAACACAAGAAGTAGGAGCAGGACCCGGCCACTCAGCCCCTGGGCCCTCTCCGCCACCCACAGGGCATTGACCGATCCAAAATCAGCTTCATGTCCAATTTCCTGCCCGCTCCCCATAACCCCTAATTCCCTTAACTTCTAGGAAACTGTCTATTTCTGTTTTAAATTTATTTAATGATGTAGCTTCCACAGCTTCCTGGGGCAGCAAATTCCACAGACCTACTAAAAAAGTGTATCAGGATAAACCCAGCAACTACAGGCCAGTCAGCTTAACCTCGGAGTTGGGGAAACTTTTGGAAACGATAATCCGGGACAGAATTAACAGTCACTTGGACAAGTGTGGATTAATTAAGGAAAGCCAGTATGAATTTGTTAAAGGCAAATTGTGTTTAACTAACTTAATTGAGTTTTTTGATGCAGCAAGAGAGGCCAATGCGGTTGATGTTGAGTATATGGACTTGGCGTTTGATAAAGTGCCACATAATAGGTCTGTCAGCAAAATTGAAGCCCATGGAATAAAAGGGGCAGAGGAAGCATGGATACGAAATTGGCTAAGTGACAGAAAACAGAGAGCAGCGGTGAACGGTTGTTTTTCGGACTGGAGGAAGGTATTCAGTGGTGTTCCCCGGGGGTCGGTGCTGGGACCACTGCTTTTCTTGATATATATTAATGACTTGGACTTGAGTGTACAGGGCACAATTTCAAAATTAGCAGATGACACAAAACTTGTAAGTGTAGTGAACAGTGAGGAGGATAGTGATAGACTTCAAGAGGATATAGACAGGCTGGTAGAATGGGCGAACACGTGGCGGCTGAAATTTAACGCAGAAAAGTGCGAAGTGATATATTTTATTAGGAAGAATGTGGAGAGGCAATATAAACTAGAGGGTACAATTCTAAATGGGGTGCAGGAACAGAGAGACCTGGGGGTATATGAGCACAAGTCGTTGAAGTTGGCAGGACAGGTTGAGAAACTAGAGTGGCAGGGGGATGGGAACCTGAGCGGGGAGTCAGAAGAGAGTAAAGTTGAGAGCAGCAAGAAAGGAGAAGACCCAGGGGAAATCTACAATACAAATAGTACAAACAGTTGTTCAAGAACAAGTGAAAGGGAAAAGCGTAGAGCAGCAGAAAGAAAGTGTACTTTAGACACTACAGATAAAGTGAAAACTAGAAGGCGTAAGGCAATTAACACAGCATCAAAGCTGAAGGTCAGGCTCGGGTGTGTGGCCCAACCAAGAGTTCTATATACAAATGCACAGAGTATAAGGAATAAATTAAATGAACTACAGGTTCAAATTCAAATTGGAGAGTATGACATGATAGCTATTACTGAGACATGGCTGCAGGATGGTCAGGATTGGGAACTAAATATATCGGGTTATAAAGGAGAGACAGGGAAAATGGAAGAGGGGGAGGAGTAGCCTTAGTGATTAGAGATTAAATCACTTCAATGATAAAAGAGGATATAACGAGAGGTAAGCAGCCAACAGAGACCTTATGGGTTGAATTGAGAAATAGGAAAGGATCTAAGACTATAGTGGGAGTTGCATATAGGACCCCTGGCAGCAGCTCTGAAGTGCTAGATTGTATAAATGCAGAGATTAGACAAGCGTGTAAGAAAGGCATAGTGGTCTTAATGGGGGACTTTAACCTTCACATAGATTGGGAAAAGCAGACTAGCAACTGTCAGAAAGGTAGTGAATTTCTTGAGTGTGTCCGGGATAGTTTTCTACAGCAGTATGTCCTAGAGGCAACAAGGGGGCAAGCCATGCTAGATTTAGTAATGAGTAATGAACCAGATTTAGTGAACAGCTGAACTGTGCGTGAACATCTATCCAATAGCAATCATAACATGATCGAGTTCAATGTAGTGTTTGAAAGGGAAAAAAGTGAATCAGCTGTTATACTTGGGTAAGGCCGACTTCAATGGGATGAGACAGAGACTGTCCACAGTAAACTGGACAAATTGGCTAATGGGTAAAACGGCTGATGATCAGTGGAAATTTTTAAAGAAACATTTAACGTGATACAGAATCGGTTTATACCCCTGAGGGGCAAGAACTCTACTTGCAAAAAAAAACAGCCAAGGACAACTAAAGAAGTAAGGGACAGTATAAGACATAAGGAAAGGGCATACAAAAAGGCAAAAAATGGCACAGATCCTGGCAAATGGGAAAGATACAAAGATCAACAAAGGGTCACAAAACAGATAGTAAGAGCTACAAAAAGAGAGTATGAAAAGAAACTTGCAAGGGATATCAAAACCAATATGAAGAACTTTTATAGTTACATTAGGAAAAAGAGGGTGGTCAGGAGCAGTGTTGGCCCCATAAAAACTGAAAGTGTGGATATTGTCATTGACAATGGGGAAATGGCGGACATATTGAATAATTACTTTGCGTCAGTATTTACAATAGAAAAAGAGGATAGCATACCGGAAATCCCAAGAAAACTAATATTGAATCGGGGACAGGGACTCGATAAAATTAACATAAGTAAAGCAACAGTAATGAAGAAAATAATAGCACAAAAGAGTGACAAATCCCCAGGACCAGATGGTTTCCATCCCAGGGTTTTAAACAAAGTAGGTGAGCACATTGTGGATGCCCTAACTATAATCTTTCAAAGTTCTCTAGATTCAGGAACTGTCCCACTAGATTGGAAAATTGCACCTGTCACTCCGATTTTTAAGAAAGGAGAGAGAGGGAAACCAAGGAATTATAGGCCAGTTAGCCTAACATCTGTCGTGGGGGAAATGCTGGAGTCCATAATTAAGGATAGGGTGACTGAACACTTCAAGAATTTTTAGTTAATCAGAGAGAGCCAGCATAGATTTGTGAAAGGTAGGTTGTGCCTGACAAACCTGATTGAATTTCTTGAAGAGGTGACTAAAGTAGTGGGCAGGGGAATGTCAATGGATGTTATTTATATGGACTCCCAGAAGGCATTTGATAAGGTAAAAAGTTAAAAACAGTGGATGTCCAAAGGGACTTAAAGGTTCAGGTACATAGATCATTGAAGTGTCATGAACAGGTGCAGAAAATAATCAAGAAGGCTAATGGAATGCTGGCCTTGATATCTAGAGGACGAGAGTACAAGGGGGCAGAAGTTATGCTGCAGCTATACAAAACCCTGGTTAGACTGCACCTGGAGTACTGTGAGCAGTTCTGGGCACCGCACCTTCGGAAGGACATATTGGCCTTGGAGGGAGTGCAGCGTAGGTTTACTAGAATGATACCTGGACTTCAAGGGTTAAGTTACGAGGAGAGATTACATAAATTGAGGCTGTATTCTCTAGAGTTTCGAAGATTAAGGGGTGATCTGATTGAAGTTTATAAGATATTAAGGGGAACAGATAGGGTGGATAGAGAGAAACTATTTCCGCTGGTTGGGGATTTTAGGAGTAGGGGGCACAGTCTAAAAATTAGAGCCAGACCTTTCAGGAGCGAGATTAGAAAACATTTCTACACACAAAGGGTGGTAGAAGTTTGGAACTCTCTTCTGCAAACGGCAATTGATACTAGCTCAATTGCTAAATTTAAATGTGAGATAAATAGCTTTTTGGCAATCAAAGGTATTAAGGGATATGGGCCAAAGGCAGGTATATGGAGCTAGATCACAGATCAGCCATGATCTTATCAAATGGCGGAGCAGGCACGAGGGGCTGAATGGCCTACTCCTGTTCCTATATTACCAGGGAGGCAGGATGGCAGTGGGGGGGGGGGGGGCTACTGGTCATGTGGGTAACTTGCCCAGTAAAATCTGTCCTTTCCCCACAAGATCGCGGGTAAATTGAAGGCACTTTCCATGGCTTCCGGGTTTCTCGTCGTCAACCTGTGCAGCGGGCGGACTGCGCACCTGCATCACAGGCTGTCAGCTGGAGGAGCCCTATTTAAAGGGGCAGTTCTCCAATGCTGCACCTGCATGGAGAAGACCAGGGGAAAGGCTGGCCCCAGGTTTAATGATGGCTCACTCCAGCAGGCACATGGGAACAACACCACCTGCACGTTCCCCTCCAAGTCACACACCATCCTGACTTGGAAATATATCGCCGTTCCTTCATCGTCAAAATCCTGGAACTCCCTTCCGAACAGCACTGTGGGAGAACCTTCACCACATGGACTGCAGCGGTTCAAGAAGGCACTTTCTCGATGGCAATTCGGGATGGGCAATAAATGCCGGCTTTGCCAGCGACGCCCACATCCCAGAAACAAATTTAAAAATAAGGTCCTACTGGATGGGGTGAGGAGGAGGAGGGAGATCTTCTACCCGGCGAACGGGAGGAAGTGGACTGCCTCTGCCACCAAGAAGGCCTGGCTCGAGGTGGCAGAGGAGGTCACCAGTAGCAGCAACATCTCCCGCACCTGGATCCAGTGCAGGAAGCGTTTCAATGACCTAACTAGGTCAGCCAAAGTGAGTACACTTACTCATTCTCCTACACTCCGTCTTCCACATCACCGCCCCCACCCCACAACTCCTTCTGCACTGCTAACACTACTCTATCACATCAATCCTCACACCCACTCAAAGCTCATCCTCAACTTACCTGCACTTCCTCACCTCCCCAGTACTCCCCGCCACTACCACTCAACCCAATCCTCAGACAATGTCATGACTCAGTCTCATACTCACCCTCTGGTGCATCTCTTTCACGGTCACCCTCACCCAAACCAATGCATTCAGCAGTTGGCCACTTCACCATCACTCACTCACGCCTCTCTACTTTCTCCCCTTATAGCGGAAGAGAGCCCAGAATGCAAGGGAGAGGGTGAAGACTGGAGGGGGGCCGCAACATCAGGTCGTCCTCAGAGGCGGAGCAGGAGGCGCTGGAACTGAGCCGCACCCTTGAGTGCCTGTCCTTTGGGGACACCGAGACTGCCACCCGACAAACGTCCCGTGACAGAACGTTAACATTCAGCACTCACAATAGCAATTGATGTTAACATGCCTTGCCATCTTCAGCACCTCAACATCTGTCATCATCCTTAATATTGCCTTCTGTTCTCTTACGCTGTGACGGCCGCTGTGACGGCGGAGGGCAATTCCTCAAAGGACCTGCTGGCCCACTGAGGCCCTGACAACGGCCCTTTGGACTCAGGGTTAACAACATTAAACAGGCAGGCAGATACTCTAGCACTGGCCTTACAAGTCTTCACACATGTCATCCAAACTGTCGTCCAGCAGAGTGGTAGGAGTGGTGTGGGCCTGGCCCAGGGGAGGGAAGATGGCAAAAGGGGACATGGAAGTGGGGACGCCACTCAAAGCGCCCCCATGTCTCACCCGCTCTCCCCTCTCAACCAGTACCCGCAATGCTGCCTCCTCTCCATGTGGTCGAGTCTGCCCCTGCACAGGTGCAGGTGGAGCAGTCTTTGGAGGGGCCCTCACGGGCACCGAAACCCAGGGGGCGTAGGCCCAAAGCATCTAATCGGTCAGGACATGAACAAGAGCAACCTGCCACTACATCTGCTGCAGCCACAGGGGAGGCACCATGTAGGAGTAGTCATAAGCAAAAGGCAAAGGTTTTGTGAGCACAAAGGGGATGCACAAGGGTGTTTGACGGTTTGACGGTTTTTTATTTATATTTGATTTTTGTTCATGGAACATTAAATATTATTATTGTCACCACATCTTGGCCATTCTTGACTGGCTTGTGAAATAAGTCCCTTTCATGAGGTTCACCATGAACACCCACACTTGATGCCACCCATTGGGTCACTCTACAGTGGGTGTATGTGTAGTTGCAGGACTGTTTTGTGCAGGGAGTAGGGGAGGGGGCTGGTGTGGCCTCTGTCCAGGCGTGGCCTCTGTCCAGGTGGTGAGGACTGGACTCTTCATACTGTCTGATGTTAGGAGAACCGTTCACATATCAGTGACTCCCTGGCCTCACGAGCAGCCAGGTGAGCTGCTGTTCTGCCCTTGGGTTGCTCCTGCTCCTCCTCCTCCTCCTCAATGTGGGTGGCGGATGTGGACGGGCCCTCCTCCAGCAGCACCCCTCTCTGTTGTGCCATGTTGTGCAGGGCACAACACACGACTATAATGCGTCCCACTCTGTCTGGTGTGTATTGAAGCGCTCCCCCAGAACGATCGAGGCACCTGAAGCGCATCTTGAGCAGCCCTATAGCATGCTCAATTGTAGACCTGGTAGCGATGTGGTTGTCGTTATATCAACGCTGTTGCTCAGTGGTGGGGTTCCTCAGAGGTGTCATGAGCCACGTGTGCAGGGGGTATCTCTTGTCCCCGAGGAGTCAGCCCTTAGGGTGTTCGGGGCATGGAAGAGGGGCGGGATGTTGGACTCCCGGAGGATGAAGGAATCGTGGCAGATGCCAGGGTATCTGGTGCACACGTGAAGGAATCTCTTGCGGTGGTCACAGATGAGCTGAGTGTTGATGGAGTGATAGCCCTTCCTGTTGATGAACAGTCCTGGCTCGTGTGGAGGTGCTTGTATTGCTATATGGGTGCAATCGATTACACCCTGCAACCGTGAGAAGCCAGCCACAGCCTGGAATCCCACTGCCCTCTCTGTCTGGCTGAGGTCATCCATGGGGAAGTTGATATAGTGCGAGGCCCTGCGAAACAAGCCGTCGGTGACCTGCCTTATGCACTTGTGTGCAGACGACTGAGAGACCCCGGCAATGTCCCCAGTGGCACCCTGGAATGATCTGGAGGCAAACAATTTGAGGGCAGTGGTGACCTTGACAGTGACAGGTAAGAAGATGCTGCTCGGGCCAGCCGGGATCAGCTCGGCATGAAGGAGGCTGCAGATGTCGGCGACTACCTGGCGACTGACTCTGAGCCTCCGCTTGCACTGCTCCTCAGAGAGGTCCAGGAAGCTGAGCCTCGGTCTGTAGACCCTGTTGCGAGGGTAGTGCCTCCTGCAACGCCACTATCTCTGTTGTTGCCCTTCCTGCTGTTGTGCAGGTGCCTGTGGAGCAGCACTGTGTTGTGGAGCTCCACGTGGCGGAGGTGGACGGCTTGCCTGGCGAGGCTGGTGATGTTGCTCGTCCTCGGATGAAGTGATGAATGCAGCCATGGCACACATCCTGACGGTGTGAGTTTGAGGGGGTCCGCAAAGTGGGTAAATGTGTTTGCACAGTAAGTTTAGGGTATAAATTAATAATTTTTGAGTGGAAAGACAAACGTGTTGCAGCCAAAACTTTGTCTGAAGTGACAGAGTGCCCTGCTGCAATTAATGAGGTTTTCCCCCCACCTGTCAAATAATCCTTTGCATCTCCCACTGGCTGCTGGCTGAAACACGTCTGCTCCAACAGGGAGTGTTTCCCACAGCACGGGAAACACGGTGAGGATCCATGAAAATTGCACCCCTGCCAAAATCTCCACTCAATGAGGTCTGTCAAGTACCTCAACGACCTAAATAAGCATCTAAATTATCATCCCGCCGGCTTTAATTGCCGGTGGGAGTCCCGCATGCGGGAGCTGCGCGCGCACTCGACAGCGTCATTGGGGAACTCGGAAGTGAGCGGGTTGGAGCCGGGCTCCGAACCCGCTCCGGGATTCCGCCATTTTCGGAGCCCCCCTGCCCCCAACGCACCCACTCGGCCATCCGAAAATCGGTCCCAAAGAGTGCAAAAGCAAAGAGGTTATGATGAACCTTTATAAAACACTGGTTTGGCCACAACTGGAGTATTGTGTCCAATTCTGGGCAACCCACTTTAGGAAGGATGTGAAGGCCTTGAGGGTGCAGAGAAAGTTTACTCGAATGGTTCCAGAGATGAGGGACTTCAGTTATGTGGATAGTCTGGAGAAGCTGGCATTATTCTCCTTAGAGCAGAGAAGGCTGAGAGGAGATTTGATAGAGGTGTTCAAATCATGAAGGGTCTAAAGAGCAGATAGAGAGAAACTGTTCCCATTGGTGGAAGAGTCGAGAACCAGAGGCCACAGATTTAAGGTGATTGGCAAAAGAACCAAAGGCGACAAGAGGAAAATCTTTTTTACTGAGCGAGCAGTTATGATCTGGAATGCGCTGCCTGAAAGGGTGGTGGAAGCAGATTCAATCGTGGCTTTCAAAAATGAATTGGATGAATACTTGAAGGGAAAATATTTGCAGGGCTACGGGGAAAGGGCGGAGGAGTTCGAGTAGCTGGATTGCTCTCGCAGAGAGCCGGCACGGACTTGACAGACCGAATTGCCTCCTTCTGTGCTGTAACCATTCTATGATTCTTTGATTCTATGATACAGATTTACGATGATTGACAAAAGAACCAAAGGCGACATGAGGAAACACTTTTTTACGCAGCAAGTATTTATGATCTAGAATGCGCATCCTGAAAGGTGGTAGAAGCAGATTCAATCTTGGCTTTCAAAAATGAATTGGATGAATACTTGAAAGGAAAATATTTGCAGGGCTACGGGGAAAGAGCGGCGGAATGGGAGTAACTGGATTGCTCTGACAAAGAGCTGGCACGGCCTCGATGGGCCAAATGGCCTCCTTCCGTGCTGTAATCATTCTATGATTCCATGAAATTATCTGGTCATTTGTGTCTCGTTGCTGTTTGTGGGATCTTGCTGTGTGTAAATTGGCTGCTGCGTTTCCCTACGTTACAATGGTGCCTGCACCTCAAGAGTACTTTATTGGCTGTGAAGCACTTTAGGATGATCTGAGGATGTGAAAGGCGCGATGTAAATGCAAGTTCTTTCTTTCTTCAATATTATACATGTGACAGCACAAAAACGGAAGGATTTTGTATGATAAACTAGTAATGAGGTACCGGCAATGAAGATAATTAGGTACCATTTCATCAGAATGAAAAGAAATAATTATCATTCCTGAAATGGGCATGTTTGCTGATGATTGCACAGTGTTCAGTTCCATTCACAACCCCCCAGATAATGAAGCAGTCCGAGCCCGCATGCAGCAAGACCTGGACAACATCCAGGCTTGGGCTCATAAGTGGCAAGTAACATTCACACTTGACAAGTGCCAGGCAATGACCATCTCCAACAAGAGATAGTCTAACCACCTCCCCTTCACATTCAACGGCATTATCATCGCCCACCATCAACATCCTGGGGGGTCACCATTGACCAGAAACTTAACTGGACCAGCCACATAAATACTGTGGCTACAAGAGCAGGTCAGAGGCTGGGTATTCTGCAGCAAGTGACTCACCTCCTGACTCCCCAAAGCCTTTCCATCATCTACAAGGCACAAGTCAGGAGTGTGATGGAATACTCTCCACTTGCCTGGATGAGTGCAGCTCCAACAACACTCAAGAAGCTCGACACCATCCAGGACAAAGCAGCTCATTTGACTGGCACCCTATCCAGCACCCTAAACATTCACTCCCTTCACCACCAGCACACCGTGGCTGCAGTGTGTACCATCTACAGGATGCACTGCAGCAACTCGCCAAGGCTTCTTCAACAGCACCTCCCAAACCAGCGACCTCTACCACCTAGAAGGACAAGGGCAGCAGGTACATGGGAACAACACCACCTGCACGTTCCCCTCCAAGTCACACACCATCCCGACTTGGAAATATATCGCCGTTCCTTCATCGTCGCTGGGTCAAAATCCTGGAACTCCCTTCCTAACAGCACAGTGGGAGAACCTTCACCACACAGACTGCAGCGGTTCAAGAAGGCGGCTCACCACCACCTTCTCAAGGGCAATTAGGGATGGGCAATAAATGTCGGCCTCACCAGCGACGCCCACATCCCATGAACGAATATTTTAAAAAACTCTTAACCCAAGTCTACTTCTAAGACTAAAACCTATAAGAGGAGGAAACACTTTTTCTTTTAAGTGTCGTAAGTAGGGTATAATAATCACCATTTGATCTTTCACTTGGACCTCTTGCAAAAACGATAAGACCTAAATGATCGTGGTTAATCAGCTTGATTGTAAGATACATACCACAGCCAAGTTAAACCATTTAAACATGCTTCTCCAATCAGAATACAATCTGAGATACAACATTGTACATATTATCAGTAGGTTGTTCCTTTACCGTGAGAAGCAGAAGAAAGCATCTATAAGTAAAGCCTAGAAATATGATGGAACTTATTTCCAGTATGACAGAACCACAGTTGAGATCAATTTTTGGCCTCTTGCATATCCCTGATTTCCTTCACTCTACCATTGGCGGCCGTGCCTTCAGCCATCTCGGCCTAAGCTCTCGAATCCCCTCCCTAAACCTCCCTGCCTCTCTACCTCTCTCTCCTCCTTTAAGACGCTCCTTAAAACCTACTTCTCACTTGTTTTAATATATCTTAATTTGGCTCGGTGTCAATTTTTGTCTGATAACGCTCCTGTGAAGCGGCGTGGGACATTTTACTGCGTTAAAGGCGCTATATAAATGCAAGTTGTAGATGTTGTTGAGTTATTTATCCGTTTCTACCTAGGAGTCCATGTTTACCCCAGACAGAAGCTTGCTATTCCCGGCGGATCAATTCTTTCCCGATCACAGAGCCATCCCGTCTTTAAGGAGCTTCAAGATCTGGATGGGAAAGTGACCGATTTTCCTCACTGAAGATTAATTCAAAGTGCGGAGAGTGTGAACAAGCTGGGTGAGGTCCTGAACCCCATACAGGTAGACACGGTCCTCTCAAAGCTCACTATGCCCATCAGCCAGTGCAGTGAAAGTACATGAAAGCACTTACATGTGAATCTGATTGCAGGCAGTGGAACAGCTGAAACATTTTGAATACTGCAGAATGAAGCCCATAGAATTGAAAAGCAGAGAAGTTACATCAAACTTACATCAAACTTATACAGACCACACTAAGAGTACTGTGCACAGTTCTGGTCTCCATATTACGAAAAGTTTATAGAAGCACTGGAGAAAGTAAAAAAAAAGATTTACAAGGATGATACCAGAACTTGATGGGAGAGGTTAGACAGACTGGGACTTTTTTCCCTGGAGAGTAGGAGGTTAAGGGGTGATCTTATAGAAGTCTATAAAATAATGAGGGGCATAGATAAGGTCGATAGTCAAAATCTTTTCCCAAAGGTAGGGGAGTCTATAACGAGGGGGCATAGATTTAAGGTGAGAGGGGAGAGATACAAAAGGGTCCAGAGGGGCAATTTTTTCACTCAAAGGGTGGTGAGTGTCTGGAACGAGCTGCCAGAGGCAGTAGTAGAGGCGGGTACAATTTTGTCTTTTAAAAAGCATTTGGACAGTTACATGGGTAAGATGGGTATAGAGGGATATGGGCCAAGTGCAGGCAACTGGGACTAGCTTAGTGGTATAAACTGGGCGACATGGACATGTTGGGCCGAAGGGCCTGTTTCCATGTTGTAACTTCTATGATTCTATGATTCTATGAGAACTGAGAGGGTACAATTATCAGGAAAGACTAAGCAGGCTGGGGGTCTTTTCTCTAGAAAAGGGAAGAGTGAGGGGCGACCTGATAGAGGTCTTTAAAATCATGAAGGGGTTCGATGAGGTAGACGTAGAGAAGATGTTACCACCTGCAGGGAATCTAAAGCTAAGGACTATAAATATAAAATAGTCACTAATAAATTAAATAAGGAATTCAGGAGAAACTTCTTCACCCAGAGAGTGGTGAGAATGTGGAACTCACTACCACATGGAGTAGTTGAGACGAATAGAATAGATGCATTTGAGGGAAAGCTCGATAAGTACATGAGGGAGAAAGGAATAGAAGGATATGCAGATAGGGTGAGATGAAGTAGGGTAGGAGGAGGCTCCTGTGGAGCATAAACACCAGTACAGACCAGTTGGGCCGAATGGCCTGTTTCTGTTCTGTAACTTCTATGTAAAATGTTTCTACCTTCAAGACTCTCTTCCAAGTTCAGTTATTTTACTTAATTTAGATAACTTATTTAAAAGTTTTTAAAAATGTAAAGTTTCGCATTGTGATGACTGATTTGTCATTTTTCTAATGTTTCAAAGCTAAGAGCCTAGATATGATGGCCTGGATTTTAACTTGGAGCCAGAAAGAGAGCGGGGTGGTTTGCGAACTGGGAAACCAGGAAGTAAGAGTTTCCTGCAGATCCTACCGAATTTAAAGGTAGGACCTGTCGGGCGGGAAAGCAGCCGGGGAGCAGATGGAAGGTAAGTCGGAGTTTGGATGGTGGGCGGGGGAGGGAGAGTTTGGGGAGAGATCGGGATCTTTGGGGATTGGATGGGGAGTCAGGGAGAGATCCGGATCCTTGGGGATTGGATGGGGGGTCAGGGAGAGATCGGGATCTTTGGGGATTGGATGGGGGGTTGGGGAGAGATCGGGATCCTTGGGGATTGGATGGGGGGTCAGGGAGAGATCGGGATCTTTGGGGATTGGATGGGGGGTCAGGGAGAGATCGGGATCTTTGGGGATTGGATGGGGGGTCAGGGAGAGATCGGGATCTTTGGGGATTGGATGGGGAGTCAGGGAGAGATCGGGGTCTTTGGGGATTGGATGGGGGGTCAGGGAGAGATCGGGATCCTTGGGGATTGGATGGGGGGTCAGGGAGAGATCGGGATCATTGGGGATTGGATGGGGGGTTGGGGAGAGATCAGGATCTTTGGGGATTGGACGGGGGGGTCAGGGAGAGATCGGGATCTTTGGGGATTGGATGGGGGGTTGGGGAGAGATCGGGATCCTTGGGGATTGGACAGGGGGTTGGGGAGAGATCGGGATCTTTGTGGATTGGACGGGGGGTTGGGGAGAGATCGGGATCTTTGGGGATTGGACGGGGGGTTGGGGAGAGATCGGGATCCTTGGGGATTGGCCAGGGGGTTGGGGAGAGATCGGGATCTTTGGGGATTGGACGGGGGGTCAGGGAGAGATCAGGATCTTTGGGGATTGGACGGGGGGGTCAGGGAGAGATCGGGATCTTTGGGGATTGGATGGGGGGTCGGGGAGAGATCAGGATCTTTGGGGATTGGACGAGGCGTCGGGGAGAGATCGGGATCTTTGGGGATTGGACGGGGTGTCAGGGAGAGATCGGGAACTTTGGGGATTGGACGGGGGGTCAGGGAGAGATCGGGAACTTTGGGGATTGGACAGGGGGTCAGGGAGAGATCGGGAACTTTGGGGATTGGATGGGGGGTCAGGGAGAGATCGGGAACTTTGGGGATTGGACGGGGGGTCAGGGAGAGATCGGGATCTTTGGGGATTGGACGGGGGGTCAGGGAGAGATCAGGATCTTTGGGGATTGGACAGGGTGTCAGGGAGAGATCAGGATCTTTGGGGATTGGACGGGGGGGTCAGGGAGAGATCGGGATCTTTGGGGATTGGACGGGGGGGTCAGGGAGAGATCGGGATCTTTGGGGATTGGATGGGGGGTCGGGGAGAGATCGGGATCTTTGGGGATTGGACGGGGGGTCAGGGAGAGATCAGGATCTTTGGGGATTGGACAGGGTGTCAGGGAGAGATCAGGATCTTTGGGGATTGGACGGGGGGGTCAGGGAGAGATCAGGATCTTTGGGGATTGGACAGGGGGGGTTGGGGAAAAATCGGGATCATTGGGGATTGGGTAGGGGGACCGATTGCGGGGGGGGGGTGAACTATCGGAGATCGTTGAGGGGGTGAATAGTCAGAGATCATTGGGGGAGGTGAAAATTGGAGATCGTTGGGGGGTGAACAGTCGGAGATCATTGAGGGGGTGAACAGTCGGGGATCGTTGGGGGGGTGAACAGTCGGGGATCGTTGGGGGGGTGAACAGTCGGAGATCGTTGGGGGGGTGAACAGTCGGGGATCGTTGGGGCGGTGAACAGTCGGGTTCGTTGGGGGGGTGAACAGTCGGGGATCGTTGGGATGGTGAACAGTCGGGGATCGTTGAGGGGGTGAACAGTCGGATCGTTGGGGGGTGAACAGTCGGGGATCGTTGAGGGGGTGAACAGTCAGAGATCGCTGGGGGATGAACAGTCAGAGATTGTTGGGGGGGTGAACAGTCAGATACCGGGGGTTGTCTCAAACACCGTGGAGGCCTCGGATATCGGGGGTACTCAGACACCGGTGGGGGGGGGGGCTCAAATATGGTGGGGGGTTTTGGACGTTGTGGGGGGGGCGGGTTCTCGAACATCGGGGAGGTCAGCCGATCACAGGGGTCCGATCGAGGTCGGTAAGTATTGTTGGGCCTGGAGGAAACACTCCTGCTCCTCTTGGCCCACAAGCAGTGCAATAAAGGCACTTACCTCATGGATCTGACCTTTCTCATCTCTTTTTCACTGGTGAGATTCACTAGCCCCGGGAAACCTGCGCTGGAGGCATAAGGACGTTAATTGCCGCTATAATTACCTGCTCGCCTGAACTAATTAGGTTCATGACTGCGGCGAGTCGGTTACCCGCACGCATGCAAATGCACTTGGGTTAAACCCGGAAGTTGGAGACACTCACAACTTAACCACGGTTTTTACAGCTGCTGTAAACAAACTTAAAACACTGTCAGAAGAGAATGGCCAAGGGAAGCACTGAGATGGAGAAACATTTTGAAATAATGATTTCTGCTCCAATCATGCAGAAGCCTTAACCAGTGTGTGTGTGTGAGAGAGAGAGAGATAAAGGGTGATAGGAAGAGAGGAGGGGATGGGGGCAGAGAGAGAGAGAGAGAGAGGGCTGGAGAGAGGGGGAAGAGAGAGAGAGAGTGGGGGAGAAAGTGAGAAAAAGAAGAGGACAGAGAGAGAGAGAGTATAGAGAAAAGGGGAGAAAGAGAGAGAAAGGGAGAGAGAGAGAGAGAAAGAGAATGGGGGGAGAGAGAGAGATGGTACTGTATAAAACGCCGGTAAGGCCACAGCTAGAATATTGTGCGCAGTTCTGGTCACCACATTGCAGGAAGGATGTAATTGCTCTGGAGAGAGTGCAGAGAAGATTTACAAGAATGTTGCCAGGGCTTGAAAATTGCAGCTACGAGGAGAGATTGGATCGGCTGGGGTTGTTTTCCTTGGAGCAGAGGAGGCTGAGGGGAGACTTGATTGAGGTGTACAAAATTATGAGGGGCCTAGATAGAGTAGACAGGAAGTACCTGTTTCCCCTAGTGGAGAGTTCAAGAACTAGAGGACATAGATTTAAGCTGATTGGCGGAAGGATTAGAGAGGACATGAGGAAAAACTTTTTTATCCAGAGGGTGGTGGGTGTATGGAACTCGCTGCCCGAATTGGTGATAGAGGCAAGGACCCTCAACTCTTTTAAAAGTACCTGGACCTGCACCCAAAGTGCTGAAAGCTGCAGGGCTGCGGACCGGGTGCTGGAAGGTGGGATTAGAATGGGCACCTGGTTGTTCTTTGAGCCGGCGTGGACACGATGGGCCGAATGGCCCCCTTCTCTGCTGTATCTTTTCAATGATTCTATGGCTCTAAGAGAGAATGGAGAGAGAGAAAGAGAGAGGGGCCAAATAAATTTTATGACACACCATTTATTTTTTCCTGTATATTATACTTTTTACCTATATTTCTTTAGTGTTTTTTCTTTTTTTTTCTATGCATACACACACACCTCTGGATTAAAATAAATGAGCAGAGTGTCTCTTGTGTCATCTCACTTTATTTGTGTCTATATCTAGTGGAAGAAAGAAGTAGTCTGCAGACAAAGTCTAATCCTGATCTAAGAACGTTTATTACTGGCAGGTCCGGAAAGAGCTGAATGAATCTCATGAACGATTAAAAAAAAAATCTTGGTGACAAGCCTATTATGCGGCACTTTATAAAACGCTTTTCGAAAGTCCATATACACCACATCAATCGCATTGCCCTTATTGACCCTCTCTGTTACCTCATCAAAAAACTCCATCAAGTTAATTAAACACGATTTGCCTTTTTTTATTATTCGTTCATGGGATGTGGGCGTCGCTGGCGAGGCCAGCATTTATTGTCCATCCCTAATTGCCCTTGAGAAGGTGGTGGTGAGCCTCCTTCTTGAACCGCTGCAGTCCGTGTGGTGAAGGTTCTCCCACAGTGCTGTTTGGAAGGGAGTTCCAGGATTTTGACCCAGCGACGATGAAGGAACGGCGATATATTTCCAAGTCGGGATGGTGTGTGACTTGGAGGGGAACGTGCAGGTGGTGGTGTTCCCATGTGTCTTCTGCCCTTGTCCTTCTAGGTAGTAGAAGTCACGGGTTTGGATTAACAAATTCCTAATCAATCCACACTTGTCCAAGTGACTGCTAATTTTGTCCCGGATTATCGTTTCTAAAAGATTCCCCACCATCGAGGTTAAACTGACTGGCCTATAATTGCTGGGTTTATCCTTACACCCTTTTTTGAACAAGGGTGTAACATTTGCAATTCTCCAGTCCTCTGGCACCACCCCCGTATCGAAGGATATTTGGAAGATTATGGCCAGTACCTCCGCAATTTCCACCCTTACTTCCCTCAGCAACCTAGGATGCATCCCATCCGGAACGGGTGACTTATCTACTTTAGGTACAGTTAGCCTTTCTAGTACCTTCTCTTTATCAATTATTAGCCCATCCAGTATCGCCACAACATCTTCCTTTACTGACACTTTGGCAGCATCTTCTTCCTTGGTAAAGACCGATGCAAAGTACTCATTTAGTACCTCGGCCATGCCCTCTGCCTCCATGAGTAGATCTCCTTTATGGTCCCTAATCGGCCCCACCCCTCCTCTTACTACCTGTTTACTGTTTACATGCCTACAGAAGACTTTTGGATTCCCTTTTATGTTAGTCGCCAGTCTATTCTCATACTCTCTCTTTTACCCTCTTATTTCTTATTTCACTTCTGCTCTGAACTTTCTCTATTCTGCCTGGTTCTCACTTGTGTTATCAACCTGACATCTGTCATGTGCCCCTTTTTTCCATTTCATTTTACTCTCTATCTCTTTTGTCATCCAGGGAGCTCTGGCTTTAATTTCCCTACCTTTCTCTGTGGGAGAAAAGTAGGGTAATTCCAGAACAGAGTTAGTTGCCACATCCATTCCAGGTCTCCCTGCAGCCACAGTGCACCTCCCCTTTAAGGAGTGCAAGCTGCCTTGAAGTTGTGCTCGCCACTCCCGATATCGGGGCCCCCTGCTGATGCGTGCAGCCAATCAACAGCACAAGTATCACTGGCTGCACGCAGCAATCATAGAAATCATCAGACAGCACGAATGTTGTGTGCTGCCTGCGTCGCAACCAACAGGCGCGGGTTAATCTCGCACCGCAATCCCAGCGTATGTTTTCGGGGATTATCCAATTTAACCCCCAATGTTTTTATTGTCATTGTGTCCAATGGAAACCAATAATACTGAAATGCTGAATGATATTTAATGTCTTTGTACTCTCCAAAGTGAAGCCCCATAATGGGTTGTGACTGCTGTAAAGTTGATTTGTTTCATGACGAATTGGATGGTATGAAGGACATTTAACAGCTAAGGTGATTAGATAGCTGGTGCTTAACTAGATAAATCCTTGGAGCAGCAGATGGAGCAGCAGATACCAGGTGCACTATAATCACAGCAGAAAGGACTATTATTTTAATGATTATACGTTGCTAACGTATGACATCACCTCAATGCTCTGTGCACACTGGTTTAAATTCACTCCTTAGAACTGCAATAAGAAATTGTTCTGCGTATTACGGTCCCAATCTATTCTGTATTTTCATCTTTGTCAGTGACCTGTTTTGTCACTTTGTGCATGACATCGTCCCCTACTGATTGATTAACTCCTCAGCTGAAAGACAAGGATTCATCAAGTGACAGATATAAACAGAATTGGATAGGGGGCGGTCAAATGGTCTGTTCACTTCAGCAGGGAGAATCAAACAAGTCAATAACTCTTCAATCATCTGAAACTCCTCAGGGATTGGTGGTTTAATGGACGATTCCTGACAATTAATGCTAGGATTAACGCCAGGGGCTGATAGGCTGTTGATGGGTTCTGGTCCCAGACCCTAAACTGGACTGCACAAAAAATGTTGGGGGTGGGTGGGGGAAGGAAGAAAAGGTTTAATTGATCACCAATAAAATTGTTTTGATTCGTAAACATTAGTTTAGGGAAAGGATTGCTGACTGCTATTTTCCCCTTTATGGAATACTGTATTAATCTGTTCATGTAATATATATGAAGAAACCACATCAACCATTACAATTATTAAATATTTATACAACTTTTTATCACCTTTTCTGAAAATTCAATGTTGTTATTTAAATGTTTTTTTTAAATTTATTGACGGATTTGAGAAAATGTCACTAAACCTAAGTCAGATAAAATTGAGCACCCCTTGGTGTCAGCAGTTCTTACCTAATTCTTCTGATTGTGGTCAGCTGAATGGATTCCTTCTCTGATGAATAATGAACCATGTGCTCATTAACCAACTATTAAGTCGTGCGTTTTCTGGAAGAATATTCAAAGTTTATACCTATAAAACTATTACACTGCAAATAACCCAGTTTTCATAGATTGAATTCTTTTTGCATACAAGGAGAATAGGCATGACAAATTGAGAGATTAAAAGACAAGTAGGGTGGTGCAGTGCATGGCAGTACCAATACATGTTGCCACAGATTGATCCCCTGCTCAGCCGCATTAATGCGAGGAAGCACCGAGCAGAGATCTTTGTCATAAAGAGACCTCACCGGGTTCCCACCCTACTCCCATTTCCTCGCTGTTCCACACATTACTTCCACAGTCTTGCCCCACCTTAAATCTCCTCTAGCCTTCTATTCCCCATGCGCCCTCCCTCTCTTCACCCCACCATTGGTGGCAGAGCCTTCAGCCAGGTTTGCCCCACTCTCAAACTCTAAATCTCTGCCTTTCCGCTTCCCTTTCCTACTTTAAAAGCCTTCTCAAAAGTCTTTTTTTTGATCAGGCTTTCTGTCGCCCCCCTCCCAAGCACTCCTAATCTGTTCCCTTCATGGCTCATCGTTTAGTTCCTTGTCCACTTCCTTGTCTGAAATGATGTGGGACATTTTTATATTAAAGTTTCTAAATGCAAGTTGTTAAAACTTAAATATCTACAAAGAATGGAACAGAGAAAAGAACATAAAGTGATTCACATCCTTTGAAAGATTCCAATTAAAATAAACTAGATAAGCACACGAGGGAGAAAGGAATAGAAAGATATGGTGATGGGGTTTGATGAGGAGGGGTGGGAGGAGGCTCGTGTGGAGCTTAGACCAGTTGTAACTTGATGTAACTTGAAAAATTCTGACTACAATCTTACTCTATAAGGGTTTGAAGCTCTCTTCAGTTACACTCTTGACTGGTTAATCATATATGATAGGCATTGGGGTGAAGATGCCTTGGGTAAGAGTGGGGACCCTCAAGGAGCTTGACTCTACTTGTCACTGTCAGAAATTCCACTGCTTCATCTTAGAAATCTAGATTGTAACAAGGCATCGAAATAGATAGTCCATTATATTGCTTTCAAGCAATGGTACTTCATGACCGATGGGTGGGAAATTATATAAAAACATCTTTCCTTAAAGGGTTGTGCTTCCCGACAGTGGATATATGAGCAGTTGTTACAATAATCAGTGCTTCTGCTCATCGTCGGGATATCAGCTCTCACTGTGGCTGTGTTAAGGAACACGAGTACTGGATGGTTAACTACACGGAAGTGAACTTCTCTTGATGCTGATGCTGATGCAAGCTCTTTTCAGAAGGTGTTGGTGTTATGTTGTAAATCGTCTATGTGTGTATTGATAGATGTAAACGTACTGTGCTTGTCAGCTTCATTTCTGGGAGCCCAGTACATGTAACATGAGCTAAGTGTTGAGATACCTTCAAATGTGTTGGTCAAGAAATAAATATTGTCCGGGGCACAGGGAGAACTCCCTTGCTCTTCTTTGAATAGTGCCATGGGATCCTTCATGTCCAACTGAGAGGGGAGACGGGCTTCTGTAACTCACAGTACGGCAGTAAACAGCACAATCCACAAAATAAAACTCAAGGGACTCAATTTCTTCAGAGCCTCTCCGCTCTGCCACACGTTAGATGAGACAGAATCCCCGTTTCCTCCAAAGTTACCGCAGCCGAGCGGCGAGAAGCTCCGAGGAAATTCACCGAAGGTTTTCCCCAGCTGAAGAATCAGTGGTAACGGTTAGAGTGCGCGTTGGTGAATTCTGGAACTCTTTGTGAGAATAAGTTGGATCAGCGACTGCGCTGTAGATTTAAAATCATTGCCACACTTTTCAGAAGTTAAGAAAATTCTTGGAATGATCTGAAGCCTTCAGTAGTCTGGTACAATATGGGTGTTTGATTCTCCATTAGTAATATGGCTGCAAGAAAATGTCTGAAATGCTGCTTCAATCTGTTTTATAAAAGACATTTCATTAGCACAGGGGACCCTGGCCAATTAGTCATTTTGATGCCTCTGTAGTTTGCAATAGGTCAAACTGTCAGCACAGTATCAATATTTTGGTTACAGTACTACAGAGCATGGCAAGACTGCAGTATAGCTTAAAATAAGAAAGAAAAACACAATTATAAATGCTGTGAAATAAAATGAATGAAGAAAATGCTGGAAATACACAGCAGACCAATAGCATATCAAAAGCCGAAAGGCCGATTGGCAGAATAGAGTAAATCTGATGAATTCAATCTCCCAGTGCTGACCTCACCTGCTGGGAGCACATATCAGGGATTTGGATGCAAAGATCACCAGGCCCCAACCATGAATGGGAAGTCTTTCAGGACCAGTTAACCTCACATCCTAATTGCCAGTATCAGCTCCCGGTGGGTGAAACTCCAGACCTGGATTGCCAATTCCTAAAATTTCCCATAATGAGTTCTGACGGAGTCTGCGACGAAAACATTCATCTTTTTATTGCTGTGCATTTCCAGCATCGTCTGCCTTCATGTCAAACAATGGTTAGTCCGCCTCTGAAAAATACAATTAAGTTGATCTGATGATGGCTCCTCTAAAGCATTGTGAGCCCAGGATACTCAAAATATCAACTTTGTGTTGGGGCGGCATTTACTGCTAATGTTGTTTTATTGTTATCCATGTTTTCATTCAATGTGCTTTGACACAGGTCAATAGTAGATTTACATTAAATGAACTGATCTCCCATGGTGTTGCTCATGTGGAAGGTCTGGGGTCTGGAGCATGATTCCAATGTTTATCTGCTATCCTGGCCTAACCCTTTGAGGCCACTGCTCGTACACTCCCTGTTGAGAAGTAGTCTAAATACGGCGTGAAGTTTATCAGAGATTAATTGTTATGGAATCATAGATTCACAGAATGATACAGCACAGAAGGAGGCCATTTGGCCCATCATGCCCGTGCCGGCTCTTTGAAAGAGCTATCCAATTAGTCCCACTCCCCTGCTCTTTCCGCATAGCCCTGCAAATCTTTCCCCTTTAAGTATTTATCCAATTCCCTCTTGAAAGTTATTATTGAATCTGCTTCCTCCATCATTTCAGGCACTGCATTCCAGATCAGAACAACTCACTGTGTAATAATCTTTTTGTCATATCTCGCCTCTGTTTTTTTTGCTAATCACCTTAAATCTGTGTCCTCTGGTTACCGACCCTCCAGCCACTGGAAACAGTTTCTCCTTATTTATTCTATCAAAACCCTTTATGATTTTGAACACCTCCATCAAATCTCCCCTGAACCGTCTCTGCTCTAAGGAGAACAATCCCAGTTTCTCCAGTCTCTCCACAGAACTGAAGTGTTTCATCCCTAGTACCATTCTAGATGTTGAAGATTTGTTCAGAATGGGAGCTGCTGGGTCCTTCTCTCTTTGTTATCTTACCAGTCACTCCAGATTATTTAAAGGGCAGAAAAAAATCAACAGGAAATGACTGGATTTCTTTGTCATTTTGTAAATTTCCTTTACGTTTTTTTGGTTGCGATTTTTTCGTGTTTTATACAAAACGTGAGCCGTGGAGTATGGAATGCGATGGACATTCTCTTGAATGTTTCGTATGACCATAGGTGTATTGGGTAGATAGCAGTTGTTTATGCAGTGTTGTCCCACTGCCAGAGGTGCTTTAAAACATTAGGGCACAAGGCTCCTCATTGCCAGCTTACCTCAAACCTATCTCATTATTGCCTTCTGTCCCTTTTCCACCCTTGTTATTGTCTGTATTGATACCCGTTCTCTGCCCACTGCACCCTAAGTTCGTCAGCCTCCTTGAAACAGATTTGTTTCTTGTTTAAAACAGAGTTGGATGACCACCTAGTTAGGATAAGGGGAATGAGTCGTAGTTGAATCCATGATATTTTCTGAGCTGCAGGAAATGTCATCTCGGGGAAAACAGCCAGTCAGCGATAAGTAATGCACAGTGTAAGGTTCGATAGACATTCTAGCAAATTGCTTGATTCACATTTGGGGAGACAGGGACTAGCTTTGGATACCATGGCTTTTCATAAGCCAAACAGCATTGGCTGATTTCCTGCTTTCTCAAGATTTCAGCTTGTCTTTCTGATCCTGCTCAGTTTCTCTCTTTTATGCTTGATATTATTATACCGACTTGTTCTGCTCCAGCACATCCCATTGTGCACATTGTAATTATAGGGCGGAAGTTATGGATGGGGCTGTTCACTGCGCTATTAGTTGACCCATTTAAAATAAACAGGTCGCCTTAATGCAACCATTACCGCCTATAAAATAAATCATTGATATTAGGATAGCAATTAAAATCAGCTTTCAGAAAGAGCAAAGAGGAATAGGTTTGAGTGTGTTAAGGGCTGGGAAAGGAACAGCAACAATCTTGGGGTCATTCGAACTATTATCGCTTGGCAAAAAGACAGGTGACCGCGAATCGGCCGTCCATTTCACACCCCGCACGATTTTCTTTTCCACTGACTAGTTTTAGTGGCCAGGGCACATGCCTGATTCAGTCGGGGGTCTCATTAATACGTCCAAATCAGTGTCATTGGGCATTTTAAGCACCGACTGGGCAGGGGTCCCACTCTGGCAGATCTGTTCAATTAAACCTGTCGGGGAAGAAGCCAAGACCCCCCAAAAGGTGACCTTTAAACTTATCTTTGCGGGGTGCCCACCCGCGAGACCCTGCCCAGAACCCCCGCCCGGTAACTGACCCGAGTGCGTGCGGGCGGGCGGTCTCCAGGCTGCCTGAACTTCACCTGCGGACACCCGACCAGCTGCCTCTTTATGCCCGTTTCAGGCGGGCAACTCGCTGGCACGATGTTAATGGGGCCCAGGGGTTATAATAGCCCGAGCCTCAAATTGATGCCGTTTTGAGGGGAAGGGGTTCGGGGTTGACACTCACTGCGTCCCCTAACCAAAACCCTCTCCCAGTTAAAATCCACCTACCAGCCCCACACCCCCCAACCCCCGCAAGTCCACTTCTTAGCATAACTGCACAAAAGGAAGTATAATATCACAGTGTAAATGTTTCTGCTGCCAAAACCCTTATCCATGCCTTTGTTACTTCCAGACTCTCGACTGTTCCAATGCTCTCCTGGCCAGCCTCCCTTCTTCCACCCTCTGTAAATTTAAGCTCATCTAAAACTCTGCTGGCCATATCCCAACTCGCACCAAGTCACGTTCATCCATCACCCCTCTGCTCGCTGAGCCTACATTGGTTTCACCTCGATTTTAAAATTTTCATCCTCATTTTCAAATCCCTCCATGGCCTCACCCCTCCCTATCTCTGTAACCTCCTCCAACCCTTCAACCCTTCGCGATATCTGTGCTCCTCCAATTCTGGCTTTTTGTGCATCCTTCACTTCCTTCGCCCCACTATTGGCGGCCGTGCCTTGAGCTGTCTAAGCCCTAAGCTCTACAATTCCCTCCCTAAACCTCTCCGCCTCATTGCCTCTCCCTCCTCCTTTAAGTCACTCCTTAAAAGCTACTTCTTTGACCAACCTGTCCTAATGTCTCTTCATGTAACGCGGTGTCAAATGTTGTTTGATAACGTTCCTGTGAAGCGCCACTACGATAAAGGTTGTTGTTGTTGTTTCAATTCAAATCACTTCCCACAGTTTCCGTACCTCGGAGAATTTAAAAGCGCTGTTGTACCGTGGAATGCCACGCCCTGCCCTGATGGTAAAAGTGTGGTAATCTCATGGTTATGGTACAGGGCCAGCAGGTCAAGGGTCAGAAGGTCAATTCCCACCATTTCAAATTGTGAAATTGAATGCAATTGGGGGTAATTTTAAACCCACCCCAGGATGGCCGAGGGAGGGGAGGGAGTTAAAAATTTAAATATGGGAAACCCAACCCCAACCCGTCTCCATCGCACCCACTTCAGGTTTTAACGGGGATGGGTTCAGGGGGGGGATGGGCGACTAACCTGCTCTCCAGAGGTGGGTCCTTCCTTAAAATATTTTAATGAGGTTGTGTGCCCCGCGTTTTAGCTCTTTCAGACTTAATGCCGGCCAGCCAGGTTTCCCAGGCCTTGAGAAACCAGGCAGCTGGAGGGAGGCGGGAACGGCCGGATGGAACAGGTAAGTGCTTTTCCAGCACTGCTTGTGGGCCAAGAGGAGCAGGAGTGCTTCCCCTCGGCCCACCAAACAAACCTGCTTCCCACCCTGCGATCTCGAACTCAACCCCCACCCACCCCCGATATCCAACCTGCGATCTCCGACTCACCCCACCCCCGAAATCCAACCTGCGATCTCCGACTCTCCCCACCCCCGATATCCAACCTGCGATCTCCGACTCACCCCACCCCCGATATCCAACCTGCGATCTCCGACTCACCCCACCCCCGATGTCCAACCTGCGATCTCCGACTCACCCCACCCCCGATATCCAACCTGCGATCTCCGACTCACCCCACCCCCGATGTCCAACCTGCGATCTCCGACTCACCCCACCCCCGATATCCAACCTGCGATCTCCGACTCACCCCACCCCCGATATCCAACCTGCGATCTCCGACTCACCCCACCCCCGATATCCACCCTGCGATTTCCGACTCACCCCACCCCCGATATCTAACCTGCGATCTCCGACTCACCCCACCCCCGATATCTAACCTGCGATCTCCGACTCACCCCACCCCCGATATCCAACCTGCGATCTCCGACTCACCCCACCCCCGATATCCACCCTGCGATCTCCAACTCAACCCCCACCCACCCCCGATATCCAACCTGCGATCTCCGACTCACCCCACCCCCGATATCCAACCTGCGATCTCCGACTCACCCCACCCCCGATATCCACCCTGCGATCTCCGACTCACCCCACCCCCGATATCCAACCTGCGATCTCCGACTCTCCCCACCCCCGATATCCAACCTGCGATCTCCGACTCTCCCCACCCCCGATATCCAACCTGCGATCTCCGACTCACCCCACCCCCGATATCGAACCTGCGATCTCCGACTCACCCCACCCCCGATGTCCAACCTGCGATCTCCGACTCACCCCACCCCCGAATTCCAACCTGCGATCTCCGACTCTCCCCACCCCCGATATCCAACCTGCGATCTCCGACTCACCCCACCCCCGATATCTAACCTGCGATCTCCGACTCACCCCACCCCCGATATCCACCCTGCGATTTCCGACTCACCCCACCCCCGATATCTAACCTGCGATCTCCGACTCACCCCACCCCCGATATCTAACCTGCGATCTCCGACTCACCCCACCCCCGATATCCAACCTGCGATCTCCGACTCACCCCACCCCCGATATCCAACCTGCGATTTCCGACTCACCCCACCCCCGATATCCAACCTGCGATTTCCGACTCACCCCACCCCCGATATCTAACCTGCGATCTCCGACTCACCCCACCCCCGATATCCAACCTGCGATCTCCGACTCACCCCACCCCCGATATCCACCCTGCGATCTCCGACTCTCCCCACCCCCGATATCCAACCTGCGATCTCCGACTCTCCCCACCCCAGATATACAACCTGCGATCTCCGACTCACCCCACCCCCGATATCCAACCTGCGATCTCCGACTCACCCCACCCCCGATATCCAACCTGCGATCTCCGACTCTCCCCACCCCCGATATCCAACCTGCGATCTCCGACTCACCCCACCCCCGATATCCAACCTGCGATCTCCGACTCTCCCCACCCCCGATATCCAACCTGCGATCTCCGACTCTCCCCACCCCCGATATCCAACCTGCGATCTCCGACTCTCCCCACCCCCGATATCCAACCTGCGATCTCCGACTCACCCCACCCCCCATATCCAACCTGCGATCTCCGACTCACCCCACCCCCGATATCCAACCTGCGATCTCCGACTCACCCCACCCCCGATATCCAACCTGCGATCTCCGACTCACCCCACCCCCGATATCCAACCTGCGATCTCCGACTCACCCCACCCCCGATATCGAACCTGCGATCTCCGACTCACCCCACCCCCGATATCGAACCTGCGATCTCCGACTCACCCCACCCCCGATATCGAACCTGCGATCTCCGACTCACCCCACCCCCGATATCCAACCTGCGATCTCCGACTCACCCCACCCCCGATATCGAACCTGCGATCTCCGACTCACCCCACCCCCGATATCCAACCTGCGATCTCCGACTCTCCCCACCCCCGATATCCAACCTGCGATCTCCGACTCTCCCCACCCCAGATATACAACCTGCGATCTCCGACTCACCCCACCCCCGATATCGAACCTGCGATCTCCGACTCACCCCACCCCCGATATCGAACCTGCGATCTCCGACTCTCCCCACCCCCGATGTCCAACCTGCGATCTCCGACTCACCCCACCCCCGATATCCAACCTGCGATCTCCGACTCTCCCCACCCCAGATATACAACCTGCGATCTCCGACTCACCCCACCCCCGATATCCAACCTGCGATCTCCGACTCACCCCACCCCCGATATCCAACCTGCGATCTCCGACTCACCCCACCCCCGATATCCAACCTGCGATCTCCGACTCACCCCACCCCCGATATCCAACCTGCGATCTCCGACTCTCCCCACCCCCGATATCCACCCTGCGATCTCCGACTCACCCCACCCCCGATATCCAACCTGCGATCTCCAACTCAACCCCCACCCACCCCCGATATCCACCCTGCGATCTCCGACTCACCCCACCCCCGATATCCAACCTGCGATCTCCAACTCAACCCCCACCCACCCCCGATATCCACCCTGCGATCTCCGACTCACCCCACCCCCGATATCCAACCTGCGATCTCCGACTCTCCCCACCCCCGATATCCAACCTGCGATCTCCGACTCACCCCACCCCCGATATCCACCCTGCGATCTCCGACTCAACCCACCCCCGATATCCAACCTGCGATCTCCAACTCAACCCCCACCCACCCCCGATATCCACCCTGCGATCTCCGACTCACCCCACCCCCGATATCCACCCTGCGATCTCCGACTCACCCCACCCCCGATATCCAACCTGCGATCTCCGACTCTCCCCACCCCCGATATCCACCCTGCGATCTCCGACTCACCCCACCCCCGATATCCACCCTGCGATCTCCGACTCACCCCACCCCCGATATCCAACCTGCGATCTCCGACTCACCCCACCCCCGATATCCACCCTGCGATCTCCGACTCACCCCACCCCCGATATCCAACTGCGATCTCCGACTCACCCCACCCCCGATATCCACCCTGCGATCTCCGACTCACCCCACCCCCGATATCCAACCTGCGATCTCCGACTCACCCCACCCCCGATATCCAACCTGCGATCTCTGACTCACCCCACCCCCGATATCCACCCTGCGATCTCCGACTCACCCCACCCCCGATATCCACCCTGCGATCTCCGACTCACCCCACCCCTGATATCCAACCTGCGATCTCCGAGCCCTCCCCCACCCCGATGTCCGACGTGCGATTTCCAACCCCCACCAACACTGATGTCCGATTTGCGATCTCCGACTCCGCCCCCCCACCGATGTCCAACCTGTGATCTCTCCCTCCCTCCCTCCTCTCCACTGCAGCCTGGTGCTGTAGGCCTTCCTGCCCGACAGCCAGACCATCTATGTGGCTGCTGGCTGGGAAACGGAGAAAAAAATTTAAATCAAGTCCTGCTGTTAAATTCGGCAGGACCTCCAGGAAACCCGTATTTGCTGCAGGAGTTCCTCAGGGCAGTGTCCTAGGCCCAACCATCTTCAGCTGCTTCATCAATGATCTTCCCTCCATCATAAGGTCAGAAGTGGGGATGTTCGCTGATGATTGCACAGTGTTCAGTTCCATTCACAACCCCTCAAATAATGATGCAGTCCGAGCCCGCATGCAGCAAGACCTGGACAACATCCAGGCTTGGGCTCATAAGTGGCAAGTAATATTCGCACCAGACAAGTGCCAGGCAATGACCATCTCCAACAAAAGAGAGTCTATCCACCTTCCCTTGATATTCAACGGCATTACCATCGCCGAATCCCCCACCATCAACATCCTGGGTGTCACCATTGACCAGAAACTTCACTGGACCTGCCATATAATTACTGTGGCTACAAGAGCAGGTCAGAGGCTGGGTATTCTGCGGCGAGTGACTCACCTCCTGACTCCCCAAAGCCTTTCCACCATCTACAAGGCACAAGTCAGGAGTGTGATGGAATACTCTCCACTTGCCTGGATGAGTGCAGCTCCAACAACACTCAAGAAGTTCGACACCATCCAGGACAAAGCAGCCCGCTTGATTGGCACCCCACCCACCACCCTAAACATTCACTCCCTTCAACACCGACGCACAGTGGCTGCAGTGTGTACCATCCACAGGATGCACTGCAGCAACTCGCCAAGGCTTCTTTGACAGCACCTCCCAAACCCGCGACCTCTACCACCTAGAAGGACAAGAGCAGCAGATACATGGGAACAACACCACCTGCACATTCCCCTCCATACACCAGCCCGACTTGGAAATATATCGCCGTTCCTTCATCATCGCTGGGTCAAATTCCTGGAACTCCCTTCCTAACAGCACTGTGGGCGAACCTTCACCACACGGACTGCAGCGGTTCAAGAAGGCGGCTCACCACCACCTTCTCAAGGGCAATAAATACCGGCCTCGCCAGCGATGCCCACATCCCATGAATAAATTTTTTAAAAATTCTGGGTTTCCCTGCCGCTTCACAAGAACATAAGAAATAGGAGCAGGAGGAGGCCATCCGGCCCCTCGAGCCTTCTCCGCCATTCAATCAGATCATGGCTGACCTTCTACCTCAACTCCACTTTCCCGCCCTATCCTTCAATTCCCTTAGTGTCCAAACATCTATCGGTCTCAGAATTGAATATACTCAACGACTGAGCAGTCACAGCTCGCTGGGTTAGAGAATTCCAAAGGTTCACAACCCTCTGTGTGAAGATATCTTTCCTCATCTCAGTCCTAAATGACTGACCCCTTATCTTGAGACTATGACCCCTAGTTCTAGATTCTCCAGCCAGAGACAACAACATCCCAGCATCTACCCTGTCAAGGCCACGAAGAATTTTATAGATTTCAATGAGTTCACCTCTCATTCTTCTAAATGCCAGAGAATATAGACCCATTCTACTCAATCTCTCCTCAAAGGACAACCCTCTCATCCCAGGAATCAATCTAGTGAACCTTCGTTGCACCCCCTCTAAGGCAAGTACATCCTTCCTTAGTAGGAAGATCAAAACTGTACACAGTATTCCAGATGTGATCGCACGCAGCAAGACTTCCTTACTCTTATACCCCAACCCCCTTGCAATAAAGGCCAACATACCATTTGCTTTCCTAATTGCTTGCTGTACCTGCATGTTAACTTTCTGTGATTTGTGTACAAGGACACCCGAATCCCTCTGACACTTCTTAGTCTCTCACCATTTAAAAAATATTCTGCTTTTCTATTCTTCCTACCATAGTGGATAATTTCACATTTCCCCACATTATACTCCATCTGCCACTTTCTCGCCCACTCACTTAATCTATCTATATCCCATTGCAGAATCTTTGCGTCCTCCTCACAGCTTACTTTCCCACCTAGCTTTGTATCGTCAGCAAACTTGGATACATTACACTCAGTCCCTTCATCTAAGTCATTAATATAGATTGTAAATAGCTGAGGCCCAAGTTCCCATCTGTGTCTCCAGCCCCACATTATATTGACTCTCAATGCACCTAAGAATGGCTAATAAATGCTGCCTTCCCAGTGTTACTAACATTCCCCCATCCCAGTCTTGCCAAGATTTTTATTTTTGCAATTGAGGGAGATTATTTCAAGTTCTTTCTGCCTCATCTGGACCAGGTTTTTATTTTATTTTCCAAAAGACTGAAGGAGCATTTTAGGGTTGAAAAACTTTGAACAGAACATTCCTATTGTGTTCCTCGTCTCAGCATGTGGATGGACTTCTCCCCACTTTCCCCGCTGCCATTGTTCGTTGCCACTGTGGCAAGGATTTGAATGAAGTACTTTTTTTGTGCACTCGTTAGGATTAACAAGTCTAACATTGAGTTGCTGATGCTATCGAGCAACAACATAACGACAATTAAATCCTGAACCATCTACAGCTACAACTCAAAGTATAATATTCTTATTATCAGTTATGGATCTAGTTTTGTGTTGCAGTAGCAGCTGAAACCGTGCAAAACAGAAATAGAACATTGATTAAAAGTTGAAATAAAAACAGAAGGTGCTAAAAACACGCAGCAGGTCAGGCAGCCAATGCATTCAAAAGGTACTAAGTACCTTTTAATCAATAAAAAAAAGAGCAAAGTACCGCGGCTGCTGGAAATCTGAAATAAAATCGGAAAATGCTGGAAAACACTCAGCGGGCCAGGCAGCATCAGAGAAGAGAGAAACAGGGTTAACGTTTCATGTCGCTGACCTTTCATCAGAACTGGAAGAAGTTTGAGATTGAACAGTTTTTAAGCAAGAAGTGAGCCAGGGAAAGGGGGGAGGGAGGAAAGAACAAAAGGGAAGGTCTCTGATAGGGTGGAGGGCAGGAGTGATTAATTGATAGAAGGTATGATGGTGCAAGGCAAGGCAAGGTGGTAATGGGACAAGTAAAGAAACTAAAGAAGGGTCCAGAGGATGTGTAATTGGTTACAGCAGAATAGCCGAGGGGGAGGGAAGTACGGAAAATCTGCAAAGAGAAGAAGGTTCCTGTGGCCTGAGAATGTGGCGGAGAAAGATGGGTAGACCCCAGGGGTGCGGTGCTTGTGATGGGGATCCCCCTATCGGTACACGGCCCGTGGGGTGGGTAGACCCCAGGGGTGCGGTGCTCGTGGTGGAGATCCCCCTATCAGTACACGGCCTGGGGGTGGGTAGACCCCAGGGGTGCGGTGCTCGTGGTGGAGATCCCCCTATCGATACACGGCCCGTGGGGTGGGTAGACCCCAGGGGTGCGGTGCTTGTGGTGGGGATCCCCCTATCAGTACACGGCCTGGGGGTGGGTAGACCCCAGGGGTGCGGTGCTTGTGGTGGAGATCCCCCTATCGGTACACGGCCCGTGGGGTGGGTAGACCCCAGGGGTGCGGTGCTCGTGATGGGGATCCCGATCGGTCCACGGCCCGGGGGTGGGTAGACCCCAGGGGTGCGGTGCTCGTGATGGGGATCCCCCTATCAGTACATGGCCCGGGGGGTGGGTAGACCCCAGGGGTGCAGTGCTTGTGATGGGGATCCCCCTATCAGTACATGGCCCGGGGGTGGGTGGGCCCCAGGGGTGCGGTGCTTGTGATGGGGATCCCCCTATCGATACACGGCCAGTGGGGTGGGTAGACCCCAGGGGTGCGGTGCTTGTGGTGGGGATCCCCCTATCAGTACACGGCCCGGGGGGTGGGTAGACCCCAGGGGTGCGGTGCTTGTGATGGGGATCCCCCTATCGGTACACGGCCCGTGGGATGGGTAGACCCCAGGGTGCGGTGCTTGTGGTGGGGATCCCGATCGGTACAAGGCCCGTGGGGTGGGTAGACCCCAGGGGTGCGGTGCTTGTGGTGGGGATCCCCCTATCGATACACGCCCCGTGGTGTGGTTCACACCCCTGGGGTCTACCCTCGAACATCTTCCAGTTCTGATGAAAGGTCATAAACCTGAGGCATTAACTCTGTTTATCTCTCTTCACTGATGCTGCCTGGCCTGCAAAGTGTTTTCCAGCATTTTCTGTTTTTATTTCAGATTTCCAGCACTCGCAGTATTTTGCTTGTTTTAATTGATTAAAAGTTACTTTGTACCTTTTGAATGCATTGACTGCAAATACAGTGTGTGTAAAATTACTACTCTGTTTTTGATGTAGAATCATAGAATGATACAGCACAGAAGGAGGCCATTCGGTCCATCTTGCCTGTGCCAGCTCTTTGGAAGAGCTATTTAATTACTCCCACACCCCTGCTCTTTCCCCATGACCCTGTAAATTTTTTCCCATTCAAGTATTTATCCAATTCCCTTTTGAAAGTTACTATTGAATCTGCTTCCACCGCCCTTTCAGGCAGTGCATTCCAGATCATAACAACTCGCTGCATAAAGATGTTTTCTTCATGTCGCCTCTGGTTCTTTTGCCAATTACCTTGAATCTGTGTCTTCTGGTTAATGATCCCTCTGTCACTGGAAACAGTTTCTCCTTATTAACTCTATCAAAACCCTTCATGATTTTGAACACCTCTATCAAGTCTCCTTAACCTTCATAGAATGATACAGCGCAGAAGGAGGCCATTCAGCCCATTGTGCTTGTGCCGACTCTTTGGTAGAGCTTTCCAATTAGTCCCACTCTCCTGCTCTTTCCCCACTGTCATTTAGAACACCTGCATTTGGCTCTCTGTCAATCACTAGCAATGAAATGTGGGCATTGTAAATGTTGCTTGTGAAAAATCAATCTTTCCCTTTGCCTCCACGCTGACGTTCGACGAGATCGGAGATGCTGACATAGACACTGGGGATTGCAGCTCCTGAGCTGATAAGGCCGCTCATGAGTTGGTATTGTACTTTGGTTGGAAGGGTGAGTTGGGAGGGCCTTTGACTGTTGTGAAGAGAGAAGCCATTTACTTCTAAGTTGAATATTTTCCACTTCTGTGCAGTATTTCTTCTAGTGGACTCGGAAAGCTCACTCAATTGATGAAAGTGAATTTGATTTATTGCCAGCCATCCGGATTTGAATGCATGACCCTCTGGTTGGAAGTCACATACTCAACCACTTAAAACTGCAAAGCCATATTTATTTTGTATAGATTGCTGAATTTAATAAACTAAATGAATAAATCGGTCAATTAAAGCTTTGTCAGAAAGTGTCTGCTCTATTAGTCAAAGTGCACTGAGCATAAAAACAATGGATGAGCTATTCATCTGGGAAAAGTTGAGATTCGAAGGGCTAGGAAGTTATAAGGGGTAACTGGAGTCACCAAAGCCTGGTCTTTGGATGCAGCTTGCAGCTGTTGAAAAGTTCCAATCTCTGCTTGAAGCCAGTGCCATTATATCCCAGATGACAAGGCCCCATTACAAGAGTCTGGATCTTGTTTCCATCTAAATGAAAACTCCAGTAAGTATTTGGCTGGTTTTGCAAGCAGTGAGGTTGGAGATCATTTAGCAATGCCTGCTGTTCTTTCCCTCTGACCAAGACAAAAGGTTTAAATTAAATTAAGTAGATCGCTATCACCAAAACTAAACCAAGAGAGTAATGAGGGGGAGGGATCTGGTGAAAATAATATAAGTCTGAAGATAAAAGAAATTGGAGTTGAGAGTAAAGTCAAACCAAGGTAAGGAATAACATAAAAGGTCAGGGAACAAATACAGTTAGAGAACATAAGTACAAAATGACTTTTAAAAATAAAGTGAGGGGAACAATTATTAAAAACAAATTAAATTGCCTGTACAGCAATGTGCACAGCATTAGAAACAAAACAGGGGAACTGGAGGCAGTAATTCGTAGTTAGGAGCCAGATGTAATAGGGATAAGTGAAACATGGCTACATAAAGAATAGCACTGGCTATTAAATATTGCAGAATATAAAGTATTTAGAAGGCATAGGGAAGGAAGAAAGAGGGTGGAATGTAGTAATTAGAAACAACATAATGGCAATAGAAAAAAAGGACATAAGTAATAATAAGATAGAAACAGAATCCACATGGATTGAGACAAAGGATAAGAAGGGATCGATCACGTTAATAGTCATATTCTACAGACCACCTAATAGTGGAAGGGAAGTGGAGGAAGAAATACGTAGACAAAGCTATGAAATGAGTAAAAAACATCGAATAAAAATCATGGGAGATTTCAACTACCCCCAAATATACTGGCAAGTAGAGGTAAGGAAAGGAGAAAGTGGAATGGAGTTTTTAACAATGTGTGCAGGACACCTTACTTACCCAGTATGTGAGAAGCCCAACAAGAGAGGAATCACTGCTGGATCAAGAAATGGGAAATGGACCAGAGCAGATAAGAGATGTAAGAGCAGGGGAACGTCTAGACTACAGCGATCACAACATAATAAGGTTTAAAATAATGATTGAGAAAGACATAAGTGAGACAAAGGTCAAAGTAATCGATTGGAAAAAAGCTAATTTTATGGGGATCAGAGTGGAACCAGGGATGGTAAATTGGAAAAAAAAATTAACAAAGAGATAGAACAGCAGTGGGAAATATTTAAAATGGTGATCAATAGAGTTCAGCAGAAATATATTCCACTAAAAAAAAGAACAAACCAGCCAATAATGAAACACCATGGATCAATAAAGAGATAAAGGTAGAACTGAAACTAAATAAAAAGGCATACACTCAGCACATAGACAATAAAGGAGAGGATGACAAAAGGGAATTTGAAGAGGTGAGGAATGAAGTCAAAAAAACAATTAGGAAGGCACTATGAAATTAGGAAGGAACTACAAAATTAAATTATCAAGGAATATAAGTATTCTACAGACACAAATAACAAAAGAAAAATCAGGATAAGGATAGAGCCACTAAGGGATGCACATGATAAACTCACAGGTAATGACAGTGAAATGGCAGAAATATTGAACAGTTACTTTACCTCAGTATTTACCAGGGAGACGAACATGGTGGGTGTGACATTAGAAGAAGAGATCCAAAAAGATATAAAGACATTTAAGATACAAAGGGGGGAAGATAATTAATAAACTAATCAAACTTAGAGAGGATAAAACCTCTGGATTCCACCCACGCATATTAAAAGAAGTTGGGGAACAGATAGCTAGAAGCTCTATTGCATATATATAAAAAATCAGATGGGAAGGGAACAGAGCCAGAGGACTGGCGGACAGCTAATGTGATTCCTATATTTAAAAAGGGAGATAGAACAAGTCCAGGGAACTACAGACCAGTTAGCTTAATGTCGGTGCTAGGAAAGATAATGGAATCTTTACTCAAAGATGTAATAGAAAAAGATCTAGAAACCAAATATATAATAAGAATAGTCAGCGTGGATTTCAGAAGGGAAGTTCATGCTTGACCAAACTTACTGAATTCTTAGAAGAAGTAATAGAAAGGGCAGACAAGAGTAATTAGTAGATGTAATATATTTGGATTTTAAAAAGCCTTTGATAAAGTACCCCATAGTAGTAGACTCATGATTAAGGCCAGAGCACGTGGGGTCAGGGGAAGGTAACAGAATGGATAGCAAGCTGACGACAAAACAGAAAACAGAGTAGGGGTTAAGGGTAGCTACTCAGACTGGCAAAAGGTGGGAAGTGGTGTTCCACAGAGGTCAGTGGGACCACTGTTGTTCACAATTCACATTAACAATTTAGGTTCGCGAATCGTAAGTAAAACTTCAATATTTACAGGCAACATGAAATTGGGGGGTACAGTTAATGCAAAGGAAGAATGAGTCAAAATGCAAGAAGACATCAGTAACTTGCAGAATGTGCGTGTAATTGACAAATGAATTTCAATATAGATAAGTGTGGGCTGGTGCGTTTTGGTAGGAAGAATAAGGAGGCCACATATTGCTTGGATAAAAGGGTCTAAATGGGACAAAGGAGCAGAGAGATCCCGGGATACAGATACACAAATCACTAAAAGTAGTGATGCAGGTTAATAAGGCCATAAAAAAAGGCAAACCAAGCACTGGGATTCATTTCTAGAGGGATAGAATTGAAAAGCAGAGAAGTTATGTTAAATTGTATAGAACCTTGGTTAGACCACACTTGGAGTACTGTACTTTATGGGTAGAATTAAGAAATAGAAAAGAATTTAAGACTGCAGTGTAAGTTGTGTATAGGCCCCCTGGTAACAGCTGTGGAGTGACAGAATGTATAAATGCAGAGATTAGGCAAGCATGTAGCAAAGTAAGAGTGGTTTTAATGGGGGATTTTAACTTTCATATTGATTGGGATAAGCAGACGAGCTCATATTAGTAAGGTAACGAGTTTCTTGAGTGTGTTCAGGATAGCTTTCTGCAACAATATGTCCTAGAACCAACAAGGGAGTTATATTAGAATTAATAATGAGTAATGAGCCGGATTTAGTTAACAGCCTAAAGGAACGTGAACATTTATCAAATAGTCATCATGATATGATCGAGCTCTTACCGCTCTTACAAAGAGCTGGCCCAGGCTCGATGAGCAAAATGGTCTCCTTCTGTGCAGTAATGATTATACGGTTCTATGATTCTATGAGTTCAACGTTGTGTTTGAAAGGGAGAAACCTGTAACAGCTACTAAGATTCTAAAATTAAGTAAGGCCGACTTCAACAGGATCAGACAGAAACTGTCCACAGTAAACTGGGCAAATCTGTTAATGGGTAAAACAACAGAAGATCAGTGGGAGGTGGTCAAAAAAGAATTTAACGTGATACCAAACCAGTTTATACCCCGAAGGGGCATGAGCTCCACTTGCCAAAAAAACCAGCAATGGATGACAAAAGAGGTAAGGGACAATATACATAGGAACATAGGAGCATACATAAAACTAAAAGAAAAAGCATACAAAAATGCAAAAAATAGCACAGATCCTGGTGACTGGGAGAGATGCAAAGAACAACAAAGGGTGACAAAACAGATAGTAAGAGCTACAAACAGGGAGTATGAAAAGAAAGTTGCAAAGGATATCAAAATCAACACAAAAATTTTTAACAATTATATTAGGAAAAAGAGGGTGGTCAAGAGCAATGTGGGCCCCTTAAAAACTGATAATGGTGAAATTGTAAATGAAAATCAGGAAATGGCGGACATATTAAATAATTACTTTGTATCAGTATTTACAGTTGAGGAAGAGGATAGCATCCTGGGCACCTCAAGAAAACTAATTTTGAATCAGGGACGGGGACTCACCATAATTAACATAAGCAAATTAACAGTAATGAAGAAAATAATGGCACGAAAGAGTGACAAATCCCCAGGACCAGATGGTTTCCATCCCAGGGTTTTAAAGGGTGTAGATGAGAACATTGCAGAAGCCCGAACTATAATCTTCCAAAGTTCTCTCGATTCAGGAACCATTCCTTTAGATTGGAAAATTGTACCTGTCATTCCATTATTTAAGAAAGGTGAGAGAGGGAAATCAGGGAATTATAAACCAGTTAGCCTAACATCTGTTGTTGGGAAATTACTACAGTCCATAATTAAGGGTAGAGTGACTGAACACCTTGAAAATTTTCAGCTGATCAGAGAGAGCCAGCATGGATTTGTAAAGGGTAGGTTATGCCTGACGAATCTGATTGAACCTTTTGAAGAGGTGACTAAAGTAGTGAACAGGGGAATGTCTATGGATGTTGTTTATATGGACTTCCAGAAGGCATTCGATAAAGTCCCACATAAGAGACTGTTAGCTAAAATTGAAGCTCATGGAATTGAGGTCAAATTATTGACCTGGTTAGGAAATTGGCTGAGCGGCAGAAGACAGAGAGTAGGGATATTGGGCAGATACTCAAATTGGCAGGATGTGACTAGTGGTGTCTCACAAGGATCTGTGTTGGGGCCTCAACTATTCACTGTATTTATTAATGATTTAGATGATGGAATAGAGAGCCACATATCTAAGTTTGCCGATGACACAAAGATAGACAGCATTGTAAGCAGTGTAGATGGAAGCATAAAATTACAGAGATATTAATAGATTAAGTGAATAGGCAAAACTGTGGCAAATGGATTTCAATGTAGGCAACTGTGAGTTCATCTACTTTGGACCTAAAAAGGATAGAACAGAATACTTTGTAAATGGTGAAAAGTTGAAAACAGTGGAGGTTCAAAGAGACTTCGGGGTCCATGTACATAGGTTATTAAAATGCCATGGACAGGTACAGAAAATAACCAAAAAGGCTAATGGAAAGCTGGCCTTTATACCTAGAGGACTAGAATATAAGGGGATAGAAGCTATGCTACAGCTATACAAAGCCCTGGTTAGACACAACTGCTTCAATTCTGGGCACCACACCTTAGGAAGGATACATTGGCCTTGGAGGGAGTGCAGCGTAGATTTACTTGAATGATACCTGGTCTCCAAGGGTTAAATTACGAGGAGTGATTACACAAACTATGGTTGTATTCCCTGGAATTTTGAAGATTAAGTGGTGATTTGATCGAAGTTTTCAAGATATTAAGGTGAACTGATAACGTAGATAGAGAGAAACTATTTCCGCTGGTTAGGACGACTAGGACTAGACATAGCCTAAAAATTAGAGCCAGGACTTTCAGAAGTGAAATTGGAAACACTTCTATATGCAAAGGGTGGTGAAGTTTGGAATGCTCTTCTGCAAACCGCCATTGATGTTAGATCAATTGTTAATTTTAAATCTGAAATTGATAAATTTTTGTTAACCAAAGGTATTAAGGGATATGGGGCTAAGGCGGGTATATGGAGATAAGCCACAGATCAACCATGATCTCATTGAATGGTGGATCAGGCTCAAGGGTCTTAATGGCCTACTCCTGTTCCTATGTTCCTATGTGCACAGTTCTGGTCTCCATATTATAAAAAAAGGATATAGAGTCATTGGAGAAGGTGCAAAAAAGATTTACAAGGACAATACCAGAACTGGGAGGATCTACTTATCATGAAAGACGAAACTGGCTGGGACTTTTTTTTCTAGAACAGAAAAGGCTGAAGGGTGAACTGATAGAAGTTTTTAAGATAATGAAAGGGTGTGATAAGTTATACAGAGAGAAAATGTTTCCACTTGTGGGAGAGCCCAAAACTAGAAGTCATCAATATAAGGCAATCACTAATATATCCAATAGGGAATTCAGGAGAAACTTCTTTACTCAAAGAGTGGTTAGAGTGTGAAACTCGATACCACAAGGAGTAGTTGAGGCGAATAGCATAGATGCATTTAAGGGGAAGCTAGATAAGTACATGAGGGAGAAAGGAATAGAAGGATATGCTGATAGGGTGAGATGAAGTAGGGAGGGAGGAGGCCCGTGTGGAGTTTTAATTAATTTTTTATTTGGCTTTTATACTGATTTTATTGAAGGACTGAGGCAAGTTATTGTGTATTTCAACTTCAGTGGAGTGCAATTTGACGATCTGTTTTAATCATCTTAGAAAACTGATTAAATCATTAAATGGCCTATTTCTGTGCTGTAGCATCAATGTAACTCGATGTAACTTGATGAGGCCTGATTCAAAAGCCATTAACAAATCAAGACAATCACAAGTTTCTTTGGGTAATTCCTGCCTGCAGAGCAGCCATTGGTTGATGCCCATGCAGGAAAAGTCTTACAGATTTAGTTTATTAGAACATAACATAAGATTGTAGGGATCAAAATGCTTTCCCTCAAAAGGCTATAGATGCTGAGTCAATTGGTGCTTTCAAGACTGAGATCAATAGGTTTTTGTTGGATAAGGGTATCAAGGGATATGGGTCAAAGGCAGGTACATGGGCTTGAGGTACAGATCAGCCGCCAGCTAACTGAATGGCAGAACAGGCTTGAGGGGCTGAACGGCCTACTCCTGTCCCTATGTTCCTATGAAATTATTATTCAATCCATCTAACTTGTCCTGCTATTTGGGCCTGTGTTTACATAGAATTAACAAAACAGAAAACGGCCATTCAGCCCAACTGATCTATACCAGTGCTCCACACAAGCCTCCTTCCATCCTACTTCATGTCACCCTATCAATATCCTTCTATTCCTTTCTCCCTCATGTGTTTATTTAGCTTCCTCTTAAATACATCTATACGATTTGCCTCAACTACTCCATGTGGTAGCGAGTTCCACATTCTAACCACTCTCTGGATAAAGAAGTTTCTCCTGAATTCCGCATTGGATTTATTAATGTCTTTCTTATAGTTATGACCCTTAGTTTTGGACGCCCCCACAAGTGGACACATTGGGGGTTAAATTCGATAACCCCCAAAATCCTGGTGCGGGGGTCACAGTGCGCGATTAACCCGCACCCGGTCATTGAGATTCATGCTATGGATCATCTCCACGATTTCTACGTGCAGCCAGTGCTACCTGCGCTGTTGAGTGGCTGCACGCACCAGCAGGGGGCCCAATATGGGTCGTGGCCAGCACTACTTAAAGGCAGCCTGTACTTCTTAAAGGGGAGGTGCACTGCCAATGCAATCAGTGGAGGAGGACAAGTGCAATGGCTGGATCTGCAAAAGAGTGTGCACCAAGGTTCTCCAATGATGCATTGGAGGACATATTGGAGGAGGTGGACTCACGGAGGGCCATCCTATATCCACAGGGTGGCAGGAGACCCTCCAGACACCAGCTGCGGAGGCAGTGGGAGGACATGGCCCTGGAAGTGAATGCCAGGAGCATTGCACCACACTCGTTGATGCAGTGCAGAAAAAAGTTCAATGATTTGACACGAGTGGTCAAGGTGAGTGAATGCAAGTATCAAGTGGGCACATCCTACCAACTGCATCACTGCTCCACGCACGACAGCCCCCATCACCCACCCACCAACAAACGCTTCCCATCCGTACGCAACGCTGCACTTCGGATGCTGCATCTCACCCTCACACAGTACCACTCCCGCAATCCACACACCCGCAACTCACAGGTCACACATGGGAGCTATTCAACCATGACAGGCACATTACCCAAACATCTTGCAGGACACTCACTGACAAACTTCCCTCAGTCTTGCAGGAGAAGGTGGAGCATAACAGCCGGCAGCAGCAAAGAACGGACTGAGGACAGGCACAGCTACACGCCCTCATCCCCATGGAGGAGATAGTACTGGGATCATTGGGCGGGCCGTCGCTGCGGTCGTAGCCACTGGCGGTGCTGGAGGAATCGATGATGAGGGTCTCTGCATACCTAATCCTCCTTCTCGTTTCCCACATCTCCCTCATCCCACAGTCTTTTCTGATTCACGTACTGAGATGGAGTCAGCACGCCCGTCATACTTGCTCCTCTCCCCACTCCACAACTCAACCCGTCTCCCTTTGTCATTGCAGATACCCAAGAATTGGAGCCGGCACCGTCCGAGGTGGAGGAGGAGGAGGACAGTGACAATGAAACCACACCGTCACTCGATCTGACACTCGCATCCACCAGCTCAGATACCGACACTGCACGCCCTTCAGAGGCTCGGATAGAGGAGGGATCGGCACATGGTGAGACACTGGGCTCAAGTGTGCAGGAGCCGGGGTGGGGGGAACGGATGCCCACAGGTGCCAGCTCACCGGAGGGCGAGGTCGCTCACTAGTTCTGCTGCCGAAGAGTCAGATGGTGACTTCAATGGGCCAGGCTACAGAAGAAGACTGATGGGCGTACAAACAAACCAAATGTTTGGTGCACTGGAAAGCCTGCCAGAAAGTCTGCGCACAATGTCAAGGAACATGGAGGAGACCAGCTCCAACTTGGCACAAGGCTTTGTGCAGAGCTTGGAGCCCATTCTTTCCCACATGGAACGGGTGGTCACCTCTATCAGCGCACCTGTGGAGCCCACCATGATGGAGCATCTGATGACTGATGTCTCAGCTTCCATTGCATCACAAACAGATGCCGTCAAAAGTCTGCATGCTTCATTTGGAGCTCAGACTGCTGCTTTGGAAGCTCAGGTTGCTGCGTTACAGGCTCAAGCTGCTGCTATCGTGACTCTGGGTTCCACTGTGGAACGGGGCTTCAGCAATCTGTTCTCCAGCAGATCACCAGGATTGCTGAGGCATCACCCCGGGAGAGTGGCAGTGGCGCCATGGCTCCCACCCCTGCCACTCCACCAGTACCCTTGCTGTTTCCTGTCAGCCAGCCAGGCCCGACTGTTGCAGCCCAGGCTGAGATGGTGCAGTCTGAAGCCGGGCCCTCCCGGCCCAGAGCTGCTCGAGGTCGTCCTCCAAGGCCATCTGCTCCTCAATTGAAGGTCAGCAGCCTTCCACCACCCATGCTCCAGCCACTGGGGAAGCACCTTGTAGGAGCACTAGGAATGGAAAAGGCACACGAATGACAGGCTCTAAGGGAATGCACAGGGTGAATAGTGTAACGTTGTATACACCATTTCATGTGTTAGTTTATAAATTTGTATTTGACATCGCAGTTGGTGGTGGTTTTTATTTATACGATGAGTTGTGGGAGGAAGCAATGTGTAATCATAAAGAGGACGATTGGATGGTCACGTGGGAGAGGAAAGGTGAGGAGTGAAGGACTGTTGGTGAATGGGGTGATCACGCAGAGTCCTGGCAGACAGGAACTGTGCACATTGTTGCCTCCTTGCCTCTTCCTCGACTTCCTCCTCCGTCTCTTCCTCCTCCTCCTCTGTCTCTTCCTCCACTTCCTCCCCCATCTCCTCCTCTGTCTTTTCCTCCTCCTCCTCTTCCTCTGTCTCTTCCTCCACTTCCTCCCCCGTCTCCTCCTCTGTCTTTTCCTCCTCCTCCTCTTCCTCTGTCTCTTCCTCCACTTCCTCCCCCGTCTCCTCCTCTGTCTTTTCCTCCTCCTCCTCTTCCTCTGTCTCTTCCTCCACTTCCTCCCCCGTCTCCTCCTCTGTCTTTTCCTCCTCCTCCTCTTCTGCTGTCTCTGGCTCAGGGTCTTGCCGGATAGGCGATGGCAAGGGCTGTCCTTTTATAAGGGCGAGGTTGTGTACCACACAGCATACAACGACGGATCTTGATACCCACTCAGCTGAGTACTGCAGGACTCCTCCAGAACGGTCCAGGCAGGGGAAGTGTTGCTTTAGGATGCCTACAGTGTGCTCGATGATGTTTCATGTGGCCACATGGCTCTCATTGTAGGCCTGCCTGCACATGTGCGTGCGTTCCTGACCGGAGTCATGAGCCACCTCATGAGTCACCCAGCAGCCAGCCTTTGACTTGCCCTGCTGATTGAAATATAGGTGGGATGTTGGACTGTCGCAGAATGAAGGAATCGTGACTACTGCCAGGGTAGCGGGCATTGATCTGCAAGATGTGCTGCGTGTGGTCGCACACCAGCTACACATTGAGGGAGTGGAGCCCCTTTCTGTTCATGAAGATGGCTGAGTTGAGATATGGAGCACGCCTGGCAATATGCGTGGAGTCAGTGGCACCCTGCACCATGGAGAAGCCTGCAATACAAGCAAACACTTGTGTTTATTTATTCTGCTGCTCTCTGTCAAGCGGGAACATTATGAATCTGTTGTGCAGCTCGGACAGAGCCTCAGTGACCTCCCTTATGCAGCAGTGCACTGCAAACTACGAGATGTTGCACATATCACCAGCAGCGGCCTGAAAGGATCCAGAGGTGTAGAAGTTCAGCGGCACGGTTACCTTCACAGCCACAGGCAATGCTGACCTTGTCCTGCTCTGATGCTGCAGTTGTGCCTGCAGCAGTTGACATATCTCCGTCACGACCTCTTTCATGAACCGTAGCCGTCGGATGCACTGATCTTCATTCAGGTTGAGATAAGAGAATTGGTCCCTGAAGATCTGTAAGGTGTTCCGTTCCCTTCCGCCTTACACCGGATCTTGGACCTCGGAATTACAAGAACAAAATTGCACGTAACAAACAGACTTTGGCTCAACCCAAACTCGTTAGTTTATTAGACCAACAAAACCCCAGTACAAACCCTTCTATAATTTGACTGAAACTTGCTATCACCCATGTGGCCAGTCATTACCGTTGCTGATCGTAGGCCTGGACCTGGAAATGAACGGTTTCCGTCCTTCTTCCCTTGACTGCAGCCTCCGCAGTGCAAATCCCTTAGTGGTTTGCCTGGAACTTACAATCACCCACGTGGCTGGTTGTTACCGATGTTGATTGTAGGCCTGGATCTGGAGGTGACTGGTCTCCGTCTGTCTTCACCTGACTGCTGCCTCCACGTGCTGCTGTTGTACCTTCTTCTAGTGTTCCAGTCATGCAAACCCCCCACCAGGGCCTCATCTGTGGTTTCAGCTATCAATCTGTCGGATTGCTTGACATCCACACCTCTTCATCTGGGCATCTCGGTGATTCAAAACTCCTCAGTTGTGCAGAGCTGTGAGGTCGAGAGACAACTCCTTATCTCCTCCCCCGCTACCTGCACAGTATCAGGACAATGTGGTATTCCTCACTGTGATGGGCCCTTGGCTCACAGCATTGTTTAGGTGTGAAAGGCCTTCCGTTCTTGTCCGAGACTGAGCATGGCTCAGAGGCTCAGTTTGATTATACATTGTCTCAATGTTAATGTGTCTTCGCCAGGGGATCATTGTTTGATGGAAATGAATCTCCGAAACTGATCACGGGCTGGAGTCTCTTTGACTGGCACCTGGGGTTAACTGTTCCATATCTCGCAGCCTGTTTCATGTCTTGCAGTTTTACAGTGTTTTTACAGTATTTTCCCTATTTGTAGTCTTGCAGACCCTCCTTTAATATCTCGTATACACTAGAGATATTACTCTTGATGCTTCTCCTCCACTCTCGGGTGCATTGCCGGTTTCAGACAAATCTTACATTTTTTTAATCACACCAATACATTTGGTCTAATCATCCCAGATCCCCTTTTAGCAATCTTACACGTTTTTCCTTCTTAGCCTTGCCTTTTAGTTTACAAAGCAGTATCAATAAATACAACACAATAATCAATTGCACAATCACTAATGCTTGCGATGCGATTCGAATCCAAGACGTGACCTCAATATCCCACCAAGGAGGGGTAAGTATTTCTTCAATTTCATCCCTCACTTTATTACTCTGTTGCTGTAGAGTATAGTAATGTTTTGGTGAAAGTTCTACGTCCTTTACCAGTTTAGTCAAGTGTTCTGGTAATGGCAGGATGTCATATCCAAAATGCGATATGTATTCCTCGAGGTTCGGCAAAGTACCGTTAATTGTGATATTGATTGGAGTGTGATCCGAGATAAGGATTATCCTTTCCTGTGCTACCCGGACCTCCACCAAGGGTCTGAAGTAAAAGAAGGTAGAATCTTGAACTGGGCACCAGGTACCATTGTGTACCCTATATCGGCTTTCACTAGTGGTGACACAGTAAGTTCCATCATATACGCAACCTGGGACGGGACATGGCCCTGAGCCATTACTTCCATAGCACAGTTGATAGGCTGTTCGCCCCCAATTTCGAACCCACATGCTGGCTGATGGAAAAGATTCAGGTGGTATGGGCACAACACCACACGTGTACCTCCTCCCTGGCATCCTTCCAGATTGGTGCCGGTTATAGAGTTTCCCATTTTAACCACATACGGAGGGGTCTTATGATGCCTCACATGTACCCCATTCCGAATAACACCGACATTCTCTCCGCGGTATACCGGTATGGGTCGTTGTGATTGATCCACCGCTGGCATGCTAAGGACTATTCCCATTACCGTTTGACCTTATTCGTCATTTTGCTCTAGATCTTGAGGTCCCTTCGTGGTCGCCAAGATCTCTAAGGTGTTCCGTTCCCTTCCGCCTTACACCGGTTCTTGGGCATCGGAATTACAAGAACAAAATTGCACGCGACAAACAGGCTTTGGCTCAACCCAAACTCGTTAGTTTATTAGACCAACAAAACCCCAGTACAAACCCTTCTATGATTTGACTGAAACTTACAATCACCCACGTGGCTGGTCGTTACCGATGTTGATTGTAGGCCTGGATCTGGAGGTGACTGGTCTCCGTCTGTCTTCACCTGACTGCAGCCTCCACGTGCAGCTGTTGTACCTTCTTATAGTGTTCCAGTCATGCAAACCCCCTAGCAGGCCCTCATCTGTGGTTTCAGCTATCAATCTGTTGGATTGCTTGGCATTCACACCTCTTCATCTGGGCATCTCGGTGATTCAAAACTCCTCAGTTGTGCAGAGCTGTGAGGTCGAGAGACAACTCCTTATCTCCTCCCCCGCTACCTGCACAGCATCAGGACAATGCGGTATTCCTCACTGTGATGGGCCCTTGGCTCACAGCATTGTTTAGGTGTGAAAGGCCTTCCGTTCTTGTCCGAGACTGAGCATGGCTCAGAGGCTCAGTTTGATTATATAATGTCTCAATGTTAATGTGTCTTCACCAGGGGATCATTGTTTGATGTAAATGAGTCTCTGAAACTGATTATTGGCTGGAGTCTCTTTGACTGGCACCTGGGGTTAACTGTTTCATATCTCGCAGCCTGTTTCATGTCTTGCAGTTTTACAGTGTTTTTACAGTATTTTCCATATTTGTAGTCTTACAGCCCCTTATTGGATATGGCCTCCTGCTCAGTGCCCTGCGCCTCCTCCTCCTCCTCCCTCTCCTCGCAGCTTGGCCTGCTCTGCATGGCCTCTCTGCATGCTCCCAGTCATGTTCAATGCCCAGCGGGGGCCCTAGCAGGCCATCTACGGTTGGCAGAAACCTTCTTCAGCACACTGTTTTAAATGCCACCAATAGTAATGCAGGACCTGCCAGATCACTCTCTATATAATATTGCATTTCTCCAAGTATAGGAAGCTTCAACAAACACGTACAATTGTACCAGCAGCCAGAAGCAATAATCCAGCAACTAACCTGCAACACCTGCATGATCCCTTTAAATAGCACGGTGGGGGGGGGGTCCTCCAGGCCATCTATGACCTGTTCAGCTGTGCGAAGTTAAGACTCTGCGTTGGCCGAAGCGTTGAGTTCCAAAATTGCATCTGTCCCTTTAAATCAGCATTGCACACTGATCTACCACATATTCTCCCTACTTTACATGGTGCCGGCGTTCGATATCTGCATGTGCGCAAACGCCTTTACCAAGATGGCGTCCGGCGCACATCACGCTTGAAGCGTACGCGCGCATTCCAGGCACCATTTTGGGACCTTAGGAGGCTGCGTAGCGCCGACATAACGGGGCGTTACGTGGCCCAATTTATAGCCCGTTGTCTCTATATCTACCCTATCAAAATCTTCATAATTTTAAAAACCTTTCAAATGTAAAGTTTGACACCCATTTCATCTCATACCAATCTGTCTACCCTCTGTACAATGAAAAAGAAATTGCATTTAAAGTTGCAGAAAGTGACTGACCTATTTTGTTACAGCTGTTGCGTCTTTAACACTTCTCTAAAGAAACTTCAGTGTTCCCGATGCGAAACTCCATTACAACTTTTTGGAATGATTCTGATTTTAAAAATGTCTGCATGGTCTGCGCTGACATTCACTGTCTCGGCTCACACATGAAGAGTTGTCACATCGGTGAGGAAAGACAGTCCAGCCCAATCCTATGGACACCTATCTCCAGAATGGTCAGAAGAGGAGGAGGGTTTTGGAGGGTGGGTTTGCGGGGGGGTCGGTTTTGGTGGTGGTAGCTGAAAGAGAAACCAGGTCTTAACAAACATAAAAGTATTTAAAACTGGGCGTAGTAATAAAAAAGGAAACATTTATCAGGTTCATAGGAACAGGTTTTCGTGCCCTCACTTGGATTTGTGGAAATGCTGAGATATCAATGCAAGAGTTAAGATGGAAGTGTTTATTGCCAAGACACAAGTCACATCACAGGAATGAGAGAGAGCTACAGAAGGCATTTGGAAGGACATTCACAAACATGGAGCATTGAACAGAGGACAGCAGATTCTGTCACAGGTGAACAACTTTACTCAGAAAAAGATCAAATCCATCTCCTCAAACAGTCGGGTGTAGTGTTAATTTAGAATGTGGTTAGAAAGCTAAATGGATGTCTTTCGAAATTACTATTACTTGATGATGTTTTAATAGAACATTATTGCTTAATTATCATAATTGGTTATTTCACATTGGGTTGCAAAGTACATCATAATACATTCCATTTGCTAACGTGCCTTACTGTTGCACATTTGCAATCATACTGGAGTAAAACCATTGTGAGTGGATGATAAACTATTTAAAACTCAGCTTTTTGATCCTATTAATCTACCACTTTGTTCAATTTTATTGATGTAGATGAGATATTGAAACAGTTATCATGCACAACAGCAGATGCAGCGATGCACAAACCGTGAGACAAGAGCAGCTTAGCAATGAATCCTTTCGAAATACAGAAGCTGGTGTGGTTTTTACACATGAAACAAATCCTGGGCAAAACCACAGGAAATGGGCCTGATACACTGTACAGCATCAATAGTCCAACATTTAGAGAGTCTATTGGCAGCGGAGATTGAAAAATACTGCTTGGGAGGCCAAAAACAAGATGTCAGTTAGTGAATTCTGAACATTGAGGGAATGCAAACATTCAGCAAAATAGAGTAAAATATAAAACTGCTGTCAAATTTGGTTAAACAAGTAAGATAGTTAGAATTTTTTAATGTGAATTTGGTGAAAGGATGTAGATTGAAATGTTTGGGGGTTCAAAATTACAATAAAAGCAAATAAAATTGTGATTAGCTATTTTAGAAACATCTAAAAGTATCGAGTACAAAAGTATCAGATGCAGTGGGGGTGAAATTGATCATTGACAGTAGCACAAAATGGGCACTAGCGAATCGGCAGTCCGTTTGACACCCCGCCCAACTCACTTTCGGAAAATAAAATCACGCGAGGTGTAAAACAAGCTGCCGATTCACTATCGCCTGTTTTGTGCTACCGTCAATGACCAATTTCACCTCCAATATGTAGTAAGTCCCCGATTTTCATCGCTCCACCATTGGCGGCTGTGCCCTTCAGTCATCTAGGCCATAAGCTCTGGAATTCCCTCCCTAAATCTCTCCACCTCTCTCTTCTCCTTTCAGTCGCTCCTTAAAACCTATCTCTTTGACCAAGCTTTTGGTCACCTGTCCTAATATCTATTTATGTGGCTCGGTGTCAAATTTTGTTTGATAACGCTCCTGTGAAACGCCTTGGGACGTTTTACTATGTTAAAGGCACTATAAAATACAAGCTGTTGTTGTATTTTGAACTGAATCTTTAAATCTGAAGTGTGCCTATTTGTTGAGGGACAGCTATTCCAATTGTGAATGTCAGGCAAGATAATACTCTCACTTTGATTTGAACTAAGATCTATAACTTGGTGTTGTAAAATTGTTTACAATTGTCAACCCCAGTCCATCACCGGCATCTCCACATTAAGATCTAATGACACAGCTAAAGAAAACCCTTCATTATCAGGTTCTTATCTTTAATCATGACAGTTACAAGAACTGAGGATAAGAAAATGCAGACTCAGTAGAAACTGAATACTAATCATTTTCAATTGTTGTGGAATTGATGAAAGGTTCAGTTGGAAATGTAAATGTTTCATTTGCGAAAACTTGACAAGTGAATTGTATCCTGCTGACCCACCTACCAAAAATTGAACAAGAAAGTAGAACTTCTATTTAAATTAGTCTTTGAGGTACTCAATATCATGGCAATGAAGCACATGATTATACAGGAGCCATGTGTCCCTCTTGAATAATGTATGTTACTGAACCTTCTGTGTTCTCTAGGATGGTTTCTTCAAACTATTATCTTTTTGAAATATGAGGACATTTATATCAGCCACAACACCAAAACACAACAGCAGCCTCAAAATATGTCTGTATTTTATTGAAAGATCTACCAGCCACTATCTACAAGTGGGATATGATGAACATAAATCATTCAGCAATACTACAGTCAGCTGCCCCTCTCCATTATCTGTAGTCTTTACTGTGCTGGATGAAATATAGCGGGTAGAGCTTTCTTTTCTAAATGTTAGCACTGGCCCAGGTCAAGTCTGATCTTCGAGAAATGTTGGCTTGAATGAGAAGCAGCCCAATACATTATTGCTCTGGATCCAATGATCCATAAAGTAATCATCTCTTTTCAGACAGAAAATGAGGAGGGAATTTTAACACCCAAGGACGGGTGGGTTGGAGGTGAAAACTGCTGTCTGTTTTTTTGATTGTGACCACAACCTGGATCCAACCCCCCCCCTATGTTAACGTGGGCACGTTTGGATGAGTGCACGTAATATAATAGCTGAGGTCGCGTCCCCAATTAATGCTGGCAGGAGGGTCGTTAGCGGGGCAATTACCATTGTCATGAGACGTCAAGTGGCTGTTCTTAAATTGATTGTCACTTCAAATTTAAAAGCTCCAGCAAGGGTTTCCCATAGCTTCTCAATCTCGCCAGTGAAACAGAGGCAAGATTGAACATAAGAACATAAGAAATAGGAGCAGGAGCAGGCCATACGGCCCCTCGAGCCTGCTCCGCCATTCAATAAGATCATGGATGAGCTTCCACCTCAACTCCACTTTCCGCCCTATCCCCATATCCTTTGATTCTCTTAGTGTCCAAATATCCATTGATCTCAGTCTTGAATACATTCAACGACTCAGCACCCACAGCCCTCTGGGGTGAAAATTCTAAAGATTCACAACCCTCTGAGTGAAGACATTTTTCCTCCTCTCGGTCCTAAATGGCCGACCCCTTATCTTGAGATTCTGACCCCTAGTTCTAGACTCTCCAGCCAGGGGAAACAGCCTCTCATCATCTCCCCTGTCAAGCCCTCTAAGAGTTTTATACATTTGAATGCGATCACCTCTAATTCTTCTAAATTCCAGAGAGTATATGCCCATTCTACTCAATCTCTCCTCATAGGACAACCCTCTCATCCCAGGAATTAATCTAGTGAACCTTTGTTGAAACCCCTCTAAGGCAAGTATATCCTTCCTTAGGTGAGGAGACCACTGAGCCGCAGTTCATGTGAGTATTTAAATTTTAATTGCCCCATCTGAGTAAAAGCTCAGTTATTGCCGCTGGTATCTCAGTTCCCCCTGGTAAACGTTTAGCAGAGAGTTCTTGTGTTGGGACAGCTTTAGCAAAACTTTGGAGCCTTTCAAACTGACAAGATCAGAATGAGTGGGCGCAATCGATGCATTGAGGAGGACACCTGAGGAGTACGAAAATGACCATCCACGGCAGACACATAGTGCTGTGTTGGGATCTGCAGGTGCACAAGACAGAGGTACACAAGGACTGGAGAACAGCAGAGAGGGGGGCAACAGAGGGGCCGAGGTCGCAGGAGGCATCACCCACGTTAGAGGGTCTACAGGCAGAGGCTGAGTTTCCTGGGCATCTCTGAGGAGCAGCGCCTACACAGGCTCAGAATGAGTCGGCATGTGGTGGCAGACATCTGCAGCCTCCCTGAAGAAGAGCTGCTCCTGGCTGGGGCTGGTGGCCACGCATTGCCAGTCGCAGTAAAAGTCATCACTGCCCTCAATTACTTCACCTCTGGGTCCTTCCAGGGCACCACCAGTGACACCTCCAGGGTGTGTCAGTCGTCTGCACATAAGTGTATGAGGCAGGTGATGGATGGGTTGTTTGCCCGAGTGTCCGAATACGTGAACTTCCCCCGCGATGACATCAGCCAGAATGAGCGGGAAGTGGGTTTCGCCTCTCTGGATAGCTTCTCACAGGGGCAGGACGCAATCAATTGCACACACGTCGCAATCCGAGGACCACCACATGAGCCAGGAGGCTTCATAAACCGAAAGGGCTATCACTCCATCAATGCACAGCTGGTGTATGACCACAGGAAGAGATTTCTGCAGGTGTGCACCAGATTCCCTGGCCGCTGTCATGATGCCTTTATACTGCGGCAGTCCAACATTCCTTACCTCTTCCAAACAGGAGACAGACTCAAGGGCTGGTTCATCGAAGATAAGGGATAGCCCCGGCAAACTTGGCTCATGACACCTTTGAGGAATGCCAACAATGAGGCACAAGAGCAATACAACCAGAGCCACACGACCACCAGGTGTGTCAGTGAGCAAGCCATAGACATCTTGAAGATGCACTTCAGGTGCCTGAGTAGATCTGGGGGAGCCCTTCAGTACTCGCCAGTGAGGGTGTCCAGAATACTCATGGTGTTTTTTTTGTTTTTTTTATTCGTTCACGGGATGTGGGCGTCGCTGGCAAGGCCGGCATTTATTGCCCATCCCTAATTGCCCTCGAGAAGGTTGTGGTGAGCCGCCTACTTGAACCGCTGCAGTCCATGTGGTGACGGTTCTCCCACAGTGCTGTTAGGAAGGGAGTTCCAGGATTTTGACCCAGTGACAATGAAGGAACGGCGATATATTTCCAAGTCGGGATGGTGTGTCACTTGGAGGGGAACGTGCAGGTGGTGTTGTTCCCATGCGCCTGCTGCCCTTGTCCTTCTAGGTGGTAGAGGTCGCGGGTTTGGGAGGTGCTGTCGAAGAAGCCTTGGCGAGTTGCTGCAGTGCATCCTGTGGATGGTACACACTGCAGCCACAGTGCGCCGGTGGTGAAGGGAGTGAATGTTTAGGGTGGTGGATGGGGTGCCAATCAAGCGGGCTGCTTTATCTTGGATGGTGTCGAGCTTCTTGAGTGTTGTTGGAGCTGCACTCATCCAGGCAAGTGGAGAGTATTCCATCACACTCCTGACTTGTGCCTTGTAGATGGTGGAAAGGCTTTGGGGAATCAGGAGGTGAGTCACACGCCGCAGAATACCCAGCCTCTGACCTGCTCTCGTAGCCACAGTATTTATATGGCTGGTCCAGTTAAGTTTCTGGTCAATGGTGACCCCCAGGATGTTGATGGTGGGGGATTCGGCGATGGTAATGCCGTTGAATGTCAAGGGGAGGTGGTTAGACTCTCTCTTGTTGGAGATGGTCATTGCCTGGCACTTATCTGGCGCGAATGTTACTTGCCACTTATGAGCCCAAGCCTGGATGTTGTCCAGGTCTTGCTGCATGCAGGCTCGGACTGCTTCATTATCTGAGGGGTTGCGAATGGAACTGAACACTGTGCAGTCATCAGCGAACATCCCCATTTCTGACCTTATGATGGAGGGAAGGTCATTGATGTAGCAGCTGAAGATGGTTGGGCCTAGGACACTGCCCTGAGGAACTCCTGCAGCAATGCCCTGGGGCTGAGATGCTTGGCCTCCAACAACCACTACCATCTTCCTTTGTGCTAGGTATGACTCCAGCCACTGGAGAGTTTTCCCCCTGATTCCCATTGACTTCAATTTTACTAGGGCTCCTTGGTGCCACACTCGGTCAAATGCTGCCTTGATGTCAAGGGCAGTCACTCTCACCTCACCTCTGGAATTCAGCTCTTTTGTCCATGTTTGGACCAAGGCTGTAATGAGGTCTGGAGCCGAGTGGTCCTGGCGGAACCCAAACTGAGCATCGGTGAGCAGGTTATTGGTGAGTAAGTGCCGCTTGATAGCACTGTCGACGACACCTTCCATCACTTTGCTGATGATTGAGAGTAGACTGATGGGGCGGTAATTGGCCGGATTGGATTTGTCCTGCTTTTTGTGGACAGGACATACCTGGGCAGTTTTCCACATTGTCGGGTGGATGCCAGTGTTGTAGCTGTACTGGAACAGCTTGGCTAGAGGCGCAGCTAGTTCTGGAGCACAAGTCTTCAGCACTACAGCTGGGATGTTGTCGGGGCCCATAGCCTTTGCTGCATCCAGTGCACTCAGCCATTTCTTGATATCACGTGGAGTGAATCGAATTGGCCGAAGACTGGCTTCCGTGATGGTGGGGATATCGGGAGGAGGCTGAGATGGATCATCCACTCGGCACTTCTGGCTGAAGATGGTTGCAAACGCTTCAGCCTTGTCTTTTGCACTCACGTGCTGCGTCCGGTACAACATAACGCAGCAAAGAGGGTTACGGGTGGAGGAGGATGAAGGCACTCGTCAAACATCCTCTTATGGTGACAACATTGAAGAAGAGGATGAGGAGGAGGAGAAATATGAAGATGGGGCAACCATCGCCAGACCAGCCAGGCACATTGCTGCCCAGGTTGCCAGGGATGCCCTCACCTCTCACAGGTTCTCTTCGTCACAGCAGGAAAAAAGAGACATTGAAATAATCAATCCGGCTCCCACCGTCACCGCCAACCGTTTCCCCACCACTTGCACAAAACAGTCCTTCAACCACACACACACACCCATTATACGTTCGCCCAATGGGTCATGTCATGTATTGACATTCATCGTGAAGCAAATGAAAGAGCCAATTTACACCTCAGGATGCAATAATGGGCAAGATGTGGAAGTGGCGCTAATTAATACATTTTATGTGCCAATATTAAAAAAAGGAAACTTCACAACATAACATTTTGTCAATCGTGTTCATACCCTTAGTGAGTTACAATTTCTTGAAGTTACGCTTCCCACCGCTTCTACATGGTGCATCCCCTGTGCCTTCAGCAAAGGTAGTGGCAGGTTGCTCAGATTCTTGCCCTGACTGCTGAGATGCTCTCGGCCTACGACCTCTGGGTTTCAGAGCCCGTGAGGGTCCTGCCAAAGACCGTTCCACCTGCACCTGTGCAGGGGCAGACTTGGCCATCGGGAGAGGAGGCAGTATGTCGAGTACTGGTTGAGGGGGGCGGAGGCAATGGGTGAGATGTGGGAGCGCTTTGAGTGGAGTCCCCACTTCCATGTCCCCCTTTGCCATCATCTCTCTCCTGCGCCAGCGCAACATCACCCCCACCACTCTGCTGGAGAGCAGCTTTGTGCAGATCAGTGACAAGTTGTAAAGCCACGGATAAGGTATCTGTCATCCTGTTTAAGGCAGCAGACATGCTGACTTCCAAAGTCTGCATGGCCGAGGTAATGGCCTGCATAGACTCATTCAAGAGCCATGCTTGAAGCTCCATGAAGGCGGCCACTCTCTCCGTGGGATACATCCTTGCAATTACCTGCGACACTAATCCACTAGTGTTGGAGTTGGACTCCTCCATCCTCTCCTCTATTGTGGAGAGTGTGCGTGGCACATTTTCCAGTAACTCGCAAAGTTGCTCCTGTACCTCAATCATTCTTATTCTCAACGATGGCCCCCAGGGTTCAGCATTTGTGTCCAGCTGAGCAGAGCCCTCCAACGCGGACTCTCCACGGCTGCCCCTGCCACTAGTGTCTGTACGTGCTCACTTGTGAGTTGTGAATCACCAGGTGACCACCGAATTGCCAGTACCAGCACTGTATGTCCTGTGACAGTGCAAACTCAGAAGGAATGAGAAATCAATGTCATGCATCTCCGCACATCCTTTTTGTGAGTGGGAAGGCCCTGGAAAACAAAAGAAAACTGCATGAATTAGTCATGGCAAAGTAATAATCTTGCCAAACACCATATTCAGGTTTCTCATAGTTCAATCAGTGGTGAAATAAAGTCATCATCGAGTTACATCGTAATTACAGCACAGAAACAGGCCATTCAGCCCAACTGGTCTATGCCGGTGTTTATGCTCCACACGAGCCTCCTCCCACCCCTCTTCATCTAACCCTATCAGCATATCCTTCTATTCCTTTCTCCCTCATGTACTTATCTAGCTTCCCTTTAAATGCATCTATGCTATTTGCCTCAACTACTCCTTGTAATAGCACGTTCCACATTGTCACCACTGTTTGGGTAAAGAAATTTCTCCTGAATTCCCCATTGGATTTCTTAGTGACTATCTTATATTTATGATCGCTAGTTCTGGTCTCCCCCACAAGTGGAAACGTTTACTCTATGTCTACCCTATCAAATCCTTTCATTATCTTAAAGACCTCTATCAGGTCACCCCTCAGCCTTCTCTTTTCCAGAGAAAAGATTCCCAGCCTGTTCAGCCTTTTTTGATAAGTATATCCTCTCAGTTCTGGTATCATCTTTGCGAATTTTTTTGCACCTTCTGCAATGCCCCTATATCCTTTCTATAATATGGAGACCAGAGCTGTTCACAGTACTCAATGAGGTCTAACCAAGTTTAACATAACTTCTCTGCTTTTCAGTTTAATCATGTGTGTGAAAGGTGTTTGAGTTCTGTCACCAGGCATCTGCGAGTTCCCAGTCTCTCCATCTCCGATGGATAGGGATGCAGATGTCCCACTTATTTCCATGGCCTCCTCCTCTGCATCTGTCAGTTGGACTATTTGTGGTGGTCCACCTCCAGTCCTCGCTCTCTCCCTTGCGTTTCGTACTCTCTTCTCCTACGAGGGGCGAAAGAACAGACCTGTGGGTGACTGAAGATCACATATTTACCTAATGGATGCAGTGCAATGGGTGAGGGTGACTATGAGACAGATGGATCACATTGCATAAAAATTGGGATGAGTTACTGCGGTTGATGGATAAATGGGGAGGTGAGGAAGTGCATAGAAAATGAAGGACGGGTGCTGCTGAAACTTAAGTGGGTGTGAGGAGTGATGTGATAGAGTACGCTTGGCAAGCTAGAGTGAGAGGGGGGTGCTGGACGCTACATGATGGAGGTGGATCAGCAACTGTCCACACTTTTCCTGGCCTGGTTAGGTCATTAAGGCGCTTCCTGCACTACACCCAAGAACAGGCCACCATGCTCCTGCTGCTGACCCCGCCAGCCACATCCAGCCACACCTTTTTGGCGACAGAAACAGGTTTCTTCCTCCCATCGCTGGGGTAAATTATCTCCCTCCTGGTCCTCACTGCACCCAACAGTACTTCAAGGGAACCATCCATGAATCTGGGTGCTGGCCCTGCATCTTTCATTTCCTCTTTTCTCCTCCAAAATCCATTTTTGCACTGGCCCTTTAAATAGTGGACTTCAGACGCAGTGCGCAGTACGCCCGCTGCGCAGCTGGAGCCCCGAAACCAGGAACAAAAAGGGTGGGGAGTTGGATCGGGTACAGTTGAGTTAAGTTGCGATCGCAGATTCCAACGTGCTCACGTCACTTCCGGGTTTCCCGGGCGGAAATCGTCCCCCACCCGCTCTCTGCCCAGCTCCAGGGAAAAATAATGCACTGAATCGCTGCACCTTATAAACTACTATTGTTTATTTTTTTTCTAAATTCTACCAACAGTGGAATACGGCCGTATCTGCTGTACTCTCGGCAGCAACGAAAGTTTGCAGGGTCAGTGGGAGGGCACCTCATTAAGACAAGCCTTACGTTTTGTGCTTCTCTGATGCCCTGTTAATGGTTGCTTGAAACTTCGGCCCCGACCTGATAATTAGAGAGGAGGGAGCAGAGTTTCCCAGGCCCACAACTGGTTCCTGGCCACGTGCCCCTTGAACAGGTAGGCTGATCTGCACAAATCTTTGGGGAAGAAACTGCCTCTCTTCATGAAGTTCAGGACGTATGTTTGGTCATTACCTCCACGCACTCCACGTAAAGGCCTCAACTAATACGCTGGGTGCCCATCCAGCCAGAGGAGCAGGAATTCCAAGTGGAGGAAATTTATATCCCTGGCTCCAACAACAGCCATCATCCATATCCCAAATCTTTCACAGAGACACCGCACCCTATCGAACTCCCCACACATTCGCAAAGGCACCGCACCCTGTCGAACTCCCAACCCTTTCACAGAGACACTGTACTCCATCCAACTCCCCACCCTTTCACAGAGACACTGTACCCCATCCAACTCCCCACCCTTCCACAGGTTCACTGTACCCCATCCAACTCCCCACCCTTTCACAGAGACACTGCACCCGATCGAACTCCCCACCCTTTCACACACACACTGTACCCTATCGAACTCCCCACACTTTCACACACACACTGTACCCCATCCAACTCCCCACCCTTCCACAGGTTCACTGTACCCCATCCAACTCCCCACCCTTTCACAGAGACACTGCACCCGATCGAACTCCCCACCCTTTCACACACACACTGTACCCTATCGAACTCTCCACCCTTTCACACACACACTGTACCCCATCCAACTCCCCACCCTTTCACACACACACTGTACCCTATCGAAATCCCCACCCTTTCACAGAGACACTGTACCCCATCCAACTCCCCACCCTTTCACACACACACTGTACCCCATCCAACTCCCCACCCTTTCACACACACACTGTACCCCATCCAACTCCCCACCCTTTCACACACACACTGTACCCTATCGAACTCCCCACCCTTTCACAGAGACACTGTACCCCATCCAACTCCCCACCCTTTCACACACACACTGTACCCCATCCAACTCCCCACCCTTTCACACACTGTACCCCATCCAACTCCCCACCCTTTCACAGAGACACTGTACCCCATCCAACTCCCCACCCTTTCACACACTGTACCCCATCCAACTCCCCACCCTTTCACAGAGACACTGTACCCAATCCAACTCCCCACCCTTTCACACACTGTACCCCATCCAACTCCCCACCCTTTCACAGAGACACTGTACCCCATCCAACTCCCCACCCTTTCACACACTGTACCCCATCCAACTCCCCACCTTTCACACACACACTGTACCCCATCCAACTCCCCACCCTCTCACTCACACACTGTACCCCATCCAACTCCCCACCCTTTCACACACACACTGTACCCCATCCAACTCCCCACCCTTTCACACACACACTGTACCCCATCCAACTCCCCACCCTTTCACACACACACTGTACCCCATCCAACTCCCCACCCTTTCACACACACACTGTACCCCATCCAACTCCCCACCCTTTCACACACACACTGTACCCCATCCAACTCCCCACCCTTTCACACACACACTGTACCCCATCCAACTCCCCACCCTTTCACACACACACTGTACCCCATCCAACTCCCCACCCTTTCACACACACACTGTACCCCATCCAACTCCCCACCCTTTCACACACACACTGTACCCCATCCAACTCCCCACCCTTTCACACACACACTGTACCCCATCCAACTCCCCACCCTTTCACACACACACTGTACCCCATCCAACTCCCCACCCTTTCACACACACACTGTACCCCATCCAACTCCCCACCCTTTCACACAGACACTGTACCCCATCCAACTCCCCACCCTTTCACACAGACACTGTACCCCATCCAACTCCCCACCCTTTCACACACACACTGTACTCCATCCAACTCCCCACCCTTTCACACACACACTGTACCCCATCCAACTCCCCACCCTTTCACACACACACTGTACCCCATCCAACTCCCCACCCTTTCACACACACACTGTACCCCATCCAACTCCCCACCCTTTCACACACACACTGTACCCCATCCAACTCCCCACCCTTTCACACACACACTGTACCCCATCCAACTCCCCACCCTTTCACACACACACTGTACCCCATCCAACTCCCCACCCTTTCACACAGACACTGTACCCCATCCAACTCCCCACCCTTTCACACACACACTGTACCCCATCCAACTCCCCACCTTTCACACAGACACTGTACTCCATCCAACTCCCCACCCTTTCACACACACACTGTACTCCATCCAACTCCCCACCCTCTCACACACACTGTACCCCATCCAACTCCCCACCCTCTCACACACACACTGTACCCCATCCAACTCCCCACCCTTTCACACACACACTGTACTCCATCCAACTCCCCACCCTTTCACACACACACTGTACCCCATCCAACTCCCCACCCTTTCACACACACACTGTACCCCATCCAACTCCCCACCCTTTCACACACACACTGTACCCCATCCAACTCCCCACCCTTTCACACAGACACTGTACCCCATCCAACTCCCCACCCTTTCACACAGACACTGTACCCCATCCAACTCCCCACCCTTTCACACACACACTGTACTCCATCCAACTCCCCACCCTTTCACACACACACTGTACCCCATCCAACTCCCCACCCTTTCACACACACACTGTACCCCATCCAACTCCCCACCCTTTCACACACACACTGTACCCCATCCAACTCCCCACCCTTTCACACACACACTGTACCCCATCCAACTCCCCACCCTTTCACACACACACTGTACCCCATCCAACTCCCCACCCTTTCACACACACACTGTACCCCATCCAACTCCCCACCCTTTCACACAGACACTGTACCCCATCCAACTCCCCACCCTTTCACACACACACTGTACCCCATCCAACTCCCCACCTTTCACACAGACACTGTACTCCATCCAACTCCCCACCCTTTCACACACACACTGTACTCCATCCAACTCCCCACCCTCTCACACACACTGTACCCCATCCAACTCCCCACCCTCTCACACACACACTGTACCCCATCCAACTCCCCACCCTTTCACACACACACTGTACTCCATCCAACTCCCCACCCTTTCACACACACACTGTACCCCATCCAACTCCCCACCCTTTCACACACACACTGTACTCCATCCAACTCCCCACCCTTTCACACACACACTGTACCCCATCCAACTCCCCACCCTTTCACACACACACTGTACTCCATCCAACTCCCCACCCTTTCACACACACACTGTACCCCATCCAACTCCCCACCCTTTCACACACACACTGTACTCCATCCAACTCCCCACCCTTTCACACACACACTGTACCCCATCCCACTCCCCACCCTTTCACAGAGACACTGTACTCCATCCAACTCCCCACCCTCTCACACACACTGTACCCCATCCAACTCCCCACCCTTTCACACACACACTGTACCCCATCCCACTCCCCACCCTTTCACACACACACTGTACTCCATCCAACTCCCCACCCTTTCACACACACACTGTACTCCATCCAACTCCCCACCCTTTCACACACACACTGTACCCCATCCAACTCCCCACCCTTTCACACACACACTGTACTCCATCCAACTCCCCACCCTTTCACACACACACTGTACCCCATCCAACTCCCCACCCTTTCACACACACACTGTACCCCATCCAACTCCCCACCCTTTCACACACACACTGTACCCCATCCAACTCCCCACCCTTTCACACACACACTGTACCCCATCCAACTCCCCACCCTTTCACACACACACTGTACCCCATCCAACTCCCCACCCTTTCACACACACACTGTACTCCATCCAACTCCCCACCCTTTCACACACACACTGTACCCCATCCAACTCCCCACCCTTTCACACACTGTACCCCATCCAACTCCCCACCCTTTCACACACACACTGTACCCCATCCAACTCCCCACCCTTTCACACACACACTGTACCCCATCCAACTCCCCACCCTTTCACACACACACTGTACCCCATCCAACTCCCCACCCTTTCACACACACACTGTACCCCATCCCACTCCCCACCCTTTCACACACACACTGTACTCCATCCAACTCCCCACCCTTTCACACACACACTGTACTCCATCCAACTCCCCACCCTTTCACACCCACACTGTACCCCATCCAACTCCCCACCCTTTCACAGAGACACTGTACTCCATCCAACTCCCCACCCTCTCACACACACTGTACCCCATCCAACTCCCCACCCTTTCACACACACACTGTACCCCATCCAACTCCCCACCCTTTCACACACACACTGTACCCCATCCCACTCCCCACCCTTTCACACACACACTGTACTCCATCCAACTCCCCACCCTTTCACACACACACTGTACTCCATCCAACTCCCCACCCTTTCACACACACACTGTACCCCATCCAACTCCCCACCCTTTCACACACTGTACCCCATCCAACTCCCCACCCTTTCACACACACACTGTACCCCATCCAACTCCCCACCCTTTCACACACACACTGTACCCCATCCAACTCCCCACCCTTTCACACACACACTGTACCCCATCCAACTCCCCACCCTTTCACACACACACTGTACCCCATCCAACTCCCCACCCTTTCACACAGACACTGTACCCCATCCAACTCCCCACCCTTTCACACAGACACTGTACTCCATCCAACTCCCCAGCCTCTCACACACACACTGTACCCCATCCAACTCCCCACCCTTTCACTCACACACTGTACCCCATCCAACTCCCCACCTTTCACACACACACTGTACTCCATCCAACTCCCCACCCTCTCACACACACTGTACCCCATCCAACTCCCCACCCTTTCACACACACACTGTACTCCATCCAACTCCCCACCCTTTCACACAGACACTGTACCCCATCCAACTCCCCACCTTTCACACACACACTGTACCCCATCCAACTCCCCACCCTTTCACACACACACTGTACCCCATCCAACTCCCCACCCTCTCACACACACACTGTACCCCATCCAACTCCCCACCCTTTCACACACACACTGTACCCCATCCAACTCCCCACCCTTTCACACACACACTGTACCCCATCCAACTCCCCACCCTTTCACACACACACTGTACCCCATCCAACTCCCCACCTTTCACACACACACTGTACTCCATCCAACTCCCCACCCTCTCACACACACTGTACCCCATCCAACTCCCCACCCTTTCACACACACACTGTACCCCATCCAACTCCCCACCTTTCACACACACACTGTACTCCATCCAACTCCCCACCCTTTCACACACACTGTACCCCATCCAACTCCCCACCCTTTCACACACACACTGTACCCCATCCAACTCCCCACCCTTTCACACACACACTGTACCCCATCCAACTCCCCACCCTTTCACACACACACTGTACCCCATCCAACTCCCCACCTTTCACACACACACTGTACTCCATCCAACTCCCCACCCTCTCACACACACTGTACCCCATCCAACTCCCCACCCTCTCACACACACTGTACCCCATCCAACTCCCCACCCTTTCACACACACACTGTACCCCATCCAACTCCCCACCCTTTCACACACACACTGTACCCCATCCAACTCCCCACCCTTTCACACACACACTGTACCCCATCCAACTCCCCACCCTCTCACACACACTGTACCCCATCCAACTCCCCACCCTTTCACACACACACTGTACCCCATCCAACTCCCCACCCTTTCACACACACACTGTACTCCATCCAACTCCCCACCCTTTCACACACACACTGTACCGCATCCAACTCCCCACCCTTTCACACACACACTGTACCCCATCCAACTCCCCACCCTTTCACACACACACTGTACCCCATCCAACTCCCCCCCTTTCACACAGACACTGTACCCCATCCAACTCCCCACCCTTTCACACACACACTGTACCCCATCCAACTCCCCACCCTCTCACACACACACTGTACCCCATCCAACTCCCCACCCTTTCACACACACACTGTACCCCATCCAACTCCCCACCCTCTCACACACACTGTACTCCATCCAACTCCCCACCCTTTCACAGAGACACTGTACCCCATCCAACTCCCCACCCTCTCACACACACACTGTACCCCATCCAACTCCCCACCCTTTCACACACACACTGTACCCCATCCAACTCCCCACCCTTTCACACAGACACTGTACCCCATCCAACTCCCCACCCTTTCACACACACACTGTACCCCATCCAACTCCCCACCCTTTCACACACACACTGTACTCCATCCAACTCCCCACCCTTTCACACAGACACTGTACCCCATCCAACTCCCCACCCTTTCACACACTGTACCCCATCCAACTCCCCACCCTTTCACACACACACTGTACCCCATCCAACTCCCCACCCTTTCACACACACACTGTACTCCATCCAACTCCCCACCCTTTCACACAGACACTGTACCCCATCCAACTCCCCACCCTTTCACACACACACACTGTACCCCATCCAACTCCCCACCCTTTCACACACTGTACCCCATCCAACTCCCCACCCTTTCACACACACACTGTACCCCATCCAACTCCCCACCCTTTCACACACACACTGTACCCCATCCAACTCCCCACCCTTTCACACACACACTGTACCCCATCCAACTCCCCACCCTTTCACACACACACTGTACCCCATCCAACTCCCCACCCTTTCACACACACACTGTACCCCATCCAACTCCCCACCCTTTCACACACACACTGTACCCCATCCAACTCCCCACCCTTTCACACACTGTACCCCATCCAACTCCCCACCCTCTCACACACACACTGTACCCCATCCAACTCCCCACCCTTTCACACACACACTGTACCCCATCCAACTCCCCACCCTTTCACACACACACTGTACTCCATCCAACTCCCCACCCTTTCACACACACACTGTACTCCATCCAACTCCCCCTGCTTTCACACACACACTGTACTCCATCCAACTCCCCCCCTTTCACACACACTGTACCCCATCCCACTCCCCACCCTTTCACACACACACTGTACTCCATCCAACTCCCCACCCTTTCACACACTGTACTCCATCCAACTCCCCCCCTTTCACACACTGTACCCCATCCAACTCCCCACCCTCTCACACACACTGTACTCCATCCAACTCCCCAACCTTTCACACACACACTGTACCCCATCCAACTCCCCACCCTCTCACACACACTGTACTCCATCCAACTCCCCACCCTTTCACACACACACTGTACCCCATCCAACTCCCCACCCTTTCACACACACACTGTACCCCATCCAACTCCCCACCCTTTCACACACACACTGTACCCCATCCATCTCCCCACCCTTTCACACACACACTGTACCCCATCCAACTCCCACCCTTTCACACACTGTACCCCATCCAACTCCCCACCCTTTCACACACACACTGTACCCCATCCAACTCTCACCCTTTCACACACTGTACCCCATCCAACTCCCCACCCTTTCACACACACACTGTACCCCATCCAACTCCCCACCCTTTCACACACACACTGTACCCCATCCATCTCCCCACCCTTTCACACACACACTGTACCCCATCCAACTCCCACCCTTTCACACACTGTACCCCATCCAACTCCCCACCCTTTCACACACACACTGTACCCCATCCAACTCCCACCCTTTCACACACTGTACCCCATCCAACTCCCCACCCTTTCACACACACACTGTACCCCATCCAACTCCCCACCCTTTCACACACACACTGTACCCCATCCAACTCCCCACCCTTTCACACACATACTGTACCCCATCCAACTCCCCACCCTTTCACACACACACTGTACCCCATCCATCTCCCCACCCTTTCACACACACACTGTACCCCATCCAACTCCCCACCCTTTCACACACACACTGTACCCCATCCAACTCCCACCCTTTCACACACTGTACCCCATCCAACTCCCCACCCTTTCACAGAGACACTGTACTCCATCCAACTCCCCACCCTCTCACACACACACTGTACCCCATCCAACTCCCCACCTTTCACACACACACTGTACTCCATCCAACTCCCCACCCTTTCACAGAGACACTGTACTCCATCCAACTCCCCACCCTTTCACAGAGACACTGTACCCCATCCAACTCCCCACCCTTTCACAGAGACACTGTACTCCATCCAACTCCCCACCCTCTCACACACACACTGTACCCCATCCAACTCCCCACCCTTTCACACAGACACTGTACTCCATCCAACTCCCCACCCTTTCACACACACAATGTACCCCATCCATCTCCCCACCCTTTCACACAGACACTGTACCCCATCCAACTCCCCACCCTCTCACACACACACTGTACCCCATCCAACTCCCCACCCTTTCACACAGACACTGTACCCCATCCAACTCCCCACCCTTTCACACAGACACTGTACCCCATCCAACTCCCCACCCTTTCACACAGACACTGTACCCCATCCAACTCCCCACCCTCTCGCACACACACTGTACCCCATCCAACTCCCCACCCTTTCACACAGACACTGTACCCCATCCAACTCCCCACCCTCTCACACACACACTGTACCCCATCCAACTCCCCACCCTTTCACACAGACACTGTACCCCATCCAACTCCCCACCCTTTCACACACACACTGTACCCCATCCATCTCCCCACCCTTTCACACACACACTGTACCCCATCCATCTCCCCACCCTTTCACACACACACTGTACCCCATCCAACTCCCCACCCTTTCACACACACACTGTACCCCATCCATCTCCCCACCCTTTCACACAGACACTGTACCCCATCCAACTCCCCACCTTTTCCAGCCACGCACCCCATTCAATCTCAGGGGCAGTGGGCAGTGACAATGGAATACATCTGTGAGAATTACATACATTTGTCAGAAAATGTTCTGTGTAATAGTGTCAGCTATTATTTCAGAGCTTGTGATACTTTGTGGATGCTGGGTCAATTGAAATGTTCAAGACTGAGATTGATAGATTTTTGTTAAGTAAGGGCATCAATGGATTTGGAACAAAGGTGGAAAAATAGGGTCGAGATACAGATCAACCACGATCTAATAGAATGGCAGAACAGGCTCGAGGGGCAGAATGGCCTAATCCTGTTCGTATGTCAATTAAGAAACACGGGACTATAGTCAGTAGAGGAAATATCCCCCCAGATTTTTAATACTTGTAATTGGTAATATTTTAATTAGGAGATAAAATTTTCTTTGTAAATATCAAATACATAACTTGCAGTATTGAGGCAATGTATTAATGGCCCACGTTTTAAACCGTGCTGGCATTGACATACATCTCAGGCCATGTCACATTAAAATGCCATTTCATTCCATGGACTATCTGGGTTCCAATCAATGAAACCTAAAACTTCATCCTTACAATCCTGAGGTAACGATCAGCTAACGAGAGCCCCGGCTCGGATGTAAGAGCTATCACTTTACTGCACTGATTAAAAGGTAGGGGTGGTGAGTCAAATCAGAAAAGGCAAGATGCATGGGAGAAGAAGGAAAGGGCAGAGAAGGAATAAATTCAGAACGGAACAGGCCAAAAGTAAAGTATAACAAGATCTAAGTGGCGCAATGCAGAATAGTTTCCTCATTAACCATTACAGCAAACCTAGAGGATGAAAGAATAAAGAGAATCGCTAATCAAAAGGTGGAATAATGCTATCATTAATTTTCTCAATTGGTAATGGATCACTTAAGCAGAAGCCGAACATTTAAGTAATTTTTTTGAAAGGCTCCACACAACAGGGTAATTAAAGTGAGTCTGCATGATCCCATCTGAGTAAATTGTGGTGATAAATGACTTTATTGTAACTCTGAAAAATGACCTCATATAATTCAAGAGTACAAAACTTGGAATGAGATACATGCGAATAAATGTTAAAAAGACAGCGTGTGATGCATGAAGTGAGCATGTTTTATTTGATTTGTAACCGGGGATGTGCAGAATATAAAATAAATGCTGGGGCACAGCTGTTTCATAGTTTGAAAGTGGCACATTGCCCATCAATTCATCTTGTAAATTGCTCTTATTGCTGCTAGTAGATTCACAGGTGACATTATTTGAATGAAAAATGACTAAACAGTGCACATATTTAAAACAGATCAGCAGCATCTTTCTTTCCTGAATCTAATGATAGAAGGGAAGAGGAAAGCCCAAGAATAAGTTAAAAATCCTGGGCATTGTCACTTTGGTTAAGAGAACATGAGGACGATTTCTTGTCTTTGCAATCTGTAGCAAATCATAAACGCTCTTTATGTATTTGTGTTTATGGTTTTATTACAAATATAGAAGAGGAAACCTTCCCCTTATTTTTCTAACATAAATCATTCTAGATTTTGTAATGAACTAAAACTCAATTGCATCTCAGCCCTTGGCATGATTATATATCATGGTAATATCAAACTTTGTGCTTTTCTTTGTTTCTGTATCAGTGACAGTGAAGGGGATAGGGTCTTCACAATTCAAGACCACCACTGGGGTTATTACAGAATTATTACAGGGGTATTACAGAATTATTACAGGGTATCACAGGGTTATTACAAGGCTATTAAAGGTTAGTACAGATTTATTACAGGGATATTACAGGATTAGTACAGGATTATTACAAGGCTATTAAAGGTTATTACAGAATTATTACAGGATTAGTACAGGATTATTACAAGGCTATTAAAGGTTAGTACAGAATTATTACAGAGGTATTACAGAATTATTACAAGGTATTACAGGATTAGTACAGGGTTATTACAAGGCTATTAAAGGTTAGTACAGAATTATTACAGGGGTATCACAGAATTATTACGGGGTATTACAGGGTTATTACAAGGCTATTAAAGGTTAGTACAGAATTATTACAGGGGTATTACAGGATTATTACAGGGGTATTACAGGATTATTGCAGGGGTGTTACAGGGCTATTATAGAATTATTACAGGGTTATTGCAGAGGTATTGCAGGATTAGTACAGTGTTATTACAGGGTATTACAGAATTATTACAGGGGTAATGCAGGATTATTGCAGGGATATTACAGGGTTATTACAGAATTATTACAGGATTATTGCAGAGGTATTTCAGGATTAGTACAGTGTTATTACAGGAGTATTACAGAATTATTACAAGGGTAATACAGGATTATTACAAGGGTAATACAGGATTATTGCAGGGATATTACAGGGTTATTACAGAATTATTACAGGGGTATTATAGGATTATTGCAGGGTAATTAGAGTTATCACAGGGTTATCACAGGGTTACCACAGGATTATTACAGGGTAAATATTCATCTTCATCACCTGGACAGTAATCTGATGGAGTGTACTACCTGCCCATTGTAAAACTTGGCCGAATTTCATCCCAATGGAAATGAAAATCGGACAGCCTCTGTAACGGTCGGCCCATCAGCTCCTCCAGATTATCGTCCATGCGGTGAAGATGAAAATTTACCCCTACAGTTTGTTTAAAAATCATTCTAAATGTTAACTTAATATTTAACTTTATGAAATTCACATTAATAATTTAACATTATTTATTTGTTATGAATTTTGCAGAACAGTAAAAGACTCGTCCCCAATGGGACAAAGTCTCATTTTCAGAGGCGATAAAAAGGGAATTATCATTCCCTAAATTGGAAGCTCAACAGGAAGGAACTCCAAGTTAGACGAATCATACAATGATCCGGATGGGCCAGGTGTGATGGCTAAATGGCTTTTTCTCACTCTACATTTTCTTGTTTTAAAAGCCTTCAAAGTTACTGGACGACCTGCCATGACATTACAAATATGGAGTGAAGACCAAGGGAGTAATTTTCAACCCCAAGAACGGGTGGGTTGGGGGCGGGTGGGAGTTGAAAATAGTTGTTTTTTTTGGGTCGCAACCGCAAAATTTTCGGACTTTGCATTCCCAGTGGGAAGCGTGCACTTTAAATTATTAATGTGAATTTCATAATGTTAAATATTAAGTTAACGTTTAGAATGATTTTTAAACAAACTGTAGGGGTAAATTTTCATCTTCACCACATGGACGATAATCTGGAGGAGCTGATGGGCCGACCGTTACAGAGGCTGTCCGATTTTCATTTCCATTGGGATGAAATTCGGCCAAGTTTTACAATGGGCAGGTAGTACACTCCATCAGTTCCACGTTAAACCCGGAAGTGAAGCCGGGTGCGGTCGCGACTCAAAAAACAACTATTTTCAACTCCCACCCGCCCCCAACCCACCCATTCTTGGGGTTTAAAATCACCCCCCTAGGGTTAGGTTTTCAACTCACCGCCCACTGACGTGGATGATTAGACGCCTGTTATAGAATCGGCTGATAGTCATTTCTATTAAAATCGATGGAAATGAAAATCGGACAATTTCTATAAAGGGCGGCCAGTTTTGCCAGTTTTATATGCTCAGGTGGCAAGTTGAAAATCTACCTTTAACTGTAGACTTCAGGTGAAAAGGGATTCATTGGTCCAGGGCATGCAGACATATTTTGATCCTCATTTTAAAGTCATACATTCAGTCCTTATTTCTATATCAAACTTTGACAAAATTTATGGCAATTTTGGAAACATAGGAGTTTCTCTGCAGAGTCAACTGAGGAGCTAGGAGATGCAAAAATGAGGCATTAGTGCACGATCACTGGCAGGAGGGTGTAATTACAGTGTAACAAGTTTACATAGACAATTTCCAGTATAAATTTGGAGATAGGAAATGTTGACGGGAAATGTGTGCAGAGGTAAGGTTTTTTTAAATATGTTACAGATGTGGTCTACAAATTCCACATGGTGAATTGCACCCCTTTTACACCAATGGAACATGAGTTGCACCCTCCGCTGGCCTTGAGAGGTACTTACACCAGAATTTTGTAGATTAGCACATTTGCAAATCCGGTAATGATAGGAGTAAAACCCGTGCAAAATTCGAGTGCAGCCTTTAAAAAGCCAGTCTGGATGAAGATTGCAGCAACAGGCTGGGAGAACAACAGGTAACTAAGTAACAGTGGCTCAGTGAGTTTAGTGTCCGTGAGCTTGACTGGATGTCTCATGGCTGCTTTTGTGCCACTTTGCAAGAGTGTCTTAAAACAGTAGAACCTGGCAGAGGCAGGCAGACAAAAAAGGCAGCAGAGGCAAAGAAGGGCGCCACAGTTTCAGGGAGTCTGATGGACAGTCTGTTGGATGAATGGAGGAGAGAGACACAATGCTGGGTGTCTGTGACAGGAAACCTGGCAAAATGGTTCCTCGGGTCACGTGGAGGGAGGTGGCACTGGCGCTGAATGCCAGCACACTCATCACCCTCTAACGTTATCTTACACAACAGCAATTGTCAACCCTAAAAACCCTCCCTCTACTTTAACAGCCTCATACCATCACATCTCTTACTGCAGCTCTCCCAGGCCACTCAGCACAAACGTTTCAATTGCTAGCCTTTGTCCAATTGACTCAATGTTGTTGCAGGAGAAAGTGATGCACAGTACTGTCAAAGACAGGTCACCAGAGGGGACATCCCCAAACTGAAACGCTTCATGCCCTCTAAGAAGAATGCCTTGGAGATGATATGACGGCGGGAGGGTGCAAATTGCTCTTGCTGTGGGAGATGATGAGGTCAGGGGAATAGTGCCCAGGTCAGATTAGTGACTGAAAACCTACTCTGTCGCTGTGGCCATCCCTCTGAAGCCACAAGCTTCCACCCGCTTCTCTGTCTCCTTAATCCCAAGGGGGTCACGCTCACCCATTCTCAACTTGTACCGTCCTGCCCTGCAGAATCACCACAGGGGCACAGGAGGAGGAAGATGACGATGATGAGATGAAACAATGACTCAACTACTTCCTTGTGAACTATAATGATGGTGAGGAAGACGAGATGGATGATGATGATGAAGAAGGAGATGAAGCAGGTAAATTGGGATGAGCCTACCCATGAGGTCCTGCAGAAACCTCCTGCCTCATGTTCCTCTGCCCCCAACCCCCTAAATTTCACCCCCTGTGTGACCTATTTCTTCACCTTCCCAGCAAAGGTGTGAGGAGAAGGCTGCCCATGGCTTCAAAGTTGTGGGACTCAGAATTCATGGCGACTCGCCTGAAAAGAAGGATGTTTGAGGAACATCACACGTAAGTGCAGGCCCTGAGGTCAGCCTGCAGAGGAATGTGACAACCGATTCAAGCCTACAACGCTCATTTGCGGCCTCATCCAGGAAAATGTTTTCCTTCACCGCAGGCACCAATGGAGCGTGTGACAGCCTCATTGGACATTATGGCAGATTCCCCAGCAAACAAGTGGCCGGGGAGCAGTCGGTGCCTCCACCTCCATGGAACCACAGACTGCAACTCTGGTGGCAATGGGGGAGAGAATAGTCGGCACGCTGTGTACTGCCTTCCATACCCTGGACTCGCGAGGCAGGCTGCTGTCCCTCAGGGCTTTCGGGATCTGAGAGCTGCCATTAGACCAGCTGATTATTGGTGACACAAAGCAGGACATTTTTTTTTATTTGTTCATTGGATGTAGGCATCGCTGGCGCGGCCAGCATTTATTGCCCATCCCTAATTGCCCTTGAGAAGGTGGTGGTGAGCCGCCTTCTTGAACCGCTGCAGTCCGTGTGGTGAAGGTTCTCCCACAGTGCTGTTCAGTAGGGAGTTCCAGGATTTTGACCCAGCGACGATGAAGGAACGGCGATATATTTCCAAGTCGGGATGGTGTGTGACTTGGAGGGGAACGTGCAGGTGGTGTTGTTCCCATGTGCCTGCTGCTCTTGTCCTTCTAGGTGGTAGAGGTCGCAGGTTTGGGAGATGCTGTCGAAGAAGCCTTGGCGAGTTGCTGCAGTGCATCCTGTGGATGGTACACACTGCAGCCACGGTGCGCCAGTGGTGAAGGGAGTGAATGATTAGGGTGGTGGATGGGGTGCCAATCAAGCGGGCTGCTTTGTCCTGAATGGTGTTGAGCGTCTTGAGTGTTGTTGGAGCTGCACTCATCCAGGCAAGTGGAGAGTATTCCATCACACTCCTGACTTGTGCCTTGTAGATGGTGGAAAGGCTTTGGGGAGTCAGGAGGTGAGTCACTCGCTGCAGAATACCCAGCCTCTGACCTGCTCTCGTAGCCACAGTATTTATGTGGCTGGACCAGTTAAGTTTCTGGTCAATGGTGACCCCCAGGATGTTGATGGTGGGGGATTCAGCGATGGTAATGCCATTAAATGTCAAGGGGAGGTGGTTAGACTCACTTGGAGATGGTCATTGCCTGGCACTTATCTGGCGCGAATGTTACTTGCCACTTATGAGCCCAAGCCTGGATGTTGTCCAGGTCTTGCTGCATGCGGGCTCGGACTGCTTCATTATCTGAGGGGTTGCGAATGGAACTGAACACTGTGCAGTCATCAGCGAACATCCCCATTTCTGACCTTATGATGGAGGGAAGGTCATTGATGAAGCAGCTGAAGATGGTTGGGCCTAGGACACTGCCCTGAGGAACTCCTGCAGCAATGCCCTGGGGCTGAGATGATTGGCCTCCAACAACCACTACTACCATCTTCCTTTGTGCTAGGTATGACTCCAGCCACTGGAGAGTTTTCCCCCTGATTCCCATGGACTTCAATTTTACTAGGGCTCCTTGGTGCCACATTCGGTCAAATGCTGCCTTGATGTCAAGGGCAGTGACTCTCACCTCACCTCTGGAATTCAGCTCTTTTGTCCATGTTTGGACCAAGGCTGTAATGAGGTCTGGAGCCGAGTGGTCCTGGCGGAACCCAAACTGGGCATCGGTGAGCAGGTTATTGGTGAGTAAGTGCCGCTTGATAGCGCTGTCGACGACACCTTCCATCACTTTGCTGATGATTGAGAGTAGACTGATGGGGCGGTAATTGGCCGGATTGGATTTGTCCTGCTTTTTGTGGACAGGACATACCTGGGCAATTTTTCACATTGTCGGGTAGATGCCAGTGTTGTAGCTGTATTGGAACAGCTTGGCTAGAGGCGCAGCTAGTTCTGGAGCACAAGTCTTCAGCACTACAGCTGGGATGTTGTCGGGGCCCATAGCCTTTGCTGTATCCAGTGCACTCAGCCGTTTCTTGATATCACGTGGAGTGAATCGAATTGGCCGAAGACTGGCTTCCGTGATGGTGGGGATATCGGGAGGAGGCTGAGATGGATCATCCACTCGGCACTTCTGGCTGAAGATGGTTGCAAATGCTTCAGCCTTGTCTTTTGCACTCACGTGCTGGACTCCGCCATCATTGAGAATGGGGATGTTTGCAGAGCCTCCTCCTCCGGTTAGTTGTTTAATTGTCCACCACCATTCACGACTGGATGTGGCAGCACTGCAGAGCTTTGATCTGATCCGTTGGTTGTGGAATCGCTTAGCTCTGTCTATAGCATGTTGCTTCCACTGTTTAGCATGCATGTAGTCCTGAGTTGTAGCTTCACCAGGTTGGTACCTCATTTTTAGGTACGCCTGGTGCTGCTCCTGGCATGCTCTTCTACACTCCTCATTGAACCAGGGTTGATCCCCTGGCTTGTTGGTAATGGTAGAGTGAGTAATATGCTGGGCCATGAGGTTACAGATTGTGCTGGAATACAATTCTGCTGCTGCTGATGGCCCACAGCGCCTCATGGATGCCCAATTTTGAGCTGCTAGATCCGTTCTGAATCTATCCCATTTAGCACGGTGGTAGTGCCACACAACACGTTGGATGGTGTCCTCAGTGCGAAGACGGGACTTCATCTCCACGAGGACTGTGCGGTGGTCACTCCTACCAATACTGTCATGGACAGATGCATTTGCGACAGGTAGATTGGTGAGGACGAGGTCAAGTAAGTTTTTCCCTCGTGTTGGTTCGCTCACCACCTGCCGCAGGCCCAGTCTACCAGCTATGTCCTTCAGGACTCGGCCAGCTCGGTCAGTAGTGGTGCTATCGAGCCACTCTTGGTGATGGACATTGAAGACCCCCACCCAGAGTACATTCTGTGCCCTTGCTACCCTCAGTGCTTCCTCCAAGTGGTGCTCAACATGGAGGAGGATTGATTCATCAGCTGAGGGAGGACGGTAGGTGGTAATCAGCAGGAGGTTTCCTTGCCCATGTTTGACCTGATGCCATGAGATTTCATGGGGTCCAGAGTCAATGTTGAGGACTCCCAGGGCCACTCCCTCCTGACTGTATATCACTGTACCGCCACCTCTGGTGGGTCTGTCCTGCCGGTGGGACAGGACATACCCAGGGATGGTGATGGAAGAGTCTGGGACGTTGGCTGAAAGATATGATTCTGTAAGTATGGCTATGTCAGGCTGTTGCTTGACTAGTCTGTGGGACAGCTCTCCCAATTTTGGCACAAGTCCCCAGATGTTAGTAAGGAGGACCTTGCAGGGTCGACTGGGCTTGGTGTTTTGCCATTGTCGTGTCCGGTGCCTAGTGGTCCGATGCCGGGTGGTCCGTCCGGTTTTATTCTTATTATGACTTTTCGTAGCGAGATTTTACAACTGAGTGGCTTGCTAGGCCATTTCAGAGGGCAATTAAGAATCAACCACATTGCTGTGGGTCTGGAGTCACATATAGGCCAGACCGGGTAAGGACAGCAGGTTTCCTTCCCTAAAGGACATTAGTGAACCAGATGGGTTTTTACGACAATCCGGTAGTTTCATGTCCACCATTACTGGTACTAGTTTTTTTAATCCAGATTTAATTTAATTAATTGAATTTAAATTCCCCAACTGCCGTGGCCAGATTTGAACTCATGACTCCGGATTATTAGTCCAGGCCTCTGGATTACTAGTCCAGTAACATAAACACTATACTACCGTACCCGATCCAATCCGGCCAATTACCGCACCATCAGCCTACTCTCAATCATCAGCAAAGTGATGGAAGGTGTCGTTGACAGTGCTATCAAGCGGCACTTACTCACCAATAACCTGCTCACCGATGCTCAGTTTGGGTTCAGCCAGGACCACTCGGCTCCAGACTTCATTACAATCTTGGTCCAAACATGGACAAAAGAGCTGAATTCCAGAGGTGAGGTGAGAGTGACTGCCCTTGACATCGAGACAGCATTTGACCAAGTGTGGCACCAAGGAGCCCTCGTAAAATTGAAGTCAATGGCAATCAGGGGGAAAACTCTCCAGTGGCTGGAGTCATACCTAGCACAAAGGAAGATGATAGTGGTTGTTGGAGGCCAATCATCACAGCCCCAGGACATTGCTGCAGGAGTTCCTCAGGGCAGTGTCCTAGGCCCAACCATCTTCAGCTGCTTCGTCAATGAACTTCCCTCCAACATAAGGTCAGAAATGGGGATTTCCGCGAATGATTGCAGTGTTCAGTTGCATTCGCAACCCCTCAGATAATGAAGCAGTCCTTGCCCGCATGCAGCAAGACCTGGACAACATCCAGGTTTGGAGAGAGTCTAACCACCTCCCCTTGACATTCAACAGCATTACCATCACCGAATCCCCCACCATCAACATCCTGGGGGTCACCATTGACCAGAAACTTAACTGGATCAGCCACATAAACACTGTTGCTACAAGAGCAGGTCAGAGGCTGGGTATTCTGCCGCGAGTGACTCACCTCCTGACTCCCCAAAGCCTTTCCAACACCTACAAGGCACAAGTCAGGAGTGTGATGGAATACTCTCCACTTGCCTGGATGAGTGCAGCTCCAACAACACTCAAGAAGCTCAACACCATCCAGGACAAAGCAGCCCGCTTGATTGGCACCCCATCCATCACCCTAAACATTCACTCCCTTCACCACCGGCGCATTGTGGCGTCAGTGTGTACCATCCACAGGATGCACTGCAGCAACTGGCCAAGGCTTCTTCGACAGCACCTCCCAAATCCGCGACCTCTACCATCTAGAAGGACAAGGGCGGCAGGCACATGGGAACAAGACCACCTGCACGTTCCCCTCCAAGTCACACACCATCCCGACTTGAAAATATATCACCGTTCCTTCATTGTCGCTGGGTCAAAATCCTGGAACTCCCTTCCTAACAGCACTGTGGGAGAACCTTCACCACACAGACTGCAGGGCTTCAAGAAGGCGGCTCACCACCACCTCCTCAAGGAGCAACTAGGGATGGGCAATAAATGCTGGCCTTGCCAGCGACGCCCACATCCCATGAACAAATAAACAAAAAAGATCCAGCGCCCAGTGGAACAGAGACGGCTGGAATGAATCTGCCCGATATAGGCACTCTCGAGACACCAGCTCATGCCAGGCATCAGGCTGTCCACCTCAGAGCACTTAGTCAGTGCAATGTCGGAGGCTACTCGGGAACAAGCTCCAGAGCTGTAGGTAGCAGAGGCTCCCTGACAGGAGGCGGCCCACCTCAGTCCCACAAACCTTTTGTAGAACATGAGCTGCCAACCACATATCTCTATACGGCCCTCGGGCTGCACCCAAGAGAAGCATAAAAAAGGGGATCTTCTTGAACAGGCAGAGGACATGGTTGAGTTATTAAATTAATGCTTTGTATCTGTCTTCACTAAGAAGAGAATGCTGCCAATATCACAGTAAAGGAGGAGGTAGTAGGGAAATTGGATAGGATAAAAATAGCTAAAGAGGAGGTAGAATCATAGAAAGGTTACAGCACAGAAGGAGGCCAATCGGCCCGTCAAGTCCGTGCCGACTCTCTGCAAGAGCAATCCAGCTAGTCCCACTCCTCCGCCCTATCCCCATAGCCCTGCAAATTTTTTCCCTTCAAGTACTTATACAATTCCCTTTGAAAGCCACGATTGAATCTGCCTCCACCACCCCCTCGGGCAGTGCATTCCAGATCCTAACCACTCGCTGTGTAAAAAAGTTTTTCCTCATGACATCTTTGGTTCTTTTGCCAATCACCTTAAATTTATGTCCTCCGGTTCTTGACCATTCCGCCAATGGGAACAGTTTCTCTCTATCTACTCTGTCCAGACCCTTCATGATTTTGAACACCTCTATCAAATCTCCTCGCAACCGTCTCTGTTCCAAGGAGAACAACCCCAGCTTCTCCATTCTATCCACGTAACTAAAGTCCCTCATCCCTGGAATCATTCTAGTAAATCTCTTCTGCACCCTCTCTAAGGCCTTCATATCTTTCCTAAAGAGCGGTGCCCAGAACTGGACACAATACTCCAGTTGTGGCCAAACCAGTGTTTTATAAAGTTTCATCATAACCTCTTTGCTTTTGTGCTCTATGCCTCTATTTATAAAGCTCAGGATCCCTTATGCTTTCTTAACCGCTTTCTCAACCTGCCCTGCCACCAATGATTTGTGCACATTAACCCCCAGATCTCTCTGTTCCTGCACCCCATTTAGAGTTGTCTCTTTAGTTTATATTGCCTCTCCTCGTTCTTCCTACCGAAATGTATCACTTCACACTTCTCTGCGTTAAATTTCGTCTGCCATGTGTCCGCCCATTCCACCAGCCTGTCTATATTCTCTTGAGGTCTATCACTATCCTCCTCACTGTTTACTACACTTCCAAGTTTTGTGTCATCTGCAAATTTTGAAATTGTGCCCTGTACACCCAAGTCCAAGTCATTAATGTATAAACGATTATTTGCTCTAGGTGAGACTCGAACTCAGAACTTTGGTATTTCCCGAGTCTGCACTGCCATATAAGGACTGCGTGCTGACCGATTGCACCACTAGAGTCGCGAGCGAAAACTTAAAAGGTTAGCAATGCTCAAAGTGAAGCATTGGTCCAGATGGGATGCATCCTAGGGTGCTGAGTTGTGTATAGGCCCTCTGGTATCAGCTGTGAGCTGGCAGAATGTATAAATGCAGAAATTAGACAAGCATGTAGCAAAGGCAGAGTGGTTTTAATGGGGGATTTTAACTTTCATATTGATTGGGATAAGCAGACGAGCTCATGTCAGAAAGGGAGCGAATTTCTTGAGTGTGTTCAGGACAGCTTTCTGCAACAATATGTCCTAGAACCAACAGGCAGGCCATATTAGATTTAATAAAGAGTAATGAGCCAATTTTAGTTAACAACCTAACGGTGAGTAAACATTTATCTAATTGCGATCATAATATGATCGAGTTCAATGTTGTGTTTGAAAGGGAGAAACCCGTATTAGCTACTAAGATTCTTAATTTAGGTAAGGCCGACTTCACCGGGATGAGACAGAGACTGTCCACAGTAAACTGGGCAAATCTGATAATGGTTAAAACAACAGAAGATCAGTGGGAGTTGTTCAGAAAAGAATTTAACGTGATATGGAACCAGTTTATACCATAAAGGGCAACAACTCCACTTACCATAAAAAACAGCCATGGATGACAAAAGAGGTAAGGGACAACATAAAACAAATGAAAAAGCATACAAAAATTCAAAAAATAGCACAGATCCTGGCGACTGGGAGAGATACAAAGAACAACAAAGGGTGACAAAACAGATAGTAAGAGCTACAAAAAGGGAGTATGAAAAGAAACTTACAAGGGATATCAAAATCAACACAAAAACTTTTTACAATTATATGAGGAAAAAGAGAGTGGTCAAGAGCAATGTGGGCCCCTTAAAAACTGATAATGGCGAGATTCTAAATGAAAATAAGGAAATGGCGGACATGTTAAATAATTACTTTGTATCAGTATTTATAATTGAGGAAGAGGATAGCATGCCACTCCAGGAAACTAATTTTGAATCATGGACGGGGACTCACCATAATTAATGTAAGCAAATTAACAGTAATGAAGAAAATAATGGTACTAAAGAGTGACAAATCCCCAGGACCAAGTGGTTTCCATCCCAGGGATTAAAAGAAGTAGATGAGAACATTGCAGAAGCCCTAACTATAATTGTCAAAAGTTCTCTCGATTCAGGAACTGTTCCTTTAGATTGGAAAATTGCACGTGTCATTATTTAAGAAGGATGAAAGAGGGAAACCAGGGAATTATAGTTCAGTTTGCCTAACATCTGTTGTCGGGAAATTACTAGAGGCCATAATTAAGGATAGAGTGACTGAACACCTTGAAAATTTTCAGCTGATCAGAGAGAGCCAGCATGGATTTGTAAAGGGTAGGTTATGCCTGACGAACCAGATTGAATTTTTTGAAGAGGTGACTAAAGGCGGGTATATGGGTATAAAGGTTGTTTATATGGACATCCAGAAGGCATTCGATAAAGTCCCTCATAAGATATTGTTGGCTAAAGTTGAAGCTCATGGAATTGAGCGCAAATTATTGACCTGGTTAGGAAATTGGCTGAGTGGCAGGAGACAGAGAGTAGGGATAATGGGCAGGTACTCAAACTGGCAGGATGTGACTAGTGGTGTCCCACAAGGATCTGTGTTGGGGCCTTAACTATTCACTGTATTTATTAATGCCTCAGATGACGGGATAGAGAGCCACATAGCCAAGTTTGCTGATGACACAAATATAGTCAGCATTGTAAGCAGTGTAGATGGAAGCATAAAATTACAGAGAGTTAGTAATAGATTAAGTGAATGGGCAAAACTGTGGCAAATGGATTTCAATGTAGGCAATTGTGAGGTCATCCACTTTGGACCTAAAAAGGATTGATCAGAGTTACTTCTAAATGGTGAAAAGCTCAAAACAGTGGAGGCCCAAAGAGACGTAGGGATCCATGTACATAGATCATTAAAATGTCATGACTAGATGCAGAAAATCAAAAAGGCTGATGGAATGCTGGCCTTTATATCTAGAGGACTAGAATACAAGGAGTAGAAGTTATGCTACAGCTATACAAAACCCTGGTTAGACCACACCTGGAGTACTGTGTTCAGTTCTGGGCATCGCACCTTAGGAAGGATATATTGGCCTTGGAGGGAGTGCAGGGTAGATTTACTTGAATGATACCTGGACTCCAAGGGTTAAATTACGAGGAGAGATTACACAAACTAGGGTTGTATTCCCTGGAATTTAGAAGATTGAGGGGTGATTTGATCAAAGTTTTCAAGATATTAAGGAGAACTGATAGGTAGATAGAAAGAAACTATTTCCGCTGGTTGGGGAGTCTAGGACTAGGGGACATAGCCTAAAAATCAGAGCCAGGACTTTCAGGAGTGAAGTTAGGGAACATTTCTACACGCAAAGGGTGGTAGAAGTTTTGAACTCTCTTCCACAAACAGCAGTTGATGCTAGCTCAATTGTTAATTTTAAATCTGAGATTGATAGATTTTTGTTAACCAAAGTTATTATGGAGTTAGGTCACAGATTAACCATGATCTCATTGAATGGCAGAACAGGCTTGAGGGGCTCAATGGACTATTCCTGTTGCTAAGTTTACATGTTCCTATGTTCCTGAGGGAAGTAAAGGGGGAAATTGCAAAGGTTCTGGTCACAATCTTCCAATCCTCCTTAGATATGGGAGTGGTGCCAAAGGACTGGTGGATTGCAAATGTTACGCCCCTGTTTAAAGAAGGGGAGAGGGATAAACCCGACAACTACAAGCCAGTCAGCCTAACATCGGTGGTGAGGAAACTTTTAGAGACATTAATTTGGGACAAAATTAATTAGCACGTTGAAACATATGGGTCAATAAATGAAAGCCAGCACGGATTTGTTAAAGGCAAATCGTGTTTGACTAACTTGATTGGATACTTTGATGAAGTAACGGAGGGTTGATGAGGGTAGTGCGGTTGATGTTGTGTATATGGACTTTCAAAAGGCGATTGATAAAGTACCACAAAATAGACTTGTTAGCAAAATTGAAGCTGACTGGATTACAGGGGCAGTGGCAGCATGGATACAACATTGGCTGAGGGACAGAAAGCAGGGAGCAGTGGTGAACAGTTGTTTTTCAGACTGGAGGGAAGTATACAGTGGTGTCCCCCAGGGGTTGGTATTAGGACCATTGCTCTTTTTGATATATATTAATGACCAGGACTTGGGTAAACCAGGCATAATTTCAAAGTTTGCAGATGACACGAATCACAGAAATGTACTAAGCAGTGAGAAAGATAGTAATAGACTTCAGGAGGACATAGACAGACTGGTGAAATGGACAGACACATGGTAGACGAAATTAAACGCAGAGAAGTGTGAAGTGATTCATTTTGGGAGGAAGAACGAGGAGAGACAATATAAATAAATGGTACAATTTTAAAGGGGATGCAGAAACAGAGAGACCTGGGACTGTAAGTACATAACTCTTTGAAGGTAGCAGGACAAGTTGAGAAAGCAGTTAGAAGGAATTTGGGATTCTTGGCTTTATAAATTGAGGCATAGGAAGGAAGTTATGCCAAATCTTTATGGTTAGGCCCCAGCAGGAGTATTGTGACCAATTCTGGACACTACACTTTAGGAAGGATGTCAAGGCCTTAGAGAGGATGCACAGGAGATTTACTAGAATGGTACCAGGGATGAAATACTTCAGTTCTGTGGAGAGACTGGATAAACTGAGGTTATTCTCCTTACAGCAAAGACAGGTTAAGGAAGATTTGAAAGAGATGTTCAAAATCATGGAGGGTTTTGATAGAGTAAATAAGGAAAAGTTGTTTCCTGTGGCAGAAGGGTCAGTAACCAAAGGATACAGATTTAAGGCAATAGGCAAAAAAGCCAGAGGCGACATGAGGAAAACATTTTTTATGCAGCGAATTGTCATGATCTGGAATGCACTGCCTCAAAGGGTGATGGAAACAGATTCAATAGTAACTTTCAAAAGGGAATTGGAAAAAAACTTGAACGGGAAAAGTTTGTAGGGCTATGGGGAAATAGCAGGGAAGTGAGACTAATTGGATAGCTGTTTCAAAGAGCTGGCACAAACACAATGGGCCAAATGGCCTCCTTATATTCTGGATCATTCTATGATTCCATGACTCTAGGTGAAAGAAAGACATGTTCTGCCACCCAATCGAAGCATGGGGCACGATTTTAGCCTGGAAAAACAGGTAGCTTGGGGGCGGGGGAGGCAGTAAAAATTGCAAAAATCTGAAACCCACCCCCAACCCGCCTCCATTGCGTCAATTTCCTGTTTTCACAGAGACGGGACAAGGGGCGGGCGACCAACCCGCTCTCAGGAGGCGGGTCGGGCATTAAAAGCTTTTAAGGAGGCTGCGGGCCTCCATTTTCAAAACTTTTTTGTTTTTAACGCCTGGTGGTCGGGATTCCCAGGCCTTCCACTTCGCGCCACGTGAGAGGAAGTGAGAAGGCACGAAACTGCAGGTAACTGCCTTTATAGCACAGCTTGTGGGCCCAGAGGAGCAGGAGTGCCCAGCAGACACAACGATGGTGGCTGGACAGGTTTATTTGTAGCTGCAGCGACCACCCCCAACGATCCAGACACCCAACTCCCAAAGATCGCCGACCTGCCCTCCCCCCATGATTGCCGCCTCCCAATAATTGCTGACCCCTCCCCCAACAATTGCCGACCCACCCCACAATGATCGCTGACCACTCCCATGATTGACGACCCCCCGCTGATCGCCAATCCCCGCGTTGACCCCCGATCCCGACCCTCCCGACTGACCTTCCCTGCGATGACTGACCCCCGATGCCCCCGATGACTGACCCCCGATCCCCTTCCCAATGACTGACCCCCAATACCCCCCATGACTGACCCCCGATCCCCCCGATGACTGACCCCTGATTCCCTTCCCAATGACTGACCCCCGAACACCCTCCATGACTGACCCCTGATCCCCATCTCGATGACTGACCCTCAATCCCCCCATGACTGACCCCCGATACCCCGATGACTGACCCCCCAATCCCCATCTCGATGAATGACCCCCAATCCCCCCGATGACTTACCCCCCAATCCCCATCTCGATGAATGACCCCCAATCCCCCCCATGACTGACCCCCGATCCCCATTTCGATGACTGACTCCCGATCCCCCCGATGACTGACCCCCGATCCCCTCCCCGATGACTGACCCCCGATCATCCCGATGACTGACCCCCGATCCCCTCCCCAATGACTGACCCCCGATCCCCTCCCCGATGACTGACCCCCAATCCCCCCGATGACTGACCCCCAATCCCCTCTCCGATGACTGAACCCCGATCCCCCTGATGACTGAACCCCGATCCCCTCGATGACTGACCCCCGATCCCCTCCCTGATGACTGACTCTCGACCACCCCGGTGACTGACCCTGGATCCCCTCCCCAATGACTGACCCTCGATCTCCCCCGTTGACTGACCCACGATCCCTCCAATGACTGACCCCTGATGACTGATCCCCGACCCCCCGATCCCCCCAATGACTGACCCCTGATCCCCCCAATGACTGACCCCCGATCCCCCCGTTGACTGACCCACAATCCCTCCCATGACTGACCCCTGATGGCTAACCCCCGATCCCCCCCGATGACTGACCCACGATCCCTCCCATGGCTGACCCCCGATGACTGACCCACGATCCCTCTCATGGCTGACCCCCGATGACTGACTCCCGATCTCCCCCGATGACTGACCCCTGATCCTTCCCCCGATGACTGACCCCGATCCCCCCCGATGACTGACCCCCGATTCCCCCTCCGACAATTGATCCCCAATCTCTGCCCCTGATCCTTCCCCCGATGACTGACCCCCGATCCCCCCCCGCCGATGACTGACCCCCGATTCCCCCCCGACGATTGATCCCCAATCTCTGCCCCTGATCCTTCCCCCGATGACTGACCCCTGGTCCCCCCCCCGATATCTGACCCCATTGACTGACCCCTCCCCCCAAAGACTGACCACCCCGTGACCGCCCATGCCCGCCGATGTCCCACGATGCCCCCTCCATGCCCCTCCAAGTCCCCATCCATCCCATCTAACACTTACCTGAACACGTCCTCTTCCTTCCTCTTCTCCCATCTGACTGAGTCCAGCCTGTCAATCAGGCCGACCTGTCAGGCTGGAAATCATCAAAAAAATAAAAGATGTCCTTACGTCAAAATCAGAAGGAAGTCTGGGAAACGAGTACTTCCGGTTTCCAGTCCACAATTCGACCTCCCTGCCCCCTTCCCGGCTCCGCCCTAAAATTATACTTTGGAAAGAGTAGGTTGGATTGTGTTCACTTTGGAATTCATTGTATTAAAATAAAATGTGCAATGACATTGTACTTGGTTAGACATGGAGGTTAGATTCCCGCAGAAAAGGGGGCACTTCTCTGGTGCTGACTATTTCACTCAGGTGATTATTGGTACGGTCATTATAGGGGCAAAGAGGGCTGATATATTGTCGTGTTCTAGGATGTATATTGAATTGAAGAAATTTTCCTTTATTTGAAGGTGGAGCAGATGACACGAAACTCAGAAATGTAGTAAACAATGTGGAGGATAGTAACAGACTTCAGGAGGACATAGACAGACTGGTGAAATGGGCGGACACATGGCAGATGAAATTTAATGCAGAGAAGTGTCAAGTGATGCATTTTGGCAGGAAGAATGAGGGGAGGCAATATAAACTAAATGGTACAATTTTAAAGGGGGTGCAGGAACCCTGGGGGTGCAGATACACACATCTTTGAAGGTGGCAGGACAAGTTGAGAAGGCTGTTAAAAAAGCATATGGAATCCTGGGCTTTATTAACAATGGCATAGAGTACAAAAGCAAGGATGTTATGTTGAACCTTTATAAAACACTGGTTAGGCCTCAGCTGGAGTACTGGGGCAGAAATTACTCACCTGTGAATGGCGTTCCTCAATGGCGTCCTCTGTCTCTGCCAGCGAATCACTGGAGCAAGTCCACGCATTTGCACGTGTGCACTAAAACCCGAAAATCGTGAACTCGCTCCTATAGTTTCGCTGGTGATTTGACAGCTGCGAATTAAAGGGGAAACCGCACGTCATAATCATTGAAATCACTGAAAAATCGGAAACTTGCCCATCTGCCCAGCTGAAACGTAACTACTTACGCCACCAAAAGGTACGCTGAAAAATACCAGGTCTACACTACTTTTAAAAAGCGGATGACTCTTAATGACTGCCAAACAATTAAAAATTACATTTTAAAAATGTGGAGTCTCATATTACTCCTTATCATAATATTTTTTGGTCATTAAAAAAAATTTAAAAAATTTTTTAAAAGTTGGAATTTTTATTTTACTTTTCGCTTCTGTCTCTTTAATTTAATGAAATTACTTCTTTGGCTTTTAATATAATTTTTTTTTAATTTACAATGACTTGCAGAATATTACTTTAAACAAATGAACTTTGCTTGCCTGCTTGTGGGTGTGACTTCTCTTCCAGACAGATTTTGTGGGCGTGCTTTCCATTCTCACAGACATTTCCCATGCAAATCAACCCACGCTGTTCGGAGGCGGAGTTGATGTCGTACATTTTTTTGGAACCTTCCAAATCACGCAAGTCTACGCCACAGATCCACAGTGAGTAAATTCGTACATTTAATTCACAGGAGCTGCTGTGAACGTTGCCATGCGTCTCTGAGCAAATTCCAGCTCATAGTGTTCAATTCTGGGCACCACATTTTAGGAAGGATGTCACCTTAAAGAGGGTGCAGAAGAGATTGACTATTGAAAGACAGCACCTCCTCCCTTAAGTCCTCGTATGGTGAAGTTGTGCAAGACTCATCAGGTTGTAACTATGCGTGACACACAAGCTGAATCATACTCCAGAGTCCCCCGTCCTATCTAGGCAGTGAAAGTGCCCTTTAAGTCCTCCCAATGACATGTTGTAGTGATCTTCTGCTGCTCTTCAGGCCACTCTTCCTGAGGTCATCATCCCCGGGGGAAAGAGTTGAATTCGTCACCCAAGAGCCGTCTGTTGGCATGAACAGCTTTCGGGCTATTTTGCTGCCAAGAAAAAAGTTACTTGCCCCAATTATTTGCTGAAATTACGCTGAAAACAGAATGGAATTTCTAAGCCAGTTGTAATGGGGACCACGAGCAGAATGTTTTCAAATGGTCCATCTTTCTCCTCAGCTCTTTCCGGGCTTCAGGCTCCCGTTATCAGATTGGCAGGGTTCTCCTCGGTCGGACGGGTGCCTCGGTTTCACTGCAACATGGGCACCTGTCCCGTTGACGTAGATGACCACGTCCGGGGATTTGGGATAGGGGTCAGCTAGTTCATGGGACATCTGAGCTGTCATTTTAGGACACACACTGAATAATTGAAAGTGCTTCAATATTGAACAAAAGGCCATAAAAACTCTTTGACCTTTATTGACCTCTGCGGCACATAGGCGTAGTGCACTTTAACGCACGAGGAACCTTTCGAGGACGTTCTTTGACGGATCACTGCAGTATACAGCCTAGCCAGTGCTACCTGTTACAATCCTGGACAAAGTGTAATGTTGCCCTTTATTATTGCGATTTTTTTTCTTTCACTTGTATTGATTCCCAATATATTGTGACAGTAAAACACATGAAGAGCAGTAAGGATATCACTGGCCACTACAGTTCCTGCGCTGTTTCTCACAGGTGTCAGACGTAAAGAGATGAACAGTTATGGCCACATTGTTGGTCGAACTGGTGTGTTGTTGATGAGCGAGACTAAGCATGCAATCAATAGTTGTACAAGGTTTGAGAAGTACAACAATCAATCGCGTACTCTTCAAATACAGAGCAGTACTTCACAGAGTGCAATCAAAATACTGCATGAGTGTTAATAAAGGGCACCAGTTGTCATCCTCAGAAACACTGAGCAGGCGATTTTCCTTTTTCCTCACAACATGAACATTATCACAAAAGTGTGGAGTGGAAAAGCTTAGCTCAGCTTACACCAACATGCTTATGCTGTGCTCTTTGAGGGCAGTTTCATAAATTTTGTATTTGATCTGATAAGCATAAATTTACCATTTGCTGCTGACTGGTTTGTTCACGATTACATCTGCCTTAATATCCAGGACTATGTTTATTCTGCCCCTTTAACCTGGCTACAAAATAGAAACCACATCACAATGATGCTGATGTTACAGTAAGTGCCAAACCTGACTCCAGAGAGGAGCAGAGGGGCAACAGCAGGAATAACTTGCATTCAGAAAGGCCTTTAACATAAAGAAACCTCCCAAGATGTGTCATATAGATTAAAATGATGATGAACTACAAGCCGCAGATTTCAATGCATCATTTGTTATGACTTGGTGATATTCTAAGCATGCTGGTAATGATTTATCAGCCTTAGCTCGGTAGTTAGCACTCTTGCTTCTGAGTCAGGAGGTTGTGGGTCGAAGCCCCATTCCAGGAACTTGAACACATAATCTAAGCTGACATTGCAGTGCAGTACTGAGGGAGTGCTGCACTGTCGGAGGTGCCGTCTTTCAGATAAGACATTAAACCGAGGCCCCGTCTGCCCTCTCGGGTGGACGTAAAGGAGCCCATGGCACTATTTTGAAGAAGAGCGGGGGAGTTCTCTACGGTGTCCTGCTCATCGTTTATCCCTCAACCAACATCACTAAAACAGATTATCTGGTTATTTATCTCATTGCTGTTTGTGGGAGCTTACTGTGTACAAACTGGCTGCTGCATTGCCTACATTACAACAATGACTACGCTTCCAAAAGTGCTTCATTGGCTGTAAAGCATTTTGCAATGTCCTAAAGTTCTGAAAGGCGCTTTATAAATGCAAGTCTTTCTTTAAATCTCTTCTTTTTTTTTTAAGAACAGTTCAGTTTTGATTCCGGCTTGTTAAATTATATTTTAAAAGTAATATGGCACCTTTAATCAACATTAATTCAAAGGGAATCCAATTAGGATCTTTGCTGCTTGTAAACTAAAGTTGTAGTTTCTTTCCTCCATTTTTTTTAAGAGATACGAAGGGGGCGATGTTCACTGCTCCTGCCAGATGGTGCTCCGAAACTCACGCCGCTGAACTTACCACCCGTGATCCGCTCCCAAACCACTTGCCGCCATTTTACCGGGGGCCTTCACAAGGGCGGCCAGAGCGCGTGCCTGAAACAGGTGGACACCTCATTAAGGTATGTTAATCGGAGTCCTACATTACAACCATGACTCAATTTTCAGGTACCAATAGGTGGAGTGTGCGTCACTTATGCTTTCAGAGGACATTGCCCACTGCCTGCCCAATGTCGGGGGGGGATTGGGGGGGGGGGCAAAAGAAAGTTAAAATCAGCCCCATATATTTTAAAATTTCGGCAAGGAGTATATTTTGGTCTTTTGTGCCCAGGCATAACACTTCGTCTGGGGGCAACGCGGAGAGGAAATATGGATGGGGAGCATCACAGGCTAGTAACAGAACCCACCGTTAATTTAAATGGAAGGCAGGTCAAGTGGGCTCTGTTACAGACATACGATCCTCCCCATCTAATTTTGTTCTCTTGGCTGTGCCCAGGCACTAAAGGTGAAAAGCCACTTCCTTATGAATTCTGACTGGATTTAAAGGGACAACGACCAGTCCAAAAGAGAACAACATAACTTCATTTTTATGCTTTGTACAGTGAAGTTATGTAACATGCAGGAGAGGTGGATTATTTTGGACACAAGGCTACAGGAAGAATTGTGTGCCGTTCTGATCTCCATACTACAAAAATGATATTGAAGCACTGGAAAAAGTGCAGAAAAGATTTACAAGGATGTTACCAGAATTGAGAGGATGCAACTATCAGGAAAGATTGAGCAGATAGGGTCTCCTTTCTCTGGAAAAGAGAAGACAAAGAGGAGGCCTGTTAGAGGTCTTTAAAATTATGAAAGGGTCTGATAGGGTAGGTGTGGAGAGACTGTTTCTATTGTGGGGGAGTCTAGAATTAGGGGACATCAATATAAGACAGTCAATAACAGATCAAATAAAGAATTTAGGAGGAATTTCTTTATACAGAGAGCTGTGAGAACGTGGAACTCGCTGCCATATGGAATGGTTGGAACATTGATGCATTTAAGGGGAGGCTTGATGCATACATGAGGAGGAAGGGCATAGAGGGATACGGGGTTAGGGTGGGAAGAGGTTATTAGAGTGGGAGGAGGCTCGTGTGGAGTATAAACACCATTATAAACAAACTGAGCCGAATGGCCTGCTTCTGTGCTGTAGATTCTACATAATTCTATGCAAAAAAAAAACTCGCCTAAGTGGCCCCAACAATGGAATCTTTGCTTGAGCAGTCCAATGGTGTGTTCCACCTCTATTCAGGGTCTCAGGGCTTCATCAACCATCCATCCAATCTATGCGAGCTGTCAAATAATGCAGGAATTGTTGACTGCAGCATAATGAAGGCATCATGGGTGGTTCCTGGTTACTGGGCATTGATCTGCTGTATGGTGTTTCTGTGATCAGACAACACTGCAATTTATTTGAATCCACTCCCTTTTTGTTCACATTGGCTATTGGTGTCATCTGATCATGTACTATTGGCAATTCTGTCAAACTTCTGCATCCTGTCCAGTTGTTGCCTCCTTTCCATAGATAAAGTGATGAATGTGGTTGGCCCTAGTAAACGCAGGGCAGGACTTTCATCTGTCCTGCCTGGATGTAAAGCCTGGCAGATTGCAGAGGGGAGAATAACGTGGTGAGGATCGCATGCTCATAACAGAGCTCTACCTGGGTTCCTTTCCCTTAATTTACGTGACGATATCCATTCAATTATTAACATATAGGCCGTTAAAGACAGATACACAAGGTAGTGACTGAGATAGTTATGGATCCAGCGACAGTTATGGAGCTGGACATAGTTATGGACAGTATGACATTTAAAACCACAACAAATGTGATTATCTCAGATAAGGCAATGTACAGTGTTGAAGTTATGAAGGCAATAAATTAGATTGACCTTTCAGGTATCATGGAGTAAATCCTTCCTTATTTAAGCACAAAAGGCAGCACCAGGTAGCTATGAAGACACTTAGGTGGCACAATGCTCATCATTGTCTGGAAATCTCAAATAATACAGAAACTACTATTGTCACGGCGATAGATCTAATGCCACGTTATATATCACAAGTGGAACGCGCACCCAATCAACTCCTGATATGTCTGTCTCCGCATCTGTTCATTTACTGCACCTTCTCCTTGGTCTTCCACAGCTTGCTACTCCTCATCAAGTCCAAGTCCACGTTTGTGCTTCTATCTTTTATGCAGCATACGTCACTATTTCGCCCAGTCACTCTGGGTGCCGGAAGCATTGCTTGAGCACCCCAAATGTTTGCTCAATGAGAACCCTGCTTTGTAAATGTGCGCTGTTATACTTGTTTTCTGCCACTTTGTGGAGTGGTGAAGAGTTCTCATGAGTCACAGTAGCACCAAGCAAATTTTAGCACCATTAAGTAGCCAAATAGCCTTCCATGTCCTCCAGAGTTCAGCACATTGGACAGCCTTGCAGTGTAACAAGATCTTGCACGCTCCCTGGGAAGCATATGTTGGCAAGAATGATCTATTTCCTGAAGGTCACATGCCATTTGCACCTGTGGTGTTATAGTATCTTTCTTATTCCAGTATATCATGGAATAGTTGAAAGGTACATGAAGGAGTGCATTCTGTGCAGCCAGTGGTGTCCTCCACTTGGGGAAATGAAACCATTTAAAGAAAGCTGAGTCTGTCTTTCAACGTGAGCTGGTGATTGGAAAACTTGATATATGTTTGCACATTAGTGACATCCAGAATGCAGCAGCGGAGGTCGTAGTGGCTGGTTTGTGTGTGATATCCCCAGTCACTGCCTGAAAATTAGATGGCAATTTCTATGCCAGAGGAAGTGCCGAGTGAATATCTGATTGCACCTGCAGGTCTTCATGCACCAGATGGCATAACTTGATCAGAGGTACCTTTGCAAGTCTGAACCTCATCAGATACTGCTCCACCGTAAAGTCAAGGTAGATGTATCTAACAATTGACTCTGTACCTGCAGTAGTTGTGTCCTGAGTGGTTATTCTTTGACATCTTGTCCAATACCCTTTGTTGCCAGTAATGCACTGGAAGGTAGTGGCACTTAATCTGCTTTTTTAGGCAGCAAATAGATGACACAGATTTAAACCTGGCTCTGACCTTGACCTTGGGGTCATGGGTCTGACACTGACCTTGCTGTTTGATCATTTCTGGGTGAGCTTCACTCTGTTCCCGTTCATTTGAACTCTTCACTTGCTGACTCATCCTGTCCAGTTTTCTGATATTCTTTTCCTCAACTCTGTTCAAGATCATTGATCAACGTCTTGCCATTAGCATGTCAATCATCGGTAGCGAAGAGTTGGGTATCACTGACTGGAAGGCTCCAGTCGGCCAGCACTAAAGTTTCTGAATCACAGCAACGCAGAGATTGCCAAAGAAAAGTATTTAGTGACATGAAGAGTTCAAATCATCACTTCCTTTCCCTAAGGGATTTCATGTGTGTTTTGGAGCTACTTAGTGCCGTTACTGATTAGAGACGGGCAGCATACAATTCCCACTTTTCCCAATAAAAAAAACTTTTCACCTAAGTTATTCTGTATTAAGTTTGGGTAATTATTATCCATCCAAGCCCTGTCAGACACATTAAACTCTCCACTTTGAAAGTTCAAAGTACTCCGAGTCCGAACACATTGTCCAGGAATTTCATGCAAGCTTCTCCTCCTCTGTCTCTGTCACTTCGCAGGAAGTACAACAGAAACTTCGATTACATGTGTAAAGACGCTCCCGCTCCCAATACATTGACATCAGGGAATGCTGTTGATCTCTCCACCACCTTCATATTCACACACGGCCCCCTGATTTTCTTCGCTCTGTTCTTCTCCTGAAGATGCTCATTCTTGTTGGGATACAGTTCCATGGGGACCAGCATCATCCTGTGACCATTCTTCATTTGTGAGCCCAGACGTATGTTTTCAGCAGGATTGAGCAGATAATGATTAGTAACCCAAGGGTAAAAAGGCCAATTGCAATATTCCTGTAACTAGTTTGGTGCAGAACAAAACAGCACAGGCAGATGGGCTGAATGGCCTGTTTCTGTGCTGTGATATTCTATGATCCTAACTCAACACAGACTAGCCATCAAATCTGGGACTTTCATGGCCCAGTGTAGTTTAGTTCCATACTGGGTAAAGCCTCACGTCAGTTAGCTGGTGAAATATGCAGAAGAGATTTACTTTTTTTTAATTCATTCATGGGGATGTGGGCGTCTCTGGCAAGGCCAGCATTTATTGACCATCCCAAATTAAGCCTTGAGAAGGTGGTGGTGAGCCGCCTTCTTGAACCGCTGCAGTCCGTGTGGTGAAGGTTCTCCCACAGTGCTGTTAGGTAGGGAGTTCCAGGATTTTACCCAACGACGATGAAGGAACGGCGATATATTTCCAGGTCGGGATGGTGTGTGACTTGGAGGGGAACATGCAGGTCGTGTTGTTCCCATGTGCCTGCTACCCTTCTCCTTCTAGATGGTAGAGGTCGCGGGTTTGGGAGGTGCTGTTGAAGAAGCCTTGGCGAGTTGCTGCAGTGCATCCTGTAGATGGTACACACTGCAGCCACGGTGCGCCGGTGGTGAAGGGAGTTAATGTTTAGGGTGGTGGATGGGGTGTCAATCAAGCAGGCTGCTTTGTCCTGGATGATGTTGAGCTTCTTGAGTGTTGTTGGAGCTGCACTCATCCAGGCAAGTGGAGAGTATTCCATCACACTCCTGACTTGTGCCTTGTAGATGGTGAAAAGGCTTTGGGGAGTCAGGAGGTGAGTCACTCGCCACAGAATATCCAGCCTATGACCTGCTCTTGTAGCCACAGTATTTATGTGGCTGGTCCAGTTAAGCTTCTGGTCAATGGTGACCCCCAGGATGTTGATGGTGGGGGATTCAATGATGGTAATGCCATTGAATGTGAAGGGGAGGTGGTTAGACTCTCTTGTTGGAGATGGTCATTGCCTGGCACTTGTTTGGCGCAAATGTTACTTGCCACATATTAGCCCAAGCCTGGATGTTGTCCAGGTCTTGCTGCATGCGGGCACGGACTGCTTCATTATCTGAGCAGTTGCGAATGGAACTGAATGCTGTGCAATCATCAGCGAACATCCCCATTTCTGACCTTATGATGGAGGGAAGGTCATTGACGAAGCAGCTGAAGATGGTTGGGCCCAGGATATTGCTCTAAGGAACTCCTGCAGCAATGTCCTGGGGCTGAGATGATTAGCCTCCAACAACCACTACCATTTTCCTTTGTGCTAGGTATGACTCCAGCCACTGGAGAGTTTTCCCCCTGATTCCCATTGACTTCAATTTTACTAGGGCTCCTTGGTGCCACACTCGGTCAAATGCTGCCTTGATGTCAAGGGCAGTCACTCTCACCTCACCTCTGGAATTCAGCTCTTTTGTTCATGTTTGGACCAAGGCTGTAATGAGGTCTGGAGCCGAGTGGTCCTGGTGGAACCCAAACTGAGCATCGGTGAGCAGGTTATTGGTGAGTAAGTGCCACTTGATAGCACTGTCGACGACACCTTCCATCACTTTGGTGAGTGCAGAAGAGATTTTCTGGGTGTAGAAGAGATTTACTAGATTGATTCCAGGGATAAGGGGCTTTAGTTATGTGGATAGACTGGAGTAGCTGGGGTTGTTTTCCTTGGAACAGCGACGGTTGCGAGGAGATTTGATAGAGGTATTCAAAATCTTGAAGGGTCTAGTCAGAGTAGATAGAGAGAAACTGTTCCCATTGGTGGAAGAGTCAAGAACCAGAGGACATAGATTTAAGGTAATTGGCAAAAGAACCAAAGATGACTTGAGGAAAGATTTTTTTACACAGCGAGTGGTTAGGATCTGGAATGCACTGCCCGAGGGAGTGGTGGATGCAGATTCAATCATGGCCTTCAAAAGGGAACTGGATATGTACATGAAAGGAAAAAAATTGCAGGGCTACAGGGATAGGGCAGGTGAGTGGGTCTAGCTGGATTGCTCTTGCATAAAGCCAGTGCGGACTCAATGGGCCGAATGGCCTCCTTCTGTGCTGTAACCTTTCTATGATTCTATGATTCTAAATTTTGTGATAGACAAATGGGTCATATATAGGTTTTAGCAGTGGTTAATTGGTGAATGGTTCTAGTTGACATTAATAAACAGGAGAAGTGAGTGACTGCACTTGCATGAGAGATTCCTTTGACTAAATGGGCTCAGATAAGATTTTTGTAAATTTGCCATGGCAATACTGGCTCTTCATCTGTTGGAGGACTTCAATCTACACAGCAGTGGCAGAGGCCCATTGATGAGTAGCTGGTTACAGCATGCAGTACACCATAACGAATTTACACACTTTGGCTGGCTCATAGTGCAAAGTACCCAGCATAAAGTAGGCACCAATTCATTGTTTGAGAACACTGAGCATTTGCTCAATAACTGATTGTACTGCCTGGTTGTCCCTGTTTTCTAGTGATATCACTGGGCTGTGCAGTGACCACGGTTTCAGACTGCAGCTATGATCTATCCCAAATTGGAGTTGGTTGTCCCATTCGGATAACAAAAAAACTGGCACAAGCAATTCACTAAGACTTTTGAGCTTTTGGGCTTGTACATTTTCATTTGGCATTCGACCCTCATCACAGCCCATTTCCACATTTGCTGGCCCTATTCTCTCCTCCCCCCACCCCCCCTCCATTAACTCTGATCTCTTAGGTCAGCCAAAGTGAGTACACTTACTCATTCTCCTACACTCCGTCTTTCACATCACCGCCCCCACCCCCCAACTCATTCTGCACTGCCAACACCACTCTATCACATCACTCCTCACACCCACTCAAAGCTCATCCTCAACTTACCTGCACTTACTCACCTCCCCAGTACTCATCCCACCACTACCACTCAACCTAATCCTCATTCAATGTCATGGCTCTGTCTCATTCTCACCCTCTGATGCATCTCTTTCACGGTCAGCCTCACCCAAACCAATGCATTCAGCGGTTGGCCACGTCACCATCCCTCACTCACGCCTCTCCACCTTCTCCCCTTAGAGGAGAAGAGAGCACAGAATGCACGGGAGAGGGAAAAGACCGAAGGGGGGCCATAATATCAGGTCGTCCTCACGGACAGGGAGCAGGAGGCTCTTGAAGTGAGCCGCACCCTCGAGTACCTGTCCGTCGGGGACGCCGAGACTGGCACCCGACAAACGGCTGGTGACAGAACTTTAACATTCAGCACACACAATAGCAAATGATGTTAACATGACTTGCCATCTTCAGCACCTCAACATCGGTCATCATGCTTAATATTGCCTTCTGTTCCCTTACAGGGCCTTCAGCAACCGCTGTGACGGCGGAGGGCGATTCCTCAGAGGACCTGCCAGCCTCTGAGGGAGCACCGTCACATCTGAGCGAGCCATCCACCAGCGCAGATACACACACCTCGGTGGGTCCCCTTCCTCAGTTAGTTGGGGTTGCACATGGTGAGTCACCACACACATGAGCACGAGCAGACACTGGTGGCAGGGGCAGATGTGGAGAGTCCGTGTTGGTGGGAGCACTCATCTCCAGGTTCTACTCAGCTGGACACAGATGCTGAACCCTGGGGCCATCCTTTAAAAGGAGAATGATCGAGGGGCAGCAGCACATTTGCGAGGTGCTGGAACAGGTGCCACGCACACTCTCCACAATCGCGCAGAGGATGGAGGAGTCCAACTCCTGCATGAGTGGAATAGTGACAGAGGTAAGGGAGGGAATCTCTGAGATACTGTCACAGGGATGTGAGGGCATCTCTGAGATAGTGTCGCGGGTAATGTAGGAATGTCTGCGATGGAGGGAAAGCTAACCTCCATCGAGCTTCAAGCATGGCTCACCAATGAGTCCATTGAGGCCCTGACAACGGCCCTTCGGACTTAGGGTGAGCAACTTTTTGCCACCTTAAACAGGCAGGCAGATACTCTGGCACTGGCCTTACAAAGCTTCAGACATGTCCTCCAAACTGACATCCAGCGGGGTGGTAGGAGTCATGTGGTCCTGGCCCAGGAGAGGGATGATGGCAAAAGGGGACATGGAAGTGTGGACGCCACTCAAAGCGCCCCACGTCTCACCCGTTACCCCCTCTCAACCAGTACCCGCAATGCTGCCTCCTCTCCATGTGGTCGAGTCTGCCCCTGCACAGGTGCAGGTGGAGCAGTCTTTGGAGGGGCCCTCACGGGCACCGAAACCCAGGGGGCGTAGGCCCAAAGCATCTAATCGGTCAGGACATGAACAAGAGCAACCTGCCACTACATCTGCTGCAGCCACAGGGGAGTCACCACAAAGGAGTACCCGTAAGCGTAAGGCGAAGGTTTTCTGAGCACAAAGGGGATGCACAAGGGTGTTTGACGGTTTGTCATGTTTTTTATTTATATTTGATTTTTGTTAATGGCACATTAAATATTATTATTATCACCACTACTGCCACGTCTTGGCCATTCTTGACTGGCTTGTGCAATAAGTCCCTTTCATGAGGTTCACCATGAACACCCACACTTGATGCCACCTATTGGGTCACCCGACAGTGGGTGTATGTGTAGTTGCACGACTATTTTGTGCAGGGAGTAGGGGAGGGGGCTGGTGTGGCCTTTGTCCAGGCGTGGCCTCTGTCCAGGTGGTGTGAGGACTGAACTCTTCACACTGTCTGATGTTCGGAGAACCGTGAACATATCAGTGACTCCCTGGCCTCACGAGCAGCCAGGTGAGCCGCTGTTCTGCCCATGGGTTGCTCCTCCTCCTCCTCAATATGGGTGGCAGATGTGGATGGGGCCTCCTCAAGCATCACCATCTCTGTTGTGCCATGTTGTGCAGGGCACAACAGACAACTATAATGAGTCCCACTCTGTCTGGTGCGTATTGAAGCGCTCCCCCAGAACGATCAAGGCACCTGAAGTGCATCTTGAGCAGCCCTATAGCATGCTCAATTGTAGACCTGGTAGCGATGTGGCTGTCGTTATATCAACGCTGTTGCTCAGTGGTGGGGTTCCTCAGAGGTGTCATAAGCAATGTGTGCAGGGGGTATCCCTTGTCCCCGAGGAGCCAGCCCTTGCAGGTGTTCGGTGCGTGGAAGAGGGGCGGGATGTTGGACTCCCGGAGGATGAAGGTATCATGGCAGCTGCCAGGGTATCTGGCGCACACGTGAAGGAATCTCTTGCGGTGGTCACAGATGAGCTGAGTGTTGATGGAGTGATAGCCCTTCCTGTTGATGAACAGTCCTGCCTTGTGTGGAGGTGCTCGTATTGCTATATCGGTGCAATCGATTACACCCTGCAACCGTGAGAAGCCAGCCACAGCGTGGAATCCCACTGCCCTCTCCATCTGGCTGAGGTCATCCATGGGGAAGTTGATATAGTGCGAGGCCCTGCAGAACAAGCCGTCAGTGACCTGCCTTATGCACTTGTGTGCAGACAACTGAGAGATCCTGGCGATGTCCCCGGTGGCACCCTGGAATGAGCCGGAGGCGAAGAAGTTGAGGGCAGTGGTGACTTTGACAGCGACAGGTAACAAGATGCTGCTCGGCCTAGCCGGGAGCAGCTCGGCATGAAGGAGGCTGCAGATGTCTGCGACTACCTGGCGACTCACTCTGAGCCTCCGTATGCACTGCTCCTCAGAGAGGTCCAGAAAGCTGAGCCTCGGTCTGTAGACCCTGTTGCGAGGGTAGTGCCCCCTGCGATGTTGCTCCCTGTTGTTGCCCTTCCTGCTGTTGTGCAGGTGCCTGTGGCACAGCACTGTGTTGTGGAGCTCCACGTGGCGGAGGTGGACGGCGTGCCTGGTGAAGCCGGTGATGTTTCTCGTCCTCGGATGAAGTGATGAATGTAGCCATGGCGCCCCCCCATCCTGACGGTGTGAGTTTGAGGGGGTCCGCAAAGTTGGTAAATGTGTTTGCACAGCAGAGTTTAGGGTATAAATTAATAATTTTGAGTGGAAAGACAAACGTGTTGCAGCCAAAACTTTGTCTGAAGTGACAGAGTGCCCTGCTGCAATTAATGAGGTTTTCCCCCAACCTGTCAAATAATCCTTTGCATCTCCCACTGGCTGCTGGCTGAAACACGTCTGCTCCAACAGGGAGTGTTTCCCACAGCACGGGAAACGCACTGAGGATCCTTCAAAATTGCACCTCTGCCAAAATCTCCACTCAATGAGGTCTGTCAAGTACCTCAACTATCTAAATAAGTATCTAAATTGTCATCCCGCCGGCTTTAATTGCCGGTGGGAGTCCCGCATGCGGGAGCTGCGCGCGCACCCGAACACTTCATTGGGGAACTCGGAAGTGAGCGGGTTGGAGCCGGGCTCCAGACCCGCTCCGGGATTCCACCATTTTCGGAGCCCACCCGCCCCAATGCACCCGCTCAGCCATCCTAATATTGACCCCGTGCATCTCAGTCGCTCTCACCCGCTGGCCACCTCTTTTTGCTGGAGCTTTGAGTCTCTTGTCTGATGGTAGCAAAGCCATCAAAACTCCAAATATCCACTTTATTCTACTACTAGATGCAATGTATTGAAAGTACTCCTGTTGAATTATTCAATTCAGTTCCAAGTAACATCTTACCATAGAGCCTTTTGAGTGAAATATTTAAAATCAAGCACAGGAACACAACTCTAAATTTGCATATAGAGGGCCTTATCACATCTGGTGTCAAAAACATTTACATTTTAATTATCTCTTGTCGCACTTCTGCAGGTCAGCGCAGTGTCTTTGTTTGTCTGCTCCAATGCCATCCTTCTCTTCAGTGATCTCCAGTTGCCTCCATTACCTCATGCGGTATGCATTATCTACCTGTGATTCTGTATTATTGCTATGTTGACATTGCAGCATCCACAGCCACCAACTGGAAGCTCAAGGTTGCTGTTCAACAAATGTTCTCCCCAGATTTACGTGTGGGCAGGAGTCTTGTCACTATGCCATCAAAAAAAAAATCCAAATAAAATACCGCAGGTTGCATTGTTTCAAACATATGTTATATATATTTTTCTAAATACATGTATATTTTATGAGTATTAGATAGTGAAAATATAACAGAGTGTGGTTTGTTTGCTGGCTAAGAACCAGATTCTTGTATGTCCTGATGGTGTACGAATAGCACTTGTCTAAAAAAGCTGATCTTCACAAACCGTGGAATCTCTCTTTCATTTTTCTGTTCTATAAAACATTAAAACTGCAAATATTTTTTAAAAACCCTCGGGTAAAGTTTTTACCCACATTATTTACTTTAGTAATAACCTAATTATTTGAGCTTGTACTTGGAATTTCATAGTTGAGTTAAAAAGATCTGAAATAAAGCTGGTTTTTCATCTCCCTCCTTTCTCAGCTGGTGGTGTCCAGTTCCTTGGTGTGTGTAATGTGTGTGTGTAATGTGTATGTGTGTGTAATGTGTGTGTAATGTGTATGTATATGTGTGTGTAATGTGTGTCTGTTTGTGTGTGTCTAATGTGTATGTGTATGTGTGTAATGTGTGTGTGTATGTGTGTGTAATGTGTATGTGTGTGTAATGTGTATGTGTGTGTTTGTGTGTGTAATGTTTATGTGTATGTGTGTGTAATGTGTATGTGTGTGTTTGTGTGTGTAATGTGTGTGTATGTGTGTGGAACGTGTGTGTGTAATGTGTATGTGTTTGTGTGTGTGTATGTGTATGTGTGTGTTTAATATGTGTGTGTGTAATGTGTATGTGTGTGTTTGTGTGTGTGTAATGTGTGTGTGTGTGTGGAATGTGCGTGTGTAATGTGTATGTGTGTGTTTGTGTATGTGTGTGGAATGTGTGTGTGGAATGTGTATATGTAATGTGTGTGTAATGTGTACATGGAATGTGTGTGTGTAATATGTATATGTAATGTGTGTGTGTAATGTGTATGTGTGTATGTGTATGTGTATGTTTAATATGTGTGTGCGTAATGTGTGTGTAATGTGTGTGTAATGTGTATGTGTGTATATGTATGTGTGTGTTTAATATGTGTGTGTAATGTGTATGTGTGTGTAATGTGTATGCGTGTGTGTAATGTGTGTGTGTATAATGTGTATAATATGTGTGTGTGTGTGTGTGTGTGTCTGTAGACCTCTGCGTATACCACCTCCTTTTTGTTATTTTTTTCCAGTTGGTTAATTTTGATATGCTGACTCTATTTCTCTAAGGGCATTTTCTTTCACCTTTTTTAATTAATAGCTTATCAATCTTAGTCATGCCAGAGAATTTGTAAATAAATCTTTTTCTGTTTGTGTACTGATTCAGCTGTAGAATTCACCCCTATTCCTTGACAGAAAAGAGCAAATGTACACAGTACCTCATACAGATATTGGATTGTGTCAAGTCAATGTACAACAAAGACATTTTAAATTTCAAGGTGACATTTCAGTTCAAATACTTATAGTGCTAGGGATGGTGATGAAAGTCAAACTCAGGAGATGATCTGATTAATCCAATTAACTCACGAGCAATGAAGTAGTGAGTGTGTTGTGTTCTGAACCATGAGTGGGAAAGAGATTATATACCTCAATTCATCATCTCCACTGTGTGCAGCACACAATAAGCAATTAATTAAATTTAAAAGGGTAGACGTTCTACCTGTATCAATTGTAATTGTAAATGAGAACATATTTGTTAAAGGCAAATCGTGTTTAGCTAACTTGATGGAGTTTTTTGATGAGGTAACAGAGAGGGTCGATGAGGGCAATGCAGTTGATGTGGTGTATATGGACTTTCAAAAGGCGTTTGATAAAGTGCCGCACAATAGGCTTGTCATCAAGATTGAAGCCCCTGAAATAAAAGGGGCAGGAGCAGTGCTGTAACCATTCTATGATTCTATGAAATTTTCCACAGTGCCATTGGTTCTCCATTGCAATATCACAGCCAGGAAACATGGAAAAAAAAAGCCATGGAGATGATGTTATGAAATGTGACACAAACAAAATTTGAAAGGTCCCATCATTAATGTTTTCTGGTATATTGATAGAAGCTGGCATCAAACTGTGAAAACGTGTCTCCTCCCCATTATAAGCTAGTGACTGACACCATCAGTTTGCCTTTTCACTACTTTCTGGGGTGTGTTTATGTTGCTATTTTCCTGGTCACTCCATCACTGTTTCCCCAAGCTGTGTGCATTTTCTGGCTGATATACTGAGTTGCAGACCTGTTCCCAGAATTCTGCCAGGGTCTGGCTGAATGCTGGGAGGCCTGACCAGAGCAGGGAGGCTGATGGATTCTCCCAGCCCTCCGCTGGAGCACTGGGTTGGATCAATAGGTCACTGTGTGGGAGATGGGAGACGGTCCATTGGACAGTGTGTTTAAGCTCCTGTCGGCTGCACTGGTATCTCTTCACCCCCACCCCTCACCCCAGAGAGATGAATTTAACTTGATTTTTTTTATTCTTGCCTTCCCGTGGTTTTTGAGCAAACTAACATCCTGATCTTGAAGCCGGAAATATAATAGATATAATGATGCCAGCATACTGCTTGGACTAAGAACTCCACTGGCTGCTAAGCACAAAAGACTTAGAATCGATGAGGGAAAAAAAAATCGATAAGGCCCATTTTCAGGCATTGGTAGCATGATCCGCTATTACCCCACGCCCGATGGCCCCCTACGCAGGCAGCACGTGCATTTCGAGCTGCCTGCTACTTACCATGATATCTCCATGCGGCCAGCGATACCCCATCATCGGCAGCCTGCACCTCGTAAAGGCGCACGCGCACATTTTAAATGGGACATGCACAGTCCACTGGGAGGAGGGAAAGATGGCGAGAAGGATGGCAGGACTGGTGTTAGAGAGGGCTCCACGCTTCTCCGATGATGCACTGGAGGCCCCGTTGGAACAAGTGGACGAAAGGAGGACCAACATGTACCCGCAGGGTGGCATGAGGCCCTCCAGACTGCAGCTCCACAGGCATTGGCAGGTTGTGGCATAGGAAGCGAGTGCCAGGAGCATGGCACCATGCACGCGGGTGCAGTGCCGGAAGAAGTTCAATGATTTGACACGAGTGGTCAAGGTGAGTGAATGCAAGTGTCATGTGGCACATCCTACCAACTGCACCACTGCTCCATGCATCACACCCCCATCACCCACCCACCAACAAACACTGCCCATCCATCGGCAAATCCTGCACTCGGCATTCTGCAACTCACCCGCACATAGTACCACACTTGCAGGCCACACAACCACCACTCACAGGTCACACATACTGGCAGCTATTCAACCACGACAGGCACATCACCCACACACCTTGCAGGATACTGACTGACACGCTGTCCTCTGTCTTGCAGGAGAAGGTGGCACATAACAGCCGGCAGCAGGAGAGACCTGAGGAAGGACGGGAATGCTTACACGTCCTCCCACATCTCCCTCCTCCCATATCCTTTTCTGACTCACGTGCTGCAGATGCTGTCGGCACGCACGTCTTACTTGCTCCTCTCCCCGCTCCACAACTCAACCTGTCTCTTTTTGTCATCGCAGACACCCAAAAACATGTGGCGGCACTGTCCAAGGAGGAGGAGGGGGACACTGAAACCACACCGTCACTCGATCTGACCCTCGCATCCACCCACTCAGAGACTGACACTGTGTGTCCTTCAGAGGTTAGGTTAGAGGAGGGATCTGCAGGTGGTGAGACACCGAGCACAAGTGTGCAGGAGCCGGGGTGGGGGGAACGGATACCACAAGTGCCAGCTCGCCGGAGGGCGAGGTTACTCACTAGTTCTGCTACAGAGGAGTCAGATGAGGACTTCGATGGGCCAGGCTACAGAAGACGGCTGATGGACGTACACCACCAAATGCTTGGGGCACTGGAAAGCCTGCGCACAGTGAAAAAGGGCATGGAGGAATCCAGCTCCAACTTGGCTTTGTAAAGCGACGGTGGTAACTTGGGTGGTAACTAGGAATAGTTGAGGCGACTAGCATCGATGCATTTAAGGGGAACCTAGATAAACACATGAGGGAGAAAGGAATAGAAAGATATGCTGATGGGGTTAGATGAAGTCGGCAGGGAGGAAGCTCGTGTAAAGCATGAACACCAGCATGGACCTGTTGGGCTGAATGGCCTGTTTCTGTGCTGTACATTCTGTGTAATTCTATGTAAAGTGGCACAATGTCAGCTGAATTCAATCCTATAAAACTGATTTTAAAATGTAGCTCGAGGCAGTTCCGTAGTTTTAAAAGGTAGAATAAATAGTCTTCTCAGGTGGGGGGCTCTTTTACTCAATTGTGCTGCAGTTTAGAAATTTAGCTGGGCTGCAAATATTTGTACAGGAAAGGCAAGTGTTATATTTTTAATAAAACAACCACAGCATGTTCAAGTCTGCTGTTGTTTACAACTTATTATTCAGAGGGAATAGATGTAGAAATGGCTTTGTGACATGGTTGTTTGACTTTGGACACATTTTAACACCGATCCCAATATGTGTGCGTGGGAAAGAAAAGGCGTAAACTGTGTATCAGTGCTGGTGATACCTGATGACCCGAGTTATTTCTGTCGAGCAAATCTGAAACCGCACGCTGACAATTTAAACTTACGGAAGGCTAAAGGGCACGCTGGCAGCTAACCAGATTTAGTTTATTTTAAAAAATATTATTGTCAGACGAAAAGATAGGTATATAACTCTCCCTTGCTTTTGAACGGTTTATAAATAAGTCAGTACATACATCAAAATCAAACCCAGTTACAGCTGACAGCAGTTAATTGAGAAGACACTTCTTAATTGGCTTCCGGCGTTGACGAATTAGATATTCCTGATGATGTTAAACTCATAGGATGTGCACAACTTCCCATTAGTTAAGACACTTATGGGCACATTCCTGTATTGTGGACCATTAGCGAACACCACTGATTCTCAATTAGAAATGTCACAATATAAAAATGTAACAATGTGATTATCACAGTAAAGGACAGTTAGGAAACATTGAGGAATTTATGTCTCCCAATGTTTTGTTATAATTGAAGGTATTTATAAACTTAGACAAGCCATTTTCTTTCCATTACTGTTCTATGAATTTTAGAAATGCAAACAAATATTCTACAAATATTACAAAAATGTATTCAAATAATTCAAAATTTAATCAGAGATTGTCTAAAGAGTTAATTTAAAATAACATTACTGCACAATAATTATTTTAAACTGTATTAGTCCTCGTTTTGTAAATGACTTATTGTTCCCTTTTATATTGTCCCTTAAAAAAACACAAGTAACCTTTTGACTTAAAGTGGAAAAAAACGAAGATTGTGTGTTTAACAATGTCAAAAGGTTTCTTTTCTGGTTAATTAGCAGTTATCACAATATGAACAAAAGAAGATTATTATGGTGATCAGGAAGCATAAGCAAAATGAGATATGAAAATGTCATAATATTATGAGTGTTCTATCCCCAGTCATTTCATGTAGGTTTGGAATATACAAGAACATAAGATGCAGAAAGGGCCATTCAGCCTCTTCAGGTCACCCAACAATTATATTTTTGTCAGGATAGGCAAGCATCATATCCATTTCACTCCTGCCCTTACACCAAGCCCTTAGTGTGAATGAGTTATTCCTTAAGTTTTGGTTAGTTTGCAGTTCCCTTAATTTAAAATCATGTCACTATTTCTGATTGCTGTAAAGTAACCTTTTTGAATCCATCCTGTTGATTCCCTTCCATGTTCCAAAGCCATGATCCTCCTAACCTTTGTGGTTATTGGGAGGTGAGGGTCCATTTGATACATGGGATGGTTTCATTTCCACTATCTAATCCTTCTGTTGTTTCTATCTATAGAATTAAAAGTCTTGCACCTAGTTGAGGTTTGTCAGGCATGTTTGTAGCAGAAGATTCTGATTAGTTCAAATAATCTTGATCTGTTATGTTAACTATGTTGAGCTTTATCTGTTAAGTTTACCATGTTGATCTTTATCTGTTATGTTAACCATGTTGATCTTTTATCTGTTAAGTTTACCATGTTGATCTTTATCTGTTATGTTAACCATGTTGATCTTTATCTGTTATGTTAACTATGTTGATCTTTATCTGTTATGTTAACCATGTTGATCTTTACCTGTTATGTTAACCATGTTGATCTTTACCTGTTATGTTAACCATGTTGATCTTTATCTGTTATTTTAACCATGTTGATCTTTATCTGTTATGTTTACCATGTTGATCTTTATCTGTTATGTTAACTATGTTGATCTTTATCTGTTATGTTAACCATATTGATCTTTATCTGTTATGTTAACCATGTTGATCTTTACCTGTTATGTTAACCATGTTGATCTTTATCTGTTATGTTAACCATGTTGATCTTTATCTGTTATGTTAACCATGTTGATCTTTATCTGTTATGTTTACCATATTGATCTTTATCTGTTATGTTAACCAAGTTGATCTTTATCTGTTATGTTAACTATGTTGATCTTTATCTGTTATGTTAACCATATTGATCTTTATCTGTTATGTTAACCAAGTTGATCTTTATCTGTTATGTTAACTATGTTGATCTTTATCTGTTATGTTAACCAAGTTGATCTTTATCAGTTATGTTCACCATATTGATCTTTATCTGTAATGTTAACCATGTTGATCTTTATCTGTTATGTTTACCATGTTGATCTTTACCTGTTATGTTAACCATGTTGATCTTTATCTGTTATGTTAACCATATTGATCTTTATCTGTTATGTTTACCATGTTGATCTTTATCTGTTATGTTAACCATATTGATCTTTATCTGTTATGTTTACCATGTTGATCTTTACCTGTTATGTTAACCATGTTGATCTTTATCTGTTATGTTAACCATATTGATCTTTATCTGTTATGTTAACCATGTTGATCTTTATCTGTTATGTTTACCATGTTGATCTTTACCTGTTATGTTAACCATGTTGATCTTTACCTGTTATGTTTACCATGTTGATCTTTATCTGTTATGTTAACCATATTGATCTTTATCTGTTATGTTAACCATGTTGATCTCTATCTGTTATGTTTACCATGTTGATCTTTATCTGTTATGTTTACCATGTTGATCTTTACCTGTTATGTTTACCATGTTGATCTTTATCTGTTATGTTAACCATATTGATCTTTATCTGTTATGTTAACCATGTTGATCTTTATCTGTTATGTTTACCATGTTGATCTTTATCTGTTATGTTTACCATGTTGATCTTTATCTGTTATGTTAACCATGTTAATTGGCTCGAGTGTCCCATTCACCAAATGAAAAGCATTCAAAAAGCCAGTTTCATTCACTAGGCAGATATGAACCAATCAGCACTCACCAATCACTCCAAACCCAATGAATCAAATTGCACATGTTTTTTTTTCCAAGCTACCAATCAGGAACCAGTAACCAACAGAAAATGACACCAATTGGTGAAAACAATGAGAGTGCATGGCCATTCTGACCTAGCCCGGTATGTACCCCTATAAATAATATTTATAGCAAAACAAATATTAAAAAAATCAAACAATTCAAACCAAGATCATGAAATGACCCATACAGTTGTATCCATGGCTGCAAATCCTCTTTGAAAGTTAATCTCTCTCTTATGGACCTTGAATTCCTGATCTGAACTTTCTACCCTTTTTTAAATTGTCTCTCCCTACATGCTTGGGCCCACTATTTGTCTAATTTCAAATTATATATTTGATCATTTTGCCATTCTTTGTTTGTTTTTCCCTTGTTGAACCTGCTCTTGTAAATTTCATTTGGTGATAGATTTTTTCCTTCCTTTCAGTGCTATTCCATTATGATTTTTGTCCCCTTTGCCTGATTTGTCTTCCATTCTGTTTTTCTTTGTTTTTTTTAAATTGCACTTATCATATGAGCTTTACTGTTGTCCAGACCCACCAATATTGCAGCATTAGCCTTTACACCCATCAATTTCATTAATGGTCAAGACTTTTTCAAAACTCCTTCACTTTTGTTCTGGTACTGCATATTAATCACGTTGCATGTGATGTTATAATGCTCCTGTCATTATTAACCAGAGATATCCCAACTCACTAAGCAATGCCATGGGAAATCCACTACTATTAATAAATATATTTTCACCCCTTTTACATTAGTTGTCCGCTACCCTGCTCTTCTCCTGAAGACACTGACTGCTTGCTGGGGTCTGGCTGGTTGCTCTCCAGTATTTTACGTAAGTGACCACTTTTCCTGCGAGACTAGATGGAAAGGGGATCATTTTAAGTTAACTCGCTGGGCAGGAAACCCACAGGATCGGGTGGAACGCCGAATTTACATCCTGCCCAATATTACTCTCCATTGACTTCAATAGGGAGTAAAATCAGATAGGGTGTAAAACCACCATTGCATCCGATCTCGTCAGTTTACTGATGGGCAGGTTAGGCTAACATTACCCCCTGAAAATCTCAACAGGCTATTTGACCGTGGGCAGTATCACAGCCAAGCCCAATCCTGCCCTCACCTACAATCCACACATGCTGAGTTCCAGGAAGGGTCATGGTTGGTGATCAAGAACGGGATTCCTGAACCATTTTCCTCTCTCCAAACCAGGATATCAGCTAACTCAGCTCCAGGCCAGAATCAAACCTGGGAGCCGATTGTTTCAGCTCAGTTACACATTGTTTTAACCAGCTTGGGTTTTAATATTTAATCCTACACAACGAGAATAATTCATTTTTGTTGTTTTTGTTCCGACTTAATGCTGGTCCAAAATTTGAGTTGCGAAGCTGCAGAGTTCATCTGTCCCAGTTCAATGACAACAAGATAACGGCTTATTTTGACGATCTAAATGCAGTGCAGAGCGTTTATACTGTTAGCATGTAATCTGTATGAGTTAATTACACTGTCATTTCTTAAGAATGACACCCATGTAATCTGTGCCTCTTTACATCAGAAAGTGATGATTTTCCTGGAATTTTGCCCAAAACATCCACATTCCTGGTGATATTACGCCTCCAATATCTAATTTTCATTGTTTTCATTGTCAATGGCTGCTCAGCGATGTGGACAATTATCTTCACATTCTTTGATCGATGTGAAAAGGTCCTGGTGTACCATGCAGTAAATGCAAACAATTTGGGGGAATATTTGACAACAGTCTAAATGGTTACTCTGGTGACCCTGTTACATAGGTAGAACCAAGAATGAGGTTCTGCTGAGACCGTTTGAGGAACTAGGGACTAAATTAATAAGCAGAACCCCAAAGGTAATAATCTCTGGATTACTACCTGAGCCACGTGCAAATTGGCATAGGGACAAACAGATCAGAGAGCTAAATGCGTGGCTCAAAGAGTGGTGTGGGAGGAAGGGGTTTCAATTCATGGGGCAGTACTGTGGAAAGAGGGAGCTGTTCCGACGGTGTAGTGACTTGGGTAAAGATAAGCAGAGTGTGGCAGGAAGGGACAGAGAGTTTACCAATAACAGTGCAACAACAAGTAAGGTCAAAGCAGGAAAAAATGGTAAAAAGTCAAAATTAAAGGCTCTTTATCTGAATGCATGGAGCATTTGTAACAAGATAGATGAATTAATTGCACAAATAGAGATAAATGAGTTTGACCTAGTAGCCATTACAGAAACATGGTTGCAAAATGACCAAGGTTGGGAACTAATATTCCAGGGTACATGACATTTAGAAAAGACAGGCAGAATGGAAAAGGAGGGGGTGTAGCCCTGATAATAAAGGATGACATAAAGACAGTGGTGAGAAAGGATCTTGGCTCGAAGATGAGGAAGTAGAATCAATATGGGTGGAAATTAGAAATAACAAGGGGCAGAAAACATTAGTGAGAGTAGTTTATAGGCCCCCTAATAGTAGCAATACTGTTGAACAGAGTATTAATCATGAAATAATGGGAGCTTGTAACAAAGGAAATGCAGTCATCATGGGGGACTTTAATCTGTATATAGACTGGGCAAATCAAATTGGCAAAGGTAGTTTGGAGGACGAGTTCATGGAATGTATTCGAGATGGTTTCCTAGAGCAATGCTTCATGGAACCAACCAGGGAACAGGTTATTTTAGATCTTGTATTATATAATGAGATAGGGTGAATTAGTAATCTCACAGTAAAAGAACCTCTGGGGAAGAGTGATCATAATATGATAGAAGTTCACATTGAGTTTGAAAGTAACGTACTTAAGTCAGAAACTAAAGTCTTAAACTTAAACAAAGCCAATTACACAGGTATAAGGGCCAAGTTGTCAAAGGTAGATTGGGAAATTAAATTAAAGGGTTTGACAGTTGAAAAGCAATGGCAAACATTTAAAGAAATATTTCAATATTCTCAACAAATATACATTCTATTGAGAAATAAAAACTCCACAGGAAAAGTGATCCACCCGTGGCTAAATAAAGAAGTTAGGGAGAGTATTAGATTGAAAGAAGAGATCTATAATGTGCCAAGAAGAGTAGTAAGCCTGGGGATTGGGGGAGTTTTAGAAACCAACAAAGGACGACCAAAAAATTGATAAAGAGGGAGAATATAGAATATGAAAGTAAACTAGCAAGAAATATAAAAACGGATTGTAAGAGCTTCTACGAGTATGTAAAAAGGAGGAGAGTAGCAAAAATAAACTTTGGTCCCTTAGAGGCTGAGACAGGAGAAATTATAATGGGGAATCAGGAAATGGCAGATGCATTAAACAAATATTTTGTATCTGTTTTCAGAGTAGAAGACACAAAAAGCATACCAAAAATAATGGGGAACCAAGGGGTAAATGAGAGTGAGGAACTAAAATAATTAATATCACTAGAGGAAAAGTACTGGGCAAACTGATGGGACTAAAAGCCAACAAATCCCCTGGATCTGATGGCCCACATCCGAGGGTTCTAAAAGAGGTGGCTGCAGAGATAGTGGATGCATTGGTTATAATCTTCCAAAATTCTCTAGATTCTGGAACGGTCTCAGTGGACTGGAAAGTAGCAAATGTTACCCCGCTATTCAAGAAGGGAGGGAGAGAGAAAACAGGGAACTACAGGCCAGTTAGCCTGACATCAGTTGTCGGGAAAATGCTGGAATCCATTATTAAGGAAGTGGTAACAGGGCACTTAGAAAATCATAATATGATCAGGCAGAGTCAACATGGTTTTATGAAAGGGAAATCGTGTTTGACAAATCTATTAGAGTTTTTTGAGGATGTAATTAGCTGGGTAGTTAAAGGGGAACCAGTGGATGTAGTATATTTGGATTTTCAAAAGGCATTCGATAAGGTGCCACATAAAAGGTTGTTACACAAGATAAGGGCTCATGGGATTGGGGGTAATATAACAGCATGGATAGACGATTGGTTAAAAGACAGAAAACAGAGAGTAGGGATAAGTGGGTCATTTTCAGGTTAGCAGGCTGTAACCAGAAGGGTGCTGCAAGGATCGGTGCTTGGGCCTCAGCTATTTACAATCTATATTAATGACTTAAATGAAGGGACCGAGCGTAATGTATCCAAGTTTGCTGACGATACAAAGCTATGTGGGAAAGCAAGCTGTGAGGAGGACACAAAGAGTCTGCAAATGGATATAGACAGATTAAGTGAGTGGGCAAGAAGGTGGCAGATGGAGTATAATGTGGAGAAATGTGAGGTTATTCACTTTGGTAGGAAGAATAGAAAAACAGTATGTTTTTTAAATGGTGAGAAACTATTAAATGTTGATGTTCAGAGAGAATTTGGTGTCCTCGTACAAGAAACACAAAAAGTTCGTATACAGGTACAGCAGGCAATTAGAAAAGCAAATGGCATGTTAGTCTTTATTGCAATGGGGTTGCAGTATAAGAGTAAGGAAGTCTTAATACATTTGCATAGGGCTTTGGTGAGACCTCACCTGGAGTGCTACATACAGTTTTGGTCTCCTTATCTTGGAGGCAGTACAACAAAGGTTCACTAGATTGATTCCTGGGATGAGAGGGTTGACCTATGAAGAAAGGTTGAGTAGAATGGGCCTATACTCTCTGGAGTTTAGAAGAATGAGAGGTGACCTCATTGAAACATATAAGATTATAAGGAGGCTTGATAGGGTAGATGCTGAGAGATTGTTTTCCCTGGCTAGAGAGTCTACAACTAGGGGGCATAGTGTCAGGATAAGTGGTCAGCCATTTAAGACTCAGATGAGGAGGAATTTCTTCACGCAGAGAGTTGTGAATCTTTGGAATTCTCTACCCCAGAGGGCTGTGGATGCTGAGTCATTGAATATATTCAAGGCTGAGATAGATAGATTTTTGGTCTCTAGGGGAATCAAGGGATATAGGGATCTGGCAGGAAAGTGGAATTGAGGTCGAAGATCGGCCATGATATTATTGAATGGCGGAGCAGGCTCGAGGGGCCGTATGGCCTACTCCTGCTCCTATTTCTTATGTTCTTATGTTCTCATGTTAACTCATTGCAATCGGAAATGGATATAATGTTATGATCTTTGTAATAAAGACTTCCACAAATGTTAACTTCTAAGAATTGTTTAATAACGAACCCTGCAATATTCTGTCATGATGGAGGGGAACATCTGCTGGATAATGGAAACTGGGAGTTAATCGAGTCTCCAAACCTTGGCCTTAAATGTCTAGTACAGCAAGACCCCAGGCACGGGAACAAAGGTAGTACAATATGAATAACAAAAAAGGAAAACTATGTGGTTTCAACATCTCATATTAGATTTTATACCATGGTAACTCCAGCAAATAATATGAATATGGATAACTGAGGTTCTACAGTGCACAAAAAGAACTTTGCGGTAGATTTAACTTTCACTTCCAGGCAGTAAACTCATCCAATTCTGGCCTCTTGCGCATCCCCGATTTTAATCTTTCCAACATTGGCGGCCGTGCCTTCAGCTGCCTAGTCCCTAAGCTCCGGAATTCCCTCCCTAAACCTCTCCGCCTCTCTTTCCTGCTTTAATGTGGCGATGCCGGTGATGGACTGGGGTGGACAAATGTAAGGAGTTGTACAACACCAGGTTATAGTCCAACAGCTTTATTTGAAATTTCAAATAAAGCTGTTGGACTATAACCTGGTATTGTACAACTCCTTACATTCCTCCTTTAAGACGCTCCTTAAAACCTACCTCTTTGACCAAGTCACCTGTCCTAATATCTCCTTATGTATCTCGGTTCCTGTGAAACGCCTTGGGACATTTTACTACATTAAAGGCGCTATATAAATGCAAGTTGTTGTTGTTGCGGATTCTAGCCCGTTCTACATTAATCCACCCCCACCCCCCAATATTCCCCTCCATTGAAGTCAATAACACTCGGTTTACCATCCGGCAGTGAAAGTTAAAATCTACCCTTTTGTTTATGTATCTTTTAAAAGAACATTAATTGTGAAGATTGGACAGAAGGGTCTGTGAAACGTGGGTGACTTAGTTACCACCATAGAGACAATGTTGAAAATTTGAAATAAAAAAAACTGGATACTGCTGGAAATGCACCGTGGGCCAGTCAGCATCTGAACAGATTAATATTTCAGGTAGAGTCCTTTCCACTGAACTAGTTCTTCAGCTTTGATTAAAAGACCCTACCTGAAATGTTAACTCATCTTGGAACTGTTGGACATTTGTAGCATTTCCTGTTTTGATTTTAAACTCCACTGCCCCTTATTTTTGGAGAAATGAATTGTAACTCAACCCTTAAAAGTTAGCTGGACTGATATTCCTCATTGCAGCTCAGTTCCCAGGGTCCATGAGGAGGATAATAAGGCAGTGGAGACTCACACATCAAGCCTCTGCCCCTGCTACGCTGTGTGGTGATCTCCAGGGCTTTTCCAAATGGTTGTACCTGGGCCTGCCCCTTCAACAGATGGAGCCCAGCGTTAGTACAGAAATGAGGCAGGAGGGGGGCATTCCCGCCCTGCCCCCACCTCCATTTCCTCTATGACCATCCATGGGACACCCAAACACATGGGCGCTCCAATAAGACTGGCTACTGTTTCCACCCCCCGCCCTCCCATTCTCAGTGCAAGGCCTTGCCAAGGGGCAGCCTTGCCCCATGGGTGCACTCGCCCCAGGGAAGGGAATTTGGCCAGTTCTAGGCCTTCACAAGGGCAGCTCGCCCTGGGTATGATGTGCCTTTCTGGCGGATGGTGCAAGAAAATCAGCCGAAACTTTCCCCTTTCTTGGGTCCTTTTCTAAAGTTGTATCTAAATTTCCCACAACTTTTACAAATGAAACAAATCTGTAGCAAATCAACATGTATATTTATTTGGTTGTTCTGAGACTTTATAAAATGGTATAGGGAGCAACTTTTGAGAGTTCTCCAATGTAGCCCATCACCCCCATCAGATGGACGATGAATGTTCACGCTGGTGTTTAGATTCCTTCTAAAATTTGAAATAAAACACAATTATTTCCTGAAACAAAGACTTACCTGCTGCTGCTCCGTGAAAAATCGGAGAGGGATCCCTAAAATAAGAAGAGAAATGTAAATTATTAAAGTGTCACATGTTTGTGATGATACCTTATCCACCTTATTTAATTGAAGCAGTTTCCAATCACGTTGGGTTAACCTCTGAAAAGAGTTGAACGATGATACCGAGGGCATTTTGAGACGTTGGGGTTTTTAGTTCTCTGCCCATTCCCCCAGTGCTCAGAGAAGTGAGATTGGCCCTCAGCCCTTGTGATGTAGTTTCCAATCTAACTCCTCACACGCGTAACAAGGGAGAGGAGGGATAACAGAAATAAAGGATCACTGCATTGATTATCCACTCAATTTCTTCAACAAAAAATGGGAGCACTTGGTTCCAATCTTCTCCTCAGGTAATCTTAAATCAACATAAATAGCTTGTCTTAATTCCCTTAACCATGTGACTCGATTCATCTCCAAGATTTAAGGGCAACTTGGCTAATCAAACACTTGTATCTGATTGCTATTTATGTTGATTTAAGATTACCTGAGGAGGAGATTGGAACCAAGTGCTCCCATTTTTTTTGAAGAAATTGATTGCAATGCAGTATTTGTGTTTGATAAGCAGTTTACAAAATGAAGTCATGTTATAACATTATCACAAACATTTCACAGTTGTAAAAAAATGTGGGGATTTTTATCTCTCTGCGAAGGTGCTATAATTGGGGTTCTGTTCATCTTCTCAAAGCACCAGCGGTCTGTTCAGATAATGACAGCTCCCTGTTGTAATTGAAGTTGGTTAGACTGTTAGACTCTTGTCCCTGTTCTTGTTCTTGTTTACACACACGCATCTGTTTTGTGTTAATTAAGCCACAATCAGCAAGCAGTATAATCATTTTGGGGGTCGAAAGGGGCACACCTTGACATCATTGATTGCCTACAATTTAATTCAATATGCTATCTAATTCTTTTAACCAAGCTCAAATGATGCTAATAAGCAGCTAGGAGAATGTACAATCGTGTAAAAATGTTGCTGCTAATTTTGATTTTGTAAAGCAGGCCAATTTTGTTAGCTAGTTAATCCTTTAAAAGGACTGAACCATATTCACTTTAATATGATTCTTGTATCCTTTTATGTGCATCATTACCTCCTCTGCTGCACATCCTTGAATGCGGATGAATGATGGTCCAGTAACCACGGATATCTAATTATTCTTCGCCACGACACTGACCGCTGATATCAGTACAACTCTTGCCATTTCCAGAGGCTAGATAGCTCAGCTCACTCTTTGTGTCACACTCAACAATCCAACCAACATTGGGGTGCTGGTGGGATAGTGTTACCGCAGGTTGAGGAGGCGACTAGAACCAAATGGTCCCAGTGCAGACTGGGGCTGTGTTTATCTAAGTACATTTATTAAATCAGGATGTCCCAAAACGCTTTACAGCCAATGAAGTACTTTTGAAGTGTACTCACTGTTGTAATGTAGGAAACACAGTAGCCAATCTGCGCACAGCAAGCTCCCACAAACAGCAATGTGATAATGACCAGATCATCTGTTTTGGTGATGTGGGTTGGAGGATAATATCGGCCAGGACTCCACGATAATTCCCCTGCTCTTCGAGTAGTGCTTTGGGATCTTTAACGTCCACCCGAGAGGGCAGACGGAGCCTCGGTTTAACATCTCATCTGAAAGACAGCGAGCTCGATTTTCAAATCAAAGTGCGAGTGCGTTGGGGACGGGGACGGGAAAAATCGGGAAAATCCCGAGCGGGTAAGGAAGCCGGCTCCAACCTGCCGACTTCCGCGTCTCACACAGACGCATCTGTGTGCGCGCACCCTTCTGGAATGCGGAAGTCCTGCCGGCAATTAAAACCAACGGGCTGATATTTAAAGCACTTATTAATGTCGTTAAACTTGTTGAAGTTTTGATTTCATGGTGATTGAGGCAGGGGAGTGATTTTCATTCAGCTTCGGTGTGCTCCCCGTGCTGTGGGAAACACTCCATGTTGTAGGAGACATGTTGCAGCCGGCAGTCATTTGGACATTTAAATTCCTGTTTGACAGATGGGGATAAAAGTTGAGTTATTGCAGCAGGGCACTCAGTTCTCTCAGACAAACTTTTGGCTGGGAGATTTTTGTATTTAGACTGAAAATTCTTGGTTCACACTCAGAATTGTTCTGCTTACACATAATGACCAACTTTTCGGACCCCCTCAAACTGACACCATCAGGATGGGGGGGGGGGGAGGAACGCGAAGATGTTGCTCCTGCTGGTGACCTCTTCTGCCACCTCGAGCCAAGCCTTCTTGGTGGGAGAGGCAGGCCACTTCCTCCTGTCAGGCGGGTAAAAAAATTCCCTCCTCCTCCTCAGTCCGGCCAATAGCACCTGGAGTGAAGCATCATTAAATCTTGGAGGAGCCTTTCCCTTCTGCTACTCCATAGTGTGATCTTGATCTTTACTCCAGCAAAAGCCATTGGAGCAATGGCCCTTTAAATCTAGACGCTGCAGCTGACAGCTTGTGATGCGGGTGCTCAGTCTGCCCACTGTGCAGCTTTCGGACGGCAAACCCAGAAGTCACGTCAAGTGGCACCAATTGACTCGCGATCACGTGCGAAACGGACATTTTCTATTGGGCGGGTTACCCACGACAGTGCTGCACTCCCTCAGTACTGCACCGGAGTGCCAGGCTAGATTTTGTGCTCAAGTCTCTGGAGTGGAGCTTGAACCTACAACAGTTTGACTCAGAGGTGAGCATGCTCCCACGGAACCATGGCTGACATGGTTTATTTGAACATATTTATACCTTGTTGTCTTCTCTTTTTCTCTGATGTGTATCCCTCACTGCTGCACCCCATCACCATGATTGCAGGGTTGTGATGTAGTCCATGTTTTGCCTCTGCACTCATACTGCTCCCAATAGTACACCATGGAGAGATGGTTCATGCGATAGGGACTAATCCTAGCTGTAGATTTTCCCCCAAGGATAGGATTATATCTGTCAACGCAGTTAAGAACTGATAAAATGGACAATGAGAGTGAGTGAATTCAAACAAAAGTCAAAGCTGGGATTTGAACTAAGATTCCTTCAGCTGAAGTCCTACACTCTAATTGTTAAATCTGTCAGACTCTTTGATTCTCAATTTCAATTTTTAGAACTATTTCAATTCCTTTTAAAAGTTATTTGAATTGTACTATTCCCATGGTGCCCCGGCTTCTGACAGCCACACAAATCACTGTTTGATTTATTGTGAGTTCATGATATTTATCTCAAGCTGCCAGTAAAATATTTAACAAACTGGACTGCAACTTTACAGCGCTCTGTTGAATTGTAAGTGAAGAGAATCAGCCGGCATATTGCACTCTAATCCCCACACCTCAGGAACCATCAACTCTGACAACTGCCCCTCATTTATCAGTCATGCCTCTGAGGAATTGGAGATGCAAGGGAGAGAATTAAATATTGCCCGTTACTGCTGAAAGTACTTCTTGATAGAAGTTTGAGACTGGAGTGTATTTGGGGTTTTGGAGTAGATAATAGTTCTGAACAATGTAATTCTATGCTCTCAGCGTACCGCATTAGGAGTGTCACACTGTCATTAGATTTATGTAGTAAAATTAATGGAGATTCAATCAACAAGCAAGGAACATGATTTAAATTCCTTGCACTTCTAAATGATGGTATAGTGACTGTCAGCTTCACGATCTCTGAGGAATTGGTTCAGAATGAAGATGCAAGGCAATGAATTCTCCAGCATGCTTATGCTAAGTAGACAATGAACTATCCCTGATCTGCTGTTTAAAGGGGCAGCCCCTAATGAATCAATAGACATCTCTTCAGTCTGGATCTCTGTTACCATAGCTGATGATCCACAATCTGTTTGCCTGTCATTTGCCGTCTGCTAGTCCTTCATCATTGCTCTCAATGACTGACTGTTGTAAGAAAGTGAAGTCCACTATGGCCAATCACGTCTCTCAACAGTTTAGGTCAAATTAGTCCAATCTTGTTATGCTATTTTTAGATTTGAGTGCCCCAGTGCTGCTAAGGCTCCTTAGGCCTAGGGTTTGAAGGTTTTGGTCTTCCAGATACACCAAAGTTATATCTTAGGTCATGACTCGTACTTAAGTCAACTTCAATATTTCCTATTCATCAAATGTTAGGCTTTTAAATAGTTGGAGCTGACCAGCTAAACAAAGCAAATGATATTTACCCAATATTTCTATTAGAAATAAGGAGGAGGCACCTTTGTGTTCAATACCTTGGTGGCTATTTGATAAGAGAGTTAAAGGCCTACCAGAAATCAGATGCTGTTGGCCGAAAGTGTTAGCATCGTGCCTGGGATTAATTGTATTCATTTCTGGCTTTGATATTGTAGAATGTGGACAGGGCACAAAACACTTTTGTAAATCATAGATTTTTAAAACCAGCCACGTACATAATCTGATTCTTGACATCAGGTTGCAATAATTTTGAATATCCTATAGATTAGAGTGAATGAGCCCTGGGCTTCTAAGTGTACAGCCATCGTCATTTACGAGATGCTGGACTTTTTTCACAAAATTACAGACAATTCACCTCATGCGTCTGTCTCACGATGGGAAAACCCAGTAATACACCACTGCAAGTGCAATATTCAATTGTTAATATACATATAAACATTTCAGCATCAAAAAATGAGATTCTACACATCACATTTAGAAATAGAAAGTAAATCAGCATCTGGAAGAAAAGAAATCAGCTGCTACGTGATTGCCATTAACATCAGTCAGGCCTTCTATTCACACTGATTGCAACACACACCATGTGGAGAATATATTGCAAGGAGAGTGCAATAGGAGGTGAGAACATTTCTGGAATATTTTCACAGGTGCGAAAATCATTTTCATTTCAGCTGCTATGAGATATTAGTTATAGGGGCTCTAAGAAAGGCAATGCAACGACCCTCTGGAGATATCCTAGTTCAAATTTCAAATATGTATTTTTTGGAAAGTTAAAAATGTTTGAGTTATCAAAAAGTTTAGTCGACTACATTTAAAATCAGCACGTTCACTTAATATCATTTTTTTTCTAATTTTATATTTTACATATTTTTGGTGTCATTTTGTGCTCATCAAAATGAAGGATGACAGGAAGGTCATCTAAATTATCCACCCAGAAAGACCCTACATTACCCCCATTGCAGTATCCAATTGATTCTTAAAGGATTCCAGGGTTTTCACCCTCCGTGATCACTCTCTGTGCGAAGAAAAACCTCCAGATATCAGTCCCAAAGTTACTGTTTACTAGTTAGAAGCTCTGTCCCCTCGTCTGACTTGTAATTTAAAGCAGTATTCTACATTTAGCTTTTCCATTCCATTAACTATTTTACAAACCTCTGTAAGATTACCTCTCAGATGCCTTCTTTCCCAGCTCTATAGTCGAAGTTTCTCCAGTCTTTCCTGATAACTCAGACCTTTGATAATGGGAATCAGCCTCATGACTCTTCCCTGCTCTGCCTCCAGCACTTGAGTGTTTAGATTTGGTTGATTGAAGTCTTCCATTGAAATAATTTTCCTGTTCTCCACACACCTTCCGATCTCTTCAAACAAGAACTTGTCCTCCTGCATATATTGATCTGGGGGGCTCTGTAACACAAAGCAGGAGGATGTTCACTTGGAGCCTTTTAGTTTAGAGCAGTTTGTTCTGTATATTTCCACCTTCCATAGAACCAACGTTGCTCACCACCCAGGTGTCCTTGATGTACAGGCCACATCATTCTGTTTTTCTGAACGCTTCTTATCTTGAATGTTATATTCATGTCCATCCTCTGTATTTAGCGAGTTTATTATTTTCACTCCATGGCACTTCTCTATCACCCCGACAGCCACCAGCTCCAGCATCTTATTTCCGAGTGTTTCACAGAGGCGTAATCAAAAAATGAATGCCAAGCCAAGAGGAGAGAAATTTGGAGGAGTGATTAAAGACTTAGTCAAAGACTTGCATTTTTAAGAAGGCTTTTAAAAGGAGGTGAGGTGGAGGGGTTTAGGGAGAGAATTACAGAGTGTGGTGACTGCACATCTGAACGCACGGTTTCCAATATTGGGGCAAAAGGAGGGGGTTTGCAAATGAGGGGAAAGGATATAAAGGGGTTCAAACACAATGGTGAAAATTTAAAATTTGGGGCTTTGGGGGACTAGAAGCCAATGTAGAGAGACAGGGGTGATGGGCAAGCAGGATTTGGTGCAGAAAAGGATACAGATAACAGATTTGTGGATGAGCTAAAGTTTACGGAGGATGGAAGATGGGAGGCCGGCCAGGAGAGGATTGGAATAGTCGAGTCTGGGGGTAAGAAAGGCAGGGATGAGGGTTACAGCGGCAAATGGGTTGATGTAAGGGATAGGCGGGCAATGATACAGAATTGGAAGTACATAGGGGACTGAAGCCAAGCATGGGGTTGAATAGGACACCAAAGTTTTGACCAGCCTGTTTGAGCTGAGACGATGGGTGGGTTGGGGAGGGGGTTGGAGTCAATGGAAAGCAAGCAGAGTTTGCGGCGGGATCGAAGACAATGGCTGTGGTCTTCCCAATATTTAGCTGGAGGAAGTTGTAGCTCATTCAAGACTGGATGTTGGACAAGCAGTCTGACAGCACAGAGAGAGTGGGGGGGTCGAGGTAAGTGGTGGAGAGGTAGAGCTGGGTGTCGTCAGCGTACATGTGGAATCTGACCCCATGTGTGCGGATGATGTTGCCGAGGGGCAGCAAGAAGTGGAGAGGACCAAGGATAGATTCTTGGGGGATTTCCGAGGTGACGGGGGAGGGGTGGGAGTGGAAGCCATTGCTAGATCTGCTCTGACTATGACAGGATAGGTAAATGTGGAACTAAGTGAGGGCAGCTCCACCGAGCTGGACAATGGAGGAGAGCCATTGGAGGAGGATGGTGTGATCGATTGTTACAGACAGGTTGAGGAGGGATAAGGCACCATGGTCACAGTCACAGAGAATTTTATTCATAACTTTGGTCAGGGCCATTACTGTGCTATGGTGGAAACCTGATTGGAGAGATTCAAACAGGGAGTTGCAGGAGAGTCACACACAGTTCTGGGAAGCAACACATGCAAGGAGTTGGGAGAGGGGTTTAGAGATGGGGCAATAGTTTGCAGGGACAGAGAGGTCAAGGGTGGGTTCTTGAGGTTGGGCTGATGATGGCAGGTTTAAAAAGGGGGAGGTGGGGGAAGAGTGCCTGAAAAGAGGAAACTATTTACAATGTCAGTTAGCATGGAGGCCAGGAAGGGAAGGCAAAATATACTTTTTTATTTTCTAATTTTTAGGTTTAAAATCATTTTTTGTGTTCATTTTTCCATTTTTACCCCTGCAGACAGGAATTTGACATGAATGCATTAAATTATTTTATGCTAAAAATGATGTAATAGGAAAGTACAGCTTAATTTTTTTTCCCAAAAAGAAAGATGGATTTGGAAAATCAGCATGCAAATCCTATATCCTTTTGCGGCATAAAAAGCAGAAGAATGTGACCTTGCCCTTTGATCCTTTAGTGTGTACTGTTAGTCACCTACTTTCAGATGTCAAATGCTTCAGAACAAAACTCTCACTTGGAAAGGTTAAAAGAAGCTGCTAGGTCATCATCAGTAACACAGATTATGTTGTCAACGATGCGTACAATGTCATGCCGAAATATCAGCAATGTAGTAAATTTTGCTTTAGCTTTTAAAAATGTAATGTGCTGCATTTTAAAGGTTATTCCACTCAGCCACAAGAGGCCAAAAGCATGCATTTCTATTTTAGGATCAGTTAGTAATATTTGAAAAGTAAGCAATTGTAGATAAGTCTTTTCTGAAAAATCGTACTTGCTCTTTAGAGAAAAATCATCATCTGCTTAGAGAGCAACAAGGCTTGCCAATGCCAATGCCAGAGAAAATCGATGCACAGCTAAACGGATCATGCATGTCTTCCAAATCAAATCTGAAATCAGGATATCACCAGATTGAAATTAGTCCCACAAATATACAACAGATTGAATTTTCGGCTTTACTCTGCAGCTAAAGGGGTTCCAGAATATTGTCCAGCAAGCATCCTGGACATCTCCAACATGCCAGATGATATCTTGGTGCCTGAACCTAGCCACAATGCTCCATTGTGAACCACGGTGAGAAGACGCCAACAAGAAGACCTCGCTTCCTCGCAAAAAGTGGGATTTCAATATGAAGAAACTCTGACCCCAAACCCCTGCCATAAGTTGCAACAGCTGCAAACTCAGTCGGGATCTGGTCACTCCCAATTCCTGGCCTTAACACGCATTTTCTGGGTTGGCCTGGTCAGTGTCAACCCTCCGCCACCCATATAAGGTCATCGACGTTGGAGCTTGGAGCTAGACGTGGGAGTTCCCGGTCCATGGCCTCATTTGGGACCTGGCATAACATTAGCGGAAGTGGAACTCACCTGGGGGTCCAGGGTTGGGTCGGGGCCAAGACCACCGAAGATTTTTTAAGTGTCTGCCTGGGACACAATTGCTGTTTTATTGGGTAGAGGAATCCAGCACTAATGAATCAGCCAGCTTCCATCCACATTAGGGATACGCCCCCCCACCCCAGGCTCACTCCTGGAGGTACCCACCTGACCCCAAAAACTTTAGTGGGGTTGGCTGAAGAATTTTGCAACAGGCAGAATTGGAGTAGATCAAAATTCCTCTATGATCAAGTTGAATTCAGATTTATAAGGCAGGCAACAGAAGAACCATCAAGATAGCCAAACGGAATGAAGGCACTTGCAACGACATGGGGTATACAGTGTTTTCACATGTATACATATGGTCATCAATTCAAGGTTACTACAGGCCGTAAATGCCTATAATTATATTTGGAAAGCCAACATTGAATCCCTTGCTCTGTAATCAGATGCATCTTTTGAATTCTGGCAGATTACCTCACGACCTCCAACCAACTGTGAGCCACTGTTCAAAATTGGTTGGACACTCTACCAACTACAAATCTCCAAAGACATTCATTCATATTTGATGGAGTCAGATGAGAAACTAGAAAGATACAAAACTACACATTGCAACATGTGTCACCAGGCAGGTAAATGGTACAGGATAAAAGGACTTTAGAATATAAGAGGAGGAATTTCAGTCACTGATGATAGAGTTCTTCTTAGCACAGATGGAACCAGCACATTACAAATATTGTAAGGTCACACCTTGCGCCTTAGCACATTTGGAGTCAACAATGCACGATGAAGACAAAATCATTCCTACATGAAAAAGTGTGACTTCCTGAAAACACAAAGTGAGTGTTGATTTCTCTCAACCCTTTTCCATCTGGCAGTGCTCAAAGGTGATTGCTTAAAGTTTCAAGAAGTTGAAATTCTGAAATCAAGCCCAGTACAGCTCCTTGACAAGATCTTTGCAGTTCATTAAATTCCTCAAGTTGTTGATGTCCCCTATTTAACAGTGCAGAGCCCCAATATTTCTTTGAATATAGTGAAGTTTATCACAGGACAATAACACCATGTTCACCAGGAGCAGAAATATTCATGACAATACTTAAAGAGTCAGTCCACATAGTCTCAGCATAAGGGAAATCATGGGAGCAAGAACTGTGGAAAGGATACGCTCTCGGTTTTTGTGGTCTGAAGTGAAGATTACTTTATCACATAAACAAATCAGAATGACTAGCTCCAGACAAAGAACAGTCAAAAAGAACAAGAGGTAGAATTGTACAGAGAGAGTAAACTAATTCTCAAACGTTAGTGATCAGGCAAACAGAAAGTGTTAGTGAAAACTATCAGCTCGGACAATCACCTCCACGGCTAACACAAAACTAAACTGTGACCCACACGAAAGGATCAGCTGTGACCACAGAAAGAGGCCAAAGAGTCACAGGGAATGTGTCTCATTACAAGTCGGTTATTGGCACAAGTGATTCCAAGAATGAGGTTAAGCTAGGCGAGAATGAGGAGCCAATGAGTGTAAACCCAACGGAATGGAGAAAATCTATTCCAACTCACCAGAATCAGCAGCAGAATAAAAGACTTTCTAATTACTTGAAAGATAATGTGGTGAAATTACACTGTGCAACATGTATAACATTATAGGGGACACTTTCCTCAGTCATCTGTGTTGTGAGCAATGTCACATTGTATACATTGAGCTGCCCTGGCAAAGAGGGCATTGATGACTTGTCTAATAGTGGAATGTACAACACATTGGCTGATCTGGTAGAAATGCCCTGTGGCTCCCTAGAATGAGCCTGTGGCATAAACGTTGAGAACTGTGGTCACTTTCTGTGTCACAGTGAAAGCCATACGTTCTCTGGATCTTGGACACAGTTCTGGCTGCAGCAGAAAACTGAACTCCCCCCGGCTTCGTGACCGAAATGCAGCCACCTGAGACAGAGCTACTGGGCCAGGTCTCAGAAAGTGGGCTTGGGTCTATAGATCCTGCTGGAGTGGCGCTCATATGATCATGATCTCCTCTGTTGCTATCCGGTTAATTCCCTTGTAGCCTCCTGCTGCTCCTCTGCCTCCAGTAGGTAGATCATATAAAGTGGGATTCCCAATGGGAAGCCCATTGTGCAGCCCTCAGCTCCTAGCTCAGTAATTCTGTTAAGCCTGAATGCTTTCAGAGGGCAATGTCGAATGTGGGGAATTGCTTCATGTGTATAAGAGTGAGAAGGTTCTTGCAATACCTGCAGTGAGGTCCAAAATACAGCCAAATGCGTCCACAAGCAATCTCAGTTCAGCAATTAGTGGATGAGTCCTGGCAAACTGTGCCTTTTAACTATTGTCAAGGGTGGATGGGACTGCAGAATTCTGAAGGGGTGAGGTAATTCAATCGCATGTAGCTGCCATTGTGAGGACAGACACTCCTTCAGCCCACCCTGAACCTCAACGGAAATTCGACCAGGGTGCTTTTCCAGCGGAACTCACATAAAATTAGTCCCGCCAGAGATTCCTGGCCTTGCAAAGGTGCAAGTCCAGACCTACACCCTCCCAAACCTAGGAATTGCGGGGCCATTACGTTTGGTAGTTTTATTATTGCCGAACATTTAAAGTTTTTAAAAGAAAGGAGCAACGTACTATCTCAGATTATATTTTTGTATCCAGGAGAGGGAGCCAAGTGCTGGACGTAATGTTATTAGTTACAAGATCGCAAGATAGATCCAGATGAGAACGACCATTCGGTATCACAGTATCCAACAGTTTCTTACACGATTCCACGATTTTCCCTCAACTGAACCGCCCAGAAACCCATTCAACGTGTCAGTCTTTGTACGAAAGAGAACTTCCTGTCGTCAGTTGTAAATTTGTCTTTCTCAATGTCATGATGCTTTTGTATTTCACCTTTGTCTTTGACTAGTTTGACCCTGTACCCCTTGTTCTGCTGTTGTGGTTTAGTTTGAAGCTGTGGTCGGGATGTACCTTTCCAATACTCTTGCATACCTCCGTAAGATCACCTGTCAGTTGCTTCTGTTTAAGCCTGAAAAGCCCAAGTTTCTCCAGTCTCTCCTCAGTTCTCTGGCAGTAGCGATCAGTTCAATGAACTTCCCCCAGGTGTGAACATCTCCCTCATATCTTGGTGACCAGAATTCAAGGTTTGGTGGTGTGCAATGTATAGTTCAGCACTCAATTGGCTTTGTTGATTTCTCTTCTGCAGTGATTGGACATGTTGAGCATCAAGTTTACTAAAACCCCATGATCCATATCAACTTGACCCTTAGCTATTTCAATATCATGAATGGAACATTGATTGTGATAAAAATGAAGTGTTTTTACTCGTAGTTTATTGGTTTCTACTGCATTCCTTAAATTAAAAATAGTTTACTTTAGAAATGCTTCCACCTTCAATGACCTTTTCCATTACTCACTGTGCTAATAGATAGCTTCTATTCTTTCAGCTTGGCATGAAGTAAACAGTCCCCAAGATCATCGAGGGGCTAAAAACAATTGATGAGCATCACCAGAGTATTAATCAATAACATTATCTAATTAGGAGAGCCTTAGTGCAGCTAGCACTTGTAAAGCATCTGGGTGTTTTTTTTGCTTGTGTTATGGAATTTGCTGTCCATTGGTTGAGTAAAGTGACTCTTTGTCATGGGCTGATTTCCCAAAGATAAGGCTGTACTTCAAAGGGTATTATGGATATGAGAATCTAATGTTTTTCATGGACCAGTTAGTTACAGTTTTGACCTAGCCACAACAGGTGCAGAGGCGTGACACAGCTAAGTTGGTGGGACGTCTCCGTAAATCAAGATTGTAGTGATTAGGCAGCTACAACTCTTCCATGAATCATTTGTTCATGTTTTTGGAAAGATCGCCAAAGAAAACCAATTAAAGTAACTCACCAGATGGGTTTGGCTGATTAACTCTTTCAAAGTTGCTTTGTTATTTGGACTAACTTTGGACTCACTGTAACTGCTAATATCTTGTGAATAAACCTTTTTGATAGGGAACTGGACTGTGCAGGGAGTTGGACATTGGATTGCGCAGGGAGTTAGACGCTGGATTGTGCAGGGAATTAGACACTGGATTATGCAAGGAATCAGACACTGGATTGTGCAGGGAGTTAGATATTGGATTGTGCAGGGAATTAGATATTGGATTGTGCAGGGAGTTAGACACTGGGTTGTGCAGGGAGTTAGACACTGGATTGTGCAGGAAATTAGATATTGGATTGTGCAGGGAGTTAGACACTGGATTGTGCAGGGAGTTAGACACTGGATTATGCAAGGAATCAGACACTGGATTGTGCAGGGAATTAGACACTGGGTTGTGCAGGGAGTTAGACACTGGATTGTGCAGGGAATTAGATATTGGATTGTGCAGGGAGTTAGACACTGGATTGTGCAGTGAATTAGGCACTGGGTTGTGCAGGGAATTAGACACTGGATTGTGCAGGGAATTAGACACTGGGTTGTGCAGGGAATCAGACACTGGATTGTGCAGTGAATTAGACACAGGATTGTGCAGGGAATTAGATATTGGATTGTGCAGGGAATTAGACACTGGGTTGTGCAGGGAGTTAGACACTGGATTGTGCAGGGAATTAGATACTGGATTGTGCAGGGAATTAGACACTGGATTGTGCAGGGAGTTAGACACTGGGTTGTGCAGGGAGTTAGACACTGGATTGTGCAGGGAATTAGATATTGGATTGTGCAGGGAGTTAGACACTGGATTGTGCAGGGAGTTAGACACTGGATTATGCAAGGAATCAGACACTGGATTGTGCAGAGAATTAGACACTGGGTTGTGCAGGGAGTTAGACACTGGATTGTGCAGGGAATTAGATACTGGATTGTGCAGGGAATTAGACACTGTATTGTGCAGAGAGTTAGACACTGGATTGTGCAGGGAATTCAACACTGGATTGTGCAGGGAATTAGACACTGGATTGTGCAAGGAGTTAGACACTGGATTATGCAGGGAATCAGCCACTGGGTTGTGCAGGGAATCAGACACTGGATTGTGCAGTGAATTAGACACTGGATTGTGCAGAGAGTTAGGCACTGGATTGTGCAGTGAATTAGGCACTGGGTTGTGCAGGGAATTAGACACTGAATTGTGCAGGGAATTAGACACTGGATTGTGCAGAGAGTTAGATATTGGATTGTGCAGGGAGTTAGACACTGGATTGTGTAGGGAATTAGACACTGGGTTGTGCAGGGAATCAGGCACTTGGTTATGCAGGGAGTTAGACACTGGATTGTGCAGAGCGTTAGATATTGGATTGTGCAGGGAGTTGGACACTGGATTGTGCAGGGAGTTAGACACTGGATTGTGCAGTGAATTAGGCACTGGGTTGTGCAGGGAATTAGACACTGGATTGTGCAGGGAATTAGACACTGGATTGTGCAGAGAGTTAGATATTGGATTGTGCAGGGAATTCAACACTGGATTGTGCAGGGAATTAGACACTGGATTGTGCAAGGAGTTAGACACTGGATTATGCAGGGAATCAGCCACTGGGTTGTGCAGGGAATCAGACACTGGATTGTGCAGTGAATTAGACACTGGATTGTGCAGAGAGTTAGGCACTGGATTGTGCAGGGAATCGGACACTGGATTATGCAGGGTATCAGACACTGGATTGTGCAGGGAGTTAGACACTGGATTGTGCAGTGAATTAGGCACTGGGTTGTGCAGGGAATTAGACACTGGATTGTGCAGGGAATTAGACACTGGATTGCGCAGAGAGTTAGATATTGGATTGTGCAGGGAGTTAGACACTGGATTGTGTAGGGAATTAGACACTGGGTTGTGCAGGGAATCAGGCACTTGGTTATGCAGGGAGTTAGACACTGGATTGTGCAGAGCGTTAGATATTGGATTGTGCAGGGAGTTGGACACTGGATTGTGCAGGGTATTAGACACTGGATTGTGCAGGGAGTTGGACACTGGATTGTGCAGGGAGTTAGACACTGGATTGTGCAGGGAATCAAGCACTTGGTTATGCAGGGAGTTAGACACTGGATTGTGCAGGGAATTGGACACTGGATTGTGCAGGGAGTTAGACACTGGATTGTGCAGAGCGTTTGATATTGGATTGTGCAGGGAGTTAGACACTGGCTTGTGCAGAGAATTAGACACTGGGTTGTGCAGTGTCTTATACACTGGATTGTGCAGGGAGTTAGACACTGGATTGTGCAGGGAGTTAGACACTGGATTGTGCAGGGAGTTAGACACTGGATTGTGCAGAGAATTAGACACTGGATTGTGCAGGGAGTTAGACATTGGAATGTGCAGGGAGTTAGACACTGGATTGTGCAGGGAGTTAGACACTGTATTGTGCAGGGAGTTAGACACTGTATTGTGCAGGGAGTTAGACACTGGATTGTGCAGGGAGTTAGACACTGGATTGTGCAGGGAGTTAGACACTGGATTGTGCAGGGAGTTAGACACTGGATTGTGCAGAGAGTTAGACACTGGATTGTGCAGGGAATTAGACACTGGGTTGTGCAGAGAGTTAGACACTGGATTGTGCAGGGAATTAGACACTGGATTGTGCAGGGTCTTATACACTGGATTGTGCAGGGAGTTAGACACTGGATTGTGCAGGGAGTTAGACACTGGATTGTGCAGGGAGTTAGACACTGGATTGTGCAGAGAGTTAGACACTGGATTGTGCAGGAAGTTAGACACTTGATTGTGCAGGGAGTTAGACATTGGAATGTGCAGGGAGTTAGACACTGGATTGTGCAGGGAGTTAGACACTGGATTGTGCAGGGAGTTAGACACTGTATTGTGCAGGGAGTTACGCACTGGATTGTGCAGGGAGTTAGACACTGGATTGTGCAGGGAATTAGACACTGGGTTGTGCAGGGAGTCAGACACTGGATTGTGCAGGGAGTTAGAAACTGGAATGTGCAGGGAGTTAGTCACTGGATTGTGCAGGGAGTTAGACACTGGAGTGTGCAGGGAGTTAGACACTGGATTGTGCAGGGAGTTAGACACTGGATTGTGCAGGGGGTTAGACACTGGATTGTGCAGGGAGTTAGACACTGGATTGTGCAGGGAGTTAGACACTGGATTGTGCAGGGAGTTAGACACTGGATTGTGCAGGGAGTTAGACACTGGTCTTGACGTTCCACATGCTGTGTTCCAATCCACAAGAAACTGATGGGATGAAAGTCTCCTTAGTCTGCTGGCTATGAGGGTTCTTCATAGGATGAGGTTCGGTCGGGTGCGTTGGCTTCCAGCACAGACTGATCCCTAATTTGGCAGTAATTGCTGGTGTGGTCAGATTGGCCACAGGATGGCTGCTTGTGGTAATTAAATTGGCCAAAACAGCACAGCCCAATGGTTGAACCTGGGATCTTCTTGGTTCAAATATTTCAGCTATTTACTGGCTGAACCAGTTGAAGCATCAGGCAGCCCTCAGTTGATCTGTGTTGATGGACCATGTGTAATGGGGATGAGTACATTCCCATTGTGGACCTCCAGACATCGATCTTCCCGGTGGCATCTTGTGGTTTTGGTTTAGAGAAATTTCCCAGCGTGCTAAGTATGAAGAACTGCATCGACCTTCAGAAAAACAGTCTTGCAAATTTGGGTTTTATTCCTTGACCTGGTTTTCGAATCAGCAATGTGATACATGGCATAAAATTGATTAATTCCAAAGAGCATTTATGGTAATACACCCAGCATGCACTTACCAAGGTTTTAAAGCAATGATGCTCTCTCAACCTCAGCAATGATAGACATCTTAATACAGGTCAATAATCCATTATTCTACAGCCTATCTAGTTGGCTGGTAAAATAACTGACCTACATACTGTGAACTAAATCAGGACTTGATGTTTGTCATCTAGCGCAAAAGTGAGACGTGCTATAAATGTCACATTGCAAACACTCAGCACTGCATGCTAATGGAAACATTTGTCACTGCACAAGCTTAGAAAACTGACTGCTTGATGATACACTCTCCTACTTAAATTGTATTTTTTCATAATTTCACCAAAATATCCTTCCCAACATGTGATGAAGTTGCAAACATACTCCCATGTTTACTATCACACAAAGTCAAACAGCACACAATTGTGGTGACACCCCAGCGCAGTACTGAGAGAGCACTGGATTGTTGGAGGTACCATCTTTTGGATGCAACGTTAAATCAAGGACCTGTTTGATTGTTCAGGTGGATAAACAAAATCGTATGGCACTATTGGGAGAAGACCAGAGGAGTTCTCCTGGTGTCCTGGCCAAATTCCTCAAGTACCACCAAAAGAGATTAACTCGTCATTTACCTCGTTGTTATTTCTGGGACCTCGTTATACACAAATTGGCTGCTGCGTTTGCTAACAAAACAACAGTGACTACACTCCAAAAAGTAATTAATTGGCGGTGAAGTAATTTGAGACATTCTATGGGTATGAGAGGCGCTATATAAATGCATGATCTTTCTTAATATAAGAAACAGCATAATAAGCAATTGAAATTTATATAATTCATTCCTGCTGTTGGTGATATTACTCATTAATTGTGGACTAATCCAAGTAGAAGTGAATGCTGTATCAAGATTATCACACCATAATCACCATTCAAGCTAAAATCAGGATTTCAAAAAGTTCAGCAGTTCTCTGTAAAAAAATGTGTCACACACACATAGAGGTCGAGAAATTGGGCCACGCAGCGCCCGTTGTTTCGGCATTACGTGGCCTCCCGATGTGCCAAGATGGCGTCTTGGCTGCACACGCACATTTCCAGCGTGACATGCGCCAGACGCCATCTTGGTATAGGTTTTAGCGCATATGCAAATATCGAATGCCGGCAGCAAGTAAAGTAAGGAGAAAATGGGTACAATCAGTGTGCAATGCTGATTTAAAGTGATGGACACCATTTTGGGACTTAACAGTCAACTCAAAAAACAGACTTAACCGCGACCATCTGATGATGTCTTAGAGTGCCTGGAGGACGCCCAACCGGTGCTATTTAAAGGAACCATGCAGGATTAACAGGTTAGTGGCTGGATTATTGATTCTGACTGCTGAAGCATTTGTAAATGCTTTTAGAGGTAAGTCCTCAGGCATGACAAATGTCTTGTCCAGTCTGCGCAGCAGCCAGCAGATGCGGGTTAATAGAGAATCACGCCACCCGCCCCAAATATCCAATTTTTTCCCCAACTGTACCTTACCCACACACATATAAAGTAACTTACCCAAACACACATATGAAGTAACTTACCCACACACACAGAAAGTATCTCACCCACATACACATAAAGTAACATATCCAGACACACACACACATATAAAGTAAGTTACCCACACAAACACATAAAGTAACTTACCCACACACACAAATAAAGTAACTTACCCACACACACATATGAAGTAACTTACCCACACACACAGAAAGTATCTCACCCACATACACATAAAGTAACATATCCAGACACACACACACATATAAAGTAAGTTACCCACACAAACACATAAAGTAACTTACCCACACACACACATAAAGTAACTTACTCACACACACACAAAGTAACTTACCCACACACACACAAAGTAACTTACCCACACACACACAAAGTAACTTACCCACACACACATAAAGTAACTAACCCAAACACACATAAAGTAACTAACCCAAACAAACATAAAGTAACTTACCCAAACACACAAAAAGTAACTTACCCACACACACATAAAGTAACTTACCCACACACAAAGTAACTTACCCACACACTCATAAAGTAACTTACCCACACACACACAATGTAACTTACCCACACACACATAAAGTAATTTACCCACACACACACATAAAGTAACTTACCCACACACATAAAGTAACTTTCCCACACACACATAAAGTAACTTACCCACACACACACAGAAAGTAACTTACCCACACACACACATAAAGTAACTTACCCACACACACATTTAAAGCAACTTACCCACACACACATAAGGAAACTTACCCACACACACACATAAACTAACTTACCCACACACACACATAAAGTAACTTACCCAACTTACCCACACACACACACAAAGTAACTTACCCACACACACAAAAAGTAACTTACCCACACACACATAAAGTAAATTACCCACACACACACACACATAAAGTAACTTACCCACACACACATAAAGTAACTTACCCACACACACACACATAAAGCAACTTACCCACACACACACATAAAGTAACTTACCCACACACACACAAAGAAACTTACCCACACACACATTTAAAGTAACTTACCCACACAAACACATAAAGTAACTTACCCACACACACACATAAAGTAACTTATCCACACACACACAAAGAAACTTACCCACACACACATTTAAAGTAACTTACCCACACACACATAAAGTAACTTACCCACACACACACACAAAGTAACTTACCCACACACACACATCAAGTAACTTACTCACACACACACATAAAGAAACTTACCCACACACACACATAAAGTAACTTACTCACACACACACATAAAGTAACTTACCCACACACACATAAAGTAACTTACCCACACACACATAAAGTAACTTACCCACACACACACACAAAGTAATTTACCCACACACACACATAAAATAACTTACTCACACACACACATAAAGAAACTTACCCACACACACACATAAAGTAACTTACTCACACACACACATAAAGTAACTTACCCACACACACATAAAGTAACTTACCCACACACACACGTAAAGAAACTTACCCACACACACACATAAAGAAACTTACCCACACACACACATAAAGTAACTTACCCACACACACACATAAAGTAACTTACCCACACACACATTTAAAGCAACTTACCCACAAACACACACATAAAGTAACTTACCCACACACACATTTAAAGTAACTTACCCACACACACATTTAAAGTAACTTACCCACACACACAGAAAGTAACTTACCCACACACACAAAAAGTAACTTACCCACACACACATTTAAAGCAACTTAACCACACACACACACATAAAGTAACTTACCCACACACACATTTAAAGCAACTTACCCACACACACATAAAGTAACTTACCCACACACACATTAAAAGCAACTTACCCACACACACATAAAGTAACTTACCCACACACACACACAAAAAGTAACTTAACAACACACACATTTAAAGTAACTTACCCACACACACATAAAGTAACTTACCCACACACACACAGAAAGTAACTTACCCACATACACATAAAGAAACTTACCCACACACACACAAAGTAACTTCCCCACACACACATAAAGTAACTTACCCACACACACATAAAGTAATTTACCCACACACACACATAAAGTAACTTACCCACACACACATAAAGTAACTTGCCCACACACACACACACAAAGTAACTTACCCACACACACAAAAAGTAACTTACCCACACACACACAATGTAACTTACCCACACACACATAAAGTAACTTACCCACACACACACATAAAGTAACTTACCCACACACACTCAGAAAGTAACTTACCCACACACACATAAAGTAACTTACCCACACACACACATAAAGTAACTTAACCACACACACACATAAAGTAACTTACCCACACACACATAAAGTAACTTTCCCACGCACACACAGAAAGTAACTTACCCACACACACACAGAAAGTAACTTACCCACACACACATTTAAAGCAACTTACCCACACACACATAAGGAAACTTACCCACACACACACATAAAGTAACTTACCCACACACACACATAAAGTAACTTACCCAACTTACCCACACACACACATAAAGTAACTTACCCACACACACATAATGTAACTTACCCACACACACATTTGAAGTAACTTACCCACACACACAAAAAGTAACTTACCCACACACACATAAAGTAAATTACCCACACACACACACACATAAAGTAACTTACCCACACACACATAAAGTAACTTACCCACACACACACACATAAAGCAACTTACCCACACACACACATAAAGTAACTTACCCACACACACACAAAGAAACTTACCCACACACACATTTAAAGTAACTTACCCACACAAACACATAAAGTAACTTACCCACACACACACATAAAGTAACTTATCCACACACACAAAGAAACTTACCCACACACACATTTAAAGTAACTTCCCCACACACACATAAAGAAACTTACCCACACACACACACATAAAGTAACTTACTCACACACACACATAAAGTAACTTACCCACACACACATAAAGTAACTTACTCACACACACACATAAAGAAACTTACCCACACACACACATAAAGAAACGTACCCACACACACACATAAAGTAACTTACCCACACACACACATAAAGTAACTTACCCACACACACATTTAAAGCAACTTACCCACAAACACACACATAAAGTAACTTACCCACACACACATTTAAAGTAACTTACCCACACACACATTTAAAGTAACTTACCCACACACACAGAAAGTAACTTACCCACACACACAAAAAGTAACTTACCCACACACACATTTAAAGCAACTTAACCACACACACACACATAAAGTAACTTACCCACACACACATTTAAAGCAACTTACCCACACACACATAAAGTAACTTACCCACACACACATTAAAAGCAACTTACCCACACACACATAAAGTAACTTACCCACACACACACACAAAAAGTAACTTAACAACACACACATTTAAAGTAACTTACCCACAAACACATAAAGTAACTTACCCACACACACACAGAAAGTAACTTACCCACATACACATAAAGAAACTTACCCACACACACACAAAGTAACTTACCCACACACACATAAAGTAACTTACCCACACACACATAAAGTAATTTACCCACACACACACATAAAGTAACTTACCCACACACACATAAAGTAACTTGCCCACACACACACACACAAAGTAACTTACCCACACACACAAAAAGTAACTTACCCACACACACACAATGTAACTTACCCACACACACATAAAGTAACTTACCCACACACACACATAAAGTAACTTACCCACACACACTCAGAAAGTAACTTACCCACACACACATAAAGTAACTTACCCACACACACACATAAAGTAACTTAACCACACACACACATAAAGTAACTTACCCACACACACATAAAGTAACTTTCCCACGCACACACAGAAAGTAACTTACCCACACACACACAGAAAGTAACTTACCCACACACACACATAAAGTAACTTACCCACACACACACAAAGTAACTTACCCACACACACACATAAAGTAATTTACCCACACACACACATAAAGCAACTTACCCAACTTACCCACACACTCACATAAAGTAACTTACCCACACACACATAATGTAACTTACCCACACACACATTTAAAGCAACTTACCCACACACACACATAAAGTAACTTACCAACACACACATTTAAAGTAACTTACCCACACACACATTTAAAGTAACTTACCCACACACACATAAAGTAACATACCCACACACACAAAAAGTAACTTACCCACACACACATTTAAAGTAACTTAACCACACACACACACACATAAAGTAACTTACCCACACACACATAAAGTAACTTACCCACACACACATTTAAAGGAACTTAACCACACACACACACATAAAGTAACTTACCCACACACACACAGAAAGTAACTTACCCACACACACATTTAAATCAACTTACCCACACACACAGAAAGTAACTTACCCACACACACATTTAAAGCAACTTACCCACACACACATAAAGTAACTTACCCACACACACATTTAAAGCAACTTACCCACACACATATAAAGTAACTTACCCACACACACACAACAAGTAACTTACCCACACACACATTTAAAGCAACTTACCCACACACACATAAAGTAACTTACCCACACACACATTTAAAGCAACTTACCCACACACACATAAAGTAACTTACCCAAACACACACAAAGTAACTTACCCACACACACATAAAGTAACTTACCCACACACACATAAAGTAACTTACCCACACACACATAAAGTAACTTGCCCACACACACACACAAAGTAACTTACCCACACACACTCATAAAGTAACTTACCCACACACACACATAAAGTAACTTACCCACACACACATAAAGTAACTTTCCCACACACAATCATAAAGTAACTTACCCACACACACACATAAAGTAACTTACCCACACACACACATAAAGTAACTTACCCACACACACACAAAGTAACTTACCCACACACACACATAAAGTAACTTACCCACACACACACATTTAAAGTAACTTACCCACACTAACACATAAAGTAACTTACTCACATACACACATAAAGTAACTTACCCACACACACACATAAAGTAACTTACCCACACACACACATAAAGTAACTTACCCACACACACATAAAGTAACTTACCCACACACACACATAAAGTAACTTACTCACACACGCATAAAGTAACTTACCCACACACACACATAAAGTAACTTACCAACACACACATTTAAAGTAACTTACCCACACACACATTTAAAGTAACTTACCCACACACACATAAAGTAACTTACCCACACACACAAAAAGTAACTTACCCACACACACATTTAAAGTAACTTAACCACACACACAGACACATAAAGTAACTTACCCACACACACATAAAGTAACTTACCCACACACACATTTAAAGTAACTTAACCACACACACACACACATAAAGTAACTTACCCACACACACACATAAAGTAACTTACCCACACACACATTTAAAGCAACTTACCCACACACACATAAAGTAACTTACCCACACACACATTTAAAGCAACTTACCCACACACACATAAAGTAACTTACCCACACAGACACACAAAGTAACTTACCCACACACACATAAAGTAACTTACCCACACACACATTTGAAGTAACTTACCCACACACACATAAAGTAACTTGCCCACACACACACACAAAGTAACTTACCCACACACACATAAAGTAACTTACCCACACACACATAAAGTAACTTACCCACACACACACATAAAGTAACTTACCCACACACACACATCAAGTAACTTACCCACACACACATAAAGTAACTTTCCCACACACATACATAAAGTAACTTACCCACACACACACAAAGTAACTTACCCACACACACACATAAAGTAACTTACCCACACACACACATTTAAAGTAACTTACCCACACTAACACATAAAGTAACTTACTCACATACACACATAAAGTAACTTACCCACACACACACACAATGTAACTTACCCACACACACACATAAAGTAACTTACTCACACACGCATAAAGTAACTTACCCACACACACACATAAAGTAACTTACCCACACACACATAAAGTAACTTACCCACACACACACAAAAAGTAACTTACCCACACACCCACATAAAGTAACTTACCCACACACACACACATAATGTAACTTACCCACACACACATTTAAAGCAACTTACCCACACACACACAAAAAGTAACTTAACAACACACACATTTAAAGTAACTTACCCACACACACATAAAGTAACTTAACCACACACACACACACAAAGTAACTTACCCACACACACATAAAGTAACTTACCCACACACACATAAAGTAATTTACCCACACACACACATAAAGTAACTTACCCACACACACACATAAAGTAACTTACCCACACACACATTTAAAGCAACTTACCCACACACACATTTAAAGTAACTTACCCACACACACACACAAAATAACTTACCCAGACACACACATAAAGTAACTTACCCACACACACATAAAGTAACTTACCCACACACACATAAAGTAACTTACCCACACACACATAATTAACTTACCCACACACACACATATAGTAACTAACCCACACACACATAAAGTAACTTACCCACACACACACATAAAGTAACTTACCCACACACACACATATAGTAACTAACCCACACACACATAAAGTAACTTACCCACACACACACATAAAGTAACTTACCCACACACACATAATTAACTTACCCACACACACACATAAAGTAGCTTACCCACACACACATTAAGTAACTTACCCACACACACACATGAAGTAACTTACCCACACACACACATGAAGTAACTTACCCACACACACATAAAGGAACTTACCCACACACACAAAAAAAGTAACTTACTCACACACACACATGAAGTAACTTACCCACACACATATAAAGTACCTTACCCACACATATACATATAATACTTAAAAAAGAAATTAGGAGATCAAGGAGGGGCCAAGAAATAACACTGGCGAGCAAAATAAAGGAAAATCCTAAGATGTTTTATAAGTATATTAAGGGTACGAGGATGACTTTGTAAAAAATAGGGCCCATTAGGGACAAAAATGGCAATCTGTGTGTGGAGCCGGCAGATGTAGGAGGGGTTCTAAATGAATTTTTTGCATCTGTTTTCACTATGGAGAAGGACGATGTAGACATAGAAATACGGCAGGGGGACTGTGATATACTCGAACATATTAACATCCCAGTGCGCAAAAAACTATCAGGAGACAAATTTATTTAACAGTTTTCTTTCATGGTCTCATTAACAATGGGTTTATCATGTCCAAAACCATAACATACAAGTCTGCCTTTGTTCTTCCGTTGCTCACGCTGCTACAAGAGTGCTAATTAACTTTGCCTGGCTATACCAGAATGCTTGTATGTTTACTTACTGGACTGGTTCCCAGAATGTCATTAACTGTTTAATTTCTTACAATCTGTACAGTTGCAGCACTTACAACCTGTGATGCCCTGTCATACGACCATTCATTTCAGGGATTCAGACAATTTTATAAATACTGCTTGTGCCCATTTTAAAAGAATGCCTTACTTTTCCAAACCTCTTTCAAATTCTAAGTCTTTTGGAAAGGCCAATGAACAAACTGCTTCAAAATTATGTTAACCTGAAGTCTTCCATATTTAGTAATTTTTACAGCAATAATTTATTTTTAATGGAAATTATTTCACTGCAAGAATTCAATCATCTCAATCAACATTGAAGAACCCTCAAAATCATAATTTTCTTACATATTCCAAACTGACAGACTACTCCCTCAAAATATTGTCATTGGGACTGCCCAGGTACTACTCATGTGGCCTAAAATGAAGCATTCCACTTGCCCAACTTTCCCATCTAAAGCCAAATCCAAGAGGAGCTCATTATTGTGTGTGGTGACATACCTGTCCATTGGTCATGGCTTTGGTCAGAGGCAAGACTGTGTTCTACATCACGTCCTAAGATATCGCCGTATTAGATCTGCTCATATCAATTTTTAGATGGCTAATATATTTTACACAGGAGGACAGTTCACCGGCTGATATGTACTTGAATTATACCCATCCTTTAAAATGCTTCCAAAGTTGTTTCTTTCAGAGTCCTTTGACGGAGTTTTGCGTGGAGCGTGCCTGTCGCCATAGGGTTCTCATTCACTGATATGACACGGGAGATAAACAGTTAACCAGAGTGCACTGAACAGCCTCAGGCTGCTATCCCAGTGTAACTGGTGCTTTCAGTTTGCCAAATGATAACTTTGGCCACTGTGAAGAGAAACAGATCTGTGACTGTCACAACCATTGAGGGACCACCATGATAAATGGAACATCCAAAAGGTTTTGATTAAGGCCCAAACCAATAAACGTCATGCTTGACAGCAATGGTCTACTATCCACACACCCATCCACTTGAGTGATAGAAATAACTGATATTATCATTATCAGCCTGTTGAGAAAGAAACGGGGTAGTCATTTTTTTGCTGCAGGGAACTCCAATATTTTTGTATCTTCCCTGAATAACATCCTACCCATTTTCTCCAAAATGCTGCTGACTCTAGTATCTAGCCCATCAGACTGTCCACTAAATCGAGCCCCTCCGTCATAAATTTCCATACAATTGTAGCTGAAAATGTTTTTCTAAATTTATTCTCAGGATGTGGGTGTCATTGGCATGGCTGGCATTTATTGCCCGTCTGTAGTTGCCCTGAGAAGGTGTTGGTGAGCCTGCTTGAACTGAAGGTAGCAGTTTGATACAATTGAGTAGCTTGCTGGACCACTTCAGAAGGCACTTAAGAGTCAACCATGTTGGTGTAGGACTGGAGTCACATATAGTCAGATAGGGGTAAGGATAACAGGTTTCCTTCCTAAAATATATTAGTCAACTAATTGGGTTTTTACCACAATCCGTCAGCTTCATGGTCATTTTTATGCTTTATTTTGAGATTTTAAAAAACTGGATTCAAGTTCTCAAACTCACATTTAAACACAACATTCTCTGGATTACTAGCCCAGGTACATAACCCCTCTAGATTACTAGTCCAGTAATATAACCAATGCACTACCGTACCCCTCTAGATTACTAGTCCAGTAATATAACCAATGCACTACCGTACCCCTCTAGATTACTAGTCCAGTAATATAACCAATGCACTACCGTACCCCTCTAGATTACTAGTCCAGTAATATAACCAATGCACTACCGTACCCCTCTAGATTACTAGTCCAGTAATATAACCAATGCACTACCGTACCCCTCTAGATTACTAGTCCAGTAATATAACCAATGCACTACCGTACCCCTCTAAGTTACTAGCCCAGTAATATAACCAATGCACTACCGTACCCCTCTAAGTTACTAGTCCAGTAACATAACTACTACGCTGTGGTAGTTGAACTACCTATTCAAAAAAAGGGGAGAGGGATAAACCCGACAATTACAGGCCAGACAGCCTAACATCGGTGATGGGGAAACTTTTAAAGACAATAATGTGGGACAAAATTAATTGGCACTTGGAAAAGTATGGGCTAATTAATGAAAGTCAGCACAGATGTGTTAAAGGAAAATCGTGTTTGACTAACTTGATTGAGTTCTTTGAAGAAGTAACGGAGAGGGTTGATGAGGGTAGTACGGTTGATGTTTTTCTTATGGACTTTCAAAAGGCATTTGATAAAGTACCACATAATATTCTTGTTAGCAAAATTAAAGCCCATGGGATAAAAGGGACAGTGGCAGCGTGGATACAAAATTGGCTATGGGTCAGAAATCAGAAAGTAGTGCTGAACAGTTGTTTTTCAGACTGGAGGGAAGTATACAGTGGTGTTCCCCAGGGGTCAGTATTAGGACCACTACTCTTTTTGATATATATTAATGACCTGGACTTGGGTTTAGAGAGTATAATTTCAAAGTTTGCAGGTGACATGAAACTCAGAAATGTAGTAAACAATGTGGAGGATAGTAACAGACTTCAGGGGGACATAGACAGACTGGTGAAATGGGCAGACACATGGCAGATGAAATTTAATGCAGAGAAGTGTCAAGTGATACATTTTGGTAGGAAGAATGAGGAGAGGCAATATAAACTAAATGGTACAATTTAAAAGGGGGTACAGGAACAAAGGGCACACGTATGCACATCTTTGAAGGTGGCAGGACAAGTTGAGAAGGCTGTTAAAAAAGCATATGGGATCCTGGCCTTTATTAATACAGACATAGAGTATAAAAGCAAGGAAGTTATGCTAAACCTTCATAAAACACTGGTTAGGTCTCAGCTGGAGTATTGTGTTCAATTCTGGGCACCACACTTTAGGAAGGATGTCAAGGGCTCAGAGAGAGAGTGCAGAAGAGATTTACTAGAATGGTACCAGGGATAATCATGTCTCACAAATTTGATTGAGTTTTTTGAAGGGGTAACCAAGAAGATAGATGAGGGCTCTGCAGTAAACGTGGTCTACATGAACTTTAGCAAAGCCTTTGACAAGGTACCGCATGGTAGGTTGTTACATAAGGTTAGATCTCACGGGATCCAAGGTGAGGTAGCCAATTGGATACAAAATTGGATTGACGGCAGAAGACAGAGGGTGGTTGTAGAGGGTTGTTTTTCAAACTGGAGGCCTGTGACCAGCGGTGTGCCTCAGGGATCGGTGCTGGGTCCGCTGTTATTTGTTATTTATATTAATGATTTGGATGAGAATTTAGGAGGCATGGTTAGTAAGTTTGCAGATGACACCAAGATTGGTGGCATTGTGGACAGTGAAGAAGGTTATCTAGGATTGCAACGGGATCTTGATAAATTGGGCCAGTGGGCCGATGAATGGCAGATGGAGTTTAATTTAGATAAATGTGAGATGATGCATTTTGGTAGATCAAATCGGGCCAGGACCTACTCCGTTAATGGTAGGGCGTTGGGGAGAGTTATAGAACAAAGAGATCTAGGAGTACAGGTTCATAGCTCCTTGAAAGTGGAGTCACAGGTGGATAGGGTGGTGAAGAAGGCATTCAGCATGCTTGGTTTCATTGGTCAGAACATTGAATACAGGAGTTGGGATGTCTTGTTGAAGTTGTACAAGACATTAGTTAGGCCACACTTGGAATACTGTGTACAGTTCTGGTCACCCTATTATAGAAAGGATATTATTAAACTAGAAAGAGTGCAGAAAAGATTTACTAGGATGCTACCGGGACTTGATGGTTTGACTTATAGGGAGAGGTTGGATAGGCTGAGACTTTTTTCCCTGGAGAGTAGGAGGTTTAGGGGTGATCTTATAGAAGTCTATAAAATAATGAGGGGCATAGATAAGGTCGATAGTCAAAATCTTTTCCCAAAGGTAGGGGAGCATATAACGAGGGGGCATAGATTTAAGGTGAGAGGGGAGAGATACAAAAGGGTCCAGAGGGGCAATTTTTTCACTCAAAGGGTGGTGAGTGTCTGGAACGAGCTGCCAGAGGCAGTAGTAGAGGCGGGTACAATTTTGTCTTTTAAAAAGCATTTGGACAGTTACATGGGTAAGATGGGTATAGAGGGATATGGGCCAAGTGCAGGCAACTGGGACTAGCTTAGTGGTATAAACTGGGCGACATGGACATGTTGGGCCGAAGGGCCTGTTTCCATGTTGTAAACTTCTATGATTCTATGATTCTATGATAAGAGACTTCAGTTATGTGGAGAGACTGGAGAAGCTGGAGTTGTTCTCCTTCGAACAGAGAAGGTTGGGGAGATTTGATAGAGGTGTTCAAAATCATAAGCAGTTTTGATAGAGTAAATAAGGAGAAACTGTTTCAAGTGGCAGAAGGACACAGATTTAAGGTGATTGGCAAAAGAGCCAGAGGTGATAATGAGGAAACATTTTTTTTACGTAATGAGTTGTAATGCACTGCCTGAAAGGGTGGGGAAAGCAGATTCAATTGTAACTTTCAGAAGGGAAATAGATAAATACTGAAGGGAAAAATTTACAGGGTTATGGGGAAAGAGCAGGGGAATGAGACTAATTGGATAGCTCTTTCAAAGTGCTGGTACAAGCACGATGGGCTGAATGGCCTCCTCCTCTGCTGTACCTACTATGATACTACTGTACCCGGTTGTTGATCACCAATGATCAATATCCAATGATAGATTCTGTATAATATACGAGAATACTCCTCTCATTATAAAACAATGTATGTCCTTCAACTCACTGTGATCAACACCAAGGGAAACTCAGTATATTAAAATAAAGCCCATTTTATCAGTTAAACATGTAGGATTTCAATTTGAAATAAATCAACTTACAAATAGGCTCTGTGCCAGGATAATAGTAAGTGAGGGAAATTAGCCAACTTGTGAGTGAACTCAGAGAAATCACTTATGCAGCCCAATGTCAGCTGAATTTATTTTCAGTAATTTACTTCTGTACTTTTCATATATTTCATCTGACCCCAAGAATTTAACCAAATAAATTCCAGTCGAACCATAAAACAAAATTAGATTTTCACCAGTTTGTGGAAGCCCATCTCCTTGGATTTCATTTAAAAATAGATGTCTTTAATGTGAAGAAAAACTATTTCCTTTATCTCTCACTATCGCATCCTCAGTCGCCAGCAGGGTTGGTAATGCAAACTGCGGAGGAGTTTGTGAAGGTAAAAAGGATAAGATGGAGAGTGGAACAGTTAAAAAAAAAATCAGGAAGAAATGAGCATAGTACAAAACAGGACACTGTAAGAGATATTTTTTAATAAGTTGGATGCTATTTAAAATGCAAAAGATATCTTAAAAGATTGTTTCTGTTCAGTTATACTTTACGAACATGAAGCCGAGGGGAATATCATCAGTTGAAAATGTGCAGGACGTACTTTAAATCCACACTTTGTTAGACAACTGTCTTCTCCCAGGAGAGCAGTCAATAATCAGAGCCCAGCTCGCCTGAGATGAAATGGACACAAATTAAAATTAAACCCACTGCATTCCTGGCTTATTTTGTTCCTCAGTTAGATAACTGAAAATAGAAAATTATTCACATTTCCTGTAGGGGATGAAAGTCTTCAAGACCTTTAGCAATAATAGACATGAAGTCAGCTATTTGCAAAAGGAAATTTCCAATAACAAATTTGCCTTTCAGGTTCTTTATTTAGCATCAGAAGGAACACTGTAGCAAGGCATGGCTTGCAGTGTAATTTTAATGCAGTTCTTACTCAGTTAATCAGTTCATGCTATCATTACTGGTGCTGAGATTGGGTAATCACGAACTATAAGGAATACATGTTTACAAATTTATTCAGAATCACTGACATGAACCAACAATAACCCGATCATTAGGCCACACTCCTGTACTCTTTACAAGTTATGTACTTACGTTTACATTTTGCCGGAATGTGACAGCAGTAATAATTTTTTCCACTGGGGAGCAAATGTTTATTTATCAGCCTAGATTACTTATACACAAGCAACTGCATCATTTATTAATCACTGGTATGACTCTACCAATGGATCCATTATGGCTGAATTCAGCATTCTAACAGAACTATTATAAAAATAACTGAATTTACTTCAAACAAAGAGTTTGCAGCAAAGATAATTTTTAAAAGTGGCTTCTGAAAAATTCAATCACATCATGTTAATTCTTTCAGGACTGACTTGGCATTGACTAATCATGGTGCCCGACTGAGTGCACTCTCATCTCCATCTACGAACACATCCCTCACCATGTTGTCAACATTGGATCTCCTGGAGCCCGCTCTGATCCAGAGGTTGCGGCCATTCTCCCCAGCCCATTTCCTAGGGTCAGGGTCACGGTCAGGATTAGGGTCAACATCATATTGAAGGAGGGAGCCAGAGCCCATTGAAGTCCCTGCCTCAGATGGAGGGGAGAAAGGGGGAGACTTGTTGTGCCGCAACACAGCGTAGTCAGCAGTGCTAGCTGAAGAGGCTTTTTTTGAAAAATTCATTCTCAGAATGTGAGCATCGCTAGCAATGCCAGCATTTATTGCCCATCCCTAGTTGCATTCAACTGAGTACTTGCTTGGCCACTTCAGAAGGCAGTTAAGAGTCAACCACATTGGATACAAACTCAGAAACTTTAAAGGTTTTAAAATGTCTGTTTTGAGTAATGCGATCGATCACACTGCAATCGATTGCCTTAGTTAAAGCCGTCATTTACTTTTGAACCCCTCCCCCCTAAGCAATATTGGATGCCAGAAACATACCAGCATTTAAAGGATGCAGTTAATAGGATATACGTCAAAATGTGTCATCCCATTATTTGCATCCTATTAAATTTTGACCAAGCATATTTGGGCGGGTGTATTATACATCTGAATTCACTTGTGGTGGAAACCCCAAAAGTTGCATCAGGGAGTGGGGACATGATGGTATGGGATTCCTGCCTGAATTTCCCCCCACACACTCCCAGGCTGCACCTTTTTACCAGTGTAAACGCTGAGGAAATTAGGGGCCCATTTGTCTCGATGGCACGTGCACTCCCAGCTACGACTACTGCTTGATTACACTCTCAAAAATGAACACTCCTTATCCATATTCCCATCGCCAATGATGAAATGCTCCCCTGCATGTTTGTAGCTCCAAGTATGAACACTCACTGGCCATACTCTAAATTCCAAATCTAAACATTTCCTGACTGTACCCCTATTCCCAGCCACACATGTTTCATAACTAAACCATGAACTCCCCTTGGTCACATTCTCATCCCAGGCAATGAAAAGGACCCGATTGTAAACATTTTTGGCCCCATTACTACCCTGAACACAAAGACAATACACTGCCTCCTCTCTGCCCCGACTGTGACCGTTTCTAACCACACTGACGTTGTAAACAGGTAATCCATCATTCAATGTGGAATCATAAATCCCCCAAAATCCAAGTCGCTTGTCCTTCCTATTTTCTCATCACTTATCCGGAACTTCCCTTGGGATTATGGCAGTGGTTAGGAGAACATCAGTATTATATTTTAAAAAGAAATGAAACCTTATGATATTTTATGTTAAATACCCCAAACTGAGCTAATAAAAGCAAATGTTTGTCCTTTTCACAGCTCCTCCAAACATAACTTTTCAGATCCATTTGGATTTCCAATTTGAGCCATCACTTGTTAAGGGTAATTACATTGGCTTGTTAAATGTGTGACATCCTGATATTTATTGAACAAATTATTGCAGAACAAATTATGATATCATATATGGTCCATAGATATGATTTAAAAATAATTACATCCTCTAAGCTGCTTTATCATTATCTAGTCTGTCACAAAGTAGCATTGGTCTTTGTGTTCTATTCATTTGAAACAATTGCAGACCCCTGAGACAGATTCCGGGGAGTTAAGTTTAGTTACTTATGTCTCCAATTAATATAAGATGTTAAAAATCAGCTTGCATCCTGCACTCTAGTGCTCAGAGTTCCACTTCATGTACAAGCTGAATTCCAAACAGTGGGGCTAGTCCACAGAATATAATACAATCTCCATGGGTTTGATAAATACTACTGTAGTGAGACTGATTTGGTTCCCTGCAGCCTAAACCATTAAGGATCTGCCAGGTTCGTTCAAGGTGTATCCAGCAAAATAACTCAATCAGATTATTGCAGACATTTGGGCAAACTCATTGATTTTTCCGTGCTAAATGTCTTTGGCTGAAATGAGATCCTGTAATGACTTAGGGCAGTTGGTCTATTTCCAGACAACAGTTTCACCTTGGGTTGTTAAGTTCCTTCAGTGAAGTCCATAGCCCATCAAGGGTAAAGTCATGCTCCAGTTTCCATCTGTGATCATTTTATATTAAACATTCATTTCCTCTACCATGCTTCCTGAAGTGGTATTTAAATGTGCATCTTATGCTAGTAGCTGAATTTATAACACATAAATGGATTAAGTACAATAATCAACTGTAAAAAAAACATTCTCTATACTGTGCTGGGTCTAAGAAATTAAAGATGAATATATTGTTCCAATTTACTAGGACACCTTCTTTTAACTTGAAATGTTATTAAAAATGTTCCCACTCTTACCCCTCACGAGCACACACCAATTTATCATTCAATCTCTTTGGTACCCATGATCCATCTTTATATTATTCCCTATATTGTCAGGCATGGCTCAGTCGGTAGCACTGTCGCCTCTGCATCAGTAGATTGTGGATTCATAGTCCCACTCCAGAGACTTGAACACAAATTCCAGACTGAGACTCCAGTGCAGTGCTGTGGAAGTGCTGCACTGTCTGGGGTGCCGTCTTTCAGATGAGACGTGAAACCGAGCCCCGTCTGCCCTCCCAGGTAGATGTAAAAAAATCCCATGACACTATTTCGAAGAAGAGCAGGGGAGTTCACCCCTGTGTCCTGGCCAATATTTATCCTTCAACCAACATCACTAAAGCAGATTATCTGGTCATTATCACATTGTTGTGTGTGGGACCTTGCTGTATGCAATATGGCTGCAGTGACAACAGTGACAACACTTCAAAAGTACTTTGTTGGCTGTAAAATGCTTTGGGATGTCCTAAGGTTGTGAAAGACGCTATATAAATGCAAATTTTTCTTTCTTCTTTCTGTTCTTGGGTAAAGGTGAATCTCGACATTAAATGTCAGTACGTTATGTGGCCATTCCTCCTCACTTAATCTTAATGTGTATTTTTTATTGGATTGATCTAATGTAGTATTCTTGTCACTTCAGGAACAAAAACTCTTTAACATATTTTTTAATGTCTAATTTAGTGCCATAATACTCGCGTTTCATCACCTTCTCTCGCTCGAAGCGAAAATATAAATTCTAGGCCAGTGACTTAAAAAAGAATAAAGTAGCAATTTGGGCACTTTGATAGATCACATGAACCCTCAAAAACTCAGCATAGAGAAATAACATTCTAAACCGTGTGGAGGTAGGGGAAAGCCAAAAGGTTTCTCCCGATATTACAACAGTGACTACATTTCAGAAGAAAGTACTTCATTGGCTTTGAGATGTCCTGAAGTTGTGAAATGCGCGATATAAATCCAATTTCTTTCTTTTACGTAAAAAAAAACTTATTTATTAAGGCACAATAACTCCCTATGTAATGTTGAAAATAGTGTTTGCTTCATGTCTAAACAGTAGAGTGACACAGAAAGCAGGAGTGATTCTAGTTGAGAGATTTAGTAATTTTAACATAAAAAGGGAGCCAGAGGGAGAAACAGAGATGTTACTTCTGCTCACATTTTAGTGAGAATTTCCGTACCTGAGGTGTTGAGTACACAACGTGACAGGAAACATTTACACTACAGGTTTAGTATCGTGAGAAGAGGCTTCGGTTTGTAGCTTTTCATAACAGTCATAATAAAGTTGAGAATATAAAAAGTCAGAACAACAAAGGGGAAAAACCATGACATGTTGGCAATAATCCCCAAATATGAATGAGGTGGATTATAAAGCATCTAATATTGTAACACCAATATGAGATGTGCAATCTTATAAGAATAGTCAAAATCATTCTGAAACAAGTGAGATTCATAGATTACAATTACAACAGAAAGCAGGTGAAGAAAGCCGAGCCCAGTAGGTTGGGCTAGATCAGGATCAGCATATGGTTAGGGTGTTCGAAGTTAGGGTGAATGATCAGAAGAACCCCAAGGAAGTTCTACCCCAGTGTGTTTAATGATAGTGTGATGGTTAGATATAAACTTTAATAGAAGCATAACTGCATTTCCTTATTTCCGTTTCTCCCCTGATTTATATGCTTTTACTGTATTGCTGGGCTTTTTCACAATATTTTCTCTCTTGTTCAACCTCGCATTCCATAAGCAGTCTGAATGTTTTATAATCCTAATTCACCGTGGTGTATGGTTAGTGTACTATGGTTTAACAATTAACCCCTAATCATAGACCAATGCTTGCAGGCTAAAACTACTTGGTTAAGTTTATTTGTAGTTGGTTGATGCTAAATAGCCTGTGGGCTAGATTTGGGCTGCACCATAATTTTCCACTATGCTTTCATCAAATATTGACATGCATCAGCCTGCAAACAAACACTGCCTAATTAACCATTTCCCATCATTCTGATGGCATTTTTCTGCTTATGCATTGTAGCAAACAGAACGAGCACCAAGATCAAAAGATTCCCACATCAGTTATCTCTGTCCCTTGTCTGAGTTAAATGGCCAACTTATTACCTATTTCTTAGGTTTCCGGAAGTTCTATTTTGCATTCTCATGTACTATTTGCTGTATTTTTCTTGATTCATCAGTTGGGCTTGTTGGGTGTGGCTCCATTTTCTGCATTTGTATGCTTTTGCCCCATCAATATTTTTCTTCATTATTCTTGGATTCTGCTGGCTTTGATGTGGTACTTTGCAAAGAGGTGAGCACGAGTGCTCCTCTGGGGAGTTTGAGCGCGCTGCATAATTCAGAAGTTTGTGAGGAGCCAACAAACGCAGGTGCAACAAACCCAGAGGTCTTTTGGCCACACCTGTCACCACCATGGGACCTGTACTGGACATGTCAGAGAGTCCTAACCATTTCACCAGACAGACTGTCACAGCACTGCGCTGTCTGCTGTACAATGATCTGCACATACCAACTCGATCAGGGAGACCTTTCCCTGTGGTAATCAAAGCCACGACAACATGAAATTTTCATGCTACTAGACCCTTCCAAATGACCCACGGAGAAATCTGTCACATCAGACAGTCTGCAGTACCACATGTATCAGGGATGTGACAACCTCATTGTTTGCAAAGAAAGAAGCATTGGAGTTGCTTTTTCCAATTTCAGGGTCAGAATTCATCCATATTTGGTGCTGCTCCGAGGATTTCTATCCCTCCAAAAAGAGGTTTAAAAAAGCTAGCAAAATGGGAGAAAAAGCCAATTTTGCACTTGATAAAGTGTAAAGATAATCAGTGTTGAACTAATGCAAATTCTGCAGCTGTACAATCAAATCAAAAAGTGAGTATTCAACTCCAAGTCAAGTCTAGTTCGTGAGCTTAATGAAAGGGCAAATTGCATCAGCACAGCAGTGAAGAGTGCAGATGGGAAAGTCCAAGGTGCCCAGAATTGAGCTCTAAAGAGGGATTCAGTACAAATTAAGTTCAAGGTGAGAACAATATAAAAATTATTTCACAATGAATTGAGTTACCTACTGTATGCACAGCAATGCACAGAGCCGTTAAGGTATTCATAGTGGTTTACTTGGCTATGGGCTGGTGTATGTGATTGCATGAGAGGGCATAGTTTGATGTATATCTGTTTTGCCCATCTGTAGTCTTCCTGCCTAACTCTGTGCATGAGGGAGGGAGTCAACATATTTGGAAACATTTTCAGTTTTGCTTACATGTCTAACAATCAAAGGGACAGATGAGGATGTGAAAGAGGTGGGGACATGGAACGAATCCTCGAGACAGAACTTGAAGCTGAGAAAGTTTGGCCTGGACAAGTGGAAGCTCATCTCCTTAGCAAAGTTCTTGGGATCAGAAAACTTTGTTCCAATTCATCACAAATCTTTGACGACAACAGGAGTCAGTGATGAGGGCGGGTCATCAATTTAAAATGGTCAGTCACTAAGAGAGCGAGGAGAGTGGATGGGAGACATTTCTCTATAGAGGATTATTGGAGCATGGAATGATTTGCTTAAAGGGAATGGTTGAGGCAGAGACCATTACATCCATTGAGGGAAAAGTTAGTAAACATTTGAAGCAGAGGAAGATACAGGACCAAGGGGAGAGGATGGGGCAGTGGTGGGACGTGGGTGGAAAGGCTGTGCTGTGACGGTTTAGACTGCAGGTAGATATATCTACCGATGGTTGTTTTCTGCAGCACTTCTGTTGAAGAGCTGGGCTGACACTGACTAGATCAAAAAAAATCACTCTGCATTTAAATTCTTAGGCAAGTAGTGATCTATTACCATTACTCTATTCATGTGTATCAGAGAACACGGATACAAAACAAATATATATTTATTTAAAAAATCAGACTCATCATCCTCATGGATCCTGTGAATAAATCTGAGCTAACAGAACATTAGATCATGGATAGATTTGTTCCAATTCATTATAATGTACAAAATTGATTTGAACTCCTGAAGCTCCTTCAAGTAATGCAGTACAAAAGAAAAGGGAGCTGTGACCCTTTAGCAATAACAATTCTTGTTATGTGAGTATATTATGTTATTAAAAGGAACTATCATAGAATGTTAACAAAAAAAGTCAATAAAACTGGCCATAAAAACTCATACAGGGTATGAAGTTAAAATGGAGTATGTGCCAGTGTAGCAAATCACCAAATAAGTGATAAAGCAGGTCAATGTGGAGTGACTTCCAATAATGCACAGTGTTTGTTGCGAGAAAGGTTCTGACAGTAAGAATACTTTATGGACATTAATTGCATTCAATGGGCCCGATATTAGGAGGGCGGCAGGCTCGCAGCGGGGGGTCGACTGGGCACGTGGGTAACGCGCCCGGTGAAATCGGGGTGCTCTGCACGCAATCGCAGGCTAATTGCAGCCACTTACCTTTGCTTCCGGGTTTCGCGCTAGAAAGCTGCGCAGAGGGCGGCTGTCAGCTGGAGGAGCCCTATTTAAAGGGGCAGTCCTCCACTGACTGATGCTGCAGAAAATAGGAAAAATTACAGCATGGAGCAGCCCAGGGGGAAGGCTGCTCCCAGGTTTAATGATGCCTCACTCCAGGTATTATTGGATGGGGTGAGGAGGAGGGGGAGGATAGAGATCTTCCCCCCAGCGGGCGGGAGGAAGCAGCCTGCCTCTGCCACCAAGAAGGCCTGGCTCGAGGTGGCAGAGGAGGTCACCTGCACCACCAACATACCATGCACCTGCATACAGTGTAGGAGGCGCTCCAATGACCTAAGTAGGTCAGCCGAAGTGAGTACACTTACTCATTCCCCTACACTCCGTCTGAAACATCACCGCCCCCACCCCACATCTCCTTCTGCACTGCCAACACTACTCTGTAACATCACCCCTCACACCCACTCAAAACTCATCCTCGTCTTACCTGCACTTACTCACTTCGCCAGTACTCATCCCACCACTACCACTCAACCCAATCCTCATACAATCTCATGGCTCTATCTCATACTCACCCTCTCGTGCATCTCTTTCTCGGTCAGCCTCACTCAACCTGCCACTACCTGTGCTGCAGCCACAGGGCATGCATCACATATGTGGAGTAGGAAGCGTAAGGCAAACGTGTCGTGAGCATGAAGGGGATGCACAAGGGTGTTTGAGGGTTTGTCATGGTTTTTACTTCTATTTAATTTCTGATCAACTCACATTACATATTATATTGTCACCACTACTGCCACGTCTTTGCGAATCTTGTCTGGTTTGTGCAATAATGCCCTTTCCTGAGGATCACAATGAAGACCCACAACTGATGCCACCCATTGTGTCACTGCAGAGAGGGTGTAGGTGTATTTTCAGGGCTCTTTTGTGCAGACGACTGAGAGACATCGGCGATGTCCCTGGTGGCACCCTGGAAGGACGCGGAGGAGAAGTTGTTGAGGGCAGTGGTGACTTTGACTGCGACAGGTAAGAAGATGGTGCTCGGGCCAGCCGGGAGCAGCTCGGCATGAAGGAGGCTGCAGATGTCCACGACTACATGTCGAGTGACTCTGAGCCTCCGTGTGCACTGCTGCTCAGAGAGGTCCAGGAAGCTGAGCCTCGGTCTGTAGACCCTGTGGCGAGGGTAGTGCCTTCTGCGACGCATCTCTCTCTGCTGTTGCCCTCCCTCCTGCTGTGCAGGTGGATGTGTCTCAGCACTGTGTTGTGGAGCTCCACGTGTCAGAGGTGGACGGCGTGGCCGGTGAGGCTGGTGATGCTGTTTGTCCTCTGAGGAGGTCATGACTGCAGCTACGGCGGCCCCCATCCGGAAGATGTACATCTGAGGGGGTCCGCAAGGTAGGTAAATGTGTCTGGACACCGGGGTAAGTGTGCAAGTTGGTTAATTTTATTGTTAGGAGGAGGGTGGTGGAGGCCAAACTTTGTCCAAAGTGACAGAGTGGCCTCCTGCAATGAGTGAGGGTCTCCCCCCACCACCTGTCAAATAGACCTTTGCAGCTGCCACAGGCTGATGGCTGCAACACGTCCATTTGAACTGGGAGTGTTTCCCCCAGTACGGGAAACAGTCCCAGTTGTTTGGAAAATCCCACACCACCTAAAATATCATGTTAATCAGGTCTGTTAACGACCTGAAGTACGTAAATAATTACCTCAAGTGGCATCCCACCGGCTTTAATTGGCGGCGGGAGTCCCACATGCGGGGGCTGCGCGCGCATGTCAGCGCGTCACTGGGGAACCCTGAAGTGGGCGGGTTGGAGCCGGGCTCCGGACCTGCCCCGGGAATCCCCGATTTTCGCAGCCCCCCCGCCACAAACGCTCAGGGGTGCAAAAATTGTGCCCAATGTTGCAAATTGGAGAAGGTGCAGTATCAAAGTAGGTACAGGTATGGCACAGGAGAAGGCCGTTCGGCCCATCGTGCCTGTGCCAGCTCTTTGAAAGATCTATCCAATTGGTCTCACTCCCCTGCTCTTTCCACATACCCCTGTATTTTCTTTTCCCTTCAAGTATTTATCAAATTCCCTTTTGAAAGTTACTATTGTACCTGCTTCCACTACCCTTTCAGGCAGTGCATTCCAGATCATTACAACTTGCTACATAAAAAATGTTCCCTCATGTCGCATCTGGCTCTTTGCCGATCACCTAGAGGTGATATATTTTGGTAGGAAGAATGAGAAGAGGCAATATAAACTAAAGGGCACAATTCTAAGAGGGGTACAGGAACAGAGAGATCTGGGGGTATATGTACACAAATCATTGAAGGTGGCAGGGCAGGTTGAAAAAGCAGTTAAAAAAGCATATGGGATCCTGGGCTTTATAAATAGAGGCATAGAGTACAAAAGCAAGGAAGTCATGATGAACCTTTATAAAACACTGGTTCGGCCACAACTGGAGTATTGTGTCCAGTTCTGGGCACCGCACTTTAGGAAGTATGTGAAGGCCTTATAGAGGGTGCAGAAGAGATTTACTAGAATGATTCCAGGGATGAGGGACTTCAGTTACGTGGGTTGTTCTCCTTGGAACAGAGAAGGTTGAGAGGAGATTTGATAGAGGTGTTCAAAATCATGAAGGGTCTAGACAGAGTAGATAGAGAAAAACTGTTCCCATTGGCGGAAGGGTCAAGAACCAGAGGACATGGATTTAAGGTGATTGGCAAAAGAACCAAAGATGACAAGAGGAAAATCTTTTTTACACAGCGAGTGGTTAGGATCTGGAATGCACTGCCCGAGGGAGTGGTGGAGGCAGATTCAATCATGGCCTTCAAAAGGGGACTGGATAAGTACTTGAAAGGAAAGAATTTGCAGGGCTACGGGGACAGGGCGGGGGAGTGAGACTAGCTGGATTGCTCGTGCATAATGCTGGCACGGACTTGATGGGCCAAATGTCCTCCTTCTGTGCTGTAACCTTTCTATGATTCTATGATTTGCCTCCACAAGAAGATCTCCTTTTTTGTTCCTAATTGGTTCCACCCTTCCTTTGACTACCCTTTTACCATTCATATGTTTATAAAAGACTTTTGTGTTCTCTTTTATGTTAGCTGCTAATCTATTCTCATACTCTCTCTTTGGCCCTCTTATTCCCTGTTTAGATCTCCTCTGTACTTTCTGTATTCAGCCTGGTTCTCTACTGCATCATGAACTTTACATTCATCATAAGCCTCCTTTTTCTGCTTCATTTTAATCTCTATATCTTTAGTCATCCAGGGTACTTTAGCTTTAATATCCCTTCCTTTCCCCCTGGTAAGAATGTGTTTACTCTGTAACTGTACCGACTCCACCTTGAAGGCCTCCCATTGTTCAATTTTTAAAAATTCGTTCATGGGATGTGGGCGTCGCTGGCAAGGCTGGCATCCCTAATTGCCCATCCCTAATTGCCCTTGAGAAGGTGGTGATGAGCCGCCTTCTTGAACCGCTGTGATCCGTGTGGTGAAGGTTCTCCCACAGTGCTGTTAGGAAGGGAGTTCCAGGATTTTGACCCAGCGACGATGAAGGAACGGCGATATATTTCCAAGTCGGGATGGTGTGTGATTTGGAGGGGAACGTGCAGGTGGTGTTGTTCCCATGTCCCTGCTGTCCTTGTCCTTCTAGATGGTAGAGGTCGTGGGTTTGGGAGGTGCTGTCGAAAAAGCCTTGGCGAGTTGCTGCAGTGCATCCTGTAGATGGTACACACTGCAGCCACGGTGCGCCGGTGGTGGAGGGGGTGAATGTTTAGGGTGGTGGATGGGGTGCCAAAGAAGCAGGCTGCTTTGTTCTGGATGGTGTCGAGCTTCTTGAGTGTTGTTGGAGCTGCACTCATCCAGGCAAGTGGAGAGAGTTCCATCACACTCCTGACTTGTGCCTTGTAGGTGTTGGAAAGGCTTTGGGGAGTTAGGAGGTGAGTCACTCGCCGCAGAATACCCAGCCTCTGACCTGCTCTTGTAGCCACAGTATTTATATGGCTGGTCCAGTTCAGTTTCTGGTCAATGGTGACCCCCAGGATGTTGATAGTGGGGGATTCGGCGATGGTAATGCCGTTGAATGTCAAGGGGAGGTGGTTAGACTCTCTCTTGTTGGAGATGATCGTTGCCTGGCACTTGTCTGGCGCGAATGTTATTTGCCACTTATCAGCCCAAGCCTGGATGTTGTCCAGGTCTTGCTGCATGCGGGCACAGACTGCTTCATTACTGTTTTGCCTGCCAATTTTTGATTCTAATCCACCTGGGCAAGATCCCTTTTTAATTCACTAAAAATTAAGTATTTTCACATTTGATTGTTCCTTGTCCTTTTCCATAACTATTCTAAACCTAATGATATTATGATCACTGTTCCCCAAATGCTCCCCCACTGAAACATGCTCCACCTGCCCCATTTTATTCCCTAGAACTCGTTGGGATGAAAACACACTATTCCAGAAAGTTCTCTTGTATACATTTCAGAAATTCCAACTCCTCTTTGCCCTTTACACTGTTACTATCCCAGTCTATATTGGGATAATTGAAGTCCCCCATTATCACTACTCTATAATTCTTGCATCTGTCTGTAATTTGTCTGCAAATGTTCTCCTCTATCTTTTTCCCACTATTTTTTTGGCCTACAGTATACACCCAGTTGGGTAATAGCTCCTCTATTGTTCCTTAATTCTAACCAAATAGATTCTATCTTTGACCCCTCAACTACATCATCCCTTTCCAGTGCTATAATAGTTTATTTGAACAGTATTGTCACTCCCCCACTCCTTTCTTTCCTTCCCTATGTTTCCTGAATACCTTGTAGCCAGGAATATTAAGTACCCAATCCTCCCCTTCTTTGAGCCAGGTCTCTGTTATTGCCACTATATCATGGTCCCATGTGTCGACTTGAGCCTGCAGCTCACCAACCTTATTTACCATGCTACGTGCATTTACACACATGCACTCCAACCTCATCTGAGACTACCTTGCATTTGCCCCCTGTCTGACCCTTCCTATTTCTGAACTATCCTTTACTCTAGTGCTATTTGTCCCTCCCAGTCCTCTGTGCACCTTGTTTCTCCTCTCTCATGTTTCATCCTGGTGCCCACCCCCCCGCCAAATTAGTTTAAACCCGTCCCACAGCTCTGGTTAAACTCCCCGCAAGGACATTGGCCCCAGCTCTGTTGAGGTGCAACCCGTCCATCTTGAACAGATCCCCCCTGCTCCAGAATTGGTCCCAATTCCCCAGGAATCTGAAGCCCTCCCTCCTGCACCGTTTCTCCAGCCACGCATTAACCTGTCTTATCCTACTATTCCTATACTCACGGGTGGGTGGCACGGGGAGTAATCCAGAGATTACGACCTTTGAGGTCCTGCTTTTTAACTTTCTCCCTAGTTCCTGAAACTCTGACTGCAGGACCTCAACCCTTTTCCTTCCTATGTCATTGGTTCCCACATGGACCACGACTTCTGGCTGTTCCTCTTCCCTCCTCAAAATGTTCTGCACCCTTTCAGTGATGTCCTTTACCCTGGCATCAGGGAGGCAACATATCATGCGGGACTCACATTGGTGATTGCAGAAACGGCAGTCTATCCCCCTGACTGCCTAATCCCCTATAACAACAGTATTTCTTTTGCCCCCCCGAGTCTCCCATGTTGCCGTGGATTTGCTTCTGACTGCACACCCTCGAGGTGTCAACGCCCTCACTGGTATTCAACACTGAATACCGGTTTGTCAGTGCCGCACTCCCAGGGGACTCCTGCACTGCCTGCCTGTTCCTCCTACTCTGTCTGGTGGTCACCCACTCCCTCTCCATCTGACCACTCTGTAGTTGCAGGGTGACCACCTCCTGAAACGTGCTATCAATGAAACTCTCAGCTTCCTGTATACACTGTAGTGACGCCAGCCGCCCCTCAAGCTCAGAAACTCAGAGCTCGAGCTCGAGCAGTTGGCGGCACTTCCTGCACATGTGGTTTTCCAGGACACACAAAGTGATCTGGAGTTCTCACATGGCACAGGATGAGCATACGATGGGCCACAGCTGTCCTGCCAGGTTAGCTAGTTATTTAAACTGTTTGTTTAGCTTTAAGGCAATTTACTGTTTATCTAACACCAAAACACTAACCACTGAAAAACACTAACCAACCACTAAAGTCACTAACCATTAAGAACAATAACCATTAAAAACACTAACCAATGAACTAAATACTTACTGACATACCCTCAGCGCTCCTCCTTGTTTTGTGACGCCACTTTTAACTTTTTCTTGATCTTTTTGATTCCTGCCGCTTCTCCCGAACTGTATATCCCACTCAGCCTCCTCTCCCGAACTGTATATCCCACTCAGCCTCCTCTCCCGAACTGTATATCCCACTCAGCCTCCTCTCCCGAACTGTATATCCCACTCAGCCTCCTCTCCCGAACTGTATATCCCACTCAGCCTCCTCTCCCGAACTGTATATCCCACTCAGCCTCCTCTCCCGAACTGTATATCCCACTCAGCCTCCTCTCCCGAACTGTATATCCCACTCAGCCTCCTCTCCCGAACTGTATATCCCACTCAGCCTCCTCTCCCGAACTGTATAGCCCAATCAGCCGCCTCTCCCGAACTGTATATCCCACTCAGCCGCCTCTCCCGAACTGTATACCCCACTCAGCCTCCTCTCCCGAACTGTATATCCCATTCAGCCGTCTCTCCCGAACTGTATATCCCACTCAGCCGTCTCTCCCGAACTGTATATCCCAATCAGCCGCCTCTCCCGAACTGTATATCCCACTCAGCCGCCTCTCCCGAACTGTATACCCCACTCAGCCGTCTCTCCCGAACTGTATACCCCACTCAGCCGTCTCTCCCGAACTGTATATCCCACTCAGCCTCCTCTCCCGAACTGTATATCCCACTCAGCCGCCTCTCCCGAACTGTATATCCCACTCAGCCTCCTCTCCCGAACTGTATATCCCACTCAGCCTCCTCTCCCGAACTGTATATCCCAATCAGCCGCCTCTCCCGAACTGTATATCCCACTCAGCCGCCTCTCCCGAACTGTATACCCCACTCAGCCGTCTCTCCCGAACTGTATACCCCACTCAGCCTCCTCTCCCGAACTGTATATCCCACTCAGCCGTCTCTCCCGAACTGTATATCCCACTCAGCCGTCTCTCCCGAACTGTATATCCCAATCAGCCGCCTCTCCCGAACTGTATACCCCACTCAGCCGTCTCTCCCGAACTGTATACCCCACTCAGCCGCCTTTCCCGAACTGTATATCCCACTCAGCTGCCTCTCCCGAACTTTATACTCCACTCAGCTGCCTCTCCCGAACTGTATATCCCACTAAGCTGCCTCTCCCGAACTGTATACCCCACTCAGCCGCCTCTCCCGAACTGTATATCCCACTCAGCCTCCTCTCCCGAACTGTATATCCCACTCAGCCTCCTCTCCCGAACTGTATATCCCACTCAGCCGCCTCTCCCAAACTGTATATCCCACTCAGCCGCCTCTCCCAAACTGTATATCCCACTCAGCCGCCTCTCCCGAACTGTATATCCCACTCAGCCGCCTCTCCCAAACTGTATATCCCACTCAGCCGCCTCTCCCAAACTGTATATCCCACTCAGCCGCCTCTCCCGAACTGTATATCCCACTCAGCCGCCTCTCCCAAACTGTATATCCCACTCAGCCGCCTCTCCCGAACTTTATACTCCACTCAGCCGCCTCTCCCGAACTTTATACTCCACTCAGCCTCCTCTCCCGAACTTTATAATCCACTCAGCCTCCTCTCCCAAACATTATACTCCACTCAGCCTCCTCTCCCAAACATTATACTCCACTCAGCCTCCTCTCCCGAACTTTATACTCCACTCAGCTGCCTCTCCCTTTCACGGGCTCCTCCATTACGTCGTCTGTGAGATCACTTTTGCGAGTTTTATCAGATGGGAATAATAAGCCCAGTTCCATAACAGATAAAAGTTTGCAGAAGGGAGAACTGGACTGTTTCAGTGAACAAGCTGTCGTCTACATTAAATTGAGACAAGCAAAAGATTTACATGCTTAAAACATTGCACACAGAAGGCGAGGTGGCAGCAGAGGAGCACCAACAAGGTGAAAGGAGGGCCAGAACAGGATTTACCACTGGGTACAGGACCCACAGTTTCTCACTCTATGGACACTGCCTTTAAAAGTTGCTCCTGTGTTGGATTTTGAGATACAACCCAAGTGTGCTGCATGCCAAGTTCTTTGGGCAAGATCGTCCTTTGCATGTAGCCGATTCAAAGTAGGATAAGAACATAAGAACATAAGAAATAGGAGCAGGAGTAGGCCAATTGGCCCCTCGAGCCTGCTCCGCCATTCAATAAGATCATGGCTGATCTGATCCTAACCTCAAATCTAAATTCATGTCTAATTTCCTGCCCGGTCCCCGTAACCCCTAATTCCCTTTACTTCTCGGAAACTGTCTATTTCTGTTTTAAATTTATTTAATGATGTAGCTTCCACAGCTTCCTGGGGCAGCAAATTCCACAGACCTACCACCCTCTGAGTGAAGAAGTTTCCCCTCATCTCAGTTTTGAAAGAGCAGCCCCTTATTCTAAGATTATGCCCCCTAGTTCTAGTTTCACCCATCTTTGGGAACATCCTTACCGCATCCACCCGATCAAGACCCTTCACAATCTTATATGTTTCAATAAGATCGCCTCTCATTCTTCTGAACTCCAATGAGTAGAGTCCCAATCTACTCAACCTCTCCTCATATGTCCGCCCCCTCATCCCCGGGATTAACCGAGTGAACCTTCTTTGTACTGCCTCGGGAGCAAGTATGTCTTTTCTTAAGTATGGAGACCAAAACTGTATGCAGTATTCCAGGTGCGGTCTCACCAATACCTTATATAACTGCAGCAATACCTCCCTGTTTTTATATTCTATCCCCCTAGCAATAAACGCCAACATTCCTTATGTTGCAAAACTGAGCACTGTTGCACTCACTCCTTGGACAAGCACAACTCCCATTGTTTGCTGCGATCCCAAAATTGGGGCTAATTAGTCGACTCTTTTGGCACCACCACAACTTCCTATTTTAGATTGAACTGCAGCCCTTTAAGAGGTGCTCCCTTGTAGAATTCTACAATCCCCAATCAAGTGTGCTGCAGGCCAAGTTTCCTGAGCGAGGTTTTCCGGTGTCTGCAGAAAATACGGGGCAGTGTTTGCATCACAGTCGGTGGAGGTGCGCCTGGCTATTTGACCAGTGCTGTTCTATTCTCACTCAGCGTTGACATATCTGAGGGATTATCAATTCAAAAGGACACATCATTTAATCATCTTTTTCTGTACTTCTTATGACCCCAAGTTCCTAATTGGATATATATTCGACGGGTAAAGGTTGCAAGTCAGAATTGCTAAATAATAATGCAGAGAAGCTAATGAGTTTAAAAGTTACACCACTGGATTTTTTGTAATGAGTTGAAAAGTGCTAGACAAAGGTTCATCTCCAGCTGCGGAAAGACATTATAAAGAGAAATGGTGAGTTCAAGAGCTCTAAATCAAGTGAGATGTGAATGGGAAAGACTGGCAGATTCCAGTTTGGAATTTTACTCAGGTTTTGGAAATGAATATATTCGAATTTGCAAGTTTGAGAGCAATTTTTTTTAAATTACCCCAGAGCTGACAAAAATAACTCGCTCGCAACTCTTGGTAAAAAACATCTAACTGAAGGGCTTATTGTGAACCAAAGTGGTGTTTTGAGCCCAGCTGATAGCGTGCTTTAGAAATCGCTGCCCTGCCGCAGTGTAAAGGATATACAGCCACACCAGGTGTGAGGGTCAAGTGTCTCTGGAGGTCCATCTGGTGAAAGGTGATCGAGTCAAGTTTTACGGGCTAATTTGTGATTTATTTTTTAAGAAACGTTACGGGCTTGTTTTGTGATGCCTTTTATATGCCGGGGCATATTATGGGATAGCTGAGAAACTGTCATGGTCCTGTATCTCAGAGAATTTTTTTTTTAACAGTAATGTGCCTTGTGCTCAACAACCAGATCACCCATAGCAGACAGATAAATTCACACAGCGACAGTCCTATTCTGAGTTGCACACTGACAAATTCATTATCGCGACTGCCAGGTCAGGCTGTTAATTTTCTCTTCCTCAGCAGGTAAATGAATCTTCTATCTTACTGGTTAAATGTCTGTTTTTTTTTTCCTTTCCAGCTGGTTATTTTGGTAGATTTCTACTTTCATGATTTCTTAATCATAGCGCACAAAACCTATCTCCCCAACTTCATTCCACCAAAAGACGGGAGGAGAGAAACAAAAGAGAGAGAGAAAGAATCAGAAGAGAAGGAGAGCGAGTGAGAGAGAGTGACAGACAGAAGAGAAAGGGACAGAGATAAAGTGAATGGGGAGAGAGAGAGAGAGAAAAAGAGGAGGGAGAGGCAGAGAGACAGACAGAAGGGAAGAGAGAAAAACCAGAAGAGAAGGAGAGCAAAACAAATAGAATCAGAAGTGGGTGACGAGGAGAAAATCAGAAATGAAGAAGAGGGAGAAAATGAAAGCAAGGGATAGACAGATAGAAGTGACACAGGGGTAGAGAAATGGAAGTGAAGGAGGGAGAGAGACAATTTGAAATGATGGAGGGATAGAGACAGACATGAAGGGATGGGCACCCCGAATTCTGCTGGAGCAAAATTATCTATTTTTTATATTCTACACCCATGTTTACTGGTGACTCACTTTTACAACCTAAACCTTGCCAATAAATATAAAGTTAAATTTGGTGAGAACCCACACAGCCAGCAGGACCCCACATCCAGCTAGACACGGGCAATCTGCACACGACTCTCTGCCCAATGAACGGACTGTCATGGCCACAGATCCTGCCATTTTGTTCTGATCTCAGCCAGCTGTGTACAAGGCTCCGCCAATGGTCTTGGGATCTCGCCAAATTGATCCCATAATCTAAAACACCCAGTTCAGTACTTCCCGAAACGTTTTACCTTATTTTACAACCGGCTCCATGAAAGAACGCTCACACCTTTTAGCTAAGGACACGGATACCAGGAAACCTGAAAACACTGGGGGCAGAGCATTCAATGCCCCATGCCACCCTGGGACCTTGCACATAGTGGGTGGTGTATTGGTAAACAATGGGCAGTATGTCCAGGATTTTCTGATACATAGCCTGTGAGTCTCCTTTTCACTTGCTTCGACCTTAAATTCCTCCTTCCCTTCCGTTTTTCTCTTTCTCTTTTTCCTTTTCTCTCACACCTCCTTCGCTTCATTGCTTATCATATCCTTCCCTTCCCCAGCTCTCACCTTCTCTTCTATTTTCTTAGCTCCTTCTTAGTAGTATCATGGTAACATAGTAAGGCACAGCACAGAAAGAGGCCATTTGTCCCATCGTGCCTGTGTAGGCTCTTTGAAAGAGCTATCCAATTAGTCCCACTCTCCCGCTCTTTCCCCATAGCCCTGTGAATTTTTTCCCTTCAAGTATTTATCCAATTCCCTTTTGAAAGTTACTATTGAATCTGCTTCCACCACCCTTTCAGGCAGTGCATTCCAGTGCTGCGTAAAAAAATGTTTCCTCATATCACCTCTGGTTCTTTTGCCAACCACCTTAAAGAAGCTGCTGTCTCTCTTTCACACTGCCTTACATTTGAGTAGATTTATTATTGTAGTATTTGTTTCACCACCTTGGGTATGACCTGAATGATTAAAAATCAAATGACTGAGTCAGTGGAGGCGGTTAATTCCCTGAACCCGAGAACAGGAGAAGGTTGATTTGCTTGCTTTAAATGTCCAGTGCCCACATCAGTTTCTCACTCCAATCCCATGAAAGGAACCCCTCCCACTTTTCACTCCAATCCCATTAAAGGAACACCCTCCCACTTTTCACTCCAATCCCATTAAAGGAACACCCTCCCACTTTTCACACCAATCCTATTAACAGGAACGCCCTCCCACTTTTCACTCCAATCCCATAAAGGAACCCCCTCCCACTTTTCACTCCAATCCCATTAAAGGAACGCCCTCCCACTTTTCACTCCAATCCCATTAAAGGAACACCCTCCCACTTTTCACTCCAATCCCATTAAAGGAACACCCTCCCACTTTTCACACCAATCCTATTAACAGGAACGCCCTCCCACTTTTCACTCCAATCCCATAAAGGAACCCCCTCCCACTTTTCACTCCAATCCCATTAAGGGAACGCCTCCCACTATTCACTCCAATCCCATTAAGGGAACGCCTCCCACTTTTCACTCCTATCCCATTAAAGGAACCCCCTCCCACTTTTCACTCCAATCCCATTAAAGGAACACCCTCCCACTTTTCACACCAATCCTATTAACAGGAACACCTCACACTTTTCACTCCAATTCCATAAAGGAACCCCCTCCCACTTTTCACAAAAATCCCATTAACAGGAACACCCTCCCACTTTTCACTCCAATCCCATTAAGGGAACGCCTCCCACTTTTCACTCCTATCCCATTAAAGGAACACCCTCCCACTTTTCACTCCAATCCCATTAACAGGAACGCCCTCCCACTTTTCACTCCAATTCCATAAAGGAACCCCCTCCCACTTTTCACAAAAATCCCATTAACAGGAACACCCTCCCACTTTTCACTCCAATCCCATTAAGGGAACGCCTCCCACTTTTCACTCCTATCCCATTAAAGGAACCCCCTCCCACTTTTCACTCCAATCCCATTAAAGGAACGCCTCCCACTTTTCACTCCTATCCCATTAAAGGAACCCCCCCTCCCACTTTTCACTCCAATCCCATTAAAGGAACCCCTCCCATTTTTCACTCCAATCCCATTAAAGGAACCCCCTCCCACTTTTCACTCCAATCCCATTAAAGAAATGCCCTCCCACTTTTCACTCCAATCCCATTAACAGGAACACCCTCCCACTTTTCACTCCTTTCCCATTAAAGGAACACCCTCCCACTTTTCACTCCAATCCCATTAAAGGAAACCCCCTCCCACTTTTCACTCCAATCCCATTAAAGGAACACTCTCCCACTTTTCACTCCAATCCCATTAAAGGAACATCCTCCCACTTTTCACTCCAATCCCATTAAAGGAACCCCTCCCACTTTTCACTCCAATCCCATTAAAGGAACACCCTCCCACTTTTCACTCTATTCCCATTAAAGGAACACCCTCCCACTTTTCACTCCAATCCCATTAAAGGAACACCCTCCCACTTTTCACTCCAATCCCATTAAAGGAACACCCTCCCACTTTTCACTCCAATCCCATTAACGGAAGACCCTCCCACTTTCACTCCAATCTCATTAAAGGAACATCCTCCCACTTCTCACTCCAATCCCATTAAAGGAACTCCCTCCCACTTTTCACTCCAATCCCTTTAAAGGAACACCCTCCTACTTTTCACTCCAATCCCTTTAAAGGAAAATCCTCCCACTTTTCACTCCAATCCCATTAAAGGAACACCCTCCCACTTTTCACTCCAATCCCATTAAAGGAACCCCTCCCACTTTTCACTCCAATCCCATTAAAGGAACCCCTCGCACTTTTCACTCCATTCCCATTAAAGGAACCCCTCCCACTTTTCACTCCAATCCCATTAAAGGAACACCCTCCCACTTTTCACACCAATCATATTAACAGGAACGCCCTCCCACTTTTCACTCCAATTCCATAAAGGAACCCCCTCCCACTTTTCACAAAAATCCCATTAACAGGAACACCCTCCCACTTTTCACTCCAATCCCATTAAGGGAACGCCTCCCACTTTTCACTCCAATTCCATAAAGGAACCCCCTCCCACTTTTCACAAAAATCCCATTAACAGGAACACCCTCCCACTTTTCACTCCAATCCCATTAAGGGAACGCCTCCCACTTTTCACTCCTATCCCATTAAAGGAACCCCCTCCCACTTTTCACTCCAATCCCATTAAAGGAACACCCTCCCACTTTTCACTCCAATCCCATTAAAGGAACCCCTCCCACTTTTCACTCCAATCCCATTAAAGGAACCCCTCGCACTTTTCACTCCATTCCCATTAAAGGAACCCCTCCCATTTTTCACTCCAATCCCATTAAAGGAACCCCCTCCCGCTTTTCACTCCAATCCCATTAAAGAAACCCCCTCCCACTTTTCACTCCAATCCCATTAAAGGAACCCCCTCCCACTTTTCACTCCAATCCCATTAACAGGAACACCCTCCCACTTTTCACTCCTTTCCCATTAAAGGAACACCCTCCCACTTTTCACTCCAATCCCATTAAAGGAAACCCCCTCCCACTTTTCACTCCAATCCCATTAAAGGAACACTCTCCCACTTTTCACTCCAATCCCATTAAAGGAACATCCTCCCACTTTTCACTCCAATCCCATTAAAGGAACCCCTCCCACTTTTCACTCCAATCCCATTAAAGGAACACCCTCCCACTTTTCACTCTATTCCCATTAAAGGAACACCCTCCCACTTTTCACTCCAATCCCATTAAAGGAACACCCTCCCACTTTTCACTCCAATCCCATTAAAGGAACGCCTCCCACTTTTCACTCCAATCCCATTAAAGGAACACCCTCCCACTTTTCACTCCAATCCCATTAAAGGAACACCCTCCCACTTTTCACTCCAATCCCATTAAAGGAACACCCTCCCACTTTTCACTCCAATCCCATTAAAGGAACACCCTCCCACTTTTCACTCCAATCCCATTAACGGAAGACCCTCCCACTTTCACTCCAATCTCATTAAAGGAACATCCTCCCACTTCTCACTCCAATCCCATTAAAGGAACTCCCTCCCACTTTTCACTCCAATCCCTTTAAAGGAACACCCTCCTACTTTTCACTCCAATCCCTTTAAAGGAAAATCCTCCCACTTTTCACTCCAATCCCATTAAAGGAACTCCCTCCCACTTTTCACTCCAATCCCTTTAAAGGAACACCCTCCTACTTTTCACTCCAATCCCTTTAAAGGAACATCCTCCCACTTCTCACTCCAATCCCATTAAAGGAACTCCCTCCCACTTTTCACTCCAATCCCTTTAAAGGAACACCCTCCTACTTTTCACTCCAATCCCTTTAAAGGAAAATCCTCCCACTTTTCACTCCAATCCCTTTAAAGGAACGCCCTCCCACTTTTCACTCCAATCCCATTAACAGGAACCCCCCGCCCACTTTTCTCTCCAATCCCATTAAAGGAACGCCCTCCCACTTTTCACACCAATCCCATTAAAGGAACCCCCTCCCACTTTTCACACCAATCCCATTAACAGGAACCCCCTCCCACTTTTCACTCCAATCCCATTAAATGAACACCTCCCACTTTTCACACCAATCCCATTAAAGGAACGCCCTCCCACTTTTTACTCCAATCCCATTAAAGGAACACCCTCCCACTTTTCACACCAATCCCATTAACAGGAACGCCCTCCCACTTTTCACACCAATCCCATTAAAGGAACCTCCTCCCACTTTTCACTCCAATCCCATTAACAGGAACCCCCTCCCACTTTTCACTCCAATCCCATTAAAGGAACACCCTCCCACTTTTCACTCCAATCCCTTTAAGGGAACCCCCTCCCACTTTTCACTCCAATCCCATTAAAGGAGCCCCCTCCCACTTTTCACTCCAATCCCATTAAAGTAACCCCCCTCCCACTTTTCACTCCAATCCCATTAAAGGAACCCCCTCCTACTTTTCATTTCCTGCTCACATTTGAAAATATCTCTGTATTTAATATCCCAATGATTAGTAAACTTGGATTAGCCGTTTGACAATTGATTAAAATGTACAAGTTTTGAATCATTAGTTGGGACATTCTTGGGACTGATTGTTGTCAGGAACCCCCACGCTCGAACAGATGATACGAACCAAAGATCATCAAATAACACTAAATATAGTTCATTGTATGTGTGTTGTGAGCATCACTATTTAATCCATAGCGTCTCATCGCTTCGGAGCATACCCATTGTTAGTTGGAGTGATCTAGTCTCCAATAAAGAGTAATTTGGAAGTTATCTACTTGCTTTTTATTGTCCCCTTTTATTATTGTGTGATTTTTTATTATTAATGGACCTTTGCAAAACTCCTCTTCATAATTCCCATTAGGCCAAAGAGTAATGTTATACTTTGGTGGAGGAGGTTTGGAACAATATGGATCATGTTAAAAACTAGAATTGGTTTTAAATTGAATATCCCAGTAATTGCAGGAGCTTGGTAGTGTGATGGTAAATTGCTTGCCTTAGCATCTCTGGTTAACAGCTCATTGCCGCAATAGGGAATGAAGTTCCTACACGCTACCTCTGGTTTGTTGGGAATCGAGCTTTTGGTTTCAGGCTTTGTTATTTTACAGACATTGACAGATTTTCAAATGAGCCTATTGCACTAGTTATCCCCTTTTAACAGCTGTCAAATGCAGATAGGCTGCGCAGATGAGGAGATTGGAAAAGTGGAACTCAAATTGGACTGATCTAATTAGGGCTGAGATTGCTTTCAACGGACATGCACAAATCAGCACCTTCTAATCACAAAGTGTGCAGTTCACCCAAAAGCAATTCACTAAGAAAAACTGGATCAATTTTCACACGTAACAATTTGATCATTTCCTCAGGACATTCTTTCCAAAAGTAGATGATGTGTGCTGAAGAGATATTAGCGTCTGTAGGTAAAGGAGCTGCCAAGCCTAAGTCAATTGATTCAGTTCAAGAGGAACCAGGGTAAGACCATTAAAACTAATAGCAAAATGGATCATTAATTCCCTCTTCCTCCACACACACACCCCTTATATTGTATATTTTATGTTTGTGCAGAAAAAAGTCTTGTGCCTAGCATCACGTTTCACACATCCCATGTAAAAGTGTCAAAAAGAAAGCCAGTCATTGCCTGCTGATTTTTCTGAGGTGGGGGGTAATTATAACCCCCAATAACGGGTGGGTTGGGCTCAGTTGGGCAAAAAATAGTTTGTTTTTGGAGCAGGACCACATCCCGAATCTTGAAGCTTTTGAATGCCACATAAACCTGGAAGTCCCATTCCCACCTAAAGCCAGCGGGCCGATATTTAAAGGGGCGATGTACCTCATTGAAATAGTTGAGGCATTTCATTCTTTGTGTATTACAAATGTAAAATGAATTTTACCTTACCTGTTCGGGTTTCCCATCGCTTCTGATTCACGTCAGGTGAAAGCAGGTGGGAAGGGCCGGATCCATGAGGTGAGTGCCTTTATTGCACTGCTTGTGGGCCCGGAGGAGAAGGAGTGCTTCATCCAGGACCAACAAGCTTAGCTGGCCAACAGGACCCCTGCGATCGGCTGACCCACCCCGGCCCATAGTGGTCTCCCGATGCTGATGGTCGACCTTCTCCAAAGCCCACCAGATATCGTCCACATCCCCCCACCTCCACTCCACCCCAAATTTCTTCCACAGCCCACGATCTCTCCCTCCTCTCCACTTCATGGCTCCTTTCCCTCCTGATAGGCAGCCAGCCTGTCAATCTCGCTGCCTGCTGTTGTGGGAAACGCAGAAGCACAAATACTTACCTTCAATTGCCCTCACTTGACTTCCGGGATCCCTATGCAAAAATATATGAACGCACTGGGTTCCTGGCTCCGAGCTAAAATCATGCCCGTGGTCTCTCCTGAAGGGAAGGAGCTGGGGATTTACAGACAGCTCCCAATCGACAGAAAATCCCCTCAACAACTGACCTAACGACATGCTTATTTAGACAGCAGTATCTGAGCTGTGCGTCAGGGGGACAAATCAGGTTAAGTGCAGCTCCATTGAAGAAGTTAAACATCACCTGCTCCAGAGCCCAGAGCACCTGTGAGGAAACCCACAGCCGAACAGCGAGTAATAACATAGTAAAAGCTTTGAGACACATTGGGGTAGAAATTCGTCTGGTCCCAAGGCCGGCCCAAAATTGGGCCACGTTAACACTTCGTGTGCGAGTTCCTGCTGCTTGTTGTGCCTCCAAAAGCAGTTTGTGCATTTGAGGAGTATGAATATCGGCCCACTTGCCTCTCCTGCAAAGGCCTGAGGTAAGTCCTGGGGTGGGGGGGGGATGACCACGATGACTGTGGAGCCAGAGATGAGGGGTAAGGGAGCACTCCTGTTCTTTCTGGCACCATAGGAACAGTTTTAAAAAAAACTAACCTTACCTTTAGTTGGCGGCCTAGTTTCAACAATTCCAAACCTAGCTTCCTGCTACTCCTCAACCCCATCCTCCCAGGCTCTATGCCCTAAAACTTCTTCCCAACCCCACTTGGAGTGCCATCAATCCCACCCCTGTCCACTTGTCCTTGATAGGTTTACATTTTGAGTCAATATCTGCTAAACCTGCTTTGTTCAAATGTTGAACCGATTATAAAAACACTTTACTGCTATCCGCTTATCCTGATTGGCTCAAATTCCCCAGGATCGCATTAAAGCACTATCTCCACATGTACTTACCACACTTTCTCACCACATCTCTCACAAGTTTCTGTCCTCTCCTCCTTAATATGGGAAAGGCCATTGGGGGTCCATTGGTCACTACATAAAAGTTTGTTAGTTATAAACTGAAGGTCAGGTCACCAAGAGTAACACCTCACTGTCTAATATAATTTAGTAAGGAGTCGCACAACACCAGGTTATAGTCCAACAGCTTTATTTGAAATCACAAGCTTTCGGAGCTTTGCTCCTTCGTCAGGTCCACAATATAATTTAGATTCCATTTTAATTCCAAAGATGCTCCCTATTATCCTATTGGTTTCAAATTACTGTTCATTGCCCGCCCCAGTAATCAATAATCAGTGCCAATTTCTTACTCCTCTCCCAGATCAGCGTTGTTATCCGACAGTCATTTCCAGACCCAATTTCCATCTTCAGATGGTCCTGGTCCTTGAGTTCAATCTATAGAACCAAGGCTTGCTGATGAACAGTCTCTGGATCCTTTTGGAAGTTAACATCAATCGATCTTTTCCACAGTCCATGGTCTCTGCTGGTGGTTTCCTACAGCTTCTGACTTGAACCTAGGTTCTTTTTTTTCCATGAGCCCAGTTAATAGTTCTTACCCATCACTGCGTCCTACACAGAGACAATAATTGTTGCTGTGTTAGTGGTGAGAGCACCTGCGATATACTTTAACAATGTATATTGCACAAAAACTCAAATATATTTTTATTTATATTTAGTTAGGTGACAATCAGGGTAGTATGGGAGTGCTGGGCATTAGGACACTAACAGTCAGGGTCTTGCAGTGAGAATCCCTGTCTACTTTGCTCCTGATATAAACAGTACCCTGTGCATCATCTCCTTGCAGAGAGAGGCAATGTCAAAGGGGACAGTCATATCTGGTGACCTTAGTGCCTTGTGGCAGCCAGGTACAAAGACTATTGGTGGGACTCTGAGAATAGCCCAACAACCCAACACCCTTGGCTACGTACTAATACGTCAATTTTCTTTCGAGACTTTAAACACAGGTCATTTTCTGTTAGTGCTATGGTGCAGATACATAACAGCTGCAAAATCAGAATGAGACAGAGAATTCATACACGGTGCCATGTGGAGTGGGGGAGAGAGGCAGTCTGGGGTTTTGTGTTAAGGAAACAGTTTTCATTGTAGCAGCGAGCTTGTTCTGGATGGAGAGGGATTAATCTTTGCAATAACACATTAAGCCACATCCATCAAAATAAGGTCTGATGCTTCTGCTTGGGGACAGGCCTCTAAATTAATTAATCTAATCTACGTGGCAAGTAAATTGTTCACAGCGTAGTATCTGACCTGCTTTGAACAGCCTAATTTCTATATGCTTAAATAAACTTATTCTTTTCACTACAAATAGGTCCTGCTCTGCACTGGGGATAGGGATCTGGTGATGAAAGAGGCCAGGCAGTTGAAGTTGGCCCAACATCAAAGTAGGGTCGTCCACCCTCCAGGATTGTCTTGGAGTCTCCAAGAACGAAAGACTCATCTCCAGGACCCCAGTAACCCAGGGAGGGAAATCACTGGGGCAGCGAAAAGAGAACTGTGTGTTTTTTTGTTTCATTTTCTGTGAACACATTTGTTTATTGGTTATAAAAAATATTGGAGATGGCGAGAAAAGGACTGCTTGACCCCCGACAGTCAAGAATCATCCAATCGGCTAACGAAGAGTCTGTTTGCTTTCCAATCGGCACCGGAAAGCGGTGCACCGTGAGGATGGACATGTCAGGCGACCAATGGCAGGGGCCTGGGGGCAGGCCCTTGGAGGCTTGAGGTCATGCAACGAAATCTTCAGGAATTCGTCCAATTAGCGCTGGTAACACTACATCCAAGCGAACCCCCACCCCACTTCCCCCACAACTGCATATAAATATAGCAGTTCTGTTGGTCATGGTTTAGCTATCAGGTTTAATTTAATTCAGAATCAGGATTAAATGCCTTAGGCTGCATTTACACTGCAGCTGTATTGTTGGTGTGGAGCTGTTTCACTTTGCACCGATGCCATGAAATTGTATTATAAATCTGGAGTGAGGGCTGGCCTCCAAAATGGAGCAGTGCTCCCTCTTTCAAGCGGGACTTCACTTTCGACTCAAAGTGAGGTAGGGCCCATCGGGGCAAATGTGGCGGAACAGAAACCCCACCCGCCCACGCCCAAGGTCATGGACCCCCATCCTAAATTACAGGGATGGGGCCATTTCTGTGATAGGAGAGGCCGCCACTGCCTAAAAGTGCATCCTACCTGCTCATGGGTCCTCCAGAGACCTGGCCCGAGCCAAAGTAAACTCGCAGAAGAAAATTTCAGCTCTGAAGGGAGCCATTTGCAGATACAATAAAGTCAATCGGCCCCCATCCAAATGTTCTCCCTTTGCAGGCAAAAGCTGTTGATTTAGGAGGGGATCGATTAACTTTGCAGCATGCGGGTTCTCAGCTGGAGAGAGTTCTGCAGCTTTATAAGGGCATTGGTTGCAATCCCCAGGGTAGCCCAGAATTTCTCCCCAGACATGCAGCTTTGACTATAGAGGAGGTCAGGTGAATCATTTCCTGTTTCATCCCTCCCCCCTCCCCCCTCCCCCCTCCAATCCCACCACAGACATGGCCACTGGCAAGAAACGAGGTGAAATCCCAGCAGAACCACCAAATTCCACCAATCCACCGGGTCTTCAGCTTTGTCCTGGATCAAATTTCGGGCCCTGCAGCTTTATTGTTCGTGCAAAGTGAAACAGCAGACACTCAATATACAAGAGAATCCCGTTTCTATATTGTTCTCGTATGACGCGACTGCACCTATCTATCATGAATTTAAATGGTGTGGGATGTTAAAGACACTGTATCAATACGATTTGTTGTTGAGTTGAATAACTACTATAACATTGGAGGTAATTTTCAGCTTCGTCCGCTCTTTATAGAACCTGCCAAATTTTTGTTCTATTGATTTCAATAAAACAAAGAAACGTGGGTTTTACAATAGTTGATCGATTTGCTCCCTCCCGCCAGGTTATTGTCAGGGCGGGAAAATAGGAAATTATTCCAATATCTACCAAATGGTCACTGATACTACGGGGGAAAATATTGGATAAGGGCCATTATTGGGCGTCGGTAGCGTGATGTGCTATTACCCCACGCCCAATGACCCCTCCGCAGGCAGGATGCAAGTTTCAGCCCACCCCAGGAATTATCTGCAATCAGCGTTCGATTCCGGGCCTTGCATGTGGAATCAATGCAATTCGCATTTTCCACCACTAGAGGGAGCTCAATCTCTTAAAGGGAGGATGTTTCTCAGAAATCTCTTAAAGGTAGCTGGTACCTGTTATTTGCTGAAAAGAACAGTCTACTGAGTGCACGGAGTCTGAACAGAGATCAGACATCGCACATGTAAAACACAGACGCAGGTCCCATCCCTATGTTTACACACTGATGAGTTATGTTAAAATATTGAATAAAGGTTGTGCACTACTAAATCCCACATCCTCCAATCTGCACCCCAGACCTCACCAATCTGCCAATCTGAGTTGGTACCAGGCCTGCGAGAGTGCATGCACCACGGTTCTCTGCTGATGCATTAGAGACATTGGTGCAAGAGGTGGACAGAAGGAGGGACATCCTTTATCCGCCGGGGGAAGGCGGCAGCGGGGGGAGGAGGCCCTCCAGACATATATCCAAAAGGCAGTGGGAGGCAGCGGGGGATGAAGTCAATGCCAGGCGCACAGCATCATGGACATGGATGCAGTGCAGGAAGAAGTTCAATGCTTTGACATGAGTGGTCAAGGTGAGTGAGGTCAACTGTCACGTGGCGTCTCCTACCAACTGCACCACACACTACACCCCCCATCACCCACCTACCAATAAACTCTTTCCATCAGTACTCTTCCATCCAGATGCTTCCTCTCACCCTTACACATTACCACTGTTTCAAGCCGCCCACCCACAACTCACAGGCCACACACACTAGCAGCTATTCAACCATGACAGGCACATCACCCAGACACACGTCCTGCTTTCTTGCAGGAGAAGGTGGTGCATATCAGGAGGCAACAAGTGGCAGTGGCATTTACCCCCTCGAGCCTGTTCCACCATTCAATGAGATCATGACGGACCTGTGACCTAACTCCATATACCCGCCTTAGCCCCATATCCCTTAATACCCTTGGTTCACAGAAATCTATCAATCTCAGATTTAACATTCATAAGTGAGCTAGTATCAATTGCTGTCTGCAGAAGAGCGTTCCAAACGTCTCCCACCCTTTGCGTGTAGAAGCATTTCTTAACTTCACTCCTGCACGTCCTGGCTCTAAATGTTAGGCTATGTCCCTGCGTCCTAGTATTCAAGTATAGGAGACCTCCAAAAACAGTTACAAATGTTTTGGCAGCCAGAGGAAATAATCCAGCCACTAACCTGTAAATCCTGCATGGTCCCTTTAAATAGCACTGGTGGGGGGTCCTCCAGGCACTCTAAGACACGTTCAGATGGTTGGGGTTAAGACTCTGTGTTGAGTTGAGCGTTAATTCCCAAAATGGTGTTTATCACTTTAAATCAGCGTTGTACACTGATTGAAGCCATTTTCGCCCTACTTTACATGATTCCAGCGTTCGTTATCTGCGCCTGCGCTAACTCCTATACCAAGATGGCGTTCTGGCACAAGTCACGCAGGAAATGTGCGTGAGCATCCAAGACGCCATCTTGAATGTCGGAGAGGCCGTGTAGCGCTGAAGCAATGGGCGCTACACGGCCCAATTTAGCGCCCTATGTCGATTGAGCCTCTTGTCCATGGTATAATTTCACTCCTGTGATCTTAAATCCTAATGCTTGGCTCACTTTTTAAAAAATCTTGAATTACACTGCAGACCTAATCCTAGACTGCTGGGCTACCAAATCTTGACTGTAATAATTTACCAAATAAGGCAAAATAGACATTGGGATTGTTAAAAATATAATTAGAAGCCTTGATGGCCGAATTAATCGATTAGGATTTCAACACTGGCTCAGTGGTAGCACTCTTACTTCTGAGTCAGAAGGTCATGGGTTCAAGTTACGCGCCAGAGACTTGAGCACATAATCTAGGCTGAAACACAAGTGCAGTACTGAGGGAGTGCTGCACTGTCGGAGGTGCCGTCTTTCAGATAAGAAGTTAAACCGAGGCCCTGTCTGCCCTCTCGGGTAGATGTAAAAGATCCCATGGCAGTATTTTGAAGAAGAGTAGGGGAGTTTTCCCCAGTGTCCTGGCCAATATTTATCCCTCAGTGAACACCACTATAAAACAGATGATCTGGTCACTTTGCTGTTTGTGCGACCAACTGTGAGCAAACTGGCTGCTGTGTTTCCTAAATTACAACAGTGAGTATACTTCAAAAGTACTTCATTGGCTGTAAGATGCTTCAGAGCATCATGTGGTTGTGAAATGCGCGATAGAAATGCAGGTTCTTTCTTTCTTTCGAGGGACGAGCTTCGAAGACTGAATGGCCCTTTTTTCATTCTTGCCTTTTCTTGTGTCTGTTGTCTATGTGACCTTGGCTGTGGTTGGACAGTAAAGTATGGGATAACTTAATAGTAAGAGACAGTGCCTGCATGATAGCCTCTGGATCATTACAATCGCTCCATTGCTCTACTGTTCCTCACTCCGGCCGAGCTCGAGTCTTTGGCCTTTGATGTGCTTCTCAATCTTTTATTAGAACATTAAATGCCAACACGCTCTGATCAAGTACACATTGATCTCGAATCACTGAATTAAAATCGCCTCATTCTGTGACCCTATTCAAGTCTTCTTTATGATAGTTAAGAATTTTACATGCATCAAATTTTCTTGTCAATGCCAGTTGATTTTTGATTTTTCAACCTGCAATTAAAAAAAGTTTGAAATCTATGAGGGACTAGTGTTTGAGGATTAGAATAAAGTCCTTTCATCTCCACAGCCTGACTTCAATCCAAGTCCAAATAGATGGGGTAACAACCACCTGAATGGTTGATGGGTGTTTTGGTGTCTGGAAGGCTGTTTCCAGTGGGGATCTGCAGGGCTCAGTACTACTTCCCTTGATTTTTGTGGTATATATTAATGATTTAGACCTAAATGTAGGAGGCGTGATTAAGAAGTTTACTGATGATACAAAAATTGGCTGTGAGGTTGATGGTGAGGAGGAAAGCTGTAGACTACAGGAAGATATCAATGGACTGGTCAGGTGGGCAGAAAAGTGGCAAATGGAATTCAATCCAGAGAAGTGTGAGGTAATGCATTTGGGGAGGACAAACAAGGCAAGGGAATACACAATAAATGGGAGGATACTGAGAGGTGTAGAGGAACAAAGGGACCTTGGAGTGCATGTCCACAGATCCCTGAAGGTAGCAGGGCAAGCAGATAAGGTGGTTAAGAAGGCATGCGGGATACTTTCCTTTTTTAGCCGAGGCATAGAATATAAGAGCAGGGAGGTTATGCCGAAACTGTATAAAATACTAATTAGGCCACAGCTTGAGTACTGCATACAGTTTTGGTCATCACATTACAGGAAAGATATGATTGCACTGGAGAAGGTTCAGAGGAGATTTACAAGGATGTTACCAGGACTGGTGAATTTTAGCTATGAGGAAAGATTGGACAGGCTGGGTTTGTTTCATTGGAACAGAGGAGGCTGAGGGGAGATTTAATTGAGGTGTATAAAATTATGAGGGGCCAAGATAGAGTGGATAGGAAGGACTTACTTCCCCAAGCAGAGAGGTCAAAACCAGGGGGCATAGATTTAAAGTAATTAGTAGAAGGATTAGAGGGGAGCTGAGGAGATTTTTTTCACCCAGAGAGTGGTGGGCGTCTGGAAATCACTATCTGAAAGGGTGGTAGAGGCAGAAACCCTCAACTCATTTAAAAAGTACTTGGACGTACACTTGAAATGTTGTAACCTACAAGGCTACGGACCAAGAGCTGCAAAGTGGGATTAGGCTAGATAGTCCTTTCTCGGCCAGCACGGACATGATGGGCCAAATGGCCTCCTTCTGTGCCGTAACTTTCTATGATTCTATGATTCTATGAACTATCTCCCTCTGATTGTTGTAATGTTTACAGCTCGCTCCCAGCAGACACCAGTCCACAATACTAAACTGCCCATAATTTAACACTAAATCAGTGAAAGCTCAGAGACCATTAGGAGCGATGATATGGGAAGTAGAAATGTCACACTGATGCAATGGGGAATGTTTGATCTAAGGCTGGGTTTGAGAAACATAAGGAGTGCTTGAACTTTGCATAATCGTAAAATGAGCTTCACCAACCAAGGGATTCAGAGAGAAAAAATACTTTTTTTTAATTTTCAACACTATCAAGACATCTTTTTGATGACCAGAGACAGTAAAAAATGACATTTAGCAACTGGTAAGTAAATTTAGGACCCTTGAAGGGTGCGTAATTTCCCTGTAACCCCAGATACTACAGTTTAAGGGAATTTAATCCCCAACTTTTCATTACCACATGAGGATTGCAGCTCCAAAAAATTCAATGTAAAGTCAAACTTATGTTAACTATGTCTTGCTCAATATTTGGGTTCGAGGAGGAAAAAGTTCACTGAAGCAAGCAAATTGGATGACGAGAATGGATAAACTCTACCAAATGGCCCAGTGACACAAAGATATGATTTACAATCAGCAGCAAATAATCTAAATGATACAGGGTGAGAATATCCACCTTTATGGTACAGCACTAGAACGATGGAAAATGGAGGGATCAGTGACTTTAATTATAAATCATAATTCTGTTCAATTAGTAGAAAGACCTTTGCACAACAGATACAGGAAGCACAACGAGAATTTCATTTAAAAGTTTTTTGTAGTGTATTACTGTGGGAACAGAAAACCAGTATGTTCTGTTAAGTGGGATTTAATGCTGTGTAACAATTTGAAAGGTTTTTGAAGGCAAACGTCTGTATTGCCATGTGATTGTCTGAAAGGTTCTAGTAACCAGGTCAGTGAGACAATCAGTCTGCCTGCACTATCTAAAGAAGGACTTAAGAAACAACTTGCTCTGTAACACTATAGAATTATTTTTTTGAAAGGCACATCAGAGTTTATAAGTTAGCATTGTTTATAAGAATTCTTATAGCAGCTTATCAACATGAGCATTCTTGGAATCCAAAACGTAAAGTTTTCAAACTCAGAACTTAACCATGTCTTTATTTTCAACAAAAATAAATGCAATTCAATACTCATTGGATCAAAACCGACTTTATCAGAAATTCTCTCAGGCTCACAGCATAAAGAAATATGATTAAAATACAGACTAATGATGAATGTACACCACATTCATACTGCGCTAAACACTCAAAGAGATTGGCATTGATAAACTGGTTCTTGGAAATAGGCCCAGTGATCATGTGCAGTTAAATGATTAGTGTGGTGTAGTCTGGTACTTCATTACATTCTACGCACATCTATAACTGCAAGGGTATGTGTAATTATTAATTACACCTATTACTACCTTTCGTTCCTTTTCTCAGAAAACTGATCATAAAATAGGAAACAAACTTTGGCAAGAAACCCACCTCAGGGCCGAAATTACCAAAATCTCGACTGGAGTTGGAATATTGGCAGAGCAAATACTTTTCAATTATCTCCACTTCAATTAATTCCCCTATTAACATTTTACTGAATCGCAGTGTAACCAGCATATAAATCAGAAGGTATACAACAGGAATTGTAATGACTCAGAAATTATGTTCTTATTCCACAACAATAGCTATCGTCCAGGACCGTTTGCCCATTTGCGTGGGAGGAGATGTCATTACATCAGCTGTAAGTTTGCGAGTGCGATATAGGAGTTCTGGATACACACAAATCCACACCAATGAATAAAGTGTCTTGATTTAATTTTGCATATACTTTATTATGACTAAATTTCTAATACTGGGTAAAAGTGCTGAAGTTTCTGCTGTTTAAAGCGAATATTACTTAAATATACTCAAAAGCAAATACACAAAAAATTAACAGAGTAATAATGATAATTTCACACAACAGCCTGCAGGAACCGGCTGTCCATTTAGTGGATTCCACAACACTTAGTGTAATGATACTGAACAGTTCCACGAACAGTCCACTGGGTCAGTGCACGGTCAGGTTTGGTGATGGACCATACAAACCACAAACGTCTTGGGTTTAGACCCTGCTGGGCTGTGCTTAGTTAACCAATCTTAGCTGGGACCTTAAATGTCGCCAGGTTAGGATGGTAATAAATAAGACTTCCGTCTGCTGACCACGACTTGCTGACTCCTGTTAGAAAATGTACTTGAGTAGCTGCAGGTTGCAAACAGGATCACCCCAGTGAAATTTCCTGTGTATTTGTGCCCAGAGACACGTGTAATCAGAGGCCGGGAGGGGTAAAAACAAATACCCGGCGTAAAAGTTCGAGGGATTTCAGGTGTGAATGTATTACGCCTGAATTTCCTCGCTCTTTTGCACCCATCTCTCGCTCCCTGAGCCCAAATGGGGGCAGAGCTCATTATAATGGCTGTTTGCAGTGAGGTTCCGCAGGGCTCAGTACTAGGTCCCTTACTTTTTGTGATATATATCAATGATTTGGACTTGAATGTGGGGGGCTTGATCAAGAAGTTTGCAGATAATACAAAAATTGGACTGGTCAGGTGGGCAGAAAAGTGCCAAATGGAATTCAATCCAGAGACGTGTGAGGTAATGCATTTGGGGTGGACAAACAAGGCAAGGGAGCACACAATAAATGGGAGGATACTGAAAGGTGTAGAGGAACAGAGGGACCTTGGAGTGCATGTCCACAGATCCCTGAATGTAGCAGGACAGGTAGATAAGGTGGTTAAAAAGGCATACTGGATACTTTCCTTTATTAGCTGAGACATAGAATGTAAGAGTAGGGAGGTTATGCCAGAACTGTATAAAACATTGGTTAGGACACAGCTTGAGCACTGTGTACAGTTCTGGTCACCACATTACAGAAAAGATGTGATTGCACTAGAGAGGGTACAGAGGAGATTTACGAGGATGTTACCAGGGCTGGAGAATTTTAGGTATGAGAAAAGATTTTCTTTGGAACAAAGGAGGCTGAGGGGTGATTTAATTGAGGTGTATAAAATTATGACGGGACTAGATAGAGTGGATAGGGAGGACTTACTTCCCTTAGCAGAAGGGTCAGTGACCGGGGGACATAGATTAAAAGTAATTGGTAGAAGGATTAGAGGGGAGCTGAGGAGAATTTTTGCACCCAGAGGGTGGTGGGGTCCGGAACTCACTGTCTGAAAGGGTGGTAGAGGCAGAAACTCATTTAAAAAGTACTTGGATGTGCACCTGAAGAGCCGTCACCTACAGGGCTACAGACCAAGTGCTGGAAAGTGGGATTAAGCTGGATAGCTCTTCATCGGCCGGCATGGACAAGATGGGCCGAACGGCCTCCTTCTGTGCCGTAACTTTCTATGATTCTACAATGGTCCCGCCCCCAGGCTAAAGAACCACACAAGCAAATTTCCTTCAATTGCATTGGTTCAAAACGTGTGTAAAATTAAACCCAGGATTTTAGACTAAGCAGAAAACAGAATCATCTTTCTGGTGTTTTATTGTGATTTTTAAAATTTCTCCTCACTGAGACCTGCACAGTATTTTATGTTTCTCTGAATACATTTTTATGGCATCAGTATGAGTCACATAAAAAATTGAAATGCTTCCAGGATTGCATGTTCTTAAACATGCTTTGCCTAGAGTGCACGAATGACGGTTAGACGGATTGAAACTGTAATTCTCATACTTAAAGGAGGAATATATGGTGCGAGTTTCCTCGGGGCCCCTATTGTTTACCACATTTTTACGTTCCGCTGCATGTTAATGAGGTTGACAAGGAAATTTGGTGTAAATTGACATCAGCAAAATCGGCGCGCAAATGGGCGTAATTTCGGGGGAAACTTCCCGATTACACCTCCACAGGAAATTCCACCCCTTGGTATCGGTGTCGATGGGCTTTAGGAGCAGGAGTTTAAGTAACTATACCATTCCTGCAAACATGGCCCATTTATCTTATCGAAGCTGCAGAATATGGAGTGTGCAATCACGAATCCCAAAGGGGGCGCAGATGCTGTTTCTTGTACAGGGAAGGGTGGCTTAAACCCAGCTGTTTGTTTCCTGGGGCTGATCTTTCCTTCTAAAGAATTTCCCACTTGCTTGCTGCAATCTCGTAGTGTTTCCGTTCTTTCTCCTGAAGATGCAAAATGTTGATTTTGAATTTAATAAACTGTCAAAAAGAAAAAAAGGACAATGCAATATAGCGTATGGGATCCTTCGCTTTATAAATCGAGGCGTAGAGTACAAAGGCAAGGAAATTATGGTAAAACTTTATAAATCAATGGTTGGGCCACAGCTGGAGTATTGTGTCCAATTCTGGCCACCACACTTTAGGGAGGACGTTAAGGCCTTGGAGACGGTACAGAGGAGATTTACCAAGGGATGCGGGACTTCAGTTATCTGGAGAGACTGGGGAATCTGGGATTGTTCTCCTTAAAGCAGAGAAGGTTAAGGGGAGATTTAATAGAGGTGTTCAAAATTTTGAAGGGTTTTGACAGAGTAGATAGGGAGACATTGTTTTCACTGGCAGGAGGGTCGGTAACCAGAGGACACAGATTTAAAATAATTGGCAAAAAAGTCAGTGGGGTTTGGGAGGAGGGCGATGAGAATTTTTTTTTACAATCAGCGAGTTGTTATGACCTGGAATGCACTGCCTGAAAGGGCGGTGAAAGCAGATTCAACAGTAACTTTCGAAAGGAAATTGTACTTAAAAGGGAAAAAATTGCAGGGCTACGGGGAAAGAACAGGGGAGTGGGACTAATTTGACAGCTTTTAAAAGAGCCGGCACAGGCACAGTGGGCCAAATAGCCTCCTTCTGTGCTACATGATTCTATGAACATTAACGAGTCAGTAAATCACTCTGGGTGGTAGCACCAGGATAGAAAGCCAGTGCAGTGCAAAGTTTCCTTCTCTGGTCCGTTTTATGGAAACCAACCTGTGACTCGAGAAAGGATTTTAAATTGGCTTTCAGTATCCCTATGGAGTTGCTCTGCTGTAAACTGGTAGGTTACCTAACACTAGGGGCACTAAATTGGGCCGTGTTACGCCCGTTGTTTCGGCGCTACATGGCCCCTCCAGCATCCAAGATGGCGTCTTGGATACGCACGCACGTTTTCTGCGTGATGTGCGCCAGACGCCATCTTGGTATAGGAGTTAGCGCATGCGCTAATCCCGAATGCTGGAAGCATGTAAAGTGGGGAGAAAATGGCTGCAATCAGTGTGCAATGCTGATTTAAAGTGATACACACCATTTTGGGCCTTAACGCTCAACTCAACGCACAGTCTTATACCCGACCATCTGAACGTTTCTTACAGTGCCTGAAGGACCCCCCACCAGAGCTATTTAAAGGGGCAATGCAGGTGTTGCAGGTTAGTTGCTGGATTATTGCTTCTGGCTGCTGAAGGAGTAGGAAGTGTTTTTTGAAACTCTCTATTCTTACTGAGAGTTCCTACACTTCTTTTGAGAGTGGTTTGGCAAGTACTGCCTTACGGGTCAGAAAGTTACAACCCTGGTGGAACAACATTCCTGCCAACCGTGGGCGGTCTGCTAGGGCTCCCGCTGGGCATTGAGCATGACTGGGAGCATGCAGAGAGGCCACGCCTAGCGGGTCAAGCTGTGAGGAGACGGAGAACGAGGAGGCGCAGGGCACTGAGCAGGAGGCCGTATCCAATGAAAGCCTTCCGGGATCAATTCTCTTACCTCAACATGACCGAGGAGGATTGCATCCGACGCCTGAGGTTCACCAAGGAAGCCGTGACCGAGATCTGTCAACTGGTGCGGCCACAACTGCAGCCTCAGAGCAGGGCGAGGACAGCATTGCCTGTGGCTGTGAAGATCACCGTGGCACTGAATTTCTACAGCTCAGGAGCATTTCAGGCCTCTGCTGGCGACATGTGCAACATCTCGCAGTACGCAGTGCACTGCTGCATAAGGGAGGTCACAGACGCACTGTACCAGATGAGGAACAGGTTCATCACCTGACAGAGACAATCAGAAAGAGTGAGCACGGGGGTTTGCCCACATTGCTGGCTTCCCCATGGTGCAGGGTGCCATTGACTGCACACATATTGTCCTGCATGCCCCGCACATCAACTTGGCCATCTTCGTCAACCGAAAAGGCTTCCACTCCCTCAACGTGCAGCTGGTGTGTGACCACATGCATCACATCTTTGAGGTCAATACCCGCTACCCTGGGAGCAGTCACGAAGCCTTGGTCATGCGGCAGTCCAACGTGCCAGCTATCTTTCACCCGACTCGGCAAGTCAAAGTCTGGCTATTGGGTGACAAGGGCTATCCCCTCACACCGTGGCTCATGACTCCGGTCAGGAACCCACGCACAAGTGCACAGCAGGCCTATAATGAGAGTCATGCTGTCACATGCAACATGGTGGAGCACACCATAGGCCTCCTCAAACAACGCTTCCGTTGCCTAGACCGGTCTGGAGGAGCCCTGGAGTACTCCCCTGAGCTGATGGGCAGATTCATGGTAGTCTGCTGCATGCTGCACAACCTCGCCATCATGAGGGACCAGCCCTTGCCACCAATGATTGGAGAAGACCCTGAGTCAGAGGTGGAGGAGGAGGAGGCCGAGGAGGACGAAGCAGAGGAGCAGGAGGAGGAAGAGGCTGAGGAGGAGCAGGAGGAGGGGGGTGGAGCCGGAAGAGGAGGTGGAGGAAGATGCACGGTTGCAGCAGGAACCACATGCCTTGTCCGCAAGGACAGTGCGTGCTCGCCTGATCCGTGCCCGCTGTCAATAATTGGAACTACATCCCCCAACTCACCAACACTCCTACACTCCCCACCTTTCCCCTCCCACAAGACAATCAAACCACCCTCCATCAGATTACACACTGGTGTCCCTCTCAGCTCATTGCATGAATAAAGACCACCACCAAATGCAAAATCAAACTCTCATTTATGGATTAATGAATGAAAATATGCCAACAGAACAGAACTATTCACCCTTGTGCATTCCCTTAGTGCCTGTTGTCCGTGTGCCTTTACCTATCCTAGTGCTCCTACGAGGTGCTTCCCCAGTGGCTGGAGCATGGGTGGTGGAAGGCTGCTGGCTTTTAATGGAGGAACATCCAGATGGCCTTGGAGGACGACCTCGAGCAGCTCTGTGCCAGGAGGGCCCGGCTTCAGACTGCACCATCTCAGCATGGGCTGCAGCAGCCTATCCTGGCTGGCCGAAAGGCAACAACAGGGGCATTGGCAGAGTGGCAGGGGTGGGAACAGGAATGCTGTCGTCCTGAGAGAGGACAGCAGGTCCGACTGCCATGGTGCCACTGCCACTCTCCCGGGGCGGTGCCTCAGCATTCATGGTGATCAGTTGGAGAACAGATTGCTGGAAGCCTGTTCCACGGTGATCCCCAGACCCACGATAGCAGCAGTCTGAGCGTCCAAGGTAGCAGTCTGAGCTGCAAACGAAGCAGCCAGACCTTGGATGGCAGATGTTTGTGCTGCAATGGATGCTGTGACATCAGTCATCAGATGCTCCATCATGGTGGGTTCCACAGGTGCGCTGATGGAGGTGACCACCCATTCCATGTTGGAAAGCTCTGCACAAAGCCCTGTGCCAAGTTGGAGCTGGACTCCTCCATGCCCTCTCTCATTGTGCGCAGGCTTTCTGGCAGGCTTTCCAGTTCCCCAAGCATTTGTTGGTGTACGTCCATCAGCCGTCTTCTGTAGCCTGGCCCATCTAAGTCCTCATCTGACTCCTCTGTAGCAGAACTAGTGAGTAACCTCGCCCTCCGGCGAGCTGGCACCTGTGGTATCCGTTCCCTCCGCCCCGGCTCCTGTGCACTTGTGCTCGGTGTCTCACCACGTGCAGATCCCCCCTCTAACCTAACCTCTGAAGGACGCGCAGTGTCAGTCTCTGAGCTGGTGGAAGCAAGTGTCAGATCGAGTGACGGTGTGGCTTCAGTGTCCCCCTCCTCCTCTTCCACCTCCTCCTCCTCCTCTTTCTCCTCCTCGGGTGCCGCCACGTGTTCTTGGGTATCTGCAATGACAAAGGGAAACAGGTTGAGTTGTGGAGTGGGGAGAGGAGCAAGTTAGAGGTGCGTGCTGGCAACATCTGCAGCACGTGAGTCAGAAAAGATTATGGGAGGAGGGAGATGTGGAAAAGGAGAAGGATCATTAGATATGCACAGACCCCCCCCCCTTGACTAGGACGTCCAGCGCGGCATGTTGTAATGGCTGCAGCGACGGCCCGCCCAATGATCTGCAGCACCGTCTCCTCTAGGGGGGTGAGGACGTGCAGATGTGCCTGTCCAGCCTCAGGTCCCTCCTGCTGGCGGGTGTTATATGCCACCTTCTCCTGCAAGACAGAGGACAGTGTGTCAGTGAGTGTCCTGCAAGGTGTGTGGGTGATGTGCCTGTCATGGTCGAATAGCTGCCAGTTTGTGTGACGTGAGTGATGGTTGTGTGGCCAGCAAATGTGGTATTATGTGCGGGTGAGATGCAGCATTGCGTATGAATGGGCAGTGCTTGTTGGTGGGTGGGTGGGTGACGGGAGGTGTCGTGCATTGAGTGTTGGTACAGTTGGTAGAATGTGCCACTTGACACTTGCATTCACTCACCTTGACCACTCGTGTCAAATCATTAAATTTCTTGCGGCACTGCACCCATGTGCATGGTGCAATGATCCTGGCATTCACCTCCTGTCCCACAGCCTGCCAGTGCCTACGCAACTGCAGTCGAGATGGTCTCCGGCCATCCTTTGGGTACATGCCTGCCCTCCTTTGGTCCACACCTTCCACTAGGGCCTCCAGAGCATCGTCGGAGAATCTTGGTGCCCGCTCTATTGCTGGTGCAGCTACTCGCGATGCCATTCTCCCTTCTCCTCCTTAGCTGTGTATCTGCCATTGGAAATGTGCCTGCACCTTTAAGCAGTGCAGGCTGCTGATGACGTGCGCTGTCCACGCCCCATTTCCAACTTCCTCATTCTCCGTGTAGCCTCTCAGCAGCGAGGGCTGCGCTTGCTGCACGGAGATTTCATGGTAAGCATCAGGCAGCATGAAGTTCACGCGCTGCCTGCGTAGGGTCCGTTGGGCGCATGGTGGTATCGCATCCAGCTACCATCGCGCAGAACGGAACCTTATCCAATTTTTCCCCCTAGTTTTCTTGATAGATTTTGACTGCAGCTTAGAGGGCTTATAGCCCATCTTCCTCAATGTACAATCATAGAATGATACAGCACTGAAAGAGGCAATTCAGCCCATCATGCCTGTGTCGGCTCTTTGAAAGAGCTATCCAATTAGTCCCACTGCCCTGCCCTTTCCCCATAGCCCTGCAAATTGTTCCCCTTCAAGTATTTTTACAATTCCCTTTTGAAAGCTATTATTGAATCTGTTTCCACCACCCTTTCAGGCAGTGCATTCCAGATCATAACAACTCTCTGTATAAAAAAATTTCAATTCATCTTGCCTCTGGTTGTTTTGTCAATTACCTCTGGTTGCTGACCATTCTGCCACTGGAAATAGTTTCTCCTTATTTACTCTATCAAAACCCTTCATGATTTTGAACACCCCTGTCAAATCTCCCCTTAACCGTCTCTGTTTTAAAGAGAACAATCTCAGCTTCTCTACTCTATCCACGTAACTGAAGTCCCTCATCCCTGGTACCATTCTAGTAAATCTCCTTTGCACCCCCTCTAAGGCCTTGACATCCTTCCTAAAGTGTGGTGCCCAGAATTGAACACAATACTCCAGCTGAGGTCCAACCAGTGTTTTATAAAGTTTAGCATAACTTCCTTGCTTTTGTACTCTCATGTCTTTGTTTTTAAAGCCAAGGATCCTGTATGCTTTTTTAACAGCCTTCTCAACTTGCCCTGCCACCTTCAAAGATAGATACACCCCCAGTTCTCTCTGTTCTTGCACCTCCTTAAAATTGTACCATTTAGTTTATATTGCCTCTCCTCATTCTTCCTACCAAATTGTATCACTTCACACTTCTCTACGTTAAATTTAATCTGCCATGTGTCTGTCCATTTCACCAGTCTGTCTATGTCCTCTTGAAGTCTGCTACTACCCTTCTTACTGTTTGCTACATTTTCAAATTTAGTGTCCTCTGCAAACTTTGAAATTACATCCTCCATACCCAAGTCCAGGTCATTAACAAATATCAAAAAGAGCAGTGGTCCTAATCCTGACCCCTTGGGAGACACCACTGTATACTTCCCTCCAGTCTGAAAATCAACCATTCACCACGAGTATTTGCTTTCTGTCTCTTAGCCAATTTTGTATCCAATATAAAATAAGCCGTCCTTTTCCAGAAGGATGCTTGTGGTAGAATTTTGTCATCAAATATACGGAGGACTTCAGCTTTGTACAGATCAAATTAATCAAACGGGCAGGGCTAAAACAATGAAGAGAACCTTTTGAGATGGAAGCATGTCCAACATACTGAATGGGCTGTCATCACTCAATCCCTAATCTTCAGTGTGTAAATGCATTGTTGAGAGATGTGGTCAATGGGTCAACTGGAAGATCCAACCAACTGCTCACTGAACGATAAGATGCGGAACTGAAAGAGTACGAGCAAATGAAGCAGCTAGTACTGGCGATTGGTTTAACGACACTAGTGAAAAGGTAACAATGCAGCACTCCCTCATTACTGCAGTGAAATATCAGTCTAGATCATGTGCTCTCAAGTCCTAGAGTGAGGTTTGAACCCACAACCATCTGACTCAGAGGCAAGAAGTCAAGGTTTTTTTTTCCATTTCGATATTGGAGGGTGGAGCACTCTGAAAAAGATGGTTCTCAGGCTCTTGTAATTCAATCTGATAGATATTGGCAGACTTTCTGCCCAATATTTACAATAAGGTCATCACTGCTTGAGTTGCTTTCCATCATATTTCACGATTGTAATATTTAAGTTTTTTATATCTATTGAGGAACCTAGGTGAGGAGTCAAGGGTCAAAGAGCAAAGTAGCACCAAGTTTGAAAAGACTGGTAATTACGGCACGGGAAACCAAGCAGCAATGATTAGCTCAAAGGTTGAGTTTTAAAAGCCTATTGTTTAGCATTGTGAATATCTCACACCACCTTACCAACTCCAGGTATACTTTTAATAATCGTGATATATTTTGCCTAATCTAATCCAATCCCGCTTATAATACAGTTCTCATTTCTGCCAAAACTGTTGATTTTAATCAAACCTGGACCAACTGAAACAAGATTGCTCCAGGGCAAAGAGCATCGAGAGGAGTCTCGGTGACTGAAGACCTGACTTTGTACTGCCCAGGCGATAGCATTCATCATAATGTCACTTAGTGTGAATGGTACTCTGAAAAATGATTTCTAGTGTTATGATTCATTCCCCAATTCAACTTCATTTAAAGCCATTACGACTAATGTCCATTAATAAAATCTGCTAGCTCTCCAATGGCAATCTATTCTGATTTAGGATGGACAGACCAATGTTCAATCATTCAGATTGCCCAGATCCTACGCAGCACATTTATAATGCTGTGACCGTTAATTGTCATGCAGATGGAAATTCCTGAATATTGAAAACTGGAGAAACCAGAAATTAGAAAGAAGGATTGAAAGATATTGTTTTATCATTAATACGACAAAGAACACATATATACCCTTATTAATATTCATTAACAGCAAAGCTACGATAGAAAAAATGAGATAGTTTATGGAGATATGTCTTCCATTCAGTTGCGGAATCAACAGTCAGTTTGATCATCAGTTTTAATGTCCGTTCTAGCCCCACAGTGGGCCTGTATATGCGAATATTCCTTCTTTTTCAGCGATGTGAAACACATCTGCATTAAATTATGTTTCATATATTTTGCTCCTTGAAGACAATTGGAGTGATGTTCTCTCATTTCCTGAACATTTGCAGCGTTTGGCCCTTCCTGCCCTACGACTCCCTTCTACCTCAAAACGGGGAATAGGAATGACTGGGATAGAATGTAGATATTCCAGAAATATCCCAAAGAAATCAGCAAACATGAAGCGAAACAGTATCACGGTCAAGGGGCAATCACCTGCTCACATGTGAAGACTTTCGATGAAAATACCTACAGTGTATACAGACACTGCGATACACCACACCGACCAGCGACACACCACACCGACCCAGTGATACACCACACCGACCAGCGACACACCACACCGACCCGGTGATACACCACACCGACCAGCGATATACCACATCGACCCAGTGATACACCACACCGACCAGCGATATACCACACCGATCCAGTGATACACCACACCGACCCAGCGTTAGACCACACCGACCCAGTGATAAACCACAGCGACCCAGTGATACACCACAGCGACCCAGTGATACACCACACCGACCAGCGATATACCACATCGACCCAGTGATACACCACACCGACCAGCGATATACCACACCGACCCAGTGATACACCACACCGACCCAGCGATACACCACACCGACCCAGTGATACACCACATTGACCCAGTGATACACCACACCGACCCAGCGATACACCACACCGACCCAGTGATACACCACATTGACCCAGTGATACACCACACCGACCAGCGATACACCACACCGACCCAGTGATACACCACATTGACCCAGTGATACACCACACCGACCCAGTGATACACCACACTGACCCAGTGATACACCACAGCGACCCAGTGATACACCACACCGACCCAGTGATACACCACACCGACAGTGCAATACACCACACCGACCCAGTGATACACCACACTGACCCAGTGATACACCACTCAGACCCAGTGATACAACACAGCGACCCAGTGATACACCTCACCGACCCAGTGATACACCACACCGACCCAGAGATACACCACACCGACCCAGTGATACACCACACCGACCCAGAGATACACCACACCGACCCAGTGATACACCACACCGACCCAGAGATACACCACACCGACCCAGTGATACACCACACCGACCCAGAGATACACCACACCGACCCAGCGATACACCACACCGACCCAGTGATACACCACACTGACCCAGTGATACACCACTCAGACCCAGTGATACAACACAGCGACCCAGTGATACACCTCACCGACCCAGTGATACACCACACCGACCCAGAGATACACCACACCGACCCAGTGATACACCACACCGACCCAGAGATACACCACACCGACCCAGAGATGCACCACACCGACCCAGTGATACAGCACACCGACCCAGAGATACACCACACCGACCCAGTGATACACCACACCGACCCAGTGATAAACCACAGCGACCCAGTGATACACCACAGCGACCCAGTGATACACCACACCGACCAGCGATATACCACATCGACCCAGTGATACACCACACCGACCAGCGATATACCACACCGACCCAGTGATACACCACACCGACCCAGCGATACACCACACCGACCCAGTGATACACCACATTGACCCAGTGATACACCACACCGACCCAGCGATACACCACACCGACCCAGTGATACACCACATTGACCCAGTGATACACCACACCGACCAGCGATACACCACACCGACCCAGTGATACACCACATTGACCCAGTGATACACCACACCGACCCAGTGATACACCACACTGACCCAGTGATACACCACAGCGACCCAGTGATACACCACACCGACCCAGTGATACACCACACCGACAGTGCAATACACCACACCGACCCAGTGATACACCACACTGACCCAGTGATACACCACTCAGACCCAGTGATACAACACAGCGACCCAGTGATACACCTCACCGACCCAGTGATACACCACACCGACCCAGAGATACACCACACCGACCCAGTGATACACCACACCGACCCAGAGATACACCACACCGACCCAGTGATACACCACACCGACCCAGAGATACACCACACCGACCCAGTGATACACCACACCGACCCAGAGATACACCACACCGACCCAGCGATACACCACACCGACCCAGTGATACACCACACTGACCCAGTGATACACCACTCAGACCCAGTGATACAACACAGCGACCCAGTGATACACCTCACCGACCCAGTGATACACCACACCGACCCAGAGATACACCACACCGACCCAGTGATACACCACACCGACCCAGAGATACACCACACCGACCCAGAGATGCACCACACCGACCCAGTGATACAGCACACCGACCCAGAGATACACCACACCGACCCAGTGATACACCACACCGACCCAGAGATACACCACACCGACCCAGAGATACACCACACCGACCCAGTGATACACCCGACCGACACTGCAATGCACCACACCGACCCAGTGATACACCACACCGACCCAGTGTTACACCACAGTCCTCGTGGAGATGAAATCCCGTCTTCGCAACTGAGGACACCATCCAACGTGTTGTGTGGCACTACCACCGTGCTAAATGGGATAGATTCAGAACAGATCTAGCAGCTCAAAACTGGGCATCCATGAGGCGCTGTGTACCATCAGCAGCAGCAGAATTGTATTCCAGCACAATCTGTAACCTCATGGCCCGGCATATTCCTCACTCTACCATTACCAACAAGCCAGGGGATCAACCCTGGTTCAATGAGGAGTGTAGAAGAGCATGCCAGGAGCAGCACCAGGCGTACCGAAAAATGAGGTGCCAACCTGGTGAAGCGACAACTCAGGACTACATGCATGCTAAACAGCGGAAGCAACATGCTATAGACAGAGCTAAGCGATTCCACAACCAACGGATCAGATCAAAGCTCTGCAGTCCTGCCACATCCAGTCGTGAATGGTGGTGGACAATTAAACAACTAACGGGAGGAGGAGGCTCTGCAAACATCCCCATTCTCAATGATGGCGGAGTCCAGCACGTGAGTGCAAAAGACAAGGCTGAAGCGTTTGCAACCATCTTCAGCCAGAAGTGCCGAGTGGATAATCCATCTCAGCCTCCTCCCGATATCCACTCCATCACGGAAGCCAGTCTTCGGCCAATTCGATTCACTCCACGTGATATCAAGAAACGGCTGAGTGCACTGGATACAGCAAAGGCTATGGGCCCCGACAACATCCCAGCTGTAGTGCTGAAGACTTGTGCTCCAGAACTAGCTGCGCCTCTAGCCAAGCTGTTCCAGTACAGCTACAACACTGGCATCCACCCGACAATGTGGAAAATTGCCCAGGTATGTCCTGTCCACAAAAAGCAGGACAAATCCAATCCGGCCAATTACCGCCCCATCAGTCTACTCTCAATCATCAGCAAAGTGATGGAAGGTGTCGTCGACAGTGCTATCAAGCGGCACTTACTCACCAATAACCTGCTCACCGATGCTCAGTTTGGGTTCAGCCAGGACCACTCGGCTCCAGACCTCATTACAGCCTTGGTCCAAACATGGACAAAAGAGCTGAATTCCAGAGGTGAGGTGAGAGTGACTGCCCTTGACATCAAGGCAGCATTTGACCGAGTGTGGCACCAAGGAGCCCCAGTAAAATTGAAGTCAATGGGAATCAGGGGGAAAACTCTCCAGTGGCTGGAGTCATACCTAGCACAAAGGAAGATGGTGGTGGTTGTTGGAGGCCAATCATCTCAGCCCCAGGGCATTGCTGCAGGAGTTCCTCAGGGCAGTGTCCGAGGCCCAACCATCTTCAGCTGCTTCATCAATGACCTTCCCTCCATCATAAGGTCAGAAATGGGGATGTTCGCTGATGATTGCACAGTGTTCCGTTCCATTCGCAACCCCTCAGATAATGAAGCAGTCCGAGCCTGCATGCAGCAAGACCTGGACAACATCCAGGCTTGGGCTCATAAGTGGCAAGTAACATTCGCGCCAGATAAGTGCCAGGCAATGACCATATCCAACAAGAGAGAGTCTAAGCACCTCCCCTTGACATTCAACGGCATTACCATCGCCGAATCCCCCACCATCAACATCCTGGGGGTCACCATTGACCAGCAACTCAACTGGACCAGCCATATAAAGACTGTGGCTACGAGAGCAGGTCAGAGGCTGGGTATTCTGCGGCAAGTGACTCACCTCCTGACTCCCCAAAGCCTTTCCACCATCTACAAGGCACAAGTCAGGAGTGTGATGGAATACTCTCCACTTGCCTGGATGAGTGCATCTACAACAACACTCAAGAAGCTCGACACCATCCAAGATAAAGCAGCCCGCTTGATTGGCACCCCATCCACCACCCGAAACAATCACTCCCTTCACCACCGGCGCACTGTGGCTGCAGTGTGCACCATCCACAGGATGCACTGCAGCAACTCGCCAAGGCTTCTTCGACAGCACCTTCCAAACCCGCGAACTCTACCACCTAGAAGGACAAGGGCAGCAGGCGCATGGGAACAACACCACCTGCACGTTCCCCTCCAAGTCACACACCATCCCGACTTGGAAATATATCGCCGTTCCTTCATTGTCGCTGGGTCAAAATCCTGGAACTCCCTTCCGAACAGCACTGTGGGAGAACCGTCACAACACGGACTGCAGCGGTTCAAGAAGGCGGCGCACCACCACCTTCTCGAGGGCAATTAGGGATGGGCAATAAATGCTGGCCTCGCCAGCGACGCCCACATCCCGTGAATGAATTTTTAAAAAAGCACCGACCCAGTGATACACCACACCGACCCAGTGATACACCACACCGACCCAGTGATACACCACACCGACCCAGCGATACACCACACCGACCCAGCGATACACCACACTGACCCAATGATACACCACATCGTCCGGCAATACACCACACTGACCCAGTGATACACAACACCGACCCAAAATTACACCACACCGACCCAGTGATACACCACTCAGACCCAGTGATACACCACACCAACCCAGCGATACACCACACCGACACTGCAACGCACCACACCGACGCAGTGATACACCACACGGACCCAGTGATACACCACACCGACCCAGCGATACACCACACTGACCCAGCGATACACCACACTGACCCAGCGATACACCACACCGAACCAGTGATACACCACACGGACCCAGTGATACACCACACCGACCCAGCGATACACCACACTGACCCAGTGATACACCACACCGACCCAGCGATACACCACACCGACCCAGTGATACACGACGCCGACCCAGTGATACACACACCGACCCAGTGATACACCACACCGACCCAGCGATACACCACACCGAGCCAGCGATACGCCACACCGACCCAGCGATACACCACACCGACCCAGTTATACACCACACCGACCCAGTGATATACCACACCGACCCAGTCATACACCACACCGACCCAGTTATACGCCACACCGACCCAGCGATACACCACACCGACCCAGTTATACACCACACCGACCCAGTGATACACCACACTGACCCAGCGATACACCACACCGACCCAGCGATACACCACACCGACCCAGCGATACACCACACCGACCCAGTTATACACCACACCGACCCAGTGATACACCACACCGACCCAGTGATACACCACACCGACCCAGTGATACACCACACCGACCCAGCGATACACCACACCGACACAGCGATACACCACACCGACCCAGTGATACACCACACCGACCCAGTGATACACCACACCGACCTAGTGATACACCACACCGACCCAGTGATACACCACACTGACCCAGTGATACACCAGACCGACACTGCAATGCACCACACCGACCCAGTGATACACCACACCGACCCAGTGATACACCTCACCAACCCAGTGATACACCACACCGACACTGCAATACACCACACCGACCCAGTGATACACCACACCGACCCAGTGATACACCACAACGACCCAGTGATACACCAGACCGACCCAGTGATACACCACACTGACCCAGCGATACACCACACCGACCCAGCGATACAACACACCGACCCAGCGATACACCACTCAGACCCAGCGACACACCACACAGACCCAGGGATACACAACACCGACCCAGTGATACACCACACCGACCCAGCGATACACCACACCGACCCAGTGATACACCACACTGACCCAGCGATACACCACACCGACCCAGCGATACACCACACCGACCCAGCGATACAACACACCGACCCAGCGATACACCACTCAGACCCAGCGATACACCACACCGACCCAGGGATACACAACACCGACCCAGTGATACACCACACCGACCCAGCGATAAACAACACCGACCCAGTGATACACCACACGGACCCAATGATACACCACTCAGACCCAGTGATACACCACACCAACCTAGTATAACACCACACCGACCCAGTGATACACCACACCGACCCAGCGATACACCACTCAGACCCAGTGATACACCACACCGACCCAGTGATACACCACACCGATCCAGTGATACACCACACCGACCCAGCGATAGACCACACCCACCCAGTGATAAACCACACCGACCCAGCGATACACCACACTGACCCAGCGATACACCACATCAACCCAGTGATACACCACACCGATCCAGTGATACACCACACCGACCCAGCGATAGACCACACCGACCCAGTGATAAACCACACCGACCCAGTGATAAACCACACCGACCCAGCGATACACCACACTGAACCAGTGATACACCACACCGATCCAGCGATACACCACACCGACCCAGCGAAACACCACACTGACCCAGCGATACACCACACCGACCCAGCGATACACCACACTGAACCAGTGATACACCACACCGATCCAGCGATACACCACACCGACCCAGCGAAACACCACACCGACCCAGCGATACACCACACCGACCCAGTAATACACCACACCGACACTGCAATGCACCACACCGACCCAGTGATACACCACACCGACCCAGTGATACACCACACCGACCCAGCGATACACCACACCGACACTGCAATGCACCACACCGACCCAGTGATACACCACACCGACCCAGTGATACACCACACCGACACTGCAATGCACCACACCGACCCAGTGATAAACCACACCGACCCAGTGATACACCACACCGACACTGCAATACACCACACCGACCCAGTGATACAACACACCGACCCAGTGATACACCACACCGACCCAGCGATACACCACACCGACACTGCAATGCACCACACCGACCCAGTGATACACCACACCGACCCAGTGATACACCACACCGACCCAGCGATACACCACACCGACCCAGTGATACACCACACTGACCCAGCGATACACCACACCGACCCAGTGATAAACCACACCGACCCAGTGATACACCACATGGACCCAATGATACACCACTCAGACCCAGTGATACACCACACCGACCCAGTGATACACCACACCGACCCAGTGATACACCACACTGACCCAGCGATACACCACACCGACCCAGTGATACACCACACCGACCCAGTGATACACCACACCGATCCAGTGATACACCACACCGACCCAGTGACAGACTACACCGACCCAGTGATAAACCACACCGACCCAGCGATACACCATACTGACCCAGCGATACACCACATCAACCCAGTGATACACCACACCGATCCAGTGATACACCACACCGACCCAGCGATAGACCACACCGACCCAGTGATAAACCACACCGACCCAGTGATAAACCACACCGACCCAGCGATACACCACACCGACCCAGTGATACACCACACCGATCCAGCGATACACCACACCGACCCAGCGATAGACCACACCGACCCAGTGATAAACCACACCGACCCAGTGATACACCACCCCGACCCAGCGATAGACCACACCGACCCAGTGATAAACCACACCGACCCAGCGATACACCACACCGACCCAGCGATACACCACACCGACCCAGCGATAGACCACACCGACCCAGTGATAAACCACACCGACCCAGTGATAAACCACACCGACCCAGCGATACACCACACCGACCCAGCGATACACCACACCGACCCAGCGATACACCACACCGACCCAGCGATACACCACACCGACCCAGTGATACACGACGCCGACCCAGTGATACACACACCGACCCAGTGATACACCACACCGACCCAGTGATACACCACACCGACCCAGCGATACACCACACCGACCCAGCGATACGCCACACCGACCCAGCGATACACCACACCGACCCAGTTATACACCACACCGACCCAGTGATATACCACACCGACCCAGTGATACACCACACCGACCCAGTTATACGCCACACCGACCCAGCGATACACCACACCGACCCAGTTATACACCACACCGACCCAGTGATACACCACACTGACCCAGCGATACACCACACCGACCCAGCGATACACCACACCGACCCAGCGATACACCACACCGACCCAGTTATACACCACACCGACCCAGTGATACACCACACCGACCCAGTGATACACCACACCGACCCAGTGATACACCACACCGACCCAGCGATACACCACACCGACACAGCGATACACCACACCGACCCAGTGATACACCACACCGACCCAGTGATACACCACACCGACCTAGTGATACACCACATCGACCCAGTGATACACCACACTGACCCAGTGATACACCAGACCGACACTGCAATGCACCACACCGACCCAGTGATACACCACACCGACCCAGTGATACACCTCACCAACCCAGTGATACACCACACCGACACTGCAATACACCACACCGACCCAGTGATACACCACACCGACCCAGTGATACACCACAACGACCCAGTGATACACCAGACCGACCCAGTGATACACCACACTGACCCAGCGATACACCACACCGACCCAGCGATACAACACACCGACCCAGCGATACACCACTCAGACCCAGCGATACACCACACAGACCCAGGGATACACAACACCGACCCAGTGATACACCACACCGACCCAGCGATACACCACACCGACCCAGTGATACACCACACTGACCCAGCGATACACCACACCGACCCAGCGATACACCACACCGACCCAGCGATACAACACACCGACCCAGCGATACACCACTCAGACCCAGCGATACACCACACCGACCCAGGGATACACAACACCGACCCAGTGATACACCACACCGACCCAGCGATAAACAACACCGACCCAGTGATACACCACACGGACCCAATGATACACCACTCAGACCCAGTGATACACCACACCAACCTAGTGTAACACCACACCGACCCAGTGATACACCACACCGACCCAGCGATACACCACTCAGACCCAGTGATACACCACACCGACCCAGTGATACACCACACCGATCCAGTGATACACCACACCGACCCAGCGATAGACCACACCCACCCAGTGATAAACCACACCGACCCAGCGATACACCACACTGACCCAGCGATACACCACATCAACCCAGTGATACACCACACCGATCCAGTGATACACCACACCGACCCAGCGATAGACCACACCGACCCAGTGATAAACCACACCGACCCAGTGATAAACCACACCGACCCAGCGATACACCACACTGAACCAGTGATACACCACACCGATCCAGCGATACACCACACCGACCCAGCGAAACACCACACTGACCCAGCGATACACCACACCGACCCAGCGATACACCACACTGAACCAGTGATACACCACACCGATCCAGCGATACACCATACCGACCCAGCGAAACACCACACCGACCCAGCGATACACCACACCGACCCAGTGATACACCACACCGACACTGCAATGCACCACACCGACCCAGTGATACACCACACCGACCCAGTGATACACCACACCGACCCAGCGATACACCACACCGACACTGCAATGCACCACACCGACCCAGTGATACACCACACCGACCCAGTGATACACCACACCGACACTGCAATGCACCACACCGACCCAGTGATACACCACACCGACCCAGTGATACACCACACCGACCCAGCGATACACCACACCGACACAGCGATACACCACACCGACCCAGTGATACACCACACCGACCCAGTGATACACCACACCGACCTAGTGATACACCACATCGACCCAGTGATACACCACACTGACCCAGTGATACACCAGACCGACACTGCAATGCACCACACCGACCCAGTGATACACCACACCGACCCAGTGATACACCTCACCAACCCAGTGATACACCACACCGACACTGCAATACACCACACCGACCCAGTGATACACCACACCGACCCAGTGATACACCACAACGACCCAGTGATACACCAGACCGACCCAGTGATACACCACACTGACCCAGCGATACACCACACCGACCCAGCGATACAACACACCGACCCAGCGATACACCACTCAGACCCAGTGATACACCACACAGACCCAGGGATACACAACACCGACCCAGTGATACACCACACCGACCCAGCGATACACCACACCGACCCAGTGATACACCACACTGACCCAGCGATACACCACACCGACCCAGCGATACACCACACCGACCCAGCGATACAACACACCGACCCAGCGATACACCACTCAGACCCAGCGATACACCACACCGACCCAGGGATACACAACACCGACCCAGTGATACACCACACCGACCCAGCGATAAACAACACCGACCCAGTGATACACCACACGGACCCAATGATACACCACTCAGACCCAGTGATACACCACACCAACCTAGTGTAACACCACACCGACCCAGTGATACACCACACCGACCCAGCGATACACCACTCAGACCCAGTGATACACCACACCGACCCAGTGATACACCACACCGATCCAGTGATACACCACACCGACCCAGCGATAGACCACAACCACCCAGTGATAAACCACACCGACCCAGCGATACACCACACTGACCCAGCGATACACCACATCAACCCAGTGATACACCACACCGATCCAGTGATACACCACACCGACCCAGCGATAGACCACACCGACCCAGTGATAAACCACACCGACCCAGTGATAAACCACACCGACCCAGCGATACACCACACTGAACCAGTGATACACCACACCGATCCAGCGATACACCACACCGACCCAGCGAAACACCACACTGACCCAGCGATACACCACACCGACCCAGCGATACACCACACTGAACCAGTGATACACCACACCGATCCAGCGATACACCATACCGACCCAGCGAAACACCACACCGACCCAGCGATACACCACACCGACCCAGTGATACACCACACCGACACTGCAATGCACCACACCGACCCAGTGATACACCACACCGACCCAGTGATACACCACACCGACCCAGCGATACACCACACCGACACTGCAATGCACCACACCGACCCAGTGATACACCACACCGACCCAGTGATACACCACACCGACACTGCAATACACCACACCGACCCAGTGATACACCACACCGACCCAGTGATACACCACACCGACACTGCAATACACCACACCGACCCAGTGATACACCACACCGACACTGCAATACACCACACCGACCCAGTGATACAACACACCGACCCAGTGATACACCACAACGACCCAGTGATACACCAGACCGACCCAGTGATACACCACACTGACCCAGCGATACACCACACCGACCCAGCGATACAACACACCGACCCAGTGATACACCACTCAGACCCAGCGATACACCACACAGACCCAGGGATACACAACACCGACCCAGTGATACACCACACCGACCCAGCGATACACCACACCGACCCAGTGATACACCACAATGACCCAGCGATACACCACACCGACCCAGCGATACACCACACCGACCCAGCGATACAACACACCGACCCAGCGATACACCACTCAGACCCAGCGATACACCACACCGACCCAGGGATACACAACACCGACCCAGTGATACACCACACCGACCCAGCGATAAACAACACCGACCCAGTGATACACCACACGGACCCAATGATACACCACTCAGACCCAGTGATACACCACACCAACCTAGTGTAACACCACACCGACCCAGTGATACATCACACCGACCCAGCGATACACCACTCAGACCCAGTGATACACCACACCGACCCAGTGATACACCACACCGATCCAGTGATACAACACACCGACCCAGTGATACACCACACCGACCCAGCGATACACCACACCGACACTGCAATGCACCACACCGACCCAGTGATACACCACACCGACCCAGTGATACACCACACCGACCCAGCGATACACCACACCGACCCAGTGATACACCACACTGACCCAGCGATACACCACACCGACCCAGTGATAAACCACACCGACCCAGTGATACACCACATGGACCCAATGATACACCACTCAGACCCAGTGATACACCACACCGACCCAGTGATACACCACACCGACCCAGTGATACACCACACTGACCCAGCGATACACCACACCGACCCAGTGATACACCACACCGACCCAGTGATACACCACACCGATCCAGTGATACACCACACCGACCCAGTGACAGACCACACCGACCCAGTGATAAACCACACCGACCCAGCGATACACCATACTGACCCAGCGATACACCACATCAACCCAGTGATACACCACACCGATCCAGTGATACACCACACCGACCCAGCGATAGACCACACCGACCCAGTGATAAACCACACCGACCCAGTGATAAACCACACCGACCCAGCGATACACCACACCGACCCAGTGATACACCACACCGATCCAGCGATACACCACACCGACCCAGCGATAGACCACACCGAACCAGTGATAAACCACACCGACCCAGTGATACACCACCCCGACCCAGCGATAGACCACACCGACCCAGTGATAAACCACACCGACCCAGCGATACACCACACCGACCCAGCGATACACCACACCGACCCAGCGATAGACCACACCGACCCAGTGATAAACCACACCGACCCAGCGATAAACCACACCGACCCAGCGATACACCACACCGACCCAGGGATACACCACACCGACCCAGCGATACACCACACCGACCCAGCGATACACCACACCGACCCAGTGATACACGACGCCGACCCAGTGATACACACACCGACCCAGTGATACACCACACCGACCCAGTGATACACCACACCGACCCAGCGATACACCACACCGACCCAGCGATACGCCACACCGACCCAGCGATACACCACACCGACCCAGTTATACACCACACCGACCCAGTGATACACCACACCGACCCAGTGATACACCACACCGACCCAGTTATACGCCACACCGACCCAGCGATACACCACACCGACCCAGTTATACACCACACCGACCCAGTGATACACCACACCGACCCAGTGATACACCACACCGACCCAGTGATACACCACACCGACCCAGCGATACACCACACCGACACAGCGATACACCACACCGACCCAGTGATACACCACACCGACCCAGTGATACACCACACCGACCTAGTGATACACCACATCGACCCAGTGATACACCACACTGACCCAGTGATACACCAGACCGACACTGCAATGCACCACACCGACCCAGTGATACACCACACCGACCCAGTGATACACCTCACCAACCCAGTGATACACCACACCGACACTGCAATACACCACACCGACCCAGTGATACACCACACCGACCCAGTGATACACCACAACGACCCAGTGATACACCAGACCGACCCAGTGATACACCACACTGACCCAGCGATACACCACACCGACCCAGCGATACAACACACCGACCCAGCGATACACCACTCAGACCCAGCGATACACCACACAGACCCAGGGATACACAACACCGACCCAGTGATACACCACACCGACCCAGCGATACACCACACCGACCCAGTGATACACCACACTGACCCAGCGATACACCACACCGACCCAGCGATACACCACACCGACCCAGCGATACAACACACCGACCCAGCGATACACCACTCAGACCCAGCGATACACCACACCGACCCAGGGATACACAACACCGACCCAGTGATACACCACACCGACCCAGCGATAAACAACACCGACCCAGTGATACACCACACGGACCCAATGATACACCACTCAGACCCAGTGATACACCACACCAACCTAGTGTAACACCACACCGACCCAGTGATACACCACACCGACCCAGCGATACACCACTCAGACCCAGTGATACACCACACCGACCCAGTGATACACCACACCGATCCAGTGATACACCACACCGACCCAGCGATAGACCACACCCACCCAGTGATAAACCACACCGACCCAGCGATACACCACACTGACCCAGCGATACACCACATCAACCCAGTGATACACCACACCGATCCAGTGATACACCACACCGACCCAGCGATAGACCACACCGACCCAGTGATAAACCACACCGACCCAGTGATAAACCACACCGACCCAGCGATACACCACACTGAACCAGTGATACACCACACCGATCCAGCGATACACCACACCGACCCAGCGAAACACCACACTGACCCAGCGATACACCACACCGACCCAGCGATACACCACACTGAACCAGTGATACACCACACCGATCCAGCGATACACCATACCGACCCAGCGAAACACCACACCGACCCAGCGATACACCACACCGACCCAGTGATACACCACACCGACACTGCAATGCACCACACCGACCCAGTGATACACCACACCGACCCAGTGATACACCACACCGACCCAGCGATACACCACACCGACACTGCAATGCACCACACCGACCCAGTGATACACCACACCGACCCAGCGATACACCACACCGACCCAGTGATACACCACAATGACCCAGCGATACACCACACCGACCCAGCGATACACCACACCGACCCAGCGATACAACACACCGACCCAGCGATACACCACTCAGACCCAGCGATACACCACACCGACCCAGGGATACACAACACCGACCCAGTGATACACCACACCGACCCAGCGATAAACAACACCGACCCAGTGATACACCACACGGACCCAATGATACACCACTCAGACCCAGTGATACACCACACCAACCTAGTGTAACACCACACCGACCCAGTGATACATCACACCGACCCAGCGATACACCACTCAGACCCAGTGATACACCACACCGACCCAGTGATACACCACACCGATCCAGTGATACACCACACCGACCCAGCGATAGACCACACCCACCCAGTGATAAACCACACCGACCCAGCGATACACCACACTGACCCAGCGATACACCACATCAACCCAGTGATACACCACACCGATCCAGTGATACAACACACCGACCCAGTGATACACCACACCGACCCAGCGATACACCACACCGACACTGCAATGCACCACACCGACCCAGTGATACACCACACCGACCCAGTGATACACCACACCGACCCAGCGATACACCACACCGACCCAGTGATACACCACACTGACCCAGCGATACACCACACCGACCCAGTGATAAACCACACCGACCCAGTGATACACCACATGGACCCAATGATACACCACTCAGACCCAGTGATACACCACACCGACCCAGTGATACACCACACCGACCCAGTGATACACCACACTGACCCAGCGATACACCACACCGACGCAGTGATACACCACACCGACCCAGTGATACACCACACCGATCCAGTGATACACCACACCGACCCAGTGACAGACCACACCGACCCAGTGATAAACCACACCGACCCAGCGATACACCATACTGACCCAGCGATACACCACATCAACCCAGTGATACACCACACCGATCCAGTGATACACCACACCGACCCAGCGATAGACCACACCGACCCAGTGATAAACCACACCGACCCAGTGATAAACCACACCGACCCAGCGATACACCACACCGACCCAGTGATACACCACACCGATCCAGCGATACACCACACCGACCCAGCGATAGACCACACCGACCCAGTGATAAACCACACCGACCCAGTGATACACCACCCCGACCCAGCGATAGACCACACCGACCCAGTGATAAACCACACCGACCCAGCGATACACCACACCGACCCAGCGATACACCACACCGACCCAGCGATAGACCACACCGACCCAGTGATAAACCACACCGACCCAGCGATAAACCACACCGACCCAGCGATACACCACACCGACCCAGTGATACACCACACCGACCCAGCGATACACCACACCGACCCAGCGATACACCACACCGACCCAGTGATACACGACGCCGACCCAGTGATACACACACCGACCCAGTGATACACCACACCGACCCAGTGATACACCACACCGACCCAGCGATACACCACACCGACCCAGCGATACGCCACACCGACCCAGCGATACACCACACCGACCCAGTTATACACCACACCGACCCAGTGATACACCACACCGACCCAGTGATACACCACACCGACCCAGTTATACGCCACACCGACCCAGCGATACACCACACCGACCCAGTTATACACCACACCGACCCAGTGATACACCACACTGACCCAGCGATACACCACACCGACCCAGCGATACACCACACCGACCCAGCGATACACCACACCGACCCAGTTATACACCACACCGACCCAGTGATACACCACACCGACCCAGTGATACACCACACCGACCCAGTGATACACCACACCGACCCAGCGATACACCACACCGACACAGCGATACACCACACCGACCCAGTGATACACCACACCGACCCAGTGATACACCACACCGACCTAGTGATACACCACATCGACCCAGTGATACACCACACTGACCCAGTGATACACCAGACCGACACTGCAATGCACCACACCGACCCAGTGATACACCACACCGACCCAGTGATACACCTCACCAACCCAGTGATACACCACACCGACACTGCAATACACCACACCGACCCAGTGATACACCACACCGACCCAGTGATACACCACAACGACCCAGTGATACACCAGACCGACCCAGTGATACACCACACTGACCCAGCGATACACCACACCGACCCAGCGATACAACACACCGACCCAGCGATACACCACTCAGACCCAGCGATACACCACACAGACCCAGGGATACACAACACCGACCCAGTGATACACCACACCGACCCAGCGATACACCACACCGACCCAGTGATACACCACACTGACCCAGCGATACACCACACCGACCCAGCGATACACCACACCGACCCAGCGATACAACACACCGACCCAGCGATACACCACTCAGACCCAGCGATACACCACACCGACCCAGGGATACACAACACCGACCCAGTGATACACCACACCGACCCAGCGATAAACAACACCGACCCAGTGATACACCACACGGACCCAATGATACACCACTCAGACCCAGTGATACACCACACCAACCTAGTGTAACACCACACCGACCCAGTGATACACCACACCGACCCAGCGATACACCACTCAGACCCAGTGATACACCACACCGACCCAGTGATACACCACACCGATCCAGTGATACACCACACCGACCCAGCGATAGACCACACCCACCCAGTGATAAACCACACCGACCCAGCGATACACCTCACTGACCCAGCGATACTCCACATCAACCCAGTGATACACCACACCGATCCAGTGATACACCACACCGACCCAGCGATAGACCACACCGACCCAGTGATAAACCACACCGACCCAGTGATAAACCACACCGACCCAGCGATACACCACACTGAACCAGTGATACACCACACCGATCCAGCGATACACCACACCGACCCAGCGAAACACCACACTGACCCAGCGATACACCACACCGACCCAGCGATACACCACACTGAACCAGTGATACACCACACCGATCCAGCGATACACCATACCGACCCAGCGAAACACCACACCGACCCAGCGATACACCACACCGACCCAGTGATACACCACACCGACACTGCAATGCACCACACCGACCCAGTGATACACCACACCGACCCAGTGATACACCACACCGACCCAGCGATACACCACACCGACACTGCAATGCACCACACCGACCCAGTGATACACCACACCGACCCAGTGATACACCACACCGACACTGCAATGCACCACACCGACCCAGTGATACACCACACCGACCCAGTGATACACCACACCGACACTGCAATACACCACACCGACCCAGTGATACACCACACCGACACTGCAATACACCACACCGACCCAGTGATACAACACACCGACCCAGTGATACACCACAACGACCCAGTGATACACCAGACCGACCCAGTGATACACCACACTGACCCAGCGATACACCACACCGACCCAGCGATACAACACACCGACCCAGCGATACACCACTCAGACCCAGCGATACACCACACAGACCCAGGGATACACAACACCGACCCAGTGATACACCACACCGACCCAGCGATACACCACACCGACCCAGTGATACACCACAATGACCCAGCGATACACCACACCGACCCAGCGATACACCACACCGACCCAGCGATACAACACACCGACCCAGCGATACACCACTCAGACCCAGCGATACACCACACCGACCCAGGGATACACAACACCGACCCAGTGATACACCACACCGACCCAGCGACAAACAACACCGACCCAGTGATACACCACACGGACCCAATGATACACCACTCAGACCCAGTGATACACCACACCAACCTAGTGTAACACCACACCGACCCAGTGATACACCACACCGACCCAGCGATACACCACTCAGACCCAGTGATACACCACACCGACCCAGTGATACACCACACCGATCCAGTGATACACCACACCGACCCAGCGATAGACCACACCCACCCAGTGATAAACCACACCGACCCAGCGATACACCACACTGACCCAGCGATACACCACATCAACCCAGTGATACACCACACCGATCCAGTGATACACCACACCGACCCAGCGATAGACCACACCGACCCAGTGATAAACCACACCGACCCAGTGATAAACCACACCGACCCAGCGATACACCACACTGAACCAGTGATACACCACACCGATCCAGCGATACACCACACCGACCCAGCGAAACACCACACTGACCCAGCGATACACCACACCGACCCAGCGATACACCACACTGAACCAGTGATACACCACACCGATCCAGCGATACACCATACCGACCCAGCGAAACACCACACCGACCCAGCGATACACCACACCGACCCAGTGATACACCACACCGACACTGCAATGCACCACACCGACCCAGTGATACACCACACCGACCCAGTGATACACCACACCGACCCAGCGATACACCACACCGACACTGCAATGCACCACACCGACCCAGTGATACACCACACCGACCCAGTGATACACCACACCGACACTGCAATGCACCACACCGACCCAGTGATACACCACACCGACCCAGTGATACACCACACCGACACTGCAATACACCACACCGACCCAGTGATACAACACACCGACCCAGTGATACACCACACCGACCCAGCGATACACCACACCGACACTGCAATGCACCACACCGACCCAGTGATACACCACACCGACCCAGTGATACACCACACCGACCCAGCGATACACCACACCGACCCAGTGATACACCACACTGACCCAGCGATACACCACACCGACCCAGTGATAAACCACACCGACCCAGTGATACACCACATGGACCCAATGATACACCACTCAGACCCAGTGATACACCACACCGACCCAGTGATACACCACACCGACCCAGTGATACACCACACTGACCCAGCGATACACCACACCGACCCAGTGATACACCACACCGACCCAGTGATACACCACACCGATCCAGTGATACACCACACCGACCCAGTGATAGACCACACCGACCCAGTGAGAAACCACACCGACCCAGCGATACACCATACTGACTCATCGATACACCACATCAACCCAGTGATACACCACACCGACCCAGTGATACACCACACCGACCCAGTGATACACCACACCGACCCAGCGATAGACCACACCGACCCAGTGATAAACCACACCGACCCAGTGATAAACCACACCGACCCAGCGATACACCACACCGACCCAGTGATACACCACACCGATCCAGCGATACACCACACCGACCCAGCGATAGACCACACCGACCCAGTGATAAACCACACCGACCCAGGGATACACCACCCCGACCCAGCGATAGACCACACCGACCCAGTGATAAACCACACCGACCCAGCGATACACCACACCGACCCAGCGATACACCACACCGACCCAGCGATAGACCACACCGACCCAGTGATAAACCACACCGACCCAGTGATAAACCACACCGACCCAGCGATACACCACACCGACCCAGTGATACACCACACCGACCCAGCGATACACCACACCGACCCAGCGATACACCACACCGACCCAGTGATAAACCACACCGACCCAGCGATACACCACACCGACCCAGTGATACACCACACTGACCCAGTGATACACCACACCGACCCAGTGATACACCACACGGACCCAGTGATACACCACACCGACCAAGTGATACACCACACCGACCCAGCGATACACCACACCGACCCAGTGATACACCAGACGGACCCAGTGATACACCACACCGACCCAGCGATACACCACACCGACCCAGTGATACACCACACGGACCCAGTGATACACCACACCGACCCAGCGATACACCACACCGATCCAGTGATACACCACACGGACCCAATGATACACCACACCGACCCAGCGATATAACACACCGACCCAGCGATACACCACACCGACCCAATGATACACCACACCGACCCAGCGATATAACACACCGACCCAGCGATACACCACACCGACCCAGTGATACACCACACCGACCCAGCGATACACCACACCGACACAGCGATACACCACACCGACCCAGTGATACACCACACCGACCCAGCGATATAACACACCGACCCAGTGATACACCACAACGAGCCAGTGATACACCACACCGACCCAATGATACACCACACCGACCCAGCGATATAACACACCGACCCAGCGATACACCACACCGACCCAGCGATACACCACACCGACCCAGTGATACACCACACCGACCCAGTGATACACCACACCGACCCAGTGATACACCACACCGATCCAGTGATACACCACACGGACCCAATGATACACCACACCGACCCAGTGATACACCACACCGACCCAGTGATACACCACACTGACCCAGCGATACACCACACCGACCCAGTGATACACCACACCGACCCAGTGATAGACCACACCGACCCAGTGAGAAACCACACCGACCCAGCGATACACCATACTGACCCAGCGATACACCACATCAACCCAGTGATACACCACACCGACCCAGTGATACACCACACCGACCCAGTGATACACCACACCGACCCAGCGATAGACCACACCGACCCAGTGATAAACCACACCGACCCAGTGATAAACCACACCGACCCAGCGATACACCACACCGACCCAGTGATACACCACACCGATCCAGCGATACACCACACCGACCCAGCGATAGACCACACCGACCCAGTGATAAACCACACCGACCCAGTGATACACCACCCCGACCCAGCGATAGACCACACCGACCCAGTGATAAACCACACCGACCCAGCGATACACCACACCGACCCAGCGATACACCACACCGACCCAGCGATAGACCACAACGACCCGGTGATAAACCACGCCGACCCAGTGATAAACCACACCGACCCACCGATACACCACACCGACCCAGTGATACACCACACCGACCCAGCGATACACCACACCGACCCAGCGATACACCACACCGACCCAGTGATAAACCACACTGACCCAGTGATACACCACACCGACCCAGTGATACACCACACGGACCCAGTGATACACCACACCGACCCAGTGATACACCACACCGACCCAGCGATACACCACACCGACCCAGTGATACACCAGACGGACCCAGTGATACACCACACCGACCCAGCGATACACCACACCGACCCAGTGATACACCACACGGACCCAGTGATACACCACACCGACCCAGCGATACACCACACCGATCCAGTGATACACCACACGGACCCAATGATACACCACACCGACCCAGCGATATAACACACCGACCCAGCGATACACCACACCGACCCAATGATACACCACACCGACCCAGCGATATAAAACACCGACCCAGCGATACACCACACCGACCCAGTGATACACCACACCGACCCAGCGATACACCACACCGACACAGCGATACACCACACCGACCCAGTGATACACCACACCGACCCAGCGATATAACACACCGACCCAGTGATGCACCACAACGAGCCAGTGATACACCACACCGACCCAATGATACACCACACCGACCCAGCGATATAACACACCGACCCAGCGATACACCACACCGACCCAGCGATACACCACACCGACCCAGCGATACACCACACCGACCCAGTGATACACCACACCGACCCAGTGATACACCACACCGATCCAGTGATACACCACACGGACCCAAAGATTCACCACACCGACCCAGCGATATAACACACCGACCCAGCGATACACCACACCGACCCAATGATACACCACACGGACCCAGCGATATAACACACCGACCCAGCGATACACCACACCGACCCAGTGATACACCACACCGACCCAGCGATACACCACACCGACACAGCGATACACCACACCGACCCAGTGATACACCACACCGACCCAGCGATATAACACACCGACACAGTGATACACCACAACGACCCAGTGATACACCACACCGACCCAATGATACACCACACCGACCCAGCGATATAACACACCGACCCAGCGATACACCACACCGACCCAGCGATACACCACACCGACCCAGTGATACACCACACCGACCCAGCGATACACCACACTGACCCAGTGATACACCACACCGACCCAGTGATAAACCACACCGACCCAGTGATACACCACACCGACCCAGTGATACACCACACCGACCCAGTGATACACCACACCGACCCAGCGATAAACCACACCGACCCAGCGATACAACACACCGACCCAGCGATACACCACTCAGACCCAGCGATACACCACACAGACCCAGGGATACACAACACCGACCCAGTGATACATCACACGGACCCAGTGATACACCACACCGACCCAGGGATACACCACACTGACCCAGTGATACACCACACCGACCCAGTGATACACCACACCGACCCAGTGATAAACCACACCGACCCAGCGATACACCACACCGACCCAGTGATAAACCACACCGACCCAGCGATACACCACACCGAACCAGCGATACACCACACCGACCCAGCGATACACCACACCGACCCAGTGATACACCACACCGACCCAGCGATACACCAAACCGACCCAGTGATACACCACACCGACCCAGTGATAAACCACACCGACCCAGCGATACACCACACCGACCCAGTGATACACCACACCGACCCAGCGATACACCACACCGACCCAGCGATACACCACACCGACCCAGTGATAAACCACACCGACCCAGCGATACACCACACCGACCCAGTGATACACCACACTGACCCAGTGATAAACCACACCGACCCAGTGATACACCACACGGACCCAGTGATACACCACATCAACCCAGTGATACACCACACCGATCCAGTGATACACCACACCGACCCAGCGATAGACCACACCGACCCAGTGATAAACCACACCGACCCGGTGATAAACCACACCGACCCAGCGATACACCACACCGACCCAGTGATACACCACACCGATCCAGCGATACACCACACCGACCCAGCGATAGACCACACCGACCCAGTGATAAACCACACCGACCCAGTGATACACCACCCCGACCCAGCGATAGACCACACCGACCCAGTGATAAACCACACCGACCCAGCGATACACCACACCGACCCAGCGATACACCACACCGACCCAGCGATAGACCACACCGACCCAGTGATAAACCACACCGACCCAGCGATAAACCACACCGACCCAGCGATACACCACACCGACCCAGTGATACACCACACCGACCCAGCGATACACCACACCGACCCAGCGATACACCACACCGACCCAGCGATACACCACACCGACCCAGTGATACACGACGCCGACCCAGTGATACACACACCGACCCAGTGATACACCACACCGACCCAGTGATACACCACACCGACCCAGCGATACACCACACCGACCCAGCGATAGGCCACACCGACCCAGCGATACACCACACCGACCCAGTTATACACCACACCGACCCAGTGATACACCACACCGACCCAGTGATACACCACACCGACCCAGTTATACGCCACACCGACCCAGCGATACACCACACCGACCCAGTTATACACCACACCGACCCAGTGATACACCACACTGACCCAGCGATACACCACACCGACCCAGCGATACACCACACCGACCCAGCGATACACCACACCGACCCAGTTATACACCACACCGACCCAGTGATACACCACACCGACCCAGTGATACACCACACCGACCCAGTGATACACCACACCGACCCAGCGATACACCACACCGACACAGCGATACACCACACCGACCCAGTGATACACCACACCGACCCAGTGATACACCACACCGACCTAGTGATACACCACATCGACCCAGTGATACACCACACTGACCCAGTGATACACCAGACCGACACTGCAATGCACCACACCGACCCAGTGATACACCACACCGACCCAGTGATACACCTCACCAACCCAGTGATACACCACACCGACACTGCAATACACCACACCGACCCAGTGATACACCACACCGACCCAGTGATACACCACAACGACCCAGTGATACACCAGACCGACCCAGTGATACACCACACTGACCCAGCGATACACCACACCGACCCAGCGATACAACACACCGACCCAGCGATACACCACTCAGACCCAGCGATACACCACACAGACCCAGGGATACACAACACCGACCCAGTGATACACCACACCGACCCAGCGATACACCACACCGACCCAGTGATACACCACACTGACCCAGCGATACACCACACCGACCCAGCGATACACCACACCGACCCAGCGATACAACACACCGACCCAGCGATACACCACTCAGACCCAGCGATACACCACACCGACCCAGGGATACACAACACCGACCCAGTGATACACCACACCGACCCAGCGATAAACAACACCGACCCAGTGATACACCACACGGACCCAATGATACACCACTCAGACCCAGTGATACACCACACCAACCTAGTGTAACACCACACCGACCCAGTGATACACCACACCGACCCAGCGATACACCACTCAGACCCAGTGATACACCACACCGACCCAGTGATACACCACACCGATCCAGTGATACACCACACCGACCCAGCGATAGACCACACCCACCCAGTGATAAACCACACCGACCCAGCGATACACCACACTGACCCAGCGATACACCACATCAACCCAGTGATACACCACACCGATCCAGTGATACACCACACCGACCCAGCGATAGACCACACCGACCCAGTGATAAACCACACCGACCCAGTGATAAACCACACCGACCCAGCGATACACCACACTGAACCAGTGATACACCACACCGATCCAGCGATACACCACACCGACCCAGCGAAACACCACACTGACCCAGCGATACACCACACCGACCCAGCGATACACCACACTGAACCAGTGATACACCACACCGATCCAGCGATACACCATACCGACCCAGCGAAACACCACACCGACCCAGCGATACACCACACCGACCCAGTGATACACCACACCGAAACTGCAATGCACCACACCGACCCAGTGATACACCACACCGACCCAGTGATACACCACACCGACCCAGCGATACACCACACCGACACTGCAATGCACCACACCGACCCAGTGATACACCACACCGACCCAGTGATACACCACACCGACACTGCAATGCACCACACCGACCCAGTGATACACCACACCGACCCAGTGATACACCACACCGACACTGCAATACACCACACCGACCCAGTGATACACCACACCGACACTGCAATACACCACACCGACCCAGTGATACAACACACCGACCCAGTGATACACCACAACGACCCAGTGATACACCAGACCGACCCAGTGATACACCACACTGACCCAGCGATACACCACACCGACCCAGCGATACAACACACCGACCCAGCGATACACCACTCAGACCCAGCGATACACCACACAGACCCAGGGATACAAAACACCGACCCAGTGATACACCACACCGACCCAGCGATACACCACACCGACCCAGTGATACACCACAATGACCCAGCGATACACCACACCGACCCAGCGATACACCACACCGACCCAGCGATACAACACACCGACCCAGCGATACACCACTCAGACCCAGCGATACACCACACCGACCCAGGGATACACAACACCGACCCAGTGATACACCACACCGACCCAGCGATAAACAACACCGACCCAGTGATACACCACACGGACCCAATGATACACCACTCAGACCCAGTGATACACCACACCAACCTAGTGTAACACCACACCGACCCAGTGATACACCACACCGACCCAGCGATACACCACTCAGACCCAGTGATACACCACACCGACCCAGTGATACACCACACCGATCCAGTGATACACCACACCGACCCAGCGATAGACCACACCCACCCAGTGATAAACCACACCGACCCAGCGATACACCACACTGACCCAGCGATATACCACATCAACCCAGTGATACACCACACCGATCCAGTGATACACCACACCGACCCAGCGATAGACCACACCGACCCAGTGATAAACCACACCGACCCAGTGATAAACCACACCGACCCAGCGATACACCACACTGAACCAGTGATACACCACACCGATCCAGCGATACACCACACCGACCCAGCGAAACACCACACTGACCCAGCGATACACCACACCGACCCAGCGATACACCACACTGAACCAGTGATACACCACACCGATCCAGCGATACACCATACCGACCCAGCGAAACACCACACCGACCCAGCGATACACCACACCGACCCAGTGATACAACACACCGACACTGCAATGCACCACACCGACCCAGTGATACACCACACCGACCCAGTGATACACCACACCGACCCAGCGATACACCACACCGACACTGCAATGCACCACACCGACCCAGTGATACACCACACCGACCCAGTGATACACCACACCGACACTGCAATGCACCACACCGACCCAGTGATACACCACACCGACCCAGTGATACACCACACCGACACTGCAATACACCACACCGACCCAGTGATACAACACACCGACCCAGTGATACACCACACCGACCCAGCGATACACCACACCGACACTGCAATGCACCACACCGACCCAGTGATACACCACACCGACCCAGTGATACACCACACCGACCCAGCGATACACCACACCGACCCAGTGATACACCACACTGACCCAGCGATACACCACACCGACCCAGTGATAAACCACACCGACCCAGTGATACACCACATGGACCCAATGATACACCACTCAGACCCAGTGATACACCACACCGACCCAGTGATACACCACACCGACCCAGTGATACACCACACTGACCCAGCGATACACCACACCGACCCAGTGATACACCACACCGACCCAGTGATACACCACACCGATCCAGTGATACACCACACCGACCCAGTGATAGACCACACCGACCCAGTGAGAAACCACACCGACCCAGCGATACACCATACTGACCCAGCGATACACCACATCAACCCAGTGATACACCACACCGACCCAGTGATACACCACACCGACCCAGTGATACACCACACCGACCCAGCGATAGACCACACCGACCCAGTGATAAACCACACCGACCCAGTGATAAACCACACCGACCCAGCGATACACCACACCGACCCAGTGATACACCACACCGATCCAGCGATACACCACACCGACCAAGCGATAGACCACACCGACCCAGTGATAAACCACACCGACCCAGTGATACACCACCCCGACCCAGCGATAGACCACACCGACCCAGTGATAAACCACACCGACCCAGCGATACACCACACCGACCCAGCGATACACCACACCGACCCAGCGATAGACCACACCGACCCAGTGATAAACCACACCGACCCAGTGATAAACCACACCGACCCAGCGATACACCACACCGACCCAGTGATACACCACACCGACCCAGCGATACACCACACCGACCCAGCGATACACCACACCGACCCAGTGATAAACCACACCGACCCAGCGATACACCACACCGACCCAGTGATACACCACACTGACCCAGTGATACACCACACCGACCCAGTGATACACCACACGGACCCAGTGATACACCACACCGACCAAGTGATACACCACACCGACCCAGCGATACACCACACCGACCCAGTGATACACCAGACGGACCCAGTGATACACCACACCGACCCAGCGATACACCACACCGACCCAGTGATACACCACACGGACCCAGTGATACACCACACCGACCCAGCGATACACCACACCGATCCAGTGATACACCACACGGACCCAATGATACACCACACCGACCCAGCGATATAACACACCGACCCAGCGATACACCACACCGACCCAATGATACACCACACCGACCCAGCGATATAACACACCGACCCAGCGATACACCACACCGACCCAGTGATACACCACACCGACCCAGCGATACACCACACCGACACAGCGATACACCACACCGACCCAGTGATACACCACACCGACCCAGCGATATAACACACCGACCCAGTGATACACCACAACGAGCCAGCGATACACCACACCGACCCAGTGATACACCCGACCGACACTGCAATGCACCACACCGACCCAGCGATATAACACAACGACCCAGTGATACACCACACCGACCCAGCGATATAACACAACGACCCAGTGATACACCACACCGACCAAATGATACACCACACCGACCCAGCGATATAACACACCGACCCAGCGATACACCACACCGACCCAGCGATACACCACACCGACCCAGTGATACACCACACCGACCCAGTGATACACCACACCGACCCAGTGATACACCACACCGATCCAGTGATACACCACACGGACCCAATGATACACCACACCGACCCAGCGATACACCACACCGACCCAGTGATACACCACACTGACCCAGCGATACACCACACCGACCCAGTGATACACCACACCGACCCAGTGATACACCACACCGACCCAGTGATACACCACACCGACCCAGCGATACACCACACCGACCCAGTGATACACCACACCGACCCAGTGATACACCACACCGACCCAGCGATACACCACACCGACCCAGTGATACACCACACTGACCCAGCGATACACCACACCGACCCAGTGATAAACCACACCGACCCAGTGATACACCACATGGACCCAATGATACACCACTCAGACCCAGTGATACACCACACCGACCCAGTGATACACCACACCGACCCAGTGATACACCACACTGACCCAGCGATACACCACACCGACCCAGTGATACACCACACCGACCCAGTGATACACCACACCGATCCAGTGATACACCACACCGACCCAGTGATAGACCACACCGACCCAGTGAGAAACCACACCGACCCAGCGATACACCATACTGACCCAGCTATACACCACATCAACCCAGTGATACACCACACCGACCCAGTGATACACCACACCGACCCAGTGATACACCACACCGACCCAGCGATAGACCACACCGACCCAGTGATAAACCACACCGACCCAGTGATAAACCACACCGACCCAGCGATACACCACACCGACCCAGTGATACACCACACCGATCCAGCGATACACCACACCGACCCAGCGATAGACCACACCGACCCAGTGATAAACCACACCGACCCAGTGATACACCACCCCGACCCAGCGATAGACCACACCGACCCAGTGATAAACCACACCGACCCAGCGATTCACCACACCGACCCAGCGATACACCACACCGACCCAGCGATAGACCACACCGACCCAGTGATAAACCACACCGACCCAGTGATAAACCACACCGACCCAGCGATACACCACACCGACCCAGTGATACACCACACCGACCCAGCGATACACCACACCGACCCAGCGATACACCACACCGACCCAGTGATAAACCACACCGACCCAGCGATACACCACACCGACCCAGTGATACACCACACTGACCCAGTGATACACCACACCGACCCAGTGATACACCACACGGACCCAGTGATACACCACACCGACCAAGTGATACACCACACCGACCCAGCGATACACCACACCGACCCAGTGATACAGCAGACGGACCCAGTGATACACCACACCGACCCAGCGATACACCACACCGACCCAGTGATACACCACACGGACCCAGTGATACACCACACCGACCCAGCGATACACCACACCGATCCAGTGATACACCACACGGACCCAATGATACACCACACCGACCCAGCGATATAACACACCGACCCAGCGATACACCACACCGACCCAATGATACACCACACCGACCCAGCGATATAACACACCGACCCAGCGATACACCACACCGACCCAGTGATACACCACACCGACCCAGCGATACACCACACCGACACAGCGATACACCACACCGACCCAGTGATACACCACACCGACCCAGCGATATAACACACCGACCCAGTGATACACCACAACGAGCCAGTGATACACCACACCGACCCAATGATACACCACACCGACCCAGCGATATAACACACCGACCCAGCGATACACCACACCGACCCAGCGATACACCACACCGACCCAGTGATACACCACACCGACCCAGTGATACACCACACCGACCCAGTGATACACCACACCGATCCAGTGATACACCACACGGACCCAATGATACACCACACCGACCCAGTGATACACCACACCGACCCAGTGATACACCACACTGACCCAGCGATACACCACACCGACCCAGTGATACACCACACCGACCCAGTGATACACCACACCGATCCAGTGATACACCACACCGACCCAGTGATAGACCACACCGACCCAGTGAGAAACCACACCGACCCAGCGATACACCATACTGACCCAGCGATACACCACATCGACCCAGTGATACACCACACCGACCCAGTGATACACCACACCGACCCAGTGATACACCACACCGACCCAGCGATAGACCACACCGACCCAGTGATAAACCACACCGACCCAGTGATAAACCACACCGACCCAGCGATACACCACACCGACCCAGTGATACACCACACCGATCCAGCGATACACCACACCGACCCAGCGATAGACCACACCGACCCAGTGATAAACCACACCGACCCAGTGATACACCACCCCGACCCAGCGATAGACCACACCGACCCAGTGATAAACCACACCGACCCAGCGATACACCACACCGACCCAGCGATACACCACACCGACCCAGCGATAGACCTCAACGACCCAGTGATAAACCACACCGACCCAGTGATAAACCACACCGACCCACCGATACACCACACCGACCCAGTGATACACCACACCGACCCAGCGATACACCACACCGACCCAGCGATACACCACACCGACCCAGTGATAAACCACACTGACCCAGTGATACACCACACCGACCCAGTGATACACCACACGGACCCAGTGATACACCACACCGACCCAGTGATACACCACACCGACCCAGCGATACACCACACCGTCCCAGTGATACACCAGACGGACCCAGTGATACACCACACCGACCCAGCGATACACCACACCGACCCAGTGATACACCACACGGACCCAGTGATACACCACACCGACCCAGCGATACACCACACCGATCCAGTGATACACCACACGGACCCAATGATACACCACACCGACCCAGCGATATAACACACCGACCCAGCGATACACCACACCGACCCAATGATACACCACACCGACCCAGCGATATAACACACCGACCCAGCGATACACCACACCGACCCAGTGATACACCACACCGACCCAGCGATACACCACACCGACACAGCGATACACCACACCGACCCAGTGATACACCACACCGACCCAGCGATATAACACACCGACCCAGTGATACACCACAACGAGCCAGTGATACACCACACCGACCCAATGATACACCACACCGACCCAGCGATATTACACACCGACCCAGCGATACACCACACCGACCCAGCGATACACCACACCGACCCAGCGATACACCACACCGACCCAGTGATACACCACACCGACCCAGTGATACACCACACCGACCCAGTGATACACCACACCGATCCAGTGATACACCACACGGACCCAAAGATACACCACACCGACCCAGCGATATAACACACCGACCCAGCGATACACCACACCGACCCAATGATACACCACACGGACCCAGCGATATAACACACCGACCCAGCGATACACCACACCGACCCAGTGATACACCACACCGACCCAGCGATACACCACACCGACACAGCGATACACCACACCGACCCAGTGATACACCACACCGACCCAGCGATATAACACACCGACACAGTGATACACCACAACGACCCAGTGATACACCACACCGACCCAATGATACACCACACCGACCCAGCGATATAACACACCGACCCAGCGATACACCACACCGACCCAGCGATACACCACACCGACCCAGTGATACACCACACCGACCCAGCGATACACCACACTGACCCAGTGATACACCACACCGACCCAGTGATAAACCACACCGACCCAGTGATACACCACACCGACCCAGTGATACACCACACCGACCCAGTGATACACCACACCGACCCAGCGATAAACCACACCGACCCAGCGATACAACACACCGACCCAGCGATACACCACTCAGACCCAGCGATACACCACACAGACCCAGGGATACACAACACCGACCCAGTGATACATCACACGGACCCAGTGATACACCACACCGACCCAGGGATACACCACACTGACCCAGTGATACACCACACCGACCCAGTGATACACCACACCGACCCAGTGATAAACCACACCGACCCAGCGATACACCACACCGACCCAGTGATAAACCACACCGACCCAGCGATACACCACACCGAACCAGGGATACACCACACCGATCCAGCGATACACCACACCGACCCAGCGATAGACCACAACGACCCAGTGATAAACCACACCGACCCAGTGATACACCACACCGACCCAGCGATAGACCACACCGACCCAGTGATAAACCACACCGACCCAGCGATACACCACACCGACCCAGCGATACACCACACCGACCCAGCGATAGACCACACCGACCCAGTGATAAACCACACCGACCCAGCGATACACCACACCGACCCAGCGATACACCACACCGACCCAGTGATACACCACACCGACCCAGCGATACACCACACCGACCCAGTGATACACCACACCGACCCAGTGATAAACCACACCGACCCAGCGATACACCACACCGACCCAGTGATACACCACACCGACCCAGCGATACACCACACCGACCCAGCGATACACCACACCGACCCAGTGATAAACCACACCGACCCAGCGATACACCACACCGACCCAGTGATACACCACACTGACCCAGTGATAAACCACACCGACCCAGTGATACACCACACGGACCCAGTGATACACCACACCGACCCAGTGATACACCACACCGACCCAGCGATACACCACACCGACACAGCGATACACCACACCGACCCAGTGATACACCACACCGACACAGCGATACACCACACCGACCCAGTGATACACCACACCGACCCAGTGATACACCACACCGACCCAGTGATACACCACACCGACCCAGTGATACACCACACCGACCCAGCGATACACCACACCGACACAGCGATACACCACACCGACCCAGTGATACACCACACCGACCCAGTGATACACCACACCGACCCAGCGATACACCACACCGACACAGTGATACACCACACCGACCCAGTGATACACCACACTGACCCAGCGATACACCACACCGACCCAGTGATACACCCGACCGACACTGCCATGCACCACACCGACCCAGCGATATAACACAACGACCCAGTGATAAACCACACCGACCCAGCGATACACCACACCGACCCAGCGATACACCACACCGACCCAGCGATAGACCTCAACGACCCAGTGATAAACCACACCGACCCAGTGATAAACCACACCGACCCACCGATACACCACACCGACCCAGTGATACACCACACCGACCCAGCGATACACCACACCGACCCAGCGATACACCACACCGACCCAGTGATAAACCACACTGACCCAGTGATACACCACACCGACCCAGTGATACACCACACGGACCCAGTGATACACCACACCGACCCAGTGATACACCACACCGACCCAGCGATACACCACACCGACCCAGTGATACACCAGACGGACCCAGTGATACACCACACCGACCCAGCGATACACCACACCGACCCAGTGATACACCACACGGACCCAGTGATACACCACACCGACCCAGCGATACACCACACCGATCCAGTGATACACCACACGGACCCAATGATACACCACACCGACCCAGCGATATAACACACCGACCCAGCGATACACCACACCGACCCAATGATACACCACACCGACCCAGCGATATAACACACCGACCCAGCGATACACCACACCGACCCAGTGATACACCACACCGACCCAGCGATACACCACACCGACACAGCGATACACCACACCGACCCAGTGATACACCACACCGACCCAGCGATATAACACACCGACCCAGTGATACACCACAACGAGCCAGTGATACACCACACCGACCCAATGATACACCACACCGACCCAGCGATATTACACACCGACCCAGCGATACACCACACCGACCCAGCGATACACCACACCGACCCAGCGATACACCACACCGACCCAGTGATACACCACACCGACCCAGTGATACACCACACCGACCCAGTGATACACCACACCGATCCAGTGATACACCACACGGACCCAAAGATACACCACACCGACCCAGCGATATAACACACCGACCCAGCGATACACCACACCGACCCAATGATACACCACACGGACCCAGCGATATAACACACCGACCCAGCGATACACCACACCGACCCAGTGATACACCACACCGACCCAGCGATACACCACACCGACACAGCGATACACCACACCGACCCAGTGATACACCACACCGACCCAGCGATATAACACACCGACACAGTGATACACCACAACGACCCAGTGATACACCACACCGACCCAATGATACACCACACCGACCCAGCGATATAACACACCGACCCAGCGATACACCACACCGACCCAGCGATACACCACACCGACCCAGTGATACACCACACCGACCCAGCGATACACCACACTGACCCAGTGATACACCACACCGACCCAGTGATAAACCACACCGACCCAGTGATACACCACACCGACCCAGTGATACACCACACCGACCCAGTGATACACCACACCGACCCAGCGATAAACCACACCGACCCAGCGATACAACACACCGACCCAGCGATACACCACTCAGACCCAGCGATACACCACACAGACCCAGGGATACACAACACCGACCCAGTGATACATCACACGGACCCAGTGATACACCACACCGACCCAGGGATACACCACACTGACCCAGTGATACACCACACCGACCCAGTGATACACCACACCGACCCAGTGATAAACCACACCGACCCAGCGATACACCACACCGACCCAGTGATAAACCACACCGACCCAGCGATACACCACACCGAACCAGGGATACACCACACCGATCCAGCGATACACCACACCGACCCAGCGATAGACCACAACGACCCAGTGATAAACCACACCGACCCAGTGATACACCACACCGACCCAGCGATAGACCACACCGACCCAGTGATAAACCACACCGACCCAGCGATACACCACACCGACCCAGCGATACACCACACCGACCCAGCGATAGACCACACCGACCCAGTGATAAACCACACCGACCCAGCGATACACCACACCGACCCAGCGATACACCACACCGACCCAGTGATACACCACACCGACCCAGCGATACACCACACCGACCCAGTGATACACCACACCGACCCAGTGATAAACCACACCGACCCAGCGATACACCACACCGACCCAGTGATACACCACACCGACCCAGCGATACACCACACCGACCCAGCGATACACCACACCGACCCAGTGATAAACCACACCGACCCAGCGATACACCACACCGACCCAGTGATACACCACACTGACCCAGTGATAAACAACACCGACCCAGTGATACACCACACGGACCCAGTGATACACCACACCGACCCAGTGATACACCACACCGACCCAGCGATACACCACACCGACACAGCGATACACCACACCGACCCAGTGATACACCACACCGACACAGCGATACACCACACCGACCCAGTGATACACCACACCGACCCAGTGATACACCACACCGACCCAGTGATACACCACACCGACCCAGTGATACACCACACCGACCCAGCGATACACCACACCGACACAGCGATACACCACACCGACCCAGTGATACACCACACCGACCCAGTGATACACCACACCGACCCAGCGATACACCACACCGACACAGTGATACACCACACCGACCCAGTGATACACCACACTGACCCAGCGATACACCACACCGACCCAGTGATACACCCGACCGACACTGCCATGCACCACACCGACCCAGCGATATAACACAACGACCCAGTGATACACCACACCGACCCAGCGATATAACACAACGACCCAGTGATACACCACACCGACCAAATGATACACCACACCGACCCAGCGATATAACACACCGACCCAGCGATACACCACACCGACCCAGCGATACACCACACCGACCCAGTGATACACCACACCGACCCAGTGATACACCACACCGACCCAGCGATACACCACACTGACCCAGTGATACACCACACCGACCCAGTGATAAACCACACCGACCCAGTGATACACCACACCGACCCAGTGATACACCACACCGACCCAGCGATAAACCACACCGACCCAGCGATACAACACACCGACCCAGCGATACACCACTCAGACCCAGCGATACACCACACAGACCCAGGGATACACAACACCGACCCAGTGATATATCACACGGACCCAGTGATACACCACACCGACCCAGGGATACACCACACTGACCCAGTGATACACCACACCGACCCAGTGATACACCACACCGACCCAGTGATAAACCACACCGACCCAGCGATACACCACACCGACCCAGCGATACACCACACCGACCCAGCGATAGACCACACCGACCCAGTGATAAACCACACCGACCCAGTGATAAACCACACCGACCCAGCGATACACCACACCGACCCAGTGATACACCACACCGACCCAGCGATACACCACACCGACCCAGCGATACACCACACCGACCCAGTGATAAACCACACCGACCCAGCGATACACCACACCGACCCAGTGATACACCACACTGACCCAGTGATACACCACACCGATCCAGTGATACACCACACGGACCCAGTGATACACCACACCGACCAAGTGATACACCACACCGACCCAGCGATACACCACACCGACCCAGTGATACACCAGACGGACCCAGTGATACACCACACCGACCCAGCGATACACCACACCGACCCAGTGATACACCACACGGACCCAGTGATACACCACACCGACCCAGCGATACACCACACCGATCCAGTGATACACCACACGGACCCAATGATACACCACACCGACCCAGCGATATAACACACCGACCCAGCGATACACCACACCGACCCAATGATACACCACACCGACCCAGCGATATAACACACCGACCCAGCGATACACCACACCGACCCAGTGATACACCACACCGACCCAGCGATACACCACACCGACACAGCGATACACCACACCGACCCAGTGATACACCACACCGACCCAGCGATATAACACACCGACCCAGTGATACACCACAACGAGCCAGCGATACACCACACCGACCCAGTGATACACCCGACCGACACTGCAATGCACCACACCGACCCAGCGATATAACACAACGACCCAGTGATACACCACACCGACCCAGCGATATAACACAACGACCCAGTGATACACCACACCGACCAAATGATACACCACACCGACCCAGCGATATAACACACCGACCCAGCGATACACCACACCGACCCAGCGATACACCACACCGACCCAGTGATACACCACACCGACCCAGTGATACACCACACCGACCCAGTGATACACCACACCGATCCAGTGATACACCACACGGACCCAATGATACACCACACCGACCCAGCGATACACCACACCGACCCAGTGATACACCACACTGACCCAGCGATACACCACACCGACCCAGTGATACACCACACCGACCCAGTGATACACCACACCGACCCAGTGATACACCACACCGACCCAGCGATACACCACACCGACCCAGTGATACACCACACCGACCCAGTGATACACCACACCGACCCAGCGATACACCACACCGACCCAGTGATACACCACACTGACCCAGCGATACACCACACCGACCCAGTGATAAACCACACCGACCCAGTGATACACCACATGGACCCAATGATACACCACTCAGACCCAGTGATACACCACACCGACCCAGTGATACACCACACCGACCCAGTGATACACCACACTGACCCAGCGATACACCACACCGACCCAGTGATACACCACACCGACCCAGTGATACACCACACCGATCCAGTGATACACCACACCGACCCAGTGATAGACCACACCGACCCAGTGAGAAACCACACCGACCCAGCGATACACCATACTGACCCAGCTATACACCACATCAACCCAGTGATACACCACACCGACCCAGTGATACACCACACCGACCCAGTGATACACCACACCGACCCAGCGATAGACCACACCGACCCAGTGATAAACCACACCGACCCAGTGATAAACCACACCGACCCAGCGATACACCACACCGACCCAGTGATACACCACACCGATCCAGCGATACACCACACCGACCCAGCGATAGACCACACCGACCCAGTGATAAACCACACCGACCCAGTGATACACCACCCCGACCCAGCGATAGACCACACCGACCCAGTGATAAACCACACCGACCCAGCGATACACCACACCGACCCAGCGATACACCACACCGACCCAGCGATAGACCACACCGACCCAGTGATAAACCACACCGACCCAGTGATAAACCACACCGACCCAGCGATACACCACACCGACCCAGTGATACACCACACCGACCCAGCGATACACCACACCGACCCAGCGATACACCACACCGACCCAGTGATAAACCACACCGACCCAGCGATACACCACACCGACCCAGTGATACACCACACTGACCCAGTGATACACCACACCGACCCAGTGATACACCACACGGACCCAGTGATACACCACACCGACCAAGTGATACACCACACCGACCCAGCGATACACCACACCGACCCAGTGATACACCAGACGGACCCAGTGATACACCACACCGACCCAGCGATACACCACACCGACCCAGTGATACACCACACGGACCCAGTGATACACCACACCGACCCAGCGATACACCACACCGATCCACTGATACACCACACGGACCCAATGATACACCACACCGACCCAGCGATATAACACACCGACCCAGCGATACACCACACCGACCCAATGATACACCACACCGACCCAGCGATATAACACACCGACCCAGCGATACACCACACCGACCCAGTGATACACCACACCGACCCAGCGATACACCACACCGACACAGCGATACACCACACCGACCCAGTGATACACCACACCGACCCAGCGATATAACACACCGACCCAGTGATACACCACAACGAGCCAGTGATACACCACACCGACCCAATGATACACCACACCGACCCAGCGATATAACACACCGACCCAGCGATACACCACACCGACCCAGCGATACACCACACCGACCCAGTGATACACCACACCGACCCAGTGATACACCACACCGACCCAGTGATACACCACACCGATCCAGTGATACACCACACGGACCCAATGATACACCACACCGACCCAGTGATACACCACACCGACCCAGTGATACACCACACTGACCCAGCGATACACCACACCGACCCAGTGATACACCACACCGACCCAGTGATACACCACACCGATCCAGTGATACACCACACCGACCCAGTGATAGACCACACCGACCCAGTGAGAAACCACACCGACCCAGCGATACACCATACTGACCCAGCGATACACCACATCGACCCAGTGATACACCACACCGACCCAGTGATACACCACACCGACCCAGTGATACACCACACCGACCCAGCGATAGACCACACCGACCCAGTGATAAACCACACCGACCCAGTGATAAACCACACCGACCCAGCGATACACCACACCGACCCAGTGATACACCACACCGATCCAGCGATACACCACACCGACCCAGCGATAGACCACACCGACCCAGTGATAAACCACACCGACCCAGTGATACACCACCCCGACCCAGCGATAGACCACACCGACCCAGTGATAAACCACACCGACCCAGCGATACACCACACCGACCCAGCGATACACCACACCGACCCAGCGATAGACCACAACGACCCAGTGATAAACCACACCGACCCAGTGATAAACCACACCGACCCACCGATACACCACACCGACCCAGTGATACACCACACCGACCCAGCGATACACCACACCGACCCAGCGATACACCACACCGACCCAGTGATAAACCACACTGACCCAGTGATACACCACACCGACCCAGTGATACACCACACGGACCCAGTGATACACCACACCGACCCAGTGATACACCACACCGACCCAGCGATACACCACACCGACCCAGTGATACACCAGACGGACCCAGTGATACACCACACCGACCCAGCGATACACCACACCGACCCAGTGATACACCACACGGACCCAGTGATACACCACACCGACCCAGCGATACACCACACCGATCCAGTGATACACCACACGGACCCAATGATACACCACACCGACCCAGCGATATAACACACCGACCCAGCGATACACCACACCGACCCAATGATACACCACACCGACCCAGCGATATAACACACCGACCCAGCGATACACCACACCGACCCAGTGATACACCACACCGACCCAGCGATACACCACACCGACACAGCGATACACCACACCGACCCAGTGATACACCACACCGACCCAGCGATATAACACACCGACCCAGTGATACACCACAACGAGCCAGTGATACACCACACCGACCCAATGATACACCACACCGACCCAGCGATATTACACACCGACCCAGCGATACACCACACCGACCCAGCGATACACCACACCGACCCAGCGATACACCACACCGACCCAGTGATACACCACACCGACCCAGTGATACACCACACCGACCCAGTGATACACCACACCGATCCAGTGATACACCACACGGACCCAAAGATACACCACACCGACCCAGCGATATAACACACCGACCCAGCGATACACCACACCGACCCAATGATACACCACACGGACCCAGCGATATAACACACCGACCCAGCGATACACCACACCGACCCAGTGATACACCACACCGACCCAGCGATACACCACACCGACACAGCGATACACCACACCGACCCAGTGATACACCACACCGACCCAGCGATATAACACACCGACACAGTGATACACCACAACGACCCAGTGATACACCACACCGACCCAATGATACACCACACCGACCCAGCGATATAACACACCGACCCAGCGATACACCACACCGACCCAGCGATACACCACACCGACCCAGTGATACACCACACCGACCCAGCGATACACCACACTGACCCAGTGATACACCACACCGACCCAGTGATAAACCACACCGACCCAGTGATACACCACACCGACCCAGTGATACACCACACCGACCCAGTGATACACCACACCGACCCAGCGATAAACCACACCGACCCAGCGATACAACACACCGACCCAGCGATACACCACTCAGACCCAGCGATACACCACACAGACCCAGGGATACACAACACCGACCCAGTGATACATCACACGGACCCAGTGATACACCACACCGACCCAGGGATACACCACACTGACCCAGTGATACAGCACACCGACCCAGTGATACACCACACCGACCCAGTGATAAACCACACCGACCCAGCGATACACCACACCGACCCAGTGATAAACCACACCGACCCAGCGATACACCACACCGAACCAGGGATACACCACACCGATCCAGCGATACACCACACCGACCCAGCGATAGACCACAACGACCCAGTGATAAACCACACCGACCCAGTGATACACCACACCGACCCAGCGATAGACCACACCGACCCAGTGATAAACCACACCGACCCAGCGATACACCACACCGACCCAGCGATACACCACACCGACCCAGCGATAGACCACACCGACCCAGTGATAAACCACACCGACCCAGCGATACACCACACCGACCCAGCGATACACCACACCGACCCAGTGATACACCACACCGACCCAGCGATACACCACACCGACCCAGTGATACACCACACCGACCCAGTGATAAACCACACCGACCCAGCGATACACCACACCGACCCAGTGATACACCACACCGACCCAGCGATACACCACACCGACCCAGCGATACACCACACCGACCCAGTGATAAACCACACCGACCCAGCGATACACCACACCGACCCAGTGATACACCACACTGACCCAGTGATAAACCACACCGACCCAGTGATACACCACACGGACCCAGTGATACACCACACCGACCCAGTGATACACCACACCGACCCAGCGATACACCACACCGACACAGCGATACACCACACCGACCCAGTGATACACCACACCGACACAGCGATACACCACACCGACCCAGTGATACACCACACCGACCCAGTGATACACCACACCGACCCAGTGATACACCACACCGACCCAGTGATACACCACACCGACCCAGCGATACACCACACCGACACAGCGATACACCACACCGACCCAGTGATACACCACACCGACCCAGTGATACACCACACCGACCCAGCGATACACCACACCGACACAGTGATACACCACACCGACCCAGTGATACACCACACTGACCCAGCGATACACCACACCGACCCAGTGATACACCCGACCGACACTGCCATGCACCACACCGACCCAGCGATATAACACAACGACCCAGTGATACACCACACCGACCCAGCGATATAACACAACGACCCAGTGATACACCACACCGACCAAATGATACACCACACCGACCCAGCGATATAACACACCGACCCAGCGATACACCACACCGACCCAGCGATACACCACACCGACCCAGTGATACACCACACCGACCCAGTGATACACCACACCGACCCAGCGATACACCACACTGACCCAGTGATACACCACTCCGACCCAGTGATAAACCACACCGACCCAGTGATACACCACACCGACCCAGTGATACACCACACCGACCCAGCGATAAACCACACCGACCCAGCGATACAACACACCGACCCAGCGATACACCACTCAGACCCAGCGATACACCACACAGACCCAGGGATACACAACACCGACCCAGTGATATATCACACGGACCCAGTGATACACCACACCGACCCAGGGATACACCACACTGACCCAGTGATACACCACACCGACCCAGTGATACACCACACCGACCCAGTGATAAACCACACCGACCCAGCGATACACAACACCGACCCAGTGATACACCACACGGACCCAGTGATACACCACACCGACCCAGCGATACACCACACAGACCCAGGGATACACAACACCGACCCAGTGATACACCACACCGACCCAGGGATACACCACACTGACCCAGTGATACACCACACCGACCCAGTGATACACCACACCGACCCAGCGATACACCACACCGACCCAGCGATACACCACACCGACCCAGTGATACACCACACCGACCCAGCGATACGCCACACAGACCCAGTGATACACCACACCGACCCAGCGATATACCACACCGAACCAGCGATACACCACACCGACCCAGCGATACACCACACCGACCCAGCGATAGACCACAACGACCCAGTGATAAACCACACCGACCCAGTGATAAACCACACCGACCCACCGATACACCACACCGACCCAGTGATACACCACACCGACCCAGCGATACACCACACCGACCCAGCGATACACCACACCGACCCAGTGATAAACCACACCGACCCAGCGATACACCACACCGACCCAGTGATACACCACACTGACCCAGTGATACACCACACCGACCCAGTGATACACCACACGGACCCAGTGATACACCACACCGACCCAGTGATACACCACACCGACCCAGCGAGACACCACACCGACCCAGTGATACACCAGACGGACCCAGTGATACACCACACCGACCCAGCGATACACCACACCGACCCAGTGATACACCACACGGACCCAGTGATACACCACACCGACCCAGCGATACACCACACCGATCCAGTGATACACCACACGGACCCAATGATACACCACACCGACCCAGCGATATAACACACCGACCCAGCGATACACCACACCGACCCAATGATACACCACACCGACCCAGCGATATAACACACCGACCCAGCGATACACCACACCGACCCAGTGATACACCACACCGACCCAGCGATACACCACACCGACACAGCGATACACCACACCGACCCAGTGATACACCACACCGACCCAGCGATATAACACACCGACCCAGTGATACACCACAACGAGCCAGTGATACACCACACCGACCCAATGATACACCACACCGACCCAGCGATATAACACACCGACCCAGCGATACACCACACCGACCCAGCGATACACCACACCGACCCAGTGATACACCACACCGACCCAGTGATACACCACACCGACCCAGTGATACACCACACCGATCCAGTGATACACCACACGGACCCAAAGATACACCACACCGACCCAGCGATATAACACACCGACCCAGCGATACACCACACCGACCCAATGATACACCACACGGACCCAGCGATATAACACACCGACCCAGCGATACACCACACCGACCCAGTGATACACCACACCGACCCAGCGATACACCACACCGACACAGCGATACACCACACCGACCCAGTGATACACCACACCGACCCAGCGATATAACACACCGACACAGTGATACACCACAACGACCCAGTGATACACCACACCGACCCAATGATACACCACACCGACCCAGCGATATAACACACCGACCCAGCGATACACCACACCGACCCAGCGATACACCACACCGACCCAGTGATACACCACACCGACCCAGCGATACACCACACTGACCCAGTGATACACCACACCGACCCAGTGATAAACCACACCGACCCAGTGATACACCACACCGACCCAGTGATACACCACACCGACCCAGTGATACACCACACCGACCCAGCGATAAACCACACCGACCCAGCGATACAACACACCGACCCAGCGATACACCACTCAGACCCAGCGATACACCACACAGACCCAGGGATACACAACACCGACCCAGTGATACATCACACGGACCCAGTGATACACCACACCGACCCAGGGATACACCACACTGACCCAGTGATACACCACACCGACCCAGTGATACACCACACCGACCCAGTGATAAACCACACCGACCCAGCGATACACCACACCGACCCAGTGATAAACCACACCGACCCAGCGATACACCACACCGAACCAGGGATACACCACACCGATCCAGCGATACACCACACCGACCCAGCGATAGACCACAACGACCCAGTGATAAACCACACCGACCCAGTGATACACCACACCGACCCAGCGATAGACCACACCGACCCAGTGATAAACCACACCGACCCAGCGATACACCACACCGACCCAGCGATACACCACACCGACCCAGCAATAGACCACACCGACCCAGTGATAAACCACAACGACCCAGCGATACACCACACCGACCCAGCGATACACCACACCGACCCAGTGATACACCACACCGACCCAGCGATACACCACACCGACCCAGTGATACACCACACCGACCCAGTGATAAACCACACCGACCCAGCGATACACCACACCGACCCAGTGATACACCACACCGACCCAGCGATACACCACACCGACCCAGCGATACACCACACCGACCCAGTGATAAACCACACCGACCCAGCGATACACCACACCGACCCAGTGATACACCACACTGACCCAGTGATAAACCACACCGACCCAGTGATACACCACACGGACCCAGTGATACACCACACCGACCCAGTGATACACCACACCGACCCAGCGATACACCACACCGACACAGCGATACACCACACCGACCCAGCGATACACCACACCGACACAGCGATACACCACACCGACCCAGTGATACACCACACCGACCCAGTGATACACCACACCGACCCAGTGATACACCACACCGACCCAGCGATACACCACACCGACACAGCGATACACCACACCGACCCAGTGATACACCACACCGACCCAGTGATACACCACACCGACCCAGCGATACACCACACCGACACAGTGATACACCACACCGACCCAGTGATACACCACACTGACCCAGCGATACACCACACCGACCCAGTGATACACCCGACCGACACTGCAATGCACCACACCGACCCAGCGATATAACACAACGACCCAGTGATACACCACACCGACCCAGCGATATAACACAACGACCCAGTGATACACCACACCGACCAAATGATACACCACACCGACCCAGCGATATAACACACCGACCCAGCGATACACCACACCGACCCAGCGATACACCACACCGACCCAGTGATACACCACACCGACCCAGTGATACACCACACCGACCCAGCGATACACCACACTGACCCAGTGATACACCACACCGACCCAGTGATAAACCACACCGACCCAGTGATACACCACACCGACCCAGTGATACACCACACCGACCCAGCGATAAACCACACCGACCCAGCGATACAACACACCGACCCAGCGATACACCACTCAGACCCAGCGATACACCACACAGACCCAGGGATACACAACACCGACCCAGTGATACACCACACGGACCCAGTGATACACCACACCGACCCAGCGATACACCACACAGACCCAGGGATACACAACACCGACCCAGTGATACACCACACCGACCCAGGGATACACCACACTGACCCAGTGATACACCACACCGACCCAGTGAGACACCACACCGACCCAGCGATACACCACACCGACCCAGCGATACACCACACCGACCCAGTGATACACCACACCGACCCAGCGATACGCCACACAGACCCAGTGATACACCACACCGACCCAGCGATATACCACACCGAACCAGCGATACACCATACCGACCCAGCGATACACCACACTGACCCAGTGATACACCATACCGACCCAGTGATACACCACATAGACAAAGTGATACACCACACCGATCCAGCGATACACCACACCGACCCAGCGATACACCACACCGACCCAGCGATACACCACACCGACACTGCAATGCACCACACCGACCCAGTGATACACCACACCGACCCAGTGATACACCACACCGACACTGCAATACACCACACCGACCCAGTGATACACCACACCGATCCAGCGATACACCACACCGACCCAGCGATACACCACACCGACCCAGCGATACACCACACCGACACTGCAATGCACCACACCGACCCAGTGATACACCACACCGACCCAGTGATACACCACACCGACACTGCAATACACCACACCGACCCAGTGATACACCACACCGACCCAGTGATACACCACACCGACCCAGTGATACAACACACCGACCCAGTGATACAACACACCGACCCAGTGATACACCACACCGACCCAGTGATACACCACACCGACACTGCAACACACCACACCGACCCAGCGATACACCACACCGACCCAGTGATACACCACACCGACCCAGCGATACACCACACCGACACTGCAATGCACCACACCGACCCAGTGATACACCACACCGACCCAGTGATACACCACACCGACCCAGCGATACACCACACCGACCCAGTGATACACCACACTGACCCAGCGATACACCACACCGACCCAGTGATAAACCACACCGACCCAGCGATACACCACATGGACCCAATGATACACCACTCAGACCCAGTGATACACCACACCAACCTAGTGATACACCACACCGACCCAGTGATACACCACACCGACCCAGCGATACACCACTCAGACCCAGTGATACACCACACCGACCCAGTGATACACCACACTGACCCAGCGATACACCACACCGACCCAGTGATACACCACACCGACCCAGTGATACACCACACCGATCCAGTGATACACCACACCGACCCAGCGATAGACCACACCGACCCAGTGATAAACCACACCGACACAGCGATACACCACACTGACCCAGCGATACACCACATCAACTTAGTGATACACCACACCGATCCAGTGATGCACCACACCGACCCAGCGATAGACCACACCGACCCAGAGATAAACCACACCTACCCAGTGATACACCACACCGACCCAGAGATACACCACACCGACCCAGCGATAGACCACACCGACCCAGTGATAAACCACACCGACCCAGTGATACACCACACCGACCCAGTGATAGACCACACCGACCCAGTGATAAACCACACCGACCCAGTGATACACCACACCGACCCAGCGATAGACCACACCGACCCAGTGATAAACCACACCGACCCAGCGATACACCACACCGAACCAGCGATAGACCACACCGACCCAGTGATAAACCACACCGACCCAGTGATACATCACACCGACCCAGCGATAGACCACACCGACCCAGTGATAAACCACACCGACCCAGCGATACACCACACCGACCCAGCGATACACCACACCGACCCAGCGATAAACCACACCGACCCAGTGATATACCACACCGACCCAGTGATAAACCACACCGACCCAGCGATACACCACACGGACCCAGCGATACACCACACCGACCCAGCGATACACCACACCGACACTGCAATACACCGCACCGACCCAGTGATAAACCACACCGACCCAGTGATAAACCACACCGACCCAGCGATACAACACACCGACCCAGCGATACACCACACCGACCCAGTGATACACCACACCGACCCAGTGATACAACACTCAGACCCAGCGATACACCACACCGACCCAGCGATACACCACACCGACCCAGCGATACACCACACCGACCCAGCGATACGCCACACTGACCCAGCGATACACCACACCGACCCAGCGATACACCACACCGACCCAGTGATAAACCACACCGACCCAGCGATACGCCACACTGACCCAGCGATACACCACACCGACCCAGCGATACACCACACCGACCCACACCGACCCAGCGATACACCACACCGACCCAGTGATACACCACACCGACCCAGTGATACACCACACCGACCCAGCGATACACCACACCGACACTGCAATGCACCACACCGACCCAGTGATACACCACACCGACCCATTGATACACCACACCGACCCAGCGATACACCACACCGACCCAGTGATACACCACACTGACCCAGCGATACACCACACCGACCCAGTGATAAACCACACCGACCCAGCGATACACCACATGGACCCAATGATACACCACTCAGACCCAGTGATACACCACACCAACCTATTGATACACCACACCGACCCAGTGATACACCACACCGACCCAGCGATACACCACTCAGACCCAGTGATACACCACACCGACCCAGTGATACACCACACTGACCCAGCGATACACCACACCGACACAGTGATACACCACACCGACCCAGTGATACACCACACCGATCCAGTGATACACCACACCGACCCAGCGATAGACCACACCGACCCAGTGATAAACCACACCGACACAGCGATACACCACACTGACCCAGCGATACACCACATCAACCCAGTGATACACCACACCGATCCAGTGATACACCACACCGACCCAGCGATAGACCACACCGACCCAGAGATAAACCACACCGACCCAGTGATACACCACACCGACCCAGAGATACACCACACCGACCCAGCGATAGACCACACCGACCCAGTGATAAACCACACCGACCCAGTGATACACCACACCGACCCAGAGATAGACCACACCGACCCAGTGATAAACCACACCGACCCAGCGATACACCACACCGACCCAGCGATAGACCACACCGACCCAGTGATAAACCACACCGACCCAGCGATACACCACTCCGAACCAGCGATAGACCACACCGACCCAGTGATAAACCACACCGACCCAGTGATACACCACACCGACCCAGCGATAGACCACACCGACCCAGTGATAAACCACACCGACCCAACGATACACCACACCGACCCAGCGATACACCACACCGACCCAGCGATAAACCACACCGACCCAGTGATATACCACACCGACCCAGTGATAAACCACACCGACCCAGCGATACACCACACGGACCCAGCGATACACCACACCGACCCAGCGATACACCACACCGACAGTGCAATACACCACACCGACCCAGTGATAAACCACACCGACCCAGTGATAAACCACACCGACCCAGCGATACACCACACCGACCCAGCGATAGACCACACCGACCCAGTGATACACCACACCGACCCAGTGATACACCACTCAGACCCAGCGATACACCACACCGACCCAGAGATACACCACACCGACCCAGCGATACACCACACCGACCCAGCGATACGCCACACTGACCCAGCGATACACCACACCGACCCAGCGATACACCACACCGACCCAGTGATAAACCACACCGACCCAGCGATACGCCACACTGACCCAGCGATACACCACACCGACCCAGCGATACACCACACCGACCCAAACCGACCCAGCGATACACCACACCGACCCAGTGATACACCACACCGACCCAGTGATACACCACACCGACCCAGTGATACACCACACCGACCCAGCGATACGCCACACCGACCCAGTGATACACCACACGGACCCAGTGATACACTACACCGACCCAGTGATACACCACACCGACACTGCAATACACCACACCGACCCAGCGATACACCACACCGACCCAGTGATACACCACACCGACACTGGAATACACCACACCGACCCAGTGATACACCACAATGACCCAGCGATACACCACACCGACCCAGTGATAAACCACACCGACCCAGCGATATACCACACTGACCCAGCGATACACCACACCGACCCAGTGATACACCACACCGATCCAGTGATACACCACACCGATCCAGTGATACACCACACCGACCCAGTGATAAACCACACCGACCCAGCGATACACCACACAGACCCAGCGATACACCACACCGACCCAGTGATAAACCACACCGATCCAGTGATACACCACACCGACCCAGCGATAAACCACACCGACCCAGCGATACACCACACTGACCCGGCGATACACCACACCGACACAGTGATACACCACACCGACCCGGTGATACACCACACCGACCCAGTGATACACCACACCGACCCAGCGATACACCACACTGACCCAGCGATACACCACACCGATCCAGTGATACACCACACCGACCCGGTGATACACCACACCGACCCAGTGATACACCACACCGACCCAGTGATACACCACACCGACCCAGCGATACACCACACCGACCCAGCGATACACCACACTGACCCAGCGATACACCACACCGACCCAGTGATAAACCACACCGACCCAGCGATACACCACACAGACACAGCGATACACCACACCGACCCAGCGATACACCACACAGACCCAGCGATATACCACACCGAACCAGCGATATACCACACCGACCCAGCGATACACCACACAGACCCAGTGATACACCACACCGACCCAGTGATAAACCACACCGACCCAGCGATACACCACACTGACCCAGCGATACACCACACCGAACCAGCGATACACCACACCGACACAGTGATACACCACACGGACCCAGCGATACACCACACCGACCCAGTGATACACCACACTGACCCAGCGATACACCACACCGACCCAGCGATACACCACACCGATCCAGTGATACACCACACGGACCCAATGATACACCACACCGACCCAGCGATACACCACACTGACCCAGCGATACACCACACAGACCCAGCGATACACCACACCGACCCAGCGATAGACCACACCGACCCAGTGATAAACCACACCGACCCAGCGATACACCACACCGACCCAGTGATAAACCACACCGACCCAGTGATACACCACACCGACCCAGTGATACACCACAGCAACCTAGTGATACACCACACCGACCCAGCGATACACCACACCGACCCAGCGATACACCACACCGACCCAGTGATACACCACACTGACCCAGCGATACACCACACCGACCCAGTGATACACCACACTGACCCAGCGATACAACACACCGACCCAGTGATACACCACACTGACCCAGCGATACACCATACCGACCCAGTGATAAACCACACCGACCCAGTGATACACCACACCGACCCAGCGATACACCACACCGACCCAGCGATACACCACACCGACCCAGCGATACGCCACACCGACCCAGCGATACAACACACCGACCCAGTTATACACCACACTGACCCAGCGATACACCACACCGACCCAGTTATACACCACACTGACCCAGCGATACACCACATCGACCCAGTGATACACCACACTGACCCAGTGATACACCACACCGACCCAGTGATACACCACACCGACCCAGTGATACAACACACCGACCCAGCGATACACCACACAGACCCAGCGATACACCACACTGTCCCAGCGATACACCACACCGACCCAGTGATACACCACACTGACCCAGTGATACACCACACGGACCCAGTGATACACCACACCAACCCAGTGATACACCACACCGACCCAGTGATACACCACACCGACACAGCGATACACCACACCGACCCAGTGATAAACCACACCGACCCAGTGAAACACCACACGGACCCAATGATACAGCTCACCGACGCAGCGATAGACCACACCGACCCAGTGATACATCACACCGACGCAGCGATAGAACACACCGATTCAGCGATAAACCACACCGACCAAGCGATAAACCACACCGACCCATCGATAAACCACACCGACCCAGCGATAAACCACACCGACCCAGCGATAAGCCACACCGACCCAGCGATAAACTACCCCGACCCAGCGATAGACCACACCGACGCAGCGATAGACCACACCGATGCAGCGATAAACCACACAGACCCAGTGATAAACCACACCGACCCAGCAATAAAGCACACTGACCCAGTGATAAACCACACTGACCCAGTGATACACCACACCGACCCAGTGATACACCACACCGACCCAGCGATACACCACACCGACCCAGCGATACACCACACCGACCCAGCGATACACCACACCGACCCAGCGATACACCACACGGACCCAGCGATACACCACACCGACCCAGCGATACACCACACTGACCCAGCGATACACCACACCGACCCAGTGATAAACCACACCGACCCAGCGATACACCACACGGACCCAGCGATACACCACACCGACCCAGCGATACACCACACCGACCCAGCGATACACCACACCGACACTGCAATGCACCACACCGACCCAGTGATACACCACACCGACCCAGTGATACACCACACCGACACTGCAATACACCACACCGACCCAGTGATACACCACACCGACCCAGTGATACACCACACCGACCCAGTGATACACCACACGGACCCAATGATACACCACACCGACCCAGCGATACACCACACCGACCCAGTGATAAACCACACCGACCCAGTGATACACCACTCAGACCCAGTGATACACCACACCGACCCAGTGATACACCACACCGACCCAGTGATACACCACACCGACACAGCGATACACCACACCGACCCAGTGATACACCACACTGACCCAGCGATACACCACACCGACCCAGTGATACACCACACCGACCCAGCGATACACCACACCGACCCAGTGATACACTACACCGATCCAGTGATACACCGCACCGACCCAGCGATACACCACACCGACCCAGCGATACACCACACTGACCCAGCGATACACCACACCGACCCAGTGATACACCACACCGATCCAGTGATACACCACACCGACCCAGCGATAAACCACACCGACCCAGCGATAGACCATACCGACCCAGTGATACACCACATAGACCCAGTGATACACCACACCGACCCAGTGATAAACCACACCGACCCAGCGATACACCACACCGACCCAGCGATACACCACACCGACCCAGTGATAAACCACACCGACCCAGTGATACACCACACAGACACAGCGATACACCACATAAACCCAGCGATACACCATACCGACCCAGCGATACACCACACAGACCCAGCGATACACCACTCCAACCCAGTGATACACCACACCGACCCAGCGATACACCACACCGACCCAGCGATACAACACACCGACCCAGTGATACACCACACTGACCCAGCGATACACCACACCGACCCAGTTATACACAACACTGACCCAGCGATACACCACACTGACCCAGTGATACACCACACTGACCCAGTGATACACCACACCGACCCAGCGATACACCACACAGACCCAGCGATACACCACACCGACCCAGCGATACACCACACCGACCCAGTGATACACCACACCGACCCAGTTATACACAACACTGACCCAGCGATACACCACACTGACCCAGTGATACACCACACTGACCCAGTGATACACCACACCGACCCAGCGATACACCACACAGACCCAGCGATACACCACACCGACCCAGTGATACACCACACCGACCCAGTGATACACCACACCGACCCAGTGATACACCACACCGACCCAGCGATACGCCACACCGACCCAGTGATACACCACACGGACCCAGTGATACACTACACCGACCCAGTGATACACCACACCGACACTGCAATACACCACACCGACCCAGCGATACACCACACCGACCCAGTGATACACCACACCGACACTGCAATACACCACACCGACCCAGTGATACACCACAATGACCCAGCGATACACCACACCGACCCAGTGATAAACCACACCGACCCAGCGATATACCACACTGACCCAGCGATACACCACACCGACCCAGTGATACACCACACCGATCCAGTGATACACCACACCGATCCAGTGATACACCACACCGACCCAGTTTTAAACCACACCGACCCAGCGATACACCACACAGACCCAGCGATACACCACACCGACCCAGTGATAAACCACACCGATCCAGTGATACACCACACCGACCCAGCGATAAACCACACCGACCCAGCGATACACCACACTGACCCGGCGATACACCACACCGACACAGTGATACACCACACCGACCCGGTGATACACCACACCGACCCAGTGATACACCACACCGACCCAGCGATACACCACACTGACCCAGCGATACACCACACCGATCCAGTGATACACCACACCGACCCGGTGATACACCACACCGACCCAGTGATACACCACACCGAACCAGTGATACACCACACCGACCCATCGATAGACCACACAGACCCAGCGATACACCACACCGACCCAGTGATACACCACACGGACCCAGTGATAAACCACACCGACCCAGTGATACACCACACCGACCCAGTGATACACCACACCGACCCAGCGATACACCACACCGACCCAGCGATACACCACACTGACCCAGCGATACACCACACCGACCCAGTGATAAAGCACACCGACCCAGCGATACACCACACAGACACAGCGATACACCACACCGACCCAGCGATACACCACACAGACCCAGCGATATACCACACCGAACCAGCGATATACCACACCGACCCAGCGATACACCACACAGACGCAGTGATACACCACACCGACCCAGTGATAAACCACACCGACCCAGCGATACACCACACTGACCCAGCGATACACCACACCGAACCAGCGATACACCACACCGACACAGTGATACACCACACGGACCCAGCGATACACCACACCGACCCAGTGATACACCACACTGACCCAGCGATACACCACACCGACCCAGCGATACACCATACCAATCCAGTGATACACCACACGGACCCAATGATACACCACACCGACCCAGCGATACACCACACTGACCCAGCGATACACCACACAGACCCAGCGATACACCACACCGACCCAGCGATAGACCACACCGACCCAGTGATAAACCACACCGACCCAGCGATACACCACACCGACCCAGTGATAAACCACACCGACCCAGTGATACACCACACCGACCCAGTGATACACCACAGCAACCTAGTGATACACCACACCGACCCAGCGATACACCACACCGACCCAGCGATACACCACACCGACCCAGCGATACAACACACCGACCCAGTGATACACCACACTGACCCAGCGATACACCACACCGACCCAGTGATACACCACACTGACCCAGCGATACAACACACCGACCCAGTGATACACCACACTGACCCAGCGATACACCATACCGACCCAGTGATAAACCACACCGACCCAGTGATACACCACACCGACCCAGCGATACACCACACCGACCCAGCGATACACCACACCGACCCAGCGATACGCCACACCGACCCAGCGATACAACACACCGACCCAGTTATACACCACACTGACCCAGCGATACACCACACCGACCCAGTTATACACCACACTGACCCAGCGATACACCACATCGACCCAGTGATACACCACACTGACCCAGTGATACACCACACCGACCCACTGATACACCACACCGACCCAGTGATACAACACACCGACCCAGCGATACACCACACAGACCCAGCGATACACCACACTGTCCCAGCGATACACCACACCGACCCAGTGATACACCACACTGACCCAGTGATACACCACACGGACCCAGTGATACACCACACCAACCCAGTGATACACCACACCGACCCAGTGATACACCACACCGACACAGCGATACACCACACCGACCCAGTGATAAACCACACCGACCCAGTGAAACACCACACGGACCCAATGATACAGCTCACCGACGCAGCGATAGACCACACCGACCCAGTGATACATCACACCGACGCAGCGATAGAACACACCGATTCAGCGATAAACCACACCGACCAAGCGATAAACCACACCGACCCATCGATAAACCACACTGACCCAGCGATAAACCACACCGACCCAGCGATAAGCCACACCGACCCAGCGATAAACTACCCCGACCCAGCGATAGACCACACCGACGCAGCGATAGACCACACCGATGCAGCGATAAACCACACAGACCCAGTGATAAACCACACCGACCCAGCAATAAAGCACACTGACCCAGTGATAAACCACACTGACCCAGTGATACACCACACCGACCCAGTGATACACCACACCGACCCAGCGATACACCACACCGACCCAGCGATACACCACACCGACCCAGCGATACACCACACCGACCCAGCGATACACCACACGGACCCAGCGATACACCACACCGACCCAGCGATACACCACACTGACCCAGCGATACACCACACCGACCCAGTGATAAACCACACCGACCCAGCGATACACCACACGGACCCAGCGATACACCACACCGACCCAGCGATACACCACACCGACCCAGCGATACACCACACCGACACTGCAATGCACCACACCGACCCAGTGATACACCACACCGACCCAGTGATACACCACACCGACACTGCAATACACCACACCGACCCAGTGATACACCACACCGACCCAGTGATACACCACACCGACCCAGTGATACACCACACGGACCCAATGATACACCACACCGACCCAGCGATACACCACACCGACCCAGTGATAAACCACACCGACCCAGTGATACACCACTCAGACCCAGTGATACACCACACCGACCCAGTGATACACCACACCGACCCAGTGATACACCACACCGACACAGCGATACACCACACCGACCCAGTGATACACCACACTGACCCAGCGATACACCACACCGACCCAGTGATACACCACACCGACCCAGCGATACACCACACCGACCCAGTGATACACTACACCGATCCAGTGATACACCGCACCGACCCAGCGATACACCACACCGACCCAGCGATACACCACACTGACCCAGCGATACACCACACCGACCCAGTGATACACCACACCGATCCAGTGATACACCACACCGACCCAGCGATAAACCACACCGACCCAGCGATAGACCATACCGACCCAGTGATACACCACATCGACCCAGTGATACACCACACCGACCCAGTGATAAACCAAACCGACCCAGCGATACACCACACCGACCCAGCGATACACCACACCGACCCAGTGATAAACCACACCGACCCAGTGATACACCAAACAGACACAGCGATACACCACATAAACCCAGCGATACACCATACCGACCCAGCGATACACCACACAGACCCAGCGATACACCACTCCAACCCAGTGATACACCACACGGACCCAGTGATACACCACACTGACACAGCGATACACCACACCGACCCAGTGATACACCACACGGACCCAGTGATACACCACACCGACCCAGCGATACACCACACCGATCCAGTGATACACCACACGGACCCAATGATACACCACACCGACCCAGCGATACACCACACGGACCCAGCGATACACCACACCGACCCAGCGATACACCACACCGACCCAGTGATAAACCACACCGACCCAGCGATACACCACACGGACCCAGCGATACACCACACCGACCCAGCGATACACCACACCGACCCAGTGATACACCACACCGACACTGCAATGCACCACACCGACCCAGTGATACACCACACCGACCCAGTGATACACCACACCGACACTGCAATACACCACACCGACCCAGTGATACACCACACCGACCCAGTGATACACCACACCGACCCAGTGATACACCACACCGACCCAGCGATACACCACACCGACCCAGTGATAAACCACACCGACCCAGTGATACACCACTCAGACACAGTGATACACCACACCGACCCAGTGATACACCACACCGACCCAGTGATACACCACACCGACACAGCGATACACCACACCGACCCAGTGATACACCACACTGACCCAGCGATACACCACACCGACCCAGTGATACACCACACCGACCCAGCGATACACCACACCGACCCAGTGATACACTACACCGATCCAGTGATACACCGCACCGACCCAGCGATACACCACACCGACCCAGCGAAAGACCACACCGACCCAGTGATACACCGCACCGACCCAGTGATACACCACACCGACCCAGTGATACACCACACCGACCCAGCGATACACCACACTGACCCAGCGATACACCACACCGACCCAGCGATACACCACACTGACCCAGCGATACACCACACCGACCCAGTGATACACCACACCGATCCAGTGATACACCACACCGACCCAGCGATAAACCACACCGACCCAGCGATAGACCATACCGACCCAGTGATACACCACATAGACCCAGTGATACACCACACCGACCCAGTGATAAACCACACCGACCCAGCGATACACCACACCGACCCAGCGATACACCACACCGACCCAGTGATAAACCACACCGACCCAGTGATACACCACACAGACACAGCGATACACCACATAAACCCAGCGATACACCATACCGACCCAGCGATACACCACACAGACCCAGCGATACACCACTCCAACCCAGTGATACACCACACGGACCCAGTGATACACCACACTGACCCAGCGATACACCACACCGACCCAGTGATACACCACACGGACCCAGTGATACACCACACCGACCCAGCGATACACCACACCGATCCAGTGATACATCACACGGACCCAATGATACACCACACGGACCCAGCGATACACCACACGGACCCAATGATACACCACACTGACCCAGCGATACACCACACCGACCCAGTGATACACCACACTGACCCAGCGATACACCACACAGACACAGCGATACACCACAACGACCCAGCGATACACCACACCGACCCAACGATACACCACACCGACCCAGTGATACACCACACCGACCCAGTGATAAACCACACCGACCCAGCGATACACCACACCGACCCAGTGATACACCACACCGACCCAGCGATACACCACACCGACCCAGTGATACACCACACCGACCCAGTGATACACCACACTGACCCAGCGATACACCACACCGACCCAGCGATACACCACACCGATCCAGTGATACACCACACGGACCCAATGATACACCACACCGACCCAGCGATACACCACACTGACCCAGCGATACACCACACAGACCCAGCGATACACCACACCGACCCAGCGATAGACCACACCGACCCAGTGATAAACCACACCGACCCAGCGATACACCACACCGACCCAGTGATAAACCACACCGACCCAGTGATACACCACACCGACCCAGCGATACACCACACCGACCCAGCGATACAACACACCGACCCAGTGATACACCACACTGACCCAGCGATACACCACACCGACCCAGTTATACACAACACTGACCCAGCGATACACCACACTGACCCAGTGATACACCACACTGACCCAGTGATACACCACACCGACCCAGCGATACACCACACAGACCCAGCGATACACCACACCGACCCAGCGATACACCACACCGACCCAGTGATACACCACACCGACCCAGTTATACACAACACTGACCCAGCGATACACCACACTGACCCAGTGATACACCACACTGACCCAGTGATACACCACACCGACCCAGCGATACACCACACAGACCCAGCGATACACCACACCGACCCAGCGATACACCACACCGACCCAGTGATACACCACACCGACCCAGTGATACACCACACGGACCCAGTGATACACCACACCGACCCAGTGATACACCACACCGACCCAGTGATAAACCACACCGACCCAGTGATACACAACACCGACCCAGCGATGCACCACACCGACCCAGCGATAAACCACACCGATCCTGTGATAAACCACACCGACCCAATGATACACCACACCGACCCAGTGATACACCACACCGACCCAGCGATACACCACACCGACCCAGTGATACACCACACTGACCCAGTGATACACCACACCGACGCAGCGATAGACCACACCGATGCAGCGATAAACCACATCGACCCAGCGATAAACCACACCGACCCATCGATAAACCACACTGACCCAGCGATAAACCACACCGACCCAGCGATAAACCACACCGACCCAGCGATAAACCACACCGACCCAGCGATAGACCACACCGACCCAGTGATACACCACACCGACGCAGCGATAGACCACACCGATGCAGCGATAAACCACACCGACCCAGCGATAAAGCACACTGACCCAGTGATAAACCACACCGACCCAGCGATAAAGCACACTGACCCAGTGATAAACCACACCGACCCAGCGATAAACCACACCGACCCAGCGATAAAGCACACTGACCCAGTGATACACCACACCGACCCAGCGATAAAGCACACTGACCCAGCGATACACCACACCGACCCAGCGATAAACCACACCGACCCAGTGATACACCACACCGACCCAGCGATACACCACACCGACCCAGCGATACACCACACCGACCCAGCGATACACCACACCGACACTGCAATGCACCACACCGACCCAGTGATACACCACACCGACCCAGTGATACACCACACAGACCCAGCGATACACCACACGAACCCAATGATACACCACTCAGACCCAGTGATACACCACACCGACCCAGTGATTCACCACACCGACACAGCGATACACCACACCGACCCAGTGATACACCACACCGACCCAGTGATACACCACACCGACACAGCGATACACCACACTGACCCAGCGATACACCACACCGACCCAGTGATACACCACACCGACACAGTGATACACCACACCGACCCAGTGATAAACCACACCGACCCAGTGATAAACCACACCGACCCAGCGATACACCACACTGACCCAGCGATACACCACACCGACCCAGCGATACACCACACCGACCCAGTGATACACCACACCGACCCAGTGATACACCACACCGACCCAGCGATAAACCACACCGACCCAGCGATAGACCACACAGACCCAGCGATACACCACACCGACCCAGTGATACACCATACCGACCCAGCGATACACCACACTGACCCAGCGATACACCACACCGACCCAGTGATACACCATACCGACCCAGTGATACACCACACCGACCCAGTGATACACCACACCGACCCAGCGATACACCACACCGACCCAGCGATACACCACACCGACCCAGCGATACACCACACCGACCCAGTGATAAACCACACCGACCCAGCGATACACCACACAGACACAGCGATACACCACACCGACCCAGTGATAAACCACACCGACCCAGCGATACACCACTCTGACCCAGCGATACACCACACCGACCCAGTGATACACCACACCAACCCAGTGATACACCACACGGACACAGTGATACACCACACGGACCCAGTGATAAACCACACCGACCCAGTGATACACCACACCGACCCAGCGATACACCACACCGATCCAGTGATACACCACACGGACCCAATGATACGCCACACCGACCCAGCGATACACCACACTGACCCAGCGATACACCACACCGACCCAGTGATACACCACACGGACCCAGTGATACACCACACGGACCCAGTGATAAACCACACCGACCCAGTGATACACCACACCGACCCAGCGATACACCACACCGATCCAGTGATACACCACACGGACCCAATGATACACCACACCGACCCAGCGATACACCACACTGACCCAGCGATACACCACACAGACACAGCGATACACCACAACGACCAAGTGATACACCACACCGACCCAATGATACACCACACCGACCCAGTGATACACCACACCGACCCAGTGATACACCACACCGACCCAGTGATACACCACACCGACCCAGTGATAAACTACACCGACCCAGCGATACACCACACCGACCCAGTGATAAACCACACCGACCCAGCGATCCACCACACCGACCCAGCGATACACCACACCGATCCAGTGATACACCACACCGACCCAGTGATACACCACATAGACCCAGTGATACACCACTCCAACCCAGTGATACACCACCCTGACCCAGTGATACACCACACCGACCCAGCGATAAACCACACCGACCCAGCGATACACCACACCGACCCAGTAATACACCACACCGACCCAGTGATACACCATACCGACACAGTGATACACCACACCGACCCAGCGATACACCACACCGACCCAGCGAACCAACACACCGACCCAGTGATACACCACACCGACCCAGTGATACACCACACCGACCCAGGGATACACCATACCGACCCAGCGATACACCACACCGACCCAGTGATAAACCACACCGACCCAGTGATAAACCACACCGACCCAGCGATACAACACACCGACCCAGTGATACACCACACCGACCCAGTGATAAACCACACTGACCCAGTGATACACCACACCGACCCAGTGATACACCACACCGACCCAGTGATAAACCACACCGACCCAGCGATACACCACACCGACCCAGTGATATACCACACCGACCCAGTGATAAACCACACCGACCCAGCGATACACCACACCGACCCAGTGATATACCACACCGACCCAGTGATAAACCACACCGACCCAGCGATACACCACACCGACCCAGCGATACACCACACCGACCCAGTGATAAACCACACCGACCCAGCGATACACCACACAGACCCAGCGATACACCACACTGACCCAGTGATAAACCTCACCGACCCAGCGAGACACCACACTGACCCAGCGATACACCACACCGACCCAGTGATACACCACACCGACCCAGCGATTAACCACACCGATCCAGTGATACACCACACGGACCCAATGATACAGCACACCGACCCAGTGATACACCACATAGACCGAATGATACAGCACTCCAACCTAGTGATACACCACACCGACCCAATGATACAGCACACCGACCGAGTGATACACCACACAGACCCAGCGATACACCACACCGACCCAGCGATCCACCACACCGACCCAGCGATAGACCACAACGACCCAGTGATACACCACACTGACCCAGCGATACACCACACGGACCCAGTGATACACCACACCGACCCAGTGATAAACCACACCGACCCAGCGATACACCACACCGACCCAATGATACACCACACCGACCCAGTGATACACCACACTGACCCAGTGATACACCACACCGACCCAGTGATACACCACACAGACCCAGCGATACACCACACCGATCCAGTGATACACCACACCGACCCAGCGATACACCACACCGACCCAGCGATAGACCACACTGACCCAGTGATAAACCACACCGACCCAGTGATACACCATACCGACCCAGCGATAAACCACACCGACCCAGCGATACAACACACCGACCCAGCGATACACCACACCGACCCAGTGATAAACCACACCGACCCAGCGATACACCACACCGACCCAGTGATACACCACATCGACCCAGTGATAAACCACATAGACCCAGCGATACACCACACCGACCCAGTGATACACCACACCGACACAGTGATACAGCACACCAACCTAGTGATGCACCACACCGACCCAGTGATACACCACACCGACCCAGTGATACACCACATAGACACAGCGATACACCACACCGACCCAGTGATACACCACACCAAACCAGCGATACACCACACCGACCCAGCGATACACCACACCGACCAGCGATATACCACTCCGACCCAGGGATAAACCACACCGACCAGCGATATACCACTCCGACCCAGGGATACACCACATCGACCCAGTGATACACCATACCGACCAGCGATATACCACATCGACCCAGTGATACACCACACCGACCAGCGATATTCCACACCGACCCAGTGATACACCACATTGACCCAGTGATACACCACATTGACCCAGTGATACACCACACCGACCCAATGATACACCACACCGATCCAGCGATCCACCACACCGACACTGCAATGCAGCACACCGAACCAGTGATACACCACACCGACCCAGTGATACACCACACCGACCCAGCGATACACCACACCGATCCAGTGATACACCACACGGACCCAATAATACACCACACCGACCCAGCGATACACCACACTGACCCAGCGATACACCACTCCGACCCAGTGATACACCACACGGACCCAGTGATACACCACACGGACCCAGTGATAAACCACACCGACCCAGTGATACACCACACCGACCCAGCGATACACCACACCGATCCAGTGATACACCACACGGACCCAATGACACACCACACCGACCCAGCGATACACCACACCGACCCAGCGATACACCACACCGACCGAGAGATACACCACACCGACCCAGTGATACACCACATGGACCCAGCGATACACCACACCGACCCAGTGATACACCACATGGACCCAGTGATACACCACACGGACCCAGTGATAAACCACACCGACCCAGCGATACACCACACCGATCCAGCGATACACCACACCGACCCAGTGATACACCACATGGACCCAGTGATACACCACACGGACCCAGTGATAAACCACACCGACCCAGTGATACACCACACCGACCCAGCGATACACCACACCGACCCAGTGATACACCACACCGACCCAGCGATACACCACACTGACCCAGCGATACACCACACAGACACAGCGATACACCACACCGACCCAGCGATACACCACACTGACCCAGCGATACACCACACAGACACAGCGATACACCACACCGACCCGGTGATACACCACAACGACCCAGTGATACACCACACCGACCCAGTGATACACCACACAGACCCAGTGATACACCATACCGACCCAATGATACACCACACCGACCCAGTGATACACCACACCGACCCAGTGATACACCATACCGACCCAGTGATACACCACACCGACCCAGTGATACACCACACCGACCCAGTGATACACCACACCGACCCAGTGATACACCACACCGACCCAGTGATACACCATACCGACCCAGTGATACACCACACCGACCCAGTGATACACCACACCGACCCAGTGATACACCACACCGACCCAGTGATACACCACACCGACCCAGTGATACACCATACCGACCCAGCGATACACCACACCGACCCAGCGATACACCACACCGACCCAGCGATACACCACACCGACCCAGCGATACACCACACCGACCCAGTGATAAACCACACCGACCCAGCGATACACCACACCGACCCAGCGATACACCACACCGACCCAGTGATACACCACACCGACCCAGTGATACACCATACCGACCCAGTGATACACCATACCGACCCAGTGATACACCACACCGACCCAGCGATACACCACACCGACCCAGTGATACACCACACCGACCCAGTGATAAACCACACCGACCCAGCGATACACCACACCGACCAAGTGATAAACCACACCGACCCAGTGATACATCCACACCGACCCAGTGATACACCACACCGACCCAGCGATACACCACACCGACCCAGTGATAAACCACACCGACCCAGTGATACACCACACCGACCCAGCGATACACCACACCGACCCAGTGATAAACCACACCGACCCAGTGATACATCCACACCGACCCAGTGATACACCACACCGACTCAGTGATACATCCACACCGACCCAGTGATACACCACACCGACCCAGCGATACACCACACCGACCCAGTGATACATCCACACCGACCCAGTGATACACCACACCGACCCAGTGATACACCACACCGACCCAGCGATACACCACACCGACGCAGCGATACACCACACCGACCCAGTGATACACCACACCGACCCAGTGATAAACCACACCGACACAGTGATACACCACACCGACGCAGTGATAAACCACACCGACCCAGTGATACACCACACCGACCCAGTGATACACCACACCGACGCAGTGATACACCACACTGACCCAGTGATACACCACACCGACCCAGTGATACACCACACCGACCCAGCGATCCAACACACCGACCCAGTGATACACCACACCGACCCAGTGATAAACCACACCGACCCAGTGATACACCACACCGACCCAGTGATAAACCATACCGACCCAGCGATACACCACACCGACCCAGCGATAAACCACACCGACCCAGCGATACACCACACAGACCCAGCGATATACCACACCGACACAGCGATACACCACACCGACCCAGTGATAAACCACACCGACCCAGTGATAAACCACACCGACCCAGCGATACACCACACCGACCCAGTGATACACCACACCGACGAAGTGATAAACCACACCGACCCAGTGATACACCACACCGACCCAGTGATACACCACACAGACCCAGCGATACACCACACTGACCCAGTGATAAACCTCACCGACCCAGCGAGACACCACACTGACCCAGCGATACACCACACCGACCCAGTGATACACCACACCGACCCAGCGATTAACCACACCGATCCAGTGATACACCACACGGACCCAATGATACAGCACACCGACCCAGTGATACACCACATAGACCGAATGATACAGCACTCCAACCTAGTGATACACCACACCGACCCAATGATACAGCACACCGACCGAGTGATACACCACACAGACCCAGCGATACACCACACCGACCCAGCGATCCACCACACCGACCCAGCGATAGACCACAACGACCCAGTGATACACCACACTGACCCAGCGATACACCACACGGACCCAGTGATACACCACACCGACCCAGTGATAAACCACACCGACCCAGCGATACACCACACCGACCCAATGATACACCACACCGACCCAGTGATACACCACACTGACCCAGTGATACACCACACCGACCCAGTGATACACCACACAGACCCAGCGATACACCACACCGATCCAGTGATACACCACACCGACCCAGCGATACACCACACCGACCCAGCGATAGACCACACTGACCCAGTGATAAACCACACCGACCCAGTGATACACCATACCGACCCAGCGATAAACCACACCGACCCAGCGATACAACACACCGACCCAGCGATACACCACACCGACCCAGTGATAAACCACACCGACCCAGCGATACACCACACCGACCCAGTGATACACCACATCGACCCAGTGATAAACCACATAGACCCAGCGATACACCACACCGACCCAGTGATACACCACACCGACACAGTGATACAGCACACCAACCTAGTGATGCACCACACCGACCCAGTGATACACCACACCGACCCAGTGATACACCACATAGACACAGCGATACACCACACCGACCCAGTGATACACCACACCAAACCAGCGATACACCACACCGACCCAGCGATACACCACACCGACCAGCGATATACCACTCCGACCCAGGGATACACCACACCGACCAGCGATATACCACTCCGACCCAGGGATACACCACATCGACCCAGTGATACACCATACCGACCAGCGATATACCACATCGACCCAGTGATACACCACACCGACCAGCGATATTCCACACCGACCCAGTGATACACCACATTGACCCAGTGATACACCACATTGACCCAGTGATACACCACACCGACCCAATGATACACCACACCGATCCAGCGATCCACCACACCGACACTGCAATGCAGCACACCGAACCAGTGATACACCACACCGACCCAGTGATACACCACACCGACCCAGCGATACACCACACCGATCCAGTGATACACCACACGGACCCAATAATACACCACACCGACCCAGCGATACACCACACTGACCCAGCGATACACCACTCCGACCCAGTGATACACCACACGGACCCAGTGATACACCACACGGACCCAGTGATAAACCACACCGACCCAGTGATACACCACACCGACCCAGCGATACACCACACCGATCCAGTGATACACCACACGGACCCAATGACACACCACACCGACCCAGCGATACACCACACCGACCCAGCGATACACCACACCGACCGAGAGATACACCACACCGACCCAGTGATACACCACATGGACCCAGCGATACACCACACCGACCCAGTGATACACCACATGGACCCAGTGATACACCACACGGACCCAGTGATAAACCACACCGACCCAGCGATACACCACACCGATCCAGCGATACACCACACCGACCCAGTGATACACCACATGGACCCAGTGATACACCACACGGACCCAGTGAAAAACCACACCGACCCAGTGATACACCACACCGACCCAGCGATACACCACACCGACCCAGTGATACACCACACCGACCCAGCGATACACCACACTGACCCAGCGATACACCACACAGACACAGCGATACACCACACCGACCCAGCGATACACCACACTGACCCAGCGATACACCACACAGACACAGCGATACACCACACCGACCCGGTGATACACCACAACGACCCAGTGATACACCACACCGACCCAGTGATACACCACACAGACCCAGTGATACACCATACCGACCCAATGATACACCACACCGACCCAGTGATACACCACACCGACCCAGTGATACACCATACCGACCCAGTGATACACCACACCGACCCAGTGATACACCACACCGACCCAGTGATACACCACACCGACCCAGTGATACACCACACCGACCCAGTGATACACCATACCGACCCAGTGATACACCACACCGACCCAGTGATACACCACACCGACCCAGTGATACACCACACCGACCCAGTGATACACCACACCGACCCAGTGATACACCATACCGACCCAGCGATACACCACACCGACCCAGCGATACACCACACCGACCCAGCGATACACCACACCGACCCAGCGATACACCACACCGACCCAGTGATAAACCACACCGACCCAGCGATACACCACACCGACCCAGCGATACACCACACCGACCCAGTGATACACCACACCGACCCAGTGATACACCATACCGACCCAGTGATACACCATACCGACCCAGTGATACACCACACCGACCCAGCGATACACCACACCGACCCAGTGATACACCACACCGACCCAGTGATAAACCACACCGACCCAGCGATACACCACACCGACCAAGTGATAAACCACACCGACCCAGTGATACATCCACACCGACCCAGTGATACACCACACCGACCCAGCGATACACCACACCGACCCAGTGATAAACCACACCGACCCAGTGATACACCACACCGACCCAGCGATACACCACACCGACCCAGTGATAAACCATACCGACCCAGTGATACATCCACACCGACCCAGTGATACACCACACCGACTCAGTGATACATCCACACCGACCCAGTGATACACCACACCGACCCAGCGATACACCACACCGACGCAGTGATACATCCACACCGACCCAGTGATACACCACACCGACCCAGTGATACACCAAACCGACCCAGCGATACACCACACCGACGCAGCGATACACCACACCGACCCAGTGATACACCACACCGACCCAGTGATAAACCACACCGACACAGTGATACACCACACCGACGCAGTGATAAACCACACCGACCCAGTGATACACCACACCGACCCAGTGATACACCACACCGACCCAGTGATACACCACACTGACCCAGTGATACACCACACCGACCCAGTGATACACCACACCGACCCAGCGATCCAACACACCGACCCAGTGATACACCACACCGACCCAGTGATAAACCACACCGACCCAGTGATGCACCACACCGACCCAGTGATAAACCATACCGACCCAGCGATACACCACACCGACCCAGCGATAAACCACACCGACCCAGCGATACACCACACAGACCCAGCGATATACCACACCGACACAGCGATACACCACACCGACCCAGTGATAAACCACACCGACCCAGTGATAAACCACACCGACCCAGCGATACACCACACCGACCCAGTGATACACCACACCGACGAAGTGATAAACCACACCGACCCAGTGATACACCACACCGACCCAGTGATACACCACACCGACCCAGTGATAAACCACACCGACCCAGTGATAAACCACACCGACCCAGCGATACACCACACCGACCCAGTGATATACCAGACCGACCCAGTGATAAACCACACCGACCCAGCGATACACCACACTGACCCAGTGATAAACCTCACCGACCCAGCGAGACACCACACTGACCCAGCGATACACCACACCGACCCAGTGATACACCACACCGACCCAGCGATTAACCACACCGATCCAGTGATACACCACACGGACCCAATGATACAGCACACCGACCCAGTGATACACCACATAGACCCAATGATACAGCACACCGACCGAGTGATACACCACACAGACCCAGCGATCCACCACACCGACCCAGCGATAGACCACAACGACCCAGTGATACACCACACTGACCCAGCGATACACCACAAGGACGCAGTGATACACCACACCGACCCAGTGATAAACCACACCGACCCAGCGATACACCACACCGACCCAATGATACACCACACCGACCCAGTGATACACCACACTGACCCAGTGATACACCACACCGACCCAGTGATACACCACACAGACCCAGCGATACACCACACCGATCCAGTGATACACCACACCGACCCAGCGATACACCACACCGACCCAGCGATAGACCACACTGACCCAGTGATAAACCACACCGACCCAGTGATACACCATACCGACCCAGCGATAAACCACACCGACCCAGCGATACAACACACCGACCCAGCGATACACCACACCGACCCAGTGATAAACCACACCGACCCAGCGATACACCACACCGACCCAGTGATACACCACATCGACCCAGTGATAAACCACATAGACCCAGCGATACACCACACCGACCCAGTGATACACCACACCGACACAGTGATACAGCACACCAACCTAGTGATGCACCACACCGACCCAGTGATACACCACACCGACCCAGTGATACACCACATAGACACAGCGATACACCACACCGACCCAGTGATACACCACACCAAACCAGCGATACACCACACCGACCCAGCGATACACCACACCGACCAGCGATATACCACTCCGACCCAGGGATACACCACACCGACCAGCGATATACCACTCCGACCCAGGGATACACCACATCGACCCAGTGATACACCATACCGACCAGCGATATACCACATCGACCCAGTGATACACCACACCGACCAGCGATATTCCACACCGACCCAGTGATACACCACATTGACCCAGTGATACACCACATTGACCCAGTGATACACCACACCGACCCAATGATACACCACACCGATCCAGCGATCCACCACACCGACACTGCAATGCAGCACACCGAACCAGTGATACACCACACCGACCCAGTGATACACCACACCGACCCAGCGATACACCACACCGATCCAGTGATACACCACACGGACCCAATGATACACCACACCGACCCAGCGATACACCACACTGACCCAGCGATACACCACTCCGACCCAGTGATACACCACACGGACCCAGTGATACACCACACGGACCCAGTGATAAACCACACCGACCCAGTGATACACCACACCGACCCAGCGATACACCACACCGATCCAGTGATACACCACACGGACCCAATGACACACCACACCGACCCAGCGATACACCACACCGACCCAGCGATACACCACACCGACCGAGAGATACACCACACCGACCCAGTGATACACCACATGGACCCAGCGATACACCACACCGACCCAGTGATACACCACATGGACCCAGTGATACACCACACGGACCCAGTGATAAACCACACCGACCCAGCGATACACCACACCGATCCAGCGATACACCACACCGACCCAGTGATACACCACATGGACCCAGTGATACACCACACGGACCCAGTGATAAACCACACCGACCCAGTGATACACCACACCGACCCAGCGATACACCACACCGACCCAGTGATACACCACACCGACCCAGCGATACACCACACTGACCCAGCGATACACCACACAGACACAGCGATACACCACACCGACCCAGCGATACACTACACTGACCCAGCGATACACCACACAGACACAGCGATACACCACACCGACCCGGTGATACACCACAACGACCCAGTGATACACCACACAGACCCAGTGATACACCATACCGACCCAATGATACACCACACCGACCCAGTGATACACCACACCGACCCAGTGATACACCACACCGACCCAGTGATACACCACACCGACCCAGTGATACACCATACCGACCCAGTGATACACCACACCGACCCAGTGATACACCACACCGACCCAGTGATACACCACACCGACCCAGTGATACACCACACCGACCCAGTGATACACCATACCGACCCAGCGATACACCATACCGACCCAGCGATACACCACACCGACCCAGCGATACACCACACCGACCCAGCGATACACCACACCGACCCAGCGATACACCACACCGACCCAGTGATAAACCACACCGACCCAGCGATACACCACACCGACCCAGCGATACACCACACCGACCCAGTGATACACCACACCGACCCAGTGATACACCATACCGACCCAGTGATACACCACACCGACCCAGTGATACACCACACCGACCCAGCGATACACCACACCGACCCAGTGATACACCACACCGACCCAGTGATAAACCACACCGACCCAGCGATACACCACACCGACCAAGTGATAAACCACACCGACCCAGTGATACATCCACACCGACCCAGTGATACACCACACCGACCCAGCGATACACCACACCGACCCAGTGATAAACCACACCGACCCAGTGATACACCACACCGACCCAGCGATACACCACACCGACCCAGTGATAAACCACACCGACCCAGTGATACATCCACACCGACCCAGTGATACACCACACCGACTCAGTGATACATCCACACCGACCCAGTGATACACCACACCGACCCAGCGATACACCACACCGACCCAGTGATACATCCACACCGACCCAGTGATACACCACACCGACCCAGTGATACACCACACCGACCCAGCGATACACCACACCGACGCAGCGATACACCACACCGACCCAGTGATACACCACACCGACCCAGTGATAAACCACACCGACACAGTGATACACCACACCGACGCAGTGATAAACCACACCGACCCAGTGATACACCACACCGACCCAGTGATACACCACACCGACCCAGTGATACACCACACTGACCCAGTGATACACCACACCGACCCAGTGATACACCACACCGACCCAGCGATCCAACACACCGACCCAGTGATACACCACACCGACCCAGTGATAAACCACACCGACCCAGTGATACACCACACCGACCCAGTGATAAACCATACCGACCCAGCGATACACCACACCGACCCAGCGATAAACCACACCGACCCAGCGATACACCACACAGACCCAGCGATATACCACACCGACACAGCGATACACCACACCGACCCAGTGATAAACCACACCGACCCAGTGATAAACCACACCGACCCAGCGATACACCACACCGACCCAGTGATACACCACACCGACGAAGTGATAAACCACACCGACCCAGTGATACACCACACCGACCCAGTGATACACCACACCGACCCAGTGATAAACCACACCGACCCAGTGATAAACCACACCGACCCAGCGATACACCACACCGACCCAGTGATATACCAGACCGACCCAGTGATAAACCACACCGACCCAGCGATACACCACACAGACACAGCCATACACCACAGCGACCCAGTGATAAACCACAAAGACCCAGCGAGACACCACACTGACCCAGCGATACACCACACCGACCCAGTGATACACCACACCGACCCAGCGATAAACCACACCGATCCAGTGATACACCACACGGACCCAATGATACAGCACACCGACCCAGTGATACACCACATAGACCGAATGATACAGCACACCAACCTAGTGATACACCACACCGACCCAATGATACAGCACACCGACCGAGTGATACACCACACCGACCCAGAGATACACCACACCGACCCAGCGATACACCACACCGACCCAGCGATAGACCACACCGACCCAGTGATACACCACACAGACCCAGCGATACACCACACAGACCCAGCGATACACCACACCGACCCAGTGATACACCACACCGACCCAGTGATACACCACACCGACCCAGTGATACACCACACCGACCCAGCGATACACCACACCGACCCAGCGATAGACCACAACGACCCAGTGATACACCACACTGACCCAGCGATACACCACACCGACCCAGCGATACACCACACCGACCCAGTGATAAACCACACCGACCCAGCGATACACCACACCGACCCAATGATACACCACACCGACCCAGTGATACACCACACTGACCCAGTGATACACCACACCGACCCAGTGATACACCACACAGACCCAGCGATACACCACACCGATCCAGTGATACACCACACCGACCCAGCGATACACCACACCAACCCAGCGATAGACCACACTGACCCAGTGATAAACCACACCGACCCAGTGATACACCATACCGACCCAGCGATACACCACACCGACCCAGCGATACAACACACCGACCCAGCGATACACCACACCGACCCAGTGATAAACCACACCGACCCAGCGATACACCACACCGACCCAGTGATACACCACATCGACCCAGTGATAAACCACATAGACCCAGCGATACACCACACCGACCCAGTGATACACCACACCGACACAGTGATACAGCACACCAACCTAGTGATGCACCACACCGACCCAGTGATACACCACACCGACCCAGTGATACACCACATAGACACAGCGATACACCACACCGACCCAGTGATACACCACACCAAACCAGCGATACACCACACCGACCCAGCGATACACCACACCGACCAGCGATATACCACTCCGACCCAGGGATACACCACACCGACCAGCGATATACCACTCCGACCCAGGGATACACCACATCGACCCAGTGATACACCATACCGACCAGCGATATACCACATCGACCCAGTGATACACCACACCGACCAGCGATATTCCACACCGACCCAGTGATACACCACATTGACCCAGTGATACACCACATTGACCCAGTGATACACCACACCGACCCAATGATAAACCACACCGATCCAGCGATCCACCACACCGACACTGCAATGCAGCACACCGAACCAGTGATACACCACACCGACCCAGTGATACACGACACCGACCCAGCGATACACCACACCGATCCAGTGATACACCACACGGACCCAATGATACACCACACCGACCCAGCGATACACCACACTGACCCAGCGATACACCACTCCGACCCAGTGATACACCACACGGACCCAGTGATACACCACACGGACCCAGTGATAAACCACACCGACCCAGTGATACACCACACCGACCCAGCGATACACCACACCGATCCAGTGATACACCACACGGACCCAATGACACACCACACCGACCCAGCGATACACCACACCGACCCAGCGATACACCACACCGACCGAGAGATACACCACACCGACCCAGTGATACACCACATGGACCCAGCGATACACCACACCGACCCAGTGATACACCACATGGACCCAGTGATACACCACACGGACCCAGTGATAAACCACACCGACCCAGCGATACACCACACCGATCCAGCGATACACCACACCGACCCAGTGATACACCACATGGACCCAATGATACACCACACGGACCCAGTGATAAACCACACCGACCCAGTGATACACCACACCGACCCAGCGATACACCACACCGACCCAGTGATACACCACACCGACCCAGCGATACACCACACTGACCCAGCGATACACCACACAGACACAGCGATACACCACACCGACCCAGCGATACACCACACTGACCCAGCGATACACCACACAGACACAGCGATACACCACACCGACCCGGTGATACACCACACCGACCCAGTGATACACCACACAGACCCAGTGATACACCATACCGACCCAATGATACACCACACCGACCCAGTGATACACCACACCGAGCCAGTGATACACCATACCGACCCAGTGATACACCACACCGACCCAGTGATACACCACACCGACCCAGTGATACACCACACCGACCCAGTGATACACCACACCGACCCAGTGATACACCACACCGACCCAGTGATACACCACACCGACCCAGGGATACACCATACCGACCCAGCGATACACCACACCGACCCAGCGATACACCACACCGACCCAGCGATACACCACACCGACCCAGCGATACACCACACCGACCCAGTGATACACCACACCGACCCAGTGATACACCATACCGACCCAGTGATACACCATACCGACCCAGTGATACACCACACCGACCCAGCGATACACCACACCGACCAAGTGATACACCACACCGACCCAGTGATAAACCACACCGACCCAGCGATACACCACACCGACCAAGTGATAAACCACACCGACCCAGTGATACATCCACACCGACCCAGTGATACACCACACCGACCCAGCGATACGCCACACCGACCCAGTGATAAACCACACCGACCCAGTGATACACCACACCGACCCAGCGATACACCACACCGACCCAGTGATAAACCACACCGACCCAGTGATACATCCACACCGACCCAGTGATACACCACACCGACTCAGTGATACATCCACACCGACCCAGTGATACACCACACCGACCCAGCGATACACCACACCGACCCAGTGATACATCCACACCGACCCAGTGATACACCACACCGACCCAGTGATACACCACACCGACCCAGCGATACACCACACCGACGCAGCGATACACCACACCGACCCAGTGATACACCACACCGACCCAGTGATAAACCACACCGACACAGTGATACACCACACCGACGCAGTGATAAACCACACCGACCCAGTGATACACCACACCGACCCAGTGATACACCACACCGACCCAGTGATACACCACACTGACCCAGTGATACACCACACCGACCCAGTGATACACCACACCGACCCAGCGATCCAACACACCGACCCAGTGATACACCACACCGACCCAGTGATAAACCACACCGACCCAGTGATACACCACACCGACCCAGTGATAAACCATACCGACCCAGCGATACACCACACCGACCCAGCGATAAACCACACCGACCCAGCGATACACCACACAGACCCAGCGATATACCACACCGACACAGCGATACACCACACCGACCCAGTGATAAACCACACCGACCCAGTGATAAACCACACCGACCCAGCGATACACCACACCGACCCAGTGATACACCACACCGACGAAGTGATAAACCACACCGACCCAGTGATACACCACACCGACCCAGTGATACACCACACCGACCCAGTGATAAACCACACCGACCCAGTGATAAACCACACCGACCCAGCGATACACCACACCGACCCAGTGATATACCAGACCGACCCAGTGATAAACCACACCGACCCAGCGATACACCACACAGACACAGCCATACACCACAGCGACCCAGTGATAAACCACACCGACCCAGCGAGACACCACACTGACCCAGCGATACACCACACCGACCCAGTGATACACCACACCGACCCAGCGATAAACCACACCGATCCAGTGATACACCACACGGACCCAATGATACAGCACACCGACCCAGTGATACACCACATAGACCGAATGATACAGCACACCAACCTAGTGATACACCACACCGACCCAATGATACAGCACACCGACCGAGTGATACACCACACCGACCCAGAGATACACCACACCGACCCAGCGATACACCACACCGACCCAGCGATAGACCACACCGACCCAGTGATACACCACACAGACCCAGCGATACACCACACAGACCCAGCGATACACCACACCGACCCAGTGATACACCACACCGACCCAGTGATACACCACACCGACCCAGCGATACACCACACCGACCCAGCGATACACCACACCGACCCAGCGATAGACCACAACGACCCAGTGATACACCACACTGACCCAGCGATACACCACACCGACCCAGCGATACACCACACCGACCCAGTGACACACCACACTGACCCAGCGATACACCACACCGACCCAGTGACACACCACACTGACCCAGTGATACACCACACCGACCCAGCGATACACCACACCGACCCAGTGACACACCACACTGACCCAGCGATACACCACACCGACCCAGTGATACACCACACCGACCCAGTGATACACCACACCGACCCAGTGATACACCACACCGACCCAGTGATACACCACACTGACCCAGTGATACACCACACCGACCCAGTGATACACCACACCGATCCAGTGATGCACCACACCGACCCAGCGATACACCACACCGACCCAGCGATAGACCACACTGACCCAGTGATAAACCACACCGACCCAGTGATACACCATACCGACCCAGCGATACACCACACCGACCCAGCGATACACCACACTGACCCAGTGATAAACCACACCGACCCAGTGATACACCATACCGACCCAGCGATAAACCACACCGACCCAGCGATACACCACACCGACCCAGTGATAAACCACACCGACCCAGCGATACACCACACCGACCCAGTGATACACCACATCGACCCAGTGATAAACCACACCGACCCAGTGATACACCACACCGACCCAGTGATACACCACACCAAACCAGCGATACACCACACGGACCCAGTGATACACCACACGGACCCAGCGATACAACACACCGACCCAGTGATACACCACACTGACCCAGTGATACACCACACCGATCCAGCGATACACCACACCGACCCAGCGATACACCACACCGACCAGCGATATACCACTCCGACCCAGGGATATACCACATCGACCCAGTGATACACCATACCGACCAGCGATATACCACATCGACCCAGTGATACACCACGTTGACCCAGTGATACACCACATTGACCCAGTGATAAACCACACCGACCCAATGATACACCACACCGATCCAGCGATCCACCACACCGACCCAGTGATACACCACACGGACACAATGATACACCAGACCGACCCAGCGATACACCACACTGACCCAGTGATACACCACACGGACCCAATGATACACCACACCGACCCAGCGATACACCACACCGACACTGCAATGCAGCAAACCGAACCAGTGATACACCACACCGACCCAGTGATACACCACACCGACCCAGCGATACACCACACCGATCCAGTGATACACCACACGGACCCAATGATACACCACACCGACCCAGCGATACACCACACTGACCCAGCGATACACCACACCGAAACAGTGATACACCACACGGACCCAGAGATACACAACACGGACCCAGTGATAAACCACACTGACCCAGTGATACACCACACCGACCCAGCGATACACCACACCGATCCAGTGATACACCACACGGACCCAATGATACACCACACCGACCCAGCGATACACCACACTGACCAAGTGATACACCACATGGACCCAGTGATACACCACACGGACCCAGTGATAAACCACACCGACCCAGTGATACACCACACCGACCCAGTGATACACCATACCGACCCAGTGATACACCACACCGACCCAGTGATACACCACACCGACCCAGCGATACACCACACTGACCCAGCGATACACCACACAGACACAGCGATACACCACAACGACCCAGTGATACACCACACCGACCCAATGATACACCACACCGACCCAGTGATACACCACACCGACCCAGCGATACACCACACCGACCCAGTGATAAACCACACAGACCCAGCGATACACCACACCGACCCAGTGATAAACCACACCGACCCAGTGATACACCACACCGACCCAGTGATACACCACACCGACCCAGTGATAAACCACACCGACCCAGCGATACACCACACCGACCCAGTGATAAACCACACCGACCCAGTGATACACCACACCGACCCAGTGATACACCATACCGACACAGTGATACACCACACCGACCCAGCGATACACCACACCGACCCAGTGATACACCACACCGACCCAGCGATCCAACACACCGACCCAGTGATACACCACACCGACCCAGTGATAAACCACACCGACCCAGTGATACACCACACCGACCCAGTGATAAACCATACCGACCCAGCGATACACCACACCGACCCAGTGATAAACCACACCGACCCAGCGATACACCACACAGACCCAGCGATATACCACACCGACACAGCGATACACCACACCGACCCAGTGATAAACCACACCGACCCAGTGATAAACCACACCGACCCAGCGATACACCACACCGACCCAGTGATACACCACACCGACCCAGTGATAAACCACACCGACCCAGTGATACACCACACCGACCCAGTGATACACCACACCGACCCAGTGATAAACCACACCGACCCAGTGATACACCACTCCGACCCAGTGATAAACCACACCGACCCAGTGATACACCACACCGACCCAGTGATAAACCACACCGACCCAGTGATACACCACACCGACCCAGTGATACACCACACCGACCCAGTGATAAACCACACCGACCCAGTGATAAACCACACCGACCCAGCGATACACCACACCGACCCAGTGATATACCAGACCGACCCAGTGATAAACCACACCGACCCAGCGATACACCACACAGACACAGCCATACACCACAGCGACCCAGTGATAAACCACACCGACCCAGCGAGACACCACACTGACCCAGCGATACACCACACCGACCCAGTGATACACCACACCGACCCAGCGATAAACCACACCGATCCAGTGATACACCACACGGACCCAATGATACAGCACACCGACCCAGTGATACACCACATAGACCGAATGATACAGCACACCAACCTAGTGATACACCACACCGACCCAATGATACAGCACACCGACCGAGTGATACACCACACCGACCCAGAGATACACCACACCGACCCAGCGATACACCACACCGACCCAGCGATAGACCACACCGACCCAGTGATACACCACACAGACCCAGCGATACACCACACAGACCCAGCGATACACCACACCGACCCAGTGATACACCACACCGACCCAGTGATACACCACACCGACCCAGCGATACACCACACCGACCCAGCGATACACCACACCGACCCAGCGATAGACCACAACGACCCAGTGATACACCACACTGACCCAGCGATACACCACACCGACCCAGCGATACACCACACCGACCCAGTGACACACCACACTGACCCAGCGATACACCACACCGACCCAGTGACACACCACACTGACCCAGTGATACACCACACCGACCCAGCGATACACCACACCGACCCAGTGACACACCACACTGACCCAGCGATACACCACACCGACCCAGTGATACACCACACCGACCCAGTGATACACCACACCGACCCAGTGATACACCACACCGACCCAGTGATACACCACACTGACCCAGTGATACACCACACCGACCCAGTGATACACCACACCGATCCAGTGATGCACCACACCGACCCAGCGATACACCACACCGACCCAGCGATAGACCACACTGACCCAGTGATAAACCACACCGACCCAGTGATACACCATACCGACCCAGCGATACACCACACCGACCCAGCGATACACCACACTGACCCAGTGATAAACCACACCGACCCAGTGATACACCATACCGACCCAGCGATAAACCACACCGACCCAGCGATACACCACACCGACCCAGTGATAAACCACACCGACCCAGCGATACACCACACCGACCCAGTGATACACCACATCGACCCAGTGATAAACCACACCGACCCAGTGATACACCACACCGACCCAGTGATACACCACACCAAACCAGCGATACACCACACGGACCCAGTGATACACCACACGGACCCAGCGATACAACACACCGACCCAGTGATACACCACACTGACCCAGTGATACACCACACCGATCCAGCGATACACCACACCGACCCAGCGATACACCACACCGACCAGCGATATACCACTCCGACCCAGGGATATACCACATCGACCCAGTGATACACCATACCGACCAGCGATATACCACATCGACCCAGTGATACACCACGTTGACCCAGTGATACACCACATTGACCCAGTGATAAACCACACCGACCCAATGATACACCACACCGATCCAGCGATCCACCACACCGACCCAGTGATACACCACACGGACACAATGATACACCAGACCGACCCAGCGATACACCACACTGACCCAGTGATACACCACACGGACCCAATGATACACCACACCGACCCAGCGATACACCACACCGACACTGCAATGCAGCAAACCGAACCAGTGATACACCACACCGACCCAGTGATACACCACACCGACCCAGCGATACACCACACCGATCCAGTGATACACCACACGGACCCAATGATACACCACACCGACCCAGCGATACACCACACTGACCCAGCGATACACCACACCGAAACAGTGATACACCACACGGACCCAGAGATACACAACACGGACCCAGTGATAAACCACACTGACCCAGTGATACACCACACCGACCCAGCGATACACCACACCGATCCAGTGATACACCACACGGACCCAATGATACACCACACCGACCCAGCGATACACCACACTGACCAAGTGATACACCACATGGACCCAGTGATACACCACACGGACCCAGTGATAAACCACACCGACCCAGTGATACACCACACCGACCCAGTGATACACCATACCGACCCAGTGATACACCACACCGACCCAGTGATACACCACACCGACCCAGCGATACACCACACTGACCCAGCGATACACCACACAGACACAGCGATACACCACAACGACCCAGTGATACACCACACCGACCCAATGATACACCACACCGACCCAGTGATACACCACACCGACCCAGCGATACACCACACCGACCCAGTGATAAACCACACAGACCCAGCGATACACCACACCGACCCAGTGATAAACCACACCGACCCAGTGATACACCACACCGACCCAGTGATACACCACACCGACCCAGTGATAAACCACACCGACCCAGCGATACACCACACCGACCCAGTGATAAACCACACCGACCCAGTGATACACCACACCGACCCAGTGATACACCATACCGACACAGTGATACACCACACCGACCCAGCGATACACCACACCGACCCAGTGATACACCACACCGACCCAGCGATCCAACACACCGACCCAGTGATACACCACACCGACCCAGTGATAAACCACACCGACCCAGTGATACACCACACCGACCCAGTGATAAACCATACCGACCCAGCGATACACCACACCGACCCAGTGATAAACCACACCGACCCAGCGATACACCACACAGACCCAGCGATATACCACACCGACACAGCGATACACCACACCGACCCAGTGATAAACCACACCGACCCAGTGATAAACCACACCGACCCAGCGATACACCACACCGACCCAGTGATACACCACACCGACCCAGTGATAAACCACACCGACCCAGTGATACACCACACCGACCCAGTGATACACCACACCGACCCAGTGATAAACCACACCGACCCAGTGATACACCACTCCGACCCAGTGATAAACCACACCGACCCAGTGATACACCACACCGACCCAGTGATAAACCACACCGACCCAGTGATACACCACACCGACCCAGTGATAAACCACACCGACCCAGTGATATACCACACCGACCCAGCGATACACCACACCGACCCAGTGAAAACCACACCGACCCAGTGATAAACCACACCGACCCAGCGATACACCACACCGATCCAGCGATACACCACACCGACCCAGTGATAAACCACACCGACCCAGCGATACACCACACAGACCCAGCGATATACCACACCGAACCAGCGATACACCATACCGAACCAGCGATACACCACACTGACCCAGTGATAAACCACACCGACCCAGCGATACACCACACTGACCCAGCGATACACCACACCGAACCAGTGATACACCACACCGACCCAGCGATAAACCACACCGATCCAGTGATACACCACACGGACCCAATGATACAGCACACCGACCCAGTGATACACCACATAGACCCAATGATACAGCACACCAACCTAGTGATACACCACACCGACCCAATGATACAGCACACCGACCGAGTGATACACCACACAGACCCAGCGATACACCACACCGACCCAGTGATACACCACACCGACCCAGCGATACACCACACCGACCCAGCGATAGACCACAACGACCCAGTGATACACCACACTGACCCAGCGATACACCACACCGACCCAGTGACACACCACACTGACCCAGCGATACACCACACCGACCCAGTGATACACCACACCGACCCAGTGATACACCACACCGACCCAGTGATACACCACACCGACCCAGTGATACACCACACTGACCCAGTGATACACCACACCGACCCAGTGATACACCACACCGACCCAGTGATAAACCACACCGACCCAGTGATACACCACACAGACCCAGCGATACACCACACCGATCCAGTGATACACCACACCGACCCAGCGATACACCACACCGACCCAGCGATAGACCACACTGACCCAGTGATAAACCACACCGACTCAGTGATACACCATACCGACCCAGCGATACACCACACCGACCCAGCGATACAACACACCGACCCAGCGATACACCACACCGACCCAGTGATAAACCACACCGACCCAGCGATACACCACACCGACCCAGTGATGCACCACTCAGACCCAGTGATGCACCACACCGACCCAGTGATACACCACATCGACCCAGTGAGAAACCACATAGACCCAGCGATACACCACACAGACCCAGTGATACACCACACCGACCCAGTGATATATCACACCAACCAAGTGATGCACCACACCGACCCAGTGATACACCACACCGACCCAGTGATACACCACATAGACCCAGCGATACACCACACCGACACTGCAATACACCACACCGACCCAGTGATACACCACACCGACCCAGTGATACAACACACCAAACCAGCGATACACCACACGGACCCAGTGATACACCACACGGACCCAGCGATACACCACACCGACCCAGTGATACACCACACTGACCCAGTGATACACCACACCGATCCAGCGATACACCACACCGACCCAGCGATACACCACACCGACCAGCGATATACCACTCCGACCTAGGGATACACCACATCGACCCAGTGATACACCACATCGACCCATTGATACACCATACCGACCAGCGATTTACCACATCGACCCAGTGATACACTACATTGACCCAGTGATACACCACATTGACCCAGTGATACACCACACCGACCCAATGATACACCACACCGACCCAGCGATCCACCACACCGACACTGCAATGCAGCACACCGAACCAGTGATACACCACACCGACCCAGTGATACACCACACGGACCAGCAATACACCACACCGACCCAGTGATACACCACACCGACCCAGCGATACACCACACCGACCCAGCGAAACACCACACCGACCCAGTGATACACCACACCGATCCAGTGATACACCACACCGACCCAGCGATACACCACACCGACCCAGCGATACACCACACCGACCCAGTGATACACCACACCGACCCAGTGATACACCACACCGACACTGCAATACACCACACTGACCCAGCGATAAACCACACCGACCCAGCGATACACCACACCGACCCAGCGATACACCACACCGACCCAGTGATACACCACACCGACCCAGTAATACACCACACCGACCCAGTGATACACCACACTGAACCAGTGATACACCACACCGACCCAGCGATACACCACACCAACCAGCGATGCACCACACCGACCCAGTGAAACACCACACCGACCCAGTGATACACCACACCGACCCAGTGATACACCACACCGACCCAGTGATACACCACACTGAACCAGTGATACACCACATAGACCCAGCGATACACCACACCGACCAGCGATACACCACACTGACCCAGTGATACACCACACCGACCCAGTGATAAACCACACCGACCCAGCGATACACCACACCGACCCAGCGATACACCACACCGACCCAGTGATACACCACACCGACCCAGCGATACACAACACCGACCCAGTGATACACCACATAGACCCAGCGATACACCACACCGACCCAGTGATACACCACACCGACCCAGTGATACACCACACCGACCCAGCGATACACCACACCGACCCAGTGATACACCACACCGACCCAGCGATACAACACACCGACCCAGCGATACACCACACTGACCCAGCGATACACCACACCGACCCAGCGATACACCACACCGACCCAGCGATACACCACACCAACCCAGTGATACACCACACTGACCCAGCGATACACCACACTGACCCAGCGATACACCACACCGACCCAGTGATACACCACACCGACCCAGCGATACACCACACCGACCCAGTGATACACCACACCGACCCAGCGATACACCACACCGACCCAGAGATACACCACACCGACCCAGTGATACACCACACCGTCCCAGTGATACACCACACCGACTCAGCGATACACCACACCGACCCAGTGATAAACCACATCGACCCAGCGATACACCACACCGACCCAGCGATACACCACACCGACCCAGTGATACACCACACCGATCCAGTGATACACCACACCGACCCAGCGATACACCACACCGACCCAGCGATACACCACACCGACCCAGTGATACACCACACCGACCCAGTGATACACCACACCGACGCAGTGATACACCACACCGACCCAGTGATACACCACACCGACGCAGTGATACACCACACTGAACCAGTGATACACCACATAGACCCAGCGATACACCACACCAACCAGCGATACACCACACCGACCCAGTGATGCACCACACCGACCCAGTGATACACCACACCGACCCAGTGATACACCACACTGAACCAGTGATACACCACACCGACCCAGCGATACACCACACCAACCAGCGATACACCACACCGACCCAGTGAAACACCACACCGACCCAGTGATACACCACACCGACCCAGTGATACACCACACCGACCCAGTGATACACCACACTGAACCAGTGATACACCACATAGACCCAGCGATACACCACACCAACCAGCGATACACCACACTGACCCAGTGATACACCACACCGACCCAGTGATAAACCACACCGACCCAGCGATACACCACACCGACCCAGTGATACACCACACCGACCCAGCGATACACCACACCGACCCAGTGATAAACCACACCGACCCAGCGATACACCACACCGACCCAGTGATACACCACACCGACCCAGCGATACACCACACCGACCCAGTGATACACCACACCGACCCAGCGATACACCACACCGACCCAGTGATACACCACACCGACCCAGCGATACACCACACCGACCCAGTGATGCACCACACTGACCCAGCGATACACCACACCGACCCAGTGATACACCACACCGACCCAGCGATACACCACACCGACCCGGTGATACACCACACCGACCCAGTGATACACCACACTGACCCAGCGATACACCACACCGACCCAGTGATACACCACACTGACCCAGCGATACACCACACTGACCCAGCGATACACCACACCGACCCAGTGATACACCACACCGACCCAGCGATACACCACACCGACCCAGTGATACACCACACCGACCCAGCGATACACCACACCGACCCAGAGATACACCACACCGACCCAGTGATACACCACACCGACCCAGTGATACACCACACCGACTCAGCGATACACCACACCGACCCAGTGATACACCACATCGACCCAGCGATACACCACACCGACCCAGTGATACACCACACCGACCCAGTGATACACCACACCGACTCAGCGTACACCACACCGACCCAGTGATACACCACACTGACCTAGCGATACACCACACCGACCCAGTGATACACCACACAGACCCAGCGATACACCACACCGACCCAGTGATACACCACACCGACCCAGTGATACACCACACCGACCCAGTGATACACCACACCGACCCAGTGATAAACCACACCGACCCAGTGATACACCACACAGACCCAGCGATACACCACACCGATCCAGTGATACACCACACCGACCCAGCGATACACCACACCGACACTGCAATACACCACACCGACCCAGTGATACACCACACCGACCCAGTGATACAACACACCAAACCAGCGATACACCACACGGACCCAGTGATACACCACACGGACCCAGCGATACACCACACCGACCCAGTGATACACCACACTGACCCAGTGATACACCACACCGATCCAGCGATACACCACACCGACCCAGCGATACACCACACCGACCAGCGATATACCACTCCGACCTAGGGATACACCACATCGACCCAGTGATACACCACATCGACCCATTGATACACCATACCGACCAGCGATATACCACATCGACCCAGTGATACACCACACCGACCAGCGATATTCCACACCGACCCAGTGATACACTACATTGACCCAGTGATACAACACATTGACCCAGTGATACACCACACCGACCCAATGATACACCACACCGACCCAGCGATCCACCACACCGACACTGCAATGCAGCACACCGAACCAGTGATACACCACACCGACCCAGTGATACACCACATGGACCAGCAATACACCACACCGACCCAGTGATACACCACACCGACCCAGCGATACACCACACCGACCCAGCGAAACACCACACCGACCCAGTGATACACCACACCGATCCAGTGATACACCACACCGACCCAGCGATACACCACACCGACCCAGCGATACACCACACCGACCCAGTGATACACCACACCGACCCAGTGATACACCACACCGACACTGCAATACACCACACTGACCCAGCGATAAACCACACCGACCCAGCGATACACCACACCGACCCAGCGATACACCACACCGACCCAGTGATACACCACACCGACCCAGTGATACACCACACCGACCCAGTGATACACCACACTGAACCAGTGATACACCACACCGACCCAGCGATACACCACACCAACCAGCGATGCACCACACCGACCCAGTGAAACACCACACCGACCCAGTGATACACCACACCGACCCAGTGATACACCACACCGACCCAGTGATACACCACACTGAACCAGTGATACACCACATAGACCCAGCGATACACCACACCGACCAGCGATACACCACACTGACCCAGTGATACACCACACCGACCCAGTGATAAACCACACCGACCCAGTGATACACCACACCGACCCAGCGATACACCACACCGACCCAGTGATACACCACACCGACCCAGCGATACACCACACCGACCCAGTGATACACCACATAGACCCAGCGATACACCACACCGACCCAGTGATACACCACACCGACCCAGTGATACACCACACCGACCCAGCGATACACCACACCGACCCAGTGATACACCACACCGACCCAGCGATACAACACACCGACCCAGTGATACACCACACTGACCCAGCGATACACCACACCGACCCAGCGATACACCACACCGACCCAGCGATACACCACACCAACCCAGTGATACACCACACTGACCCAGCGATACACCACACTGACCCAGCGATACACCACACCGACCCAGTGATACACCACACCGACCCAGCGATACACCACACCGACCCAGTGATACACCACACCGACCCAGCGATACACCACACCGACCCAGAGATACACCACACCGACCCAGTGATACACCACACCGTCCCAGTGATACACCACACCGACTCAGCGATACACCACACCGACCCAGTGATAAACCACATCGACCCAGCGATACACCACACCGACCCAGCGATACACCACACCGACCCAGTGATACACCACACCGATCCAGTGATACACCACACCGACCCAGCGATACACCACACCGACCCAGCGATACACCACACCGACCCAGTGATACACCACACCGACCCAGTGATACACCACACCGACGCAGTGATACACCACACTGAACCAGTGATACACCACATAGACCCAGCGATACACCACACCAACCAGCGATACACCACACCGACCCAGTGATACACCACACCGACCCAGTGATACACCACACCGACCCAGTGAAACACCACACTGAACCAGTGATACACCACACCGACCCAGCGATACACCACACCAACCAGCGATACACCACACCGACCCAGTGAAACACCACACCGACCCAGTGATACACCACACCGACCCAGTGATACACCACACCGACCCAGTGATACACCACACTGAACCAGTGATACACCACATAGACCCAGCGATACACCACACCAACCAGCGATACACCACACTGACCCAGTGATACACCACACCGACCCAGTGATAAACCACACCGACCCAGCGATACACCACACCGACCCAGTGATACACCACACCGACCCAGCGATACACCACACCGACCCAGTGATAAACCACACCGACCCAGCGATACACCACACCGACCCAGTGATACACCACACCGACCCAGCGATACACCACACCGACCCAGTGATACACCACACCGACCCAGCGATACACCACACCGACCCAGTGATACACCACACCGACCCAGCGATACACCACACCGACCCAGTGATGCACCACACCGACCCAGCGATACACCACACCGACCCAGTGATACACCACACCGACCCAGCGATACACCACACCGACCCGGTGATACACCACACCGACCCAGTGATACACCACACAGACCCAGCGATACACCACACCGATCCAGTGATACACCACACCGACCCAGCGATACACCACACCGACACTGCAATACACCACACCGACCCAGTGATACACCACACCGACCCAGTGATACAACACACCAAACCAGCGATACACCACACGGACCCAGTGATACACCACACGGACCCAGCGATACACCACACCGACCCAGTGATACACCACACTGACCCAGTGATACACCACACCGATCCAGCGATACACCACACCGACCCAGCGATACACCACACCGACCAGCGATATACCACTCCGACCTAGGGATACACCACATCGACCCAGTGATACACCACATCGACCCATTGATACACCATACCGACCAGCGATATACCACATCGACCCAGTGATACACCACACCAACCAGCGATATTCCACACCGACCCAGTGATACACTACATTGACCCAGTGATACACCACATTGACCCAGTGATACACCACACCGACCCAATGATACACCACACCGACCCAGCGATCCACCACACCGACACTGCAATGCAGCACACCGAACCAGTGATACACCACACCGACCCAGTGATACACCACATGGACCAGCAATACACCACACCGACCCAGTGATACACCACACCGACCCAGCGATACACCACACCGACCCAGCGAAACACCACACCGACCCAGTGATAAACCACACCGATCCAGTGATACACCACACCGACCCAGCGATACACCACACCGACCCAGCGATACACCACACCGACCCAGTGATACACCACACCGACCCAGTGATACACCACACCGACACTGCAATACACCACACTGACCCAGCGATAAACCACACCGACCCAGCGATACACCACACCGACCCAGCGATACACCACACCGACCCAGTGATACACCACACCGACCCAGTGATACACCACACCGACCCAGTGATACACCACACTGAACCAGTGATACACCACACCGACCCAGCGATACACCACACCAACCAGCGATGCACCACACCGACCCAGTGAAACACCACACCGACCCAGTGATACACCACACCGACCCAGTGATACACCACACCGACCCAGTGATACACCACACTGAACCAGTGATACACCACATAGACCCAGCGATACACCACACCGACCAGCGATACACCACACTGACCCAGTGATACACCACACCGACCCAGTGATAAACCACACCGACCCAGTGATACACCACACCGACCCAGCGATACACCACACCGACCCAGTGATACACCACACCGACCCAGCGATACACCACACCGACCCAGTGATACACCACATAGACCCAGCGATACACCACACCGACCCAGTGATACACCACACCGACCCAGTGATACACCACACCGACCCAGCGATACACCACACCGACCCAGTGATACACCACACCGACCCAGCAATACAACACACCGACCCAGTGATACACCACACTGACCCAGCGATACACCACACCGACCCAGCGATACACCACACCGACCCAGCGATACACCACACCAACCCAGTGATACACCACACTGACCCAGCGATACACCACACTGACCCAGCGATACACCACACCGACCCAGTGATACACCACACCGACCCAGCGATACACCACACCGACCCAGTGATACACCACACCGACCCAGCGATACACCACACCGACCCAGAGATACACCACACCGACCCAGTGATACACCACACCGTCCCAGTGATACACCACACCGACTCAGCGATACACCACACCGACCCAGTGATAAACCACATCGACCCAGCGATACACCACACCGACCCAGCGATACACCACACCGACCCAGTGATACACCACACCGATCCAGTGATACACCACACCGACCCAGCGATACACCACACCGACCCAGCGATACACCACACCGACCCAGTGATACACCACACCGACCCAGTGATACACCACACCGACGCAGTGATACACCACACTGAACCAGTGATACACCACATAGACCCAGCGATACACCACACCAACCAGCGATACACCACACCGACCCAGTGATACACCACACCGACCCAGTGATACACCACACCGACCCAGTGATACACCACACTGAACCAGTGATACACCACACCGACCCAGCGATACACCACACCAACCAGCGATACACCACACCGACCCAGTGAAACACCACACCGACCCAGTGATACACCACACCGACCCAGTGATACACCAAACCGACCCAGTGATACACCACACTGAACCAGTGATACACCACATAGACCCAGCGATACACCACACCAACCAGCGATACACCACACTGACCCAGTGATACACCACACCGACCCAGTGATAAACCACACCGACCCAGCGATACACCACACCGACCCAGTGATACACCACACCGACCCAGCGATACACCACACCGACCCAGTGATAAACCACAACGACCCAGCGATACACCACACCGACCCAGTGATACACCACACCGACCCAGCGATACACCACACCGACCCAGTGATACACCACACCGACCCAGCGATACACCACACCGACCCAGTGATACACCACACCGACCCAGCGATACACCACACCGACCCAGTGATGCACCACACCGACCCAGCGATACACCACACCGACCCAGTGATACACCACACCGACCCAGCGATACACCACACCGACCCGGTGATACACCACACCGACCCAGTGATACACCACACTGACCCAGCGATACACCACACCGACCCAGTGATACACCACACTGACCCAGCGATACACCACACTGACCCAGCGATACACCACACCGACCCAGTGATACACCACACCGACCCAGCGATACACCACACCGACCCAGTGTTACACCACACCGACCCAGCGATACACCACACCGACCCAGAGATACACCACACCGACCCAGTGATACACCACACCGACCCAGTGATACACCACACCGACTCAGCGATACACCACACCGACCCAGTGATACACCACATCGACCCAGCGATACACCACACCGACCCAGTGATACACCACACCGACCCAGTGATACACCACACCGACTCAGCGTACACCACACCGACCCAGTGATACACCACACTGACCTAGCGATACACCACACCGACCCAGTGATACACCACACAGACCCAGCGATACACCACACCGACCCAGTGATACACCACACCGACCCAGTGATACACCACACCGACCCAGTGATACACCACACCGACCCAGTGATAAACCACACCGACCCAGTGATACACCACACAGACCCAGCGATACACCACACCGATCCAGTGATACACCACACCGACCCAGCGATACACCACACCGACCCAGCGATAGACCACACTGACCCAGTGATAAACCACACCGACCCAGTGATACACCACACCGACCCAGCGATACACCACACCGACCCAGTGATACACCACACCGACCCAGCGATACAACACACCGACCCAGTGATACACCACACTGACCCAGCGATACACCACACCGACCCAGCGATACACCACACCGACCCAGCGATACACCACACCAACCCAGTGATACACCACACTGACCCAGCGATACACCACACTGACCCAGCGATACACCACACCGACCCAGTGATACACCACACCGACCCAGCGATACACCACACCGACCCAGTGATACACCACACCGACCCAGCGATACACCACACCGACCCAGAGATACACCACACCGACCCAGTGATACACCACACCGTCCCAGTGATACACCACACCGACTCAGCGATACACCACACCGACCCAGTGATAAACCACATCGACCCAGCGATACACCACACCGACCCAGCGATACACCACACCGACCCAGTGATACACCACACCGATCCAGTGATACACCACACCGACCCAGCGATACACCACACCGACCCAGCGATACACCACACCGACCCAGTGATACACCACACCGACCCAGTGATACACCACACCGACGCAGTGATACACCACACTGAACCAGTGATACACCACATAGACCCAGCGATACACCACACCAACCAGCGATACACCACACCGACCCAGTGATACACCACACCGACCCAGTGATACACCACACCGACACAGTGATACACCACACTGAACCAGTGATACACCACACCGACCCAGCGATACACCACACCAACCAGCGATACACCACACCGACCCAGTGAAACACCACACCGACCCAGTGATACACCACACCGACCCAGTGATACACCACACCGACCCAGTGATACACCACACTGAACCAGTGATACACCACATAGACCCAGCGATACACCACACCAACCAGCGATACACCACACTGACCCAGTGATACACCACACCGACCCAGTGATAAACCACGCCGACCCAGCGATACACCACACCGACCCAGCGATACACCACACCGACCCAGTGATAAACCACACCGACCCAGCGATACACCACACCGACCCAGTGATACACCACACCGACCCAGCGATACAACACACCGACCCAGTGATACACCACACCGACCCAGCGATACACCACACCGACCCAGTGATACACCACACCGACCCAGCGATACACCACACCGACCCAGTGATACACCACACCGACCCAGCGATACACCACACCGACCCAGTGATACACCACACCGACCCAGCGATACACCACACCGACCCGGTGATACACCACACCGACCCAGTGATACACCACACTGACCCAGCGATACACCACACCGACCCAGTGATACACCACACTGACCCAGCGATACACCACACCGACCCAGCGATACACCACACCGACCCAGTGATACACCACACCGACCCAGCGATACACCACACCGACCCAGTGATACACCACACCGACCCAGCGATACACCACACCGACCCAGAGATACACCACACCGACCCAGTGATACACCACACCGACCCAGTGATACACCACACCGACTCAGCGATACACCACACCGACCCAGTGATACACCACGTCGACCCAGCGATACACCACACCGACCCAGTGATACACCACACCGACCCAGTGATACACCACATCGACTCAGCGATACACCACACCGACCCAGTGATACACCACACTGACCTAGCGATACACCACACCGACCCAGTGATACACCACACAGACCCAGCGATACACCACACCGACCCAGTGATACACCACACCGACCCAGTGATACACCACACCGACCCAGTGATACACCACACCGACCCAGTGATAAACCACACCGACCCAGTGATACACCACACAGACCCAGCGATACACCACACCGATCCAGTGATACACCACACCGACCCAGCGATACACCACACCGACCCAGCGATAGACCACACTGACCCAGTGATAAACCACACCGACCCAGCGATACACCACACCGACCCAGCGATACAACACACCGACCCAGCGATACACCACACCGACCCAGTGATAAACCACACCGACCCAGCGATACACCACACCGACCCAGTGATACACCACTCAGACCCAGTGATACACCACACCGACCCAGTGATACACCACACCGACCCAGTGATACACCACATCGACCCAGTGATAAACCACATAGACCCAGCGATACACCACACCGACCCAGCGATACTCCACACCGACCCAGTGATACACCACACCAACCAAGTGATACACCACACCGACCCAGTGATACACCACACCGACCCAGTGATACACCACTCAGACCCAGTGATACACCACACCGACCCAGCGATAGACCACACTGACCCAGTGATAAACCACACCGACCCAGTGATACACCACACCGACCCAGCGATACACCACACCGACCCAGCGATACACCACACCGACCCAGTGATACACCACACCGACCCAGCGATACAACACACCGACCCAGTGATACACCACACTGACCCAGCGATACACCACATCGACCCAGCGATACACCACACCGACCCAGCGATACACCACACCAACCCAGTGATACACCACACTGACCCAGCGATACACCACACTGACCCAGCGATACACCACACCGACCCAGTGATACACCACACCGACCCAGCGATACACCACACCGACCCAGCGATACAACACACCGACCCAGCGATACATCACACCGACCCAGTGATAAACCACACCGACACAGCGATACACCACACCGACCCAGTGATACACCACTCAGACCCAGTGATACACCACACCGACCCAGTGATACACCACACCGACCCAGTGATACACCACATCGACCCAGTGATAAACCACATAGACCCAGCGATACACCACACCGACCCAGCGATACTCCACACCGACCCAGTGATACACCACACCAACCTAGTGATACACCACACCGACCCAGTGATACACCACACCGACCCAGTGATACACCACTCAGACCCAGTGATACACCACACCGACCCAGCGATAGACCACACTGACCCAGTGATAAACCACACCGACCCAGTGATACACCACACCGACCCAGCGATACACCACACCGACCCAGCGATACACCACACCGACCCAGTGATACACCACACCGACCCAGCGATACAACACACCGACCCAGTGATACACCACACTGACCCAGCGATACACCACACCGACCCAGCGATACACCACACCGACCCAGCGATACACCACACCAACCCAGTGATACACCACACTGACCCAGCGATACACCACACTGACCCAGCGATACACCACACCGACCCAGTGATACACCACACCGACCCAGCGATACACCACACCGACCCAGTGATACACCACACCGACCCAGCGATACACCACACCGACCCAGAGATACACCACACCGACCCAGTGATACACCACACCGTCCCAGCGATACACCACACCGACCCAGTGATAAACCACATCGACCCAGCGATACACCACACCGACCCAGCGATACACCACACCGACCCAGTGATACACCACACCGATCCAGTGATACACCACACCGACCCAGCGATACACCACACCGACCCAGCGATACACCACACCGACCCAGTGATACACCACACCGACCCAGTGATACACCACACCGACGCAGTGATACACCACACTGAACCAGTGATACACCACATAGACCCAGCGATACACCACACCAACCAGCGATACACCACACCGACCCAGTGATACACCACACCGACCCAGTGATACACCACACCGACCCAGTGATACACCACACTGAACCAGTGATACACCACACCGACCCAGCGATACACCACACCAACCAGCGATACACCACACCGACCCAGTGAAACACCACACCGACCCAGTGATACACCACACCGACCCAGTGATACACCACACCGACCCAGTGATACACCACACTGAACCAGTGATACACCACATAGACCCAGCGATACACCACACCAACCAGCGAAACACCACACTGACCCAGTGATACACCACACCGACCCAGTGATAAACCACACCGACCCAGCGATACACCACACCGACCCAGTGATACACCACACCGACCCAGCGATACACCACACCGACCCAGTGATAAACCACACCGACCCAGCGATACACCACACCGACCCAGTGATACACCACACCGACCCAGCGATACAACACACCGACCCAGGGATACACCACACCGACCCAGCGATACACCACACCGACCCAGCGATACACCACACCGACCCAGTGATACACCACACCGACCCAGTGATACACCACACCGACCCAGTGATACACCACACCGACCCAGCGATACACCACACCGACCCGGTGATACACCACACCGACCCAGTGATACACCACACTGACCCAGCGATACACCACACCGACCCAGTGATACACCACACTGACCCAGCGATACACCACACTGACCCAGCGATACACCACACCGACCCAGTGATACACCACACCGACCCAGCGATACACCACACCGACCCAGTGATACACCACACCGACCCAGCGATACACCACACCGACCCAGAGATACACCACACCGACCCAGTGATACACCACACCGACCCAGTGATACACCACACCGACTCAGCGATACACCACACCGACCCAGTGATACACCACATCGACCCAGCGATACACCACACCGACCCAGTGATACACCACACCGACCCAGTGATACACCACACCGACTCAGCGATACACCACACCGACCCAGTGATACACCACACTGACCTAGCGATACACCACACCGACCCAGTGATACACCACACAGACCCAGCGATACACCACACCGACCCAGTGATACACCACACCGACCCAGTGATGCACCACACCGACCCAGTGATACACCACACCGACCCAGTGATAAACCACACCGACCCAGTGATACACCACACAGACCCAGCGATACACCACACCGATCCAGTGATACACCACACCGACCCAGCGATACACCACACCGACCCAGCGATAGACCACACTGACCCAGTGATAAACCACACCGACCCAGTGATACACCACACCGACCCAGCGATACACCACACCGACCCAGCGATACAACACACCGACCCAGCGATACACCACACCGACCCAGTGATAAACCACACCGACCCAGCGATACACCACACCGACCCAGTGATACACCACTCAGACCCAGTGATACACCACACCGACCCAGTGATACACCACACCGACCCAGTGATACACCACATCGACCCAGTGATAAACCACATAGACCCAGCGATACACCACACCGACCCAGCGATACTCCACACCGACCCAGTGATACACCACACCAACCTAGTGATACACCACACCGACCCAGTGATACACCACACCGACCCAGTGATACACCACTCAGACCCAGTGATACACCACACCGACCCAGTGATACACCACACCGACCCAGTGATACACCACTCAGACCCAGTGATACACCACACCGACCCAGTGATACACCAAACCGACCCAGCGATACACCACACCGACCCAGCGATACACCACACCGACCCAGTGATACACCACACCGACCCAGTGATACACCACACCGACCCAGCGATACACCACACCGACCCATTGATACACCACACCGACCCAGTGATACACCACACCGACCCAGCGATACACCACACCGACCCAGCGATACACCACACCGACCCAGTGATACACCACATAGACCCAGTGATACACCACACCGACCCAGTGATACACCACACCGACCCAGTGATACACCACACCGACCCAGTGATACACCACACCGACCCAGCGATACACCACACCGACCCAGCGATACACCACACCGACCCAGTGATACACCACACCGACCCAGTGATACACCACTCAGACCCAGTGATACACCACACCGACCCAGTGATACACCACACCGACCCAGTGATACACCACTCAGACCCAGTGATACACCACACCGACCCAGTGATACACCAAACCGACCCAGCGATACACCACACCGACCCAGTGATACACCACACCGACCCAGTGATACACCACACCGACCCAGTGATACACCACACCGACCCAGTGATACACCACACCGACCCAGCGATACACCACACCGACCCAGCGATACACCACACCGACCCAGTGATACACCACACCGACCCAGTGATACACCACATCGACCCAGTGATACACCACACCGACCCAGTGATAAACCACACCGACCCAGTGATACACCACACCGACCCAGTGATACACCACACCGACCCAGTGATACACCATACCGACCCTGCAATACACCACATCGACCCAGTGATACACCACACCGACCCAGTGATACACCGCACCGACCCAGTGATACACCACACCGACCCAGCGATACACCACACCAACCCAGCGATACACCACACCGACCCAGTGATACACCACACCGACCCAGTGATACACCACATCGACCCAGTGATACACCACACCGACCCAGTGATAAACCACACCGACCCAGTGATACACCACACCGACCCAGTGATACACCACACCGACCCAGTGAAACACCATACCGACCCTGCAATACACCACATCAACCCAGTGATACACCACACCGACCCAGTGATACACCACACCGACCCAGTGATACACCACACCGACCCAGTGATAAACCACACCGACCCAGTGATACACCACACCGACCCAGTGATACACCACACCGACCCAGTGATACACCACACCGACCCAGTGATACACCACACCGACCCAGCGATAAACCACACGGACCCAGTGATACACCACATCGACCCAGTGATACACCACACCGACCCAGCGATACACCACACCGAACCAGTGATACACCACACCGACCCAGCGATAAACCACACCGATCCAGTGATACACCACACGGACCCAATGATACAGCACACCGACCCAGTGATACACCACATAGACCCAATGATACAGCACACCAACCTAGTGATACACCACACCGACCCAGTGATACACCACACCGACCCAGTGATACACCACACCGACCCAGTGATACACCACACCGACCCAGCGATACACCACACCGAACCAGTGATACACCACACCGACCCAGCGATAAACCACACCGATCCAGTGATACACCACACGGACCCAATGATACAGCACACCGACCCAGTGATACACCACATAGACCCAATGATACAGCACACCAACCTAGTGATACACCACACCGACCCAATGATACAGCACACCGACCGAGTGATACACCACACAGACCCAGCGATACACCACACCGACCCAGTGATACACCACACCGACCCAGCGATACACCACACCGACCCAGCGATAGACCACAACGACCCAGTGATACACCACACTGACCCAGCGATACACCACACCGACCCAGTGACACACCACACTGACCCAGCGATACACCACACCGACCCAGTGATACACCACACCGACCCAGTGATACACCACACCGACCCAGTGATACACCACACCGACCCAGTGATACACCACACTGACCCAGTGATACACCACACCGACCCAGTGATACACCACACCGACCCAGTGATAAACCACACCGACCCAGTGATACACCACACAGACCCAGCGATACACCACACCGATCCAGTGATACACCACACCGACCCAGCGATACACCACACCGACCCAGCGATAGACCACACTGACCCAGTGATAAACCACACCGACTCAGTGATACACCATACCGACCCAGCGATACACCACACCGACCCAGCGATACAACACACCGACCCAGCGATACACCACACCGACCCAGTGATAAACCACACCGACCCAGCGATACACCACACCGACCCAGTGATGCACCACTCAGACCCAGTGATGCACCACACCGACCCAGTGATACACCACATCGACCCAGTGAGAAACCACATAGACCCAGCGATACACCACACAGACCCAGTGATACACCACACCGACCCAGTGATATATCACACCAACCAAGTGATGCACCACACCGACCCAGTGATACACCACACCGACCCAGTGATACACCACATAGACCCAGCGATACACCACACCGACACTGCAATACACCACACCGACCCAGTGATACACCACACCGACCCAGTGATACAACACACCAAACCAGCGATACACCACACGGACCCAGTGATACACCACACGGACCCAGCGATACACCACACCGACCCAGTGATACACCACACTGACCCAGTGATACACCACACCGATCCAGCGATACACCACACCGACCCAGCGATACACCACACCGACCAGCGATATACCACTCCGACCTAGGGATACACCACATCGACCCAGTGATACACCACATCGACCCATTGATACACCATACCGACCAGCGATTTACCACATCGACCCAGTGATACACTACATTGACCCAGTGATACACCACATTGACCCAGTGATACACCACACCGACCCAATGATACACCACACCGACCCAGCGATCCACCACACCGACACTGCAATGCAGCACACCGAACCAGTGATACACCACACCGACCCAGTGATACACCACACGGACCAGCAATACACCACACCGACCCAGTGATACACCACACCGACCCAGCGATACACCACACCGACCCAGCGAAACACCACACCGACCCAGTGATACACCACACCGATCCAGTGATACACCACACCGACCCAGCGATACACCACACCGACCCAGCGATACACCACACCGACCCAGTGATACACCACACCGACCCAGTGATACACCACACCGACACTGCAATACACCACACTGACCCAGCGATAAACCACACCGACCCAGCGATACACCACACCGACCCAGCGATACACCACACCGACCCAGTGATACACCACACCGACCCAGTAATACACCACACCGACCCAGTGATACACCACACTGAACCAGTGATACACCACACCGACCCAGCGATACACCACACCAACCAGCGATGCACCACACCGACCCAGTGAAACACCACACCGACCCAGTGATACACCACACCGACCCAGTGATACACCACACCGACCCAGTGATACACCACACTGAACCAGTGATACACCACATAGACCCAGCGATACACCACACCGACCAGCGATACACCACACTGACCCAGTGATACACCACACCGACCCAGTGATAAACCACACCGACCCAGCGATACACCACACCGACCCAGCGATACACCACACCGACCCAGTGATACACCACACCGACCCAGCGATACACAACACCGACCCAGTGATACACCACATAGACCCAGCGATACACCACACCGACCCAGTGATACACCACACCGACCCAGTGATACACCACACCGACCCAGCGATACACCACACCGACCCAGTGATACACCACACCGACCCAGCGATACAACACACCGACCCAGCGATACACCACACTGACCCAGCGATACACCACACCGACCCAGCGATACACCACACCGACCCAGCGATACACCACACCAACCCAGTGATACACCACACTGACCCAGCGATACACCACACTGACCCAGCGATACACCACACCGACCCAGTGATACACCACACCGACCCAGCGATACACCACACCGACCCAGTGATACACCACACCGACCCAGCGATACACCACACCGACCCAGAGATACACCACACCGACCCAGTGATACACCACACCGTCCCAGTGATACACCACACCGACTCAGCGATACACCACACCGACCCAGTGATAAACCACATCGACCCAGCGATACACCACACCGACCCAGCGATACACCACACCGACCCAGTGATACACCACACCGATCCAGTGATACACCACACCGACCCAGCGATACACCACACCGACCCAGCGATACACCACACCGACCCAGTGATACACCACACCGACCCAGTGATACACCACACCGACGCAGTGATACACCACACCGACCCAGTGATACACCACACCGACGCAGTGATACACCACACTGAACCAGTGATACACCACATAGACCCAGCGATACACCACACCAACCAGCGATACACCACACCGACCCAGTGATGCACCACACCGACCCAGTGATACACCACACCGACCCAGTGATACACCACACTGAACCAGTGATACACCACACCGACCCAGCGATACACCACACCAACCAGCGATACACCACACCGACCCAGTGAAACACCACACCGACCCAGTGATACACCACACCGACCCAGTGATACACCACACCGACCCAGTGATACACCACACTGAACCAGTGATACACCACATAGACCCAGCGATACACCACACCAACCAGCGATACACCACACTGACCCAGTGATACACCACACCGACCCAGTGATAAACCACACCGACCCAGCGATACACCACACCGACCCAGTGATACACCACACCGACCCAGCGATACACCACACCGACCCAGTGATAAACCACACCGACCCAGCGATACACCACACCGACCCAGTGATACACCACACCGACCCAGCGATACACCACACCGACCCAGTGATACACCACACCGACCCAGCGATACACCACACCGACCCAGTGATACACCACACCGACCCAGCGATACACCACACCGACCCAGTGATGCACCACACTGACCCAGCGATACACCACACCGACCCAGTGATACACCACACCGACCCAGCGATACACCACACCGACCCGGTGATACACCACACCGACCCAGTGATACACCACACTGACCCAGCGATACACCACACCGACCCAGTGATACACCACACTGACCCAGCGATACACCACACTGACCCAGCGATACACCACACCGACCCAGTGATACACCACACCGACCCAGCGATACACCACACCGACCCAGTGATACACCACACCGACCCAGCGATACACCACACCGACCCAGAGATACACCACACCGACCCAGTGATACACCACACCGACCCAGTGATACACCACACCGACTCAGCGATACACCACACCGACCCAGTGATACACCACATCGACCCAGCGATACACCACACCGACCCAGTGATACACCACACCGACCCAGTGATACACCACACCGACTCAGCGTACACCACACCGACCCAGTGATACACCACACTGACCTAGCGATACACCACACCGACCCAGTGATACACCACACAGACCCAGCGATACACCACACCGACCCAGTGATACACCACACCGACCCAGTGATACACCACACCGACCCAGTGATACACCACACCGACCCAGTGATAAACCACACCGACCCAGTGATACACCACACAGACCCAGCGATACACCACACCGATCCAGTGATACACCACACCGACCCAGCGATACACCACACCGACACTGCAATACACCACACCGACCCAGTGATACACCACACCGACCCAGTGATACAACACACCAAACCAGCGATACACCACACGGACCCAGTGATACACCACACGGACCCAGCGATACACCACACCGACCCAGTGATACACCACACTGACCCAGTGATACACCACACCGATCCAGCGATACACCACACCGACCCAGCGATACACCACACCGACCAGCGATATACCACTCCGACCTAGGGATACACCACATCGACCCAGTGATACACCACATCGACCCATTGATACACCATACCGACCAGCGATATACCACATCGACCCAGTGATACACCACACCGACCAGCGATATTCCACACCGACCCAGTGATACACTACATTGACCCAGTGATACAACACATTGACCCAGTGATACACCACACCGACCCAATGATACACCACACCGACCCAGCGATCCACCACACCGACACTGCAATGCAGCACACCGAACCAGTGATACACCACACCGACCCAGTGATACACCACATGGACCAGCAATACACCACACCGACCCAGTGATACACCACACCGACCCAGCGATACACCACACCGACCCAGCGAAACACCACACCGACCCAGTGATACACCACACCGATCCAGTGATACACCACACCGACCCAGCGATACACCACACCGACCCAGCGATACACCACACCGACCCAGTGATACACCACACCGACCCAGTGATACACCACACCGACACTGCAATACACCACACTGACCCAGCGATAAACCACACCGACCCAGCGATACACCACACCGACCCAGCGATACACCACACCGACCCAGTGATACACCACACCGACCCAGTGATACACCACACCGACCCAGTGATACACCACACTGAACCAGTGATACACCACACCGACCCAGCGATACACCACACCAACCAGCGATGCACCACACCGACCCAGTGAAACACCACACCGACCCAGTGATACACCACACCGACCCAGTGATACACCACACCGACCCAGTGATACACCACACTGAACCAGTGATACACCACATAGACCCAGCGATACACCACACCGACCAGCGATACACCACACTGACCCAGTGATACACCACACCGACCCAGTGATAAACCACACCGACCCAGTGATACACCACACCGACCCAGCGATACACCACACCGACCCAGTGATACACCACACCGACCCAGCGATACACCACACCGACCCAGTGATACACCACATAGACCCAGCGATACACCACACCGACCCAGTGATACACCACACCGACCCAGTGATACACCACACCGACCCAGCGATACACCACACCGACCCAGTGATACACCACACCGACCCAGCGATACAACACACCGACCCAGTGATACACCACACTGACCCAGCGATACACCACACCGACCCAGCGATACACCACACCGACCCAGCGATACACCACACCAACCCAGTGATACACCACACTGACCCAGCGATACACCACACTGACCCAGCGATACACCACACCGACCCAGTGATACACCACACCGACCCAGCGATACACCACACCGACCCAGTGATACACCACACCGACCCAGCGATACACCACACCGACCCAGAGATACACCACACCGACCCAGTGATACACCACACCGTCCCAGTGATACACCACACCGACTCAGCGATACACCACACCGACCCAGTGATAAACCACATCGACCCAGCGATACACCACACCGACCCAGCGATACACCACACCGACCCAGTGATACACCACACCGATCCAGTGATACACCACACCGACCCAGCGATACACCACACCGACCCAGCGATACACCACACCGACCCAGTGATACACCACACCGACCCAGTGATACACCACACCGACGCAGTGATACACCACACTGAACCAGTGATACACCACATAGACCCAGCGATACACCACACCAACCAGCGATACACCACACCGACCCAGTGATACACCACACCGACCCAGTGATACACCACACCGACCCAGTGAAACACCACACTGAACCAGTGATACACCACACCGACCCAGCGATACACCACACCAACCAGCGATACACCACACCGACCCAGTGAAACACCACACCGACCCAGTGATACACCACACCGACCCAGTGATACACCACACCGACCCAGTGATACACCACACTGAACCAGTGATACACCACATAGACCCAGCGATACACCACACCAACCAGCGATACACCACACTGACCCAGTGATACACCACACCGACCCAGTGATAAACCACACCGACCCAGCGATACACCACACCGACCCAGTGATACACCACACCGACCCAGCGATACACCACACCGACCCAGTGATAAACCACACCGACCCAGCGATACACCACACCGACCCAGTGATACACCACACCGACCCAGCGATACACCACACCGACCCAGTGATACACCACACCGACCCAGCGATACACCACACCGACCCAGTGATACACCACACCGACCCAGCGATACACCACACCGACCCAGTGATGCACCACACCGACCCAGCGATACACCACACCGACCCAGTGATACACCACACCGACCCAGCGATACACCACACCGACCCGGTGATACACCACACCGACCCAGTGATACACCACACAGACCCAGCGATACACCACACCGATCCAGTGATACACCACACCGACCCAGCGATACACCACACCGACACTGCAATACACCACACCGACCCAGTGATACACCACACCGACCCAGTGATACAACACACCAAACCAGCGATACACCACACGGACCCAGTGATACACCACACGGACCCAGCGATACACCACACCGACCCAGTGATACACCACACTGACCCAGTGATACACCACACCGATCCAGCGATACACCACACCGACCCAGCGATACACCACACCGACCAGCGATATACCACTCCGACCTAGGGATACACCACATCGACCCAGTGATACACCACATCGACCCATTGATACACCATACCGACCAGCGATATACCACATCGACCCAGTGATACACCACACCAACCAGCGATATTCCACACCGACCCAGTGATACACTACATTGACCCAGTGATACACCACATTGACCCAGTGATACACCACACCGACCCAATGATACACCACACCGACCCAGCGATCCACCACACCGACACTGCAATGCAGCACACCGAACCAGTGATACACCACACCGACCCAGTGATACACCACATGGACCAGCAATACACCACACCGACCCAGTGATACACCACACCGACCCAGCGATACACCACACCGACCCAGCGAAACACCACACCGACCCAGTGATAAACCACACCGATCCAGTGATACACCACACCGACCCAGCGATACACCACACCGACCCAGCGATACACCACACCGACCCAGTGATACACCACACCGACCCAGTGATACACCACACCGACACTGCAATACACCACACTGACCCAGCGATAAACCACACCGACCCAGCGATACACCACACCGACCCAGCGATACACCACACCGACCCAGTGATACACCACACCGACCCAGTGATACACCACACCGACCCAGTGATACACCACACTGAACCAGTGATACACCACACCGACCCAGCGATACACCACACCAACCAGCGATGCACCACACCGACCCAGTGAAACACCACACCGACCCAGTGATACACCACACCGACCCAGTGATACACCACACCGACCCAGTGATACACCACACTGAACCAGTGATACACCACATAGACCCAGCGATACACCACACCGACCAGCGATACACCACACTGACCCAGTGATACACCACACCGACCCAGTGATAAACCACACCGACCCAGTGATACACCACACCGACCCAGCGATACACCACACCGACCCAGTGATACACCACACCGACCCAGCGATACACCACACCGACCCAGTGATACACCACATAGACCCAGCGATACACCACACCGACCCAGTGATACACCACACCGACCCAGTGATACACCACACCGACCCAGCGATACACCACACCGACCCAGTGATACACCACACCGACCCAGCAATACAACACACCGACCCAGTGATACACCACACTGACCCAGCGATACACCACACCGACCCAGCGATACACCACACCGACCCAGCGATACACCACACCAACCCAGTGATACACCACACTGACCCAGCGATACACCACACTGACCCAGCGATACACCACACCGACCCAGTGATACACCACACCGACCCAGCGATACACCACACCGACCCAGTGATACACCACACCGACCCAGCGATACACCACACCGACCCAGAGATACACCACACCGACCCAGTGATACACCACACCGTCCCAGTGATACACCACACCGACTCAGCGATACACCACACCGACCCAGTGATAAACCACATCGACCCAGCGATACACCACACCGACCCAGCGATACACCACACCGACCCAGTGATACACCACACCGATCCAGTGATACACCACACCGACCCAGCGATACACCACACCGACCCAGCGATACACCACACCGACCCAGTGATACACCACACCGACCCAGTGATACACCACACCGACGCAGTGATACACCACACTGAACCAGTGATACACCACATAGACCCAGCGATACACCACACCAACCAGCGATACACCACACCGACCCAGTGATACACCACACCGACCCAGTGATACACCACACCGACCCAGTGATACACCACACTGAACCAGTGATACACCACACCGACCCAGCGATACACCACACCAACCAGCGATACACCACACCGACCCAGTGAAACACCACACCGACCCAGTGATACACCACACCGACCCAGTGATACACCAAACCGACCCAGTGATACACCACACTGAACCAGTGATACACCACATAGACCCAGCGATACACCACACCAACCAGCGATACACCACACTGACCCAGTGATACACCACACCGACCCAGTGATAAACCACACCGACCCAGCGATACACCACACCGACCCAGTGATACACCACACCGACCCAGCGATACACCACACCGACCCAGTGATAAACCACAACGACCCAGCGATACACCACACCGACCCAGTGATACACCACACCGACCCAGCGATACACCACACCGACCCAGTGATACACCACACCGACCCAGCGATACACCACACCGACCCAGTGATACACCACACCGACCCAGCGATACACCACACCGACCCAGTGATGCACCACACCGACCCAGCGATACACCACACCGACCCAGTGATACACCACACCGACCCAGCGATACACCACACCGACCCGGTGATACACCACACCGACCCAGTGATACACCACACTGACCCAGCGATACACCACACCGACCCAGTGATACACCACACTGACCCAGCGATACACCACACTGACCCAGCGATACACCACACCGACCCAGTGATACACCACACCGACCCAGCGATACACCACACCGACCCAGTGTTACACCACACCGACCCAGCGATACACCACACCGACCCAGAGATACACCACACCGACCCAGTGATACACCACACCGACCCAGTGATACACCACACCGACTCAGCGATACACCACACCGACCCAGTGATACACCACATCGACCCAGCGATACACCACACCGACCCAGTGATACACCACACCGACCCAGTGATACACCACACCGACTCAGCGTACACCACACCGACCCAGTGATACACCACACTGACCTAGCGATACACCACACCGACCCAGTGATACACCACACAGACCCAGCGATACACCACACCGACCCAGTGATACACCACACCGACCCAGTGATACACCACACCGACCCAGTGATACACCACACCGACCCAGTGATAAACCACACCGACCCAGTGATACACCACACAGACCCAGCGATACACCACACCGATCCAGTGATACACCACACCGACCCAGCGATACACCACACCGACCCAGCGATAGACCACACTGACCCAGTGATAAACCACACCGACCCAGTGATACACCACACCGACCCAGCGATACACCACACCGACCCAGTGATACACCACACCGACCCAGCGATACAACACACCGACCCAGTGATACACCACACTGACCCAGCGATACACCACACCGACCCAGCGATACACCACACCGACCCAGCGATACACCACACCAACCCAGTGATACACCACACTGACCCAGCGATACACCACACTGACCCAGCGATACACCACACCGACCCAGTGATACACCACACCGACCCAGCGATACACCACACCGACCCAGTGATACACCACACCGACCCAGCGATACACCACACCGACCCAGAGATACACCACACCGACCCAGTGATACACCACACCGTCCCAGTGATACACCACACCGACTCAGCGATACACCACACCGACCCAGTGATAAACCACATCGACCCAGCGATACACCACACCGACCCAGCGATACACCACACCGACCCAGTGATACACCACACCGATCCAGTGATACACCACACCGACCCAGCGATACACCACACCGACCCAGCGATACACCACACCGACCCAGTGATACACCACACCGACCCAGTGATACACCACACCGACGCAGTGATACACCACACTGAACCAGTGATACACCACATAGACCCAGCGATACACCACACCAACCAGCGATACACCACACCGACCCAGTGATACACCACACCGACCCAGTGATACACCACACCGACACAGTGATACACCACACTGAACCAGTGATACACCACACCGACCCAGCGATACACCACACCAACCAGCGATACACCACACCGACCCAGTGAAACACCACACCGACCCAGTGATACACCACACCGACCCAGTGATACACCACACCGACCCAGTGATACACCACACTGAACCAGTGATACACCACATAGACCCAGCGATACACCACACCAACCAGCGATACACCACACTGACCCAGTGATACACCACACCGACCCAGTGATAAACCACGCCGACCCAGCGATACACCACACCGACCCAGCGATACACCACACCGACCCAGTGATAAACCACACCGACCCAGCGATACACCACACCGACCCAGTGATACACCACACCGACCCAGCGATACAACACACCGACCCAGTGATACACCACACCGACCCAGCGATACACCACACCGACCCAGTGATACACCACACCGACCCAGCGATACACCACACCGACCCAGTGATACACCACACCGACCCAGCGATACACCACACCGACCCAGTGATACACCACACCGACCCAGCGATACACCACACCGACCCGGTGATACACCACACCGACCCAGTGATACACCACACTGACCCAGCGATACACCACACCGACCCAGTGATACACCACACTGACCCAGCGATACACCACACCGACCCAGCGATACACCACACCGACCCAGTGATACACCACACCGACCCAGCGATACACCACACCGACCCAGTGATACACCACACCGACCCAGCGATACACCACACCGACCCAGAGATACACCACACCGACCCAGTGATACACCACACCGACCCAGTGATACACCACACCGACTCAGCGATACACCACACCGACCCAGTGATACACCACGTCGACCCAGCGATACACCACACCGACCCAGTGATACACCACACCGACCCAGTGATACACCACATCGACTCAGCGATACACCACACCGACCCAGTGATACACCACACTGACCTAGCGATACACCACACCGACCCAGTGATACACCACACAGACCCAGCGATACACCACACCGACCCAGTGATACACCACACCGACCCAGTGATACACCACACCGACCCAGTGATACACCACACCGACCCAGTGATAAACCACACCGACCCAGTGATACACCACACAGACCCAGCGATACACCACACCGATCCAGTGATACACCACACCGACCCAGCGATACACCACACCGACCCAGCGATAGACCACACTGACCCAGTGATAAACCACACCGACCCAGCGATACACCACACCGACCCAGCGATACAACACACCGACCCAGCGATACACCACACCGACCCAGTGATAAACCACACCGACCCAGCGATACACCACACCGACCCAGTGATACACCACTCAGACCCAGTGATACACCACACCGACCCAGTGATACACCACACCGACCCAGTGATACACCACATCGACCCAGTGATAAACCACATAGACCCAGCGATACACCACACCGACCCAGCGATACTCCACACCGACCCAGTGATACACCACACCAACCAAGTGATACACCACACCGACCCAGTGATACACCACACCGACCCAGTGATACACCACTCAGACCCAGTGATACACCACACCGACCCAGCGATAGACCACACTGACCCAGTGATAAACCACACCGACCCAGTGATACACCACACCGACCCAGCGATACACCACACCGACCCAGCGATACACCACACCGACCCAGTGATACACCACACCGACCCAGCGATACAACACACCGACCCAGTGATACACCACACTGACCCAGCGATACACCACATCGACCCAGCGATACACCACACCGACCCAGCGATACACCACACCAACCCAGTGATACACCACACTGACCCAGCGATACACCACACTGACCCAGCGATACACCACACCGACCCAGTGATACACCACACCGACCCAGCGATACACCACACCGACCCAGCGATACAACACACCGACCCAGCGATACATCACACCGACCCAGTGATAAACCACACCGACACAGCGATACACCACACCGACCCAGTGATACACCACTCAGACCCAGTGATACACCACACCGACCCAGTGATACACCACACCGACCCAGTGATACACCACATCGACCCAGTGATAAACCACATAGACCCAGCGATACACCACACCGACCCAGCGATACTCCACACCGACCCAGTGATACACCACACCAACCTAGTGATACACCACACCGACCCAGTGATACACCACACCGACCCAGTGATACACCACTCAGACCCAGTGATACACCACACCGACCCAGCGATAGACCACACTGACCCAGTGATAAACCACACCGACCCAGTGATACACCACACCGACCCAGCGATACACCACACCGACCCAGCGATACACCACACCGACCCAGTGATACACCACACCGACCCAGCGATACAACACACCGACCCAGTGATACACCACACTGACCCAGCGATACACCACACCGACCCAGCGATACACCACACCGACCCAGCGATACACCACACCAACCCAGTGATACACCACACTGACCCAGCGATACACCACACTGACCCAGCGATACACCACACCGACCCAGTGATACACCACACCGACCCAGCGATACACCACACCGACCCAGTGATACACCACACCGACCCAGCGATACACCACACCGACCCAGAGATACACCACACCGACCCAGTGATACACCACACCGTCCCAGCGATACACCACACCGACCCAGTGATAAACCACATCGACCCAGCGATACACCACACCGACCCAGCGATACACCACACCGACCCAGTGATACACCACACCGATCCAGTGATACACCACACCGACCCAGCGATACACCACACCGACCCAGCGATACACCACACCGACCCAGTGATACACCACACCGACCCAGTGATACACCACACCGACGCAGTGATACACCACACTGAACCAGTGATACACCACATAGACCCAGCGATACACCACACCAACCAGCGATACACCACACCGACCCAGTGATACACCACACCGACCCAGTGATACACCACACCGACCCAGTGATACACCACACTGAACCAGTGATACACCACACCGACCCAGCGATACACCACACCAACCAGCGATACACCACACCGACCCAGTGAAACACCACACCGACCCAGTGATACACCACACCGACCCAGTGATACACCACACCGACCCAGTGATACACCACACTGAACCAGTGATACACCACATAGACCCAGCGATACACCACACCAACCAGCGAAACACCACACTGACCCAGTGATACACCACACCGACCCAGTGATAAACCACACCGACCCAGCGATACACCACACCGACCCAGTGATACACCACACCGACCCAGCGATACACCACACCGACCCAGTGATAAACCACACCGACCCAGCGATACACCACACCGACCCAGTGATACACCACACCGACCCAGCGATACAACACACCGACCCAGGGATACACCACACCGACCCAGCGATACACCACACCGACCCAGCGATACACCACACCGACCCAGTGATACACCACACCGACCCAGTGATACACCACACCGACCCAGTGATACACCACACCGACCCAGCGATACACCACACCGACCCGGTGATACACCACACCGACCCAGTGATACACCACACTGACCCAGCGATACACCACACCGACCCAGTGATACACCACACTGACCCAGCGATACACCACACTGACCCAGCGATACACCACACCGACCCAGTGATACACCACACCGACCCAGCGATACACCACACCGACCCAGTGATACACCACACCGACCCAGCGATACACCACACCGACCCAGAGATACACCACACCGACCCAGTGATACACCACACCGACCCAGTGATACACCACACCGACTCAGCGATACACCACACCGACCCAGTGATACACCACATCGACCCAGCGATACACCACACCGACCCAGTGATACACCACACCGACCCAGTGATACACCACACCGACTCAGCGATACACCACACCGACCCAGTGATACACCACACTGACCTAGCGATACACCACACCGACCCAGTGATACACCACACAGACCCAGCGATACACCACACCGACCCAGTGATACACCACACCGACCCAGTGATGCACCACACCGACCCAGTGATACACCACACCGACCCAGTGATAAACCACACCGACCCAGTGATACACCACACAGACCCAGCGATACACCACACCGATCCAGTGATACACCACACCGACCCAGCGATACACCACACCGACCCAGCGATAGACCACACTGACCCAGTGATAAACCACACCGACCCAGTGATACACCACACCGACCCAGCGATACACCACACCGACCCAGCGATACAACACACCGACCCAGCGATACACCACACCGACCCAGTGATAAACCACACCGACCCAGCGATACACCACACCGACCCAGTGATACACCACTCAGACCCAGTGATACACCACACCGACCCAGTGATACACCACACCGACCCAGTGATACACCACATCGACCCAGTGATAAACCACATAGACCCAGCGATACACCACACCGACCCAGCGATACTCCACACCGACCCAGTGATACACCACACCAACCTAGTGATACACCACACCGACCCAGTGATACACCACACCGACCCAGTGATACACCACTCAGACCCAGTGATACACCACACCGACCCAGTGATACACCACACCGACCCAGTGATACACCACTCAGACCCAGTGATACACCACACCGACCCAGTGATACACCAAACCGACCCAGCGATACACCACACCGACCCAGCGATACACCACACCGACCCAGTGATACACCACACCGACCCAGTGATACACCACACCGACCCAGCGATACACCACACCGACCCATTGATACACCACACCGACCCAGTGATACACCACACCGACCCAGCGATACACCACACCGACCCAGCGATACACCACACCGACCCAGTGATACACCACATAGACCCAGTGATACACCACACCGACCCAGTGATACACCACACCGACCCAGTGATACACCACACCGACCCAGTGATACACCACACCGACCCAGCGATACACCACACCGACCCAGCGATACACCACACCGACCCAGTGATACACCACACCGACCCAGTGATACACCACTCAGACCCAGTGATACACCACACCGACCCAGTGATACACCACACCGACCCAGTGATACACCACTCAGACCCAGTGATACACCACACCGACCCAGTGATACACCAAACCGACCCAGCGATACACCACACCGACCCAGTGATACACCACACCGACCCAGTGATACACCACACCGACCCAGTGATACACCACACCGACCCAGTGATACACCACACCGACCCAGCGATACACCACACCGACCCAGCGATACACCACACCGACCCAGTGATACACCACACCGACCCAGTGATACACCACATCGACCCAGTGATACACCACACCGACCCAGTGATAAACCACACCGACCCAGTGATACACCACACCGACCCAGTGATACACCACACCGACCCAGTGATACACCATACCGACCCTGCAATACACCACATCGACCCAGTGATACACCACACCGACCCAGTGATACACCGCACCGACCCAGTGATACACCACACCGACCCAGCGATACACCACACCAACCCAGCGATACACCACACCGACCCAGTGATACACCACACCGACCCAGTGATACACCACATCGACCCAGTGATACACCACACCGACCCAGTGATAAACCACACCGACCCAGTGATACACCACACCGACCCAGTGATACACCACACCGACCCAGTGAAACACCATACCGACCCTGCAATACACCACATCAACCCAGTGATACACCACACCGACCCAGTGATACACCACACCGACCCAGTGATACACCACACCGACCCAGTGATAAACCACACCGACCCAGTGATACACCACACCGACCCAGTGATACACCACACCGACCCAGTGATACACCACACCGACCCAGTGATACACCACTCAGACCCAGTGATACACCACACCGACCCAGTGATACACCAAACCGACCCAGTGATACACCACTCAGGCCCAGCGATACACCACATCGACCCAGTGATACACCACACCGACCCAGCGATACACCACACCGACCCAGCGATACAACACACCGACCCAGTGATGCACCACTCAGACCCAGTGATACACCACACCGACCCTGTGATACATCAAACCGACCCAGTGATACACCACACCGACCCAGTGATACACCACATCGACCCAGTGATACACCACACCGACCCAGTGATACACCACACGGACCCAGTGATACACCACACCGACCCAGTGATACACCACTCAGTCCCAGTGATACACCACACCGACCCAGCGATACACCACACCGACCCAGCGATACACCACATCGACCCAGTGATACACCACACCGACCCAGCGATACACCACTCAGACCCAGTGATACACCACACCGACCCAGTGATACACCACACTGACCCAGTGATACACCAGACTGACCCTGCAATACACCACTCAGACCCATGCTGCAGTAACCTGGCCAATAGAATCAGATGTGCAACTGGCTGTTGACTAAAGCCTTACATAGTGGAGTTTGGAGACTGCCAGGGATTTAAAAGGTAGGTTTTGTCGTCAGTTCATTGCCATTAGCAGTGTGGTTGTCCCTAAAGAGCATGTAGTCTAAATCAGCCTGTTAAAAACTGATGTGCTCGTATAATTTGGTCACACTTTAAACGCATGCCTCAGTGCATCTAACTTTAATCACCCACAGAAATAATCGGACCCCAAATGTTTGATGTCAACGGATTTTAATGGAATCTTGCCCTTTTTAAAGTGGTATTTTGGATGCGGCTAAGTCTTTGCACGAGAAGTGCTGACCTCGAAGGCTGAGTGCACTGTACAAACATTTGCATTCTTAAATTATGCAAAAGATGGATTGTACGTTTGATTTACATCTGAAAGTCCTGCAATTGAAATCTTTTCACACAGGGTCTCAAGTCTGCTGCAGATGTAATGTAGACAACAAATATCTTCCGCTGTGTGCCTCTACGCTAAGGCCCAGGAGTGAACAGCATTCTCTGAATGTTCAAAGTGCAACAGAGTTATTACTTAAGCATGGAAGTTACATTTCTAGGTTGTATCAAGACCCTTTTGATACTGTCCCTTTTAAACCCAAATGTTTCCACTTTCAGGCAGTTTAGTGTACAGACGACAGCATAAACACCGAATGCCCATGGAATGGACTTTCCCAAAGGGATCATCAGTGGTCTCCGGAATCTGATTGATCCAAGACTAATCATCCCAGATTGACTTGCAGTATAAACGAGGCACCTGTTTGCACAGTTTTGTGCCCCAAAGCCACTGGTGTTATATTTGGGGATTTAATTCAGTAATCTTTACGAGAAGAAGGTTTACTTATTTTGAAGTTCTGTGAATGGTCGTCTCTTATGGAGGATGATTGGATCAGATGTCTACTGGTGACTGATTCAGAGAACAAAGATCATCTCATATTCAGCACAGAGTAGGTTGGTCTGCTGGGAATCGACTGGCTGCTGCCACCAGCGGGAAATATTTCTGGCGTCCTATTCAACTCACACAGGTGTTTCTTCTCCAAAGTGAGCGACTCCAATATAATAAGCAATGTTCCATCACCACTTACCCAATCCGTGTCTTTTCGGGCGTCAGTGGGGACGTTACAAATCTTGAAATCAGTTTCGAACATATCTTTGTACTGCTACTTCTGTCCAGAATGGCATCATTTGCCATTTATCAGCTCACTGGAGAAGTTGTCTGGATTTTTTTTTTTATTCGTTCATGGGATGTGGGCATCGCTGGCGAGGCCAGCATTTATTGCCCATCATGATGCGTCTGATTCAACAAAACTGCTTTGTAGAACATCACGTCGATGCTGGTTGCACTGACTCCTTGCGAATCTTCCGTAAATGTGTTGCGGTTTGATGTGTAGAATCGATTACATGCGGAGTTTATGGAGTCCCTTCACACGTTGCACGCAGCATCTTTTTGCCTGTTAGCCATGCACGAGAGTTGGGAACGCCACTGATTGTAGCCCTTCACATTGATCTTCTGCCAACTCCACATGATTCGTGTAACTGTCCCGCTGATAATTTCAGCTGCTTGACAACAGGCGATTGTACTGCCTGACCAATGAGGGTATTATTATCCGGTAGGTTAACTGAACCCCGGTGATGTCGATGAGCACTCTGAACTCCTTAGCGCGGGTGTGATTCGTGGACTGGTGACAGGGCTTTCAGCTGTATGGTGGGGGGGGGGTGGTTTCCTACATTACAATTGCGACTACACTTCAAAAGTACTTCATTGGCTGTGGAGCTCTTTGGGACGTCCTGAGGTCATGAAAGGCGCTATATAAATGCAAATTCTTTCTTTCCCGCATTCAAAAAGATTCATGATGCTAATAGAGATTTTGCAAACTCTATTAATGATTGGATTTCTGCATTTGTGTCTCCTATCTCCATGAACCTCCATGAGAATATAAAAATATAATGGAATTTGTCCTACAAGTTTATAGAATTTCAACAGCTGTGTTCACATGAAAGGTTCTGATCAACTCCACCGATGACTTAGGCCTACAGACAGGGTGGGCATGGATGAAGTTCGAGGCAAAGAAGCAAGGAAAGAAGATTGAAATTGATAGATTTTTGTTAGGTAAGGGATATGGATCAATGGCGGGAAAATGGAGTTGAGGTATAGATCAGCCTTGATCTAATTGAATGGCAGAGCAGGCTCGAGGGGCTGAATGGCCTCCTCCTGTGCCTATGTATTAAGAAAAGAGGCTGATAACTTATTACAGTCACTGATAAGTGATAATTTGAAAGAAAAAAAGACAAGAGAAAGTAATAAATGCAAAAGATCAAAGGACAGAATGAGAGAAAAGCAAATAGGAAATGAGAGAGAAACTCTAAATGTTCTAACTTTGGATCAAAATATAGTTAACATTTCATTCTTTTCTTGGTCTGTGTTTACTTTTGAAAACATATGGGTATCGCAGGGAGGAATGATGATGAAAACACTAACAATAAGGTGCAGTATGTCGGAAACATCTGTTAATGATCTTGGAGTATTGTCAGAGAGTTAAAATCTATTATAGCTGTGTGCAGGCTCTTGTCTCATTAACAATTGCAAAGTGACAGGTGTATGTATGGTTATGGAAGAAGAGAATCCTTTTATTCCCTAACCCATACGTTTCAAAGAACGTTCCACATCTTCAGCATGAAAGTGTGTTCAAGCATTGTTCAACTGTAACGCTTAAAAGAAGTTGAAAAGACATGTAGAGATAAAAATCCTAAGGCTTTGGGATCGAGCCAGAAAGAGCGGTTTGCAGAAAGACCTATATGCATAAAACATTAGCCTAGATTGTATTACATTAGTGTTGCCATTTTAAAGCATTAGATTCTTGGACCGTGACACTAGCACCATTTAACAAGATGCAAAAAGTAATGGTGGTGCAGTATTTTTGCAATGTCACCCTAGGAGAGGGAAGGGACAGTATTCATGTGGCAACCAGGGGCAGTGGAAACATAAATTCACCACATGATGTGGTGCTCAGCTATAGAACAAGGCCGTGCATCAATGCTCAGTTTGTGTGGGGCTGCTATAATTGGCCTCAGTTCTCTTTGTAGTAAAACCAGCCAAGATCCCCCTCTTCGAAAGAATATAAAGAAAGAACTTACATTCATGTAGCGATCTCGTGACCCTCCAAAGCACTTTACAGCCAACTGCAAGGCTAAAAGAAGTTGAAAAGACATGTAGAGATAGAAATCCTCAGGCCTTGGGATCGAGCCACAAAGAGCAGTTTGCAGTCTTTTGAAGTGTAGTCACTGTTGTGATGTAGGGAAATGCGGCAGCCAATTTGCGCACAGCAAGGTCCCACAAGCAGCAATGAGCTAATGACCAGGTAATCTGTTATCGCGATATTGGTTGAGGGATAAATATCGGGGAACTCCCCTGCTCTTCCTCAAAATAGTGCCATGGAATCTTTTACGCCCACCTGAGAGGACAGACAGGGCCTCGGTTTAACGTCTCATCCAAAAGGTGGCACTTCTGACAGTGCAGCACTCCCTCAGTACTGCACTGGGAGTGTCGGCCTAGATTTTTGTGCTCAAATCTCTAGAGTGGGTACTTGAACCCATGAGCTACTGACTCAAAGGTGACCGTGCTACCACTGAGCCACGGCTGACATTAATCATTAGTCAATGGCACTGCGGGAAAATTTGCACCTGTGGTCACCTGGTGAGGACAGAATCGAGCTCAACTGCAAAACTATCCCCCAAACAACAACAATCCTGGCACTGTAGCTTTTGCTTCAGATGCCCAAAAGAGAATTTGATGAGTATAGCTACACATTTATGGCTGCATTGTTGCTTGGCTGGTATTTGCGTTCGCTAATGATGTTATTCGCCATGTTTTGAATGAATGATCAAGATCTGGCATAACAATTAACCATCCTGCTCGAATAACCAGGGAACTCCAAGATGGATTGGTCCTTCCCCGAGGGACTTGTAATCCCTTGCCACTGCTGCCCCGCCAACCCACCCCACACTCTGCATGTTCAAAGGACAGAAGCCTCTACACTCGATGGATGCCAGATTGAATGACAGTGCCTATATTTCCATGTGTGTACAGTCTATCACACAAAGGACCATGCTGGTGACAGCTTAAATCTATGTTCTATCTGGCCAGTTGCCCTTCAGGGTTCTTGGGAAAATGGATGAAGCTGCCAAACCTCAGGAACAATGCATTAGTCACCTGCTGAAGGCAAGTGGGTATGGTGCTCTGACTAATACCAGAACGATCATATCTAGTGTGAGTGACCGTACAGCTGAGAAATTGATGGTTGCTGTCAACTTCACAGTCACATGCAGAGCTGCTGCTATCACTGAGGATCCCCCTAAATCAGGAGAAAGCAATTGACACAACTCTCCTTGGTGAGAGTCTAAGGCGGTAATTTTAACCCGCAAGAATGGGTGGGCTGGGGGTGGGTGGGCACTAAAAATGGCTGGTTTTTGGAGCGGGACCGCATCCCGGCTCCAACTTTCCCACTTCCAGGTTTAATCCAGGTGCGTTAGGCTGCGCGCGCAACAGAAACCCAGAAGTCCCGCCCCCACTTAAAGCCGGCAGGCCGATACTTAAAGGGGCAATGTACCTCATTGTGATAGTTGAGGCACTTAGTTTTTTGTGCATTAGAAATGTCAGACAAATTTCACCGTACCTGTTCAGGTTTCCCATCACTTCTGATTCACATCAGGTGAAAGCAGGCAGGGAGGGCCAGATCCATGAGGTGAGTGCCTTTATTGCACTGCTTGTGGGCCCGGAGGAGCAGGGGTGCTTCATCCAGGACCACCAAGTTCACCTGGCACGATCAGATCCCCACGATAGGCCGACCCACCCCCAATCCGGCTGCTTGGTGCATGGGAAAGCAGGAAGCACAAATACTTAACTTCAGTTGAGTTGCGATAACGGAGTGCAACGCATGCATTTGGCATTTGGGCTCCCCACGCGAATATTTGTGGATGCGCTGGTTTCCCTGCTCCGAGCTAAAATCATGCCTTAATTTTCCCATTCTCCGACACTTGCAAGCAATTACATTGGGACCCGTTGGACTTTTCTTGGGGTGCGGCTGGACCCTGGTTGTCATCTTACTCACTTGTCTGATCATCGTTTTCTTCATCTTCTTCAGAGAGATCCACTTTTGTAATCGAGAAATTGCAGCAACCATTTTGTGGGATTCTCAATGGACACTTCTCGCCTGTAGTAGTTTCAAATTCTGGTCTCATGACTTTTTGCATCCACAGCATTTGATCTTTATAACAGCTGAAAAGAACAGATTACTCCGAACTGTCTTCTTTTCACCAAGGGCGTCTAGTCCCTCTACACCTCCATCCCTGCTTCTTCCTTGAATGGAGGTCCAAACAGTCCCCATCCTCCACCATCTTCCTCCTCCTGGCTGAACTTGTTCTTTCGTTGAACAACTTCTCCTTTGACTCTACTCACTTCCTCCAAATAAAAGGTGTCGCTATGGGAACCAATATGAGTCCTGGCTATACCTGCCTTTTCATGGGATATTCTTTGTTCCAGTCCTACTCAGGTCCCCTCCCGCACCTCTTTTTCTGCTCTGTTGATGCCACCTTCCACACCAGTGCTTCTGATATATCTTCCTTTTTCCTCAACCGAGGATTCCCCTCCACTGTGGTTGACAGGGTCCTCGACCATGTCTATCCCATTTCTCAGACCTCTGCCCTCATTCCTTCCCCTCCCTCCCAGAAACACGATAGGGTCCCCCTTGTCCTCCCCTTTCACCCCACCATCCTCCACATTCAACGGATCATCCTCCGCCATTTCCGCCACCTCTAGTGCGATGCCACCACCAAACACATCTTCCCCTCGGTTTCCCTTTCAGCCCCTTTCTGAAGGGACCTTTCCCTCTGCGACACCCTGGTCCACTCTTCCATAGCCTCCAACACCGGCTCTCCTTCCGACAGCACCTTCCCGTGCGAGCGCAGGAGATGCAACACCTGCCCACCGTCCAGGGCTCCAAACACTCCTTCCTGGTGAAACAGTGATTTACTTGTAATTCTTTCAATTTAGCAAACTGTATTCACTGCTCACAATGTGGTCTCCTCTACAGTGGGGAGACCAAATGCAGATTAGGTGATTGCTTTGCTGAACACCTCCGTTCAATCCACAAGTGTGACCCTGACCTTCTGGTCGTTTGCCGTTTTAATTCCCCGTCCCACTCCCACTCTGACCTCACTGCCCTCGGCCTCCTACACTGTTCCAATGAAGCTCAACATAAGCTCGAGGAACAGCACCTCATCTTTTGATTAGGCACTTTACAACCTTCTGGACTCAACATTGATTTCAATAACTTCAAATCATAACCACTGCTCCCATTTTCTCGGTCAGCAGGTGCTGGTAATGGTTCTGCTGTTGCCATTTACAGCTCCTCTAGACCGATCTTTTGTTCCTTTACTTGTCCCATTACCACTCTCCTTGCCTCGCACCATCATCCCTTTCGACATTTAATCACTCCTGCCCTGCACCCTATCAGAGACCTTTCCTTTTGTTCTTTCCTCCCCTCCCCTTCTCACCCCCGCCTCTTTCCCTGGCTCTGTACTTGCTTAAAAACTGTTAAACCTTTACTTCTTCCAGTTCTGATGAAAGGCGATCGACCTGAAACATTATCTCTGTTTCTTTCTTCACAGATGCTGCCTGACCTGCTGAGTATTTCCAGCATTTTCTGTTTTTATTCCAGATTTCAAACATCCGCAGTATTTTGCTTTTGATGTTACTCTGTTAGTCTGGATCTCCCATTTTGTCCTCCCAAAGCCCCATAGGATGTAATAAATCTTTTGGGGTTTATATGTCCACAAAAATGCGAGTTTGAATTACTCCCTCGAGTAATTCATTGCCGGTCGCATATTAGATTATTTTTATTCTACTGTTTTCTTTCAATTATATTGAGTTTGTTATGCAAGATGTATATTCTATTTATAATCTACTAGAGGTTTTATTAAGTTTTTGTTGATTTAATAATTTGATATTTTGTGATCTGGTTCAATTGTTTGCAGTTCATTTAACTCTCCTTTATCCTCCTCAATTTGTACCTTATATTAACCTCTTTCCTTTTCAAAGCTTCCTTTACAGACATCAGTTTCTTTGACTTTCTTTCTTTCTTTGTATTCTATTTGATTCCTTCCCCTTTTGCTGCTGATATTGATTTGACAAAAGCAAACTACCTGAAACTGAAAAATAAAAAAATCAATATGAACTTCAATGGTTCCCTAGGAAATCAGTGATCAAAAGAATCTGCGTCGAGTTAAAAATTTGTCTGGAATTAAAACAGGTCTTCCCGTCACTGACATCAACCTCACTACTGGCCCATCCAGTCTCAGGCACTTTGCCTGAACCTCACACACTACATTTAAACATTTCAGACCAAGCCACTTTAAGAAAAACACTGTGTTATTGCAATGTTAATCTCGAACCGTCTCCCATCCCCACTCACCCCTGCCATTCACTTCCCTGTCTACGAGATACATTGGCAACCTGATTCCATCCTAACCATATTGGTATAACCCAACTACACTTAACACAAAGGCGAGAGTGTTTTAATAAATGATGTGGAGATGCCGGTGATGGACTGGGGTTGACAATTGTAAACAATTTTACAACACCAAGTTATAGTCCAGCAATTTTATTTTAAATTCACAAGCTTTCGGAGGCTTCCTCCTTCGTCAGGTGAACGATGTGAAAATGAAATTTTCACATCGTTCACCATTTCGAGGATTTCATTTTCACATCGTTCACCTGACGAAGGAGGAAGCCTCCGAAAGCTTGTGAATTTAAAATAAAATTGCTGGACTATAACTTGGTGTTGTAAAATTGTTTACAATTAATAAATGATGATAGAGATAGAATTTCAACGTTAACAAGTAGAGGTAACTTCACAAACCACGAGTTATCTTGAGTGGTTTATTTAGGTCACATGAAGCCCAAGGTGAGTTACTTTCATGAAACACAATCCAGTGGGTTATAAATAGCTTTATTGGGTCTTTGTTGAGTTTAATAAAATGAGAAGAAAGTTTCATATGTTTAAAAATGAATCAGAATGCACAGTGGATGTGGAACTTTTAATTATAGGGAAGGATATAGGGAAGTAAATTTGCAGAGAAATTACAAGAGGTGCATGAGCCATAGAGTATCCTAATATAGACTGGGATAGTAATAATGTAAGGGGCAGAGAGGGTAAAGAATTTCTGAAGTGTGTTCAGGAAAACTTTCTTGATCAGTATGTTTCTGGCCCAGCTGGGGAATGAGGTGGGTCAAGTGGACCAAGTGTCAGTAGGGGAACATTTAGGGAACAGTGATCATAATATTATAAGGTTTAGATTAGCTATGGAAAAGGACAAGGACCGCTCTAGATTAAAAATACTTAATTGGGGGAGGGCCAATTTCTATGGGTTGAGAATGGACCTGACCCGGGTAAATTGGAATCAAAGATTGGTAGGCAAAACTGTATTCGAACAATGGAACGCCTTTAAAGAGGAGATTGTTCGGGTACAGTCTAGGTACATTCCCACAAGGGGGAAAGGTAGGGCAATCAAAGCCAAAGCTCCCTGGATAACAAAAGAGATAGAGTGTAAGATGAAACAGAGAAAGGGGGCGTATGACAGATGGCAGGCTGATAATTCAAGTGAGAACCAGGCTGAACATAGAAAGTTCAGAGGGGAAATAAGAGGTGCAAAAAGTGAGTATGAGAATAGACTGGCGACTAACATAAAAGGGAATCCAAAAGTCTTCTATAGGCATGTAAATAGTAAAAGGGTAGTAAGAGGAGGGGTAGGGCCGATTAAGGATGAAAAAGCAAACCTATGCATGGAGGCAGAGGGAATGGCTGAGATACCAAATGAGTACTTTGCATCTGTCTTTACCAAGGAAGAAGATGCTGCCAAAGTCACAGTAAAAGAGGAGCTAGTTGAGATACTGGATGGGCTAAAATTGATAAAGGGGAGGTACTAGAAAGGCTGGCTATACTTAAAGTAGATACGTCAACAGGTCCGGACGAGAAGCATCCTAGGTTGCTGAGGGAAGTAAGGGTAAAAATTGCGGAAGTGCTGGCCACAATCTTCCAAACATCCTTAGATACGGGGGTGACGCCAGAGGACTGGAGAATTGCAAATGTTACACCCTTGTTCAAAAAAGAGGGTAAGTATAAACGCAGCAACCTTTTAACTTTTAAAAACGATAATCCGGGACAGAATTAACTGTCACTTGGACAAGTGTGGATTAATTAAGGAAAGCCAGCATGGATTTGTTAAAGGCAAATTGTGTTTAACTAACTTGATTGAGTTTTTAGAAGAGGTAGAGAGGGTGGATGAGGGCAATGAGGTGATGTGGTGTATATGGACTTCCAAAAGGCATTTGATAAAGTGCCACATAATAGGCTTGTCAGCAAAGCTGAGGCCCAAGGAATAACAGGGGCAGTGGCAGCATGGATATGAAATTGGTTAAGTGACAGAAAACAGAGACTGTGGTGAACGGTTATTTTTCAGACTGGAGGAAGGTGTACAGTGGTGTTCTCCAGGAGTCGGTACTAGGACCACTGCTTTTCTTGATATATATTAATGACTTGGACTTGGGTGTACAGGGCACAATTTCAAAATTTGCAGATGACACAAAACTTGGAAGTGTAGTGAACAGTGAGGAAGATAGTGATAGACTTCAAGAGGATATAGACAGGCTGGTGGCATGGGCGGACACATGGCAGATGAAATTTAACGCAGAGAAGTGCAAAGTGATACATTTTGGTAGGAAGAATGAGGAAAAGCAATATAAACTAAAGGGTACAATTCTAAAGGGGGTGCAGGAACAAAGAGACCTGGGGGTATATTTGCACAAATCATAGAAAGTGGCAGGGCAGGTTGAGAAAATGGTTAAAAAAGCATACCGGATCCTGAGCTTTATAAATAGAGGCATAAAGCAAGGAAGTCATGATGAACCTTTATAAAACACTGGTTCGGCCACAACTGGAGTATTGTGTCCAGTTCTGGGCACTGCACTTTAGGAAGGATGTGAGGGCCTTAGAGAAGGTGCAGAAAAGATTTACTAGAATGGTTCCAGGGATGAAGGACTTCAGTTTCGTGCATAGACTGGAGAAGCTGGGGTTGTTCGCCTCAGAGCAGAGAAGGTTGAGAGGAGATTTGATAGAGGTGTTCAAAATCATGAGGGGTCTAAAGAGTAGATAGAGAGAAATTGTTCCCATTGGTTGAAGGTTCAAGAACCAGAGGACATAGATTTAAGGTGATTGGCAAAAGAACCAAAGGCGACATGAGGAAAAACTTTTTTATGCAGCTAGTGGTTATGATCTAGAATGCACTGCCAGGGGGGTTGTGGAGGCAGATTCAATCGTGGCTTTCAAAATGGAGTTTGATAAGTACTTCAAGGGAAAAAAATTGCAGGGCTGTGGGGAAAGGGCGGGGGAGTGGTACTCGCTGGATTGCTCTTGCGGAGAGCCGGCACAGGCTCGACGGGCCAAATGGCCTTCTCTGTGCTGTAGCCATTCTATGATTCTATGATTCTATATAGATATACATTCTATTATTGTGTTTAGTGTTGAATGGAAATGTTGGCTTTGTTCTTTTACCATATAGTTATCAGGACATGGTGCCAACAACTTGCAGTTATATAGCACCTTTAATGTAGAAAGACATCCCACCCAAGGTGCTTCACAGAAGAATCAGACAAAAATAGACACCAAGCCAAGGGAGAAAATATTGGAGGGGAGGTGGGTGGGGAGGAGACCAAAAGTGTGGTCAAAGAGGTGGGTTTTAAAGAGGTTCTTAAAAGGAGGAGAGGAAGTTGGATAGGCGGAGGGAATTCCAGAGTATGGGGCCTAGGTAGCTGAAGGTGTGGCTGCCATTGGTGGGGTGAAGTGAGTGGGGATGCAGAAGAAGCCAGAGTTAAAGAAACACAGAATTCTTGGGAGGGAGTTGTAGGACTGGAGGAAGTTACAGAGGTAGGGAGGGGCCAGGCCTTGAAGGAATTTAAACATGAGGCTGAGAATTTTAAACTAGAGGTGTTGAAGGACCGGGAGCCAATGATAGTCAGCAAGTACAAGAGTGATGGGTGGGCAAGTGGGGGATAGGATTCAGGCAGCAGAGTTCTGGGTGAGTTGAAGTTTACAGAGAGTGGAGGAAAGAAGGCCGGCCAGGTGAGCATTGGAATAGCTGGCGTGACAAACACATGGATGAGTTTGCACAGCAGATGGGCTGAGGCAGGGGTGGAGGTGAGCGATGTTATGGAGGCCATTCTGATGGAGAGGATATGGGGTCGGAAGCTCAGCTCAGAGTAGAATAAGATGCCAAGGTTGCAAAGGCTTTGGCTCAGCCTTAGACAGTGGCCAGGGAGATGGTTGGAATTGGTGGTGAGGGCACAGAATTTGTGGTGGCGGCTGAAGATGATGGCTTTGGTTTTTCCCAATATTTAACTGGAGGAAATTGAGGGTCACACAAGACTGGATGTCTTACAAGCAGTCCAACAGCACTGAGGCAGTAGAGGGGTCCAGGTGGGGTGGTGGAGAGGTAGAGCTGGATGACATCAACGTACATGTGGAACCTGACCCCAAGTCACTAGATGATGTTGCCAAGAAGAATGCTGACGAAGAGGGGGACATGGATAGAATCTAGGGGACTCCAGAGGTAAAGGCGCAGGGCCAGATAGAGAAACTATTGCTGGAGATGGTTATGATTGGATAGGTAAGAGCAGCACCAAGCAAGGGCAGTCCCATTGAGCTGGACAATGAAGGAAAGGAGCTGCAGGAGGATGGTGTGTTCGACCGGGTCAGACGCTACAGAGAGGTTGGGAAGGACGGGGCAGGACAGTGCACCATGGTCACCATCACAGATGGATTCATTTGTGACTTTGATTAGGGCCTTTTCACTGCTGTGGGAGGGACGGAAACCCGATTGGAGAGATTCAAACATGGAGTTGCGGGAAAGATGGGCATTGATTTGGGAGGCGAAACACATTCAAGGGTTTGAGAGGAAAGGGCGGTTGGAGATGGGGCAGTAGTTTGCACGGTCAGAGGGGTCAATGGTCAGTTTTTTAAGGGGGAGGGTGCTGATGGCTGATTTGATAGAGAGGGAGACAGTACTTGAGAAGAACCATTTACAATGTCAGTTAGCACGGGTGCTGGGGAGAGATGTTGAATGATAACCAATTTAGTTGGAATGGGATCAAAGGAGCAAGGAGGTGGGTCTCCTGGACAAGATGAGCTTGGACAAGGAATGAGGGGAGAAAGGGGAGAAACAATAGAAGGATACAGGATCATGGCTAGGGCAGAATAGAGCCGGGGGTTGGGGGGGTTGGGGGGGGGTAGGAGGTTTGGCTTGTGGGTATGGGGAAGACTGGGGAAGCAGCAGAGGCAGATGAGTGGATGGTCTTATTCTTAGTGACAAAGAAGTCCATGAGCTTCTTACTTGTTATTGTTTATCCAAGGGGGATTCAAGCCTGGGATGACAGCAGGAGAGTAGGAAGACAAAGTTATTAACCAGTAAGATGTGGAGATGCCGGTGATGGACCAGTAAGGGTCGGGATTGGGGGGCCAAAGTACCTGAAAGAGGAGAAATGAAAAGAGGCATGGCTGGGTGACAGGAAGGGGAGAAGACAGGAGAGAGGGGGGCCAAAAGAAAGGTAGAAGTAATGGGCTCGGGTCTGGGCTGATAGCCAAAATACGCACATGACTGGACTCAGGGAATTCAGGTTATATAGACATCACAGAGATTAGGAGAGACTCATGTCCTGGTCATAAACAGAGAACAGGAAGGAGACAATACAAGAGATGTCCAAAGTTAAAGTCAGAGGTCTAGAGATGGGATGAAGTTGTGCTGCAGACATGATGGTATCAGCTTGGAGCATCGACAAACCAATGTCCAAGTTCGGAGATAGTTGTGGAAAGGGTGTGAATCCAGGAGCCGATTGATGGGCAGAGCTATCAGTGGGCATGTTGCACACTTTGCTAGTGTGCAAGTTCACTGTAGTTTTGCCATCTAGTATGACCAGCATTGGACATTCATGCTTCATCATGCTGGAGTGGAAGGTCAAAGGTAAAACATCTCTCTCCTGTGCCTCAGGTAACAGCAGCATTATTGGATTACTTGTTTGATGCAGACCTCAGTCCAATAGTTCTGAGATTGCAGGGTAGAGATAAGCTGCCACCATTCTTCAGATTTATATATTACACTGAGACCTGAATACCTTCAGTGCTTTTCTTGGTTTGGTATTGTTTTTAAATGTGCATTTGTTTCCTCATTTTGGTCATTAATTTTTGGTCTTCTAAACCTCCCTAAAGTATGTCTCCAGTCAAAATGGTGGACATGTGATTTTGTATCAGGCTTCCAATACTCTCTAACTGTCCACTAGGAATGGGCTGAAACTAGCCCAGGGTGACTAACCTGCAGAGTTTTTTTACCCCTCTCTCTCTCCATGTGATGATATGCGGGGCTCTGTCAAATGGCTTCCCCAAAGTAACATGTCTAAACTTAGGAACTCAGCGAGTGGGCAATTGTGAACATGTGCTCGGGGTTAACCACTTGCCGAGGGCAGACTTTTGACTTTCACCTGACTTCACCAACCTCCCCTCCACCACTTTACATAAAATTACATAGAATTTATACAAGAGAAACAGGCCATTCGGCCCAACTGGTCAATGCTAGTGGTCTACTTCATCTAACCCTATCAGCATTATTTAAATTATCAACTCGGAGTGCAAATTTTTTATGTGCTGTCCAGGAAAGAAAGCCTCAGCTGACTCAAGCTTGCTTAGTGAGAATAAAATCTATTTCAAAAGATTTGAATTTCATAACAGATTAAAATGGCAGGTAACAAGAGAATTTGATTCAAATTCTCAAATCTTTAACAAGTCTGCTGCATGTGTCCTTTGAGCACCTAAATTAAAAAAAATTTTTTTTTAAAGTCTGCAGAAATTCTCCCTAATCCAGTAATCTGTTGTGCTACTTTATCAATATAACTGCGTATGTTTTTATCGAGCATTGCTGTGGTGTTGAATGGATATACTGCTCACAAAGCAGTACGGCAAACAGGTTAACTTCAATTGTTTAAGCTTGAAAGCTTTTTCCACAAAACCATTAGCTTTTTCATATATAACGTTACACAAAAGAATAATTGCCAATTGACTATTTTTATTGGAAATCCAAGTAAGTTGTTGCAAAAAGATTCAGACACATGATATAATATGGTCTCTGCAGTTGCTGACGTCAGGCAGTGTTTCTGTCTCTCTTTATTGTCTGGCATTTGTGTTCCCAAATGAAATCTGTGCTCATTCTATTGAATGTTAAAAACAGTGACAAAATGCAGATGTTAACAAGATAATACCGCAATCACAAGACAACAGACCAAATCAATACAATGAGAAAGGTAGGTTCAGACCTCATTACCATCACAACTTTGGTGTCATCTTGATTTTCTGTTAAGCCAAAAAGCAGCTTGTGTTGCGGTTTTGGGTTGACACGCGGGTCAGGACCTTGTCATTTGCAAATTTCTAAAGGATCCTATTTAGCACTCAAGCCAAGTAAAAGAGTGTATATTATGTACTTCTCCTAACTATATTTAATTTTTGTCCCTTGCCATTTTTAAAGCTGAGAATACATAGCAAGATTGTATGCAAGATGTACCAAGTAGAAGTAACAGGGGAGGCAAACTTTTATTTTTCTTTTGCATTTGGGTGCAGTCCTGTGCTTTGGCAGAAATGGGAATTGGTCCTGAGCTTTGGCAGATGAGGACAGGAGTCCTAAAGCTTGACCATACTGCAGTCAGGCTGTTCAAGTCCAGCAACATGGGGTGTGGGGTCCTTTAATCTGGTATCGCTATGGAGGCATAAACTAGAGTCCAGCACAGTGGGAGATTTGAGTCACTGGTCGATTCCTCGTATGTCAGCAGTGAGGGTTGGTTTGTGAGTCTCTAAAATTTAAATTTGGTGTTTTACGTTTGGTTCTCTGCCTCCCCCACTCGTTGCTGTAAGAGAATGTAAACATTTTAATTACTAAAGATTAACTTTACCTGAAGAAAGTTTTTGAAATTTGTCCTGCAGCTTTTCTTCAAATAATTTCGAAAAACAACTGAGCAGAAACTGCTAGAAGCTGCAGAAAAACATTCCATCAATAAGCTAGCAGGAAGGTATTGATGCACTCTGGGAAAATGGACATGCTCAGATTGTACACAATCCAAATTCACAGCTCAAAGCAAAAATCTCAAGTCCAAGCCCAGGCTTTTGGGAAAGGTTGAGGATTACAAATAAAAAGCTTTAATGAAGGCATTAAAAGGCACAAAATACAATGCAATGGATAAATTTAATTATGTTATTGTGGAATGTGTAATTTTTTTAAATTTTAAAACCTTATATTGGAGATCAGAGATTTCAGTTATGGAAAAAAATACAAATTTGTGAGGCTTCCCACATCTTCCCTGAGAATATCAGTTAACTATGTACATTCTGCAGTCCCTCAAATTTCCATTCCTAATGTGCGAGTGTGGGCTGTCAGTGCTGACAAGCTATTCAGTCGTGGGGCATGACAGCCAGACCAAGCTTATAGTCAACCAAAATCCACCCTGTTCTTTCCAGCAGGGGTCACGATAGAAACCAGAACTTATTAACCTAGACTTCCTGTCCTAGTCCAGTGAAGGCTGAGGAAAGGGATCAAATTAAGAACTTTTGTGACCTATAGCTCATCAGGCATGAATTTACTGACTGAACTATTAAGGGAGCAGAAGAAAATCAAATTAACAGAAATAGAGAAGTGCAACTGTACAGAAGAACAATTAAAATAGATTATGGGAAAGATTAAGAGAAACTAAAAGCAACAGAACAATTAAATGAAAAGTATGAATAGGTTGGAATCAGGCTGTGTGACATTATAATGAGATACATTGGGGTAAATTTTAACGGGGAGCAGGGAAGAGGGCAGGGGGAGATTTCCTGATGGGAAATCCGGAAGTACAGGTTTCCCGGATGTCCTTACGATTTTTTTTCTTTCGTTTTTTTTTGTAGGTTTCCCGCCCGACAGGCCGGCCAGATTGACAGGCTGGCAGTCAGTCGGATGAGAGAACAACCAGAGAGCGGATGCCAGCAGATAGGTCTTAGATTGGAGGGGAGGGGGTGTTGGTCATTGGAGGGGGGCTGTCGGGGTCGGGGGCCATCGGGGGGGGGTTCGGGGGTCATCGGGGGGTCGGTCATCAGGGGGTCGTCAGGAGGTTGGGGGTCATCGGGGGTCAGTCATCGGAGGGGTCGATCATCGGGGGGAGTCATCGAGTCCGGCGGTCGTTGGGGGTCATCAGCGGCTCAGTCATGGTGGGGGGGGGGTCGGAGATCATGAGGGATTCGGAGATCGTGGGGTGGTGGAGATTGTGGGGGGAGTCGGGGATCGTGGGGGGAGTCGGGGATCGTGAGGGGATCGGTGATCGTGGGGTGGTGGAGATCGTGGGGGGAGTCGGAGACCGTGGGGGGAGTCGGAGACCGTTGGGGGAGTCGGGATCATGGGGGGATCGGGGATCATGGGGTGGTGGAGATCATGGAGGGAGTCAGAGACCGTGGGGGGAGTCGGAGACCGTTGGGGGAGTCGGGGATCGTGGGGGGATCGTGGATCATGGGGTGGTGGAAATCATGGGGGGAGTCAGAGACCGTGGGGGGAGTCAGAGACCGTGGGGGAAGTCGGGGATCGTGGGGTGGTGGAGATCGTGGGGGGGAGTCGGGGAACATGGGAGGATCGGGGATCGTGGGGTGGTGGAGATCGTGGGGGGAGTCGGGAATCATGGGGGGATCGGGGATCGTGGAGTGGTGGAGATCATGGGGGGAGTCAGAGACCGTGGGGGGAGTCAGAGACCGTGGGGGGAGTCAGAGACCGTGGGGGGAGTCGGGATCGTGGGGGTGGTCGGAGATTGGGGCGGGGGGCGTCTGCCGATCGTGTGTGTGGGATCGCAGCAGGTGGGCTTGTTGGTCCTGGAGGAAACACTCCTGCTCCTCTTAGCCCACAAACAGTGCAATAAAGACACTTACCTCTTGATCCAGCCCTTCTCACCTCCTCTCACGTGGCGTGAGGCAGAAGGCCCGAGAATCCCAGCCCCCAGGAGTCAAAAATAAAAAACCTGTCAAAACGGAGGCCCGCAGCCTCCTTAAAAGATTTTACTGACGGACCCTGCCTCTTGAGGGCGGGTTAGTCACCCGCCCCTCGGCACACCTCCGCTAAAAGCAGACGTGGTTGGGCCGGGGGGTCCGGTTTTACCTTCCCACCCGCCCCCAACCCACCCGTTCATGGGGTTGAAATTTACCCCATTATAATGAAATCACACTGCTGTTTTAGCACGTGCATTAACACAATTCTAATCCAAAAGAGAGAGAGAAGGCAAAAGACAAATAAATAAATATGTGGTGCCTGTCATGAGCATGACTGTGACGTGACGAGATCTGCAGATTATGGGGTGGCAGAGTAGTGGTGAGAGAGAAAGTGAAAAATTGGCCAGCATCGTGAACAGATATTCATCATTTGACATATGGCCATGACATTCTGCTTAAAACCTTTGTATTAGTTCTTAGACCTTTGCGAGCTCCACAGAATTCCAGACTTCATTTGCTGGCTGACTTTTAACTCACGTACCACGATGCTGAAAAAAAAATAAAACTAATATAAAATATTAATTTAAAGCATTAACCCCTGTAATGAAAAAATAGACAGAAGTAATTTTAAATAAAAATTTAAAAACCCAAACATTATTTCTACTGCTCTTTTATTCCCATCTTTTCCTTCCACATTCTCTTATTTTAGAGATTTAGGGGGGAAAAATTGGATGGGGCCTGTTTTTGGGCGGGAGTAGCACGATCCACTGTTACCCCACGCCCAATGGTCCCAGCGCAGGCAGGACGAGATTTTTGTCAGGCCTGAGGACTTATTAGCAATCTGCGTTGGAAATCAACGCTGACTGAACATTCCATGCAATTCGCACTTTCCACCAACAGGGGGTAGCTCCAATCTCTTAAAGACAGGTGGAAATCTCTTAAAGGTAGCTGATACCTGGTATTTGCTGAATATAACAGCCTGCTGTCTGCACGGAGTCTGAACGGAGATCAGACATCGGACACTTAAAGCACAGATACAGGTCCCATCCCCATGTTTACACACTGATGAGTTATGTTAAAACATTGAATAAAGGTTGTGCACCACTAATTCCCACATCCTCCAATCTGCATGCCAGACCTCACTGATCTGAGAGTCCATACACCAAGGTTCTCTGCTGATGCAGCAGAGGCCTTGGTACAAGAGGTGGACAGAAGGAGGGACATCCTATATCCACGGTGGGGGTGGGGGGAGTGAGCAAGAGGCCCTCCAGACATACACCCAAAAGGCAGTGGGAGGCAGTAGGGGATGAAGTCAATGCCAGGCGCACAGCATCATGAACATGGATGCAGTACGGGAAGAAGTTCAATGCTTTGATATGAGTGGTCAAGGTGAGTGAGGTCAACAGTCAAGTGGCGTCTCCTACCAACTGCACCACACACTACACCCCCCCATCACCCACATACCAACAAACTCTTTCCATCAGAACTCAACTCTTCCAATCAGATGCTTCCTCTCACCCTCACACATTACCACTGTTGCAAGCCGCCCACCCACAACTCACAGACCACACACACTGGCAGCTATTCAATCATGGCAGGCACATCATCCAGACACATGTCCCACTTTCTTGCAGGAGAAGGTAGCGCATATCAGTAGGCAGCAAGTGGCAGTGGCATTCAGCCCCTCAAGCCTGTTCTGTCATTCAATGAGATCATGGTGGACCTGTGGCCGAATTCCATATTTCTGCCTTAGCCCCATATCCCATAATATCTTTGGTTCACAGAAATCTATCAATCTCATATCTAGAATTCACAATTGATCTAGCATCAACTGCCGTTTGCAGAAGAGCTTCCCAAACTTCTCCCACCCTTTGTGTGTAGAAGCATTTCCTAACTTCACTCCTGCACGTCCTGGCTCTAAATGTTAGGCTATGTCCCTGCGTCCTAGTATTCAAGTGTAGGAGACCTTCAAAAACGGTTGTAAATGTGTGGGCAGCCAGAAGTAATAATCCAGACACTAACCTATGAATCCTGCATGATCTCTTTGAATAGCGCTGGTAGGGAGTCCTCCAGTCACTCTAAGACACGTTCAGATAGTTGGGGTTAAGACTGTACGTTGAGTTGAGCGTTAAGTCCCAAAATGGTGTGTATCACTTTAAATCAGCGTTGTACACTGATTGAAGCCATTTTCTCCCTACTTTACATGATTCCAGCGACCGTCACCTCCGCCTGTGCTAACTCCTATACCAAGATGGCGTCTGGCGCACGTCACACAGGAAACATGCATGCGCATCCAAGACGCCATCTTGGATGTTGGAGAGGCCGTGTAGCACCAAAACAACAAGCATTACACGGCCCAATTTAGCGCCCTTAAACTTTTAATATTTCCTAATTTACAATATAACCCTATTCTATTTACTCTATGCCATCTTTCTCATTTTTAAACATTTGAAAATATTATACCCACTCAATTTCCTTATCATACAGTTTGGGCATGGGATTCATTTTGAGAAAATGACTGTCAATTCACTAAAAATTGGCTCCAAAAGCCAATTTTTCAGTCATTCCGGGGCCAGATGTCTGAACATTTACACTGTCACATTACTGAGGTGATCAGATTAACCTTTGAAGCAATTTTTCACATCAAGCCAAGAAGTCCTGCTGCTGGACAAGTTGTCTAATCCATTGCATCAACAATCCAATTGTGTCTGAAATTAATATTCCTTCTGTGGAGCTGTAAGGGTTTAGAATCCAACTTGTAAAAAATGTTTTTTAAATTGTCGCACCAGAATATTATCTTAAACTGCTTTCTATTGTAAGTTGTTCACTACATCGTAAACTTACCCCTCCTATTTAATCTCCTTCCACAGCCCATTCAGACTCTACCATATCATAAACTGTGCCACACCCATTTAATCTTCTGAGGGAATATTAAGCATAAGAAGCTGGTGTCAGTACAAGTGACCATGAAGCTGTTGGATTGACGTAAAAACCCAACTGGTTCACAAATATATTTTAGAGAAGGAAACCTGCCGTCCTTACCCGGTCTGGCCTATATGTGACTCCAGTCCCACACCAACGTGGTTGACTCTTAACTGCCCTCTAAAGTGGTCTAGCAGGACGCTCTGTTGTATCAAGCTGTTAGCTGTTCAAGAAGAGGGCCAACATCACCGTCTCAGAGCAACTAGGGATGGGGCAGTAAATGCCGGCCATGCCAGTGATGCCCTCATCTCAAGAATGTAATGTGATTGTAATGAAGAGATGCATTCTCCCTGTCTGGTGTCCAGACTAATATTCAAAGTTCAGAAACTCTATATTAAGGATCTTGAACGCATGTTTAGTGATGATGAGGCAACTGAACTTGAGAGATGATCGTTTTGTTTCATTTCAATAATCCACATTCACAGTAGTCCACTGAGAAAATGCTGGTTGTTTTGGAAGATAGATGCGAGTTAAAAAGAATCACTCCCTGCTGAGCGTTCTCAGGAATCTATACAACTAATAAGCTAGTAGCCAGGATGCATCAAACTTGCGCGCAAAGGCAAGGGATTGATGGCTGAGACTATATTAGAAAAACAAGTACATGCTTGAGAAAGATGTGATTGGTTTATACCATTATCTGCATTCCCATCATTGGATATCATTATTTTTATATAACGTGTACAGGTTAGGGCTTTAGCCTCACTTTTTGGAACTCTTCTACTGGATTCTTCTCATTATAATTTATATTCTCTAGATTGATTCCTGGGATGAAAGGGTTGTCCTATGAGGAGAGGTTGAGTAGAATGGGCCGATACTCTCTGGAGTTTAGAAGAATTGAAACATGTAAGATTCTGAGGGGGCTTGACAGGGTAGATACTGAGAGGTTGTTTCCCCGGGCTGGCGAGCCTAGAACTAGGGAACATAGTCTCAGGATAAGGAGTCGTCCATTTAAGACTAAGATGAGGAGGAATTTCTTCACTCAGAGGGTGGTGAATCTTTGGAATTCTCTACCCCAGGGGGCTGCTGATGCTGATTCATTGAATATGTTCAAGACTGAGATAGATAGACTTTTGGACTCAAGGGGAATCAAGGGATATGAGGATCAGGTGGGAAAGTGGAGTTGAGGTGGAAGATCAGCCATGATCTTATTGAGTGGCGGAGCAGGCTCAAGGGGCCGTATGGCCTACTCCTGCTTTTATTTCTTATGTTCTTATCTTATGTTCTATTCACGTTATTAAACATCTGGAATTGGGAGACCGGCAAGTTGAAACATTATCACACAAGACTAGATGCTGCAAAGGAATCTGTCGAAAGGATGAGAGGAATCTAGTGAGAAATAATACTCAGAAATTACTCTTGTATATAGGGACAGTGGTTTTCAAAAACAATTATAGAATTGTCACAGCACAGAAACAGGCCATTCAGCCCAACAAGGCTGCGCTGGTGATTTTCTCCTCAAGTCTTCTAGTCTGATCCCATTGTCTCTCTATCACTCTCCATAATCTTTAACATTCTTCTTTTTCAAACAGTTGTCTAATCTCCTTTTGAAAGAATTTTTGGAATCTGCCTCAACAATGGTGTGTGGCAGATAATCTCACATTTTAACCACCATGGGGTAGATTTTGAAATTTTGTGATAGTGTAAAACGGGAGATAGTGAGTCGGCAGCTCGTTTTACATCTCTCCCCATTTTATTTCCATTGACTTCAATCAGGAGAGATGTAAAAGTGGCTGCCGATTTGCTACCACCCGTTTTACACAATCGCACAGTCAAGATCCAAATGTTTCTGTGTGAACCTTCCCTTGTGATTATCTTAAATTTGTATCCATGTTACTGTCTTCCCAGTGGAAACAATCTCTCAGTGTTTACCTTATCATGCCCTTTATAATCTTGAAGACCTCCATTTGGTCACCTTTCAACCTTCTCAGCTCTACTGAAAGAAGCACTAATGTGACTCACCTCCTGACTCCCCAAAGCCTTTCTACCATCTACAAGGCACAAGTCAGGAGTGTGATGGAATACTCTCCACTTGCCTGGATGAGTGCAGCTCCAACAACACTCAAGAAGCTCGACACCATCCAGGACAAAGCAGCCCGCTTGATTGGCACTCCATCCACCACCCTAAACATTCACTCCCTTCACCACCGGCGCACTGTGGCTGCAGTGTGTACCATCCACAGGATGCACTGCAGCAACTCGCCAAGGCTTCTTCGACAGCACCTCCCAAACCCGCAACCTCTACCACCTAGAAGGACAAGAGCAGCAGGCACATGGGAACAACACCACCTGCACGTTCCCCTCCAAGTCACACACCATCCCGACTTGGAAATATATTGCCGTTCCTTCATCGTCGCTGGGTCAGAATCCTGGAACTCCCTTCCTTACAGCGCTGTGGGAGAACCTTCACCACACGGACTGCAGCGGTTCAAGAAGGCGGCTCACCACCACCTCCTCAAGGGCAATTAGGGATGGGCAATAAATGCTGGCCTCGCCAGCGACGCCCACATCCCATGAACGGATAAAAAAAAAATTCTCAAGTGTCTCTTCATAAATGTAACCTCCTCCCATAACATCCTAGTGAATTTATACTGTAAATTTTCCATTGCTTTCATATTATCACAGGATGACATTACTGGAATACACTTATTTGTACCCTTTCCATCTCCTGTTTTTAATATTTCCCATTGCTGATCTATGGTTCTATCTGCCAATTTTTAGTTCCATTTAACCTGGGCAAGATCCCTTGTAATATTGCTATAATTTGCTCCCCCCCGCCCAATCAAATGTCCTGGTCCTTAACTTTTCCCTGTTCTATTCTTACACTGAACCTTATTGTCTGCTGGGCCCCTCCTTGCTGAGCTTCATGATCAAGTTGATCAAGTGGTGTTTTTTACCTTGTTGGAACCAAAACAATGCAAAAGAAAATGATTCTCACCATAAACTTATATTAGAAGAGAAAGGGTAGTCAGAGTAATGTGGGCCCTTTAAAAATAGATGTGGGTAATATTGTAAATGAAAATAAGGAAATGGCGGACTTGTTGAGTAATTACTTTGTGTCAGTCTTCACAGTAGAGGAAGAGGACAATATACCTGACATCCCAGGGAAACTAATAATGAATCAAGGACTGGAACTCACTAAAGTTAATGTAAGCAAGAAAACAATATTAGAAAAAATAATGGCACTAAAGACTGACAAATCCTCAGGACCTGATGGTTTCTACTCCAGGGTTTTAAGGGAAGTAGCTGAGGAAATTGTAGATGCTTTAACCATAATCTTCCAAAGCTCTCTTGATTCAGGAATTGTCCCTTTAGATTGGAAAATTGCAAATGTAACTCCATTATTTAAGAAAGGTGAGAGAAAGAAAAACTAGGAAAATTATAGGCCCGTTAACCTAACATCTGCTGTGGGCAAGTTATTGGAATCTACAATTAAGGAAAAAGTGACTGAGCACTTAGAGAAATTTGAGCTAATTGTCAAAAATTTTGCTGAGAGCCAAAATGGATTTGTGAAGGATAGATTTTGTCTAATGAACCTAATTGAATTTTTGAGGAAGTAACTAAAGTAGTAGACAGGGGTCTATGGATGTAGTTTAAGTGCACTTCCAGAAGGCATTTGATAAGGTTCCACATTAGAGACTGTTAGCTAAAATTGAAGCTCATGGAACTGAAGGGAAATTATTGACATGGTTAGGAGATTAATTAAGCGGTAGAAGACAGAGAGTGGGGATAATGGGTACGTACTCGAATTGGAAGGAAGTGACTAATGGTGTCCCACAAGGATCAGTGCTGGGGCCTCAACTAGTCACTATATTTATTAGTGACTTAGATGACTCAATAGAGAGCCATATATCCAAGTTAGCCAATGACACAAAGATTGGTGGCATCATAAGTAGTGTAGACGGGAGCATAAAATTACAGAGATATTGATAGATTAAATGAATGGGCAAAACTGTGAAGACTGACACAAAGTAATTATTCAACATGTCTGCCATTTCCTTATTTTCATTTACAATATTACTCGCATCTGTTTTTAAAGGGCCCACATTACCCTTAACTACCCTTTCTCTTCTAATATAAGTTTATGGTGAGAATCTTTATTTTTGCATTGTTTTGGTTCCAACAAGGTAAAAAACACCACTGAATCAGCTTGATCATGAAGCCCAGCAAGGTGGGGCCCAGCAGACAATGCCAGATGGATTTCAACACGGGTAAGTGTGAGGTCATCCTTAAAAAGGATAGATCTGAATGTTTTTTAAATGGTGAAAAGCTAGGAACAGTGGAGGTCCAAAGAGATTTAGGGGTCCATGTACAGAGATCACTAAAATGTAGCAGTCAGGTACAAAAAATAATCAAAAAGGCTAATGGAATGTTAGCTTTTATAACTAATGGGGAGGAAGTTTTGCTGCAGCTATACAAAGCCCTGGTTAGATCACATCTGGAGTACTGTGTACAGTACTGGGCACTGCACTTTAGAAAGTATATTTTGGCCTTCGAAGGAAGCAGCACAGATTCACCAAAATGTTACCAGGGCTCCAAGGGTGAAATTATGAGGAGATATTTCATAAGCTAGGCTTGTATTCCCTGGAATATAGAAGGTTAAGGGGAGATTTGATTGAGGTTTTTAGGGTTTTGAAAGGAATTGATAGGGTAGATAGAGAGAAACTTTTTCCGCTGGTGGGAGAGTCTAGGACAAGGGAACATAACCTTAAAATCAGAGCCAGGCCATTCAGGAGAGAAGTTAAGAAACGCTTCTTCACACAAAGGGTGGTAGAAATGTGGAACTCTCTCCCACTAAAAGCAGTAGATGCTAGCTCAATTCATAATTTTAAATCTGAAATCGATAGATTTTTGCTAGCCAAGGATATTAAGGGACATGGAGCCAAGGTGGGTAAATGGAGTTAGGATGCAGATCAACCATGATCTCAGTGAATGGCGGAACAGGTTCGAGGAGCTGAATGGCCTATTTCTGTTCCTATGTTCCTACAAACAAATTCCCTACGTGTCTTTTGAGAACTACATTTTCTGAATACTACATTTCAATCATACCATGTTTTGATCCATCTGCTTTGTATTTAATCCTGTATCTCCACAGAAATTATTTTATGAAGATTTTAAAGTGCTATTTAAGGACTTTGTTAACAAGTAAACTAGAAAACCACACAAAGGTTTTTTATAATCTATGGCGGAGCCCTTTGCTCTGTATTGTACCCAATACCTGCCACACCAGCCTAGACTCTCACAGCAGGAATTGCCAAGGTACATTCAATTTAAGGCAGTCCAATCAACAATCTGCTTTAATTACTTTTGCACGTAGCTGAATTAGACTTAGATGAACAGTGACTGGCCTTTTTCTTTGACCTGGTGTCTCCCTGCTCCACAGAAACCATTATGACAAGCGTATAGGAACATAGGAAAAGGAGTAGTCCATTTAGCCCCTCAAGCCTGTTCCCCCATTCAATTAGATCATGGCTGATCTCTATCTTAACTCCATTTACCCGCCTTGCTTCCATATCCCATAATACCCGTGCCTAACAAAAATCTATCAATCTCAGTTTTGAAATTTTCAATTGACCCCCAGCCTCAACAGCTTTTTGGAGGAAGAGAGTTCCAGATTTCCACTCCCCTTTGTGTGAAGAAGTGTTTCCTGGGGCATGATTTTTACTTGAACCCGGGAAGGGAGCGGGAGGTTAGATTTTGGCGTGGGAAATCCGGAGGTGAAGTGAGCACATCGGAATCTGCGATCGCAACTCGATTGAAGGCAATTACTTTTGCTTCCGGGTTTTGCGTCAGCAAGCTGCTCAGGGGGCGTACTGCAAAGCCGCATGACACAACCTGAAGTCCACGATTTAAAGGGCCAATGCAAAGATGGACTTTGGAGGAGAAAGGAGGAAGTGAAGCCATAGAAGCGCAAAGGGGAAAGGCAGCATCCAACTTCATGAATGCTTCACTTGAAGTATTGATGGGTGCTGTGAGATCCAGGAGGGAGGTAATCTACCCAAGCGATGGGAGGAAGAAACCCGGTTCTGTCACCAAGAAGGCGTGGCTGGAGGTGGCGGGAGAGGTGAGCAGCAGGAGCACAGTCCCCAGGCCTTGGCTACAGTGCAGGAAGCGGTTTAATGACCTAACCAGGTCAGGGAAAGTGAGTACATTTGCTGATTCACCCACATCCGCTGGTGTACAACCCTCCTCTCACTCTGTATTGGCAAGCCTACTCCTTCACATCACTCCTCATTCCCAGTTAAGTTTCAGCATCAACCGTCCTTCACTTTCTATGCACCTCCTTATTTATTCACCCGCCACTCCCACTCACCCCAATCCTTATGCAATGTGATGCATCTGACTGATAGTCTCCCTCTGATGCATCTGTATGATAGTCAGCATCACCCAATGCACTGCATCCATTGGGTGAATACGTCACCCTCACTCATTCACAGGTCTGTTCTTTTGCCCCTTGTAGGAGAAGAAGCAAGGGAGAGGACTGGAGGTGGACCACCGCAGATAGTCCAGCTCACAGATGCAGAGGAGGAGGCCATGGAGATAAGTGGGACATTGGCATCCCTATCCATTGGAGGTGGAGAGACTGGGAACCCACAGATGCCTGGTGACAGAACTTAAACATCTTTCACACATGATGACTTTATTTCATCAATGATTGAACTCTGACAGACCTCAGTATGATGATTGGAAAGATTGTCACTTTGCCATGACTAATTCATATCGCTTTCTATTGTCCTCCAGAGCCTTCACACATAGAAGAAGAATATGGAGAGATGCATGACTTGGATCCCTCAGAGAATCTCATTCCTTCTGAGTTTGCACCATCACAGGACATCCAGCCCTGCACCAGCGCAGATACTCGCACTTCAGTGGGTCACGTTATCCAGATATTTGGGTTTTCACCTGGTGATTCACCACTCACAAGTGAGCACGAGGAGACACTGGTGGCAGGGGTGGCTGTGGAGAGCCCGTGTCGGGGGGCGCACTCCTCTCCACGCTCTGCTCAGCTGGACACAGATGCTGAGCCCCGGGGGCCATTGTTGAGAAGGAGAATGATTGAGGTACAGCTGCACTTTTGCTAGGTACTGGAAAATGTGCCGCACAAACGCTCCACAATAACAGAGAGGATGGTGGAGTCCAACTTCATCGCTAGTGGATTGATGTCGCAGGAATCATTTGTGAGAATGTCTGCGATGGAGCACGACTCTCAAATGAGTGCATTCAGGTCATTACAATGGTCGGGCAGACTCTGGATGCTGCCTTAAATAGGATTACAGATACCTTATCTGAGGCCTTATAACGCAGCACATATGTTCACCAAACTGTTCTCCAGCAGGGTGGTAGGAGTGATGTGGGCCTTGCCCAGGAGAGGGATGATGGCAAAAAGGGACATGGAAGTGGGGACACCACTCAAAACGCTCCCACGTCTCAACCATTGCTCCCTCCTCAACCAGTACTCGACATACTGCCTCCTCTCCCGATGGCCGAGTCTGCCCCTGCACAGGCGCTGGCGGGGCCCTCACGGGCTCTGAAACTCAGACGGCATAGGCCGAGAGCATCACAGCAGTCAGGGCAGGGATCTGAGCAACCTGCCATTACCTCTGCTGAAACCACAGGAGATGCATTACATTGAAGCAGTAAGAAGCATAAGCTCAAGCAATTGTAGTTCACCAAGGATATGCAAAGGGGTGGTTGAACAAATATTAAGTTGTTAAGTTTCCTTTTTTTTTATATTGGCACATAAAATGTATTGATTAGCACCACTTCCATGTCTTGCCCATTATTGCATCCCGAGTGTGAAGTGGCTCTTTCATTTGCTTCATGATGAATGTCAATGTCAATATATGACAGTAGCCATTGGACCGATGCGAAATGGGTGGTTGCATGGTTGAAAGACTGTTTTGTGTAACGTGGTGGGGAGGGAGTGTGGTTGTGCCATGCAGCTTGATTATCTCAATGTCTCTCTTTTGCCACTGTTAGTGAGGGAACCGATGAGAGATGAGGGCATCCTGGCATCACGGGCAGCAATGTGCGCGGCTGGTCTGGCGATGGGTGCACCATCATCATATTCCTCCTCCTCCTCCTCCTCCTCCTCATCTCCTACTCTTCCTCCTCCTCCTCATCCTCTTGTTCAATGTTGTCGCCAACAACAGATGATTGACGAGTGCCTTCAACCTCCTCCACCTCTAAACCTCTCTGCTGCGTTATGTTGCGCAGTACGCAGCACACCACAATTATCCTGGAGAGCCTCGCTGGCGAGTACTGATGGGCACTTCGAGACCTACCCAGGCATCTGAAGCGCGACTTCCACATGTCGATGGCTTGCTCGCTGGCACACCTGGTGGTCATGTGGCTCTGGTTGTATTGCTCTTGTGCCTCGTTGTTGGGGTTCCTCAAAGGTGTCACGAGCCAAGTTTTCAGGGGGTATCCCTTATCTCCGACGAGCCTTCCCTTAAGTCTGTCTCCTGTTTGGAAGAGGTCTGGAATGTTGGGCTGACGCAGAATGAATGAATCGTAACAGCTGCCAGGAAATCTGGCGCACAACTGCAGAAATCGCTTCTTGTAGTTGCACATCAGCTGTGCGCTCTTTGAGTGATAGCCCTTTCGGTTCTGGCTCATGTGGTGGTTCTCGGATTGCCATGTGTGTGCAATCAGTTGCGCCCTGGACCCGTGGGAAGCCATCCAGAGAGGTGAAACCAACCGCCCCCTCACTCTGGCTGATGTCGTCGCGGGGAAGTTCACGTGATTGGGCGCCCTGGCAAACAACCCATCCATCATGATGTGTAGACGATCGAGAGACCCTGGAGATGTCACTGGTAGCACCCTGGAAGGATCCAGAGGCAAAGAAATTGAGGGCAGTGGTCACTTATATTGCGACGGGCAATGTGTGGCCACCAGGTCCAGCGGGGAGCAGCTCTTCCTCAAGGAGGCTGCAGATGTCGGCAACCACCTGCCGACTCAATCTGAGGTTGCATAGGCACTGCTCTTCAGAGAGGTCCAGGAAGCTCAGCCTCTGCCTGCATATCCTTTCAGATGGGTGGTGCCTCCTGCGACCTCTGACCCCTGGTTGCTCACCTGTCTGTTGTTCACCACTCAGCTCTTCTCTCTGCTGTTCTCCAGGTCCTTGTTGCATACCTCTCTCTTGTGCACCTCCAGATCCCAACACAGTACGACGAGGCTGCTGTGGCTGGTCATTTTGCTCCTCCTCAGATATCCTCTATAATACATCCATTGCATCCCCATCTTGATCTTGTCAGTTTGAGAGCCTCCAAAGTTTTTCTAAAGATGTCGCAACAAAGAACTCTCAGTCCCAACACAAGGGGCTTCATTTTAGCACCCGCTATCGGGTGCGTTCCTGGCGGGAGGGCTCCGAAAATCGGGGAATCCCGGAGCAGGTCGGGAGCCCGGCTACAACTCACCCACTTCCGGGTTCCCCACAGATGCGCCGACGTGCGCGCGCAGCCCCCGCAGGTGGGAATCCCGCAGGCAATTAAAGCCGGCGGGGTTCCACTTGACAGTATTTACCTTGGTTTTTCAGGTCATTAACTGACCTGATTAAGTGAATATGTGAGGAGGGGTGGGATTTATTGAGAACTGGGACTGTTTCCCGTACTGGGGGAAACACACCCAGTTGAAATGGACGTGTTCCAGCTGTCAGCCTGTGGCAGCTGCAAAGGTCCATTTGACAGGTGGGGGAGGAGACCCTCGCTCATTGCAGGAGGCCACTCTGTCACTTGGGACAAAGTTTGGCCTCCACCACCCTCCTCCTGACAATCAAATTCACCAACTTGCACACTTACCCCAGGGTCCGGAGACATGTACCTACCTTGCGGACCCCCCTCAAATGTACATCTTCCGGATGGGGACCGCTGTAGCTGCAGTCATGACCTCCTCGGAGGGCGAACAACATCACCAGCCTCGCCATCCACGCCGTCCACCTCTGACACGTGGAGCTCCACAAAACAGTGCTGTGACACATCCACCTGTACAGCAGGAGGGAGGGCTACCGCAGAGAGAGATGCGTCGCAGAGGGCACTACCCTCGCCACAGTGTCCACAGACCGAGGCTCAGCTTCCTGGACCTCTCTGAGCAGCAGTGCACACGGAGGCTCAGAGTCACTCGACATGTAGTCGTGGACATCTGCAGCCTCTTTCATGCCGAGCTGCTCCCGGCTGGCCCGAGCACCATCTTCTTATCTGTCGCTGTCAAAGTCACCACTGCCCTCAACAACTTCTCCTCCGCATCCTTCCAGGGTGCCACCGGGGACATCGATAATGTCTCTCAGTCGTCTGCACAAAAGAGCCCTGCAAATACACCGACACCCACTCTGCAGTGACACAATGGGTGGCATCAGTTGTGGGTCTTCATTGTGATCCTCAGGAAAGGGCATTATTGCACAAACCAGACAAGATTCGCAAAGACGTGGCAGTAGTGGTGACAATATAATATGTCATGTGAGTTGGTCAGAAATTCAATAGAAGTAAAAACCATGACAAACCCTCAAACACCCTTGTGCATCCCCTTCATGCTCACGACACGTTTGCCTTACACTGCCTACTCCACATATGTGATGCATGCCCTGTGGCTGCAGCACAGGTAGTGGCAGGTTGAGTGAGGCTGACTGTGAAAGAGATGCACGAGAGGGTGAGTATGAGATAGAGCCATGAGATTGTATGAGGATTGGGTTGAGTGGTAGTGGCGGGATGAGTACTGGCGAGGTGAGTAAGTGCAGGTAAGATGAGGATGAGGTTTGAGTGGGTGTGAGGGGTGATGTGACAGAGTAGTGTTGGCAGTTCAGAATGAGATGTGGGGTGGGGGTGGTGATGTGGCAGACGGAGTGTAGGGGAATGAGTAAGTGTACTCACTTTGACTGACCTACTTAGGTCATTGGAGCGCCTCCTGCACTGTATGCAGGTGGGCGATATGTTGGTGGTGCAGGTGACCTCCTCTGCCACCTTGAGCCAAGCCTTCCTGGTGACAGAGGCAGGCCGCTTCCTCCCGCCCGCCGGGGGGAAGATCTCTGTCCTCCCCCTCCTCCTCACCCCATGTATTGATACCTGGAGTGAGGCATCATTAAACCTGGGACCAGCCTTCCCCCTGGGCTGCTCCATGATGTAATTTTTGCTATTTGTTGCAGCATCTGTCAGTGGAGGACTGCCCCTTTAAATAGAGCTCCTCCAGCTGACAGATCTTACTGCGCATGCGCAGCCCGCCCGACGCGCAGATCAGCAGTGGGGAACCCGGAAGACCAGGTAAGTGGATTCAATTGGGCTGCGATCGCACGGGTGGCAGACTGATTTCGCCAGGCGCGTGAAAGCCCCCCCGCCGCGAACCCGCAGCCCTGGTAACATCGAGCCCAAGAACTCTCAGCCAACGTTTACCTGAGAGAACTAAGACCAGTTGCAATACTTGAGGTTTTATTGAGAAGCGTCAATCACAGGTTTAAAAGGCCAAATCAATTTCAGCTAAATCTCGCCCCCATATCACTGGCGAGATTCAGAAGAACCGAGAAACCCATATAGGAGACTTTAAATTTGTTTCTGTTCATGAATCAATTAAAAAATACCTACTTGAACTACCTCAACAATCTTAACTGTCGCGCTAAGTACCCGCCCGCCGGCATTAATTGGGGACGCGACTCCGGGTTTTGGCTGCGCACGTTCATTCAAACGTACCCACGTAAGGGGTCGTGCTACAAAACCCAGGAATTTTCACTTTCCACCCACCCCCAACCAATCCGTTCTTGGGGGTTAAGATTTCCCCCTTACATCACCCCTGAATGGTCTGGCTCTAATTTTAAGGTTATGCCCCCTTGCTCTGGGCGCCCCCACCAGAGAAAATAGTTTCTCTCTATCTACCCTATCAAATCCTGTAATCATCTTAAACACTTCAATTAGATTACCTCTTAATCTTCTATATTAAGGGAATACAAGCCTAGTCTATGCAAACTGTCTTCATAATTTAACCCTTTTAGCCCCGGAATCATTCTGGTGAATCTACGCTACACCAACTCCAAGGCCAATATATCCTTCCTGAGATGCGGTGCCTAGAATTGAGCACAGTACTCCAGATGGGGTCTAACCAGAGCTCTCTACATCTGTAACATAACTTCCACCCCTTTGTATTCCAGCCTTCTTGAGATAAAAGGCCAACGTTCCATTAGCCTTTTTAATTATTTTTTGTTACCTTTCCACTAACTTTTAGTGATTTCTGTACTTGGACCCCTAAATCTCTCTGCTGCTCCACAGTTCCTAGCTTCTCACCATTTAGAAAATACTCTGATCTATCTTTCTTACGTCCAAAGTGGATGACCTCACACTTTCCCATACTGAACTCCATCTGCTATGGTTTTGCCCACTCACTTAATCTATCAATGTCCCTTTACAACTTTCTGTTCCCATCTACACTATTTACTGTGCCACTTAACTTAATGTCATCAGAAAACGTAGAAATGGAATTCTTGGACTGTCAAAAATCATGAGCAATGTGCTCCCAAATTTCTGATGTACGATGAGACTCCCTGCTAGCAGCAAAGGCTCGTAAAATTCATCAAAATGAATATCCCACCCTTTGTCATAACAATTGAGCATGCTCTATTGTGCAGAGGAGAATTTGATCCGAGTGAGTGAATTTGTTTTTATATATTTATAAAATATTCACTTAATCTTAAGGCATATCTTCGTACATTGGTGCAATGCAGCACTTCATTTATTGTCACATTTTCTAAAGTTAACAAGCCAGGCCAACCTCCTAAGCGACACTCCCTCTGGACAAATTTGTCTCTCTCTCATATACACTAGTGCCATAAGTCTGCCTCGACATTCCACTCACTGCACGCCACAAAAACTGTCCAGAGGGAGTGTCTCTCAGAAGGTTCACTAATGGACTAGCTAATCCAGTATCAGCTTTTTCTGTCTCTCTCCCTTGTTCACACGCACAGCATAAGTTGTAATCCTTTCTCCTCTCATTTATTTACCTCATTTAATTTCATTGTTTCTGTCTCCTTCATCTATTTTTTGATCAATCCTTTCACCCACTACACTACGTTGCGTTCTGTGGCCTTTTCAAATGTGTTTGTTTTTTAAAAGTTTGTTTCTCTTCCTTTTCATTTTCCTTTTTTACCGCAAGCAATGTCCGAACATTTTTTTCACCTTTTGCTTCCTTTAACTCTGGAGGCACTGAGCGAAGAGGGATTCAAAACAGGAATGACCAAGAGCAGGAGTTACCTTTAAAGTACAAGCAAAATCAAGTAACAGGAAGAATGGCAAGTGAAAATCACCAGAAGAGATGATAGAGCTTCTGGACAGAACTCACTCTGGAGGGAAAAGAAAGCAGGGAGTATTGCAGCAATTAGAAGTAGCAGAGGAAAGCAATCAGACTTATGGCACTAGTATCAAGTAGAGCTAACAGGAGAGAATATTAACGAACAAAAGCATTGTGGAGCGATGTTAGATATTTACAACAACAACTTTCATTTATATAGCACCTTTAACGTATTAAAACGTCTCAATGCACTTCACAGGAGCGTTATCAAGCAAAATTTGACACCGAGTCACATAAGGAGATTTGTCAAAGAGGTAGGTTTTAAGGAGCGTCTTAAAGGAGGAGAGAGAGGTAGAGAGGTGGAGAGATTTAGGGAGGGAATTCCAGAGCTTAGGGCCTAGTCAGCTGAAGGCTGAATAAAGGAGTAATGTAGAATGATAAAGGCCCATTCACTTACACACTAGAATTTTTACTCATTATCGTTTGATAGGGGCAGCAAACATACACCGATGACTGATGTATGTACTCTCTTTGGTTTTCTCTCTCTCTCTCACACACATGGGTCTTGGAGCCAGCAGAAAAAATAAACAGCTGATTTTCCTTTTTGCTTTGTGTGGACAATGTTCAATTCTTAACCACAGTAAGTAGGAAAAGGGGGTGGAGACCAGTTGTGTCAGGTTTACATCCTCATAAGGCTGCCCCGAGACTGGGCCCAGACCTGGAGTAGACGCAAGTCCAGTGTAACCATACTGATGAGGGTAGGAGAGATCTTCCCAGCCCTCCCATCTCAATTTCCTTTCAGTGCATCCATGGGGTGCTCAAATGGAAGGGTACCCCAAAAAAGATCGCCCCGGAGCCCTCCACAGATTGGAGGGGCTGCAACTTTTCTCGGAGTCACAAGGAGCCACAAGGTAGGATTAGGTTTGCCCTCTCCCAGCGTGATCTGAAAACCCAATCGCCTGAATTCTAGCAGCAGCCAGAAGGCTAGGAGCAAAGCCTACAGCTGCAGTCTCTTTTCTGCTCCCCAATCCCAGCACCAGGAAACTTGGACAGACACCTCCCCTCACCGATGCAGAGCACCTATAGTGCACTACACCTGTCAGGTGCCCAGTGGGTGGCCCCCTGAGAGGAAAATCAGTCCCAACGTGATTTGCAAACATTACAAGGCTGGAACATATTTGAAATTCAATTCTTATTCCATTTGGGAATGCAATCACTTACTTGGTCTGTGGTAACCTTTTTCTCTCTTGCTTGTTGGAATCCAATAGTAAAGGCTACGAGACGTTCCCTAATGGCTCAGTGAGTTTTTCCAATGAAAAGCAGAATAATTGTTGCCGTGAGATTTGATTGTTTGAGTCCACGACCACGAGGCGGGATAGGTTGTGATGGAGACCACATCATCTTGGATGGACAATTAGTTACCACTAACCGTCCTGTACTCAATCAAGTGGCATTGCTGGCTGAACCCACAGCAGCATTGGCATCAGAGCTTTCTGTCTACAGTCCTTGCCCCTTCCAGTTGAAATATGCCAAGTAAAGGAAAGAAAAAAGATTAGCATTTATATAGTGCCTTTCACAACCTCAGGACGTCCCAAAGTCCTTTACAACCGATGAAATACCTTTGAAGTGTAGTCACTGTTGTAATGCAAGAAACGCAGCAGCCAATTTTCACACAGCAAGGTCCCACAAACAGCAATGAAATAAATGAGCAGATAATCTGTTTCAGTGATAACGGTTGAGGGATAAATATTGGCCCAGGACACAGGGGAGGATTCCTCTGCTCTTCTTCGAAATAATGCCATGGGATCTTTTCCTTCCCATGAGAGGGCAGATGGGACCTCAGTTTAACGTCTCATCTGAAAAACGGCACCTCCAACAGTGCAGCACTCCCTCAGTACTGCACTGGAATGTCAATTTAGATTTTATGCTCAAGTCTCTGTAGTGGGACTTGAACCCACAATCTTCTGACTCAGAGGTAAGATTGCTATCACTGAGCCATGGCCGACAGAAAGGCAAGATCTTACGGTGGAGAAAACGAAAATGGAAAACAAATTTGCTTTAAAAAATATATTTTGGCTTAAAAAATCAACCAAATGTTTTCTACAGCAGTGACCTTAAGTAACTTAGCTAAACACACAACTCATGAGGAGCACTGCATGCATGGTCAGTTTTAATTTGGGAAACCGAATTGATATCTTTGTTGCATGAACGAATAAAAAAGCTGTGTTTTGAGCAACCAGACAAAGCTAAATTGACAGGACAAGATGAAAATTAGGTTTCATTTAAAATGAAGCTTATGGATTATTTGGTGAAATAGACTTGAGCGCATAACCAAGGAAGAAATTCGTCCTTCAAGTGATTTGGACCAGCTCCCCTCCGCTCAAAGACATTTCTGCGATTTCCCACCAGAAATGACATTGAGTGTACAAGGTATGGTTGGGGATATTGAAAAAATAACTCTTTTACCAGTACAGAGCCATTTTCCTCATTTCGACCTGTGTTTCAAAGCAAATCCAGTTCTCCTTATCTGAAATGTGTGGGATTCAAAGAGAGTCTTGCAAGTTGCCACAAGTGTGTACTTTTGAAAAAATGACAACCACTCCTCACAGACCATCTGTAATTTCACAAGTGAAGCGCTTACAGGCATCCTAGGGACCTTGATAGATAATTTACAACACTGCTGTGTATCTATAAATGTCCTACTTATCATCAAGATGTTTGTCTGTTAATGTCCCACGGGCACTCCTTCTGTACCCACTTAGCACATTGAAAGTAAACTTTTCACAAATTAGACTTCACGTTCAATTCATTTACACCAGAAAAATGTAGCCTTTCATACAGCTGAGAATTGATCTCAGGAGGCTTCTCCGAAAGGCCTCGCTATTACAAGGTACTTATTTCTGTTCATAGTTTGTTGTATTGAACTCAGAAGATTTTGAGAATTTTCATTCAGCCGTATTTTCATCTGACTACCTGAACATAATTCGAGAGCACGCCATACATTTGGACTGAAACGCCACTGAACCTAATCCTGTCAACCCATATTTGCCCATTTCCAGCTGCGAGCTGGAGAAGTGGGGGTGACGGCTGATTTTCCCTGATCCAGGTCCTGGGGGATGCTGAGGTCGACTGTAACACGCAGACCACATGATAAAGAATATTTGAAAGGGTTATTTGAAACGAGTTGTTATGATCTGGAATGCACTGCCTGAAAGGGTGGTGGAAGCAGACTCAATAGTAACTTTCAAAAGGGAATTGGGCGAATAGTTGAAAAGGAGAAATTAGCAGGGCTATGGAGAAAGAACGGAGGAGTGGGACTAATTGGACAGCTCTTTCAAAGAGCTGGCACAGGCACGATGGGTCGAATGACCTCCTTCTGTGCTGTATGATTCTATGATTCTATGAAATATTAATAGCAATGAATGCATTCACACAAAGTTTATTTTCCTGTTATTTTAACAAAGGGCTTAAGCGGTTTAATTTTCCAATATATCATACAGCCACATCTCAACGCGAGTGAACTAACTCACTGAAAAGCACTCACTTTAAGATACCCTTTGACCGTTCACATGGTCTGTATTAAAATGAAACACTGAGCTGCTGCGCTGATAGCCAATTAATAACATGCGATTTTCAAATGATTGCTGGGCCATGAAAAAGGCCAGGCAGGAGAAACACAGGCTCCAGAGGGATAAACGAAAATAAGGCAAAACCCAGCTGGTTCCAACGACTGAACTTCTTCACTGGTGCAGCAAATTATTAAAACTTCTGTTCGCATACTGGTTTTTTTCCCCTGGTGAATTTTCATTCTTGTGCTAAACCATAAAGGACCACGCTGTCTGCAGGGACTAGAATGGTGACGACCAGGAGAACATTTACCCACAGAACTGGGTGTGACAGAGGGATTTACACCGATGTTCACCCACAGAACTGGGTGTGACAGAGGGATTTACACCAATGTTCACCCACAGAACTGGGTGTGACAGAGGGATTTACACTGATATTCACCCACAGAACTGGGTGTGACAGAGGGATTTACACCGATGTTCACCCACAGAACTGAGTGTGACAGAGGGATTTACACCGATGTTCACCCACAGAACTGGGTGTGACAGGAGGATTTATACCGATGTTCACCCACAGAACTGAGTGTGACAGAGGGATTTACACTGATGTTCACCCACAGAACTGGGTGTGACAGAGGGATTTACACCGATGTTCACCCACAGAACTGGGTGTGACAGAGGGATTTACACTGATATTCACCCACAGAACTGGGTGTGACAGAGGGATTTACACCGATGTTCACCCACAGAACTGGGTGTGACAGAGGGATTTACACCGATGTTCACCCACAGAACTGGGTGTGTCAGGAGGATTTACACCGATGTTCACCCACAGAACTGGGTGTGACAGGAGGATTTACACTGATATTCACCCACAGAACTGGGTGTGACAGAGGGATTTACACCGATGTTCACCCACAGAACTGAGTGTGACAGAGGGATTTACACTGATGTTCACCCACAGAACTGGGTGTGACAGAGGGATTTACACCGATGTTCACCCACAGAACTGAGTGTGACAGAGGGATTTACACTGATATTCACCCACAGAACTGGGTGTGACAGAGGGATTTACACCGATGTTCACCCACAGAACTGAGTGTGACAGAGGGATTTACACTGATATTCACCCACAGAACTGGGTGTGACAGAGGGATTTACACCGATGTTCACCCACAGAACTGAGTGTGACAGAGGGATTTACACCGATGTTCACCCACAGAACTGAGTGTGACAGAGGGATTTAAACTGATATTCACCCACAGAACTGGGTGTGACAGAGGGATTTACACCGATATTCACCCACAGCACTGGGTGTGACAGGGGGATTTACACCAATGTTCACCCACAGCACTGGGTGTGACAGAGGGATTTACACCGATATTCTCTGACAGCACTGGGTGTGACAGGGCGATTTACACCGATATTCACCCACAGAACTGAGTGTGACAGGAGGATTTACACTGATATTCACTCACAGAACTGGGTGTGACAGGAGGATTTACACCGATATTCACCCACAGAACTGAGTGTGACAGGAGGATTTACACCGATGTTCACCCACAGAACTGGGTGTGACAGAGGGATTTACACCGATATTCACTCACAGATCTGGGTGTGACAGGAGGATTTACACCGATGTTCACCCACAGAACTGAGTGTGACAGAGGGATTTACACCGATATTCACCCACAGCACTGGGTGTGACAGGAGGATTTACACCGATGTTCACCCACAGAACTGAGTGTGACAGAGGGATTTACACCGATATTCACCCACAGCACTGGGTGTGACAGGAGGATTTACACCAATGTTCACCCACAGAACTGGGTGTGACAGGAGGATTTACACCGATGTTCACCCACAGAACTGGGTGTGACAGAGGGATTTACACCGATGTTCACCAACAGAACTGGGTGTGACAGGAGGATTTACACCGATGTTCACCCACAGAACTGGGTGTGACAGAGGGATTTACACCCATATTCACTCACAGAACTGGGTGTGACAGGAGGATTTACACCGATGTTCACCCACAGAACTGGGTGTGACAGAGGGATTTATACCCATATTCACTCACAGAACTGGGTGTGACAGAGGGATTTACACCAATATTCACTGACAGCACTGGGTGTGACAGAGGGATTTACACCGATATTCACCCACAGCACTGGCGGTGACCGGGGCGGGGAGGGGGGGATTCACAGACGTTGCAAAACAAGATGTCGGGGATTAGTCAGTTGTCTACTGAATCTTTTCTTCATTGTCAGGACAGTTTTTATACATTTTTCCTCTACACCCCACCTCAGTTCTTTTCCCTGGGGAGGATAAAAAATTTAAATCTAAGGGTCAGTGAATGAAACATCTTCGAGGGTCACATCTGGGTGAAACAGCTGTCCACAATCCCCTCCCCATCCTGTTGTTAGTTTGTGTTTTAAAAAGAGTCCTTACTTGCAGGGGTCCCGTCTTAATAGAAGCAGGGAGTTGTTTTCATCCTCATGCAAGTTTGATCTGGGGAACCGGTGGGGGTGAGGGGGTGGTGCAGGAGTGCTTGACCCCGGAAGGGGCGGGGTCCCGTTGACCTCAGAAGCTCAGAAGGGCAGGAAGGGAACCATTGACCCCGGAAGGGGGGGGGGACCCGTTGACCTCAGAAGGGTGGGGGGGAAACCGTTGACCCTGGAAGGGGGAGGGGCCCCGTTGACCTCAGAAGGGTGGGGGTGGGAATTGTTGACCCCGGAAGGGGCGGGGGACCCATTGATCTCTGAAGGGTGGGGGGGGAACTGTTGACCCCAGAAGGGGCGGGGGACCCGTTGACCTCAGAAGGGTGGGGGGGAAACCGTTGACCCCAGAAGGGGGAGGGGCCCCGTTGACCTCAGAAAGGTGGGGGTGGGAATTGTTGACCCTAGAAGGGGCGGGGGACCCGTTGACCTCAGAAGGGTGGGGGCAGGGGAACCGTTGACCCCAGAAGGGGCGGGGGACCTGTTGACCTCAGAAGGGTGGGGGGGGAACTGTTGACCCCAGAAGGGGCGGGGGACCCGTTGACCTCAGAAGGGTGGGGGGAACTGTTGACCCCGGAAGGGATGGGGGACCCGTTGACCTCAGAAGTGTGGGGGGAACTGTTGACCCCGGAAGGGACGGGGGACCCATTGACCTCAGAAGGGTGGGGGGGAACCGTTGTCCCCAGAAGGGGCGGGGGACCCATTGACCTCAGAAGGGTGGGGGGAACTATTGACCCCGGAAGGGGCGGGGGACCTGTTGACCTCAGAAGGGTGGGGGGGAACTATTGACCCCGGAAGGGGCGGGGGACCTGTTGACCTCAGAAGGGTGGGGGGGAACTATTGACCCCAGAAGGGACGGGGGACCTGTTGACCTCAGAAGGGTGGGGGGGAACTGTTGACCTCAGAAGGGGTGGACCATTGACCCCATCAGATATCAGCAGCATCTCTCAGCCTCATTGTTCGTGCTGGATTGCCTCCTCTTGCTGCTGCTGAATTTCGAGGAGTAAACTGTGCGATCCCACCCTCCAATATTGAGCCGTGCTCAAACAGATTGCAGGTTGGAGAGCTCAGGCCACACGGCTGGGAGTGCCGGCAATCCAAATTTACCTACTGGCGTAAACTTTAAGGGGAGAAGGATGTTAAAATGAAGACCTGGGTTAGCACAGTTTTGCTCATACCTCAGGGGAAGCATTCCATTCATTAAGGAGAGAGCTTGCCGCTCAGTGCAACAGGTGAACATATAGCATTTAGTCTCAGAGACCATTTATTGAGCCATTAAACTTCACTCTCAAGAGTTTACGACTTCATTCTAATCTCTTGGTTGTACAGTTACTTCCCAACTGCCATCTGCCCATGTACGGCTGTGCACTGAAAAAGCCACTGGCAACTGCTCCAGGTTTCCGAGACCATTTTGTCCATACTCGATGCGTTATCTACAAACACCAAGTTAGAAAAGGAGAAAAAGCTTCAGGGAAAATAAAGCCGACGAGAGCTCAAAACACTGATAACTCAAGGCAGGCCCTCACCAGTTAAACCATTGGTGAATGCATTTCTTCATTTGGACTGGAAAAATAATATAAGGACGTGAAAGGCTGAAGGGAAATCCAATTATTGAAGACACAAAACTAGTGGTACATTTGCAGGGGCATACTGCCCTTGAAAACTGTGAAGGCTCAATATTAAAAATGGTACATTTTCATTCATTTTATAGGCTTTTATACTTCACAGTTTTTAATCTTTAGATTAAAGAAAAGGAAAAGCAAAGTGACATGTGGATTTTCAACAGACTAACACTATCCTGACATGACCCCAGTCATTCTCCCATATCTGTGTCCCCATGTCACCAAGGTACTCTACCCCCTTCCAGACCCAATTCAGAGACTATGCTCCCCATCCAACTCCCCACCTTTTCACAGCGAGTGGGGGTACATTTTCTTCTTCATCGTCGGGTGCAAGAACTTCGAGCAGCTGAGGAGCTTATCGTAAAATCGGGCACAACCTGCTCACAATTTTTTATTCTTTAAAACGAATGAACAGAATATCAGAATTAGCTCATGGGCAATTTCACAATAAGGGCTTCCACACCCTGATGCTACAAAGAAAAACCTACCCCAGTCTCCTCTCCTCCAAACCTCCCACTTACAGGCACTCTACTCCCTCATCAACCCATTTAAGCTGGTACTCTGCATCCACTGCCCTCCCCACCTTCAAGGGCATACCCTTCCCTCTCTCCCTCAGTTCTCTGACTTGAGAGGTAGGACTTGTCCCTGTATAAATTACTGGATACAGGTTGGAGCAGGATTGGATTGTGTTGATTTGTGTCACAAGAATGCCAGTGGTTGGCACATATGAGTATTATATGTGATCTTTAATACACCGTACGACTCACCCCAATCCATATCTACGTGCACTTCAAGAACATTTCAATCTACCTTCATCAGTAGTTTGAAACTCTTAATTAGATCAAAAACTCCCAAAGAAATTAACCTATGTGTAAATGGGAAAAACATAGAAATCATGTCAAATATCTAGTGAGCAAAGAAATTCATTTATGTCATATTTCATATTTTTTTTAAGAAATGCAGATTTTCATTTAGAGCCTTTGCTGAATCCTGCAGAATATAGTACAGTTTGTTCCATCTTTTAATGCAATCAGGAGGAAACATTTATCAACGAAATAATTCGTAACAGCACACATGATTTGAGAATTAAAGACTGTGCAAAAATGGTACAGGTCACTTACTCCCATCAAACGAACACAGTATTTTGGAGTGACAGATTCCCAGATGCTCTTTGTCATGCTGAAGAGGATTGTTTGAGGCACACATACCTTCTGTATATTTCGGCGCACAAGGGGAATCCTGAGGAGACGGAAAGAGGCCAGGGAATCTCATGCATGTCAACAGCTCTTACGATGGTTCTTTGGATTGTCGCAGCACATACATCAGACGCTTTAGAGCTCATGGAGTTATTAGAAAAGACAAGGCTGCATTTTGCTCTCCTGAGGAATATGTAGGGCAGATTGGGGTTTTTCACAAGATTATAGAACATCGCAAGACCCAGAGAAGCTCGAATTGCATCACTTTCATTGATTTCCATTTGATCTAGATCCTCGCTCGGCCCTCACAAAAAAAACTGGAAGCTTTTGGAGTTTAGGTTAAAGTTGGATTTTACCCAGTGACATGCACCACCTCCAGGATGAGTGTACGAGTAGATGGGAGGCTCACTGAACCTCTCTCTCGAAAGAGGAATGAAGCATGGTTATCTATGGTCACCAATCCTATTTAGGAACATAGAAAGAGGAGTGGGCCATTCAGCCCCACGAGCCTATTCCGGCATTCAGTTACATCATGGCTGATCTGTACCTCAACTCCATTCACCCGCCTTTGATATCCTCACCCAATAAAAATCTATTGATCTCAGTCTTGAAAATTTTAATGTCCAGGCGCTTCTGAAAGAATTTCGTTTTGCAGATGGTCCAGAAAGTCTACGGAGTCTCAATCCCAGCAGGTAGACCAGGATCACATCCATTGTGAAACTCTGCCACAGACCATGCCAGAGCTCGTAGAGTCATAGGGAGGGGCCTTCACGAGTACACCTTCAACAGTTTGGAGGCCCAAAGTCAGAAGTCCATTGACGACCCTAGAAACATCAGAAGCTGGCTGGCCTGCGGGAAGAGATGTCAAGTTCCCTTCCTGAAGGAGACCTGGCTAAATCTGTGGCTCCCTTACCAAAGGGGCTGCTTTAGCGAGTTAAAAAAAAAGTGAAACCCCCCCCCCTATCATCTTCAAAGGTCCAAACACTGATCCAGACCTGGACCTCAAAAGTGGGCTCCACTTGCACTGGTTTCAACCTGGTACACCTGGCGAGACTAGGTATGGCAGTGCCAATGCTACACTGTGTCCCGACTGAGGGCTGGGGGCACAGGAGCACCTGACCTACGGGGACAAAGCTCCCTGACCCCACCATTCCTTACGTCGATAGCCTTGTAGAGGCTCCATCCTCATAAGGTCAACCTGGAGTCTCTGCCTTAAGGCTGGGACCCATTAGCTTGCAAAGGGCAGAGGGAGGTTAGTGAAGGAGTTTCAGACACAAGGGCCAAGATGGCTGAAGCCTCTGCCAACGAGTAGCTGCTGCTGAATTCGTCACCTCCAACAGGTTACTTTGTGCGTTCATGTCGAGGTCAAGGAGATGACCAGAAATGCACTCACAGTTTATGCTGAGTGCCCATCATGACACTTGAGGAGTTCTGGTAGCCGTTATCTCCAAGCTGGTGCTCAAATCCACGTTTGTCACTTGACTAGTGACAATCCTCCTCGGGTGGGATGCAAGCTTGGTCTCTCTAGCGTTGAGATGGTTCCAAGGCAACTGATGGAAGATTGGAATTGAGTCGACCCTTCAGGCAGATTTGCAGGACTCCAGAGCGCCGTGATTGACCAACTCACTAATAGAATCTAGAGGAGTAGACCTGTCACCAGGGGCTGGATTCCTCCCATTCGGCTCCTGTTAACCTATAAGCTAATGACCCACCAGGTTGGGTAATCTGGCTGGAAAAGCAATGACAACAGGAGGTATTCTGAATTGCTTTTTTAAAATCATAGTATCACAGCTCAGAAGGAGGCCATTTGGCCCATCATGTCTGTGCCGGCTCTTTGAAAGAGCTATCCAATTAGTCCCACTCCCCTGCTCTTTCCCCACAGCCCTGTCATTTTATTCCCTTCAAGTAGGAAGTTAGATTATGAAAGGGAAGTTAGATTATGAAAAGAAATTAGCAAAAAATATAAAAACAGATAGCAAGAGTTTCTATAGTTATATAAAAAGAAAAAGGGTGGCGAAGGCAAACGTAGGTCCCTTAGAGGATGAGACCGGGAAATTAATGGTGGGAAACATGGAGATGGCAAAAATGCTGAACAAATATTTTGTTTCAGTCTTTACAGTAGAGGACACTAAGAATATCCCAACACTGGACAAACAGGGGACTCTACGGGGGGAGGAGCTAAATACGATTAAAATCACTCAGGAGATGGTACTCAGTAAAATAATGGGACTCAAGGCGGATAAATCCCCTGGACCTGATGGTTTCCATCCTAGGGTCTTGAGGGAAGTGGCAGTAGGGATTGTGGATGCTTTGGTGATAGTTTTCCAAAATTCCCTGGACTCAGGAGAGGTCCCGGCAGATTGGAAAACTGCTAATGTAACACCGTTATTTAAAAAGGGTAGTAGGCAGAAGGCTGGAAATTATAGGCCAGTTAGCTTAACATCTGTGGTGGGTAAAATTTTGGAGTCTATTATTAAGGAGACAGTAACGGAACATTTAGATAAGCATAATTTAATAGGACAAAGTCAGCATGGCTTTATGAAGGGGAAGTCATGTCTGACAAATTTGCTTGAGTTCTTTGAGGATATAATGTATAGGGTGGATAAAGGGGAACCAGTGGACGTAGTGTATTTAGACTTCCAGAAGGCATTCGACAAGGTGCCACATAAAAGATTATTACTTAAGATAAAAAATCACGGGATTGGGGGTAATATTCTGGCATGGGTGGAGGATTGGTTATCGAACAGGAAGCAGAGAGTTGGGATAAATGGTTCATTTTTGGACTGGCAACCAGTAACCAGTGGTGTTCCACAAGGGTCGGTGCTGGGTCCCCAACTCTTTACAATCTATATTAACGATTTGGAGGAGGGGACCGAGTGCAACATATCAAAATTTGCAGATGATACAAAGATGGGAGGGAAAGTAGAGAGTGAGCAGGACATAAAAAACCTGCAAGGGGATATAGACAGGCTGGGTGAGTGGGCGGAGATTTGGCAGATGCAATATAATATTGGAAAATGTGAGGTTATGCACTTTGGCAGGAAAAATCAGAGAGCAAGTTATTTTCTTAATGGCGAGAGACTGGAAAGTACTGCAGTACAAAGGGATCTGGGGGTCCTAGTGCAAGAAAATCAAAAAGTTGGTATGCAGGTGCAGCAGGTGATCAAGAAAGCCAACGGAATGTTGGCTTTTATTGCTAGGGGGATAGAATATAAAAACAGGGAGGTATTGCTGCAGTTATATAAGGTATTGGTGAGACCGCACCTGGAATACTGCATACAGTTTTGGTCTCCATACTTAAGAAAAGACATACTTGCTCTCGAGGCAGTACAAAGAAGGTTCACTCGGTTAATCCCGGGGATCAGGGGGCGGACATATGAGGAGAGGTTGAGTAGATTGGGACTCTACTCATTGGAGTTCAGAAGAATGAGAGGCGATCTTATTGAAACATATAAGATTGTGAAGGGGCTTGATCGGGTGGATGCAGTAAGGATGTTCCCAAAGATGGGTGAAACTAGAACTAGGGGGCATAATCTTAGAATAAGGGGCTGCTCTTTCAAAACTGAGATGAGGAGAAACTTCTTCACTCAGAGGGTGGTAGGTCTGTGGAATTTGCTGCCCCAGGAAGCTGTGGAAGCTACATCATTAGATAAATTTAAAACAGAAATAGACAGTTTTCTAGAAGTAAAGGGAATTAGGGGTTATGGGGAGCGGGCAGGAAATTGGACATGAAGCTGAGTTCGGATCGGTCAATGCCCTGTGGGTGGCGGAGAGGGCCCAGGGGCTGTGTGGCCAGGTCCTGCTCCTACTTCTTGTGTCCTTTAGATTTGTGGTTGAGATCAGATCAGCCATGATCTTATTGAATGGCGGAGCAGGCTCGAGGGGCCGATTGGCCTACTCCTGCTCCAATTTCTTATGTTCTTATGTTCTTAAGTATTTATCCAATTCCCTTTTGAAAGTTACTATTGAATCTGCTTCCACCACCCTTTCAGGCAGTACATTGTAGATCATTAAAACTCGCTGCATAAAAAATGTTTCCTCGTGTCGCCTCTGCTTCTTTTGCCAATCACCTTAAATCTGTGTCCTCTGGTTACCAACCCTTCTGCCACTAGAAACAGTTTCTCCTTATTTACTCTATCAAAACAGTTCAGGATTTTGAACACCTCTATCAAATCTCCCTTTAATCTTCTCTGTTCTAAGGAGAACAACCCCAGCTTCTCCAGTCTCTCCACATAACTGAAGTCCCTCATCTCTGGTACCATTCTAGTAAACCTCCCCTGCACCGTCTCTAAGGTCTTGACACCTTCCTAAAGTGTGGTGCCCAGAATTGAACACAATACTCCAGCTGTGGCCTAACCAGTGCTTTATAAAGGTTTAGCATAACTTCCTTGCTTTTGTACTCTATGCCTCTATTAATAAAGGCCAGGATCCCATATGCTTTTTTCAAATCATCCTGCCATCTTCAAAGATCTGTGTACATACACTCCCAAGTCTCTCTGTTCCTGCACTCACTTTAAAATTGTACCATTTAGTTTATATTGCCTCTTCTCCTTCCTACCAAAATGTATCACTTCACACTTCTCTGTGTTAAAATGCATCTGCCATGTGTCTGCCCATTTCACCAGACTGCCTATGTCGTCCTGAAGCCTGTTACTATCCTCCACATTGTTTACTACTTTTCTGAGTTTCATATCATCTGCAAACTTTGAAATTATGCCTCCTATATCCAAGTCCAGGTTATTAATATATATCAAAAAGAACAGTGGTCCTAATACTGACCCCTGGGGACCACCACTGTATACTTTCCTCCAGTCTGAAAAACAACCACTCACCACTACTCTCTGCTTTCTGTCTCTTAGCCAAATTTGTATCCATGTTGCCACTGTCCCTTTAATCACATGGGCTTTAATTTTGCTAACATGTGGTACTTTATCAAATGTCTTTTGAAAGTCCATGTACACAACATCAACTGTATTACCCTCATTAACCCTCTCCGTTACTTCATCGAAGAACTCAATCAAGTTGGTCAAACACAATTTTCCTTTAACAAATCCGTGCCGATTTTCATTTATTTGCCCATACTTTTGCAAGTGCCGATTAAATGCAAGATTATTTTAAGATTTTTAGAGAATGAATTGAAAAGGTTCTGTTTTGTCCAGCATTTTACAACATGTCAATGGTGAGAAAATTAATTTACAGCTTTACCCTTGTGATTTCCCACAAGGTGAGTTTCAGATTTCAACCTGACCATCAGCAGTAGGAATAGTTTAGAGGCACTTTAATAATGCCCAGCAGAAAATAAGTATTTCAGACACTGGACCCTAGAAAATGTGTGTGTATTCTAAAAACAGCACTCCAAGGGTTAAGAAAGGGGGTAATCAATTTCATTCTTTACCATATGTTAAGGAATGATGCCATCGCTGATTATTAGATGCATGGTGATCTATTTAACTTTGCTGCTGAAAGCAGAAAAGAATTTTATGGCATTAGTTTAACCTGCTGCTCTTCTCTTATCGATCAAATTAACTATAGTTCATCTTATTCTGCACAGTTTTCTCCCTTTTCCTTTTGTCCCCTGTCATTGTAATCTTGCTGGGCTATAGTCCCATGAGCACCAGGTCCCATCTTGTACCTCACCCAAGTGGCCATTATATGGGCATGAGCCTCAACAGTGAATGTCAAAGGCTATTCAAATGAAGAGCCACGACACCCAAGCCCAATCATCCGACCCCCGTCCAACTTCTACACACTTGCACTTGTAGCAGGGGGGTCACTGGCTAAAGAACTAGAGTGGGAGCACTGAAAGGGATCCCCCTCACTAACTTAGGGGTTCCGGGGTCAATCGAACATCCCAGCTGACACCCACTTGACATCAGCCAACTCAGCACAGACCAGGGATCAAACCTGGAACATTGCTGGACCGTGTCGATCAAGAACTCGCTGCATAGATTCAGTGAACGATTGGAGGAGCCTCTCATTTCCCGCTGGTTAACGTTCAGGTGCTGAATTGTGATTAACGGTGCTGTGTGCTGATCGAGTGTGTTCATTTACCATTGGCAGTGAACGATGCTGCTATTTATTGGAATATTGCACATTCTCTCATGGGCAGTAATTGAAAGCATTGAATGACCAACAACTGTGTAAAAGACCATAATGTCCAGCAAGCAGAACATCAACCCCAAGGTGCTCCTGGACAACCAGGCTACAAGTGACGGAATCAAGTCAAAAAATCTGAACAGTACAAATGAGAAATAGAACAAGGCCCAAGTGGGGAGGTCACAATTACACACATTTACATTTTTAATACAGAAATATAGAGCAGAATGGAAAGATTAGGAGAGGGGATTACAGCCAGTAAAGTAGTGGCAGCTCTCAACCCGTTAGCTCAAGGCAGATTTTAATTTCTGTCGGGGGGGGGGGGGGGTCAGGGTTCTTTGGCAGGGTACGACGTCCATTCATCCCATGCTTTCACCCATGACCCCTGTCAACTTCCACCCCACCCCCCCATCCCATGCTTGCCCCCCCTGACTCGAGTCAACTCCCTCCCTCAACCCCATGCTTGCCCTGCTGACCACAGTCAACTCCCTGAGTTCAGGGTAACTTGAATAATGTAGCTGGTGTCTGCCATCACTGCACTGTGCCATCCGCCTCAGTGATACGTGTCTCCAGCAACAGAAGTAATCAAATTTATAATTTTTTTTGTTTATTTTAAAATCTGCCACTTTGCCGAGTGCGATCGATTGGACTGGGCGAGCTGGCCCAGTAACATTGACATGCCCCTCTTCAACCCATAGTGACTCTGGACAACAGGAATGCACTGTCATCACAACAACAACAACAACAACAACCACCACCACCACCACCACTTACATTTATATAGCACTTTTAACGTAGTAAAACATCCAAAGGCACTTCACAGGAGTGTTATCAAACAAAATTTGACACCGAGACATATAAGAAGATATTAGGACAGCTGACCAAAAGTCTGGTCAAAGAGGTAGGTTTTAAAGAGGGTCTTAAAGAAGGAGAGAGAGAGAGGTCTAGCGAGGGAATTCCAGAGCTTAGGGCCAAGGCAGCTGAAGGCACGGCTGGCAATGGTGGAGCGATCAAAATTGGGGACGCGCAAGAAGCCAGAGTTGGAGGAGCGCAGAGATCTAGTGGCCCCGCACTGTTCAGAGACAAGAGGAGGCTCCATGAACATCCCCATCCTCAATGATGGCAGAGCCCAGCATGTGAGTGAAAAAGACAAAGCTGAAGTGTTTGCAACCATCTTCAGCCAGAAGTGCGGAATGGATGATCTTTCTCGGCCTCCTCCTGATATCCCCACGGATTCCTGTCTTCAGCCAATCGAACTCACTCCATGTGATAGCAAGAAACGGCTGAGTGCACTGGATACAGCAAAGGCTATGGGCCCCGACAACATCCCGGCTGTAGAGCTGAAGACTTGTGCTCCAGAACTAGCCGCGCCTCTAGCCAAACTGTTCCAGTACAGCTACAACACTGGCATCTACCCGACAATGTGGAAAATTGCCCAGGTATGTCCTGTTCACAAAAAGCAGGACAAATCCAATCCGGCCAATTATCATCCCATCAGCCTACTCTCAATCATCAGCAAATTGATGGAAGGTGTCGTCGACAGTGCTATCAAGTGGCACTTGCTCACCAATAACCTGATCACTGATGCTCAGTTTGGGTTCCGTCAGGACCACTCAGCTCCAGACCTCATTACAGCCTTGGACTAAAATTAGACAAAAAGAGCTGAATTCTAGAGGTGAGGCGAGAGTGACTGCCTTTGACATCAAGGCAGCATTTGACCAAGTGTGGCACCAAGGAGCCCTAGTTAAATTGAAGTCATTGGGAATCAGGGGGAAAACTCTCCAGTGGCTGGAGTCATAACTAGCACAAAGGAAGATGATAGTGGTTGTTCGAGGCAAATCATCTCAGCCCCAGGACATTGCTACAGGAGTTCCTCAGGGCAGTGCCCTCGGCCCAACCATTTACAGCTGCTTCATCAATGACTGTCCCTCCATCGTAAAGTCAGAAGTGGGGGTGTTTGCTGATGATTGCACAATGTTCAGTTCCATTTGCAATTCCTCAGATAATGAAGCAGTCCGAGCCCGCATGCAGCAAGACCTGGACAATATCCAGGCTTGGGCTGATAAATAGCAAATAACATTCACACCAGACGAGTGCCAGGCAATGACCATCTCCTACAAGAGAGAGTCCAACCACCGCCCCTTCACATTCAACGACATTACCATCGCCGAATCCCCCACCATCAACATCCTGGGAGTCACCATTGACCAGAAACTTAACTGGACCAGCCACATAAATAATGTGGCTACAAGAGCAGATCAGATGCTGGATATCCTGTGGCGAGTGACTCACCTCCTGACTCCCCAAAGCCTTTCCACCATCTACAAGGCACAAGTCAGGTGTGTGATGGAATACTCTCCACTTGCCTGGATGAGTGCAGCTCCAACAACATTCAAGGAGCTCGAGGCCATCCAGGACAAAGTAGCCCCCTTGATTGGCACCCCATCCACCACCCTAAATATTCACTCCCTTCACCACCGGCGCACCGTGGCTGCAGTGTGTACCATCCACAGGATGCACTGCGGCAACTCGCCAAGGCTTCTTCGACAGCACCTCCCAAACCCGCGACCTCTACCACCTAGAAGGACAAGGGCAGCAGGTGCACGAGAGCACCACCACCTGCACGTTCCCCTCCAAGTCACACACCATCCCGACTTGGAAATATATCGCCGTTCCTTCATCGTCGCTGGGTCAAAATCCTGGAACTCCCTGCCTAACAGCACTGTGGGTGAACCGTCACCACACGGACTGCAGCGGTTCAAGAAGGCGGCTCACCACCACCTTCTCAAGGGCAATTAGGGATGGACAATAAATGCTGGCCCTGCCAGCGACGCCCACATCCCATGAATGAACTAAAAAACAGTAGGCAAACCATTATATCGTGTGTTCCTCCACTGCATCCAATTACAAGACATCACCCAGACATACCGCATGCCTATCAGTGCCTGTGGAAAATTCCACAAGTTAGGTGGTGGGTGGCGCAGGGTGGAACAGCTTCCCACCTGCCCAGATTATGCCAGTTTACTGGCAAGTTGCCCTATTCAGGTGAGGGGAGGGGAGTGAGGGGGCTGAATGATTAGTCTTACCTCAGTGCAAAAAGGCCGGGTGATGGGGGCAGCTGAAGAAAAAAAGAAAACAATATTTTCGTTCTCTCAACCTTATTTTATATTTCCCATGTTACTCGTGCAATCTGATGACTGCTGTCTGATCAAGCGTGCTCGGCAAGGAGGCCTTTGATTTTGGAACCTCTCCACAACAGCCTTAACAATGCTGGACATCAGCATTATCGACAGCATCAGAGGAACTCAGCCTACAGAGCCGTGACAGAAATGATAGACACTTCCATTAAATGGCGCTGGGCTGACCTGAATTACAATTTCTTTAGTATGACTGCCAGTTTCTATTATTTTTTGCCCAAGGCTGTTTTTTTTTTAACCACAAGTGAAGGGATACAGAGCGTTCAATATATCTGTGCTTTTCTAAAGAAGTCTCGCTTGTATTAAAAGGCCCAGGCATACCTTCCAGATAGGAACCAAACACTTGCACCAATACCATTCTTCAGATATTAGTCCACCACAACTCATCAACACGAGAGGGCCGACTTGCTCATCGACTGCGGGGGATTTCAAATTCACTTCTTAAAACATTTCTTCAAATCTCTGTACCGGCCACACTACAATGTGAGCAATTTTGATTTTTCACCCCCGTCCAACAAAACCCCCCCCCCAACCAATCAACCCCCACCTGAGAGGGGAACCCCGACTGTACCAGAAATAACATCGCGAGACCACCACCAAAACTCAAAGGGGCCTGACACCGGATGACCCCCCCCCCCAGGGTGCTGGAAAACGGTCAGGCACAAAGGCTCCACCGTCACTGATCCACCAGATTACAAAATCTAGGGCAATATTCATGGAATCATTGAATCTTACAGCACAGAAGGAAACCATTTGGCTCATTGTGCCTGTGCCAGCTTTTTGAAAGAGCTATCCAATTAGTTCCACTCCCCTGCTCTTTCCCCATAGCTCTACAAATTTTTCCACTTCAAGTTTTTATCCAATTCATTTTGAAAATTATTCTTGAATTTGCTTCCACCACCCTTTAAGGCAGTGCATTCCAGATCATAACAACTCATTGTGTAAAAATATGTTTCCTCATGTCGCCTCTGGCTCTTTTGCCAATTAACTTAAATCTGTGTTCTCTGGTTTTACTTATTTGATCATGGGATGTGGGCGTCACTGGCAAGGCCAGCATTTATTGCCCATCCCTAATTGCCCTTGAGAAGGTGGTGGTGAGCCGCCTTCTTGAACCGCTGCAGTCCGTGTGGTGAAGGTTCTCCCACATTGCTGTTAGGAAGGGAGTTCCAGGATTTTGACCCAGCGACGATGAAGGAACGGCGATATATTTCCAAGTCGGGATGGTGTGTGACTTGGAGGGGAACGTGCAGGTGGTGTTGTTCCCATGTTGTTCCCATGTGCCTGCTGCCCTTGTCCTTCTAGGTGGGAGAGGTCGCAGGTGGTGAAGGGAGTGAATGTTTAGGGTGGTGGATGGGGTGCCAATCAAGCGGGCTGCTTTGTCCTGGATGGTGTCGAGCTTCTTGAGTGTTGTTGGAGCTGCACTCATCCAGGCAAGTGGAGTGTATTCCATCACACTCCTGACTTGTGCCTTGTCGATGGTGGAAAGGCTTTGGGGAGTCAGGAGGTGAGTCACTCGCCGCAGAATACCCAGCCTCTGACCTGCTCTTGTTGCCACAATATTTATGTGGCTGGTCCAGTTAAGTTTCTGGTCAATGGTGACACCCAGGATGTTGATGGTGGGGGATTCGGTGATATTAATGCTGTTGAATGTCAAGGGGAGGTGGTTAGACTCTCTCTTGTTGGAGATGGTCATTGCCTGGCACTTGTCTGGCACGAATGTTACTTGCCACTTACCAACCCAAGCCTGGATGTTGTCCAGGTCTTGCTGCTTGCGGGTACGGACTGCTTCATTATCTGAGGGGTTGCAAATGGAACTGAACACTGTGCAATCATCAGCGAATGTCCCCATTTCTGACCTTATGATGGAGGGAAGGTCATTGATGAAGCTGAAGATGGTTGGGCCTAGGACACTGCCCTGAAGAACTCCTACAGCAATGTCCTGGGGCTGAGATGATTGGCCTCCAACAACCACTACCATCTTCCTTTGTGCTAGGTATGACTCCAGCCACTGGAGAATTTTCCCCCTGATTCCCATTGACTTCAATTTTACTAGGGCTCCTTGGTGCCACACTCGGTCAAATGCTGCCTTGATGTCAAGGGCAGTTACTCTCACCTTATCTCTGGAATTCAGCTCTTTTGTCCATGTTTGGACCAAGGCTGTAATGAGGTCTGGAGCCGAGTAGTCCTGGCGGAACCCAACTGAGCATCGGTGAGCAGGTTATTGGTGAGTAAGTGCCGCTTGATAGCACTGTCGACGACACCTTCCATCACTTTGCTGATGATTGAGAGTAGACTGATGGGGCGGTAATTGGCCGGATTGGATTTGTCCTGTTTTTTGTGGACAGGACATACCTGGGCAATTTTCCACATTGTCGGGTCAATGCCAGTATTGTAGCTGTACTGGAACAGTTTGGCTAGAGGTGCGGCTAGTTCTGGAGCACAAGCCTTCAGCACTACAGCCGGGATGTTGTCGGGGCCCATAGCCTTTGCTGTATCCAGTGCACTCAGCTGTTTCTTGATATCATATGGAGTGAATCGAATTGGCTGAAGACTGGCTTCTGTGATGGTGGGGATATCGGGAGGAGGCCGAGATGGCCGTCCCTTCTGCCACTGGAAACAGTTTCTCCTTATTTACTCTATCAAAACCATTCAGGACTTTGAAAACCTCTATCAAATCTCCCCTTAACCTTCTCTGCTCTAAGGAGAACAACCCCAGCTTCTCCAGTCTCTCCACATAACTGGTCTTTCATCCCTGGTACCATTCTGATAAACCCCCTCTGCACCCTCTCGATGGCCATGACGTCCATCCTAAAGTGCGGTGCCCAGAATTGAACACAATATTTCAGCTGGGGCTTAACCAGTGTTTTATAAAGGTTCAGCATAACTTCCTTGCATTTGTACTCTACGCCTCTATTAATAAAGCCCAGGTTCCCATATGCCTTTTCAACAGCCTTCTCAACTTCTCCAAATCCCCTACAATCAACATCCTGGGGGTCACCATTGACCAGAAACATAACTGGACCAGACATATAAATACTGTGGTTACAAGAGCAGGTCAGAAGCTGGGTATTCTGCGGCGAGTGACTCACCTCCTGACTCCCCAAAGCCTTTCCCCCATCTACAAGACACAAGTCAGGAGTGTGATGGAATACTCTCCACTTGCCTGGATGAGTGCAGCTCCAACAACACTCAAGAAGTTCGACATCATCCAGGACAAAGCAGCCCGCTTGATTGGCACCCCATCCACCACCCTAAACATTCACTCCCTTCACCATCGGCACACAGTGGCTGCAGTGTGTACCATCCACAGGATGCACTGCAGCAACTCGCCAAGGCTTCGTCAACAGCACCTCCCAAACCCGCGACCTCTACCACCTAGAAGGACAAGAGCAGCAGGCACATGGGAACAACACCACCTGCACATTCCCCTCCACGTCACACACCATTCGACTTGGAAATATATCGCCGTTCCTTCATCGTCGCTGGGTCAAAATCCTGGAACTCCCTTCCTAACAGCACTGTGGGAGAACCTTCACCACACGGACTGCAGCGGTTCAAGAAGGCGGCTCACCACCAACTTCTCAAGGGCAATTAGGGATGGGCAATAAATGCTGGCCTCGCCAGCGGCGCCCACATCCCATGAACGAATAAAAAAATAAACTTATTCTGCCTCCTTCAAAGATTTATGTACTTCCCCAGTTCTCTATGTTCCTGCACTTTCTTTAAAATTGTACCATTTAGGTGTATTGCCTCTCCTCATTCTTCCTACCAAAATGAATCACATCACAATTCTTTGCGTTAAATTTCATCGGCCATGTATCTGCCCATTCCACCAGCCTGTCTATTGCCTCTTGAATCTATTACTATCCTCCTCACTGTTTACTACATTTCAGAGTTTCGTGCCACCTGTAAACTTTGAAATTATGCCCTGAATACTCAAGTCCAGGTCATTAATAAATATCAAAAAGAGCAGTGATCCCAACACCGACCTCTGGGGGACACCACCGTATACTTCCCTCCAGTCTGAAAAACAACCGTTCACAACTATTCTCTGCTTTCTGTCCCTTAGCCAATTTTGCATTCTTGCTACCGTTGTCCCTTTAATCCCATGGGCTTCAATTTTGCAAACTAGTCTATTGTGTGGTACTTTATCAAATGCCATTTGGAAGACCATCAACTGTATTACCCTCATGAACACTCTCTGCTACTTCATCAAAGAACTCAATCAAGTTAGTCAAACATGATTTTCCTTTAACAAATCTGTGCTGGCTTTCATTTATTAGCCCATATTTTTCCAAATGCCAAATAATTTTGTCCCGGATTAATGTCTCTAAAAGTTTCCCTACCACCAACAATAGGCTGATTGGCCTGTAATTGCCGGGTTTATCCCTCTCCCCTTTTTTCAACAGGGGTGTAACATTTGCAATCTCTAGTCCTCTGGCACCATTCCCATATCTAAGGATATGCCAGGATTTCTATTTTAATTTGGACTTTTTTTTTATGTCTTTAATTCATCCAATGCTTTATTCTACTGCCTGACTGAGATCACCTAAACAAATCTCCTACCTCATTTTTAACCACATTTCACACTTACTTCCTTTCTATTGATGTTGTGTATGTGGACTTTCAAATGGCATTTGATGAAGTACCACGTAATAGACTTGTTAGCAAAATTAAAGCCCATGGAAAGGATATATTGGCCTTGGAGGGGGTGCAGCGCAGATTCACCAGAATGATACCGGGGCTAAAAGGGTTAAATTATGAGGGCAGGTTGCATAGACGAAGCTTGTATTCCCTCGAGTAAAGAAGATTAAGGGGTGATCTAATTGAAGTGTATAAGATGATTAAAGGATTTGATAGGGTAGATAGAGAGAAACTATTTCCTCTGGTGGGAGAGTCCAGAGCAAGGGGGCATAACCTTAAAATTAGAGCTAGACCATTCATGGTAGATGTCAGAAAGCACTTCTTCACACAAAGGGTTATGGAAATCATGAAATCTCTCTTCCAAAAACAAGATCTGTTGAGGCTGGGGTAGGTCAATTGAAAATTTCAAAACTGAGATTGATAGATTTTTGTTAGGCAAGGATATTAAGGGATATGGAACCAAGGCGGGTAGATGGAGCTAAGATACAGATCAGTCATGATCTAATTGAATGGCGGAACAGGCTCGAATGGGTTAAATGACCTACTCCTGTTCCTATGTTCCAATGTTCCAATCTCTACCTGAACAGAAATACTGGGTTGTTTTAGGGTGGGGCCTCACAGTCCACGTTCCTCCTACGTCATGAATTTTAAGAACAGAAGATGGAAAGTGGTGATTGCACTTTTATGTGGAATCAACTAAATTCTAAGAGGGTTTTCTAACAGCCTCACAGTATATTACATTGCTAATTAGTATTTAAATGCTATCTCGCACTATTACAGATACACCAGTATTTAGTCTATCTTGCAATAAAATTGGGCTGCACTTAATTCAGGAAACAATGAGGTAAACCAATATGTTGTAAAAAGTGTAGTGTTTCTGTTTAAGGCAATTAATGAGGAGTAATATCTGAAATGAAAGAAAATGCTTTAATCGTGGAACAGACGAGACTCTAAGCAATACAGGAGTGAGCAACACATGCTCCGAGGTACTGGGTCCAGCGCGAGCTGCTGCATTTAATACTCAGATTGATTGCTTATAGATTTTAGCATGGCCAGCTTTTATCTCCCACTCTGACCCATTATAAATATTCAGGCAGTGCAACCCACTATCTACTCAAGTCATGTCAGGATAATTGATAACTTAATCACTCACTCAAAAGCCACAAAAACTAGCTGGGAGAACCTGCCGCTATTGGCTTGCTGTTCCAACCAGCGACAAGTGTAGACTGGCACACGGTGAGAAGTTGATTGCGAGAATATCAACTGGATAGATAACCGCTGTGTGACAAGAAGGATTTTCTCAACCAGCCCAACAAAAAAAGCCAGCATTTCCATTTAAATTCATCTACACACAGGCGCGATACTAATCAAGAACTGGCTCCAGACAATTTAACAGCCGTACAGTGTGCTGAGAGGGTTTTTGCTGAGCTGAATGAACCCGATACAGTACGGGAGTGTGACAGGATTAGAAACCTTCCGACACCATCACTTCCAAATCAGTCAAATTGTCGCTATTCCATTAACAGCGGTGTTTGCAGCAATTGAATGTATTAGTTCAGAAAAGTGGGACAAGCTGCTCATTTCTCGGCATGTTTTCAAGTAAAGTATCACCTGTTGTAATGTTAGAATGGAGGAAATAATGCACGGAAATTTTCTCCAGCTCATCACAGGCCATCGTTACTTTTTAGGAGGAAAGGAGTCAAAAAGGTGGATGGGGAGCGGGCCAGTGCTGTTTTTGCACCAAGTAACTACGGGCTGGGGGAGGGGATTTGATAGAGGTGTTCAAAATCCTGAACGGTTTCAATGGAGTAAATAAGGAGAAACTGATTCCAGTGGCAGAAGGGTCGGTAACCAGAGGACACAGATTGAAGTTGATCAGCACAAGAACCAGAGGTGATATGAGGAAACATTTTTTTACACAACGAGTTGTGATCTGGAATGCGCTGCCTGAAAGGGTGGTGGAAGCAGATTCAATGGTAACTTTCAAAAAGGGAATTGGGTAAATACTTGTAGGGAAAAAATTTTCAGGGCTATGGGAAAAGAGCGGGGGAGTGGGACTAATTGGATAGCTCTTTCAAAGAGCCGGCACAGGCACGATGGGCCGAACGGCCTTCTGTTGAGCTGTAATATACTATGATACTATGATGAATTCTCCTCTTCAGGGAGAAAGTCCTGGGTCAAGGCTCATTCCATATGCATGGCAGACTCCCCGAGGCACTCCCTCCATCAAGCGTTGGGTTGCCAACCCTCCAGGATTGTCCTAGAGTCTCCAGGACAATCTCCGCTACACTGCTGCGGGCAAACCGGGAGAAAATCATAGGATCATTAAAAAAGTAGATTTTTTTTTCATTTTCTTTGAATGCTTTTGTTACTAGTTATCAAAATATTGGCGATGGGAGAAGAGAACTGTTTGACTGACAGTTAAGAGTCATCCAATCGGGTAACGAAAAGTCTGTCCCCTTTCCAATTGGCTGGGAAGGCGGTGCTCTGAAGGATGGATTTGTCGGGCGACCAATGGAGGGAGCGAGGGGAAGGGGCGGTTGTACTCAGGAGGGTGATGTGATGAAACCTCCAGGAATATATCCGACCAGTGTTGGCAACCCTAATCAAGAGGGAGCCCACCAATGCGACAAGGATGCCACTTAAGGACCAGATGAGGTTGCAAGGGACCTTAAAGGGGCAGGCGTGCCGGAAAGATCAGAATGGGGGCTCCCACTGAAGGGCTCGGCCGAGACAGAGGGTCCGACTGGAGGGAGAGGAACTACTGGAAGGCCCTCTTCCTCCATTGTGGGAACGCAGGGCCTTTGCCACCACTCCCGGGGCCCAGCACCACATTCCACACGGTAGCCCCAGGAAGCAGCTGTAAGTAGGGAGGTCGGGAGGCCAATCCACCTGGACCCGGTCCCCAATCCTCCCTGCCATCTGTATGTCGCAGTCGCGGGAAAAGTGAGCAGCGGCAGTTCCTGCGGGGACTGGAAGGCAAAGCCCAGTCAGGGCAGTCGGCCTCACCGCATGAATATCCCATCGTTCTCCACCGTGAAACCGCCAGGTGTGTCTGTCCAATGGGTACAAATTAAATAATGAATAGATCAAGGCAGGATAGAGAGCTTTGCCAAGCCAAGATGTCTATGCTCTAGGATCCTATCATTCTTAACCCTAAAATGAACGTTTTAATGAGGAGATAGAAATTGCATCACTCCCATTGAAAGCTTTGCCCATTTATTGTTTTCTTCCCCCTTTTTGTAAAGTCAGGCTAGCCTTCAATCTAGCCAGTTAATTGATCATTAAATCTTCACCAATAGCCCGAAATTTAGAATCTCACTAAATGCCTCATGAAAATCCAAGTATATTACGTCCACTAATATCATCACTTCCTCAAGAATTCCAATGGATTTGAGAGTTGTAACCTATTGCTTCTAAAACCATGGGTTACTGCCTTTCCTGAAGATACCAGGATTTAGCTCATTTGGTCAATGGGAATGTTTGGGGCCATATTTTTAAACTGTTGGGCATTCAAACACCTTAGACAACATTGCAGTCGCAAATGCAGCAACTTGTCACCCAGATTTCAATAAACTGCACCTTAAATTACCAGAGAATTGTGAAGAAAAAAAGGGATTTCACACTCTCCAAAAATATGTTATGGGCCTGTCTTTCAAACTAAATAGGCTTTCTTCTCAAAAGGTAACTTACTGCTGGTGGTAATCCAGCAGTAAATCACTTGGTTTGTCCTGACAGTAACTACCAGGTTACAACGGTTGAATATCCTGCCATTGACTATGTGCTACAGTTAAAGCTCGGGAGGCAGCCAATGCTGGTAAGAAGAGTGGGGAATCTTATTTGGACAGAAAATAAGTCCGGTTTTCAAGACAAAAATATTTTGGTTACCTTTTGACAAGATTAGTTCAGGTGAGAAAGACGCTTCAGCCCATTTGATCTCATCCTTCCAGAACAATATTACTATCTGCCCATTACAACATCTAGCAGTTTCTAAAATGAGGATGGTATCCTGTTAGAGGTGCCCACAGCAAGGACTCTCTCAACATGATGCCACGAATGAAATATTGTCTACCTGTCCAAACCAAATAATTATTTCCAGGTCAAAGGACGACTTGAAGTACCCATCAGTGTCAGAAAGCTCCAAGTGAACCCGTTTGTACTTTGTGGTCACCCGAACAAGCACAAAGACTCTAAACATGGACAGTCAGTTGGAGAGACGACCCCTGGCGATTCTATGGATATAAACATTGCAGATCTCACCACGCTGGGGAGCAAACCCACCAGGTGATCCTCCGACCTGCTGGCCCTGAGACCCGGTTGACCAAAGGTGAACGTCAGCAAGATATACAGCCAGAAATTGAGTCGCTGCTCCTTCAAATAATGAAACAGGGGTTGAAAACTTAGGCATTGCCCAAATACGTGAGACACTGCGTGATCTTGGCCGCAGAACGGCGACACTGCCAGGGCATTAGTTAGTGGCTCAGGAGGTGGTTTGAAGCCGGTGTGCCATGTAACGCTTTCTAACCCAGGTTCACAGTGGCTCTGGGAGGATCTTCTGCTAGGATGCTCGCCCACAACAGGTGGCAAGGTGTTCCACCAGCAGTATCCCGACAGTTGATGAAGGTGAGCAAATGGACAGTGTTCAGCAGCTAAGAAACAGGAATTCCCTCTGTACAGATTGGAATGGCACAAAGGGAGTTTGCAAAAGATGGCTCAAGTTGCGAGGTTGAGGAACCCCAAAGAAGACGATTGGGTTCTTGTGTCAATGAGCACTCCAATCAAGTAGGAGAGTGCGGGAAGAGAGGGCGCAGACTTATTAGGACCAATGGCCACCTCTCCCTAAGTATCTGCTCGGCCGGACATGGGAGGAAATAATGCAAAGCAGCCAACACAGGTCTTGGATGTGGCTCTGATTCAAGGCCAAGGAAATCCACAGCCACGGGAGGTCTGGGCCACCAGAATCTCAATCAGCTAACAGGGAAACTGTAAGTCAGATAACGCATTTACCCTTTCTCCAAGGGAATAGATTAGAACATAAGAACATAAGAAATAGGAGCAGGAGTAGGCCAATCGGCCCCTCGAGCCTGCTCTGCCATTCAATAAGATCATGGCTGATCTGATCCTAACCTCAAATCTAAATTCATGTCCAATTTCCTGCCCGCTCCCCGTAACCCCTAATTCCCTAATTAGAAGGAATGGTAGATAGTCTCACAGAGCTGACTCTAAGCATGGTGGGGTAAGCACTGTACCAGCTCCAGCTGCTGACATTCGCACACCAGATAATGGATGAAATAAATGGTCTGTATCTGACTTGATCACTGAGTTGAGGCTTTGTTTTTCCTTAGTTACAGGAGCCCAGCATATGGTGGCAATAGATGACATGTAAGCGTAGGGCAGCATGGTTATGGCATGGTTACTTGGCACAAGTGGTTTGATTCTTTAAAAAACAGTGTAGATGTGGCACTCCTTGGTATCCATCTGGAACTGGTGAGTGGGCAATGCGTCAAGGTTTCCATCAGCACAATGCTGGACGCCAACAGCAATTACTAGGGAGCTTGATTGGCTCCCAATGGTTAAGAACCACATTCTGAATTCATGATACAACACATGCAGTGTTGTTAATAATACAGTTAAAGGAATATTTTATATGTTACATTCAAGAAACCCTCTGAGGGCAGTAACTGTAAATATCAATAAGCACCGAGCTCCTCAGTTTCAGTGATTCAGTTCATAGAAAGTAGCAGAGTCATCTCCGAAAGTACCTCAATTGTGCTTTCAAAATCAGTAACAATTCCTACACCTCCGTCTGATGCAAGAATCTAATTCCTCAGCCTTGCATATCCAACATTTCAAAATGCGAAACTTGCCTTAGTTCCCTCTCTGCAAGAAAGTGGATGGCCTCCAACCATCATTTCACATGGGCAAGATTAGCACATTGAAGGAGCATTGCATTAAAATTTACTTTGCTCTCTCTATGTGCCAATAACAGGGCTAATTTTACTGATTTTTGTATCCAAGGAATGCACATTCCCTGAACACGAAGGTCAGGATTAAAGGGAGTGGTGACTAATTACATTGTGTCTCTGGCTCTTGACGTTGCATTGGCCCGGGACCAGCAGCAAGCTGAAGAGCAGCCTCAGTGTCAGTTTTACGTATCTTTCACTTTCCCAGTGGATCTTCTGGCCTTTGGGTTCGTCTGGCTATTGGTCTCCAATAGGGAATGTAGGCTTCCTGGGACTGGACAAGTTCACTGATCTTTGGGTGCGCTGATCCTGCCCAGTGACGGGACAGAGTTAGGGGCCAGGAAAACTGGTCCTAGTGAGTGGATTTGCATTGCTAATGTCATTACCACACCGTCTGGGTGAGAATGAAAACATTGCCCTGGAAAACCCAGCCGCAAATTGAAGATCAACATTTAGCGGGTGGGAAGTACACTGGGAAATCATTCCCCTCATTGCAAATGGCAGAAGACATTACACTGATGGCAATTTCTGGGCTATGAGAGGTGGAAATATGTGAGTGGCATTCTAAAGGGAAGAACGAAAGATTGAATTAATGCTGCATGATGTTTGTGATCGTAGCCTGACTATTAAGCTGTGTTGACAGTTTAATGACGCATTGGTAAGACTATTGTCTAGAATTGATATTTTCCTGGGTCGCCAATGTAGGATATGGTTGTCGTCCTGGAAAAAGTGAGGAGCAGGTGCATTACTAGCGCTGTCCCGAAATCCAAACCACAGAAGCAGGAAACGTACAAGTGCTCTACGAAACTGAGAGATTCACGGTTATAGTTCTCATGTATAATGTCAATCAAGTGGGGGGAGTAAAAAGGAATGTGGTAGTGGTAGGGGATAGTATATTCAGGGGGATAGAGACTGTTCTCTGCAGCCACGACCGAGAGCCCAGAAGGCTGTATTGCCTGCCTGGTGCCAGGGTTAAGGACATCTCCTTAACCCTGGAAAAGAACTTGGAGCTTGAGGGGGAGGATCCAGTTGTCATGGTCCATATAGGAACCAACGACATAGGTAGAACTAAGAATGAGGTTCTGCTGAGACAGTTTGAGGAGCTAGGGTCTAAATTAATAAGCAGAACCTCAAAGGTAATAATCTGTGGATTATTACCTGAGCCAAATTGGCATAGGGACAAACAGATCAGAGAGTTAAATGCATGGATCAAAGAGTGGTGTGGGAGACAGGGGTTTCAATTCGTGGGGCACTGGCACCAGTACTGGGGAAAGAGGAAGCTGTTCCAATGGGATGGGCTCCACTTAAACCAGACTGGGACCAGTGACCTGGCGAATCGAATAACTAGGGCTGTACATAGCGCTTTAAACTAAAAAGGTGGGGGGAGGGGTCAGGTAAGGGGAAATTTAGAAATCTAATGAGAAAAGTTAAGACAATAGAACAGTGTAGTGACTTGAGTAAAGATAAGCAGAGTGTGGCAGGAAGAGACAAAGAGTTTACCAATAGTGGTGCAACAACAAGTAAGGTCAAAGCAGGAAAAAACGGTAAAAAGTCAAAATTAAAGGCTCTTTATCTGAATGCACGGAGCATTTGTAACAAGATAGATGAATTAATTGCACAAATAGAAATAAATGGGTTTGACCTAATAGCCATTACAGAGACATGGTTGCAAAATGACCAAGGTTGGAAACTAAATATTCCAGGGTACATGACATTTAGAAAAGACGGGCAGAATGGAAAAGGAAGGGGTGTAGCCCTAATAATAAAGGATGACATAAGGACAGTGGTGAGAAAGGATCTTGGCTCGGGAGATCAGGAAGTAGAATCAATATGGGTGGAAATTAGAAATAACAAGGGGCAGAAAACAAGGGAGTTTACAGGCCCCCTAATAGTAGCAATATCGTTGGACAGAGTATTAATCATGAAATAATGGGAGCTTGTAACAAAGGAAATGCAGTCATCATGGGGGATTTTAATCTGCATATAGACTGGACAAATCAAATTGGCAAAGGTATTTTGGAAGATGAGTTCATGGAATGTATTTGAGACAGTTTCCTAGAGCAATATTTCATGGAAGCAACCAGGGAACAGGCTATTTTAGATTTTATATTATGTAATGAGATAGGGTTAAATGGTAATCTCGCAGAAAAGGGACCTCTAGGGAAGAGTGATCATAATATGAAAGAATTTCACATTGAGTTTGAAAGTAATGCACTTAAGTCAGAAAATGAAGCCAATTACATCGGTATGAGGGGCAAGTTGTCAAAGGTCGATTGGGAAATTAAATTAAAGTGTTTGACAGTTGAAAAACAATAGCAAACATTTAAAGAAATATTTTAATATTCTCAACAAGTATATATTCTATTGAGAAATAAAAACTCCACAGGAAAAGTGATCCACCCATGGCTAAATAAAGAAGTTAGGGAGAGTATTAGATTTTCAGATCAGCCATGATCTTATTGAATGGCGGAGCAGGCTAGAGGGGCCGATTGGCCTACTCCAGCTCCTATTTCTTATGTTCTTATGAAAGAAGAGGTCTATAATGTTGCCAAGAAGAGTAATAAGCCTAGGTATTGGGAGAGTTTTAGAAACCAACAAAGGACGACCAAAAAATTGATTAAAAAGGGAGAAAATAGAATATGGAAGTAAACTAGCAAGAAATATAAACACGGATTGTAAGAGCCTCGACAAGTATGTAAAAAGGAAGAGAGTAGCAAAAGTAAACGTTGGTCCCTTAGAGGCTGAGACAGGAGAAATTATAATGGGGAATCAGGAAATGGCAGATGTGTTAAACAAATATTTTGTATCTGTCTTCACAAGACACAAAAAGCAGACCAAAAATAATGGGGAACCAAGGGGTAAATGAGAGTGAGGAACTTAAAACAATTAATATCACTAGAGAAAAAGTACTGGAGAAACTAATGGGACTAAAAGCTAAAAACTCCCCTGGACCTGATGGCCTACATGTAAGGGTTCTAAAAGAGGTGGCTGCAGAGATAGTGGATGCATTGGTTATGATCTTCCAAAATTCTCTAAATTCTGGAACGGTCCCAGTGGATTGGAAGGTAGCAAATGTTACCCCGCTATTCAAGAAGGGAGGGAGAGTGAAAACAGGGAACTACAGGCCAGTTAGCCTGACATCGATAGTTGGGAAAATGCTGAAATCCATTATTAAAGGGCACTCAGAAAATCATAATATGATTAGGCAGAGTCAACATGGTTTTATGAAAGGGAAATTGTGTTTGACAAATTTATTAGAGTTTTTTGAGTATGTAATTAACTGGGTAGATAAAGGGGAACCAGTGGATGTAGTATATTTGGATTTTCAAAGGGCATTCGAAAAGGTGCCACATAAAAGGTTGTTACACAAGATAAGGGCTCATGGGATTGGGGGTAATATATCAGCATGGATAGAGGATTGGTTAATGGACAGAAAACAGTGAGTAGGGATAAGTGGGTCATTTTCAGGTTGGCAGGCTGTAACTAGTGGGGTGCCGCAAGGATCGGTGCTTGGGCCTCAGCTATTTACAATCTACATTAATGACTTAGATGAAGGGACTGAATGTAATGTATCCAAGTTTACTGACGATACAAAGCTAGGTGGGAAAGCAAGCTGTGAGTAGGACACAAAGAGTCTGCAAAGGGATATAGACAGATTAAGTGAGTGGGCAAGAAGGTGGCAGATGGAGTATAATGTGGGGAAATGTGAGGTTATTCACTTTGGTAGGAAGAATAGAAAAACAGTATGTTTTTTAAATGTTGAGAAGCTATTAAATGTTGGTGTTTAGAGAGACTTGGGTGTCCTCGTACAAGAAACACAGGAAGTTAGTATGCAGGTACAGCAGGCAATTAGGAAAGCAAGTGACATGTTGGCCTTTATTTCAAGGGGGTTGGAGTACAAGAATAAGGAAGTCTTATTACAGTTACACAGGACTTTAGTGAGACCTCACCTGGAGTACTGTGTACTGTTTGGTCTCCTTATCTAAGGAAGGGTATGCTTGCCTTGGAGGCAGTAAAATGAAGGTTCATTAGATTAATTCCTGGGATGAGAGGGTTGTCCTATGAAGAGAGATTGAGTAGAATGGGCCTATAGTCTCTGGAGTTTAGGAGAATAAGAGGTGATCTCATTGAAACATACAAGATTATGAGGGGGCTTGACAGGGTAGATGCTGAGAGATTGTTTCCCCTGGCTAGAGAGTCTAGAACTACGGGGAATAGTTGCAGGATAAGGGGTCGCACATTCAAGACTGAGATGAGGAGGAATTTCCTCATGCAGAGGGCTGTGCATCTTTGGAATTCTCTACCCCAGAGAGCTGTGGATGCTGAGTATTTTCGAGGCTGTGATAGATAGATTTTTGGACTCTAGGGGAATCAAGGAATATGGGGATCGGACGGCAAAGTGGAGTTGAGGTTGAAGATCAGCCATGATCTGATTGAATGGTGGAGCAGGCTCGAGGGGCCGTATGGCCTACTCCTGCTCCTAGTTCTCATGTTCTTATGTTCTTACGTCAATGGGTATGTTGGGGTTCTCAGCCAGCTGCTGGTGCTATTTGGAATGCTGTAGTAGAAATCTGGAACTCTTCTACCCTCAAAAGGATGTGGATGCTGAGGTACAATTGGAGCTTTCAAGACTGAGATCGATAGATTTTTGTTAGGTGAGGGTATCGAGGGATTATTGATCAAAGGCTGGTAAATGGGGTTGAGGTAGAGATCATTCACGATCTGATTGAATGGCGGGGCAGGCTCGAGGGGCTGAATGGCCTCCTCCTGTTCCTATGATATAGAACGAATGGGAGAACGTCCGTAATAGCAATCTGACAAACCCCATTGCAGGTCACATGAGGGAACCTAGAAAACCTCGAATCACTGCCTTCTGGCCAACACTGGCTGTGTCTGAATCATCACTATTTTGACTGCAGTACTGCCAGCTGTAGCTCAGACTCATGGGCTGCTGTAAAGCTCTTACACATCAAAAATGACAATTAGCTGAATGTAATTGCCTCATTAAATTATTTGGAGGTCCACATTACTGATTCATTGACAAAAAAATGATGAGAAAAGAGCACAATTCACTGTCACTTGTACATTGAATGTGAAGCATTTTAAGTATTGCAAACCATATAGAATTGGAGAATGTTTGAAATCGGAGCTAAAAGAGGTTTGGTGTTTTGAGCAGTTTTGCAGTATTCTGTTCCTGTTGAGGTTGTCCAGTAATCTCTTGTTTTGCTGGTAGAAATAGTGAACTGGAAACAGAGCCTCCAGATTAATCACAGTTAAATGAGGATAACAATCACAATCGCATCCCCTTATGACAAATCACAGCTGAGCTGAACAAATATTCCCCTTTGGCTGTGGGTGGCATTGATCAGTTGGAGGCAAACCTTGAATAATTCAGGATGCTTATTGATATTCCTGCTTCTAAAAAAAGGTTGGAAAGTTCTGCTGGCTGACAGACAAAAGAGTAATTGGTTCGGGCCACTTGGCTGTCCCGCAGTTTCTGTTCAACCAGCGACTGGAAATTTGCATTGAATATAAGACATCACTACAGCAAATTTCCTGGATGTACTGTGGCGGGAAGCTGAGACAGCCGTAGATCAAGCCTAATGTCTCCTTTTACCAGAATCCCCTGGATGACAGTTTGGTGCCAAAATAAAAAGTGACTTTGTGTTCGTCCACCCTTTTCACGGTTAGACTAATAAAAGAGCGTGAAATGGCTTTGTGAGAGCCTTACCTACCAGTCTTTCTGCCCACCATTCTACCAATCTACCTGCCCACCTGTCTATTAGTTTAACTGCCGATCTGTCTACCAGTCTACCTGCTCACCTCTCTACCAGTCTACCTGCTCACCTCTCTACCAGTCTACCTGCTCACCTGTCTACCAGTCTACCTGCTCACCTGTCTACCTGTCTACCTACCCACCTGTCTACCTGTCTTTCTGCCCTCCAGTCTACCTGTCTTTCTGCCCACCAGTCTACCTGTCTTTCTGCCCATCAGTCTACCTGTCTTTCTGCCCACCAGTCTACCTGACTTTCTGCCCATCAGTCTACCTGTCTTTCTGCCCACCAGTCTACCTGTCTTTCTGCTCATCAGTCTATCTGTCTTCCTGCCCATCAGTCTATCTGTCTTCCTGCCCTCCAGTCATCTGTCTTTCTGTTCACCAGTCTACCTGACTTTCTGCCCACCAGTCTACCTGTCTTTCTGCCCATCAATCTATCTGTCTTTCTGCCCACCAGTCTACCTGTCTTTCTGCCCATCAGTCTATCTGTCTTTCTGCCCACCAGTCTACCTGTCTTTCTGCCCACCAGTCTACCTGACTTTCTGCCCACCAGTCTACCTGTCTTTCTGCCCACCAGTCTACCTGACTTTCTGCCCACCAGTCTACCTGTCTTTCTGCCCATCAGTCAATCTGTCTTTCTGCCCTCCAGTCATCTGTCTTTCTGTTCACCAGTCTACTTGTCTTTCTGATGACCTGTCTGCAGGTCTCTGATTTCTTCAAAACAAATGAAGAAAAAGCAATACCAAAGGGTAGGTTGACAGGAGCCTATTGATTTTTGTGTCCTTGATTCTTCTATAATGCAAATATATGTAGCCAAGTTGATAGATGTAATCGTGTATACAGTGAAAGAAAATCTCCCAAGCTTCAACCTTCCCATTACGAAGCCATGACATCCAAATTCAATTCCTGTATTGACAAATTTAAGGATCCACCTCACAGCAAGAAAACACATACAGGTAACTTTGTTTTAGTTCAAGATTCAAATCCTCTTCTAATATGATAAATTAAAACTACTGCTGACTAATTTTTATCCTTGTGGCTCCTTGTGAAATTCCATGTTACGGGGGGAAAATATTGTTATAGTGAAAGTTTTAATTAATGCATGTGTAGAATGAATGTTTTTAGTTTTAGACCTGGCTTCAGACGCCCTAATATTTGCATTTTCACAAAGCTGAAAGATTTTGATTCTAGGCTGTGAGCTGAGATTCATTTCAATGCCAAGTAGGCATTAATGTATCTGCCACTTATAGCTGCAGAGAATATGGACCCACACTAAATTATCAATTGAGATTGGCCAAACCTCGGCAATGCCTACATTATCTAAATTATCAACAACTTGCATTTATATAGAATGTGTCAGCCATGGCTCAGTTGGTAATACTCTCACCTCTGAGTCAGGAGGTTATGGGTTCAAGTCCCACTCCAGAGACTTGAGCACATTATTTAATATTTATCTGACATTGAATACTGAGAGATTGTCAGAGGTTCTGCCTTTCACATGAGATGTCAAAGATCTGATGGAACTAATTGAAGAAGAGCAGGGGAGGTGTCCTGGCCAATATTCATCCCTCAACCCATGACATAAAAACAGATTATCAGGTCATTTTTCTCACTGCTGTTTGTGGGAGCTTGCTGTGTGCAAATTGGCTGTAAAGCATTTTTGGGAGGTCCGGAAGTCATGAAAGGTGAGATAGAAATACAAGTTATTTCCTTTCCATTCCTGTCCAGACCCAGGAGCCCCAGCATTTCCTATCCTGGGCCATTGACGTGCAATCATAATAATTAGAGTATTAATTTAAGGCAGCAGTCATTCACCAAGGGTGATGTACATTGAAAACTCCCAGAAGAATGGAGAGTGATGGTCATTTCCTACCTCAGGCTGGTACATATAATAGTGAATAACAATAAACATTGGAGACAGATGGGGGGAATAGAGCTCGCAACTGCTAACAATGATACAGATACAGAATGTGTTCAGACATGTGATTGCAGCTTAGTATTTTGTTCAGTTTCATATTCCTAAGGTATATAAAATGAAAAATCTATTTCATCCCATTTCATACAGCATTGTAAAAGGTCACTTTACATAAGGACTAGATTTTCCCATTGTTGACTATCAATGGGGAAATCTGATGCTCAGTGATGCAGTAAGACAAACCATTACAAGCCCTTGGGGTCACGGCAAATGTCAGATTTGAAAAATTAAACCTATTTCTCTGTGAGTCAGAGATAACAATTCACAAGGCCCATGGAATTTTTTGTTTCTTTTGGGAAGGATATATCATAAATTGTCCTTTTCAAACAGAATTAATTAAGAAAACAGTGTAAAGGGCAAGGAGGGTAAAGAATTCCTAAAATGTGTACAGGAGAACTTTCTTAATCAGTATGTTTCCAGCCCAACAAGGAAGGAAGCAGTGCTGGATCTAGTTCTAGAGAATGAAGTAGTGCAAGTGGAGTGTGTTTCAGTGGGAGAACGTCTGGGTAATAGTGATCATAATATAATTAGGTTTAAAATTGTTACAGAATGGGACAAATAAAAATCAAAGGTGAAAATACCCAACTGGAAGAGAGCCGATTTCAATGATTTGAGAAGGGATCTAGCACAGGTGGACTGGAAACAAAGATTGGCCAAGAAAACAATAAATGAGCAATGGCAGGCCTTCAAGGCGGAGATAGTTCAGGTACAAACCAACTATATTCCCATACGGAGGAAAGATGGGGCATCCAAAGCTGGCGCTCCCTGGATTACAAAGGAAATCGAGGTTAAAATAAAACAGAAAAAGATGGTTTATGACAAATGTCAGATACACAATGCAGTAGAAAACCAGGCAGAATACAGCGAGTGCACGGTGAAGTTGAAAAAGGATACAAGGGCAAAGAGAGGGGATGAGAAAAGATCAGCGGGAAACATAAAAGGTAACCCAAAAATCTTTTATAAACATATAAAAAGTAAATGAGTAGTCGAAGGAAGGGTGGGGCTGATTAGGGACAAAAAAGGAAATCGTTTTGTGGAGGCAGAGGGCATGACTGAGGTACTGAATGAATATTTTGCATCTATATTCACAAAAGAACAGGATGAAGTTAATGTCGCAGTAGAGGAGCAGGGAGTAGAGATATTAGATAGGATTAAAAATAGATGGAAAGATAGGTTGGCATCACTCAAAGTTAACAAGTCACCCAGTCCAGATGGGAAGCATCCTAGGTTGCTGAGGGAATCAAGAATGGAGATAACAGAAACTCTGACTACAATTTTTCAATCCCCCTTGGATATGGGAGTGGTGCCAGAGGACCGGAGGATTGCAAATGTAACACCCCTGTTCAAAAAAGGGGAGAGGGATAAAAATGGCAACTACGGGCCAGTCAGATGTCAGTGGTGGGAAAACTACTAGAGACCATTGTCAAGGGCAAAATTAATTCTCACTTGGAGAAGCATGGGTTAAAAAGGGACAGACAGCACAGATTTGTTAAACGCAAATTGTGTCTGATTAACCTGACTGAGTTCTTTGATGAAGTTTCAGAGGGGGTTGATGAAGATAGTGCAGTAGATGTTGTATATATGGATTTTTAAAAGGCATTTGATAAAGTACCACATAACAGACATTTGGAAAATAGAAACACCCCAATGGGATTAAAGGGGCAGTGGTAACTTGGGTATATAATTGGCTAAGCGATAGGAGGCAGAGAGTAGTGATGAACAAATGTTTTTCTGACTGGAGAGTAGCATGTAATGGGGCCCCCAGGGGTCAGTATTAGGACCATTGCTATTCTTGTTATACATAAATGAACTGGACTTGGGTATAGGGAGTACAATTTTGAAGTTTGCGGATGATACAAAACTTGAAAATATAGTAAGTGAGCAGGATAGTAGCAGATTTCAGGAGCTATTCGATAGGTTGGTGAAATAGGCAGATACATGGCAAATATAATTTAATGCAGATAAATGTGAAGTGATGCACTTTGGGAGGAACAACGTGGGGAGGCAGTATAATTTAAGTGGTACTATTTTGAGGGGGGTGCAAGAGCAGATGGACTTGGGGATGTATATTCACAAATATTTGAAGGTGGCAGGGCAAGTTGATAAGCGGTTAAGAAAGTGTATGGGATATTTGGGTTTGTAAATAGCGGCACTGAATACAAAAACAAGAATATCATGTTATACCTTTACAAATCACTGGTTAGGCCTCAGCTGGAGTATTCTGGGCACCACACTTTAGGAAGGATGACAAGGCCTTGGAGAGGGTGCAGAGGAGGTTTACCAGGGTGATACCAGGGATGATGGACTTTAGTTATGTGGAGAGATTGGAGAAGCTGGGATTGTTCTCAGAGAAGGTTAAGGGGAGACCTAAAATATCGCAAATAGGGAGGAACTGTTTCCACTGGCAAGTGGGTCGGTAACCAGAGATCATAGATTTAAAATAATTGGCAAAAGAACTAGAGGGGAAATTAGGAGATTTTTTTTCACTCAGAGGGTTGTTAGGATGTGGAACGCACTACCTGAAAGGATGGTGGAAGCAGATTCCATAGGAACTTTCAAAAGTCAATTGGACATGAAGAGGACTAATTTGCAGGGTTATGGGGAAAAAGCTGTGGTGTGGGAGTAAATTGGACAGATTTTCCAAAGCGCCAGCACAGACACGATGATTCTGTGAACAGAGCACTGATCAAGGTGAATGACATAAATAGCAAGTTCTGTGATTTTGTGTCGTCCTAGAGCATACATCATTAATTCAGCCCATGTTCTGCCGAACTACAATAGAAATAACAGGGTTTATGAATTAAACTGAGACCCTGCCCTCTAACCTTCTGTTACAATTATAAATTAAACATATCTAATCTCTATTTCTTGCATGTTTCCCATTAGTATTTGAATTATATTCAGTGCAAGTCTAACACAAAATCTGCAAGTTCAAGTGAAAGGTTTTTTACTTATTGAACAAAGTTAAGGTCACACATGAAGTCATAGAAGGAGAATAAATTTCCTTTCAGCAGTATCGTTACACTGGAGATATCCAACCGCAAAGACTTGGACTGTTGAAGGGCATGAACTGTCTGCATTTAGCTCTATTGTAGGATGTACTCTGACTCCACCAGTGACTGGCAGGGATTGTTTTACATGAACTTAATGTCAGCTGGGTTGTCTGCTTGATAATAAGATGCAGAAATCATCGGGAATGACACATACTGCATGGATTTAGCCTCCCTGTCAGATTTCAGGTTGAAGTTGTCACAGTGATTATACAGGACACTTTCACTTGACAGTCAAGGGAATTTCACCCAATGAGAAAATGATCTGAAACTGTTCCCAACAGCAGTGTTTGGATTTAAGAGACAAAAAAATACAAAGCTGATCTTTTTATGAACATTTCATTGTCTTGAAGTACGATAAAGTTGAAAAGATTTATGACAGCAAAGAGTACAAGACATTTGAGTTGTACTCATTAGCAATGTCAGAGTGACATTTGTTTCAAGTGAGAAGAGTGCGGCACTTGATAAACTGCTGTTTCTTTCTCCATAACATACAGTAACGAGCTATAAAAACTGAGGGTAAAGTATTTTGAAAAGTATTAGGGGGAAGTTCAGTTTCCCCTTTTTAAATGTGGATCAACTGCATATCTTTGGTCCATGAGGAGCACGGAGAAAGTGAAGGTGATGGGGTTGATCCAAGTCAAAATGAAAACATTTCAGTTCTATCAGGCCACCTCCTCAATAGGTCTTTTAAATATTTTCAGATAATTTTCCCGACAACTTTTAAAAGATGTTCTGCACGTTCTACAGTTCACAAAGGACATTTTAAAATAGTTGTTCTGAAAGTCTATGGATAACTTGCATTGATTTTGTAATTCCACAAAATAACAGAGTGGACAAACTAGTGCTAACTTGCTGGATTCTTTACCCTTGCCCTTCTTCCCCTAATGCCACAGACCTATCCTCACACTGTTTCAAAGGCTTTGACACCCCCTTTAATAACAGGCAGTCATTCTTCTATCCAACTGGACAGAATCTAAGTCCTTCATCATTTTGTAAACCTCAATCATATCCCTCTAACAGAGGGAGTGCTGCACTGTCGGAGATGCCGTCTTTCAGTTGAGACATTAAACCGAGGTCTTGTCTGCCCTCTCAGGTGGATGTAAAAGATCCCATGGCACTATTCGAAGAAGAGCAGGGGAGTTTTTCCCGGAGTTCCAGCCAATATTTATCCCTTAACCAACATCACTAAAATAGATGATCGTGTCATTATTACATTGCTGTTTGTGGGAGCTTACTGTGCACAAATTGGCTGCCACGTTTCCTATGGTGACTACACTTCAAAATAGTACTTCATTGGCTATAAAGCACTTTGGTACATCCTGAGGTTGTGAAAGGCGCTATATAATTGCAAGTCTTTCTTTCTTTTGCATTTCTTAATGAAAATAGCCCCAACTCATTGAGAATATTCTGATAACTCAGAGCCCTGAGAATAGGTATCAGTCTAGTTCTCCTCTTTACCTTCTGTTAACAAATTTTCCTGTTACTGTCGCTACAAAAGGGTTGTTAATCCTTCAACAATAACTGCCGCCTGATACAAGCCCGAGTGGTTATAAAATAACAAGCCTTAATAGATTGACTCAGATCAGTATTACAGTTATAATACAATTGTCTTCAGATTACTTTAAATGACAAGCGATCAAAGCAACCTGATTTCCTCGGATTCAGGATGATCAGGCCTGACCTTCGTGGACTGCCTGCGGCTATGGTCTTCCGACCAACCTCTCGAGAGCTCTGACATTTGGGATGGAGCCTGCCCTATCTTTATACTATCCAGCTGCTTCGTTCTGCATGTAAGCATCTCTGTCCTTATCTCATGGTCGTAAGTCCTCCCACCGTGCTGACGTCACGTTAGCAACTCAAGATAAGCTGTTTTACGTGATGCAGTTAATGACCTCAACCCTCATCTCTGTTTAAAAGCTGTTTGTTTCTTAGAGGAATGTGTGGCCTTTCTTATCTGAGTACACCCACCCCCCACCCCCCCCACCCCACCCTTTCGGCCTTGCATGGCTCCCGTCATGTCTACTATTTACATCGCCTTTTGCTGTTATCAGGTCTGAGGGTATGTGGTTTCTTGGCAACTATCTGGTATGAACTGTCTCCTGACTTTGGTTTGCCTCAGCATTTTTTCAATGATCTCTTGGGTTTCTGTAAATTATCCTCCTTACAGAGATTCTGAATTTCGTTCTCTTTTAACATCCGCCATCTTGCTAAGATGTTTGGTGCTATGTGAGCCGGCATTCTTGTTTTAAACCATATTCTTACACCTTCTCCGGGACCTTAATATCCCTGCCACGTGTGGGTACCAATGCTGAAACCATGCTCCAAGTGTGACCACACCAATGCCTCGTTTAGCCTAAGTATATTATTTTTAGTTTTACTTTGTACTTATACAATACATTCTAAAACCCGACTTAACTTGTCACATTGCCTGTTGGTCAGCAGTGATTTATCAACTTTCACCCCAGGTTCTTCACATACTCCAGAACCTTTAGCAGTGCCCCTGCCTCGCATACACTTGTCCACACCCCAGTGCACAACTCTGCATTGATCCACATTGAAAAACACCCCCCTAATTTATCTAAATCGCCCTGTAACCTACTAACTTCCTAACTTCCGCCCTCATTTATTGTGTCATCTGCAAACTTGTGAATGGTTCCATTAATGCCCTCATCCAAACCAGTGATGGAGCTGATGATCAGCAACAATCCCAACACAGAGCCCCGGGGGACCCCACTGGTTATCTGGCCCTGTGCACATCTACTCCTGTCGATGACAAGCCTCCACCGAAAAGATTGCTAAATATAATGTATAACTCCTAATCTTAATCTATAACCCCTAATCCGTAACATGAACCTATTTTTTCTCTCTTCAGAAGCTGTGTATTTATGGCACTTTTTATTTTAACTTCAGATTTTCGGTTTTCTAAAACTTGGTGGTCTTCTTTCTGTTCTGTCCTCCGTCACAGAACGTGTAGCCATTGCTATATCAGAAACCTCAAATAAAGTCCAATAAAACAGAGGTTCACCCATACACACACACACATTATTGGCAGCAGTAGAGCCTGCATGTGCCAACAGCCCTGGCTCCTATGCACACCAAGCTAACACTAACCGCCTGTGGTTCCCAGAGGTAGACCAGCCTCCCCGACTCTCTCAACTGTCGCCTCTTCAATAGTGAAATAATCACAGTTGCCTGTTAGAAAGTCCTGCATTTTTTTTAAAAAGAGAAACTTCTTCCAATTTTTCCCCCCACTTCTTCTGAAGACACAGATTAATACTGGGCTATAGCTCAAAGAATGGCGCATCACCCCAAGAGCTAATTATCTATGCAATCCTGTACAGTGACTGAGTATTGGTAGGCTCTTCAATCTTGCATTTATATAGTTCCTTTAATGTAATAAAACGTCCCAAGGCAATTCACAGAAGTGTTATCAAACAAAATTTGACACCAAGTCACATAAGGAGATATTAGGACAGGTGACTAAAAGCTTGCTCAAAGAGATAAGTTTTAAGGAGCGACTTAAAGGAGGAGAGAGAAGTGGAGAGGCGGAGAGGTTTAGGGAGGGAATTCCAGAGCTCAAGGCCTAGGCAGCTGAAGGCACAGCCACCAATGGTGGAGCGATTAAAATCAGGGATGTGCAAGAGGCCAGAATTGGAGGAGTGCAGAGATCTCGGAGGGCTGTAGGGCTGAAGGAGGTTACAGAGATAGGGAGGGGAAAGGCCATGGAGGGATTTGAACCAGGGAGAATGGCCCATCGATTTTCAGGTTATTTTAAATTCCAGGTCCAAGGAATTTTAACTCTCTACCTCTCTCTCCTCCTTTAAGATGCTGCTTAAAACCTACTTCTTTGACCAAGCTTTTGGTCACCTGTCCTAATGTCTTGTTCTTTGGCTCGGTGTCAATTTTTGATTGATAACGCTCCTGTAAAGCACCTTGGGACGATTTATAAGTCAACTATACCTGCCGATGACCTCTGGTGCTGACCCGCCAAAGTCATTCCCCATGAATCATTCCCCACGAGCATTGGTTAATTTTATTTTGTTCCGAAATAGGCAACTAACAGGTGAATTGTTATCACAATACAAAGACGTAATGGCTGAAATCCAAATGATTATTTTCTAAATATTAATTAAAGAGTTTCTCTAATGACTTTGCAGACTTAAAATAGCTGCAGGGGGGAGCTGTCTTTATAAAAAAAACTTTTGACAATCAATTTTCTTTATTTACTACAGAGTCAGATGGTTGTTCTTAACATGTTGCAATCATGTGCTGATGGGTTTCAGTGTGTTGTGTGTTAATGCATTGTGGTACACGTTTTATCATGACGATGATGCTCTTTAAGTGGAAATTGTAATTTTAAGTAGATTTTTGCGCGAACTACTTGAAAAGTATAAGTGGGCAGTGGAGCATCAGTCCTGTGTACAGTTGGTCTCCAATTATTTTTGAAAAGACGATGACAGGGACAGTCCTTGGGGGCCTGATTTATATTAAAGTGTACATTTGTCCCAAAATGTCATTGTTTCGTGGTTTGTTATCATTCCGTGTATTTTATCACGTTTTACCTTCAGGACTGTGGTAATTTATATTGACAGATTTATCAACCCAATCATGTCAAGGGGTCAAAGTCGCTGTGTCAAGAGAAGTAGCAGCCATGCCTCTGGTGATATGGGAAGATGTGACAGAGTAAAATGGAAAAAAAAACCTCTTCTGATGAATAGAACATAAATTTTCATATAAAAATAGACAAACTAGATTGCACTTTGACTTCTAATTTCAGCTGCAATCCATCCAATTTCATCTTCAACGTAGGGTAAAACGATGGAAATTATCACTTTTAAAAATCCTCAGGCCCTTCCCATCCTGGGCTATAAGAGAGGGGAGGATAGCAAGGCTGTTTAGTCTTGTCTTCTATGCGGCGAAGCTGGTAATCAAAGAAAGGTGCTGCTCCTTGCCTGGTCTGAAATACGTCAGCAACTCATGGGGACCGTGTTAGTCCTCCAGGATTGGAAGGATGTCCCTAAGATTCATTCCTATTCATTATGGGGTAACTGATACAACTGCACCCCTTGTCAAGAGGATTTACTCTCACGTCTTGGGAATGTATCATGCTTGTGTAAATGAGTTTGTGATCTGTGTATGTAATAAAAAGGGGGGGGGGTAGAAGTTGCACCCACTGCAGGGGAAGGGGAAGGGGGGGTGGGCAAGGATTCTGGTGAAGCTGTGGTGGAGGACCAGAGTTTGGGACGGAACCCAGATCTCCTGGGTTTCTGGCCCTTTCACAACGATGAAGCAAATTCCACCCGGGGCCACTTCCCCTCCCTCACTAGATCCTGGCAGAGGTTTGGTGGAATGTCAGTAATGATGGTCGGGGGGTGGGGAGGGGGGCAGGGGCTCCCCTGCTAGCCCAGCAATCCCACCAGATATGTTTCTGGTAGGCCAATCGGTATGTACATTCGCTGAGAGCAGATGTAGATGCTATTCTGGGCGATGTGGACGCCACCAGGACAACCTTTGACTTCCAAGTGGGCTCATGTAAGTGCAAGGCCACGGAAGTACTAGTCGTTCAGGGTTAGGAGCACATCCAAGGCCTTGCGTCCACTTGAGCCCCTGCTCCGAGATTTCAATGAGGAGTGAGGAGACCCAAGATGAATATGTTTTTGGTTGTTTTTATATCGCAGCTATTGTTACACGCACTTTGTGATGTCACTGCTCCAGGCAGCTGAGTAACTCGTGATTCGCCATTCCCTGAAATATATAAGGTAAGAAAACTGGGGATAAAAACTATTTTTCTGGACAATCCGGTTGTTACAGTGAGCACATCAGTAATATTAACACTGAAATTACCAGAGGTGAGAGAATGCCCCTGACTAGGATATTGGGAGCCCTGCATTCCTGCTTCAGTCTCAAGCCGATAGGTGGGCTTGTGCTAGGGGTGTCCCCAGGCCACGCTAATTGCTCCGGACAGGAAACACTGGTGCTTCCTGGACCTGAATGGGAATGGTGTAATTCAGGCCCACAACTGGGGGACCAGGAATATTGGGGGAGAAATTAGTCCTCATTGCATTTGTTTTCTAGGCGGAAAATGGGGGCAGGCGCAAAAGGGCCAATTTTGTGGGGTTATCTCCTGCACCCCAAACAAGTCCTACACCTGAAATAAGTCTGACACCATATTGGTGTTGGACAGTAATGTAATAATAGAATCCTCCCACTCTCCCGTCACTCTCTTTTAGGATTATAACTGGGTTGCTTTTTACTCCCAGTGTGCAGGACCAGGTTAGATGTGGGACCTCTGGGGCTCATACCCTACATGGAGCCACTTGGTTCTGAGCCACTCTTCTTTCTACTGAGCCTCATCTGTGCGCCATGTTACTTGCAAGGTTTTATTTATTTATGTCGTGAACAGTGGTGTAATAATCCAGAGAACGCGAGTTCAAACCCCACCGTTTAAGAAGATACTCAGTTGTACCAAATCACTACCAAGGATGCTACAAGAAGGCCAAACACCACCTTTTCAGGGCAACTAGGGATAGCAACTAATGCCGGCCTTGCCAGTGACGCCCACATCCCGAGAATTAATTTTTTCAAAACTGTAACTTTGGTATGTGAGGGCAAGACGTGTGTCTACCTGATGAGGGTAAGGGAAACACCAGCTTTGATTTTCCTGTAACTGCTCAGTCTTTAGAGGAGGTCACTAATGTTGAAAACTCTTGCCACCTCTGCTTCTACTGCTGATCTGTGTAAGTGTGTGCGTGACAAAACAGGACTCGGGTCACCTGACAATATAGCAGTCCACAGCATTGTTGGCTAACTTCTGCAATGGCCTCTGGAAGGCCCTTGTGGTATAAAGATTGAGTCGGCCATGATGTTTACTGTCAGGGATGTTGCAGTGTGGAGTGTTGATTCTATCTTTATGAGACAACACATCTCAGTCAAAGCTTGCTCTCTGTGCTGAGCCTCATCACACACTGGTCCTCCCCCATGCCCAACAGCCTAGTGCAGTAGGTCGGTTCCCTGATGTAGTCTGGTCTGGGAGTGGTGGGCCTCCTATGTCCTTGTGCCCTCAGGCTGTCCTCTCCAACAGCGCTTTCTGTATTATGGAACAGCCAACATTATTAAACTGCTGCTTGCACAGACTTGGCAAGGCTGAGGAAATCTCAGTGCTGCTTGCTTCCAGCAATGTTGTGCTGAACTACTATACTGTACAATTCTGCACAATGTTCTCAGAATAGGCCTTTAACAAATCTTCACAATCCTTAACAAGCCCTACGTGGTTTTTTTTGTGCTTAATTGCCTCATTTAAAACTTAGTTTTTTATGTTGAAATTAATGCCCAGAGGAAAATGTATTCTAGATCTATTAAAAAAATCAAATATAGCAAATTTAATTATGAAGGCTTTTTTTGCCTCACAAAACTTTTATCCAAGATACAGATATTCACATTTGGCTGATCCTGAGGTCAGAAATGACTAAAACTCAAAAATGAACTTTTATATTTATTTCTGATCCATTCATCTAATTTGAGTCAGGTAGGTCAGGTGTGAAATTATAAAGAGTTAAAAGATCGGCTTTGAACAGCTTTGCTTTTCGTTGAGTTGGATCTTTCCATCCCTCTAATTCTACGGTGTAAAATTGCCCATTGCTCTGCACAAAACAATTCATTTCTAGCAGTACAATCGCAATAACTCAGAAGTTCAGAATCTGTCAAAGGATCAAGTAGTTATTTTTTTTAATTGTGTCCACAACTGTCTGATTCAGTCACTGTCCACTTTTAAATTAAATCTGCATTATTTGAAATTTCTAACTCACACTTCCCATTTAATCAGCTGTATCAAGAATAATAAAATATTTCTTACACATTTAATTTTATTCATTTTCTGTGCTCATAAAACGATGGCCGATTATGCTAGAAAGGGCCAATTTTCCATTTGCAGTTCTGATTCTGATCAAAGAAATACAATGTTAGTGAGCAGTGATGTGAATCATTCGCAACTTCCCACTGACGGTTTTAACTTATTCCTTGCCTTGAATCCTAGAATGTTACAGTATGCAAACAGGCCATGAATGGATTTCACTGCACCAAATCACTGTATCTTAATCCACACAGCTATTATGTTTAACAACAAAACATGTACACAAGAGGCGGGCGAGCGGTGGAACAAGTGATGGACCCATCTCAAGATGAACCATTAACATCATGAGAAATTAGCAGAAAAGAATGCTCTTGAAAGTTTTTGGACTGATGAGCTCAGATTGGTGTGCAGGTTAACTGATCTGTTCTATGTTTGTAACATATGTTGAATCAACATTTCTGTACACATTATGACAGGAAGGCATATTTTTAAAAAAACATAATAGAACTCCCATCAATGCCACAATGGTGCAAATACTTTAATGGCTAATACAAATTGATGGATAATTAAGAGCTTCCTAAATTTTGCTCTCCATGTATGGAAGAGCAGTCCAAGAGGCACAGGCACAAATGCAGCTCAGCTAAAGCAACATTGGGCCAAATCTTGCTGAAAAAATAACGGCGTGTTAACGACGCACGCCATTATTAATGCACAAATCGGCCATCGAGTTAGGGGGATTAAGAGATATGCCATGAGTTGCAAATCTCCAGAAATTGTTTGTCGATTTACGTCGCTCCTCCGTCTGCTTCACATAAACGGCATCTCGCCCTTAGTCTCCCCTTTATTTTTAAGAACTTGTGGATTTGCAAATGAAATGCCCATTAAACCCGCTGTAGAAAGTTAAGGCTGGTAATCAATAGCGTGAGTACCTTTTTAACAACGTGATAATTGTTAATGCAACGCCAATCAACCTCTCGGGCCCAGAAAGAGAACATTTAAACTGTTCAATATCATTCCTACATGTAGTAAATTCTTCTCAGATTGTCAAAATTTCAAGTTTTTAACTTTTTTCTTACTTTTTCTTTCTGTCTCTTTTTTTTCTCTCCCTTAATCCAATCTTTCCTTCCCTCTCTATTTCTCTTTCTGTACCTGATTTGACTCTAATTCACCTTATTTCCTTCTCCATCGTTTCTCAACCCTTAAACCTCGTTGGTTAAGGGGATACGCTGTTGTTCCCATCGCTCACCAAGGTCCCAGATGCCCCGTTTCCCTCGCCACACCGTTATCAGCTCGCACTTCCAGCAAGTTATGGCACAAAATATTTTCGAGCTGAAGGGTGTACGAACAATTCTAACAGGGCACGCTGTGAGATGCCTTATTCCAGCAAGATTTGGCCCAATATTTATTCACCAACATCCTGGGTGGAGCCGCCGCAGGTGCAGATCTTGGTGGTAGTAGCAAATATTCAAACGAGAACTTTGACGGCCGAAGTGGAGAAGGGTTCCATGTGAACAGCAGTTGAACATGGGGCAGTCGGTCCTCAGAGATAGGTTTTTAGTTGGTTGGCAGCGAGATAAGTTGGAAACTTGCCCACTGCTGCAGAAATGAGGCCAGGCTGTTTTAACTCCCGAACCTTACTAATATGTCGGCAGGCGGGGAAGCAGTGTAAAACGGGGGGAAAACTGGCACAGCCACAAGGCAGGTGGCCATTTCCAGTTCTGGGGGCATCTCATGGCTCATTCAGGAAGTGGATAATTCCGGGGCAGGGGAGCCCTAAGCTTTCCTCATGGGGCCCGGACAAACACTCCTGCTCCTCCCGGCCCCACAAAAGAAGGGAGAGCACTCTCCTTTCTCGTCCTCTTCTGGGTGTTGGTCCTCTCCTGTCTGGTGGATTAGCCTGGTGGGAAATCTGCAGACGTTCTCCCGCGCAAGCCCGAGTTAAAATTTCAGTTGGGTTCGCACTGACGTTGTCAGGACTCAATGTGCATGCGTGGAGAAGGACTTCGCCAGCTCTGGGCGGGTGTCCTTGTCGTCTGCTCGGTAGAGCAAGTTACTAGGCAGCTCTTGGGCAGATAATTAATTCAGAGCATTTTAAATGCACCCCCCAACCCGGTATCTGCTGGGCTGGTAGGGTTAAATCACCTACACCCCACCACCCAAGAGAAGAAGAAGAAATACAAAAAACTTTTGTGATGCTGAATATTAGAGGTTTCACTGGGTCATAAATATAAGATAGTCACAAATAAATCCAGTAAGGAATTTAGGAGAAACTTCTTTACCCAGAGAGTGGTGAGAATGTGGAACTCGCTACCGCATGGGGGGGTTGAGGTGAATAGCATAGATGCATACAAGAGGAAGCTAGATAAGTACATGAGGGAGAAAGGAATAGAAGGATATACTGATAGAGTTAGATAAAGTAGGGAGGGAGGAGACTCGTGTGGAGCATAAACACCAGCATAGACCAGTTGGGCCAAATGGCCTGTTTCTGCACTGTAAGTTCTCTGCAATATGTTTCAAAGTTTTGAGAAGGAGGAACATGCCCCTGTGATGTCAGTCTCTTTGATATAATCCACGACAAGTTTTTGTGGTGTTCATAACCAGACTAAAATCAGATAGCTTCTAATCAGTCTATAAAAAGTTAGGCTACAGGGCAATCGGTGGCAGCTGAACACTAGGGTTCCACTGCTTGAAACCAACAAAAGTCTCTGTTGAATTCCACTCGAGTTCAACAGCTTTCTTCTTGGCTCTGCAGCCAAACCCTTCGGCTGAAAGAGTTACGCATTAAAAAAAATGGAGGCTCGTTAAAGTTTTCAAAACTTAAGTTTTCAAAACTTAAACTGGAGCATCGTGAGTGTCAGAATGCAGAGTGTTCGAACTAGAAACAGGCTGTGCCCTGGATCAGCAGGAAGTAGGTTCACAGCTTCAACCCCCTACATGATGAGTTACAGCTTTAATCACGTCATCATGGGAAGGTAGCTGGCAGATAGTCCAGCAACTCCTCTTTGGAGGAAGTGAAGATTGAAGGGTGAGTTGCCCCGGGCCATTATTACCTTATCCATTAATGGATGACCGAGTGGTGAGTGAGAGCAGGTGCCTTGCCTGTTTTCTCAGTGGGGGTGGGTATAAAGCTGCATAGAGACAAACAGAAAAAGCAAACATGGAAGAAATAAATAAATTGCCAAAAGAGAGGTTGATATGGGGGTAAGTATATTGAAAGTATTTACACCACAGTTATACATGCTTTCGGTTGTTAACCAGATTAGAAGGTCATCAACTCACAGGCCTGGATTTTCCTTTCAGCACTGACTAACTCTCAGGTAGTTTCATGGAGCTGGAATACCACAAATCGTCAGAAGTCCGAAATGTCAGGTTTGCTTCCCGACGCATCTTCCCATGTGTAGCAGCAGTGGCAGTTGAAGTGCCCATCTCAATCAGGCTGATGCTTCATTTTATCATCAGTTTGGGGGGTGTTCGTCCTGCCAGCATTCTCCAGCATTCCTGGATTCCAGATGACTGATGTAGGAATACTCATTTGAAATGGATGTCCAGGGTTGCTACATGCCGGGAGGTCGTGGAAGTGGAAGGTATCGGAGCCATTTCATAACCATTTTTCATTTTTTTCCTCCTGTTGGTGTTTAGATTCTCATGATCCTTTGCGCCAGATAATGGACATTATTTCTTATTTTTCCCCTGCATCACTACCGACACCAGTGGATTTCCCCTGTTTGACATATTTGGAAGGAGAACCTACAGAGAGGTGCCAGGCAGGTCAGTCTGCACAAGAGATGGTCTACGGCTGCCTGCCAGTGCTCATGTACCCACATCTGCCCACATCTGCCCCCAGATTTGCTCCATGTAGACCATTAGTCCTGGTGGAGCTTTTCTCCTCAAAGGAAGCATGACTTCAGACCCCCAATGACACCGCTAAGAGAAAGTTTGACTAACTGTAATGTAGAATACTCCCTCCAATCACAGCATGCCCTGCCCTGTATGAACGAAGACATGCCAGGGTGATCAGTGGTCAGCCTACCTCAATTGTTGGTGCCAGCCAAGGTGTCACTAACCTATCAGTTTCCAGGCCAATATTTATCCCTCAACCAACATCTAAAACAGATGATTTGGTAATTTATTTCATTGCTGTTTGTGGGAGCTTGATGTGCACAAATTGGCTGCTGTATTTCCTACATTGCAACAGTGACTACACTTCACAAGTATTACATTGACTCTAAAGCACTTTGGGATGTCCTGAGGTTGTGAGAGGCGCTATATAAATGCAAGTTCTTTCTTTCTATCCAGCAATGGTGGCGGGGACAGGACATCTCAAGGGCTAGGTGAGCAGAGAGGCAGATGCAGTGCTGTACCATCTGCTACATGGACATTTGCAGCTGGCACATACTGCGACAGTAGTGTCCAGCTGTGGCCTGGCATTTAGGTCCACCCCTTTGCCGATGAGCGTGGTGGCCAGGTTGAATGTTGTATACACCACCCACAACACCTGGGAACAGACACAAGAGAAGCTAGCACAACCTAGAAAGCTGCTGAGGTAAGCCTATCCAATGGGTCAATTTAGCAGGGACACAGCCTACCTATGCGTGCCACAAAATGCCGGCCCACACCAGGATCGCACACAAGCTCTTTCGCTGCTGTCTATGCAGACCCATAGGGCACACATCACAGCCCCCAGTGCTCAGTGATTCCACAGCCATGGAAACTGCCACAGAATCAGCCCCCTGCCCCATTACCCAGCCAGTACTGCTGTACTTTGGGACTTCAGTCACAAGCTGATCGACAGTTGGGCCAATACAGTGGCAAAAATGGCAGTAATCTTTGACTTTTGCCACTAAAATTCAGAAAAATACTTCCTTTTCCTTCAGTTCAGCCTGCAGCAATGGCAGAGAATTCCCAGTAATGCAGTTCCCCCAACACGCTGAAGTCCTGATATTCAGTCCCATCACACACGAGTGTGCTAATTTGTAAAATCTACCCCTATATTGTTTCTCATTGTGAATAAATATGGAGCAAGTGACATTGGTTATAATTCCAGGGATAGAAATAAATCAATTCAGGGCATATTTTACAAAACTGTGCTCACAAATCGTCTGCCAAGTCCAAATTCACTGCGCAAACCTCTGCACAATTCGTGGAGCACGAATTTGTAAGATCTACCCTTTATAAAGTTAACCTGAAATTACTAACCAGATTACAGCTTTGAAACTGCAAATCTTGCTTGGTGAGAGCATAAACCGTAAAATTGGTCGTGGAGATCAATGTGCCTGATTCATTATTCCCAGTTTTTCCGGTAGTTACAATTAACAATCGAAGAACCGGTATCGCCATGAGTCAGGCGTGCTGATCTCTGTATCTCAGTCTCCGATTTGTGCTCCCACTGGGCAAGGTTCTATGTCGGGAGCAGAGTCTCACAATTTCTTTTGACTCTTCAAAATGTAGCGTTCAATTTTATGCGCGGAAAATGCAGTCTTCAGATTAGCTTAATGCTGCACTTTCAAAACCACTTGTGAGTTGCCAGGGCATGACTGAGGAAATTGATGGGCCAGAATTTGCCGTTATTTATGCGCAAATGGTACAGCAATTTCAGGCGAGGGGCAGATGGAAATCCAAAAGTTGCTGTCCGAGATGCACCACTCCGCAGTTAGCTTTGAGAAAATGGCATCTTGCTGTCTGACTCACCATTCAAATGGATTGAATGGCGTGAAGTTGCTAAATTTGCGCGGTAGATGCGAACTAAACTCGCCACAGAAAGTCCTGTCCATTTTAACGACATGATAAGTATTAATTACTGCTTGGCACTGAAAATGAACTCTTGCAATTGTGGAGTCTCATTCCTTCAGGTTTTAATTGTTGGAGATTTTAAAAATGTAAAATTTAATTTTTTTAAAACTTTTCCTCACTCCCTCTTAACCCAACCTTTCTTTCCCTCTCTTTATTTCTCTTTCTGTACCTGATTTGACATTGAATTCACCCACTCTAATTTACACTTCCTTCTCAGGCTGTTAATTTCACAATCCTTCAATCTGATTGATTAAGGAGATACACAGTTGCTTGTCCTGTTCACTCAGGTCCCAGATGCCCTGTTTTCCTCGCTGTGACGTTATCAGCTCGCACTTTCAGCAACTTGGCATGCAAAAACTTGCAAGGGCGAGTCTAACTAATGGCAGACACCTTTAGACGCCCTGCCACTGCAACTTCTGGGCCATGGTGTTCTTGTCTTGCGTTGTAGCCTTTCTATCACAGTGCTGAACACGCAGAGCTAGCCCCAGTGTATCAGAGACACTGTGCAAATTGATCAGTAAAGGGGTCTCTGATTGAGACAAACAACAGTGTAAAATAATGTAAAGAGTAATTTATTTCATGCCATTTACAGCTATCATTATATGTGTCTTGCTTTCCACATTGTGACTGTGTGACAGCACAGAATGTGCTCCCTGAGGCAGCCTCTGTAAATAAGCAGTTCTGAAGGGAGATTGTAGCAGAGAAGGAAAAAGAAATGGGGAAAGCAGCTGGTCCAAAATGCATCAAGTTACAGTCGATAACAGCACTGAACTTCAGTTGACCCACCTATCCTCAGTTTCTAGAAGACTTTATTTATAATTGCTTATTCATTCACAGTGTTTGAAAAATCAGCATTCCAATGGTTGAAGGCATTAAGGGCACCCAACAGTGTCAGCCATGGTTCAGTGGGTCTCACTCTCGCCTCTGAGTCAGACGGTTGTGGGTTCAAGCTCCCGCTCCAGCAACATGAGCACCTAATCCAGGCTGACACTCCAGCACAGTACTAACAGAGCACCGCACTGTCAGAGGTGCTGGCTTTTGGATGAGACTTTAAACCGAAGCCCTGTTTGCCTCAGGTGGACATAAAAGATCTCACAACACTATTCGAAGAAGAACAAGGGAGTTCTCTCCGGTGTACTGGCCAATATTTATCCCTCAACCAACATCACTAGAACAGATTATCTGGTCATTATCACATTGCTGTTTGTGGGAGCTTGCTGTGCATAAATTGGCTGCCATGTTTTCTACATTACAACAGTGACTTCACTTCAAAAACACTTCTTTGGTTGTCAAACGCTTTGGGATGTCCTGAGATTATGAAAGGTGCGTCATAAATGCAAGTTCTTTTCCTTCACTCTGCCAATTAAGGACATCCTTCTGAGGCACATTGACATGCATGGGTATGAAAGGTTAACGGAGAGTTCTCAACTACTGTTAGAGCTGGGGCAATCACCACTGCAAACACCAAGACCAGCAGTGATTGAAGATTGACGATCGATCGACCTGCACTGGACCAGTGAACAGAGGACAGCAGCACAATCCAAGGACCCCTGCAGCAGCTCGATCCGAGAGTGACTGGCCCAGCCTCCGTTCTCCAACACAAGTGGGTGTCCATTTCTAAACTCGGATTGTCTAACGACAGGTTCAGTGCCTTTGCCAAATGTTCATTTTTTACAGTTGAATTAAATTAGGAAATAAATCCAGAATAACAATATTACAAAGCTTAAAAGTGGTAATAATGAACTAAAAGTTGCCTTGTCTCCGCAGAGCTGGGAAGCTAGGAGCAGTGATTGAAGAATGTTGTAGGTTAGGTTGATTATAACCAAAGTTTGATGGTTTTATTCTGTGGAATTTACTAGACACAAGTTGACCTTAAGCAGAAACCACGCTCACCCATCTATCCGGGTTTCTGCGGTCTTCTGGCAGCCCATTGAGAGAACCCGAATAAATTCTGACAATAGGGGTCCAGTTGGACTGCCTCCCACTATACCCACCTCCTAATTCATGGTCAGTGTGTTGCACCCCATCTACTTTACCCCTCTCCACTCACTCTCACTTCTCTGCTACTGCCTGACTACCATTGGCCCACAGTTTTTTATCCATTTATTCATTCTCGGGATGCGGGTGTTGCTGGCAAAGGCCAGCGTTAATTGTCCATCCCTACTTGTCCTGAGGTGGTGGTGGTGGTGGGAGGACTGCTCCTTGAACTGCTAGGTAGCGGTTTGATGCAACTGAGTGGAGTACAGGATCTAAAGGTGAGACTACTGTAAAACATAGGCAATGGGACCGAGGTCCTGCTATGACGGAGTGGGATTACATCAATGGGACCAGCTTTAGTTAAGGAAACCTGCCGTCCTTACCCGATCTGGCCTACATGTGACTCTGGTCCCACACCATTTTGGTTGACTCTTACCTGTACTCTGAATGGGCCCAGCAATCAAACCGCAGTAGCATTGTGAAAGCACCTTCACCACACTGACGGCAGCAATCAACATATAAAGGCTCTGTATCTGAATGTGCGTAGCATTCGTAACAAAATGGATGAATTGACAGCTTAAATAGAAATAAATATGTACAATCTGATAGCCATTACAGAGACATGGCTGCAAGATGACAAAGGCTGGAACCTGAATATTCAAGGGTACTTGACATTTCAGAAGGACAGGAAGCCAGGAAAAGCTGGAGGGGTAGCTCTGTTAATTAAGGATGACATGAGTATAATAGAAAGAAATGACCTTAGTTCTAAAGACCAAGATGTAGAATCAGTTTGGGTAGAGATAAGAAATAGTAAAGGCAAGAAGTCACTTGTGGGAGTAGTTTATAGGCCCCCTAACAGTAACCACACTGTAGGACAGGGTATACAGGAAGAAATAATGGGGGCTTGTGAGAAAGGAACAGCGATAATCATGGGTGATTTTAATCTACATATAGATTGGAAGAATCTGATTGGCAAAGGTAGCCTGGAAGATGAGTTCATAGAATGCTTTCGGGACAGTTTCTTCGAGCAGCACATTCCAGAGCCAACCAGAGAGCAGGCTATTCTAGATCTGGTAATGTGTAATGAGACAGGATTAATTAATGACCTCATTGTAAAGGAGCCTCTAGGTAGCAGTGATTGAGTTTTGCATTCAGTTTGAGGGAGAGAAGAGTAAATCTAAGACTAGTGCTTTAAACTTAAATAAGGGCAATTATGAGGGCATGAAGACAGAGCTGGCGAAAGTGAACTGGGAAATTAGGTTAAGGGATAGGTCAGTAGAGATGCAATGGCAGACATTTAATGAGATATTTCATAACACTCAGCAAAGATCCATTCCAGTGAGAAAGAAAGTCTTTAGGGGAAGGACGTACCACCCGTGGCTAACTAAGGAAGTTAAAGATTGTATCAAATTGAAACAAAAACCATATAATTCCGCGAAGATTAGTGGCAGGTCAGAAGATTGGACAGAATATAAAAAAAACAGCAAAGATTGTCTAGAAGAATAATAAGGATGGAGAAATTAGAGTACAAGAGAAAGCTAGCTAGAAAGATAAAAACAGATAGTAAGAGTTTCTACAGGTATTTAAAAAGGAAAAGAGTAAGTAAAGTGAGCATTGGTCCTCTAGAGAGTGAGTCTGGGGAATTAATAATGGGGAACAAGGAAATGGCAGATGAATTGAACAGATATTTTGGGTCCGTCTTCACTGTAGAGGATACAGATAACATGCCAGAAATAATTGTGAATCAAGAGGTGAAAGGAAGGGAGGAACTTAAAACATTTACAATCACCAGAGAAAGAGTTCTCGAAAAAATATTAGAACTAAAAGCTGACAAGTCCCCAGGTCCTGACGGACTTCATCCTAGGGTCTTAAAAGAAGTGGCTGTAAAGATAGTAGATGCATTGGTATTAATTTTCCAAAATTCCCTAGATTCTGGAAGGCTCCCATCAGATTGGAAGATAGCAAATGTAACTCCGCTATTCAAGAAAGGAGGGAGACAGAAAGCAGGAAACTACAGGCCAGTTAGCTTAACATCTGTCATAGGGAAAATGCTAGAATCTATAATTAAGGAGGTTATAAAAGGGCATTTAGAAAATCTCAATGCAATCGGGCAGAGTCAACACGGCTCTGTGAAAGGGAAATCGTGTTTGACTAATTTACATAAAATTCTTACAGGACTAGACAGACTAGATGCAGGGAGGATGTTCCCAATGGATGGGGAGTCCATAATGAGGGGTCACAGTCTCAGGATACGGGGTATGCCATTTAGAACTGAGATGAGGAGAAATTTCTTCACTCAGAGGGTGGTGAACCTGTGGAATTCTCTACCACAGAAGGCAGTGGAAGCCAAGTCATTAAATATGTTCAAGAAGGAGATAGATACATTTCTTAATGTTAAAGGGATCAAGGGATATGGGGAAAAAGCGGGAACAGGGTACTGAGTTAGACGATCATCCATGATCATTTTGAATGGTGGAGCAGGCCCGAAGGGCCGAATGGCCTACTCTTGCTCCTATTTTCTATGATTTTTCTATTAGAGTTCTTTGAGGAAGTAACAAGCAACATGGATAAAGGGGATCCTGTGGAATTCCAGAAGGCATTTGACAAGGTGCCATATGAAAGGCTTCTACACAAAATAAGAGCTCATGGTGAAGGGGGTAACATATTAGCATAGGCAAGCTCTCTGTCTTTCACTTCACAGCAGGGGGAGGAGGGGTGTGATTGGAGGAAGAGGCCAACCACTCCCTATGAGTGCCCGCCATGTCCTCACCAACTCCGTCCTGGCATCTGACCCGTGTAAATACCAGCACAGCCACAGAGCCACCCACTTGCGATGAATTCAAGGGTCAGAAGGGTTGTCATCGAGTGAGTTACTGAGCACCCGTGAAACTGAAGACCCGAGAGTAGGGGAGAGGGGAGGAGGATAGGAGAACTGAAGAAAGAGAGGAACAGAGGGGGAGGAAGAGATGGGGAGGAGGAGAGAGGGAGGAAGAGAGGGAGAGGCGGAAATGGGGAGGAGGAGAGAGGGAGGAGGAGAGGAAGAGAGGGGGAGGAGGAAAGGGGGAGGAGGAGAGAGGGAGGAGGAGAGGGGCAGGAAGAGAGGAAGAGAGGTGGAGAAGGAAAGGGGGAGGAGGAGAGGGAGAGGAGGAGAGGAAGAGAGGGAGAGGAGGAAAGGGAGAGGAGGAGAGGAAGAGAGGGGGAGGAGGAAAAGGGGAGGGAGAAAGGGTGAGGAAGAGAAGGGAGGAAGAAAGGGGGAAGAAGAGAAAGGGGGAGGAAGAGAGAGGGGAGAAAGAGAGGGGCAGAGGAAGAGCTCTTCCTCCACGGATGGGGGGAGAAACAACTGCCATCGCCCGAGGAGCCTACGGACCCAGATCTCAGGGGCCCGGCCTTTAATGATTCAGGTGCATCGATCTCATGTGGACACAGTGGAGATGGTTTCCAAGCGAATGTTTGAGATGATGGATAAGTGGGAGGAATCCACTGTCCACTCTGTTGCAGGAGGTTATTCGTGATCTGCAGAACTGTGACAGGCTGGGAGATTGTTGCAGCATCAAGACGTCAGGAAGAGCTTCTAAGGACAAAAGTCACTCCTGGAGTGGGAGCTAACAATGTTTCAACAGAAGCTTCGAGGGCCGGCTTGAATCCACACTTACACAGGGCTTCCAAGACCTGATTGGTACTATTCGGTCCGTGATGGCATCAATCAGAGGCAGCGCTGGTGGGCTTCAAGGATTGGCAGAGATGTCTCCCCAGAAAGCGGAAATGGACCTGTCTTTCAAACGCCCCCCCATCCCTATTTTATCAAACAAAATTTGACACCAAGCCACATGATGTGACCAAAAGCTTTGTCAAAGTGGTAGGTTTTAAGGAGGGTCTTAAAGGAGGAGAGAGAAGTGGAGAGGCAAAGAGGTTTAGGGAGGGAATTCCTGAACTTAGAGCCTAGGCAGATGAAGGCACGGCCACCAATGGTGGAGTGATTAAAATTGGGAATGCGCAAGAGGCCAGAGCGGGAGGAGTGCGGAGATCTCAGAGGGTTGTAGGGCTGGAGGAGGATACAGAGATAGTGAGGGGTGAGGCCATGGAGGGATTTGAAAACAAGGAGGAGAATTCTAAAATCGAGGTGTTGCCGGACTGGGAGCCAATGTAGGTCAGCGAGCACAGGGGTGATGGGTGAACGGGACTTGGTGCGAGTTAGGAGACGGGCAGCAGAGTTTTGGATGAGCTCAGGTTTACGGAGGGTACAAGGTGGGAGGCCGGCCAGGAGAGCATTGGAATAAGAGTAGATTATGAACTAGAGTAAGCAATTTAGCTGGCACAAGGGGTAATCATAGTACTAAAAGTACTTGTCGAAAGGGAAAGTGGCTTTTGTTGGCACTTCCTGGTGAACCTTGTTGTCTGCAGTAATGAGAGCTTTTTGTCACATGGAGTGAACTCAGCATGGTCAAGCTCTATTAGCATTTCTTTTTAGATTAAACTTTAAAAACAAATCATGAATGCGATGAGATGTGGCTAAATCAGAATAAAAGTAGTTTTCTTTTTTAACCCATATTGTATTTAGTTAAAATTTAGTACCCTGATTTATGGGCTGGTGCAGTGGTTTTACTGCTGGGACCATTGCTAAATCCAGCCCAGAATGTTGAGTTTAAGGATTGAATTCAAAACCAAATCCATCCAGTTCCCAGTGAGAGCAGCTCATCAGCACCAAACTATCCGAGACTCGGTCCTTACACGAAACAAGAAAAGTTTCATTGTTTTCTAGCAATTGGATTTTGATTGAAATTTCTGTGGAGATCTCGAGGTTTATTTGTTAAAGAAACACCAAAGACCCATTCTTCAATGGATTAATAATTGGGGAATATGAAGTATTTCTTTTCAAATGTTTAAAATCTTGTCTCAACCTTACATCTGCCATTTATCAATCCTAATGGTCTGACCTTACCTTCTTGGGTGTGAATCTGTGAGCAGCACATTTCGCAGCAGTAATAACGTTTAAAACCTCAAGATTCAGCATTTTTATAGTTCACGGAGGTGTTTTAGCTTTGTGGAAAATACATTAGAAATAGATAGAAAGGTGGAAAGAGAAACCCAGGATTCCAGGACACGCAGAATAACCACAGTGGGGTTGATTTTAACCTCCCACCCCCAGCCGACGGGTTACGGTGTGTGGGAGGGTTTAAAATCGTCCGTGTTCACTTACTAGCCAGAGGCTGCACCATTCCCACCCAGAGACATCTTGGGCTAGATTATGCTGGAGCAGGACATCTCGCACCGTGCCCCATTAGTTAAGCTTGTTCATGCACATTTCGATTTTTTAATTTTCTGCCCAAAAAGTTGCTGGAAGTGTGAGCTAGTAACAGTGCGACGAGGGCAACAGGACATCTTGGTGAACAACGGGACAAACAGTGTATCTCCCTAAACAATGAGGTTAAAGGATTGAGAATGAATTAGAGTGGGTGAATTCAATGTCAAATCAGATACAGAAAGAGAAATAAAGAGAGGGAAAGAAAGATTGGATTAAGAGAGAGGGAAAAAAAGAGACAGAAAAGAAAAACAAGAACGTTTTGTTTTGAATTTAACATTTGACATTTTTAAAATCGCCTAAAACAATTCACAACCTGAAGGCATGAGACGCCACACTTATAATTGTTCACTTTCTGGGCCAGAGAGGTTGATTGGCAATCAATTATCATGTCGTTAAAAGGGTACTTACACTGTTGATTACTAGACTTAACTTTCTGTGGCAAGTTTAATGGGCAATTAATATGCAAATCCAGCAACTTCATGAATGGTACGTTGGCCTTCATTGCAAGAGGATTTGAGTACAGGAGCAGGGATATCTTACTGCAGTTGTACAGGGCCTTGGTGAGACCACATCTGGAGTATTGTGTGAAGTTTTGGTCTCCTTGTCTGAGGAAGGATGTCCTTGCCATGGAGGGAGTGCAACGAAGGTTTACCAGACTGATTCCTGGGATGGCAGGACTGACATATGAGGAGAGATTGGGTCGACTAGGCCTATATTCACTAGAGTTTAGAAGAATGAGGGGTGATCTCATTGAAACATATAAAATTCTAACAGGACTAGACAGACTGGATGTAGGGAGGATGTTCCCGATGGCTGGGGAGTCCAGAACCAGGGGTCACAGTCTCAGGATACGGGGTATGCCATTTAAAACCGAGATGAGGAGAAATTTCTTCACTCAGAGGGTGGTGAACCTATGGAATTCTCTACCACAGAAAGCAGCGGAGGCCAAGTCATTAGATGTATTTAAGAAGGAGATAGATATATTTCTTAATGCTAAAGGGATCAAGGGATATGGGGAAAAAGCGGGAACAGGGTACTGAGTTAGACGATCATCCATGATCATTTTGAATGGTGGAGCAGGCCCGAAGGGCCGAATGGCCTACTCTTGCTCCTATTTTCTATGTTTTTCCATGAAAATCACGGGGAGGTTAAGCACAAGATGCTGTTTTCACGAAGCTAACGGCAGAGCGGTGCAAATCGGCCAGCAACTTGTGCCGATATTTTTTTTATTCGCTCATGGTTATGTGGGCGTCACTGGCGAGGCCGGCATTTATTGCCCATCACTAATTGCCCTTGAGAAGGTGGTGGTGAGCCGCCTTCTTGAACCGCTGCAGTCCGTGTGGTGAAGGTTCTCCCACAGTGCTGTTAGGAAGGGTGTACCAGGATTTTGACCCAGTGACGATGAAGGAACAGCGATATATTTCCAAGTCGGGATGGTGTGTGACTTGAAGGGGAACGTGCAGGTGGTGTTGTTCCCGTGTGCCTGCCGCCCTTGTCCTTCTAGATGGTAGAGGTCACGGGTTTGGGAGGTGCTGTCATGGGGTATCTTTTCTTCGGCACAAGTTGCTGGACAATTTGTGCATTAATAATGACGTGCGTCGTTCAGATGCCGTTATTTTTTCTGCAAAAATCTGGCCCTATATCCTCACTGACATCGAGTTCGACCGAAGCTCCAGCTTCACTTTTCTGTGGAATCTTCGTGGACCTGAAGTGCCCTCCCAACCCCACCCACACCGGGCCCCACAAGGAGTCCTTGGGCCTCCACACAGCCCCGGCCGTGCCTCTGCTTCCCAGTGCCTGCACCTGCTGTCAAAGCCTCTACCCAGCGCTAACTTCATGCCAGGGACCGTTCCCTTGAGCTCCTGTTCCCATCCACCGGCCACGATGTCACTGCCACTGGTTTCGAGCGGGAGACAATGCTGGAATATTTAAATGAGGCCTGGAATTCATGCTGAACTCTCCACAAAGGTTTCCCCCCCCCCCACCTCACAATCCCCAGTATGCGCGACACATATTGCAGCTCGTCGCAATCCAAATTGGAAAGAGGCATTAGGCCCCCCGATTTGCATCAGCAATGGGACTAACACCCGGTTTAGGCAACTGCAGAGCGCCCTAGCCAATATGGCATGTGGCACATACCAGCGCGGAATGAGCGCGTGCTCACTACCCGCCATATTGGACCCTTCAGTGCCCTTTTTTGGGCTGAGATTCAGGCACTGCATGATCCAATTACTAGGCCCTCAGGTTTCATTCTTGTGGTTTCTGATGTTTTCTTAGCCCCATGATGTGTTGGTGCCTTATAACATGCACCAACCTCTGCATTAACCTTTGTGTATATTTAACATTTATGAAGGTTCTAGGAGCCATAATGAAATGATTCTGAACTCTTCCTGAATATCGAGTTAACAATGCGTGAACGCTGATTGCCAATTCTCAATGATCATCTATCAACGTTCAGGCAGTCCCTTAGCTCATTATTTACAAGAACTGTGACTTTTCAGCTTATGTTTCAGGTTCAGGGACACAACGGTTTAAAGTACGACTTTGGCAAGATTCAAGTAGCAGGAAATTCCAAACGTTCACTTATAAACATCAATAAACATCTACGAGAAGCTTTCAGGGATTCTGCCAAAGTGATTATGAAATGTATCTCAAAATCTATGAAAAATGTATGAATTCCACGAACATTCATTAAAGTTCATCAGGTAAAGTGTGCAAATTCAGGGCTGTTCGAATACAAAATTTGATGAGTAGCACTCAATTTTCTTAATGTTTTTATTAATGAATATTTATTACGAATATCTAGCTCGCACTGTATTCATTTGTGAACAATTCTCTCTTCTTGACAACAATAAGTTTAAGAATATTCAAAATCCTCAAAGTGTTGTAATTGAAACTTCAGACAAACATCTTATCTGATTTATCCAGAGTCATTTTTTTATTCAATAAAGACAAATGGATTGTAAATCTGACAGTTACCTTCGGCATATAGCGGCGAATAAATGAAATATTCTGATAGTTTGTCTGCGAAATCTTCAATTTAATTTATTGAACAAATTAATCAGCAGAATTTCAGGAAAACTGAAAAATTGAGGTTCAAACAAAGTTTGCGGGCAGAAAGATCCCACAAACAGCATTGAGATAAATGACCAGATAATCTGATTTAGTGATGTTGGTTGAGGGATAAATATTGGCCAGGACACCGGGGAGAATTCCTCTGCTCTTCTTCAAATAGTGCTGTGGGATCCTTTCCATCCGCCTGAGAGGGCAGAAGGGACCTCAGTTTAACATCTCATCTGAAAGACAAAAGTGCAGCACTCCCTCAGTACTGCACTGAAGTGTCAGCCTGGATTATGTGTTCAAGTCTCTAGAGTGGGATTTGAACCTACAACCTTCTGATTCCAAGGCAAGAGTGTTACCCACTGAGCCACAGCTACCACCTTAATGATATTGAAATATTTCATACTTCAATATGTACAGTTCAATACTTCATATTTCGTCACTAATGGATATCCCACAGTACTGCATGTGGTAAGTTAGAGGACGTGTTCTATAAGGACAGGAGCCTTATGCCATGCAAAGGCAATGACCTGGAAATTGCACTAAAAGTAACGGCGAACACAACAGTGCTCACCGTTATTTCTGTGCAAATGGTAGAGCAACTTCCAGCGACCGCACATGTGCAGTTAAATGCGGAAATCCAGAAGTTCCTCTACCAGATGTCCTGCTCCTCCAGAAGCTTTGCAGGAAGGGCATCTCGCTGGCTGACTCACTGTTGAAATGACTGCAACAGCGCGAAATTCCTGAACTGCCCTGATGGAAACAAAGTCATCTCGCCAGAAGAAGGCACGTCAAGTTTTTTTAGTCCAACCAAAATTTTTACGGCGTGGTAAGCCTTAATGACTGCCAAACAACCTCTCCAGCACAGAAAATTAACTTTTGCAAGTGCGGAATCTCATTCCTTCAGATTTTAATTGTTGTTGGACATTTAATTTTTCTTTACTTTTTCTTTCTGTCTATTTTATCTGTCTTCTAATTCAATATTTTTTTACCCTCTCTATTTTGCTTTCTATAACTGATTTTACATTGAATTTACTATTCTAACTTACACTTCCAGGTTCTGTGTCTGCGCTGCTTATTAACGGGGTTTCAATCTGATTGATTAAGGGGATACGCAGCTGCTTGCCCTGTTCACACAAGTCCCAAATGCCCGGGAGAGGGCATTGCACTGAATTGAGGACCCGATGAGAGGAAATTGCAATGCAAAAGGCCATCAAACGTCTATGGGGCAAGTCCAAGTCTTGTTCGTTGGCCACTCAGAGCAAAATCAAGCCCAATGTGTTATTTTCGTGCTAAAACACGCATGCGTGTAACTAAAGAGTGCACCGGTAACATATTGAACCTGGTTGCCCCCAGTAGCTGAAACATTTTTGTTAAAAATTTAAATTTTGCAGGGCTACGTGTCCTTTAGAATTTAAATCTCCCATACCGCAGCAATACTAGACGCCAGGGGTGCAGAGACATGCCTATCACCCAGTGTTGCTCAGGCGCAAAATGATGGGAAATACTTTTAATGATTTAAATACACATGCCCATACTTATGCACATTCTATGTTCAGTAATGGCAGGGGAGAGTGAGGGATTGGTGGAGTTGCTCCCAAAGAATTTCTCACAACGACCTTCTGGAGTTGCGCTGGGCATCCAGTGACCAGTAAAGTTCCAATGGAAATCCTGCCCCACTCTGACTACAGGCAGTAGTTGCTCTAAATTGTTCAAATCAATTACATGCTGATTGCTGTTATCATGTGCGTGGGTCAATTAGAGGTCAGTTGTTTTTTTTTCTTCTTTTGCTCAATTACAGCCTACGTAATTCCGACAATTGGGTCAATAAATTATTTTCTGCTGCTGAGGAAGTTTCTCAGTAGATTACAAATATTGAGGTTTTTTTTAAGTATGAGGTACATTTTTGGAAGCCTCCCTCACCATCAGTGGGAGACGTGCAAAATTAACCTTATAATTTTCATATAGAAATACTTGCAGGGTGACAAACAAAACATGTGACACACGCAGAGTATATAATGGCCCAGAATTTGCTGGAGCAGGGCATCCCACAGTGTTTTTTTTATTCATTCATGGGATGTGGGTGTGTATCTGGCGAGGCCGGCATTTATTGCCCATCCCTAATTGCCCTTGAGAAGGTGGTGGTGAGCCGCCTTCTTGAACCGCTGCAGTCCGTGTGGAGAAGATTCTCCCACAGTACTGTTAGGAAGGGAGTTCCAGGATTTTGACCCAGCGACGATGAAGGAACGGCAATATATTTCCAAGTCGGGATGGTGTGTGACTTGGAGGGGAACGTGCAGGTGGTGTTGTTCCTATGTGCCTGCTGCTCTTGTCCTTCTAGGTGGTTGAGGTCGCGGGTTTGGGAGGTGCTGTTGAAGAAGCCTTGGCAAGTTGCTGCAGTGCATCCTGTGGATGGTACACACTGCAGCCACTGTGCGCCGGTGGTGAAGGGAGTGAATGTTTAGGGTGGTGGATGGGATGCCAATCAAGCGGGTTGCTTTGTCCTGGATGGTGTCGAGCTTCTTGAGTGTTGTTGGAGCTGCACTCATCCAGGCAAATGGAGAGTATTCCATCACACTCCTGACTTGTGCCTTGTAGATGGTGGAAAGGCTTTGGGGAGTCAGGAGGTGAGTCACTCCCCGCAGAATACCCAGCCTCTGACCTGCTCTTGTAACCACAGTATTTATATGGCTGATCCAGTTAAGTTTCTGGTCAATGGTGACCCACAGGATGTTGGTAGTGGGGGATTCGGCGATGGTAATGCCGTTGAATGTCATGGGAAGGTGGTTAGACTCGCTCTTGGTGGAGATGGTTACTGTCTGGCGCGAATGTTACTTGCCACTTATGAGCCCAAGCCTGGATGTTGTCCAGGTCTTGCTGCTTGCGGGCTGGGACTGCTTCATTATTTGAGGGGTTGTGAATGGAACTGAACACTGTGCAATCATCAGCGAACATCCCCATTTCTGACCTTATGATGGAGGGAAGGTCATTGATGAAGCAGCTGAAGATGGTTGGGCCTAGGACACTGCCCTGAGAAAATCCTGCAGCAATGTCCTGGGGCTGAGATGATTGGCCTCCAACAACCACCACCATCTTCCTGTGCTTGGTATGACTCCAGCCACTGGAGAGCTTTCCCCCTGATTCCCGTTGACTTCAATTTTACTGGGGCTCCTTGGTGCCACACTCGGTCAAATGCTGCCTTGATGTGCCCCCGTGAGATGGATATCTTCCCTCACCCTTCAGCTAGAAATTCTTTTACGCCCTAACTTGCTGGAAGTGTGAGCTGGTAACAGGGCATCTGGGACCTTGGTGATCGACAGGGCCAATAGTGAATCTCCTTAACTAATGAGATTTTAGCATTTAGAAAGCAAGAGAGGAAGGACAGAGATGGAGGGTGAATTAGAGTTAATCAGGTACAGCAAGAGAAATAAAGAGAGAGAAAGAAAGATTAGATTAAGAGAGAAAAAAGGGACAGAAAGAAAAAGTAAGAAAAAATTTAAAACATTTTACATTTTAAAAATCTCTAACAACAATTTACTACTTGTAGGAATGAGACTCCACAGTATCAATTGTTCCCTTTCGTGGGATGGAGAGGTTGAGTGGCATTGCAGGAACATAAATCTCTTCATTTAAAGGGTCGTTAAATACCAGCCCTAACTTTTTGCGGCGAGTTTAATTCGATTTAACAGTGCAAACTCAGCAGTTTCTTGAAACTCACGGGGAGGTTGAGGGCGAGCTGCCGTTTTCGTAAAGCCAACGGTGGAGCGGCACAAATCATCCAGCAATTTGTGGTGATTCGCAACTCGCAGGGTATCTCTTCCTTGCCACAAATTGCTGGGTTATTTACACACTAATAATGAGCGCCATTAAACTCGCCATTATTTTCCCAGCAAATTCCGGGCCATTATATGTAAAAATTAAACACTAACCGTTCCCCATAACATAGCCTACAACGAGCCCAGGGCACACTGTTGCAAGTGGGAGTGGGCTGCTGGGGCGTAGAATGGAGAAAGGATGTGTTCTAATGAGGGAATTTGGAAGGAGAGTTCCAAGGATTCTGCCCAGACAGTTGATTCGCTCCTGAAAAAATATGTAATTAGCATTTCCCTTACCCACTCTAAATAATGATTATTTTGTTTAAACCAAATTGAAATTTTCAAGATGGAGATCGGTAGATTTTTATTTGGTAAGGGTATCAAGGGGTGTGGATCAAAGGCAGGTAAATGGAGTTTAGGTACTAATCAGCCATGATCTAATTGAATGGCGGAACAGGCTTGAGGGGCTGAATGGCCTACTCCTGTTCCTATGTTCCTTTCAAATGGTAGAGCCAAAGGAAACTACATTTTGAGTCGTCAACAGGGGCCAGAATCTCGTGGCACTGGTACAAACTAACCTAGCTCTTGTTTTTGGCCTTTCCGTTCAAACACTATGACACTGGACTACTTCCACCAGTGCCAATCTCCTCCATGATCGCTGGAATTGGTGTAGCCATAAATATCTGTTAGTCCTTCATGTCAACCATTCTGGTAAACCACGTAAATTAATGAAGAAAAATTCTATAGATTTTGACTGCTGAAACTTGTGTTTGCAAAATATCTTTTATTTTCAGATCCATTCAGAAATATTTTTGCCTGCAGATTAGAATCAATTACAACTTTTATTCAATTGTTAACAGAACCTGCGGCTGCCTATATGTTAGCATTTATTTGATGGATCAATTGTCTTCATTAAAATCCCTACAAATCTAGACTGAGTTATACTTTAAACTGTGGTAGTTAGGTTGCCCCGATATTAAACCAACTGAAGTCAGCTCCTTTCTGATTTAGAAACTGCTCTCATGCAGTCGATCCCACTGCAATGCAGAATGTACTCGGAGGTTTTTTGTCACACAGAAATTAATGCAATATCAAAAATTAATGTAATGAAACAAAAAAAAAATCTGCAGAAGAAAACTTGAATGCCATAAATTGTATTCTAATTTATTCAAACTTAATCGCTCGTCAAGGTTTTTTTTTGCTTTTTGGTAACTAATAAAAAGGACACTGGTTACTTTCATCCATTTTAATAATCTGCTCCTTCAATTTCCTCATTCCTTCGGAATTCTTCAAAGCAATTTTTCTTAGGTGTCTTTTTTCTTAGACAAAGGGCTAACATTCTGACAGGTCGATTAAGAACAAAAGGCCAAAATCATGTTCAGCGATCATTTTAACAAAACAAAGCCACTGGAGTGTGGAACTGCTCAGGTGAAAAGCAACAATAAGATAGCTGATTGGTAGCTATTCTCTGCAGGACAGAAGCAGGAAGGAGCCAAGGAGAACTTTGTTACAGTCCTCTGTCGGTGGGACCTTGCTCGTTCACGAAGAAATTTGAAGAATACGATCAACTGACCAGAGAGTAATGCAAGTGCCAAAGACAAAATGACCAGTTCAAGGCAAAATCGGAATAATGCCTCTGGTGCAATCTGAGTCCGTGCTGCCATCAGGAGTGCATATTGAGCCTGGCTGGACACCCAGGCCTAGAAATTGATTTGCGCCGTCCTGCCGATCCCTGCACCGGAAGGGGTAGGCCTGACGCACACCCGATATTGGGTCTTGAAGACTGCAGACACCTTTTGGGCGTCCCCAGGTAGCTCGCCGACAAAGAGGATTTCAATTTCGAGCTGCTGCATGGCCAGCAATGGCCCTCAGATAGGTCATGGGAGAAGGGGTGATCGGGAGGGAGGGAGGGGGCTGAGCAACAGTCTTAGACACTGCTGTGGACCCAGGAGGAATTACTCCTGCTCCTCCCACCTCCAAATGCAGATAAGTATTTTTTTAAACTCGCTTTTTTGGTAGCAGCCTAAATTGTTCCCTTTAATGACCAGACAATCTGTTTTCAGTTGTTGGTTGAGGAATAAATTTTGGCCAGGACGCTGGGGAGAATTGCCCTGCTTTTCTTCAAATAGTGCTATGGGGTCTATTACATCCACCTGAGAGGGCAGGCGGGGCCTCGGTTAACGTCTCATCCGAAAAATGGCACCTTCGACACTGCAGCACTTCCTCGAGTGTCAGCCTAGATTATGTGTTCAGGCCCTGGAGTGGGCTTAAACCCACGACCTTCTGACTCAAAGGCGAGAGTGCTACCACAGAGTCAAGGCCAACACCTTACAAATTCAAAATAACCAAACACATAGACTTCACCTGCACTCTTAAGTTGTTAAATGTGTCCTTTAGAAGGGTTTAACAATTTTGCTACACAGCATGCTGTGGAAATCTTCTCCCATTAAAAAAGTATATGGGATCCTGGGCTTTATAAATAGAGGCGTAGAGTACAAAAACATGGAAGTTATGCTAAACCTTTAGAAATGACTGGTTAGGCCTCAGCTGGAGTATTGTGTCCAATTCTGGGCACCACACTTTGCTGTCAAGGCCTTGGGGAGGGCGCAGAGGAGATTTACTAGAATGGAACCAGGAATGAGGGACTTCAGTTATGGGGAGAGAATGGAGAAGCTGGGGTTGTTCTCCTCAGAGCAGAGAAGGGGAGATTTAATAGAGTTGTTCTAAATCATGAAGGGTTTTGATAGAGTAAATAAGGAGAAACTCTTTCCACTGTCGGGAGGGTTGGTAACCAGAGGACACAGATTGAAGATAATTGGCAAAAGAACCAGAGGGAAGATGAGAGGAAGTAGTTTTTTTTAACGCAGCGAGTAGTTATGATCTGGAATGCACTGCCTGAAAGGGTGGTGGAAGCAGATTCAATAGTAACTTTCAAAAGGTAATTGGACATATACTTAAAAAGGAAAAAATTGCAGGGCTATGGGGAAAGACTGTGGGAGTTGGGCTAATTGCTTAGCTCTTTCGAAGAGCCGGCACAGACACGATGGGCCGCATGGTCTCCAGCTGTGCAGTAAGATTCTATATTTGTAAATATAACGTGGAAGAATTGCCCAGCTTTCTAATCTGCTGCTCAGTGGGTATTGTGTGGTATCGATCATATTTTTCCATTCACTTTAATCAGATGGTGGGACAGGAACTTTGTACCAACATGCCTATTTGAAGTATTTGGTGACATGTATTCATATAGGACTTTATAAATGGTATCTGAAAGAAACAAATGTCCTGGTGCATGGGAATGATAGGTGAAGTGCATCAGTTGATTTGAATCAAATCAATCCAGACTGTGCCCGGGTTCTTGGTGTAAATGGGAGAGCTCGGTGCTAATCCGTCTCATGAAAGGAGAGTATGAAAAACACACAGGGAATGGAAAGATGTAAATTGTAGAAGGCAGAAAGGAAATGGAAATGTGCGAAGAAAGAAAGTTGAGAGACATTTCATTCTATTGTTTCTGTAATAATTGAAATGTGTTTCCCACTGTTCTCCTGTATAATGCATGTTAAAATACACTCAGCTTCATTTCCGATTCCACGTGGAGTATGTGCAACGAGATTGGGTCAAGACCTCTTTGTAATTTGCATCGAAAAACCAAAAAAGTATTGAGCTTGTTTGTTCCCAGTGAGAAAGTTTAGTTTAAAGCTTTTGACAAGATAATTTCTTTCTGACTATACTTGGCCAATGCAAGGAATAAAGCTCAAGCCATAATGGCAAGAGCAGAAAAAGTAACTGGAAGCTGCTTTGATAGCACTTCTCTGACCTTGAAGAATCAGAGAAATGAGTCGATTGAGAATACAGCGAGAAGTCCCACCTATCGCAGAGAAGTGGCGAGATTGACAGAATTTCTGACACATGCTAATATTAATGCTGATGTCAACTTGTTTGAGGTAAATTAACATTTCATAGAATCACAGAAAGGTTACAGCACGGAAGGAGGCCATTCGGCCCATTGAGTCCGCGCCGGCTCTATGCAAGAGCAATCCAGCTAGTCCCACTCCCCCGCCCTATCCCCATGGTGCTGCAAATTATTTCCTTTCAAGTACTTATCCAGTTCCCTTTTGAAGGTCATGATTGAATCTGCCTCCACCACCCCCTTGGGCAGTGCATTCCAGATCCTAACCACTCGCTGTGTAAAAAGGTTTTTCCTCATATCACCTTTGGTTCTTTTGCCAATCACCTTAAATCTATGTCCTCTGGTTCTTGACCCTTCCACCAACGAGATCAGTTTCTCTTTATCTACTCTGTCTAGACCCTTCATGATTTTGAATGCCTCTCTCAAATCTCCTCACAACCTTTTCCGTTCCAAGAAGAACAATCTCAGCTTCTCCAGTCTATCCATGTCATTATGGTCCCTCATCCCTGGAATCATTCTAGTAAATCTCTTCTGCACACTCTCTAAGGCCTTCACATCTTTCCTAAAGTGCAGTGCCCAGAACTGGACACAATACTCCAGTTGTGAACAAACCAGTGTGCCCTCTAGTTTATATTGCCTCCCCTCATTGGTTAAACACAATTTGCCTTTAACAAATCTGTGCTGGCTTTCCCTAATCAATCCACATTCAACCAAGTGACTGTTAATTCTGTCCCGGATTATCGTTTCTAAAAGTTTCCCCACCACCGAGATTAAACTGACTGGCCTGTACTTGTTGGGTTTATCCTTATACCCTTTTTTGAACAAGGGTGTAACATTTGCAATTCTCCAGTCCTTTGGCACCACCCCCATATCTAAGGATGTTTGGAAGATTATGGCCGCCACAATTCCCACCCTTACTTCCCTCAGCAACCGAGGATGCATCCCATCCGGACCGGGTGACTTATCCACTTTAAGCAGCTAGCCTTTCCAGTACCACTTCTTTCTCAATTTTTAGCCCATCCAGTATCTTAACTATATATTCCTTTACTGACACTTTGGCAGCATCTTCTTCCTTGGTAAAGACAGATGCAAAGTACTCATTTAGTATCTCAGCCATCCCCTCTGCCTCCATCAGTAGATCTCCTTTTTGGTCCCTAATCAGCCCCACCCCTCCTCTTGCTACCTGTTTACTGTTTACATGCCTGTAGAAGACTTTTGGATTCCCTTTTATGTCGGCCACCAGTCTATTCTCATACTCCCTCTTTGCCCCTCTTATTTTCTTTTTCACTTCCCCTCTGAACTTTCTATATTCTGCCTGGTTCTCACTTATGTTATCAACCTGACATCTGTCATACGCCCCTTTTCTCCGCTTTATCTTACTCTGTATCTCTTTTATCATCCAGGAAGCTCTGGCTTTAGTTGCCCTACCTTTGTCTGTCATGGAAATGTACCTATACTGTACCCAAACCATCTCCTCCTTAAAGGGCGCCCACTGTTCAATTACAGTTTTGCCTGCCAATCTTTGATTTCAATTTACCCGGGCCAGATCTGTTCTCATCCCACTGAAATTGGTCCTCCTCCAATTGAGTATTTTTATTTTAGAGTGGTCCGTGTCCTTTTCCATAGCTATTCTAAACCTTATGATCGCTGCTCCCTAAATGCTCCCCCTCTGACACTTGCTCCACTTGGCCCGCCTCATTCCCTAGAACCAAGTCCAGCAATGCCTCCTTCCTCGTTGGGCTGGAAATGTACTGGTTAAGAAAGTTTTCTTGAACACACTTCAAAAATTCCTCCCCTTCTGTGCCCCTTATATTGTTATTGTTATCCCAGTCTATATTAGGATGGTTGAAGTCCTCAGTTATCACTACTCTATAGCTTTTGCACCTTTCTGTAATTTCCCTGCAAATTTGCTCCTCTATATCCTTTCCACTGGTTGGTGGCCTATAGAATACACCCAATAGTGTAATGGCACCTCTATTGTTTCTTAATTCTAACCAAATAGATTCTGTCCTTGACCCCTCCAGGACATCCTCTCTCTCCAGTACTGCAATGTTCTCCGTAATCAATACTGCCACCTCCCCTCCTTTCTTTCCTTCCCTATCTTTCCTGAACACCTTGTATCCAGGAATATTTAGTACCCAATTCTGCTCTTTTTTGAGCCAGGTCTCCGATATCACCACGACATCGTATTCCAAAGTGGCTATTTGCGCCTGCAGCTCACCAACCTCGTTTACCAGGCTTCATGCGTTTACACACATGCACTGCAAACCAGTCTTAGACTTTCCTGTACTCTCTCTTAGTCTGCTTCCACCTAATACCGTACTATTACTTGCTCTAGTGCTTTCTTTCTCCCCTGATCTTTTGTGCCCCTTGTTTCTCCTTTCCAACATTACATCCTGGTGCCCATCCCCCTGCCAAATTAGTTTAAACCCACCCCCCCACATCACTAGTGAACCTCCCCGCGAGCACATTGGTCCAAACTCCGTTGAGGTGCAACCCGTCCGGCCTGTACAGGTCCCACCTTCCCCAGAACTGGTCCCAATGCCCCAGGAATCTAAAGCCCTCCCTCCTGCACCATCTCTCCTGCCACGCATTCATCTGCTCTATCTTCCTATTTCTATACTCATTAGCGCGTGGTACTGGTAGTAATCCGGAGATTACTACCAGTACCTGCTTATTAACCTCTTTTCTAACTCCTTAAAATCTGCCTGCAGGACCTCATCCCTCTTTCTACTTATGTCGCTGGTACCGATATGGACCATGATCTCTGGCTGTTCACCCTCCCCCTCCAGAATGTTCTGCAGGAGCTCAGTGACATCCTTGACCCTGGCACCAGGGGGGCAACATACCATCCTGGAATCACGTCTGCGGCTGCAGAAACGCCTGTCTGCTCCCCTAACTATAGAATCCCCGATCACTATTGCTCTCCTGACCTTTCTCCTCCACCCCTGTACAGCCGAGCCACCCGTGGTGCTGTGGTCTTGACTCTGGCTGCACTCCGCAGAGGAATCCTCTCCCTCACCAGTATTCAAAACTGAATCCTGGTTAGAGAGTGAGATGCCCTAAGGGGACTCCTGCACTACCTGCCTGGTCCTCCTTGTCTGTCAGGCAGTCACTCAGTCCCTCTCTGCCTGCACTCTCTTAAGCTGTGGGGTGACCATCTCCTGAAACGTGCTATCCACGTAGCTCTCAGCCTCACGGATATACTGCAGTGACGCCAGCTGCTGCTCAAGCTCCGAAACCCTGGGCTCGAGCTCCTCCAGCTGAAGACACTTCCTGCACCTGTGGCTGTCCAGGACACAGGCAGCGTCCTGGGATTCCCACATGGCACAAGATGTGTATTCCACGGGACTGAGGTGCCCTGCCATGCCTCGATTTATTAGATTATTAACTCACTTAACAGAAATAAACTAAAGACTTAAAATACTCTTATTATTAATTCACTTGATGTTTACTTACCCCAATTAACCTCCCCCTTTTTAGTTTCCCAGCTCTTAGTTTAAACCAAAGCCCTAGTTTAGAGAGAAAAAAAACAGTAATACTCACCAATCAACCACTTACTTGCTGACCTGTGATGTCACCCCTTCATTTTCTGTTGTTTTTGATCCGCTCTCAGGTCTCTCGCCTCTGGTCTCAGGCCTCGAGCCTCTTGTCTCTGGGCCCGTTCAGATCTCTCGCCTCTGCTCTCAGGCCTCGAGCCTCTCGACTCTGGGCCCGCTCTCAGGTCCACCGCCACTCTGCTCTCAGGCCTCGAGCCTCTCGACTCTGGGCCCGCTCTCAGGTCCACCGTCACTCTGCTCTCAGGGCTCGAGCCTCTCGACTCTGGGCCCACTCAAGTCCGACTCCGCTCTGCTCTCAGGGCTCGAGCCTCTCGACTCTGGGCCCACTCTCAGGTCTCTCGCCTCTGCTCTTAGGGCTCGAGCCTCTCGACTCTGGGCCCGCTCAGGTCCGCCGCCGCTCTGCTCTCAGGCCTCTAGCCTCTCGACTCTGGGCCCACTCAAGTCCGACTCCGCTCTGCTCTCAGGCCTCGAGCCTCTCGACTCTGGGCCCACTCAAGTCCGACTCCGCTCTGCTCTCAGGGCTCGAGCCTCTCGACTCTGGGCCCACTCTCAGGTCTCTCGCCTCTGCTCTCAGGGCTCGAGCCTCTCGACTCTGGGCCCGCTCAGGTCCGCCGCCACTCTGCTCTCAGGGCTTGAGCCTCTGCTCTCAGGGCCCGAGCCTCTCGACTCTGGGCCCGCTCAGGTCCGCCGCCGCTCCACTCCGGTCTCGGGCCTCGGGTCACTGCTCCTTATATCCCTGCTCTCGGGTCTCTCGACTCTGGGCCTGCTCAGGTGTGCCACCGCTCTGGTTTTTCAAATTGAATTTGCAGTGCAGTGGGATAGAATTCTACCCTTTCACCTCTACACTATGAGGTGCACACCTCCCAAAGAGGTGGAATAAAAGTTTGTTCTTAGCCATAGTCAGGATGGGATCCAAACTTGATCTGAAACTTGAACTCATTTTATTTCGCTGGCTGCACCAAACGGAGCTCAATTTGAGTTTTGATTTTATCAAAGTGGCAACTTTTAGTGCCATAAACAGCAAGAAATGTGTTAAATCCATTGAAAACAGGACTTTAAACCATGCAAAATCAATCAGGTGGCATCTCAATCTCATGAGCGTCAGTACATGAGGTGGTTTGTAATGTGTAGAGTTCTTATGACAAAGAGGAAATCAATTTGGAGCAGAGATTTGGCGGAGTGAACACCACACAGAGACTCCGTGAAAACAATTCACCTACATGATTTATGTAGCTGTGTCGTGGCTCTTTATTTTAAAACAGTTTAAGACATTGAGCGACCTGTGGAGTGCAACATTCCAAACATTTTTATTTTGGAAGAGGGGGATAGCATTTAAACAAGTTAATGTCAGGATTCCAACCAGGTCCAAAAAGGAGATGGGCCACTACAGTAAAAGCTTAGCAATGTGCTAATTGCCAGCAGCATAACATCCTTTATTGTAAAGCATCACCCTGCGCTGTCTTCAGAGGCCACACTTAGCATTTGTACCAGACCTGCTACCCCCCCAGAAGTAACTCTTGCTGTGCATTAAGATCTTGGCATCTTTTCAGGGCCTGCTCCAGTAAAAGGAAGAACAAACTTACATTTATATGCTACCTTATAACATCCCCGGGGTGTTATAGCACCTCACAGCCAATCGATTACTTTTGAAGTAGTCACTGTTGTTTGGTAAGTAAATGTGTCGACAATTTGCGCACAGCAAGATTCCACAAACAGGATTGAGAGGAGGGAGCAGATAATCAGTTTTGGCGATACTGGTTGAGGAAGGCCAGCCGAATCCCCCACCATCAACATCCTGGGGGTCACCATTGACCAGAAACTTAACTGGACCAGCCATATAAATACTGTGGCTACAAGAGCAGGTCAGAGGCTGGGTATTCTGCGGCGAGTGACTCACCTCCTGACTCCCCAAAGCCTTTCCACCATCTACAAGGCACAAGTCAGGAGTGTGATGGAATACTCTCCACTTGCCTGGATGAGTGCAGCTCCAACAACACTCAACAAGCTCGACACCATCCAAGATAAAGCAGCCCGCTTGATTGGCACCCCATCCACCACCCTAAACATTCACTCCCTTCACCACCGGCGCACTGTGGCTGCAGTGTGCACCATCCACAGGATGCACTGCAGCAACTCGCCAAGGCTTCTTCGACAGCACCTCCCAAACCCGCGACCTCTACCACCGAGAAAGACAAGGGCAGCAGGCGCATGGGAACAACACCACCTGCACGTTCCCCTCCAAGTCACACACCATCCCGACTTGGAAATATATCGCCGTTCCTTCATTGTCGCTGGGTCAAAATCCTGGAACTCCCTTCCTAACAGCACTGTGGGAGAGCCGTCACCACACGAACTGCAGCGGTTCAAGAAGGCGGCTCACCACCACCTTCTCGAGGGCAATTAGGGATGGGCAATAAATGCCGGCCTTGCCAGCGACGCCCACATCCCGTGAACGAATAAAAAAAAACACGAGGACAACGTCCTACCCTTCTTCAAAAAAGTGCAATGAGATCTCTTACGGATAGACGGGGCCTCGGTTTAATGTCTCATCCGAAAGATGGCACCTCCGACAGTGTAGCACTCCCTCAGTACTGCACTGAAGGCTCGACCACTGGCGGCCATGCCTTCAGCTGGCGAGGCCCTAGTTCTAGAATTTCCTCCCTAAGCCTCTCCACCTTTTTCTCATCCTTTAAGACACTCCTTTGAAACCTACCACTTTGACCAAGCTTTTGGTCACCTGTCCTAATAAATCCTTATGTGGCTCGGTGTCAAATTTTGTTTGATAACGCTCCTGTGAAGCACCTTGGGACAATTTGCTACGTTAAAGGCATTACATAAATGCAAGTTGTTGTTGTTGAAGTGCCAGCCTAGATTATGTGCTCAAGCCCTGCAGTGGGGTTTGAACCCCTGACCTTCTGAATCAGAAGCACCACTAACTGAGCCAACTGACACTGTTGCACAAATCAAGATTCTGCTACTCCTTCTCGGGTCTTTTTGGTTGTGTTGTTTCTGTTGCTAAGCCAGTGTTGTGACACCTCTGATCAGATCACCATCATCTTGCATTTCCCAACGTATACGGACAATTGGCTCCTATCCTCTCCCAAACTCTTTACTGCCTTCACGATCTCAGGTCAGTCAGGCTAAGCAACATGCTACTTCAACAGGAGAGGGAATATCAATATCTAAAGCGAGGCATTTGCTGCGTCTTTCATTTTTTTGCCTCCACACAACAGCCTCTAGGGTGTGCGAAGGTAAAGCCACCCAACCATATCATGCACCAAACAGAAAGCCCAAGATTATATACCAAAAAGTGTTACCCATCAGCTTGTTCCATATTTACTGCTCATTCATGTCAACCCCTAACACAACCTTTCAACTCCTTCATAGCATCACGTGCCTACCATACTGTCGCAGGACATACATTCCAGCCTCAACTTATAATTGATAGCCTTACCAAACTTCCAGTGCTTCAGTCAAGTCATTGTAACGCATACAAGTTGAATGATACACGGTTACTTACTGGCATCCAGGATGGGCTGCAGTTTGGGTATCTGTCTGTCAATGTATATGTCCTCTTTCAACTAGCAACTGTGAGTAAATAAGTGAGTAAAGAATAAGCGGCCGATGCTAGTAGCACTCAGCTTGGGGGGAGACCTCCTATCACCCCCAAACCCCCAGAATTTAGTGTGCTCTCTTTGAAAAGACATTGCCCCTCCGCATATTGGTCACATCTGGTGTGCACTGCCTTATCCTGCAAGCAGAAACAAAAATGGAGACATGCTGAAATTGTGAAGAGCACGGCCAAAGACAGCAGCACTCAAGTTTCCTTCCTTCATCCCAACTTGGTGACTCAATGAACATGCAAAATGGAGCTAATTTTCTTGGAAATGATCTCTCTGGGCACAACTTCCAAGATTTGTGTGGAACAATAGTTGTAGTTTTTAGCACCAGCTGCAAAGTTGGGCAGTGTATATATGTGATAGAGCCTTGGTAAACCTGTCCCAGTTTGAGAGTCAACTCTTTGTGCTTTACCTACGTTGGCCGTGTAATATGACTATGGAAATGCTGGGTTCTTCCATCATTGGCTGTTAAACTTCTTCTTCTTACATCGTCGCTGGGTCAAAATCCTGGAACTCCCTACCTAACAGCACTGTGGGAGAACCTTCACCACACGGACTGCAGCGGTTCATGAAGAAAGCGACTCACCACCACCTTCTCAAGGGCCAACCAAGGAAGGGCAATAAATAGCGGCCTTGCCAGCAACATCTACATCCCGAGAATGGAAAAAAAAATTGACTTCCAGGATCTTCCGACATGAGAGACAGAATTCACCTTTCAGCCAGTTCCTCCCACGTGGGCAGCTGCGTGGACCCGCGTGCCGCGGACAGCTGCGTGGACCCGCGTTCCGCGGGCAGCTGTGTGGACCCGTGCGCCGCTGGCAGCTGCGTGGAGATGAGAACATCCCTCAGCCCCAAAGAGCTACTGGACTCTTCTTTTGCTGCACACAACCTGGCAGCATGCCAACGGCAGCACCTTCACAAGGTTCTGTTCTAACCTCTGTGTTCCACAACATAAACATGTAAAAAATTATACTGCCCTTAAATAGCAGCTGCGGGGGGATATTCCACTTCCTGCATCGAGTAAACTTTCTACATCAGGCCCAGTCTGTGCAGATTATTCGTTAACTGGCAGACTTTGCAACATCACGCAAGGTCAGTTTGAGGTGAAATCAGCCGACGTGCTCTCCGAAGCTCTTCTTTTTGATCGTTTTTTAAATTCAGATTGAAGAGAAATTTATACTAGTGGGTTTGCTTCACATTCTGCTGACACACTGGACACTTTCCCACGTCCTGTAGACACACTGGCCGTGTGCCAGCTGCAAACACTTGGATTATGTAATCACTTTCCTGATCTATAATACCAGGTCATTTTGCCTATTATACGAGCTTGCCACAATTAGAAGCTGAAGTGCAGTGCTCTGAATCAAAATAAATCTGTTGCGCATGATCTGAAATTTCATGGGGTTTTTGCTAATTTCTTTCCTGTTATTTGTGGTAGCCTTCAGTAATTGTCGGGAATGGTGGATTTTGAGAGGCGCTACGAATTGTGAGTTGGTGTAGTTACAATGAAGACGCCTTCACACTCTTCACAAGTTCGCATCATTAATGAGAGCAGATGTGAGTGGGCACTGGGAATTTTGAGATTGAGCAAGTTGCTCCACTTGAGACCCTCCTGTGGTCTATTTATGTGAATAGAGTTTGTTGTAACTAGCTGTTTGTTTTAGTTTGACAGTAATTAAAATGTCAATGAATTCCTCTAGCAACAGCTCTGGGATCTCTCATGAATACAGTCCTCATGCCCGGAAGGCACAAAGGATCATGAAAATATTCTTCTTCTACGACAACAAATCGAGCGAGACAAATTGATGAGATCCTCTGTGGTCCTTTGTACCTGCTCAGTATTCCACCTTACCCCTCAACTAAATTCTTAATGATTGTACTCTCTGCAGTTCAGTTGTCATCAAACAAATTTTAAATCAAGTAAGGATAGAGAATAGTATAAACAGGCTGTTCTTTGAAAAACAGCTGCTGCATTGCCATCAAATGCCAAGCCCTCAGGTTCAAGAAATCAATGCAACGTCTTAAAAAAAAACAAGCTCGACAATGCCACTAGAAATGGGAAAAAAGAGATTGCCGGGATGTATGTGGGGGCAATACTGATCGTCAACTATAAATTATTCAAAAAATGCAACTGGGACTTTCTAAATAATTAAAACCTTAAGTAATATGAATGAAATATGTTGGACACATGGCGATACAATCTGAATTATTTTCTCTCGTATCACAGGTACAAATTATTGGGTTGATGGATGAATAAAAGTGCAGCAAGTGCATGAATGCAGCCCTACCTAGACTGTTGTACATCAGACTTCTGCGAGCATGATTGATGCAGATTCTCAAAATGAATGAAAACAGAACTGTACCACAGCGGGTAATTGCAGGCCACTTATGTCACAGGAGTGGGATGATGCAACTGATGATTTCTTACTGGTACCTTCCAACAAGTATATTCCAAGTTAATCATCAATCATGAGACAAGGGAATTAGATCCCGTGGCTTTAAGGCACCACAGTGACTGCGACTTGCCTTGAGCTCGCTGCATGTTGAGAGGTAGTTTCTATTTTAATGGTATATGGGTCCTGGGCAGCCCTGCAGGAACTATTTTAGAAGATTTCCACGATGCTTACCCTCCCCACACCATCTCCCTGTACAACAATGGCAGAAATGACCTTTGATCCCGTGCCTGACCTCCCACTGTGATTTTTAAAGTCTTCATGAGAAGGTGGTTGACAAACTTTTGTTTTGTTTGAGGAATAGAATTATGACAAAAGAACAGGGCTCCTCACCTCAAAGATGACATGCCTGCTTTAAAATAACAGACAAAGGAATATCATTTGCTGGCTGGGGGAAATGGCCCCCCCCAACATGTGGCCTGAATTATTGGCCCCGGATTTCCTTCAGGCCCATGGTACAGGGAGGGAGGTCCGGCAAGGGAGAACATTCAGGCCAACCTTGCATCTGCCTCAAACACGACCCCCTGACTTGAAGAGCAGGTGGAACTGGCAGGGCAGGCTCCCCACACCAACCTATTCTCACTAGCAGCCTGGATGCTGGGAAAAAAACCACCAAATCAGCCCTCTTGCAAAAGGCCCATAATCTGCACTGGCATGTCATCGAAGGGGCCACCAATTGCACTCTCAGAAGGCCCTGCATCCCACCTCCCCCCACCCAGCTCTCCGTGGGTATCCAGACCCAATGGGATTTTGGAAATTACTTTGGTGGGACTGGGAGCAGAGTTCACCAGCAGTGTGGGACCCCCATTCCGCTGCACTTAGGCTGGTGCAGAGGTCGTGAGAATCTTTGGGACCATTTTCTCACAACCCCCCCGCAGCCCCCCCCCCGGCCCCCCCCCCCTCGCATCCACTAAATAAAAAGTAATGGTATTGCAAAAGAAAAACAAACAACTTTCGTTTATGTAGAATTTTTAAACCAACAAACATCCTAAGATGCTCAACAGAAGGATTGGCAGGAGAAAAGCAGAGACAAGGCAGCACTAAAGGAGTTAACAAGGTGACTGGAGACTCAAGTCCGCATTTACAATTGCAATGCAAACAGCCTGACTATACCCTGGAGTGCGAGCATGAAAATGCAATGGAAGAGCTGAAAGGCTGTGAGGATTTGGCGTAGATGATGAAGACAACATTCTGTGGTCTGCAATCTTGGCCTATCCATCTGACACATGATAGTCCTGACGGTACTGTTGGGTAGTCTTACCTTGCCAGGTCCCTTGAAGTGTGCCATCTTCTCCTGCATCCATTCCAGGCCCTGCAGGGAGTTTACTCAGGCTGCCACCTCCTCCCAGGCGTTGCGTACTGCCATCCTCTGGGGAGGGGGCCCTGGAGTGTTAAACAAGATAGCCGTCCTCACATCCATCTCAAGTAGCAGCACATCGACTTCATCAACAACAACTTGCAATTATACAGCGCCTTCACTGTAGTAAATCGTCCCAAGGCTCTTCACAGGAGCGTTATCCAACAAAATTCGACAATGAGCCACATAAGGAGATATTAGGACAGCTGATCTAAAGCTTGGTCGAAGAGGTAGGTTTTAAGGAGCATCTTAATGGAGGAGAGAAGTGTAGAGAGGTAGAGAGATTTAGGGAGGGAATTCCAGAGCTTAGGGTCCAGGCAGCTGAAGGCAGGACACCAATGGTGGATCGATGAAAATCGGGGATGCGCGAGAGGCCAGAATTGGAGGAGCGCAGAGATTTCGGAATGTTGTAGGGCTAGAGGAGGTTACAGAGATAGGGAGAGGCAAGGCCATGGAGGGATTTGAAAACAAGGAGGAGAATTTTAAAATTGAGGCGTTGTCGGACCAATGTAGGTCAGTGAGCACAGGGGTGGTGGGTGAACGGGACTTGGTGCGAGTTGGGATACAGGCAGCAGAGTTTTGGTTGAGCTCAGGTTTAGAGAGGGTGGTAGGTGGGAGGTCGGTCAGGAGAGCATCAACTGGGAGCCAGATGCTGCCCTGCTCCATCACTTGGCCGTGGACTCCATTTTTTTTGCCATTACAATGGGTTTGGTTCCATAGCTTTTGTCTTCACTCCTTTCAAACCCTTCCCTGTACAACCGTAGAAAACCGTTTGAAATCTATTTTGAGTCTATAGAATTTGAAGTGGCCACACCACTTATAGACTCACTGCCAGCTCACTGTATATCCCTCCTATCCATGCTGAGCATTCCCAGTGACTAAGCCAATGTGCATTGGGAGCTTATACAAATTATTGTACTGAGCTGACCTCACAAACCACGAGGTTATCTGGACTGGCAAAATACATCCGCTGAGATTTGGTCCCACCAGCACTGAACGTGGACTAGATAACTGGCCCTTGTATTAAGTTACAGAAAATAAGGGTCAATAAAAAAGGAGTGATATTGCTGAGTAAAACAGATAAATGCTGTTCAGATGTGATCACACAACCAGGAGGGGAAAATGAGCAGGCATTCACTTTAGATTTGAGAGATTGTCTAACTTGCACACAACACAGTAAATGGGCCATGCATTTGTAATTGTTTTCTCCCTTTCCCCCATCTACCATTTGTAAATTATGTCTGACTGTCATACAAGGTTCATGGAATAAGGCCACAATGTACATTGGCGGTCACAGCATCAATCAGAGCTGTGACCTGTGCAAAGGAAGGACACTGAGCAATCAACACCTGTGTCACTTAATGTTTCACACATTACTCATAGTGTTTTGTTGACTCATGTCAAAGTTCAATGCCCATATTTCATAGCTCTTCATGCGTGCCTCAGAATAATAGCACAGGGCGACATCAATCTCTCCTACACCTAGTCTTCATTAAAGTCATACCTTTATCTTTTAACTATGTGTTTTCATTGCATTCATTGAAGATTGTAAGTAGAGAATTAAACATTTTTCCACTCATTGTTCAGCAATTACTTTTAGCTTCTCCGTGTCAGCTGTAGCAGGAGTTAGATCCAATAAAGAACTCCACCATTCAATAGAAGTCTGATCCAAATCCAGAGGCAGAAATGCACAAGTTGAGTTTTCCATCGGCTCTTTAATGTACTTGGAACAATTTCATTAGAGCAACTTTTGAAAAAATGCAAATTATCTTTTTATAATGAGCTAATCAGAACATGACAGCAATAATAGTGAGTCACTTGTTAATGACTCCAAAATGATACTAGAATCTTACAGCACAGGAGGAGGCCATTTGGCCCATCGTGCCTGTGCCGGCTCTTTGAAAGAGCAATCCAATTAGCCCCACTCCCCTGCTCTTTCCCCATAGCCCTGTACATTTCTCCCCTTCAAGTTTTTATCCAATTCCCTTTTGAAAGTTACTATTGAATCTGCTTCCACCACCCATTCAGGCAGTGCATTCCAGATCGTAACAACTCACTGTGCAAAAACATTTCTCCTCATCTCCTCTCTGAGTCTTTTACCAATTACCTTAAATCTCTATCCTCCGGTTCCCGACCTTGCCGACAATACTATACAGACATTGATTCTGTAATAATTCAGTCGTTCGGTGTGGAAAGTTGTGCGTGGGGGAGGGTGAACAGCCAGTAGTCGTGGTCCATATCGGTACCAACGACATAGGTAAAAAAAGGGATGAGGTCCTGCAAGGTGAATTTAAGGAGTTAGGAGATAAATTAAAAAGTAGGACCTCAAAGGTAGTGATCTCAGGATTACTACTAGTGCCACGTGCTAGTGAGTATAGGAACAGGAGAATAGACCAGATGAATGCGTGGCTGAAGGGATGTGTAGGAGGGAGGGATTTAGATTCCTGGGACATTGGGACCGGTTCTGGGGAATGTGGGACATGTACAAGCGGGACGGGTTACACCCGAGCAGGACCGGGACCGATGTCCACGCGGGGTTGTTTGCTAGTGCTGTTGGGAGATGTTTAAACTAGAATGGCAGGGGGATGGGAACCTGAGCAAGGAGATAGAAGAGGGGGAAACAAGGATAGAAACAAAAGACAGAAAGGGAAGAAGCAATAGTGGAAGGCAGAGAAAACAAGGGGGGAAAACAAATAGGGCCATAATGCAAAATAATACTAAGAAGACTAGCAACCTTAAAAAGACAAGTCTAAAGGCATTGTGTCTTAATGTGCGGAGCATTCTCATTAAGCTAGATGAATTAACAGCACAGATAGATATTAACGGCTATGACATAGTTGCGATTATGGAGACATGGCTCCAGGGTGACCAAGGATGGGAACTGAACATCCAGGGGTATTCAATATTTAGGAAGGACAGGCAAAAAGGGAAAGGAGGTGGGGTAGCGTTGTTAGTAAAGGAGGAAATCAATGCAGTAGTGAGGAAGGATATTGGCTCGGAAAATCACGATGTGGAATCTGTATGGCTGGAGCTAAGAAACACCAAGGGGCAGAAAACGTTGGTGGGGGTTGTCTATAGGCCCCCAAACAGTAGTGGAGATGTAGGGGAGGGCATTAAACAGGAAATTAGAGATGCATGCAAGAAGGGTACAACTATAATCATGGGTGACTTTAATTTACATATAGATTGGTCAAACCAAATTAGCAATAATACTGTGGGGGAGGAATTCCTGGAGTGTGTACGTGATGGTTTTCTAGACCAATACGTTGAGGAACCAACTAGAGAACAGGCGATCCTAGACTGGGTATTGTGCAATGAGAAAGGATTAATTAACAATCTTGTTGTGCGGGGTCCCTTAGAGAAGAGCGACCATAACATGATAGAATTCCTCATTAAGGTGGAGAGTGAAGTAGTTGAATCCGAAACTAGGGTCTGAATCTAAATAAAGGAAATTATGAAAGTATGAGGTGCGAGTTGGCTATGATCGATTGGGGAACTTTACTAAAAGGGATGACGGTGGATAGGCAATGGCTAATATTTAAAGAATGTGTGCAGGAATTACAATAATTATTCTTTCCTATCTGGTGCAAAAATGAAACAGGAAAGGTGGCTCAACCATGGCTTACAAAAGAAATTAGGGATAGTATTAGATCCAAAGAGGAGGCATATAAAATTGCCAGAAAAAGCGGCAAGCCTGAGGATTGGGAGCAGTTTAGAATTCAGCAAAAGAGGACAAAGTGATTGATTAAGAGGGGAAAAATAGAGTATGAGAGTAAACTAGCAGGGAACATAAAAACTGACTGTAAAAGCTTCTATAAATATGTCAAGAGAAAAAGATTAGTGAAGACAAATGTAGGTCCCTTACAGTCAGAAATGGGGGAAATTATAATGGGGAACAAAGAAATGGCAGAACAATTAAACACATACTTTGGTTCTGTCTTCACAAAGGAGGACAGAAATAACCTCCCGGAAATGTTAGGGAACCAAGGGTCTAGTGAGAGGGAGGAACTGAAGGAAATCAGTATTAGTAAAAAAATAGTGCTATGGAAATTAATGGGGCTAAAGGCTGACAAGTCCCCAGGGCCTGATAATCTACATCCCAGAGTACTAAAGGAAGTGGCCCTGGAAATAGTGGATGCATTGGTGGTCATCTTCCAAAATTCTATCAACTCGAACAGTTCCTACAGATTGGAGGGTGGCAAATGTAACCCCACTATTTAAAAAAGGAGGGAGAGAAAAAACAGGGAATTACAGACCAGTTAGCCTATCATCAGTAGTGGGGAAAATGCTAGAGTCTATTATAAAAGATGTGATAACAGAACACTTGTAAGGCATTAACGGGATTGGACAAAGTCAGCATGGGTTTATGAAAGGGAAATCATGCTTAACAAATCTACTGGAGTTTTTTGAGGATGTAACTAGTAGAATAGATAGGGGAGAACCAGTGGATGTGGTGTACTTGGATTTTCAGAAGGCTTTTGATAAGGTCCCATACAAGAGGTTAGTGTGCAAAATTAAAGCACATGGGATTGGGGGGAATATACTGGCATGGATTGAGAATTGGTTGACAGAGAGGAAACAGAGAGTAGGAATAAACGGGTCTTTTTCCAGGTGGCAGGCAGTGACTAGTGGGGTACCTCAGGAATCAGTGCTTGGGCCCCAGCTATTCACAATATACATCAATGATTTGGATGAGGGAACTAAATGTAACATTTCCAAGTTTGCAGACGACACAAAGCTGGGGTGGAATGTGAACTGTGAGGATGATGCAAAGAGGCTCCAATGTGATTTAGACAAGTTGGGTGAGTGGGCAAGAACAGGCAGATGCAGTATAATGTGGATAACTGTGAGGTTATCCACTTTGGTTGTAAAAACAGAAAGGCAGATTATTATCTGAATGGTGATAGATTGGGAAAAGGGGAGGTGCAACGAGACCTGGGTGTCCTTGTACACCAGTCGCTGAAAGTGAGCATTCAGGTGCAGCAAGCAGTTAGGAAGGCAAATGGTATGTTAGCCTTCATTGCAAGAGGATTTGAGTACAGAAGCAGGGATGTCTTACTGCAGTTTAACAGGGCCTAGGTGAGACCACATCTGGAGTATTGTGTGCAGTTTTGGTCTCCTTATCTGAGGAAGGATGTCCTTGCCATGGAGGGAGTGCAATGAAGGTTTACCAAACTGATTCCTGGGATGGCAGGACTGACGTATGAGGAGAGATTGGTTCGACTAGGCCTATATTCACTAGAGTTTAGAAGAATGAGAGATGATCTCATCGAAACATATAAAATTCTAACAGGACTAGACAGACTAGATGCAGGGAAGGTGTTCCCGATGGCTGGGGAGTCCAGAACCAGGGGTCACAGTCTCAGGATACGGGGTATGCCATTTAGAACCGAGATGAGGAGAAATTTCTTCACTCAGAGGGTGGTGAACCTGTGGAATTCTCTACCACAGAAGGCAGTAGAGGCCAAGTCATTAGATGTATTCAAGAAGGAGATAGATATATTTCTTAATGCTAAAGGGATCAGGGGATATGGGGAAAAAAGCGGGAACAGGGTACTGAGTTAGACGATCAGCCATGATCATTTTGAATGGCGGAGCAGGCCTAAAGGGCCGAATGGCCTAACCTTGCTCCTATTTTCTATGTTTCAATGATGACGCAGAGATGCTGTCAAAGGAACGCGTGATTCTGTAACAATACACTCCAGTATCTTGTGGATGAAATGGATGAGCACCAACTTAACTTCTGGAGTGTAAGGGAGGCAGCCAGCAGAGGGTACGGAGTTGTGCAGAGAGGGTTAACTCGATGACATGCAATATTTGCACTTGATATGAAGTCAGGAGGAAGGTGTCTGACCTTCACAGCAACGCAAAGCTGAGTAAGGAAGCTTATAATGAGGGTCTCCACTGCACGGTAGGAAAAATAGTGACACCCACACACAGCCAGCACATCAGTGCACCGGCTGTATGAAAAGCCATCCAGCGACGTGGGGTTCCCCAATATTTACCCTACTATAGGTCGGACTGAGGGCAGCGGCCCAATAGATTTCTGTCTCAATCCCAATACTCCAACTCAACTTAAAAACTGAACTATTCCAAGTCATATTTTAAAAAGGGAAACAAAGTATATGAAACTTAAACGGATTTCAATATAAAGATTGATATTTAAACAGTTAGACTATGACAGCAGTTAATAGGTTTTTATGATTTGAGGTGAACACAAAGACATTCATTAAAAATTAACAGTAATTAATTAGAGTGGCCATACATGTAGGCTCTTGGAAATAGCACTTGAGAAATCTGTGTCATTACAACTGTTTATGAAGTCAATGGAAAGGAAAAATCGGGAGAGGTGCACAACACTAAGCAGATTCTATGTCGCTCATTTTAATCTATTGCCTAAGTTAAAATGACCCCCAATGAGTGTAAAGGCATTCATTTATACATTGATGGACTGCTGCTAATATTTTGATCTCTCCCTCCTCATCTCCCAATCAAAATTACACCTTTGGTGATGTTATAATTTGAAGCAGAAAGTGCAAATTGTCGACGTGAAACACACATCAGAGCACGGAAACACGCATCAGAGTGTGAAACATGCATCAGCGCGCCGAAACACGCATCAGTGCGCGAAACACACATCAGAGCGTGAAACACGCATCAGTGCGCGAAACACACATCAGCATGCTGAAACACACATCAGCAAGCTGAAACACACATCAGAGCGTGAAACACGCATCAGCGCGCTGAAACACACATCAGAGCATGAAACACACATCAGCACGTGAAACACACATCAGCACGTGAAACACACATCAGAGCATGAAACACACATCAGCACGTGAAACACGCATCAGCATGTGAAACACACATCAGAGCATGAAACACACATCAGCACGTGAAACACACATCAGAGCATGAAACACACATCAGCACGTGAAACACACATCAGCACGTGAAACACACATCAGAGCATGAAACACACATCAGCACGTGAAACACACATCAGAGCATGAAACACACATCAGCACCTGAAACACACATCAGAGCGTGAAACACACATCAGAGCGTGAAACACACATCAGAGCATGAAACACACATCAGAGCATGAAACACACATCAGAGCATGAAATACACATCAGCACGTGAAACACACATCAGAGCATGAAACACACATCAGCACATGAAACACACATCAGAGCATGAAACACACATCAGCACGTGAAACACGCATCAGAGCATGAAACATACATCAGCACGTGAAACACACATCAGAGCATGAAACACACATCAGAGCATGAAACACACATCAGCACGTGAAACACACATCAGAGCATGAAACACACATCAGAGCATGAAACACACATCAGAGCATGAAACACACATCAGCACGTGAAACACACATCAGAGCATGAAACACACATCAGAGCATGAAACACACATCAGAGCATGAAACACACATCAGCACGTGAAACACACATCAGCACGTGAAACACACATCAGCACGTGAAACACACATCAGAGCATGAAACACACATCAGCACGTGAAACACACATCAGAGCATGAAACACACATCAGAGCATGAAACACACATCAGAGCATGAAACACACATCAGAGCATGAAACACACATCAGCACGTGAAACACACATCAGCACGTGAAACACACATCAGAGCATGAAACACGCATCAGCGCGCTGAAACACACATCAGCGCGTGAAACACACATCAGCGCGTGAAACACACATCAGCACGTGAAACACACATCAGAGCATGAAACACACATCAGAGCATGAAACACACATCAGCACGTGAAACACACATCAGCACGTGAAACACACATCAGAGCATGAAACACACATCAGCGCGTGAAACACACATCAGAGCATGAAACACACATCAGAGCGTGAAACACACATCAGCACGTGAAACACACATCAGCACGTGAAACACACATCAGAGCGTGAAACACACATCAGAGCGTGAAACACACATCAGCACGTGAAACACACATCAGCGCATGAAACACACATCAGCACGTGAAACACACATCAGCACGTGAAACACACATCAGCACGTGAAACACACATGAGAGCATGAAACACACATCAGTGCGCGAAACACACATCAGCACGTGAAACACACATCAGAGCGTGAAACACACATCAGCACGTGAAACACACATCAGCACGCTGAAACACACATCAGCACGTGAAACACACATCAGCGTGCCGAAACACACATCAGCGCGTGAAACACACATCAGCGCGTGAAACACACATCAGAGCATGAAACACACATCAGTGCGCGAAACACACATCAGCACGTGAAACACGCATCAGCACGTGAAACACACATCAGCACGTGAAACACGCATCAGAGCATGAAACACACATCAGCGTGCTGAAACACACATCAGTGCGCGAAACACACATCAGCACGTGAAACACGCATCAGAGCATGAAACACACATCAGCACGTGAAACACACATCAGAGCATGAAACACACATCAGCACGTGAAACACGCATCAGAGCGTGAAACACACATCAGAGTGTGAAACACACATCAGCACGTGAAACACACATCAGAGCATGAAACACACATCAGAGCATGAAACACACATCAGCACGTGAAACACACATCAGCACGTGAAACACACATCAGAGCATGAAACACACATCAGAGCATGAAACACACATCAGAGCATGAAACACACATCAGCACGTGAAACACACATCAGCACGTGAAACACACATCAGCACGTGAAACACACATCAGAGCATGAAACACACATCAGCACGTGAAACACACATCAGCACGTGAAACACACATCAGAGCATGAAACACACATCAGCACGTGAAACACACATCAGAGCATGAAACACACATCAGAGCATGAAACACACATCAGTACGTGAAACACACATCAGAGCATGAAACACACATCAGCACGTGAAACACACATCAGCACGTGAAACACACATCAGAGCATGAAACACACATCAGTGCGCGAAACACACATCAGCGCGTGAAACACACATCAGTGCGCGAAACACGCATCAGCACGTGAAACACGCATCAGCGTGCTGAAACACACATCAGTGCGCGAAACACGCATCAGCACGTGAAACACACATCAGAGCATGAAACACACATCAGCACGTGAAACACACATCAGAGCATGAAACACACATCAGCACGTGAAACACACATCAGCACGTGAAACACACATCAGCGTGCCGAAACACACATCAGCACGTGAAACACACATCAGAGCATGAAACACACATCAGCACGTGAAACACACATCAGAGCATGAAACACACATCAGAGCATGAAACACACATCAGCACGTGAAACACACATCAGAGCATGAAACACACATCAGCACGTGAAACACACATCAGAGCATGAAACACACATCAGCACGTGAAACACACATCAGAGCATGAAACACACATCAGCACGTGAAACACACATCAGCACGTGAAACACACATCAGCACGTGAAACACACATCAGAGCATGAAACATACATCAGCACGTGAAACACACATCAGAGCATGAAACACACATCAGCACGTGAAACACATATCAGCACGTGAAACACACATCAGAGCATGAAACACACATCAGCACGTGAAACACACATCAGTGCGCGAAACACACATCAGCACGTGAAACACACATCAGAGCATGAAACACACATCAGTGCGCGAAACACACATCAGCGTGCTGAAACACACATCAGTGCGCGAAACACACATCAGCACGTGAAACACGCATCAGCGTGCTGAAACACGCATCAGTGCGTGAAACACACATCAGCACGTGAAACACGCATCAGCGTGCTGAAACACACATCAGAGCATGAAACACACATCAGCGCGTGAAACACACATCAGCGCGTGAAACACACATCAGCGCGTGAAACACACATCAGAGCATGAAACACACATCAGCACGTGAAACACACATCAGAGCATGAAACACACATCAGAGCATGAAACACACATCAGCACGTGAAACACACATCAGAGCATGAAACACACATCAGCACGTGAAACACACATCAGCACGTGAAACACACATCAGAGCATGAAACACACATCAGCACGTGAAACACACATCAGCACGTGAAACACACATCAGTGCGCGAAACACACATCAGCACGTGAAACACACAGCAGTGCGCGAAACACGCATCAGCACGTGAAACACGCATCAGCGTGCTGAAACACACATCAGTGCGCGAAACACACATCAGCACGTGAAACACGCATCAGCACGTGAAACACGCATCAGCACGTGAAACACACATCAGAGCATGAAACACACATCAGCACGTGAAACACACATCAGCACGTGAAACACACATCAGCGTGCCGAAACACACATCAGCACGTGAAACACACATCAGAGCATGAAACACACATCAGCACGTGAAACACACATCAGAGCATGAAACACACATCAGAGCATGAAACACACATCAGCACGTGAAACACACATCAGAGCATGAAACACACATCAGCACGTGAAACACACATCAGAGCATGAAACACACATCAGCACGTGAAACACACATCAGCACGTGAAACACACATCAGCACGTGAAACACACATCAGAGCATGAAACATACATCAGCACGTGAAACACACATCAGAGCATGAAACACACATCAGCACGTGAAACACACATCAGCACGTGAAACACACATCAGAGCATGAAACACACATCAGAGCATGAAACACACATCAGCACGTGAAACACACATCAGAGCATGAAACACACATCAGAGCATGAAACACACATCAGCACGTGAAACACACATCAGAGCATGAAACACACATCAGTACATGAAACACACATCAGAGCATGAAACACACATCAGCACGTGAAACACACATCAGAGCATGAAACACACATCAGCACGTGAAACACACATCAGCACGTGAAACACACATCAGCACGTGAAACACACATCAGAGCATGAAACATACATCAGCACGTGAAACACACATCAGAGCATGAAACACACATCAGCACGTGAAACACACAGCAGCACGTGAAACACACATCAGAGCATGAAACACACATCAGCACGTGAAACACACATCAGTGCGCGAAACACACATCAGCACGTGAAACACACATCAGAGCATGAAACACACATCAGTGCGCGAAACACACATCAGCGTGCTGAAACACACATCAGTGCGCGAAACACACATCAGTGCGCGAAACACGCATCAGCGTGCTGAAACACGCATCAGTGCGTGAAACACACATCAGCACGTGAAACACGCATCAGCGTGCTGAAACACACATCAGAGCATGAAACACACATCAGCACGTGAAACACACATCAGCGCGTGAAACACACATCAGCGCGTGAAACACACATCAGCACGTGAAACACACATCAGAGCGTGAAACACACATCAGAGCATGAAACACACATCAGCACGTGAAACACACATCAGAGCATGAAACACACATCAGAGCATGAAACACACATCAGCACGTGAAACACACATCAGAGCATGAAACACACATCAGAGCATGAAACTCACATCAGAGCATGAAACACACATCAGCACGTGAAACACACATCAGCACGTGAAACACACATCAGAGCATGAAACACACATCAGAGCATGAAACACACATCAGCACGTGAAACACACATCAGAGCATGAAACACACATCAGAGCATGAAACACACATCAGCACGTGAAACACACATCAGAGCATGAAACACACATCAGCACGTGAAACACACATCAGCACGTGAAACACACATCAGAGCATGAAACACACATCAGCACGTGAAACACACATCAGTGCGCGAAACACACATCAGCACGTGAAACACACATCAGTGCGCGAAACACGCATCAGCACGTGAAACATACATCAGAGCATGAAACATACATCAGCACGTAAAACACACATCAGCACGTGAAACACACATCAGAGCATGAAACACACATTAGCACGTGAAACACACATCAGCACGTGAAACACACATCAGAGCATGAAACACACATCAGCACGTGAAACACACATCAGCACGTGAAACATACATCAGAGCATGAAACATACATCAGCACGTGAAACACACATCAGAGCATGAAACACACATCAGCACGTGAAACACACATCTGCACGTGAAACACACATCAGAGCATGAAACACACATCAGAGCATGAAACACACATCAGTGCGCGAAACACACATCAGCGTGCTGAAACACACATCAGTGCGCGAAACACACATCAGCACGTGAAACACGCATCAGCGTGCTGAAACACGCATCAGTGCGTGAAACACACATCAGCACGTGAAACACGCATCAGCGTGCTGAAACACACATCAGAGCATGAAACACACATCAGCGCGTGAAACACACATCAGCGCGTGAAACACACATCAGCGCGTGAAACACACATCAGCGCGTGAAACACACATCAGCACGTGAAACACACATCAGAGCGTGAAACACACATCAGAGCATGAAACACACATCAGCACGTGAAACACACATCAGAGCATGAAACACACATCAGAGCATGAAACACACATCAGCACGTGAAACACACATCAGAGCATGAAACACACATCAGAGCATGAAACACACATCAGAGCGTGAAACAATGAATTCCTGAAAAGCGTTCAAGAGAATTTTCTAGAACAGTGTGTTTCTTGCCCAACCAGGAAGGAAGAGCTGCTTGATCTAGTTCTGGGGAATAAAGTGGGATAGGTAGAGCATGTTTCAGTGGGAGAGCATTTAGGGAACAGTGATCATAATATCATGAGGTTTAGAATAGTTATGGAAAAGGACAAAGAACAATCAACTGTGAAAATGCTTAACTGGAGGAGGGCTAATTTCAGCGAGTTAAAAAAGGATCCTGCCCAGGTGGATTGGAATCAAGAATTGATAGGCAAAACAGTAATTGAACAATGGGAGGCCTTCAAGGAGGAGATGGTTCAGGTCCAGAGTAGACACATTCCTACGAGGGGGAAAGGAAGGGCATCCAAAGCTAGAGCTCCCTGGATGACTAAAGATATAGAGATTAAAATGAAACAGAAAAAGAAGGCTTCTGACAAATGTAAGGTTCATAATACAATAAAGAACCAGGCTGAATACAGAAAGTACAGAGGAGAAATAAAAAAGGGAGTAAGAGGGGCAAAGAGAGAATATGAGAATAGATTAGTGGCTAACATAAAAGGAAACCCAAAAGTCTTTTATAAACATATAAATAGTAAAAAGGTAGTCAAAGGAAGGGTGGGACCAATTGGAGACAAAAAAGGAGATCTTCTTGTGGAGGCAAAGGACATGGCAGAGGTACTAAATGAATATTTTGCATCTGTCTTCACTAGAGAAGAGGGTGCTGCCATTGTAGCAGCAAAGGAGGAGGTAGCAGCGATATTGGATAGGATAAAAATAGATAAAGAGGAGGTACTTAAAAGATTGGCAGTACTCAAAGTAGAAATGTCACCCGGTCCAGATGGAATGCAAATGAGGTTACTGAGGGAAGTAAGGGTGGAAATTGCTGAGGCTCTGGCCACAATCTTCCAATCCTCCTTAGATATGGGGACAGTACTGGAGGACTGGAGGATGACACCATTGTTCAAAAAAGGGGAGAGGGATAAACCCAATAATTACAGGCCAGTCAGCCTAATGTCGGTCATGGGGAAACTTTTAGAGACAATGATCCAGGGCAAAATTAATTGGCACTTGGAAACGTATGGGCTAATAAATGAAAGTCGGAATGGATTTGTTAAAGGAAAATTGTGTTTGACTAACTTGATTGAGTTCTTTGATGAAATAATGGAGAGGGTTGATGAGGGTAGTGCGGTAGATGTTGTTTATGGACTTTCAAAAGGCATTTGATAAAGTGCCACATAATAGACTCGTTAGAAAAATTATAGCCCATGAGATTAAATAGACAGTAGCAGCGTGGATATAAAACTGGCTGAGGGATAGAAAGCAGAAACTAGTGGTGAACAGTTGTTTTTCAGACTGGAGGGAATACAGTGGTGTTCCCCAGGGGTCAGTATTAGGACCACTGTTCTTTCTGATATATATTAATAACCTGTACTTGGGTATAGAGGGTATAATTTCAAAGTTTGCAGGTGACACAAAACCGAGAAATGTAGTAAACAAAGTGGAGGATAGTAACAGACTTCAGGGGGACATAGACAGACTGGTGAAATGGGCAGACACATGGCAGATGAAATTTAACGCAGAGAAGTGTGAAGTGATGCTTTTTGGTAGGAAGAATGAGGAAAGTCAATATAAACTAAATGGTACAATTTTAAAGGGGAGAAGGAACAGAGAGACCTGGGGGTGTACATATACAAATCTTTGAAGGTGGCAGGACAAATTGAGAAGGCTGTTAAAAAATCATATGGAATCCTTGGCTTTATTAATAAAGGCATAGAGTACAAAAGCAAGGAAGTTATGCTAAACCTTTATAAAACACTGGTTAGGCCTCAGCTGGAGTATTGTGTTCAATTCTGGGCACCACACTTTAGGAAGGATGTCAAGGGCTCAGAGAGGTTGCAGAAGAGATTTACTTGAATGGTAACAGGGATGAGGGACTTCAGTTATGTGGAGAGACTGGAGAAGCTGGAGTTGTTCTCCTTAGAACAAAGAAGGTTAAGGGGAGATTTGATAGAGGTGTTCAAAAACCATGAACGGTTTTGATAGAGTAAATAAGGATCAACTGTTTCCAGTGGCAGAAGGGTTGGTAACCAGAGGACACAGATTTATGGTGATCGGCCAAAGGGCCAGAGGTGACCTGAAGAAACATTTTTTTTCACGCAGCGAGTTGCAATGATCTGGAATGTACTGCCTGAAAGGGCGGTGGAAGCGGATTCAATAGTGACTTTCAAAAGGGAATTGGATAAATACTTGGAGGGAAAAAAAATCGCAGGGCTATGGGGAAAGAGTAACAGAATGGGACTAATTGGATAGCTCTTTCAAAGAGCCAGCACAGGCATGATGGGCCAAATGGCCTTCTCTTGTGCTGTACCTACTATGATACTATGATAGTGCGCTGGAACACAAATCAATGTGCTGGAACACAGCTTAAATTTGGTTCATTCAGTTGGATTGTTGCAGACAAGAAATTGCAAGCAGGTGGTGAGTTATTTACAGCAGTCATAAAATGTCAGCAAATCTAAAATTAGGCAACTTGATTTAAACAACTCAATACAAATCTATTGGAAGCTATTTATCTGCTACGCCCAGGACTGCTACAGACACAAGTCAGGCACCATTACAAATTTATTTAAATAAAACAAAAATAAATAAAGCAGATCCTATCTATAACGCTGACTTCAATAACTATCCAAAATGCCTGTTCCAAGAACAGCTGATTTGTAGAGGGGGTATCGTGTCTTTTGTGTATTAGCAAAGAAGCTATAGATATTACATTTCTTATCACAGGCTCTGATATTTCTGATCACAGGCTCTGGTATATGACGATAGCATGGTGTGTCCTACAAAACAGGGGGGAGAAATTGGGCCGTGTAACGCCCATTGTGTAGGCGCTATGCGGACTCCTAAGCCCCGCAAATGGCGTCCTAGATGCGCACGCACACTTCCGATGTGAAGTGCGCAGGACGCCATCTTGATAAAGGTGTTTGTGCACGCACACTTAACGAACGCCGGCAGCGAGTGGAGTAGGGAGATTATGACGTGAATCAGTGTGCGACAGGCGGCATTTTCGAACTCCCCACTCCAGCCAACACACTGCCCTAACCTCGCACAGCTGAACAGGTGTTAAAGGGCATGAAGGACCCCATGCTGGAGTTACAGGTTACTTGCTGGATTAGTTACTCTGGCTGCTGGTACAATTGTGCGTGTTTGTGGAAGTTTCCTATACTTGGATAAAGTTGCAATATTATATAGAGAGTAGTCTGGCTGGTCTTGCCCTACTGTTAATGGCTGTTTGTGTTTTGTGGTTTGCAGTGCACTGCAGCACAAGGGAAGTCACTGAGGCTCTGTACGCACTCAGAAACAGATTCATCTCATTCCCTCTCACCAGAGACAAGCAGCGGGAGTGAGCACGAGGGTTTGCCCGCATTGCAGACTTCCCCATGGTGCAGGGTGCCATTGACTGCACGCATATTGCCAGGCGTGCTCCTCATCTGAACTCGGGCATATTCACGAACAGAAATTGATTCCACTCCCTCAATGTGCAGCTGGTGTGCGACCACACGCTGCACATCGTGCAGGTCAATGCCCGCTACCCTGGCAGCAGTCACGATTCCTCCATCCTGCGGCAGACAAGCGTGTCACCTATATTTCAACCAGCACGACAAGGCTGGCTGCTGGGCGACAAGGGCTATCCCCTCATGAAGTGGCTCATGACTCCTGTCAGGAAAGCATGCACACATGCACAGCAGACCTACCACGGGATCCATGCAGCCACATGGAACATCACCGAGCATACCGTAGGCATCCTCAAGCAACGCTTCCCCTGCCTGGACCGCTCTGGAGGAGCCCTGCAGTCCTCAGCTGAGCGGGTATCGAGACTTGTCATTTTATGCTGCATGCTGCACAACCTCGCCATTATGAGGGGACAGCCCTTACCACTGCCTATCAGGTGAGAACCTGAGCCAGAGGAAGAGGAGGAAGAGGAGGATGAAGTGCAATAGGAAGTGGAGGCAGAGGCAGACAGGCAGCAAGATAGACAGGCCCTGTCTGCCCAGGCTCTGTGTGATCAGATGATTAATGAGCGATACCAGTAACCACAACGACACCTCCCCATTCACCAACAGTCCCACACTCCTTACCTTTCCTCTCTCACATGACCATCAAATCGTCCTCAAGATTACACATTGCTTCCTCCCTCAGCTCATTGCAGAAATGAAAACCAACACAAAATGCAAATTCAAAACCACATTTGTAGATGTACACATGAAATGATTCAGACAAAATGATACTATTCACCCTTGTGCATTCCCTTAGTGCCTGTTGTTCGTGTGCCTTTACCTAGCCTAGTGCGCCTACGAGGTGCATCCCCAGTGGCTGGAGCATGGGTGGTGGAAGGCTGCTGACCTTCAGTTGAGGAGAGTGCAGATGGCCTTGGAGGATGACCTTGAGCAGCTCTGGGCCGGGAGGGCCTGGTTTCAGATTGCACTGTCTCGGCCTGGGCTGCAGCAGCCTGACCTGGCTGACTGACAGGCAGCAACAAGGGTACTGGTGAAGTGGCAGGGGTGGGAGCAGGAATGTTGTCATCATAAGCAGATTCGTCTCCCATGGCACCTCAGCACTCCTGGTGATCTGCTGCAGAACAGATTGCTGAACTGCTGTGATGCCCTGGTGGAAGTCCTTTTCCACTGAGGTACCCAGAGCCATGATAGCAGCAGTCTGAGCCTGTAACATGGTAGTCTGAGCTTCCAAGGCAGCAGTCAGGCTTTTGTGGCATCTGTTTGTGCTGCAATGGAAGCTGAATCATCGGTCATCAGATGCTGTATCATGGTGGGTTCTACAGGTGTGCTGATAGAGGTGACCACCCACTCCATGTGGGAAAGGATGGGCTCCAAGCTCTGCGCAAAGCCCTGTGCCAAGTTGGAGCTGCTTGTATGGTAACGTGTGAGGGTGAGATGCAGCATCTGATTCGCAGGGTTGCGTACTGATTGAAAGAGTTTGTTGGTAGGTGGGTGATGGGGGGGTGTCGTGCATGGAGCAGTGGATGAGGCTAGTGATGCAGTTGCCATGCCCTTTGGCATTGTGCGCAGGCTTTCTGGCAGGTTTTCCAGTGCACCAAGTATTTGCAGGCCCATCAGCCTTCTTCTGTAGCCTGGCCCATCGAAGTCATCATCTGACCCCTCTGCAGCAGGACTAGTGAGTGACCTCGCCCTCTGGTGAGCTGGCATCTGTGGTATCCATTCCCCCCGCCCTGGCTCCTGCACACTTGTACCCGGTGTCTCACCACGTGCAAATCCCTCCTCTATCCTAGCCTCCAAAGTACAGACAGTCTCATTCTCTGAGCTGGTGGCTGTAAGTGTAAGATCGAGTGACGGTGTGTCTTCATCATCACTGTCTTCTTCCTCTGCCTCCTCTGACTGGGTCGGTTCCAGTTCTTGGGTATCTGAAATGACAAAGAGACACGGGTTAAGTTGTGCTGCTTGAAGAGGAGAAAGTAAGACGTGCGTACTCACACCATCTGCAGCACGTGAGTCAGAAAAAAATTGTGGGATGAGGGAGATGTGGGAAGCAAGATTAGGTACGTAGAGGCCCTCATCATCGATCCCTCCAGTGCTGCCAGTGGCCGCAGCGACGGCCCGCCCAATGATCGATAGCACTGTCTCCTCCATGGGGGAGGGGACATGTTGGCGCACCTGTCCTCCCTCAGTTCTTTCTTGCTGCCTCCTGTTATGCGCCACCTTCTCCTGCAAGAAAGAGGGACGTGTGTCAGTGATTGTCCTGCAAGATGTTTGGGAGGTATGGCTGTCATGGTTGAATAGCTGCCACTCTGTGAGTTGTGGGTGTGCGGCTTGCCTGAATGGTAATGTGTGAAGGTGAGACGCAGCATCTGATTTGTAGGGTTGCGTACTGATTGAAAGAGTTAGTTGGCAGGTGGGTGATGGGGGGTGTCGTGCATGGAGCAGTGGATGAGGCTAGTGATGTAGTTGAACTCACTTACCTTGACTACTCGTGCCAAATCATTGAACTTCTTCCTGCACTGCATCCACGTTCGTGGTGCTATGCTCCTGGCAGTGACCTCATCCGCTATTTCCTCCTACTGCCTCTTCAGCATATGTCTGGAAGGCCTCCTATCCCCTACGGATAAAGGATGCCCCTCTTTCTGTCCACCTCCTCCACCAAGGCCTCTAGTGCATCATCCGAGAACCTCGATGCACGCTCTCTCGCAGGCACAGCCATTCTTCACAAAATTCCAACACAGATTTACTTCCCAATGGACTTCCAGCACGTCCTGTAGCCACAGTGCACCTCCTCTTTAAGAGGTGCAGGCTGCCTTTAAGTAGTGCTAGCCACTCCCAATATTGGGGCCCCCTACTGATGCATGCAGCCAATCAACAGCGGAGGTAGCACTGGCTTGCACGCAGCAATCACAGAAATCACCAGGCAGCACGAATGTTACGTGCTGCCTGCATCGCAACCAACGAGCACAGGTTAATTGCGCACCGCGATCCCAGCACCCGTTTTCGGGGGTTATTCAATATAACCCCCAGTGTGGTAACCAGTACAACTTCATGAACATATCAACACTTGCTCACTCCTTCAATGGTTTCAAGTGTTCACTGAACACTGACAAAATTACTTTGTTGTCCACACTTCTAAGATTAAGAAGCAGGAGCATCATTTACATAAAAAGGGAGTCATTTTCAATAAGAAACTCTAATAATTTGATCTATGAGGAAGCAAAACAACGTTGACTAATGTCATGTCCTAACTTGCATTTGCCACATTATAGAAGAAGATTCAAACCTGGCTGCTCGGCCAAGTTTCAGTACTTATAAACATAGGAAGATTGTAGTCTGGACTTCATTGTCTGATGCAGTGAATCTGCTGTCTTCTCCATCCCATAATTTCATGCTCTACACTAGGGCCTGCAACCAATGATATCCACAAAGTCTGCTTGCAACTATTTGGAGTTTGTGCATATTTCCCTTGAGGTCTTCAGTGCATTAGATATTTTGGGCAGTCTACTCTTCGCCTAAATCACTTGCCCAATTAATTGAGTGCTGCCTTTTTATACAAATCAGTTGAATTGTTACAACCTGTGTAGTAGTCTCAGGTGTGACTTGTTCATAGCACGATCCTGTTAATTTAAGCCTGGTAATACTTTGAAATAATGGTTGTCAACAGGATCATGGCATCTCTAATTCATTGCCAATGTCCAGACTAGTTGTGCTTCTTTAGGGACTTATGAGTTCCAGATCCAAGCAATGCTGAAGGCACAGGCCTTATATAGCATGCTGTCATACTCTCCATCTGGGGCAGACATCATCTCCGATACAAGCATCCCAAGGGACTTAGAGAGTGAGGTTCAAGGGTGAGCTAGACCCTGCAAGAGATGAGGAGCAAGTGGAGGTGGCAGCAGAGGAAAGGTCATAGGTCATAGGTCACAGCCCAGCCTCCTGAGGCAGGGATCTAGCAAAAGCATTTTATGAAGTCTTTTGAGAATGTGCACCAGACCCTGCAAGGTATGTTGGATAATCTGCAGCACCAACACATGTGCAATGGTGTAGCAGAGATTTGCAAACTTGCAAGCCACCATACAGCATGCGGTAACTCCACAACCATCTGCAAGGAAGCTTTGGAGGCCAATCAACACTCATTGCCCAAAATGACACATAAATGATAGCAAGTTAGCTAATCTCTTGGTACACAGCTCACTGTGAATTACCATCTCCAGGAGAGGAGGGGAAGCGGGGAAAATCAGGGAGAAAGTTGTATGGCAAATAAAAGTCTCTTACGCATCAAATACCTTCTAAAGCAGCCAATCAGTTACTTCTATAAAGTGGAGGGGACAATATTCATCTCTACTGCCCTCCAGTCTGAACTGTAATCCAGACTAATGCTTATTCATTGATACTATAGATGGGATATGGCTATTTGATATGAATACTAAACTATACAAAACATTTCAAAAGCTGTGAAAAGTAATTTCCCTGTATGTATTGTGTTTTGGAGCAAGCCACTCATACAAATAGCACTACCACATAGCCTACAAAGCAATGACTTGGGAATTAGTTGTCTCCATGAACGATCCAACATGGTTGGGGGTGTAGAAAAATCATTATTCTGCACTCTGCCCAACCGGCAAAACACTACAGTACAACAGGAAGGCAAAATCAGTCGGATATCTCAGGGCACAGGTATGGGTCTTGTTTCGCAAAACAGAAGAACATTTAACATGTGAACAACTTTAGGACCTGTTTGTTAGTAATTTCCAATTAATGTGTGATGAATATATATGGTCTTGTCACACTGTTACCAAGGTGAACATAGAGATTAGAATTTATTTGAATATATTCAAAGTGAAGGTGATGGAATAGCAAGAACATCAAATAGCACAATAATAGCTGACGGTGAATTTACATGGATTGTAAATTACTGCAAAGTGCAATCAACAACAACAACTGGCATTTATGTAATGCCTTTAACATAAAAACAAATGTCCCAAGACACTTCACATAGGTATAAGGAAAAAATTGACACCGAGCCAAAGAAGGAGATATTAGGAGGGGGTGTCCAAAAGCTTGGTCCAAGAAGTAGGTTTCAAGGAGGGTGTGAAAGGGGGAGAGGGGTTTATAGAGGGAATTCCAGAGCATGGGAATTTCAGAGCACACCCTCCAATCTTTGGATAAAGAGGGTGGGAAATGCACAAGACGCCTGAGTGAGAGGAGAGAAAGGAGATGGTAGAGCTGGAGAAAGTTACGGAGGTAGGGAGGGCCAAGGCCATGAAGTGATTTAAACAGGAGGATAAGGATTTTAAACTTGAGGTGTTGGAGGACCAGGAACCAACGTAGGTCAGCGAGCACAGAGGGGATGGGTGAATGGGACTAGCTGTGAATCTGGATACGGGTAGCAGAGTTTTGGATGAGCTGAAGTTTGCAGAAGGTTGAGGATGGGAGGCCGCCCAGGAGATCTGGAGGTGACAGAGGCAGGAATGAGGGTTTCAGCAGCATATGAACTAAGGCAGGGGCAGAGACGAGTGACATTACGGAGGCGGAAGTAAGTGGTCTTGATGATGAAAAGGTCATGGGTTGGAAACTCAGCTCAGGGTCAAATAGGACGCCAAGATTGTGAATGGTCTGATTCGCTTCAGCTATGAAGAGAGACTGGGAAGATTGGGTTTGTTTTCCTTGGGACATGATTGAGGTGTACAAAATTATGAGGGGCACAGATAGGATGGATACTAGGGAGCTTTTTCCCTTCGTTGAGGGTTCTATAACAAGGGGACATAGATTCAAGGTAAAAGGCGGGAGGTTTAGAGGGGATTTGAGAAAGAACTTTTTCACCCAGAGGGTGGTTGGAGTCTGGAACTCACTGCCTGAAAGGGTTGTGGAGGCAGGAACCCTCACAACATTCAAGAAGCATTTGGATGAGCACTTGAAATGCCATAGCATACAAGGCTACGGACCAAATGCTGGAATATGGGATTAGAGTAGACAGGGCTGATGGCCGGCGCGGACACGATGGGCCGAAGGGCCTCTATCCGTGCTGTATAACTCTATGACTCTATGACTCTATGACTCTATAACCTCAGACAGTGGCTGGAGATGGGGGTGAAATCGATGGCAAGGGTATAGACTTTGTGGTGGGGGCTGAAGGTGATGGGTTCGGTCTTAGCAATGTTTAGCTGGAGGAAATTGCGACTCATCCAAGGCTGGAATGTTGGACATGCAGTCTGACAACACAAAGGCAGTGGATGTGTCGAGCGAGATGGTGGACAAGAGCTGGGTGTCGTTAGTGTACATGTGGAATCTGACCCCATGTCTGTGGATGATGTCAACAAGAGGTCATATGTAGATGAGGAAGAGGACGGAGCCAAGGACGGATCCTCGGGGGAATCCAAAGGCAATGGTGCGGGGGCGGGAAGAGAAGCCATTACCGGAGATGCTCTGGCTACGATTGGATAGGTAAGAGTGGGAACAAGTGAGGGCAATCCCACTGAGCTGGACAATGGAGCATAGGTGTTGGAGGAGGATGGTGAGATCGACCCTGTCAAAGGCTGCAGAGAGGTCAAGGGGGGATAATGCAGTCTGATCACAGAGAATGACATTCATGACTTTAGTTAGGGCTGTTTCCGCGCGTTGTTTGGGATGAAAAGCTGATTGGAAGGATTTAAACAGGGAGTTCCAGGTGCCCATCTGGAAGGTGACAAATCATTTAAGGACTTTGGAGAGAAAAGGAAGTTGGAGATGGGACGGTAGTTGCCAGGACAGAGGAGGGTGAGGGTAGAGTTTTAGAGGAAGGAGTGATGGCTGTGGTCTTGAAAGGGAGCGAGCCAGTACCCAAGGAGAGGGCAACATTTACAATGATAGCTAGCATGGGGCAAGGAAGGATGTTGGATGGTCAGCAATTTACTGGGAGTGGGAGGTGAGTTTCATGGATGAGATGAGCTTGGGGGAAGATGGGAGAGAGATGGCGGCTCAGGGTTAGGCTTGAGGGGGCGGTTTGGATTGGTGAACAAGGGGAAAGGAATAAGCTGCAGGGGCAGCCAAACAGATTGTCTCTATCTTGGTGTAGAAGAAGTCCATGAGCTCCTTGCACGTGTTATTAGAGGTGAGGGTAGAGGGGAGTGGGGAGAACGGTTTAAGGAGATGCCTGGTAGTGAAGGAAAGAAGCCCCCAGTCCGCCTTTCCTTCTCTTCTAGACTCTTCCAGTCTACCTTCTCCTCTACATCCATCATTCCCTCTCTTTGAAACTTTACTTATGTTCACATTATTAAGGAATATGATCCTCTAGCCCTTTCGGCTCACACCTGTTGCCCTTACATTGATGTTTTCTAAATATATGGAAGCTTCTATTAATTCTCAAATTACCTTGAAGATTTAATACGTATCAGCAGTATAGTTTTCAACATGGCTAATCCACTGGTCTTGTTGCCTAGGTTATGCACCTCTGGAGCTCTAGCTTTTGCTGTTCGAAACAAAAGACAAATTAAAAGCTTAAAATTGAACTAAAGTGAGTCTGAACGATGTTATTTTGTATTTGTTTCCATTTGGCTTTCTTATCAACATCCTGCAAGGCTCACAGTGGCTTTAAATACAAGGTGTCTCACAGTGACAGAAACTGTCAAACGTAAAAGCACAGCCCATCTCCAGTGACCTTGAATTCTAACTCTGATGAAAACCTCCCCGACTTACACATCTGGTTTCCAGTTTTTCATTATTTCTTTGTCAGTCATTCAAAAAAATGATTAATGATATTAAACATAGTAATTAGCCTGTACATTCCAATAATTAACAAGCAATGTATAGATACTATGTCAGTCACAGTAAATTGAAAGCAAAAAGAATAAAATGTGATAAATACTACAGTCTAGAATTATTATTAATAGCAGCGGATGAATATCTTAATGGTCTGTGTGATATTCCTCAGTCCCTGATTTTAATGGAGGTGTTAATCACCTCTGTTAAAATTGTGGACACAGAAATCACTAACAAAAAGTTCTAGACTTAAGTTAGTTAAAGAAGAAAGAAAGAACATGCATTTATTTAGAGCCTTTTGCGACCTCAGGACGTCCCAAAACGCTTTACAGCTGATGAAGTGCTTTTGAAGTGTAGTCACTGTTGTAATATAGGAAACGTGGCAGCCAATTTGTGCACAGTAAGCTCCTACAAGCAACTATTTTTTTTACATTGGTTGAGGGATATATCATATAAGACATCAACTGGAACTGTTAAGTAAATTAAAGATAATACTGTATATTTCTCATATCGCTCATAAATAGACTATCAAACAGGTTAATATTCTGAAGCATTCAACATTACTGCAATATCTGTAAAACAGACGAGGGTACAAAACTTTTGGCACTGTTGCACTGCCGGGAATGGGGTGAGGGGCAACTTTCACTCACTGCTTTGACCTGGCGATGACCCTGTCCCAAATCCCAGAGATGGGGTCATTTAAATAGTAGGGGTGAGTGCCAGCACCTGTAGCCGTGATATGGGACGCTTGCCCCACAGAGCTACTGCAGTCTCACAACGGCAATCAGCATCTCCAAGAAGGTGAGCCAGAGGCCGCTCAGTCTGAAGGCAAAGATCAGCCTATTTATGAGCAATTTTTCCCCACGAGGGTGAGACCCGTTTTTAAATAGTAATCGATCCTTCTGGAAACTACACTTACTCTCAGCAAGCATGGGTCCCACTATGCCCTTCACAGGCATATCTCGCGAGATTACAGGGATAACCCAGGAACACCCCCAATTTAAGGCCCCACCAAGGTGTTGGCCGTACATAAGGGGCGGGCAGACAGAAGTAATGCCTGCCCGCCCTAACCCTCTTCCACCCACTCCCACAACGATTTGCAGGTTATTTTTGAATGGAGTGGTACCCACCAGATCCAGGTTCTGCCACATCTTCCAACCCTCTGCCAGAATTACCCCACAATTACCTTGGAATCGCACTAGGATAAAAGTACAGTTTCTGGGCTTCGATATCTAGGCCCCCACTACACAGAGACTATTTTACATTGGGCCAGATTTTGCTGTCCAAATAACGATGAAGCTAATGGCGCTCGTCGTTAATGCTTCAGTAACTTCAGGCGAGGAGCAGATGCGCGGTTAAATGCCAATATCCAAAAGTTGCTGTCCGAGTTACGCTGCTCCGCCATTAGCTTCGCGAAAACAGCATCTCGCCAACTGCCTCACCATTGAAATGCATTGAATGTTCTCAAGTTGCTGTGTTTGCGCGGTAGATACCTATGGGGAAAAAGTGTGGATATCTGATTGCTGTCCCGTGGCCCGTGCGGGGAAAGTGTGGGTATACAAACCTACAAACATACGAAATTGAAAAGCAGCAAAAGACCAACTGGTCCTTCAAGTCTGCCCTACACCATGATAGCCGGACCATCATGGCTGAACACTTCCTCCCATCCTCCGACCTCCCACCCCCCGCCCCGCAGCCATGTAATCTCCTGAGAGAGGCAAAAAACCAGAGATAAAACCCAGAGCCAATAAGGGAAAAGATATGCTGGAAAATTCCTCTCCAACCCCCTCAGGCGATCAAAACCAGTCCAGGAATCACATGGACCAAGTGTCACCTATAAAGACAATTACCTTCTATATGATGCGATCTCTACCCCAGTCAAGAACTGGTCCAGCTCCCTCTTGAAGGCAGAGAGTCAGTGCCCACCACACCAGCCAGCAATGTATTCCAGAGGCTCTCAACTCTCTGGGAAAAGAAGAACCGCCTAACATCCAGTCTAATCCTACTCTTGTAGTTCAAACTCCTGTCCCCAGTCCTCCTCAATCTGTTAAACTGGAATAATCTATCAATAGGGATATTATCCAGTCCTTCAATTATTTTATAGACCCCGATCACGTCACCTCTAAGTCTACGCTGCTCTAAAGTAAATAGACCAAGATCTTTGAGCCTATCTGAGTAGCTGAGGTTCTTTAAGCTAGGAATCATTCTTGTAGCTCTCTGGACTTTTTCTTAGGTCAATATATCACCCTCCGTATGGGGAGATCAGAACTGGGCACAGTACTCTAGATACAGTCTGACCAGTGACCTGGAAAGAGTCAAAATGGTGTCCTTTGATTTATACTGAATGGTTCTATTAATATAACCCAATACCCTGTTAGTTTTAGCTACAGTTTCTCTACATTGATTATGAACCTTTAGTGATCTGTGCACAGTAACATCACGAGCTTTATCTCTCTCAACCTCTTTCAGTATTGTTCTGTGCAAATGATACGTGCATTCTGCGTTGGCCCTACCAACATACGTGAAGCTACGTTTCTCCAAATTAAATGCCATTTGCCATTGTGGGGCCCATTCCCCTAACACATCTGAATCTTTTTGGATTTGATGGCACTCCTCTACCATCTTGACCCTTGCACAGATTTTGGTGCCTTCCGCAAACTTACTTACCACACTCCCAACACCACTGTCCAGGTCATTAATAAAGACCATGAAGAGTAGCGGGTCTGGGGCCAAACCTTGGGGGACACCACTAGTAACATGTCCCCAAGCTGAAGCACAACCGATATCTGATTGGTATCCTGTGACCCTGTGGGGAAAGTGTGTCGATATCTGATTGGTATCCTGTGACCCTGTGGGGAAAGTGTGTGGATATCTGATTGGTATCCTGTGACCCTGTGGGGAAAGTGTGTCGATATCTGATTGGTACCCTGTGACCCTGTGGGGAAAGTGTGTGGATATCTGATTGGTATCCTGTGGGGAAAGTGTGTGGATATCTGATTGGTATCCTGTGACCCTGTGGGGAAAGTGTGTGGATATCTGATTGGTATCCTGTGACCCTGTGGGGAAAGTGTGTGGATATCTGATTGGTATCCTGTGACCCTGTGGGGAAAGTGTGTGGATATCTGATTGGTATCCTGTGACCCTGTGGGGAAAGTGTGTGAATATCTGATTGGTATCCTGTGACCCTGTGGGGAAAGTGTGTGGATATCTGATTGGTATCCTGTGACCCTGTGGGGAAAGTGTGTGGATATCTGATTGGTATCCTGTGACCCTGTGGGGAAAGTGTGTGGATATCTGATTGGTATCCTGTGACCCCGTGGGGAAAGTGTGTGGATATCTGATTGGTTTCCTGTGACCCTGTGGGGAAAGTGTGTGGATATCTGATTGGTATCCTGTGACCCTGTGGGGAAAGTGTGTGGATATCTGATTGGTTTCCTGTGACCCTGTGGGGAAAGTGTGTGGATATCTGATTGGTTTCCTGTGACCCTATGGGGAAAGTGTGTGGATATTGAGCAAGAACAGGACAGGCTCGGCTTGGTAAATGCATTAAAAATTATTTTGAACTAATGCACATAAAATTAGTAGACAGGCAACTTTTAAGTAGTAAATTACACCATGACTTAAATTAGATATAAGTTTTCTACAACTCAATAAATGCTATTTTGAGAAGGTAACTTCAATTCACAAATGCATGATTAAGAAAGAACGAACTTATATAGCGGAAGACACAAAGCACTTCACAGCCAGTGAAGTACTTTTTGAATTGTAGTCACTGTTGTAATGTAGGAAATAAGGCAGCTATTTTGCTCGCAGCAAGGTCCCTCAAAGAGCAATGAGATAAATGACCAGATAATCTGTTCTCATGGAATAAATGTTGCCCAGGACACTAGGAGAATGCCACTGTTCTTTTTTGAAACGGCCCTGGGATCTTCTACATTCACCTGAGAGGGCAGACGGGGCCTCGGTTTAACGTCTCATCTGAAAGACGGCACCTCCAACGGTGCAGCACTCCCTCAGTACTGCACTGGAGTGTCAGCCTGGATCATGTGCTCAAAGCTCTGGAGGGGCTTAAATCCATTTTAAACCAAAAAAAAAACAACATAGCAAAGGTTACACGACTGGTGGTAGTAAGTCGGTTCCCAACCCCAGGTGAAATTCAAACCTGCCTATCCTCATTGGGTGAGATTGAATAGATTCTGGCAATTTTGGGAGGAGAGGGCAGGGTGAAAAGACCATCAGGATCCATTCCTCCTCCCCTCACAGAGGCAGTCCTCTTGTTTACGAATCAAAGTGCAGCTTTTGCTGACAGCTTGGAACCACACAACTGGATTGAAGGAGGAAGAAACATCAAAACATATAAAATTCTAACAGGACTAGACAGACTAGATGCAGGGAGGATGTTCCCGATGGCTGGGGAATCCAGAACCAGGGGTCACAGACTCAGGATACGGGGTATGCCATTTAGAACCGAGATGAGGAGAAATTTCTTCACTCAGAGGGTGGTGAACCTGTGGAATTCTCTACCACAGAAGGCAGAGGAGGCTAAGTCATTAGATGTATTCAAGAAGGAGATAGATATATTTCTTAATGCTAAAGGGATCAAGGGATATGGGGAAAAAGCAGGAACAGGGTACTGAGTTAGACGATCAGCCATGATCATTTTGAATGGCAGAGCAGGCCCAAAGGGCTGAATGGCCTACTCTTGCTCCTATTGTCTTTATTTCTATGTTTCTGTGAAGCTTTGCGTCAGGGATGGAGGTGGGAGCCAATACTGAAACTCTGTGGCCTTCAGAAAATAGAGTTGATTTTCTTTAAGTCATTAATAGCCTTTGTACAGCTCAGCGCAGACCTAATGGGATGTGAGCGTGAAGCTTAACAATTAGGGTTGAGTTTCTTTTTGCACCTCACCTCTCAGGGACCTACATAAACAATACTTTATAAATATCAGCAATCATATCTTCATCTTATCCTTTATATCCAGCATAAATACACTGTTTCACAAGCACTTGCAGAAATGTAGAGATGACATCTGCACCACAGAAATCATCCATCATTTTTATTTGCAAGTTGGCAAAAAAAAATTACATTACAGCATTCAAACAAAGTCAGTCTTGGAAAATACAGGAAACATTATTGTCCCTGGTTCCTTATCGTATTATAAAATTGGAATGAAACCTATCTTGGGCTGTTAGACACAAAGGGATAAATTTTAATCCCACGAGCGGGTAGGTTGGGGGTGGGTGAGAAGGTACAAATTGTAAAAATGTAAAACCCGACACCGACCCGCCCACTTCCGGTTTCCACGGAGGCAGGTTGAAGGGCAGGTGACCAATCCGCTCTCAGGAGGCGGGTTGGTCAGTGAAATCTTTCAAGTGGGCTGCGGGCCTCCATTTTGACAGGTTTTTTAATTTTAACCCCTGAGGGCCGGGATTCCTGGGCCTTCTACTTCACGCCACGTAAAAGGAGTCAGGAAGGCCCCAATCAACAGGTAAGTGCCTTTATTGCACTCCTTGTGGGCCAGGAGGAGCAGGAGTGTTTCCTCCCGGCCCAACAAGCCCACCAGCTGCAATCCCACACACTTGATCGGCCGGCCCCACATCCCCCACAATCTCCAACCCTCCCACCCCACGATCTCCAACCCACCCCCCCACGATCTCCAACCCCCCTGATGTCCGATCCCCCAAGAATGAGCCCCCGATGACCCCCGACCCTGACTCCACCCAATGACTGGCCCCCCGATGATCCCTGACCCTCCCCCAATGACCCCTGACCCCGACCTCCCCCGATGAGCAAACCCCCCCCCCAATGATTGACCCCCCCCCCCCCCACCGATGACCGATCCCCCTCCCCCACCCCATCTAAGACTTACCTACTGGCATCTGCTCCCTGGCCGTTCTCCCATCCGACTGACAACCAGCCTGTCAATCCGGCTGGCCTGTCGGACGGGATACCTACAAAAAAAAAAATGAAAGACATCCTTACGTCAAAATCACGAGGACGTCCGGGAAACGCGTACTTCCCGATTACCCGTCAGGAATTGCTCCCGCCCCTCTTCCCGGCTCCCCGTTAAAATTTACCCCAAAGGCACTTAGACAGCGTTCCATTTGCAGCTGAGGTGTTACAATCGTCTGTATGTTAACAAACTGTCCACAGAACTGATCGTGGGACTGCTGACTGAATGAACAGGATCCTGACCTTTTTGAGTCACTATGTGACAATATTAGCAATACAGCTCAATAGAAAATGGCACTGTTTCCAAAGACAAGGCAGGAGGGCCAATTTCACACATGAGGAAGGCCAGAAGACTCATAACATTGGAACTGGATCCTCCCACCTCGGCTCGAGTCCCGGTCAGATCGATGGGAAGAAAGTCCTCTCTGTCTATAAGCTGTAATGTTCCCAGATGAACGTGGGCACTTCCAAACTAGTTCCCGGTGGGCGTGAGCTCTCAGCAAAAAATTGTCCATAATTTGTTGCAAATTTACATTAAATTCGTAATTTCACTCAGAGAAATAGGAGGCTGACTTATTTGAGAAATGAAACTATCACACTGATGTATGAAGGTGTGCAGTCCTGGCATTTGGATTAAGGTATGTTGTCAGGACAGAGTACATGAAGCTTTAAATTACATCTAACCCATGCTGCACCTTATCCATCGGTGCTTGATCCTAACATTAAGAGCAATGAGTGGAAAATGTTCCCTTCCCCCACACATCCATCTTCCACCGTGGGAAGAATAATGTTCAACACTAAAAGGTTACTTCTAAAGCGAGTGAACAGCATCTTTAACAATTGATTACTTTGAAAGGAATTTAGAAAACTCACCTCTCATTACAATTTGTACAAAACCAAAACAAAACCTAAACCAGGTGTAAATCTAGGTTCAGGATTTTAGCTCGTAGAAGGATTATTTTAAGAAACGGGAGACTGTTTGGACAGAGCTGATCCCCATCCGTGAGATTTACTCTCCTGTCTCACAAAAACTGTACCAGGAACATTAATTCATCAAACCTGCCCCATACTTTATTATCTATTCACCCAAATATTTACCAATCACTAGAGAAAATGTGGGGGAGACCAGAACTAGGGGCCACAAATATAAGATAGTCACTAATAAATCCAACAGGGAATTCATAGAATAGAATCATAAAAGTTTACAACATGGAAACAGGCCCTTCGGCCCAACATGTCCATGTCGCCCAGTTTATACCACTAAGCTAGTCCCAATTGCCTGCACTTGGCCCATATCCCTCTATACCCATCTTACCCATGTAACTGTCCAAATGCTTTTTAAAAGACAAAATTGTACCCGCCTCTACTACTGCCTCTGGCAGCTCGTTCCAGACACTCACCACCCTTTGAGTGAAAAAATTGCCCCTCTGGACCCTTTTGTATCTCTCCCCTCTCAACTTAAATCTATGCCCCCTCGTTATAGACTCCCCTACCTTTGGGAAAAGATTTTGACTATCTACCTTATCTATGCCCCTCATTATTTTATAGACTTCTATAAGATCACCCCTAAACCTCCTACTCTCCAGGGAAAAAATGTCTCAGTCTATCCAACCTCTCCCTATAAGTCAAACCATCAAGTCCCTGTAGCATCCTAGTAAATCTTTTCTGCACTCTTTCTAGTTTAATAATATCCTTTCTATAATAGGGTGACCAGAACTGTACACAGTATTCCAAGTGTGGCCTTACTAATGTCTTGTACAACTTCAACAAGACATCCCAACTCCTGCATTCAATGTTCTGACCAATGAAACCAAGCAAGCTGAATGCCTTCTTCACCACCCTATCCACCTGTGACTCCACTTTCAAGGAGCTATGAACCTGTACTCCTAGATCTCTTTGTTCTATAACTCTCCCCAACGCCCTACCATTAACGGAGTAGGTCCTGGCCCGATTTGATCTACCAAAATGCATCACCTCACATTTATCTAAATTAAACTCCATCTGCCATTCATCAGCCCACTGGCCCAATTTATCAAGGTCCCGTTGCAATCCTAGATAACCTTCTTCACTGTCCACAATGCCACCAATCTTGGTGTCATCTGCAAACTTACTAACCATGCCTCCTAAATTCTCATCCAAATCATTAATATAAATAACAAATAACAGCGGACCCAGCACCGATCCCTGAGGCACACCGCTGGTCACAGGCCTCCAGTCTGAAAAACAACCCTCTACAACCACCCTCTGTCTTCTGTCGTCAATCCAATTTTGTATCCAATTGGCTACCTCACCTTGGATCCCGTGAGATTTAACCTTATGTAACAACCTACCATGCGGTACCTTGTCAAAGGCTTTGCTGAAGTCCATGTAGACCACGTCTACTGCACAGCCCTCATCTATCTTCTTGGTTACCCCTTCAAAAAACTCAATCAAATTCGTGAGACATGATTTTCCTCTCACAAAACCATGCTGACTGTTCCTAATCAGTCCCTGCCTCTCCAAATGCCTGTAGATCCTGTCTCTCAGAATACCCTCTAACAACTTACCCACTACAGGAGAAGCTTCTTTACCCAGAGAGTGGTTAGAATGTGGAATTCGCCACCACAAGGAGTAGTTGAGGCGAATAGCATAGATGCATTTAAGGGGAAGCTGGATAAGTCCATGAAGGAGAAAGGAATAGAAGGGTACGCTGATAGGGTTAAATGAAGAGGGGTGGGAGGAGGCTCGTGTGGAGCATAAACGCTGGCACAGACCAGCTGGGCCGAATGGCCTGTTTCTGTGCTATAAATTCTATGTAATTCTTCTTCCCATCTACCGACCTGTTTACCTATATTTATATATCCTGAAAATATGTTCTCAAGTTTCCTTTTCTTCTTGTAAAATGAGTTTAGGGACGTGTATTAGTTGGAGGTCTGTAAATGTAGTGATGTATAGGTACTAACAGATTGGCGTCTGTTTCGATATAATCAGTCATTAGCACATGCAGCCCTGCCCTTGCATTTTATCTGCAAGCCTTGGCCTCACACAGAGCTGCATCTGCTCTGGTTTTTGCTGCTAAAAAAAAAATGCTGATTAGACCAATAATAAGATCCAAGTCTCATCCTGGCTATCCTGGCGCTGGAATGCCCGTTTCCCAGTAAATCTGTCTTTCCGCTGAACCCTGAGCTCTTCCTCTCGTCTCACCGACATGGAAACCAAATTAAATCAACCATCCCCCATGGACACAAAAGACAAAGCTATTCATTCATTTCTGTTACAGTCCCATTCATCAGGATGTAGAAGAATTACCTGTAAACATATTACAACATCATAAACAAGGGTGTTGTGTTGTTCACTGGACGCATTTGATGGAGTGAACTAAACATTTCAGCAAAGTCCTGTTAAATCTCTGTCAGCTTTTAATTAATTGGCAGAATGATGGGTTATAAATAAAGCACCACTTATTATTTATATTTTGCTGGGAGTCTAAATCATTGTGTAATACAAAATGTATTTCTCTTATATGTCCTTAAGGTATTTTAAGCTATGATGTGGAGTTGCCGGTGATGGACTGGGGTTGACAATTGTAAACAATTTTACAACACCAAGTTATAGTCCAACAATTTTATTTTAAAATCCACAAGCTTTCGGAGGCTTCCTCCTTCCTCAGGTGAATGTGGAACATTCACCTGAGGAAGGAGGAAGCCTCCGAAAGCTTGTGGATTTTAAAATAAAATTGTTGGACTATAACTTGGTATTTTAAGCTACTTCACCGCCTTGAGACTTAATTCACAATGTGCAGTATTAAATATTTTTCAATCTACAGAGCAAAATGAAGACACTTAAGCTGTGTATGCTTGGGTTGTGTAACAATCACACTTATTGCTAGATAAAGTAGCTCATTTTAAAGTAAGTGCCTGATACTAAAAATGTATACATAAAATATTTCAAAGCCGCTGATATTAAATTTCATCAGTTTGATTCAAATATCATTGCTCGTGACCCTATAGCACAGGCACTATACACGGTCACTAGCTCCAATTGCAAAGTCACCCTTCACTCAAGTCTTCCTGCAGTGGTTTGGAAAGAGTTGGACCAGTTTGCCTCAGGAGGCCAGACGGCCTGCTCACATAAGAACACAAGAACATCAGGAACAGGAAGAGGCCAATCGGCCTCTCGAGCCTACTCTGCCATTCAATTAGATCATGGCTGATCTGTATCTCAACTCCATTTACCTGCTTTTGATCCATAATCCCCTGATACCCTTACCCAACAAAATGTATCAATCTCAGTATTGAAAGCTTCAATTGACCCCCAGCATACACAGCTTTTGGGTGAGAGAGTTCCAGATTTCCACTACCCTTTGTGTGAAAAAGTGCTTCCTGCTTTCGCTCCTGAATGGCCCTAGCTCCAATTTAAAGATGATGTCCCCTTCATCTGGACTCCCCCAGCAGAGGAAATGGTTTCTCACTATCTACTCACGTTATTTCAACTTGACGCTATGAGAAAACAAACCCGGATTTGGCCCATCGTCCCACAGCTCGCATCGAATTCGCACAATTACGGCTTGGAGTAATTTTTATAAAAATGCTTCAGTCAAACATTCTGGAGAAGACCATTTGCAGAAAGCCCATAAAAAAACATTAGGTGATAACTACGGTTGGGTGAGTTCACTGTGGGTGAACATGAATCCTGTCTTTCAGGCACTGCGCTGACTAGCACAGACCAATCAATAACTTGTTTCCTTCAAGCTTTTGAAGCTTGCAGCCAACACTTTTCTTTCCGCACCTTTGGTGAACGGAAATTAAAGGAGCAACAATTATGGTTGAAAATAAAAAGAGAAAAAAAATAGTCTCAATAATCCTCATTGAAATGAAACTCAAATAAAGCAGAACATTATCCTTAATATAACAGATTTGTGTTTGAGACAACAGCAACTTAGATTTGTACAGCGTCTTTAATGTAGTAAAACGTCCCAAGGCGCTTCACAGGAGCTTTAACAAACAAAATTTGACACCAAGCCACACAAGGAGACATTAGGACAGGTGACCAAAAGCTTGGTCAAAGAGGAAATATATCACCGGAATATATATATGGAAATATATCGCCGTTCCTCCATCGTCGCTGGGTCAAAATCCTGGAACTCCCTTCCTAACAGCACTGTGGGAGAACCTTCACCACACGGACTGCAGCGGTTCAAGAAGGCGGCTCACCACCACCTTCTCAAGGGCAATTAGGGATGGGCAATAAATGCTGGCCTTGCCAGCGACGCCCACATCCCATGAACGAGTGAAAAAAAGGGTAGGTTTTAAGGAGTGTCCTGAAAAGGAGACTGAGGTAGGGAGGCAGAGAGGTTGAGGGAGGGAATTCCAGAGCTTAGGGCTTTAGCAACTGAAGGCACAGCCGCCAATGATGGAGTGATTAAAATGTAACAACTTACATCCACATCAATGTCTTCCAGCACTAGTACTTTATTTTAAGGTTAGAGTTCCAGATTTTTGAATATTCATAACCTCGGACATTAAGTGCTTGAAATTTTCTAATTTCTTTGATCAATGCCTTGTAATATTGACTGTGGTTTATAAAATGAAACATCAAACATTAAATTGCCAGCAGATAAAACATCTTGGGTTGTACTCCAATTAATCTCTGCATAATTGTCTCTACAATATGTTATTTTATGGTGCTACTTGTAATTTCATTACATAAAGAAAAAATCAGTAAATAATCTACAATGTTTTTTTGAGTGGGAGGATAATTCAGTGACCCGGATTTTAAGGAGCAAACATTTTAGTGTTTTTTTTTTCAGTTTAACTGCATTTTTGTAGCATACTTTTATAGGGAGGTTAGGATGTAATAAATCAATCTATTCAGTTTGATCTTTCATATATCTTATTGCACTTCAAGAATCGTGAACTGCAATGAAACACTGAAAGTAAATCAGATGACCCTACTTGTTTTACACTATTCTAAAGAATCAAATAAAAATAGTCTTATGCGACTCAGAGCCCTGGTTTTTATTCCATCAGCTGCTGTTCAACATTTTGACTACACAGGTGAGAAAGGAATAATTAAAATTTTCATAGGACACTGACTTCTGACGTACACTCTATTTATTTTCATATGTTTTTATTTCATAGTGTTAATTGCTTTTTTGATCATTTTGGTCTTCATCATCGTATGTGTCCCTTGCTGCTTCAATCCCCGAAATTAGTCAAAAGCAAAGTAAAATAGACTGTTCAGAAAGGTTTTGCAGTGTGTAAATAACACACACATTGGAAAGTCGTAGTTTGCAGGGAATAAATCATACCCATCAGGACCAAAGTTATTCACCTCTCACCACCAATTACAAAGCATGATAGTGACGTCATCAAATGAATGTCACATGATCAGTTCCATATATCCTGCTTAAATATCATATGTAAACAATTTTACAACACCAAGTTATAGTCCAGCAATTTTATTTTAAATTCACAAGCTTTCGGAGGCTTCCTCCTTCCTCAGGTGAACGTTGTTGGAAATGAAATCCACGAAATGAAGTCGCATTTATAAATCACAGAACGATGCTTGGTGATTACAGACAGTTTTTTCAACTGCCTGTTGCCAAGGCAATCAGTGTGCAGACAGACAGGTGTTACCAGCAAGGTCTCCGAATATACAAATCACCAAAAAAAAACAAAAGACAGCAACTGACCCGTTATATTAAAAACAGATAACATTTGTTCGCTGGTGGGGTAACGTGTAGCGTGACATGAACCCAAGATCACGCTACACGTTACCCCACCAGCGAACAAATGTTATCTGTTTTTAATATAACGGGTCAGTTGCTGTCTTTTCTATGTTTCTACCTCTCTATCTCTGTTTTTTTTTATTTCTTTTTTGGTGATTTGTATATTCGGAGACCTTGCTGGTAACACCTGTCTGTCTGCACACTGATTGCCTTGGCAACAGGCAGTTGAAAAAACTGTCTGTAATCACCAAGCATTGTTCTGTGATTTATAAATGCGATTTCATTTCGTGGATTTCATTTCCAACAACGTTCACCTGAGGAAGGAGGAAGCCTCCGAAAGCTTGTGAATTTAAAATAAAATTGCTGGACTATAACTTGGTGTTGTAAAATTGTTTACAATTGTCAACCCCAGTCCATCACCGGCATCTCCACATCATAAATATCATATAACCTGGGATCAAAATTGTTTCTAAAAATTTTCCCTCAACACTTCCCCCAAGAATTTAATGTTCAAACCTTAATCGTTGTCATTTTCCTGTTGGGTTATCTCTCTGGGCTCCGCACAGCAACCCATCCTTGTTTGACACATGAGAGGCCACATTAACCTCTGACCTGGTCACATCTATAAGGTCACCATGCCTACTTTCAGATTTGCAGCATTTACAGGAACAGGTGTAGGTCATTCAACCCTTCCAATCTGTTCCGCCTGTTGGCTGGAGTCAGTTTGCATCCAATGAAAGGTTGATTTTAAATAAATGTGCCTCAGGTAGTTACAATAGAATGTGAAGGGTGCTGTTATAAGTCTCTCGGTGCTGTGAAAGCCTCTGTCACTGATAGCACACATCACAAATCCGGGCACTTGCTGCCAATGATTGTCCATCAGTAACGATAAGGGTCCTGCCATCTATGTGGACTTGTAACATTATCCCTGTGATGTCATCCCCATGAAGTATTTCATGGAGGTGACATCATCATGTGCAATATTAATCCAGAATACACTCTGGAAACAATGAAATATTAGTTTATGTAAGTAAGAATTATAGAATCATACAGCACAGGAGGCCATTTGTCCCATCGTGCCCGTGCTGGCTCTTTGAAAGAGCTATCCAATTTGTCCCACAACCCTGCCCTTTCCCCGTAGCCCTGCAAATTTTTTCTTTTCGAGTGTATATCCAATTCCCCTTTCAAAGTTACCATTGAATCTGCTTCCACCATCCTTTCAGGCAGTGCAATCCAAATCATAACATCTCGCTGCATATAAAAATTTCTCCTCATCTCCCCTCTGGTTCTTTTGCCAATTACTTTAAATCTATGTTCTCTGGTTACCGAAATATTCATAATTCACTCAAGGTTTCATCAATTGTGAACTGAAAAGGGAACTTGACCTTTTCTCATTGTTTGTACTCCATGGGCTCTATTTTAGCACCCGCTACCGGGTGCGTTCCTGGCGGGGGGGCTCCGAAAATCGGAGAATCCCGGCACGGTACTGGAGCCCACCCCGAGCCTGCGCACTTCCGGGTTCCCCGCTGACGCGCCGGCGTGCGTGCGCAGCCCCCGCTGGTGGGAATCCCGCAGGCAATTAAAGCCAGCGGGATGCCACTTGACAATATTTATTTAGGTATTTCAGGTCATTAACTGACCTGATTAAGGGATTATGTGGGATTTTAGAACAAAGTGGGACTGTTTCCCACACTGGGGGAAACACTCCCAGGTCAAATGGACATGTTGCAGCTGTCAGCCTGTGGCAGCTGCAAAGGTCCATTTGACAGGTAGGGGGGGGGAGACCCTCACCCATTGCAGGAGGCCACTCTGTCACTTGGGACAAAATTTGGCCTCCACCACCCTCCTCCGGACAGTCAAAGTCACCCACCTGCACACTTACCCCAGGGTCCGGAGACATGTACCTACCTTGCGGACCCCCTCAGATGTACATCTTGCGGATGGGGGCCGCCGTAGCTGCAGTCATGACCTCCTCGGAGGGCGAACAGCGTCACCAGCCTCACCAGCCTCGCCATCCACGCCGTCCACCTCTGACACGTGGAGCTCCACAACACAGTGCTGTGACACATCCACCTGTACAATAGGAGGGAGGGCTACCACAGAGAGAGATGCGTCGCAGAGGGCACTACCCTCGCCACAGGGTCCACAGACCGGGGCTCAGCCTCCTGGACCTCTCTGAGCAGCAGTGCACACGGAGGCTCAGAGTCACTCGACATGTAGTCGTGGACATCTGCAGCCTCCTTCATGCCGAGCTGCTCCTGGCTGGCCCGAGCACCATCTTCTTACCTGTCACTGTCAAAGTCACCACTGCCCTCAACAACTTCTCCTCCGCATCCTTCCAGGGTGCAACCGGGGACATCGCCGATGTCTCTCGGTCGTCTGCACAAAAGAACCCTGCAAATACACCTACACCCACTCTGCAGTGACACAATGGGTGGCATCAGTTGTGGGTCCTCATAGTGATCCTCAGGAGCGGGCATTATTGCACAAACCAGACAGGATTCGCGAAGACATGGCAGTAGTGGTGCCAATATAATATGTAATGTGAGTTGGTCAGAAATTCAATATAAGTAACACCCATGACAAACCCTCAAACACCCTTGTGCATCCCCTTCATACTCACGACACGTTTGCCTTACGCTTCCTACTCCACATATGTGATGCATGCCCTGTGGCTGCAGCACAGGTAGTGGCAGGTTGAGTGAGGCTGGCCGTGAAAGAGATGCACGAGAGGGTGAGTATGAGATAGAGCCATGAGATTGTATGAGGATTGGGTTGAGTGGTAGTGGTGGGATGAGTACTGGCGAGGTGAGTAGGTGCAGTAAGATGAGGATGAGGTTTGAGTGGGTATGAGGGGTGATGTGATAGAGTAGTGTTGGCAGTGCAGAAGGAGATGTGGGGTGGGGGCGGTGATGTGGCAGACGGAGTGTAGGGGAAAGACTACGTGTACTCACTTTGGCTGACCTACTGAGGTCATTGGAGCGCCTCCTGCACTGTGTGCAGGTGGGCGATATGTTGGTTGCGCTGGTGACCTCTGCCACCTCGAGCCAGGCCGTCCTGGTGGCAGAGGCAGGCCGCTTCCTCCCGCCCACCGGGAGGGGGATCTCTGTCCTCCCCCTCCTCCTCACCCCATGTATTGATACCTGGAGTGAGGCATCATTAAACTGGGAGCATCCTTCCCCCTGGGCTGCTCCATGCTGTAATTTTTGCTATTTGTTGCAGCGTCTGTCAGTGGAGGACTGCCCCTTTTAATAGAGCTCCTCCAGCTGACAGAGCTTACTGCGCATGCGCAGCCCGCCCGGCACGCAGATCAGCAGCGGGGAACCCGGAGGAGCAGGTAAGTGGATCCAATTAGTGGATTGGATCCTACAATCGCGCGGGAAACTGACTAATTTCACCGGGCGCGTTACCCACGCGCCCGATAGCCCCCCCCCCGCCGAGAACCCGCAGCCCTGCTAACATCGGGCTGTGTTATATAATCATAACAGAATTTCAAGTATTTCAGTTTTCCCTGAGAAGATGTAGTGGTAAATTTTACGAAGCCGTCCCACATTCAGCCAGCACTCTTCAGAAAATTGCGGGCTGCATGCGAGGCCCTGACAGCAGTTTGGTGCCTCTCACAATTTACCCTCATACACAAATTGGCACACACCGAACTCAGAACTATAAGTGAAACTGTTTCTTTCATTTTTGAAAAGTAAGAGTTATCCCTCACATATACTTAACTATGTTTGGTGTTTATGGTGTTGTGGCGGTAACTGGGTTCAAGCCTTTAACTTACCCCCATCCTCAGTCTAAAGATCAGGGTTCTAAGAACATAAGAACACAAGAAATAGGAGCAGGAGTAGACCATACGGCCCCTCGAGCCTACTCCGCCATTCGATCAGATCATGGCTAATCTTCGGCCTCAATTCCATTTTTCCTGCCTGATCCCCATATCCTTTGATTCCCCTAGAGTCCAAAGATCAGGGTTATTATGGATTTACTTGCAAACTGTAGACTAATAGCATTCTATAAATGTCAGTTTGGCATGACAAGCAACAGTGGAACATTTCCATGTTAAGTGGATTATCATCTCCTTCTGTAGCTATCTGAATGTACTCAGGCAAGTTTTAGAGAACCGCACAGATGCCAGGAGCAGATTTAACAGAGCATATGGCCTAGAATTAGGACAACACGTCTGCAAGAGTTGGGAAGTATTGACTGAATCTATCCTTATGCTTGCATTGTTCTACCAATCCAGGCTATACTGAGCTTAGCAAGTGTAACAATCCAATCTGGAGGGAGACCAGCAGAAGAGCAAATTGAGTTTGTAATGAGATTTCAGATAACTTCATTCCAGACTGGACAGATCTTTGCAGCTCTAAGAAATAAAATGTAAGAGGGAACGGGATTATATTTCACTGAAAGGTCCCATGAAACGAAGGAGGTCTGGCAAGCAAGAAAAAAATGCTAGCAGGTCGGTGGTGAGAGGAGTTTGTTTCAAGGGTTCTAATAGATCAGCTGCCACTGACCATGGTTCATTCAGGTCCTCCAATCCCAACTCTTTACATCTCTATCCTCTGTGGTAGGCATTTGGTTGGTTCTCTCACCCCAGTGAGTCACTCCCAATGGCCAGGTCCCTGGCCAGTCTCCCTCATGGATCACTGATGGTGGTCAGTGAACGTTGAGATGCTTATCGCAATCCTTTCATCGATCTTTCTTGCAATTCCCTCCAAGCTCATTTTCTCTCAGAAGGGGGACAGGCTATTGTCAGGGAATGCAGCATTGTCAGGGGTGCCGTCTTTTAGAAGAGATGTTAAACTGAGGCTCTGTCTGCCTATTCAAGTGTGAAAGATCTCATGGAATTACTCAAAGGGCAGGGGTATTCTCTTGGTGTCCTGGTCAACATTTACACCTCAACCAATACCAAGACAGATTATCTGGTCATTTATCTCCTTCCTCTTGATTGCTGTTCTCGCTATAACAATATTGTTAACATTTCCAAATAATTAATTGACTGTGAAGTGCTTTGGGACATCTTAAGGTTGTAAGGGGTGCTGTATTGCATAGAATGACTTAGAAATTACAACACATAAACAGGCTATTCAGCCCAACCAGTCTGTGTTGGTGTTTATCCTCCACATGATCAGTGGACCTAACCCCTTGTGCCCATTCTATTCCCATATCTCAATAGTCTCCTGTGTGATACCTTGTCAAAGGCTTTCTGAAAGTCCATGTAAACCACATCCACTGCATTTCCCCATCAATACTATCAGTCTTCTCCTCAAAGAACTCTTTGTCAAGCATGGTCTTTCATTCTTTCTTTAACATAAATGTCCTTAGATACACTGAGAGATTCTGCTCCAAGTTTGTAATAATGAATCGCTTTCTACATAATACCATAAATCATAACCCCTGGAAAAATCAGAGCCCTCCTTCCTGCAATGACCCAGTCATACTGAGATCAGTGAACACCTATTGTCAATTCTTCTGATTGCCACAGACTATAGTCCATCTGAAAACAAAGACACAAGAAATAAAAAAACAAGAAGAAAAATTACAGTAGAGTCAGAGAGAGCTGGTGACCCAGCGGAGATGGCAGCATCAATTTCCCAATCCCAAAGGTCGATTTCCAGGATGACAGAAGGTTGCAATATAATAAGTGTTTATTAGTTCTTATAGAGTCATAGAATGATAAAGCACTGAAGGAGGCGCATCACGCCTGTGCCAGCTCATTGAAAGAGCTAGCCAATTAGTCCCACTCCCCTGCCCTTTCCCCATAGCTCTGCAAATTTTTCCTGTTAAAATATACATTCAATTCCCCTTTGAAAGTTACTAATGAACCTGCTTCCACCACCCTTTCAAGCAGTGCATTCCAGATCATTTCAACCCTCTGAGTAAAAAAAATTCTCCTCATCTCCCCACTGGCTTTTTTGCCAATTATCTAAAATCTGTGTCCTCTGGTTACCAACCTTCCTGCCAGTGGAAACCATTTCTCCCTATCTACCCTATCAAAACCCTTAATAATTTTGAACACCTCTATTAAGTCTCCCCTTAACCTTCTTTGCTCTAAAGAGAACAACCTCAGCTTCTCTAGTCTATCCACATAACTGACGTCCCTCATCCCTGTCACCATTCTAGTAAATCTCCTTTGCATCCTCTTCAAGGCCTTGTCATCTTTCCTACTCCAGCTGAGGCCTATAAAGATTTAGCATAACTTCCTTGCTTTTGTACTATATGCCTCTGTTAAAAAAGCCCAGGATCCCGTAAGCTTTCTCAAAAGCCTTATTAATTTGTCCTGCCACCTTGGTTGGGTTCTGGAGGAAATACCTTAATATAGTTGATTATTCCAGTTCTGGGGAGGAAAAAAAACTGCATGTTGCATTTCCCACCTCACCCTGCAGATCCCCTAATGCATTGGGATCTTTGGAATATTCCTCTGACTGCATTGGAGGTTAACTCTGCACTGGTGGCCCTGTGGGTAACTTTGGGCCTTACTGATGGTCAACACAAGACTCCCAGGCCTTTCTGCATGAATGATGAAAGGCCCATGGATGGAATGGAAATCAACATTAGCTTTCCTCAACGTTGGCTAATCGGTGCCTTATGTTTGTACTGAAGCCCCAGTATTGGCATCAAACTCTGGGCAGTTTGCATTCTTGTCACTGATGCATGGATACATCAGAATATCTCCGATCAGTAATGCAGCTGATTACCGATTAGTCTGTGAATGAGAGACTTTGCTCATTATTTATATTACGACTATGAATGTAATCATTAAAATGAATTTGTTCATTTGGTGATGTAAACTATAAATACTTTTTTTTTTCAAAAAGAACCTGTTTGTATTACCCGTTGATTTATTACAATTGTGAATTGCAAAATGAGCGTGAGAGAAACAATTGGCATCACTCACTCTTTGCAAATACTGTATATTTTTGATAAATGAATTTCTAACTGTATGATATAACTGAAATGGATTTGTTCATTTTCCATGTTTATATTTTCCTCTTGCTTTGCCCTGGGTTAATAATGAAATAAAACTCAAACGCATTGCATAAAAAATGTCATCCAAGTGGACACTCAATGACAAACCATCGAATACAAACTTAGTAACAGAAACACAATTACAGAAAACACTTGTCGATCAACAGTGACGCTGCACAAAGGAGGGGTAAAAATCAATGTAAAATGGGCGGCAGCAAATTGACCGCCCATTATACACCTGCCAGATGTTCCTTTTCATTGAAGTCAATGGAAAGGAACATCAGGTGGGTTGTGTAACCGCTGGCCGACCACTACTGCTCAGTTTGCTCAGTCGTTGAATGTGTTCAAGGCTGAGATCGATAGATTTTTGGTCTCTAGGGGAATCAAGGGATATGGGGATCTGGCGGGAAAGTGGAGTTGAGGTCGAAGATCAGCCATGATCTGATTGAATGGCGGAGCAGGCTCGAGGGGTCGTGTGGCCTACTCCTGCTCCTATTTCGTATGTTCTTATGTTCTAATGTGAAGAAGCCCCTGCCGTTTTGAGGCCCTGGGCTTGTTTAAATTCACTAGGTGAGCTGTGGGGCATCAAACAGGCCTCCTGATGCAGCTTGCCGGATTGTGACCACAATGTCAGGCCAGGGTGGCTGCCAGCAGGGTAAGCTGAGATGAGATGTCCCGGGATGGCAGCAGCCCAAGTTATTTTTATGGGCCCTTGAGCTCCTCCGGGGCTCACAAAAATAATTCAACACTTCTCTTTGGAGGCCTCTTCGGCCTCATTGCCCGTGGAACTGGTCAGAATGTGCACTGCACAGGCACTGACCTGATCCAACCTAAAATGGCAACACCACCACCCCCCCCGTTATCATCAGGCGAGGGCAGCGAGAATCGCCCCAAACATTCTGTCCTTAATTTTGTATTTCCATTATAAATTCCTATCTCTAAATTTACAATTGAAAATGGCTATGTAAACTTGCCACACTATAATTGTACCTTCCAGCGAGTGGTAGTGTTGCAGCACCTCCACTAGGAAGAGGATATAATTACACCTTGGCAAGTTTACACAGGCACTTTCCATTACAAATGTGGACACAGGAAATTATAATGGAAAAAGTTGACAGGGCGTATGCACTGACGTTAAGGTTTTTTTAACCTAGTCTATAACCTAGATATATATAATGGGGGCATAAACCTCACCACTGGAATTCCTCCTTTCTTAGAACATGGACAGATCCCCTTTCTCAATTTAGGTAGATTCTCCAGGCTTTCCCTCCATCTTCCACTGAAGTTACAGCACAGGTTCGGGAGAGAACCTGCAAATATTCATAGAGGGTAGAGTGAGACAATAGACACACTAACACAGCAGGTAAGAAAAGACAATACAATAACACTACTCTGTCTATAGCTGTGAGCAGGACTCATTGATTACATCAACTAAAATCACACTATCTGCTCCATCACAGGCACACACCAGTTCCAACAGTAAGCCCTTAAGCTGTGACACATTTAGTCATTCTACCTTGTTGCACCTCGTGGTGTCGACACACGACAACGCAAAATCGTCGAGCAGAAATTGATAGCCAAGTTCCGCACCCATGAGGACGGCCTCAACCGGGATCTTGGGTTCATGTCACGCTACACGTTACCCCACCAGCGAACAAATGTTATCTGTTTTTAATATAATGGGTCATTTGCTGGCTCTCTCTGCCTTCCGGATGTTTCTGCCTCTCTCTGTGTTTTTTTTTTCTCTGTTTTTTTTCCCTGTTTGTTTTTTTGTTGAATGTGTATTCGGAGGTTCTGCAGGTAACACCTCTCTGTCTGAACACGGTGATTGCCTTGGCAACGGGCAGTTGCAGGGGCAGTCTGTAAACACCATGTATTATTGTTCAATATGTATAAATGCGTAGGCTTCAAGGAGATCTTGAAACATTTGCCTGAGGAAGGAGAAAATCTCCGAAAGCTTGTGAATTTAAAATAAAATTGCTGGACTATAACTTGGTGTTGTAAAATTGTTTACAATTGTTGCACCTAGTTCAATCTGTGTGACTTGACAAAAGGGAAAGAGAAGGAAAGAGATAGAGGAATGATATAAAAAGGCAAATCAGATTAAGAGAGTGGATATATAATGATGACTTGTCAATGAAATCCCTCTAGCACTGCCCTCAATCTGCCCACTCTCTTATCCCTCCATAGTACCTGGGCTCCCCCATTACAGTAGCCCATTACCCCCAATAGGGATGCTTCCTGCTTGTTGCATGTTCCCACATTCCTGGAAACACCTAAATGGCCTTGTCATCTCCTTAATATCATAGAATGATACAGCACAGAAGGAGGACATTCTTAACCTTCCTTCTGATATTTAGTCCATTACACAACGACTGTATGACTATATTTCACTCAAAAAAAAACTTTATGTATTCAAAAGAATAAAACAAGTAATACACATCACATTATGCTCAATCAGTTCTGTCCGGTAGCTTTCTGAAGTCTCTCAGTGTTTTGGCAGATCAAACGATCGCAATATTGTCCTTCTGTATCCATGCAAACTAATTTCTATCTTATTCGCTTTCTTTAGCTTGCGTTCAATTTGCAATCAATGGCAGTTTAATCGAACCATCCTTTCAGGGTTCAGTGAGTAGGCTAAGCTTCTATCATCAGCTTTAGGTCCTATGGGTTTACAGATTTCCATAACCCACAATTACTGGATTTATGTCAGGAAATCCTCCGCACTCTTTTCCCCTTAAGCTGATCACCTGATGACCGTGTTTCTCTTTTAATAATGCTCCGAAATAAAAATAGATTTTATTTGGATTAAATGAAACTCAACCTAATGCAAACACGTAAAAATTAATTTGTTCTCAGATGATATTGGCAAGGTCACACTTATTGTCCATCCCTAGTTGCTCTGGGAAGGTGGTGCTGGGCCTTCTCCTTGAACAGCTGCAGTCCTTGTGGTGATGGTGCTCCCACAATATTGTTAGGGAGGGAATTCAAGAGGTCAGGAGACAAGACACTCATCATAGAATGCCCAGCCTATGTTCTGCCTTAGTAGTCACATTCTTGATATGGCTGGTCCAGTTCAGCTTCTGGTCAGTGGTAACCCCCAAGGTGTTGATGGTGGGGCTCCCGGCGATGGTGATGCCATTGATGGTCGGGGGGAGGTAGTTGAGCCTTTTCTTATTGGAGATGGTCATTGCCTGGCACTTATGTGTCACGAATGGGACCTGCTACATATCTGTCCAAGTCTGGATGTTGTCCAGACCCTGCTGTAGGTTGGCATGGGTTGCTTCATTATCGTGGAAGTTGTGAATGGAGCTTAACACTGTGGAATTGTTAGCAACCTGACCTTATGACGGAGGGAAAGTCATTGGTGAAACAGCTGAAGGTAGTTGGGCTGAAGACTCTTCCCTGAGGAGCTCCTGCAGAGCTGTCTTGGGGCTGCGATGATTGACCTCTGACAAACATGATGGCTCCAGCCAGTGAAGGGGTTTTCCCTTTGACCACCACCCCCTCCACCACCCACCACCCCCACCACCCACCCCACCGCCCCCAGGGAGTTGACATTGTGTAGAAACCAAAGAGAGAATCATGAGAAAAAACCTGTATCATTTTCACATTCCACCACTGGTCATTTTATACATAGAAAGATCAGAGGACATAAACTAAAGATTATCGATGTGAAAGGGATCAAAGGATTACTTTACTGAAGAATCACTGATTGTAAATTCCCCTTTGTCTGAAAGAATAGTCCTTGAGAAAATGGAGGTTTAGGTAATAATGAATGACAATTGTGGGTTTTGCTACAGTACGTATTGTTTTTATTTACAAAGGGTAAAGTCGAGAGCTGAAAAGAGTGCTGACTTTGCCAACAATCTGATCAATCTCATAGCTTTGAGTATATTATTTTTCGTTAGATTATTGGTGTGTCATGTTAGCATGAATTTTAAAATGTATTTTCAGTTTCCATCTGTATTGCTTTTCAGTTCATTTAGCACCTTGTCTGCAGAACAATGAGGAAAGGCAATCTTCTGAGACTGAATTGAGCCATGTTTATAACACTGGAACACCAGAGGATTCATTCCAATGCTGGGCTGAAAGGAATGTATGAGGGAGGAAAGGTTATCATAGATCTAATGTATACTGTACTCAGTCATGGAGTGCCTGAGCCTGAGTTGGGTACTGATGCGAACAAGTGTTCTAATCTCAGGATTGACTTCCTTCCCTCACTTTAATAACCACAGAAGCTCACCCTTAAATTGAAAAGCATTTGTGCACAGGGTGAACAGGGAATTATTTTTCATGCAAACAAAATATCTAATAATATTAAGACGAATTGTGCAACACAAGATAATATTTTGGTCAGTGCTATTTCGGTGAAATTAGGATGAGGAGCCCAACGAAAGGAATCCAGTGTGGAATAAAGAGACCGTTCAGCCAGTAACAGGGTCCAAGTGCCATGTGATCAGTTGCTGAACACAAGTGGGCCGACCTCACCAGACAAAGGGTGGACAGCCCATTCTACATAACTTACTGACTGAGGCTCTGGGTACATCTCTCTAGACAAGCCAGGACAACAGGGCCCCATTGTAAGGCTACTGGCTGGCCTGTTCCCCCCCCTGGCACTTTCCAAGGTGGGTGGTGGGGGGGTGAGGGGTTCACTGAACGCCACATTGTGGGGGGAAGGAGGGGCAAGGGGCAGGTCATCTGGACAATGAGCCAGGCGCTACCAGACAAACAAAAAGCATGATGAGTGTCACAGGCCCCAGGCCTCTGTACAAACATAAGTAATGTTTGAAAAAGTAGAAATCAAATATTATACTGATTTTGTTTTCATTTTCTGTTTACTTCTTCTAATTATCTACCTATAACGTATTAAATATCTTATGTCTATGTAAACTACCTGTCAACTTTTTGAACATTTATAATGGAAACTACCCAAGTAAACTTAGCACACTGTATTTACGCCCTTGTGCATGTTCACAGGAGCAGTTTGAAATATAAATATAGGATATAGGAATTTATAATGAGAATACAAAGAAGGGACTGAATGTACAACTTTCAGATGGCCACTGAATTAGGTCTCGGTGCCCTGTTCTGATTATCCCCATCCCTCTAGCCCCATTTCACTTGAAGTCTACCTTAGTCCTGACTGTCTATGAGGAATGCAATGGGAGGTCGACCAGCACCTATCATTTTGAATGTCTGCTCACACTGGTTCAAATTATTAAAGCCTAGAAATGCTTGTTTGTCATATCAGCATGTGAATCCTTAAAGTGTTTGCTCTACACTACTTTATCTGTTATTTTTACAGAGGTATTAAAGTATTAAAATAAGGGATAATGGAACATCATGGGCTCGAATTTCAAATGGCGGCGGGATGGCAGCCGGGGGGGGGGAAGGTCAAAGAGCGCGTGGCACACCGTTCCCCACACGATCGCAAGCTAATTGGTGGTCCTTAACGTGGTGTCCGGGTTTGCCGGCCGAAAGCTGCGTAGCGGGCGGACTGCACACCCGCATGACAGGCTGTCAGTTGGAGAAGCTCTATTTAAAGGGCCATTGCTCCAATGGCTTTTGCTGGAACAAAACGACACAATGGAGCAGCGTAGGGGCAAGACTGCTCCAAGATTTAATGATGCCTCACTCCAAGTGCTACTGGCCGGGGTGGGGAGGAGGAGGGAAGTGTTTTACCGGCCAATAGGAGGGAGTGCCCTGCTTCTGCCACCAAGAAGGCCTGGCTCGAGGTGGTAGAGGAGGTCACCAGGAGCAGCAACATCTCCCGCACCTGGGTCCAGTGCAGGAAATGTTTCAATCACCTAACTAGGTCAGCAAAAGTGAGTACACTTATTGATTCTCCTGCATTCCGTGTTCCACATCACCCACCCCCCCCCAACCCCCCCCCCAACTCATTCTGCACTGCAAAGACTACTCCATCACATCACTCCTCACACCCACTTAAGGCTCATCCTCAACTTACCTTCACTTTCTGAGCACTTCCTCACCTCCCCATTTGTGACCCCACCACTACCACTCACCCCAACCCTCTTACAATGTGATGTCTCTGTCCAATAATCACCCTCTGATGCATCTCTTTCACGGTCAGCCTCACCCAAACCAATGGATTCATCGGTTGGTCACTTCACCATCACTCACTCACACGTCTGTACTTTCTCCCCTTATAGGAGAAGAGAGTGCAAAATGCACGGGAGAGGGCGAGGACTGGAGGGGGGCCACAACAAATAGTGGTCCTCACAGACGCGGAGGAGGAGGCCCTGGAGATCAGTCACACCCTCGAGTGCCTGTCTGTTGGGGACGCCGAGACTGGCACCTCACAAATATCTGGTGACAGAACTTTAACATTCATCACACACAACATGAATTGATGTTAACAATGATTGGCATGTTGAACACCTCAGTATGCTTGTTGCAACATGACACATCTGTGATGATGCTTAATATTAACTTCAGTTCTCATACAGGCCCTTCAACGACTGCAGTGACGGCAGAGGGCGATTCCTCAGAGGAGTTCTAGGCCTCTGAGGGTGCACCGTCACATCTTAGCGAGCCATCCACCAGCGCAGACACTCACACCTCGGTGGGTCCTAGTAGTCAGTTAGTTGGATTGACACCTGATGAGTCACCACACACAAGTGAGCACGAGCAGATACTGGTGGCAGGGGCAGCTGCGGAGAGTCCGCGTCGGTGGACGCACTCCTCTCCAGGCTCTGCTCAGCTGGACGCAGATGCTGAACCCCGAGGGCCATCCTTTAAAAGGAGAATGATCGAGGGACAGCAGCACATTTGCGAGGTGCTGGAACAGGTGCCACGTGCACTCACCACAATCGCGCAGAGGATGGAGGAGACCAACTCCTGCATTAGTGGAATGGTGGCACAGGTACGGGAGGGAATCTCTGAGATAGTGTCACAAGGACGTGAGCAACTGTCTGAGATAGTGTCACAAGGACATGAGCAACTGTCTGAGATAGTGTCGGACGTAACTGCTGAAATGTCTGAGATAGTGTCACAAGTGACTGTGGAAATGTTTGAGATAGTGTCGCGGGTAAGTGCGGGAATGTCTGCGATGGAGGGAAGGCTAGCCTCCATTGAGCTTCAAGCACGGCTCACAAATGAGTCCATTCAGGCCCTGATAACGGCTGTTCGGACTCGTGGTGAACAACATTCTGCTGCCTTAAACAGGCTGACAGATACTTTAGAAGTGGTCTTCCAAGGCATCACACGTGTCCTCCAAACTGTTCTCCAGCAGATTGGTAGGAGTGATGTGGGCCTGGCCCAGGAGAGGGATGATGGCGAAAGGGGACATGGAAGTGGGGATGCCACTCAAAGCGCCCCCACGTCTCACCCGTTGCTCCCTTCTCAACCAGTACCCATAATGCTGCCTCCTCTCCAGGTGGTTGAGCCTGCCCCTGCACAGGTGCTGGTGGAACAGTCTTTGAGGAACCCTCAAGAGCTGCAAAACCCAGAGGGCGTAGGCCCAAAGCATCTAAGCAGTCAGAGCATGAACATGAGCAACTGGCCACTACCTCTGCTGCAGCCACAGGGGATGCACCATATGGAAGTAGTAGGAAGAGAAAGGCGAAGGTTTTGTGATCACGAAGGGGATGCACGAGGCTGTCTGACGGACTGTCATGTTTTTCATTTCTATTTGTTTTTTGTTATCAATGTTATCATTCTCACCACCACTGCCACGTCTTGCCCATTCTTATCTGGCTTTTGTGATAGCACCCATTCACGTGATTCACCATGAACGGTGACACTTGATGCCACCCCCAGTGGGTCACTTTACAGTGGGTGTATGTGTAGTTGCAGGACTGTTTTGTACAGGGTGGGGGGGTTGATGTTGGTACGGCTCTTTGTAGGTGGTGCGAACACTGGACTCTTTACACTTTCTGATCTTAGGAGAACCGTTCAAATATCAGTGACTCCCTGGCCTCACTAGCAGCCAGGTGAACCGTTGCTCTGCCCATGGGTTCATCCTCCTCGTCCTCGTCCTCGTCCTCCTCCTGCTCCTGCTCAATGGGGATGGCAGATGTGGATGGTGGATGAGAGGATGGGGCCTCATCAACAGGTACCCCTCTCTGTTGCGCCACAACACACTACTATAATTCAACCCACTCTCGATGGTGCGTATTGAAGTGCTCCCCCAGAATAATCGAGGCACCAAAATCGCATCTTGAGCAGCCCTATCGCATGTTCAATTATAGACCTGGTGGCAATGTGGCTTCGTTGTATCGACTCTGTTGCTCGCTGATGGGGTTCCTCAGAGGTGTCGGGAGCTACGTGTGCAGGGGGTATCCCTTGTCCTCAAGGAGCCAGCCCTTAAGGGTGTTCGGTGCATAGAAGAGGCCCAGGATGTTGGATTCCCTCAGAATGAAGGAATCGTGGCAGCTGCCAGGGAATCTGGCACACACATGAAGGAATCTTTTGCGGTGGTCACAAACGAGCTGAGTGTTGATGGAGTGATAGCCCTTTCTGTTGATGAACAGTCCTGGCTCGTGTGGAGGTGCTCAGATTGCTATATGGGTGCAATCAATTGCACCCTGTACCCGTGGGAAGCCAGCCACAGAGTGGAATCCCACTGTCCTCTCTGTCTGGCTGAGGTCGTCCATGGGGAAGTTGATATAGTGCGAGGCCCTGTGAAACAAGCTGTCAGTGACCTGCCTTACGCACTTTTGTGCAGATGGCTGAGAGACCCCGGCGATGTCCCCGGTGGCACCCTGGAATGATCCGGAGGCGAAGAAGTTGAGGGCAGTGGTCAATTTAACAGCGACGGGTAATGAGATGCTGCTCGGCCCATCCGGGAGCAGCTCAGCATGAAGGAGGCTGCAGATGTCTGCGACTACCTGGCAACTTACTCTCAGCCTAAAAATACGCACTGCTCCTCAGAGAGGTCCAGAAAGCTGAGCCTCGGTCTGTAGACCCTGAGGCGAGGGTAGTGCCTCCTGAAATGTCGCTCTCTCTGTTGTTGCCCTCTGTGCTCTTGTGCAGGTCCCTGTGGCGCAGCACTGTGTTGTGGAGCTCCAAGTGGCGGAAGTGCACACTGTGCCTGGCGAGGATGGTGATGTTCCTCGTCCTCGGATGTACTGGTGAATGCAGCCATGGCGCCCCGCACCCCATCCTGATGGTGTCAGTTTGAGGGGGTCCAAAAAGTTGGTAAATATTTGTAAATAGAACAATTCTGTGTCAACCAAGAATTTTCAGTCTAAACACAAAGATCTCCCAGCCAAAAGTTTGTCTGAGAGAACTGAGTGCCCTGCTGCAATAAATGACCGTTTATCCCCATCTGTCAAACAGGCATTAAAATGTCCAAATGGCTGCCGGTCTCCTACAACATGGAGTGTTTCCCACAGCACGGGGAACACACCAAGGCTGAATGAAAATCGCTCCCCTGCCTCAATCGCCATGAAATTAAAAACTTAACAAGTTCAACGACGTTAATAAGTGCTTTAAATATTTAAAGTCGGCGGGACTTCCACATTCCAGACGGATGCACGCATACTGATGCGTCTGTGTGAGATGCAGAAGTCGGCGGGTTGGAGCCGGCTTCCTTACCCGCTCGGGATTTTCCCGATTTTCCCAGCCCCCCCCGCCGCCGTCCCCAACGCACCCGCACTTTGATTTGAAAATCGAGCCCCATAAAATTCTTCAATCGTCCATGCACCAATCGTAGTCTTCTAGCCTTTTATTACTCCCGAGGGACGAAACAAACTGAAGCAGTTCTGATTATTAATCGCAGAAATTAGTAACTCTTATGAAATTACAACAAATTAAATATCAGGGTTTTTATTATTAAACGGATTCAATTATAGTTCAACAATAAAAGTAAAAACAATGGCCTAATTTTTGGATTTGGAACCCAGCTGCTAGAGAAACATATTGGTGGAATATAACTTTCTTGTTCTAAATTCCTGACTCTGACAATGTTTGCCCTTGCCCTTTATCCTCACCCTTTCCCCTAGCCCTCGCCCTGTTCCCTCGCTCTCGCCTTTCCACTTGACCTCACCCTCACCCTTTCCCTTTGCCCTTTCCCCTCGCCCCTTCCCTTTCCCCTCGCCCAGTTGTGTGACTGCTGCTGCCATTGGAGGTGGTGTTCTCCCCTCTGTTTTCCAGAACTGCTGTACGCATCTCCAAATGTGATCGTTTTGATCTTACCACCGATTAATATCAAATCAGACAATTGCTCTCACACAATTGTTCAAAAACAGCTGCCTCAAATATTAGGAAGATAGATCTTACCGGGATTTGGTTTGGGTAACACCCTCACTAGAAACTGATCAAACTCATTTCACATCGGGATCCTCAAAGCCAGCAGAGAGAGACCTTCACCCCATCAGAGTGACCTGCATCTCAACCCTTAGCTCCCAGAAGTGTCCAGATAAACCACCATGTCACTAAGTTTCCACTGATAGTCCTATAGACATTCCCATTGACCATGCCTATTAACGTAACATTTTTGAAAAGAGAAACAAATTACTCCTAACTTTAAAACTTCAGATGATGTTATCAGCTGCTCTGCAAAAAGACAATACTGTGTATCTATCTATTAAAGTCAATGTGCTGTTTTTGTTGTCTTTCTCCCTTCTCTAAGTGATATTTTCTCCTTAAAGAAATACTTTTTGCCCTATGGTTTTGAACCATTAACAGTAATTATTTACAGCTAACAATCGCTTGTGATTCAGGTGGTTTTATATTTCACAGAGGATGAACATCGGCTCATTCCTTGAGCTCAGTTGTGGAGTTAATGGTTAGTTGTGGTAGAGTTTACACAACTCCCTGGCTGTCAACTTTCATTATCGTTCAACTTTCACTGGACGGACTTTGACAGTCTATATGGATGGCAGTGAAAGAACTGGCAGAATGAATGGTTTGGAATGGTGTTATGGTGCAAATAAGAGGTGACGTGTTGATTCAATCTGCTCATCTGCTGAGAAGTTAGTCCTGCAGACTGGACTGAACAATGTGGAAATTTAAACCCAGACTGCAAGAAGGCTTGGGCTGGCCAAGATTGAGTCAGTACGATAGTTAAATAGAGGCTGGGTGGATCACTGCAAAAGATCCATCCAAGTGTAAACTTAGATCTTCTTTCATTCCAAATTGGATGACTCCTCTCAATTCCATCAAATCCTTATGTAGTTGATCAAACAATCCCTCTCATAAATAAGTGAGATAGGGAGCATCTACACAATTCTAAAAGTTACATAGGTGGTTTATACTCATACGCATTCCTTCCTCGAGATACAGATTGTAAGATCTTGACGCAGTATTCAGAAGGTGGTCCTTCTCTAGTTCAAGCTGGCCCAGGCAACTCAACTACAAACTTTGGTTTTCTATGACACACTGACGGGAGAATCCAAACTCAATGCAGAAGGTAAATTGTGCCAAGAAGGGATATCCTGAGGACACAAGCCCCCCGAGAACGTTCAAAGCTCCTGTCAGTGACTTTCTTAAAGTGCTTCACCAAATGGAATTTAACCCGGAAAAGTGCGAGGTGATGCACTTTGGAGGGACTAACAAGGCAAGGGAATACACAATGAATGGGAGGACCCTAGGCAAGACAGAGGGTCAGAGGGATCTTGGTGTGCAAGTTCACAGATCCCTGAAGGCGGCAGAACAGGTAGATAAGGTGGTAAAGAAGGCATATGGGATACTTGCCTTTATTAGCCGAGGCATAGAATATAAGAGCAAGGAGGTTATGATGGAGCTGTATAAAACACTGGTTAGGCCACAGCTGGAGTACTGTGTGCAGTTCTGGTCGCCACACTACAGGAAGGATGTGATCGCTTTGGAGAGGGTGCAGAGGAGATTCACCAGGATGTTACCAGGGCTGGAGCGCTTCAGCTATGAAGAGAGACTGGGAAGATTGGGTTTGTTTTCCTTGGAGCAGAGGAGGCTGAGGGGGGACATGATTGAGGTGTACAAAATTATGAGGGGCACAGATAGGATGGATACTAAGGAGCTTTTTCCCTTCGTTGAGGGTTCTATAACAAGGGGACATAGATTCAAGGTAAAAGGCGGGAGGTTTAGAGGGGATTTGAGAAAGAATTTTTTCACCCAGAGGGTGGTTGGAGTCTGGAACTCACTGCCTGAAAGGGTTGTGGAGGCAGGAACCCTCACAACATTCAAGAAGCATTTGGATGAGCACTTGAAATGCCATAGCATACAAGGCTACGGACCAAATGCTGGAATATGGGATTAGAGTAGACAGGGCTGATGGCCGGCGCGGACACGATGGGCCGAAGGGCCTCTATCCGTGCTGTATAACTCTATGACTCTATAACCATGTTCTATTTTGATTGTATGAACAAAAGATTGTTTTTTTCGATCAGATAGTTCAAAATAAAATATTTACACTCCTATTGCATTGCTGATCTTGTATGAAGTGGTGTATAGGCTCATCCTATACACCACTTCATACAAGAATCAGAACCTCTCTCAATGGATGTCTATATTTTACTGATTTGTGGAAACTGTTATAAATATCTGGCAAAGATGGTATGCAAACTAGTTTAAATTGTGTTCCAGTCCACCACTGATAACAGGGCCCCAAGTAGCACCTGAACAAGGAGTATTATACCCAGGGAAATTGGGCACTCGTCCTTTTCCTGTTCTGTGTGTGAAGAGCTGAAAAGAGACAGGCAAGAGAGGCCTTTACTTCAGGCTTCTTGAATTAAAACGTTTTTTACTGCTCCAGAAATTGCTGCAGAATGCTGGCATTCATCTTCACACCTTGTTTGTCACCGTGTTCAGTACAGTGTCCTCCTCCCCTTTTGCAGGATGGATTATTTGGATGCAGTCAAAGGAAGAACAACCACAAGTCCCTCAACAGCTGCTGAGGACATTTGCCTGGCCCTCTCCGGAGGCACCGTTAACTGACTTACTGCCAAAGGCCAGGAATCCTCCTATAAAAGAGCCCCATCCTACAATCAATAGGAAGAGAATCCTCCCAGCCATACCTGTAATCTCCTCCTAATCCCAATCCCTCTGTGTTCACACCCACATGAATTTTCCTCTTCCTCTTTCGTAGTAAAAAAAAACACAAATAGATCAGTGCTCAAATTCCAAGTGATTTATTACAATATGGTATTTCTGGGACCAGCCCAAGGTTCTTCCTCCTTACACATTATCCATGTTGGTGTTTGAGTGGACGGTTATCTATCTATTAAAGTCAATGGAAGTAAAAATCGGGAGCGATGCAAAATGGATCACCGGTTTTACACTATTGCAAAAAGTCAAGATCTGCCCCAACTTTGAATATCATTCACCACCTTCAGGTCACCTTCAAATCATTTAACAGACAAATCATTAGAATTGATCCATTCATCAAAGAGGGACAAAACAAATTGGAGAATATTGCTTTCCACGTGATCACTGTCTAATGGGACTATATATACCATCGCCTCGTCAGTAATCCACAGCGCTATAGATTGGCAAGCAATAATCCAACATTTGGCGAGACTCAGAAAATGTGTTTCCCCCCTGCATGATCTGACATTGGGTGCTAATATTTTACAAGCCTCCACACAAGCATGACCTCAGTTTCCACTCAGAGGCCTGACCTTAGCCTCCCCTCAGTGATCTGATCCCAGTCCCCCTCAGAGACCTGACCTCAGTCCCCCTCAGTGATCTGACCTCAGTCCCCCTCAGTGATCTGAACCCAGTCCCCCTCAGTGGTCTGATCCCAGTCCCCCTCAGTGGTCTGACCTCAGTCCCCCTCAGTGGTCTGACCTCAGTCCCCCTCAGTGGTCTGACCTCAGTCCCCCTCAGTGGTCTGACCTCAGTCTCCCTCAGTGATCTGATCTCAGTCCCCCTCAGTGATCTGATCTCAGTCCCCCTCAGTGGTCTGACCTCAGTCCCCCTCAGTGGTCTGACCTCAGTCTCCCCTCAGTGATCTGACCTCAGTCCCCCTCAGTGACCTGACCTCAGCCTCCCCTCAGTGGTCTGACCTCAGTCCCCCTCAGTGATCTGATCTCAGTCCCCCTCAGTGATCTGACCTCAGTCCCCCTCAGTGATCTGATCCCAGTCCCCCTCAATGATCTGATCTCAGTCTGCCTCAGTGATCTGATCTCATTCCCCCTCAGTGGTCTGACCTCAGTCCCCCTCAGTGGTCTGACCTCAGTCTCCCCTCAGTGATCTGATCTCAGTCCCCCTCAGTGATCTGATGTCAGTCCCCCCTCAGTGACCTGACCTTTGTCTCCCCTCAGTGGTCTGACCTCAGTCCCCCTCAGTGACCTGACCTCAGCCTCCCCTCAGTGGTCTGACCTCAGTCCCCCTTAGTGATCTGATCTCAGTTGCCCCTCAGTGATCTGACCTCAGTCTCCCCTCAATGATCTGATCTCAGTCCCCCTCAGCGATCTGACCTCAGTCTCCCCTCAATGATCTGATCTCAGTCCCCCTCAATGATCTGATCTCAGTCCCCCTCAATGATCTGATCTCAGTCCGCCTCAGTGATCTGATCTCAGTCCCCCTCAGTGATCTGACCTCAGTCTCCCCTCAGTAATCTGATCTCAGTCCCCCTCAATGATCTGATCTCAGTCCCCCTCAATGATCTGATCTCAGTCCGCCTCAGTGATCTGATCTCAGTCCCCCTCAATGATCTGATCTCAGTCCCCCTCAATGATCTGATCTCAGTCCCCCTCAGTGACCTGACCTCAGCCTCCCCTCAGTGATCTGACCTCAGTCTCCCCTCAATGATCTGATCTCAGTCCCCCTCAGTGATCTGACCTCAGTCTCCCCTCAATGATCTGATTTCAGTCCCCCTCAGCGATCTGACCTCAGTCTCCCCTCAATGATCTGATCTCAGTCCCCCTCAATGATCTGATCTCAGTCCGCCTCAGTGATCTGATCTCAGTCCCCCTCAGTGATCTGACCTCAGTCTCCCCTCAGTAATCTGATCTCAGTCCCCCTCAATGATCTGATCTCAGTCCCCCTCAATGATCTGATCTCAGTCCCCCTCAATGATCTGATCTCAGTCCCCCTCAGTGACCTGACCTCAGCCTCCCCTCAGTGATCTGACCTCAGTCTCCCCTCAATGATCTGATCTCAGTCCCCCTCAGTGATCTGACCTCAGTCTCCCCTCAGTTTTTTTTTATTCGTTCACGGGATGTGGGCGTCGCTGGCAAGGCCGGCATTTATTGCCCATCCCTAATTGCCCTCGAGAAGGTGGTGGTGAGCCGCCTTCTTGAACCGCTGCAGTCCGTGTGGTGAAGGTTCTCCCACAATGCTGTTAGGAAGGGAGTTCCAGGATTTTGACCCAGCGACAATGAAGGAACGGCGATATATTTCCAAGTCGGGATGGTGTGTGACTTGGAGGGGAATGTGCAGGTGGTGTTGTTCCCATGCGCCTGCTGCCCTTGTCCTTCTAGGTGGTAGAGGTCGCGGGTTTGGGAGGTGCTGTCGAAGAAGCCTTGGCGAGTTGCTGCAGTGCATCCTGTGGATGGTGCACACTGCAGCCACAGTGCGCCGGTGGTGAAGGGAGTGAATGTTTAGGGTGGTGGATGGGGTGCCAATCAAGCGGGCTGCTTTATCTTGGATGGTGTCGAGCTTGTTGAGTGTTGTTGGAGCTGCACTCATCCAGGCAAGTGGAGAGTATTCCATCACACTCCTGACTTGTGCCTTGTAGATAATGGAAAGGCTTTGGGGAGTCAGGAGATGAGTCACTCGCCGCAGAATACCCAGCCTCTCACCTACTCTCGTAGCCACAGTATTTATATTCAGTGATCTGACCTCAGTCCCCCTCAGTGATCTGACGTCAGTCTCCCCTCAATGAACTGACCTCAGTCCTCCTCAGTGATTTGACCTCATTCTCCCCTCAGTGCTCTGATCTCAGTCCCCCTCAGTGATCTGATCTCAGTCCCCCTCAGTGATCTGATCTCAGTCCCCCTCAATGATCTGATCTCAGTCCCCCTCAATGATCTGATCTCAGTCCCCCTCAGTGATCTGACGTCAGTCCCCCTCAGTGATCTGACCTCAGTCTCCCTCAGTGATCTGATCTCAGTCCCCCTCAGTGATCTGACCTCAGTCTCCCTCAGTGATCTGATCTCAGTCCGCCTCAGTGATCTGATCTCAGTCCCCCTCAGTGGTCTGATCTCAGTCCCCCTCAGTGCTCTGACCTCAGTCCCCCTCAGTGATCTGACCTCAGTCTCCCCTCAGTGATCTGACCTCAGTCTCCCCTCAGTGATCTGACATCAGTCTCCCCTCAATGATCTGATCTCAGTCCCCCCTCAGTGATCTGATCTCAGTCCCCCTCAGTGATCTGACCTCAGTCTCCCCTCAATGATCTGATCTCAGTCCCCCCTCAGTGATCTGACCTCAGTCTCCCCTCAATGATCTGATCTCAGTCTCCCTCAGTGATCTGATCTCAGTCCCCCTCAGTGATCTGATCTCAGTTGCCCCTCAGTGATCTGACCTCAGTCTCCCCTCAATGATCTGATCTCAGTCCCCCCTCAGCGATCTGACCTCAGTCTCCCCGCAATGATCTGATCTCAGTCCCCCTCAATGATCTGATCTCAGTCCGCCTCAGTGATCTGACCTCAGTCCCCCTCAGTGATCTGACCTCAGTCTCCCCTCAGTAATCTGATCTCAGTCCCCCTCAATGATCTGATCTCAGTCCCCCTCAATGATCTGATCTCAGTCCGCCTCAGTGATCTGATCTCAGTCCCCCTCAATGATCTGATCTCAGTCCCCCTCAGTGATCTGACCTCAGTCTCCCCTCAGTGATCTGACCTCAGTCCCCCTCAGTGATCTGACCTCAGTCTCCCCTCAGTGATCTGACCTCAGTCTCCCCTCAATGATCTGACCTCAGTCCTCCTCAGTGATTTGACCTCAGTCTCCCCTCAGTGCTCTGACCTCAGTCCCCCTCAGTGATCTGATCTCAGTCCCCCTCAGTGCTCTGATCTCAGTCCCCCTCAGTGATCTGACCTCAGTCTCCCTCAGTGATCTGACCTCAGTCCCCCTCAGTGATCTGACCTCAGTCCCCCTCAGTGATCTGACCTCAGTCCCCCTCAGTGATCTGACCTCAGTCCCCCTCAGTGATCTGACCTCAGTCTCCCCTCAGTGATCTGACCTCAGTCCCCCTCAGTGATCTGATCTCAGTCCCCCTCATTAACCCGATGTCTGCCCCACTGATGGTGGAGTTGGAGCATAAGAACCTCACTGAGACCCAACATTTTAAGAAAAGCTTGGTCTAGAAAACTGACCAGAGGCCCAATTCAGGGCACGCGGCCTAGGTCAAGACATGGCCGGGGGAGGTTAACTAGCCGAGGGTCTCAAGCAGGATTCGGCGGGGTGGGGCGTGCGGGAGGGCTTTGTGGTTAGAGTGGAGCCCGGGGCAGTGGAGGCCCAGACATTCTTTGTGGGGGCCAAAGGAGCAATCCTGATCTACCCAGTCCCTTTCAGGGCCTCCACTTCTTCCCCAACAGGTTTCCCCGAGAGGATGGGGGGAGGTCAGCCGGGAAGGGCCCATGGCACAGTTGGGGGTTAAATGACATCAGAAGACCCCCATTTGCAAGTATTAATGGGGCTCCCACCAGGCAGATGCCTTGGCCATTAAAAGATGGGCCCATTTAAAGCATCAGCGAGTGGGGATGGAGTGGGAAAGGGGTGGAGGGGATTTTAACTGTGTCCCACCCTACCTCCTGTTCCTGCTGGGTGGGTTGGATTAAAATCACCCCCATGGGGTTTCAGTAAAAGTGGACAGTATGGAGCCATTGTCTTCATTGGGGAAAATATTGATGAGCTGGAGGAGACCAGATGACAATCGGAGCTGAGAAATGAGACGCCCCACGAGCAATGCCGCAGGGATTGGATAGCGCTCTATACAGGGGTAATTGCACACAGACTTCTGAACCTAGCATAGGGCCTCGTTACCACCAAGTTGGGTGGGGGGGGGGGGGGCGGGGTTGGAGAATTGGGATTGTAGCATTATAGCTTTATCTACATTCACATCCAGTAAGGCTCTGTGACAACCTCCTGAAATGATCCTGTTGCTGTTTCTAGTCATCTAAAGTAGGACCTTCTTATTTTTTTCTCCACGGTTTCCTGCCCTTTTTTTCATTTGTTCATGGGATGTGGATGTTGCTAGCGAGGCCATCATTTATTGCCCATCCCTAATTGCCCTTGAGAAGGTGGTGGTGAACCGCCTTCTTGAACCGCTGCAGTCCGTGTGGTGAAGGTTCTCCCACAATGCTGTTAGGTAGGGAGTTCCAGGATTTTGACCCAGCGACAATGAAGGAACGGCGATATATTTCCAAGTCGGGATGGTGTGTGACTTGGAGGGGAACGTGCAGGTGGTGTTGTTCCCATGCGCCTGCTGCCCTCGTCCTTCCAGGTGGTGGAGGTCGCGGGTTTGGGAGGTGCTGTCGAAGAAGCCTTGCCAAGTTGCTGCAGTGCATCTTGTAAATGGTACACACTGCAGTCACGGTGCGCCGATGGTGAAGGGAGTGAATGTTTAGGGTGGTGGATGGGGTGCCAATCAAGCAGGCTGCTTTGTCCTGGATGGTGTCAAGCTTCTTGAGTGTTGTTGGAGCTGCACCATCACATTCCTGACTTGTGCCTTGTAGATGGTGGAAAGGCTTTGGGGAGTCAGGAGGTGAGTCACTCGCCACAGAATACCCAGCCTCTGACCTTCTCTTGTAGCCACAGTATTTATATGGCTGGTCCAGTTAAGTTTCTGGTCAATGATGACCCCCAGGATGTTGATGGTGGGGGATTCGGCGATGGTAATGCCGTTGAATATCAAGGAGAGGTGGTTAGACTCTCTCTGGTTGGAGATGGTCATTGCCTGGCACTTGTCTGGCGCGAATGTTACTTGCCACTTATCAGCCCAAGCCTGGATGTTGTCCAGGTCTTGCTGCATGCTGGCTCGGACTGCTTCATTATCTGAGGGGTTGCGAATGGAACTGAACACTGTGCAATCATCAGTGAACATCCCCATTTCTGACCTTCTGATGCCATCACGCAATGTCTGCACATAAATACTTTCCAACTGCGGGAACGTTCCTGGAGGTCAAATCAGTTTGTGCCCTTTCTCCCCACTTCCACAGGTGACACAGAGGCCAACTATGGAATCGCTCATCGTTTAATTCAATGGATCCATTTTCATCCAGTATCCAGGTAACTTTGTCAATAACTGCCAATTCTGTTTATCTTTTCCTTCACTCCCATGATGCTTATGCTGCCTTGTGTTCCTTCAATATGTCATTATTAATCGGTGACTACGGAGCAATGAATCAGTCTCGGTCTGTTATTAACTTCAAATTCACATTCCCATCACAACATTTTATGTTAAACCCAGCATTAAACATTGAATGAAAACATTCTTTGTCAAAATCAGGAGTTTTTAAAGTCCAAAGTATGCCCCCTTCCCCCAAAAAGCTTTCAAACAATTAGCATTTAATTTGTTTGCTTTGGAATGGAGGTTCGCCATAGCCCCTTAGCCCTGCCCGTATTATCATAGAGCACCCAAGTTATTTATTTATTTCGAATAACGATGTTAGTCCCGAATCTTTGTCCTGCACTTCGACACTGGTGCCTGACAGACTGGCAACTGCAGAGTTACACTGATGCAAGGTGAGCAATTCCAACTCAAAAGAAAGATTTGTATTTCTATAGTGCCTTTCACAATCTCAGGACGTCCCAAAGCTCTTCACAGAGAATGAATTACATTTTGAAGTGCAGTCACTATTGTAATGTAGGAAATACAGCAGTCAATTTGCACGCAGCAAGGTCCCACAAACAGCAATGAGATAATGACTAGATAATCTGTTTTAGTGATGTGGGTTGAGGGATAAATTTTGGCCAGGACACCGGGGAGAACTCCCCTGCTCTTCCTCAAACAGTGTTTTGGGATCTTTTAGGTCCACCTGAGAGGGCAGACAGGACCTTGGTTTATCAACTCATCCGAAAGTCGGTACCACCGATAGTGAAGCATTCCCTCAACAGTACACTGGGAGTGTCAGCCTAGATTTCGCGCTTGAGTCCCTGGAGTGGGGCTCAATATGTCACTCAAATCAGCAAACCACCACTGAAAAAATGCGCTTTAAAATCATGGTTTGTTTGAGGAGTGGTTTATTTTGGTATGTGGCATTGGGTTAAAAAAAATGGTTTAAATCAAAACGTGAAAAAGTTGACAATATTACAATTCACCAAAATCTGACCCACTTGGATATCCAGGTGTCCAGGTTGTCAATTAACTTCAGTGACATATTGTTCGAGTGTGAATGTTTGTGCAATATTGTGCAAAAATAGCTTTAAATAATCGTGCCTAAAAGATTGTGTTAATGAGTGAAAAGCCACCTAATAGAGATTTAAAAGTGCAGTCCTTGTGTGCACGTCCAATATAACCCCAGGGGTCTTTATAAGGAGCAATTAGTGCGGGTACTCTGAATTCATAATGTCGTTTATTTCAGAATATGAATTACATTTTACTCTTACCCTGATTAGTAGAAATTCGCCTGAGTTTTTCATAAATTATCCACCAAAAACTAGACTAATATGCTGTGCACCAATTAAGCGTTAGGCTATTCCACATAAAGTAAAACTTTTCAGGGGGGAAATAAAGATACTTTTATGTGGCCGAAAACTTTCGCATTGTTTTGGCAGTGGCTGCTGATTGATTGAAACTGACACTTAATACACGGCTGGAGAAGAGTGAAAGCAATTTCACAAGTGCCTTGGCTTCGGTCTGAGAGCTCCAACATATCTCGCTCGGACACCAGAGTTAGGCAGCTGACTAATATTGCTACAGATTCATGTACATTGACTTGTTTCATCCAACGCTCCAGAGGTTAACATTCTTGACGGGCTTAAATGGTAATCTGCATTAGTAAATACCACATCTTTCTGAAGACAGCCACAAGTCAATCAGTTATGGATTTCTCTCCCCCCCATGCTGAATGTCACCTGAATGTCAAACTGAAAGCCTCCCACCATTGTCATCTTCTAATAGCATAGAATTAATCTGATCCATATCATGAATTTTACATTTTACACCATTATAAAAAATGAATTTTGCACTCAAAATCACACAGCATAATAGAGCTGTGAGTTAAATCTTACATCAAAGCCATTAGAATGATTTTTTTCACCCACCTCCTCACCATTTACTTTCCTTTAATTTTAGTGATCATTAAAGTCAGGATTAACAGCCTGGATCTCTTTCTCTCTGCATGTGGTGTGCTCGAGCCCCTTCAGATTATCTATAGCAGAGATACACGGCAATGTTAGACACTGGGACATTACGGCATCAATGAATTGCCGCTCTCAGATGAGCACTCACTGCTGCCTGCATATTTAACCTTTAACCTGTCTTACAGGGACTGCAGAATTACTTCTCTCTCTGAGGCCATCAGTAACTTTTTTTCCATTGACATCCACCATTGAGAGGCAAAGAGGAAATCATCACTGATCACTGCTGGAAGGTACATGTACCTAGTCATTGGAGGGGGAGAATTGCTCTGGCCATTACATACACGAAGATTGGAAATGCAAGATCATAGAATCACAGAATGATACAGCACAGATGGAGGCCATTCAGCCCATTGTGCCTGTGTTGGTTCTTTGAAAGAACTATACAATTAGTCCCACTCCCCTACTCTTTCCCCATAGCTCTGCAATTTTTTCCAATTCCCTTTTGAAAGTTATTAATGAATCTCCTTCCACCACCCTTTCAGGCAGTGCATTCCAGATCACAAAAACTCGCTGCTGGGTAAATTAGCTTCTCCTCAGCTCACCTCTGGTTCTTTTGCCAAATACCTTAAATCTGTGTCCTCTGGTTACCGACCCTCCTGTCAGTAGGAACAGCTTCTCCTTATTTATTCTTATCAAAACCCTTCATAATTTTGAACACCTCTATTAATTCTCCCCTTAACCTTCTCTGCTCTCAGCTTCTCCAGTCTCTCCACATAACTGACGTCCCTCATCCCTGATGGTCATGGGAGTGGACTACCCACTCAGAGGTCATGAGCTCAAATCTCACCAATTTAAGTTGTGAAAAGTGACCACGAAAGCTGTCTTGTTGTCACAAAAACCCAACTGATTCACTAATGTCCTTCAGGGAAAGGAGTCTGTCACCTCCACCTGATCCCCAGTTCCACACCATGTGGTTGACTCTTAATACATTTAAGGCAACTAGGATTGGGTAATAAATGTTGTCCGCAACATAAGACTTAATTTAAAAACAAATTCAAAAAGATCATGTTTACGATTTGACCAGTGAATCCAGGGTTGGACTTTGCTATGAAACCATTAACAAGCAAATCACCCACCAACATTCACTATCGAGGCCCCCACCTGGGGCGTGGCTGCTGACACCCACCTGGGGCACGGTCACTATACCCAACTGGGCACGGTCACTATACCCACCTGGGGCATGGTCACTATACCCACCTGGGGCACGGTCACTATACCAACCTGGGGCAAGGTCACTATACCCAACTGGGCACGGTCACTATACCCACCCGGGGCATGGTCACTATACCCACCTGGGGCACGGTCACTATACCCACCTGGGGCATGGTCACTATACCCACCTGGGGCATGGTCATTATACCCACCTGGGGCATGGTCACTATACCCACCTGGGGCATGGTCACTATACCCACCTGGGGCACGGTCACTATACCCACCTGGGGCATGGTCATTATACAGACCTGGGGCACGGTCACTATACCCACCTGGGGCAAGGTCACTATACCCACCTGGGGCATGGTCATTATACCCACCTGGGCACGGTCACTATACCCACCTGGGGCATGGTCACTATACCCACCTGGGGCATGATCACTATACCCACCTGGGCACGGTCACTATACCAACCTGGGGCAAGGTCACTATACCCACTTGGGCACGGTCACTATACCCACCTGGGGCATGGTCACTATACCCACCTGGGGCATGGTTGCTATACCCACCTGGGGCATGGTCACTATACCCACCAGGGCCATGGTTGCTATACCCATCTGGGACATGGTCACTATACCCACCTGGGGCATGGTCAATATACCCACCTGGGGCATGGTTGCTACAGTTCCTGGGGCATGGTCACTATACCCACCTGGAGCACGGTCACTATACCCACCTGGGGCACGGTCACTATACCCACCTGGGGCACGGTCACTATACCCACCTGGGGCACGGTCACTATACCCACCTGGGACACGGTCGCTATACTTACCTGAGGCATGGTCGCTATACCCACCTGGGGCATGGTCACTATACCCACCTGGGGCATGGTTGCTATACCCACCTGGGGCATAGTCACTATACCCACCAGGGCCATGGTTGCTATACCCATCTGGGACATGGTCACTATACCCACCTGGGGCATGGTCAATATACCCACCTGGGGCATGGTTGCTACAGTTCCTGGGGCATGGTCACTATACCCACCTGGGGCACGGTCAGTATACCCACCTGGGGCACGGTCACTATACCCACCTGGGGCACGGTCACTATACCCACCTGGGACACGGTCGCTATACTTACCTGAGGCATGGTCGCTATACCCACCTGGGGCATGGTCGCTATACACACCTGGGCCATGATCACTATACCCACCTGGGGCATGGTCGCTATACCCACCTGGGCCATGGTCGCTATACCCACCTGGGCCATGGTCGCTATACCCACCTAGGGCATGGTCGCTATACCCACCTGGGGCATGGTCGCTATACCCACCTGGGGCATGGTCGCTATACCCACCTGAGGCATGGTCTCTATACCTACCTGGGGCATGGTCACTATACCCACCTGGGCCATGGTCACTATACCCACCTGGGGCATGGTCACTATACCCACCTGGGGCATGGTCGCTATACCCACCTGGGGCATGGTCACTATACCCACCTGGGGCATGGTCGCTATACCCACCTGGGCACAGTCACTATACCCACCTGGGACATGGTCACTATACCCACCTGGGGCATGGTCGCTATACCCACCTGGGGCATGGTCGCTATACCCACCTGGGGCATGGTCGCTATACCCACCTGGGGCATGGTCGCTATACCCACCTGGGGCATGGTCGCTATACCTACCTGGGACATGGTCACTATACTCACCTGGGGCATGGTCACTATGCTCATCTGGGGCAAGGTCGCTATATCTACCTGGGGCATGGTCGCTATACCCACCTGGGGCATGGTCACTCTACCTCCCTGGGGCATGGTCGCTATACCTACCTGGGGCATGGTCGCAATACCCACCTGGGGCATGGTCACTATACCTACCTGGGGCATGGTCGCTATACCTACCTGGGGCATGGTCGCTATACCCACCTGGGGCACGGTCGCTATACCCATCTGGGACATGGTCACTATACCCACCTGGGGCATGGTCACTATACCTACCTCGGGCATGGTCACTATACCCACCTGGGGTATGGTCACTATACCCACCTGGGACATGGTCCCTATACCTACCTGGGGCATGGTCGCTATACCCACCTGGGACAAGGTCACTATACCTACCTGGGGCATGGTCTCCATACCCACCTGGGGCATGGTCTCTATACCCACCTGGGACATGGTCCCGATACCTACCTGGGACATGGTTGCTATACCCACCTGGGACAAGGTCACTATACCCACCTGGGGCATGGTCACTATACCCACCTGGGACATGGTCCCTATACCCACCTGGGGAATGGTCACTATACCCACCTGGGGCATGGTCACTATACCCACCTGGGGCATGGTCACTATACCCACCTGGCGCATGGTCGCTATACCCACCTGGGGCATGGTCACTATACCCACCTGGGGCACGGTCACTATACCCACCTGGGGCATGGTCACTATACCCACCTGGGGCATGGTTGCTATACCCATCTGGGACATGGTCACTATACCCACCTGGGGCTTGGTCAATATACCCACCTGGGGCATGGTTGCTACAGTTCCTGGGGCACGGTCACTATACCCACCTGGGGCACGGTCAGTATACCCACCTGGGGCACGGTCTCTATACCCACCTGGGGCACGGTCTCTATACCCATCTGGGGCACGGTCACTATACCCATCTGGGGCACGGTCACTATACCCACCTGGGGCACGGTCTCTATACCCATCTGGGGCATGGTCACTATACCCACCTGGGACACGGTCGCTATACCCACCTGGGCCATGGTCGCTATACCCACCTGAGCCATGGTCACTATACCCACCTGGGCCATGGTCGCTAAACCCACCTGGGCCATGGTCGCTATACCCACCTGGGGCATGGTCGCTATACCCACCTGGGGCATGGTCGCTATACCCACCTGGGGCATGGTCACTCTACCCACCTGGGGCATGGTCACTATACCCACCTGGGCCATGGTCACTATACCCACCTTGGGCATGGTCGCTATACCCACCTGGGCCATGGTCACTATACCCACCTGGGCCATGATCACTATACCCACCTGGGGCACGGTCACTATACCCACCTGGGGCACTGTCACTATACCCATCTGGGGCATGGTCGCTATACCCACCTGGGACACGGTCACTATACCTACCTGAGGCATGATCACTATACCCTGCTGCGGCATGGTCACTATACCTACCTGGGACATGGTCGCTATACCCTCCTGGGGCATGGTCACTATACCTACCTGGGACATGTTCACTATACTCACCTGGGGCCCGGTCACTATGCTCATCTGGAGCATGGTCGCTATACCTACCTGGGGCATGTTCGCTATACCCACCTGGGACATGGTCGCTATACCCACCTGGGGCATGGTCGCTGTACCTACCTGGGGCATGGTCACTATACATACCTGGGGCATGGTCACTATACCTACCTGGGACATGGTCACTATACTCACCTGGGGCACGGTCACTATGCTCATCTGGGGCAAGGTCGCTATACCTACCTGGGGCATGGTCACTATACCTACCTGGGGCATGGTCGCTATACCTACCTGGGGCATGGTCGCTATACCCATCTGGGGCATGGTCACTATACCTACCTGGGGCATGGTCGCTATACCCACCTGGGACATGGTCCCTATACCTACCTGGGGCATGGTCACTATACCCACCTGGGACAAGGTCACTATACCTACCTGGGGCATGGTCTCTATACCCACCTGTGGCATGGTCTCTATACCCACCTGGGACATGGTCTCTATACCCACCTGGGACATGGTCCCTATACCTACCTGGGGCATGGTCGCTATACCCACCTGGGACAAGGTCACTATACCTACCTGGGGCATGGTCTCTATACCCACCTGGGGCATGGTCTCTATACCCACCTGGGACATGGTCTCTATACCTACCTGGGGCATGGTCGCTATACCCACCTGGAACAAGGTCACTATACCCACCTGGGACATGGTCACTATACCCACCTGGGACATGGTCACTATACCTACCTGGGACATGATTACTATACCTACCAGCAGAATACCCCAGGGTGAGTGTCTCCCTTTAAGTGAGCAGCGGAGACAATTGGAACGAAATTGGGGCTTAATTTTAGGGCCTTTCTACCACCCCAGAGAGAAGTAGTTGTTTGTGTGGTAAAATGACTGTTAACGCACTGGTTGTCTGGGCCCTGACCTGTGGTGAGGTACCTCCCATCATCGGCCCACTGCCTGCAGCTTTCCTGTGATCCTCCTCACCATGTGTGGGGACTTGGTGCGTCTACGCTGCAGTATAACTACCGGCGCATTGCATTGTCCTTTGTGAGCTTAAAAAAATCTAGTGATTTAGTGTCAAAGTAACGAATCATCAACTGAAACAATTATTAAGGGATGGATGTGGCTAAAATAAGCCTTCCTATGATTTTCCTGGATGCTCTGTGCATTGCAGACATATTTCAAGTAGAGCTTCGGGCCTCCCACTCTGCAGGAGATGTGCCTCGATTAAACATTCTGCCATTATTTTCTCCCACATAGGCAACAATCATGATTTATACACCTATTATAAGCTATTAATATTAACTATGATGTCATCTTCGTAGGGTTTTCAGATATTTAATCTTTGATCATTTTAAATTAACTGCTATCATATTATAACTTAAAAGGACAGTTACAAATATGAGCTAAGTGCAAATGGAATTCTAAAGACATGCTTCAACGATTTCACTGGGACAAGACAAGCAAGTTTCTAAATGCATTTAGCAACACAATGAGTTAGTAGGTGACGGTTCAGCGAGTTTCCAGGACACATAGGGGTGGATTTTGGACTGGGCCTGTTATCGGGAAGCCTGAGGGTCGATGGAAATGGGCCCTCGAGCCTGTCAGCATACTGGGCTCAAATGAAGTGATCGATGTCAGGGCACCTGCCTCTCCAGCAGCGACCCTCAGGTAGGGCCCGGTCTTCATGGTCTACATTTAGGAGCTCCTGAACATTTACCTGAGGAAGGAGGAAGCCTCCGAAAGCTTGTGAATTTAAAATAAAATTGCTGGACTATAACTTGGTGTTGTAAAATTGTTTACAATTGTCAACCCCAGTCCATCACCGGCATCTCCACATACATTTCACAAGGGAGGCTGCCACTCAGTTACACCGTCTCCTTCAGGATGACCTCTAGACGAGTCCAGCCACAGGAACAGCTCTGCCTATGGCAGTGAAAGTATCCATAGCTTTAAATCTCGATGCTACTGGACCCTTCCAAGAATGTATATTTTTCCTAGTTTTCACTGCGTGCAACTCTTTGATACATTTTTGATGAGGTGATAACGCACCATATAAACGGAAATATTTCCCGTGTTTATTTGAAGCTGTACCCACTTGTTCCATTGTCACAGGCTAATTTGAAATAGTCTTGTGGACTTACCCACTGCTTCAGTGACGACAAAAGCCGAAGGTCCATCTAATTTGCCTTCTACCATCCTGGCAGTCGCGTGATTTAAAAAAGGATTTTTTTAATTCATTCTGGGGATGTGGGTATCGCTGGCAAGGCCAGCATTTATTGCCCATCCCTAGTTGTCCTTGAGAGGGTGGCTTCTTCTTAAACTGCTGCAGTCCATGTGGTGAAGGTGCTCCCACAATGCTAATGGATACAACGATAATGGAGTTGTTGACTAATCATGGCAATCAATCTCTATCAATTAGTCTACAACAGGCCCAGACATGAGGTGAGGAAAACCACCAGTGGTGGGGAGCTTTGGGAACCATTGGTCCAAAGTCACCTGTTCCTCCCAAGCATGCTGCACTTACCACATGTCATGTCTCAAATTACTCATTTACTGTATCCCAAAATGTTATTTTCTGAAAGAAATCTAACGAACTTGCATTTGAATGAATCAACACTAACTGCTTCCACCATTTCCCATGTTCTTATTTAGAAGAGACATCCCAAGACATTTAAGCAAATAGATGGAGAGAGAGACAGCGAGCGATCAGACAGTGATCTACAGGTGGTAGCCCCTGGGCCACGTAAAAAGTGCTGGCAGAAACAAAGGGAACAGATGAAACTAGGGCTGTCTGATAGGTTTTCAGCCATGGAAGTGGACAGTGATGGAAAGGCAGGGGAAGATAATCATGAACAGGCCGAAGCCACACAGCAACAAGTGATTGCTCAAGGGCAACATGGAGCAGACAAGATTAAATGTCATGAGAGAGAGCGATAGAATCATCTGCAATCGTGACTGGGAGTCCCAGCTAATGTGTTACTCCCCAGGTACCTAAGTTTGAGAACTGACTAAGTGGGACTTGGATAAGATTCTATGGTGGGAAGGGGAGAAACCAAAGGTCATGGTTGACGGGGAACCAATGTCGGTGGGCGTAGGATGGAGGTCCTATAAAAGGGAATTTCAGGAGCTAGGGACTAGATTAAAGAAAAGGATTTCCAGCATAGTAATATCAGGATTAGCACTGGATTTATTAGAGAAAGTCAGATTAGGCAGGTCAGTGTGTGGCACAACACATGGTACTGCAGGGAGGGGTTCAAATTATTGGTCTACTGGGACCACCTCTGGAGGAAGGGAAGGTTTTACCATCGGGATGTCCTTCACCTAAACCGAAGAGGCACATTCCTCCTGGCTCCTGGGGTAAATAAAACAGTTGGGAAGGATTTCAATTAGAGAAAGAGATAACAGTGTGGGCCAATTATTAGGAAGCAGTCATTTGAATACAGCGGGGAGGGACGGAATAAACTAATGATTAGTTACGTAGATGGCATGGGCATAAGCAATAAAATGAATGAGTTGGAAGTGATGGCAAATAGGGAGTTGGTAGATCTTATGGGAGTTACTGAATCCTGGCTACAGGAAGGGGATGAGTTGGGCGTAATCTGCAGGACTATGGTCTTTGACCAAGTTTTTGGTCACCTGTCCTAATATCTCCTTATGTGACTCGGTGATAAATTATGTTTGATAATCACTCCTGTGAAGCGCCTTGGGGCGTTTTACGATGTTAAAGGTGCTATATAAATGCAGGTTGTTGTTGTTGTATTTCAGGAAGGATGAAGAAGGAAAGGAATGAGGTGGCGCTGCTTGTCAGGGAAGGTTTATACTCTGATGAGAGGAAGGAATTGAGAATTGCTTGTATTAATGCAAGTTCTTTCTATCTAATTACAGTTGATCCAAATCATAGAAAGCTTTTGACACAACTCCAATTAACTTTCTATTTTGCCAAAGTAACAATTTCTCACTGGTTTTATAACCCTAGTTCCTGCTCACCCTCACTTTCTGTCCTGCCTTATTAGGTTTACTAGATCTAGCAATTAATTTATGACTGTTATGTAAAATAAACTTGACATTGCAAGTGGTCTCTGGTACATTAGAGTCTTTCAAAGAAAGTAGTTACTAAAACAACCCTTAAATTACAACCAGTCAAGTGACCGATGAGACTGTGAAAAATGCCCCTAACTAACACCATTCATTGCAACAATTATTTTCATGAGTTCATGTACAAACAAGTCTATGATTAATCGCCCCCTGACAAGGAGTGGCAATCTCTCTTGTTGGGAAACCATGGACCTGATTTTCCATCCGTTACTTTAAATGGACTGATAACAAGGCACCACAGGTCCGTGATTTCCTAATGCTCTATCAGGGAATCAGCACTCCAATGCACAGCTCAGCTCTCTATCAAACCACACTATGTCAAAATGATAATGTATCATTGTAGAAATCAATGGAGCTACAGCGTTTTTCTTCAATTTGACCAATAATCGAAATGAAAATCTTATTTTTCAATTATTATAATGCATAAAGCCACTGGTTTGCGCAAAGAGTTAATAGAACCACTCAGTCAGAAACACGTAGCCTGATTAAAAGGCACAAGAAAGATGTGTGCAGCATTCAACAACAACAAAAACTTGCATTTATATACTTTATTATATTATATACTGCCTTTAACATAGTAAAATGTCCCAAAGCACTTCACAGGAGCGTTATCAAACAAAATTTGACACCAAGCCACATAAGGAGATATCGTGACAGGTGACCAAAAGTTTGGTCAAAGAAATAGGTGTTAGAGAGCATCTTAATGGAAAAGAGAGAGGTAGAGAGGTGGAGACATTTAAGGAGAAAATTCGAGAGCTTAGGGCTCAGGCAGCTGAAAACATGGCCGCCAGTGATGGAGCGATTAAAATTGGCGATGCGCAAGAGGCCAGAAATGGAGGAACGCAGAGATCTCGGAGGGTTGTAGGGCTGGAGGAGGTTAGAGAGATAGGGAGGGGTGAGGTCATGGAGAGATTTGAAAACAAGGATGAGAATCTTCAAATCGAGGTGTTGGCGGACCAGAGCACAGGGGTGATGGATGAACGGGGCATGGTAAGAGTTAGGATACAGGCAGCAGAGATTTGGATGAGCTCAAGTTTATGGAGGGTGGAAGATAGGAGGCCGTCCAGGAGAACATTGGAATAGTCAAGTCTAGAGGTAATAAAGGCATGGATTAGAGTTTCAGTAGCAGATGAGCTGAGGCAGGGGCGATATTACGGAGGTGGAAGTAGGCGGTCTTGATGATATGGAGTCGAAAGCTCATCTCAGGGTCAAATAGGACGCCAAGGTTGCGAACGGTCTGGTTCAGCCTCAGACAGTGGCCGGGGAGAGGGATGGAATCGATGGCTATGGAACGGAGTGTGTGGCGGGACCGAAGACAATGGCTTCGGTCTTCCCAATATTTAGTCGGAGGAAATTTTTGCTCATCCAGTCGGACAAGCAGTGTCACAAATCAGAGACAGTGGAGGGGTCAAGAGAGGTGGTGGTGAGTTAGAGCTGGGTGTCGTCAGTGTACATGTGGAACGTTGTGTTGTTGGATGATGTCGCCGAGGGGCAGCATGTAGATGAGAAATAGGAGGGGCCAAGGATCGATCCTTGGGGGACTCCAGTGGTAACAGCGCGGGAGTGGGAAGAGAAGCCATTGCATTATTCTCTGGCTATGACTGGATAGATGAGAATGGAACCAGGCGAGCGCAGTCCCACCCAGCTGGACAATGGAGGAGAGGCGTTGGAGGAGGATGGTGTGGTCAACCATGTCAAAGGCTGCAGACAGGTCGAGAAGGATGAGGAGGGATAGTTTACCCTGGTCACAGTCACATGGGATGTCATTTGTGACTTTGATAAGGGCCGTTTCAATATTGTGGCAGGGGCTGAAATCTGATTGGAGGGGTTCAAACATGGAGTTGCGGTAAAGATGGGCACGGATTTGGGAGGCGACAACATGTTCAAGGAGTTTGGAGAGGAAAGGGAGATTGGATATGGGGGCGGTGGTTTGCAAGGACAGAGGGGTCAAGGGTAGGTTTTTAGAGGAGGGGAGTGATGACGGCAGATTTGAAGGGGAGGGGGGCAGTACCTGAGGAGGCGGAACCATTATCAATATCAGCTAACATGGTGGCCAGGAAGGGAAGTTGGTTGGTTAGCAGTTTGGTGGGAATAGAGTCAAGGGAGCAGGAGGTGGTTCTCATGGTCAAGATGAGCTCGGAGTGGGTATGAGGGGAAATAGAAGAGAAACTAGAGAAAGATGCGAGTTCAGGGCTAGGGCAGGGGGGGTTATCTTAGGGGAAGTTTAGCCTGGTGGGCTAGGGGAAGGGAGGGAAGCGGCAGAGGCAGCTGAACGGATGGTCTCAATCTTAGTGACAAAGAAGTCCATGAGCTCCTCGCAGTTGATGTTGGAGGTGAGGGTGGAGGGGGCAGGGGAGAGGGGTTTAAGAAGATGGTTTGTAGTGGAGAAGAGAAGCCGGGACTTTTCTTTGCATTCCAGGATGATCCTGGAATAGTGATCAGTTTTGGCAGTGGAGAGCAGGACCCGATGGTGCTTTATGTGGTCCAGCCAGATCTGGCGATGAATGGCTAAACCAGTTGTCCGCCATAAATGTTCAAGTTTGCTTCCCTTGAACATAAGGGAGTGGAGATGAGGGCCGTACCAGGGGGAACAATCAGGGTCAGGGAAAGTAATTGCTTTAATGGGGACAAGGGCATCAAAGGTGGAGGTGAGGGTGTGATTGAGCAGATCAGTAGTTGCAGAAATGTTGTGGTGAATGGAGGGCCAAAGGCTAGACAGTTGGGAATTTGAAAGTGACATTGCAAGTCACCTGGGGGAGAGTTTTTGCCAGGGGCAGATACAGAAGGAAGCGGGGTTGGGAGGGGGAAGGGAGATGTGGGTGGAGAGGGATACAAGGAAGTGCTCAGAGATGGCCTTATCTGTGATTGACACGATGGGAGTAGAGAGGCCACGTGAGATGGCAAGGTCGAGGGGTGGCCGTGAATATGGGTAGGGGAGTGTATAAGGAGGGAGAGATTAAGGGAGGATAGGAGGGCAGTGAACTCAGAGGAGAGAGGGCATGATGAGTTGACAATTGTAAACAATTTTACAACACCAAGTTATAGTCCAGCAATTTTATTTTAAATTCACAAGCTTTCGGAGACTTCCTCCTTCCTCAGGTAAATGTTCAGGAGCTCCTTGAAGCCTACGCATTTATACATATAGAACAATACATGGTGTTTACAGACTGCCCCTGCAACTGCCCGTTGCCAAGGCAATCACCGTGTTCAGACAGAGAGGTGTCACCTGCAGAACCCCCGAATACACATTCAACAAAAAAACAAACAGGAAAAAAAACAGAGAGAGGCAGAAACATCCGGAAGGCAGAGAAAGCCAGCAAATGACCCATTATATTAAAAACAGATAACATTTGTTCGCTGGTGGGGTAACGTGTAGCGTGACATGAACCCAAGATCCCGGTTGAGGCCGTCCTCATGGGTGCGGAACTTGGCTATCAATTTCTGCTCGACGATTTTGCGTTGTCGTGTGTCTCGAAGGCCGCCTTGGAGTACGCTTACCCGAAGGTCGGTGGATGAATGTCCATGACTGCTGAAGTGTTCCCCGATTGGGAGGGAACCCTCCTGTTTGGCGATTGTTGCGCGGTGTCCGTTCATCCGTTGTCGCAGCGTCTGCATGGTCTCGCCAATGTACCATGCTCTGGGGCATCCTTTCCTGCAACGTATGAGGTAGACAACGTTGGCCGAGTCACAGGAGTATGAACCATGCACCTGGTGGGTGGTGTCCTCTCGTGTGATGGTGGTATCTGTGTCGATGATCTGGCATGTCTTGCAGAGGTTACCGTGGCAGGGTTGTGTGGTGTCGTGGACGCTGTTCTCTTGAAAGCTAGGTAATTTGCTGCGAACGATGGTCTGTTTGAGGTTGGGTGGCTGTTTAAAGGCGAGTAGTGGAGGTGTGGGGATGGCCATAGCGAGGTGTTTGTCCTCATTGATGACATGTTGAAGGCTGCGGAGAACATGGCGTAGTTTCTCCGCTCCGGGGAAGTACTGGACGACAAAGGGTACTCTGTTGGTTGCGTCCCGTGTTAGTCTCCTGAGGAGGTCTATGCGATTTTTTGCTGTGGCCCGTCGGAACTGTCGATCGATGAGTCGAGCGTCATATCCCGTTCTTACTAGGGCGTCTTTCAGCGTCTGTAGGTGTCCATCGCGTTCCTCCTCGTCTGAGCAGACCCTGTGTATTCGCAGGGCCTGTCCATAGGGGATGGCCTCTTTGACGTGGTTAGGGTGGAAGCTGGAAAAGTGGAGCATCGTGAGGTTGTCCGTGGGCTTGCGGTAGAGTGAGGTGCTGAGGTGCCTGTCTTTGATGGAGATTCGTGTGTCCAAGAATGAAACCGATTCTGAGGAGTAGTCCATGGTGAGCTTGATGGTGGGATGGAACTTGTTGAACATCAACAAGTTCCATCCCACCATCAAGCTCACCATGGACTACTCCTCAGAATCAGTTTCTTTCTTGGACACACGAATCTCCATCAAAGACGGGCACCTCAACACCTCACTCTACCGCAAGCCCACGGACAACCTCACGATGCTCCACTTTTCCAGCTTCCACCCTAACCACGTCAAAGAGGCCATCCCCTATGGACAGGCCCTGCGAATACACAGGGTCTGCTCAGACGAGGAGGAACGCGATGGACACCTACAGACGCTGAAAGACGCCCTAGTAAGAACGGGATATGACGCTCGACTCATCGATCGACAGTTCCGACGGGCCACAGCAAAAAATCGCATAGACCTCCTCAGGAGACTAACACGGGACGCAACCAACAGAGTACCCTTTGTCGTCCAGTACTTCCCCGGAGCGGAGAAACTACGCCATGTTCTCCGCAGCCTTCAACATGTCATCAATGAGGACAAACACCTCGCTATGGCCATCCCCACACCTCCACTACTCACCTTTAAACAGCCACCCAACCTCAAACAGACCATCGTTCGCAGCAAATTACCTAGCTTTCAAGAGAACAGCGTCCACGACACCACACAACCCTGCCACGGTAACCTCTGCAAGACATGCCAGATCATCGACACAGATACCACCATCACACGAGAGGACACCACCCACCAGGTGCATGGTTCATACTCCTGTGACTCGGCCAACGTTGTCTACCTCATACGTTGCAGGAAAGGATGCCCCAGAGCATGGTACATTGGCGAGACCATGCAGACGCTGCGACAACGGATGAACGGACACCGCGCAACAATCGCCAAACAGGAGGGTTCCCTCCCAGTCGGGGAACACTTCAGCAGTCATGGACATTCATCCACCGACCTTCGGGTAAGCGTACTCCAAGGCGGCCTTCGAGACACACGACAACGCAAAATCGTCGAGCAGAAATTGATAGCCAAGTTCCGCACCCATGAGGACGGCCTCAACCGGGATCTTGGGTTCATGTCACGCTACACGTTACCCCACCAGCGAACAAATGTTATCTGTTTTTAATATAATGGGTCATTTGCTGGCTTTCTCTGCCTTCCGGATGTTTCTGCCTCTCTCTGTTTTTTTTCCTGTTTGTTTTTTTGTTGAATGTGTATTCGGGGGTTCTGCAGGTGACACCTCTCTGTCTGAACACGGTGATTGCCTTGGCAACGGGCAGTTGCAGGGGCAGTCTGTAAACACCATGTATTGTTCTATATGTATAAATGCGTAGGCTTCGAGGAGCTCCTGAACATTTACCTGAGGAAGGAGGAAGTCTCCGAAAGCTTGTGAATTTAAAATAAAATTGCTGGACTATAACTTGGTGTTGTAAAATTGTTTACAATTGTCAACCCCAGTCCATCACCGGCATCTCCACATCATGATGAGTTGAGATGAAGGTTGAAATCACCGAGGATGAGAAGTTGCTCGGTGCAGAGGCTGAGGGAGGAAATCAGTGAAGATATCTCGGTGAGAAACTGGACGTGGTACTTGGGTGAGAATGAGAATTTTAAAGGAGAGGTGAGAGGGGTGGAACAAGGTGAGATGCTCAAAGGAGGAGAAGGTGCCAGAGGAGTAGGGGGACAGACCAAGGTGTGAGTTGGTGATAAGGGCCACTCTGCCATCGCGGCGTTCTGGGCGGGGCAACTGGTGGAAGATATAGCTCGGCGGGGAGGCTTCATTAAGGGGGGAGGTGTCATCACCCGTCAGCTCATGGATGGCATGGACCTTGTTCACAAGTGAATGGACATTCTGGAGGGAGACGCAGAGAGGGGTGGTGATAGCTGATCCACTGGCAGAGTCCACAGGGTCAGCGCTGGGAGGGGTGAGTGGGACGGGAAGGAGATTGGCAAGATTAGCCCCCAGCTGCGCAGTGGGCGGGAAAGTCGGTGAGAGAGTAGGATGGGCCAATTGGGGTTGCTGCTCATAAGGAGGCAGCGACGAGTGCCTCAATGGTCCCTTTGGAGGAAGCCAAGAGAGGCACAGAGGGAAGCTGTAGGCTTATCTAAGAGGGAGTCAAGCCTGGGACAGCGGCAGGAGAGTAGGAAGGTCGAGGAGTGCTGAAGGGTTGGGGTAGGGATTTGGGGGGGCAGAGTACCTGAGAGAGGAGAAATAAAAGGAGGCATGACAACAGAAGAGAGGGGCCTAGGAGGGGTAAAGAGAAAAGAAGAAGAGAAAAGGTGAATAAAGGGGAAATAGAAGCAATGGGCTCGGGTCCGGAGCGGCAGCCAAAACACGCACACGATTGGACACAGGGAAACTCAAGTTTCATAGGTGTGGTTACATAGCAAGATTAGGATAGGTCTGTCCTAGTAATAAACAGAGAACAGAGAGGAGACAATAGGACAGTGAATAGTTGTAATTCCAAGGAGTACGGGACTTTCTCATTGCCTTTTATTTGTTAAACGAAAATATGTAATACATCCTTCCAAAGAAACCAGGAAGACAGATACTGCCTGGAGAGATATTCATAAAATGGTACTTTCCTTCTCCCTCCCTCCCCCCATTTTGTTGTACCGAACAATTGGAAATTCAAATCAGCTTGAATTCAAGCTAAAAGGGAAGTATATTCAATGTCAAGTGTTGTCTCTTTAACTTGATATGAATACTTACCCTCAATGACTATTAAAAGTTGCTCTTATCCAAATGAAATATGGAAAAACAACCATCTATCTGCTGCTGATTAGCTGTTCCACTGAACTTAACTCCTTGGTTCTTGCAAACACCTCTACCCACCAGACCATAACAGATTGCTGTTCACGCTCTGTAATCACAGCTCTGACTAGACTTGATGTGTCCTGAAACAGTTCCCTGATTGTATTTTATTCAAGTCTATTTCCACTTTCTTGATTGCACTCTATAGCTGAGAAATCACTGTTGGTATTAAGCCTGCAGTGCAGGAGCATTACTGATTGGTAATGTAGGAAGGATTGTTAGCTCTTACTTACCATCCATTTCCAAAACCTAAAAAACTCCTGCGGACTGCAAGTTACTTCTGTGCACTACAACACTGAATATGTGCACCACAGCCATTAGTTCGGTCATTGCTGTCACATTCCCTACTAACTCATTACACCTGCGAAGCTTGGTTATTCCTTATATTGAACTGAGTTTGCAGGGGCTGCTGTCTATGTCCTGGATTGTTCAGAGAAAAGATGAGCTGCCCCATATTTCAATTGAAACTTCAATTTTTTATACGGATTGCGCTCAGCGCTACACCAGCACTGCAATCAGCGGAGAAGACCAGCATGAGCAGGAAAAGGCTGCCCCTGAAGTCGGGTGGCAACCGAGGAATACAGTCTGGCCTCCCCATTACGCAGTCCATGAGGTCTACCAGAGCAGGTGCGGCTATCTGAAAGTGATGGAAGAGGTGAAATGCCGGCCTCCCGCCTTGCACCCTTCGTAAACTTGAGCTCATCCAAATCTCTACTGCCCGTATCCTAACTTGCACAAAGTCTCGTTCACCCGTCAACCCTGTACTCGCTGACTTAAATTGGTTCTCAGTCCGGCAAAGCCTCGGTTTTAAAATTTTCACCCTCGTTTTCAAATCCCTCCATGGCCTCGCTCCTCCCTATCTCTCGAACCCATTCCGGCTCTACAGCCCTCCGAGATCTCTGCGCACCTCCAATTCTGGCCTCTTGCCCATCCCCAATTTTTATCACTCCACCATTGGCGGCCTTGCCTTCAGCTGCCTAGGCTCTAAACTCTGGAATTCCCTCCCTAATCTTTTCCGCCTCGCTATCTCTCTCTACTCCTTTAAGACGCTCCTTAAAACCTACCTCTTTGACCAACCTTTTGGTCACCAGATCTAATATCGCATGATGTGGCTCGGTGTCAAGTTTTAGAATCACAGAATCAAAGAATCATAGAATGGTTACAGCACAGAAGGAGGCCATTTGGCCCATCGAGCTCTTGCCAGCACTTTGTAAGAGCAATCCAGTTAGTCCCATTCCCCCGCCCTTTCCCCGCAGCCCTGCAAATTTTTTCCCTCCAAGTATTTATTTATCCAATTCCTTTTTGAAAGCCACGATTGAATCTGCTTCCACCACCCTTTCAGGCAGCGCATTCCAGATCATAACTAATCACTGCATAAAAAAGTTTTTCCTCATGTCACCTTTGGCTCCTTTGCCAATCACCTTAAATCTGTATCATTTGGTTCTTGACCCTTCCACCAATGGGAACGGTTTCTCTTTATTTACTTTATCTAAACCCTTCATGATTTGGAACACTTCTATCAAATCTCCTCTTAACCTTCTCTGCTCGAAGAACAACCCCAGCTTCTCCAACCTATCCACGTAACTGAAGTCCCTCATTCTGTACCTTCTCTAAGGCCTTCACATCCTTCCTAAAGTGCGGTGTCCAGAATTGGACGCAATACGCTAGCTGTGGCTGAACTAGTGTTTTATAAAGATTCAACATAATTTCCTTGCTTTTATAGTCTAGGCCTCTGTTTATAAAGCCCAGGATCCCGTATGCTTTTTGAACCGCTTTCTCAACCTGTCCTGCCAACTTCAAAGATTTGTGCACATATACCCCCAGGTCACTCTGTTCCTGCACCCCCTTTAGAATTCTACCCTTTAGTTTATATTATTGCCTCTCCTCAATCTTCCTGCCAAAATATATCACTTCGCACTTCTCTGCGTTAAATTTCATCTACCATGTGTCCGCCCATTCTACCAGCCTGCCTATGTCCTCTTGAAGTCTGTTGCTGTCCTCCTCACTGTTTACTAGACTTTCAAGTTTTGTGTCATCTGCAAATTTTGAAATTGTGCCCTGTACACCCAAGTCCAAGTCATTAATATATATTAAAAAAAAGCAGTCGTTCATGTACCGATCCCTGGGGAACACCACTGTATACTTTCCTCCAGTCCGAAAAACAACCATTCAACACCACTCTCTCTTTCCTGTCATTTAGCCAATTTTGATATCCATGCTGCCACTGACCCTTTTATTCCTTGGGTTTCAATTTTGCTGACAAGCCTATGATGTGGCACTTTATCAAACGCCTTTTGAAAGTCCATATACACCACATCAACCACATTGCCCTCATCAACCCTCCCTGTTACCTCATCAAAAAACTCAATCAAGTTAGTTAAACACGATTTGCTTTTAACAAATGCATGCTAGCTTTCCATTATTAATCCACATTTGTCCAAGTGACTATTAATTTTGTCCTGAATTATCATTTCTAAAAGCTTCCCCAACAATGAGGTTAAATTGACTGGGCTGTAGTTGGCGGGTTTATCTTTACACCCTTTTTTGAATAAGGATGCAACATTTACCATTCTCCAGTCCTCTAGCACCATCCCCATATCTAAGGAGGAGGAGTGTGAAATATTGGATGGGATAAACATAATGAGAGAGGAAATATTAAGCTGTTTAGCATCTTTGAATGTAGATAAATCGCCAGGCCCGGATGAAATGTATCCCAGGCTGTTAAGAGAAGCAAGGGAGGAAATAGCGGAGGCTCTGACCATCATTTTCCAATCCTCTCTGGCTAGAGGTGTGGTGCTGAAGGACTGGAGGACTGCTAGCATTGTACCGTTGTTTAAAAAGGGAGAAAGGAATAGATCGAGTAATTACAGGCCAGTGAGCCTAACCTCGGTTGTGGGCAAATTACTGGAAAAAGTTCTGAGGGACACTATTAATCATCATTTAGAAAGGCACGGATTAATCAAGGAGAGTCAGCATGGAATTCTTAAGTGAAGGTCGTGTCTGACTAACTTGATTGAATTTTTTGAGGAGGTAACAAGGAGGGTCAATGAGGGTCGCGTTTTTGATGTAGTCTACATTGATTTCAGCAAGGCTTTTCACAAGGTCCCACATGGCGGACTGGTCGGAAAAGTAAAAGCCCATGGGATCCAAGGGAAAGTGGCAATCCAAAATTGGCTCAGTGGCAGGAAGCAAAGGGTAATGGTCGACGGGTGTTTTTATGACTGGAAGGCTGTTTCCAGTGGGGTTCCACAGGGTTCAGTACTAGGTCCCTTGCTTTTTGTGATATATATTAATGATTTGGACTTAAATGTGCGGGGCATGAATGAGAAGTTTGCAGATGATACAAAGATTGGCCGTGTAGTTGATAGTGAGGAGGAAAGCTGTGGACTGCAGGAAGATATCAATGGACTGGTCAGGTGGGCAGAAAAGTGCCAAATGGAATTCAATCTGGAGAAGTGTGAGGTAATGCATTTGGGGAGGGCAAACAAGGCAAGGGAATACACAATAAATGGGAGGATACTGAGAAGTGTAGAGGAACAGAGGGACCTTGGAGTGTATATTCACAGATTCCTGAAGGTAACAGGACAGGTAGATAAGGTGGTTAAGAAGGCATACAGGATACTTTCCTTTATTAGCCAAGGCATACAATATATGTGCAGGAAGGTTATGCTAGAACTGTATAAAACACTAGTTAGGCCACAGCTTGAGTACTGCATACGGTTCTGGTCACCACATTACAGGAAAGATGTGATTGCACTAGAGAGGGTACAGAGGAGATTTACAAGGATGTTGCCAGGACTGGAGAATTTTAGCAATGAGGAAAGGTTGGATAGGCTAGGATTGTTTTCTTTGGAACAGAGGAGGCTGAGGGGTGATTTAATTGAGGTGTATAAAATTATGAGGAGCCTAGATAGAGTGGATAGGAAGGACCTGTTTCCCTTGGCAGAGAGGTCAATAACCATGGGGCATAGATTTTAAGTAATTGGTAGAAGGATTAGAGGGGAGCTGAGGAGAAATTTTTTCACCCAGAGGGTGGTGGGGGTCGGGAACTCACTGTCTGAAAGGGCGGTAGAGGCAGAAACCCTCATTGCATTTAAAAAGTACCTGGATGTGTACCTGAAGTGCCGTAACCTACAAGGCTACGGACCAAGAGCTGAAAAGTGGGATTAGGCTGGACAGCTCTTTTTCGGCCGGCACAGAAACAATGGGCCGAATGGCCTCCTTCTGTGCTGTAAATTTCTATGATTCTATGATTCTATTGGAAGATTATGGTAAGCACCTCTGCCATTTCAACCCTTACTTCCCCCAGCAATCTAGGAAGCATCCCATCCGGACCTGGTGACTTATCTAATTTAAGTACAGCCAGCCTTTCTAGTACCTCCTCTTTATCAATTTTTAGCTCATCCAGTGTCTCAAATACCTCCTCTTTTACTGTGACTTTGGCAGCATCTTCTTCCTTGGTAAAGACAGATGCAAAATACTCACTTAGTAACTCAGCCATGCCCTCTGCCTCCATGCATAGATCTCCTTTTTGGTCCCTAATCAGCCCCACCGCTCCCCTTACTACCTGTTTACAATTTATATACCTATAGAAGACTTTTGGATTCCCTTTACGCTCCTGTGAAGTGCCTTGGGACCTTTTACTGCATTAAAGGTGCTATATAAATGTGTTGTTGTTGTTGTTGTTGTTGTTGTTGTTGTTGTTGTTGTGGTGGTGGTGGTGGTGGTGGTGGTGGTGGTGGTGGTGGGAGGAGGAGAATAACGCTTAGCAAGTAGACAGTGACAGAGCTTTACCAAATCCTTCACGTCTAACATACGTACTGCACTGCCAGTGCCCATCAAAGTCACAGTGGTGTCAAATTGTTTGAATCAGGACCCTTTCAGAATAGCTTTGGAGACATCTGTGATATCAGGTAGTTTGCTGCTCACAACTGTATCAAAGCGGTCACAGGTGATTTACTCTGCAGAGCCACCAAGTCATCCATTTCCCCGCTGACCAATAGCAGCGACGTGAGAGGGCAGCACTTTCTCAGAATCCAGTGGGCAACAACTGACCCAAATTGCACAATATCTGTTTCCCATATGAACCACGGAAGATTTTATTTTCCCAACACCCAGCTGGTCTGCAAGCACCAGGTGAGGTGAGAGTGACTGCCCTTGACATCAAGGCAGCATTTGACCGAGTGTGGCACCAAGGAGCCCTAGTAAAATTGAAGACAATGGGAATCAGGGAGAAAACTCTCCAGTGGCTGGAGTCATACCTAGCACAAAGGAAGATGGTAGCGGTTGTTGGAGGCCAATCATCTCAGCCCCAGGACATTGCTACAGGAGTTCCTCAGGGCAGTGTCCTAGGCCCAACCATCTTCAGCTGCTTCATCAATGACCTTCCCTCCATCATAAGGTCAGAAATGGGGATGTTCGCTGATGATTGCACAGTCTTCAGTTCCATTCGCAACCCCTCAGATAATGAAGCAGTCCGAGCCCGCATGTAGCAAGACCTGGACAACATCCAGGCTTGGGCTCATAAGTGGCAAGTAAAATTCGTGCCAGACAAGTACCAGGCAATGACCATCTCCAAAAAGAGAGAGTCTAGCCACCTCCCCATGACATCCAACAGCATTACCATCGCCGAATCCCCCACCATCAACATCCTGGGAATCACCATTGACCAGAAACTAAACTGAAGCAGCCCCATAAATACTGTGGCTACAAGAGCAGGTCAGAGGCTGGGTATTCTGCAGCGAGTGACTCACCTCCTGACTCCCCAAAGCCTTTCCATCATCTACAAGGCACAAGTCAGGAGTGTGATGTAATACTCTCCACTTGCCTGGATGAGTACAGCTCCAACAACACTCAACAAGCTCGACACCATCCAAGATAAAGCAGCCCACTTGATTGGCACCCCATCCACCACCCTAAACATTCACTCCCTTCACCACCGACGCACCATGGTTGCAGTACCATCTACAGAATGCACTGCAGCAACTCGCCAAGGCTTCTTCAACAGCACCTCCCAAACCCATGACCTCTACCACCTAGAAGGACAAGGGCAGCAGGCACATGGGAACAACACCACCTGCACGTTCCCCTCCAAGTCACACACCATCCCAACTTGGAAATATATCGCCGTTCCTTCATCGTCGCTGGGTCAAAATCCTGGAACTCCCTACCTAACAGCACTGTGGGAGAACCTTCACCACATGGACTGCAGCGGTTCAAGAAGGCGGCTCACCAACATCTTCTCAATGGCAATTACGGATGGGCAATAAATGTTGGCCTTGCCAGTAACGCCCAAATCCCATGAATGAATTTTTAAAAAGTACAGAATCATGCATGAGGATACCAGCTTCCTAGCAGTTGTCTTATGTCTTCATTTGTGTCACCCTTATTTGAAGGGGAGGATGAAATGGAAGGGTGGATTCTGGAAGACCAATGCTGCCCTCTCCAGCACTGGCTAATGACAGCTTTGTGGCAGCCAGTAGCAGATACAATGAGGCCAAAGAGAACCTCATGACCATTACTATGCATAAGGGGTGCAGAAGGGAGAAGGGGAAAGGAAAGAGTAAGTTAGAGGCTGATATATCAATGGGTTCAAAGGGGAAAGGTAAATGAAAGGTTGACATACCAATGGGTTCAAAGGGGAAAGGGTAAGTGAAAGGTCAATATGCCAGCGAATTTTGGGGGGAAAGAGGAAGTGAAAGGCTGATATGTCAATGGGTTCAGAAGATACTAGGGTTTAATTCAAGTGCAGAATTTGACAGAATTAATTATAAGGAGATGTGTGAACAAGCATTCAATAACAGCATTAATGTAATGCAATCTACTTCTTCATTTTCTGTTAATATGATGTTACGTATATTAATAATAGGGTGAGATTACTGCAGGCATTATGTACAGTTGGAATTTTTACTCGCAGGAACAAATTGAGGGAACATTGTCACCCTCGCACATGATCTCCATTGTGCTATATACCATAATTAGGAGGTAATTGTTAATCCTGGGTGCACTACTCTACACACAGGATGTATAAGGTTTGAGTCAGTTTGAATGCTTGCCTTTAATTTGTCCTCAACAGGCCAAAATATCGTTAAAATCAAAATCTGTTCATTAACGTGCACTATTCTGTCCCAAAAGGGATTTTGACAGCGAGGGTAAATTTGCACTAACATTCCATTAGTGCTAACGTGTTAAATTATTTCACATTAATACACACTTAGCCAATGTGTTAGCACTAATGTACAGAGGAATTTAATCCTTGATGTATTATTTAACAATCCTTTAGCAGTTTAATTATCACACAGCTAATTCCCACCCAAGCATCCATTAAAGGCAGGGACACAACTGCATGAATAGATAGTGGACAACCGGAAATGATTATAAGACTTTCATTTAATTGAAATACTGACAGAAACCATGAGAGTGAAATCTGACGAGCACACAATCATCACCTAGATCGTCAAAAGAAACTTCGATCAGTTCTAATTTATAATCTATGTATGGCACCCAGTCATTACATATGTACATCTTCAGTGTATTCTTAGTCATGAATTTGGAAGCTATTGTTGGTATCACTTTTATTTCTCTTGCCCATGATTAGTTTATTGCAAATTTCCTGCTGACAGATAAAAATTTGTTTTATAGGAACATAGGAAGATAAAAACAGGAGTAGGCAATTCAACCCCTCGAGCCTATTCCACCATTCGATTAGATCATGGTTTCTGTTAGTAACACTGAGAAAATGAAGAAGACCAAACCTGAAATTAAAATAAAATTGAAAATAAAATGCTAGCATTTCTGAAATATTGTACGTTTTGTTCCTTACAGAGTGGGGTGGTGTAGCAGTGTAGTTTGGCATTATCTCAAAAGGATTTTTCATATCCACTGTCTGGTATACAGTGAATAATGGATGTCTAAGAGATTACAAGTTAATAATCTCATTAAAGCTTCAACTAATGTCATAAAGCATGACAGCGAATCTTGAATAACCCATCCTCCGAACTCTGAAATTAGGTTAATTATTTATTAAAAATAATATGTACATAATACTGGTCAATCTTCCATAGTGCACACTATGGGACAAAGCAGCCCGCTTAATTGGCACCCAATCCACCACCTTAAACATTCACTCCCTCCACCACTGGCGCATCGTGGCTGTAGTGTGTACCGTCTACAAGATGCACTGCAGCAATTCACCAAGGCTTCTTCGACAGCACCTCCCAAACCCGTGACTTCTACCACCTAGAAGGACAAGGGCAGTAGGTGTATGGGAACAACACAACCTGCACGTTCCCCTCCAAGTCACACACCATCCTGACTTGGAAATATATCACCATTCCTTCATCGTCGCTGGGTCAAAATCCTGGAACTCCCTTCCTAACAGCACTGTGGGAGAACCTTCACCACACGGACTGCAGCGGTTCAAGAAGGCGGCTCACCACCACCTTCTCAAGGGCGATTAGGGATGGGCAATAAATGCCGACCTTGCCAGTAACGCCCACATCCCATGAATGAATTCAAAAAAAGGAAGTCAAGACCAGACATAGTCATCGGGTGAAGTGGGGTGAGAGAACAGGGGATAATTGGACCAGGGCACAGAGACATATTTCAGTCACTTTTAAATTCATACATTCTGTCCTTATTTTTGAAATTTCTATTACAAAATTTGATTTCTACATTTATGATGTAAATGTGTCACTGTGTAATTGCACCCTCCTGGGTAGTGCTATAACACTGTAGTTAGCCCCTTCCTCCTCTCCAGTGCAGGTGTTATAGCACTACCCTCCTGATAGAGGGGGAAGGGGCTAATTACAGTGTGACAAATTTACACCAGCAGTTTGACTATAAATGTGGACATAGGAATTTATAATGGAAAATGTTGACAGGAAGTGCTTGCAGCCATTATAGATTATAGATAGATATATTTGTATTGTACGAATATATTGCAAAGGCTGTGGGGTTTTATTCAGTTTTGTGTCTGCTGTTTTCACTGAAAGCAGCTGTGATAACAGAAGCCAACAATCATTACAGTCTATGAAAATAATGCATGATATTGTTCAAGGTGAACAACAATCACTGCAAGTTTATGGAGTAATAATCTATAGTTAATTATTAGAAATAATCACTATTATGCTGCTCTGACATTTATGTATTACCATACTAGCGTAGTTACGTTTGGGATATGACTGCAAAAGTGCTGTTACATGGCTGTTCATATCCCCTTAAAAGTGTCGCCAGAACTGAAGGACAAATATCAACTAATTGATGATCCAGTTAGGACCAGTATAAGACCAATCGATCAATTATTTAAACCATGATCCTATTAAATTCAATTGAATAATTGAAACTGCAATTAACCACGCATCATGAGAGAGATTTCTGTCACCTGCCTCAGCTCCTTTGTTTCACTTAGACTTGACTGGTTTATACTGGGTCTACAGGAATGATTAATATTGAAGTATAATCTTGGCATGGGGCTGAGAGAGAAATGAAGTGACTGGTGTCCATCCTATAGCAGTATGTTTATTATATTCAGATACATATTACAGAACTGTTAGGTTTACTGTGGCCTTCCTCACAGGAGGAACCAGGATTAGAACCACAGATTTTAAGAACCATGATTTCAGATCCACAATGATTGGGGCAGAATAACTTCTAGTAGCTCTCTATTACTCCAATACACAAACACCCAATGGCTGCTGACCCCTCACTCAGTCTTAGCGAGCGACCCAGAAAATTTGGCGGGGGGCACATTATCTTCCCTCACCCCTTCTCGCCGCCTTTTTTGCCTTTTTCCCCCCCCCTGCCCTTTTGCGGTTCCCCTTGTGAAATACCTCACAGAGATGGGGCGATCTAGCATGCCCCTGAGCTTTGGCCAGGGAGTCATTGGTTTTTGTTGGGCATCCACTCTGTCCACAGCCTTACTGAACAATTATCCAAGTATTTCATGCAGCCTATTGGATACAAAATTGGCTTGACGACAGAAGACAGAGGGTGGTTGTCGAGGGTTGTTTTTCAAACTGGATGCCTGTGTCCAGCGGTGTGCCTCAGGGATCGGTGCTGGGTCCGCTGTTATTTGTTATTTATATTAATGATTTGGATGAGAATTTAGGAGGCATGGTTAGTAAGTTTGCAGATGACACCAAGATTGGTGGCATTGTGGACAGTGAAGAAGGTTATCTAGGATTGCAACGGGATCTTGATAAATTGGGCCAGTGGGCCGATGAATGGCAGATGGAGTTTAATTTAGATAAATGTGAGGTGATGCATTTTGGTAGATCGAATCGGGCCAGGACCTACTCCGTTAATGGTAGGGCGTTGGGGAGAGTTATAGAACAAAGAGATCTAGGAGTACAGATTCATAGCTCCTTGAAAGTGGAGTCACAGGTGGATAGGGTGGTGAAGAAGGCATTCAGCATGCTTGGTTTCATTGGTCAGAACATTGAATGCAGGAGTTGGGATGTCTTGTTGAAGTTGTACAGGGCATTGGTGAGGCCACACTTGGAGTACTGTGTACAGTTCTGGTCACCCTATTATAGAAAGGATATTATTAAACTAGAAAGAGTGCAGAAAAGATTTACTAGGATGCTACCGGGACTTGATGGTTTGACTTACAGGGAGAGGTTAGACAGACTGGGACTTTATTCCCTGGAGAGTAGGAGGTTAAGGGGTGATCTTATAGAAGTCTATAAAATAATGAGGGGCATAGATAAGGTCGATAGTCAAAATCTTTTCCCAAAGGTAGGGGAGTCTATAACGAGGGGGCACAGATTTAAGGTGAGAGGGGAGAGATACAAAAGGATCCAGAGGGGCAATTTTTTCACTCAAAGGGTGGTGAGTGTCTGGAACGAGCTGCCAGAGGCAGTAGTAGAGGCGGGTACAATTTTGTCTTTTAAAAAGCATTTGGACAGTTACATGGGTAAGATGGGTATCGAGGGATATGGGCCAAGTGCAGGCAATTGGGACTAGCTTAGTGGTATAAACTGGGCGACATGGACATGTTGGGCCGAAGGGCCTGTCTCCATGTTGTAACTTCTATGATTCTATGATTCTATGATTCTATGATTCTATGATTCTATGAGTCTATGATTCTATGATTCTATGATTCTATGAGTCTATGATTCTATGATTCTATGATTCTATGATTCTATGAGTCTATGATTCTATGATTCTATGATTCTATGATTCTATGATTCTATGAGTCTATGATTCTATGATTCTATGATTCTATGAGTCTATGATTCTATGATTCTATGATTCTATGATTCTATGATTCTATGATTCTATGAGTCTATGATTCTATGATTCTATGATTCTATGATTCTATGATTCTATGAGTCTATGATTCTATGATTCTATGATTCTATGATTCTATGATTCTATTCTATTCTACCCTTTTCATCCAGTTTACAGTCTACTCCCCTTACCTCAAAAGGGCTTTCGAATTATCTGTCAATGCGAATTGAAATCGTGCTATTTTATTAAAATTGCTCAATTGTGCAATGTGAAGGGGTTAATTAATAATTTTGTTGTGCGGGGTCCTTTAGGGAAGAGTGACCACAACATGATAGAATCCTTCATTAAGATGGAAAGTGAAGTAGTCCAATCCGAAACTAGGGTCCTAAATCTAAACAAAGGAAACTACGTAGGTATAAGGAGTGAGTTGGCTATGATAGATTGGGAAGCTTCATTAAAAGGCGTGACGGTGGATAGGCAATGGCTAACATTTAAGGAACGAATGCATGAATTGCAACAATTATACATTCCTTTCTGGTGCAAAAACACAAAAGGAAAAGCGGTCCAACCATGGCTAACAAAAGAAATTAAGGATAGTATTAGATCCAAAGAGGAGTCATATAAAGTTGCCAGAAAAAGTAGCAAGCCTGAGGATTGGGAGCAGTTTAGAATTCAGCAAAAAAGGACCAAGAGATTGATTAAGAGGGGGAAAATAGAGTGTGAGAGTAAACTTGCAAGGAACATAAAAGTGGACTGTAAAAGCTTCTACAAGTATGTAAAAAGAAAAAGATTAGTGAAGACAAATGTAGGTCCCTTATAGTCAGAAATGGGAGAATTTATAATGGAAAACAAGGAAATGGCAGAGCAATTAAACAAATACTTTGGTTCTGTCTTCACGGAAGAGGACACAAATAACTTCCCAGAAATGCCAGGGAACCAAGGGACTAGTGAGAAGGAGGAATTAAAGGAAATTAATATTAGTAAAAAAATAGTTCTGGAGAAATTAATGGGACTAAAAGCCGATAAGTACCCAGGGCCTGATAATCTGCATCCCAGAGTACTAAAAGAGGTAGCCATGAAAATAGTGGATCCATTAGTTGTCATCTTCCAAAATTCTATAGATTATGGAACAGTTCCTGCAGATTGGAGGATGGCAAATGTAACCCCACTATTTAAAATAGGAGGGAGAGGTGGCAGGCAGTGACTAGTGGGGAACCGCAGGGATCAGTGCTTGGGCCCCAGCTATTCACAATATATATCAATGATTTGCATGAGGGAACCAAATGTAATATTTCCAAGTTTGCTGATGACACAAAACTAGGTGGGATCGTGAGTTGTGAGGAGGATGCAAAGAGGCTTCAAGGCGATTTAGAAAAGTTGAGTGAGTGGGCAAATACATGGCAGATGCAGTATAATGTGGATAAATGTGAAGTTATCCACTTCAGAAGGAAAAACGGAAAGGCGGAGTATTATTTAAATGGTGATAGATTGGGGAATGTTGATGTACAAAGGGACCTGGGTGTCCTTGTACACCAGTCATTGAAAGCAAACATGCAGGTGCAGCAAACAGTTAGGAAGGCAAATGGTATGTTGGCCTTCATTGCAAGAGGATTTGAGTGTAGGAGCAAGGGTGTCTTATTGCAGTTATACAGGGCCTGTATTGTGTGCAGTTTTGGTCTCCTTACCGAAGAAAGGATATACTTGCCACAGAGGGAGTGCAGCGAAGGTTCAGCAGACTGATTCCTGGGATGGCAGGACTGTCGTATGAGGAGAGATTGGGTCGACTCGACCTGTATTCACTCGAGTTTAGAAGAATGAGAGGGGATCTCATTGAAACATATAAAATTCTGACAGGGCTGGACAGTCTGGATTCAGGAAGGATGTTTCCCCTGACTGGGGGATCCAGAACGAGGGGTCACAGTCTCAGGATACAGGGTAGGACATTTAGGACTGAGATGAGGAGAAATTTCTTCACTCAGAGGGTGGTGAACCTGTGGAATTCTCTACCACAGAAGGCTGTGGCGGCCAAGTCACTGAATATATTTAAGAAGGAGCTGGATAGATTTCTAGACACAAAAGGCATCAAGGGGTATGGGGAGAGAACGGGAATATTGTATTGCGATAGCCATGATCATATTGAATGCTGGAGCAGGCTCGAAGGGCTGAATTGCCTACTCCTGCTCATATTTTCTATGTTTCTATGTTTCACCTCGGTGGTGGGCATATTATTGGAATCAATTCTGAGGGACAGGATAAACTGTGACTGAGAAAGGCACGGACTGATCAAAGACAGTCAGCACGGATTTGTTAAAGGGAGGTTGTGTCTGACTAACTTGATTGAATTTTTCGAGGAGGTGACAAAGAGGATCGACGCGGGTAGCGCAATCGATGTCGTCTATATGGATTTTAGCAAGGCTTCTGACAAGCTCCCACATGGCAGATTGGTCAAAAAAGTCAAGGACCATGGGATCCAAATGAAGGTGGCAAATTGTATCCAAAATTGGCTCAGTGGCAGGAAGCAAAGTGTAATGGTCGATGGGTGTTTTTGCGACTGGAAGACTGTTTCCAGTGGGGTGCTGCAGGGCTCAGTACTAGGTCCTTTGCTTTTTGTGGTATACATTAACGATTTGGACTTAAACGTAGGGGACATGATTAAGAAATTTGCGGATGACACAAAGATAGGCCATGTGATTGATAGATTTTTTTTATTCGTTCATGGGATGTGGGCGTCGCTGGCGAGGCCGGCATTTATTGCCCATCCCTAATTGCCCTTGAGAAGGTGGTGGTGAGCCGCCTTCTTGAACCACTGCAGTCCGTGTGGTGAAGGTTCTCCCACAGTGCTGTTAGGAAGGGAGTTCCAGGATTTTGACCCAGCGACGATGAAGGAACGGCGATATATTTCCAAGTCAGGATGGTGTGTGACTCGGAGGGGAATGTGCAGGTGGTGTTGTTCCCATGTACCTGCTGCTCTTGTCCTTCTAGGTGGTAGAGGTCGCGGGTTTGGGAGGTGCTGTCAAAGAAGCCTTGGCGAGTTGCTGCAGTGCATCCTGTGGATGGTACACACTGCAGCCACTGTGCGCCGGTAGTGAAGGGAATGAATGTTAAGGGTGGTGGATGGGGTGCCAATCAAGCGGGCTGCTTTGTCCTGGACGGTGTCGAGCTTCTTGAGTGTTGTTGGAGCTGCACTCATCCAGGCAAGTGGAGAGTAATCCATCACACTCCTGATAGTGAGGAGGAAAGCTGTAGACTGCAGGAAGATATCAATGGACTGGTCAGATGGGCAGAAAAGTGGCAAATGGAGTTCAATCCGGAGAAGTGAGAGGTAATGCATTTGGGGAGAGCAATCAAAGCAAAGGAATACACAATAAATGGGAGGATACTGAAAGGAGTAGAGGAAGTGAGGGACCTTAGAGTGCATGTCCACAGATCCCTGAAGGTAGCAAGACAGGTAGGTAAAGTGGTTAAGAAGGCATATGGAATGCTTTCCTTTGTTAGCCGAGACATAGAATATAAAAGCAGGAATGTTATGCTGGAACTGTATAAAACACTGGTTAGGCCACAGCTTCAGTACTGTGTACAGTTTTGGTCACCACATTACAGGAAGGATGTAATTGCACTAAAGAGGGTGCAGAGGAGATTTACGAGGATGTTGCCAGGACTCGAGAATTTTAACTATGATGACAGATTGGATAAGCTGGGGTTGTTTTCCTTGGAACAGAGGAGGCTGAGGGGTGATTTGATTGAGGCGTACAAAATTATGCGGGGCCTAGATAGAGTGGATAGGAAGGACCTATTTCACTTAGCAGAGAGGTCAATAACCAGGGGGCATAGATTTAAAGTGATTGGGAGAAGGATTAGAGGGGAGCTGAGGAAATAATTTTCACCCAGAGGGTGGTGGGGGTCTGGAACTCACTGCCTGAAAGGGTGGTAGAAGCAGAAACCCTCAACTCATTTAAAAAATACCTGGACATGCACCTAAAGAGCTGCGACTTGCAGGGCTACGGACCAAATGCGGGAAAGTGGGTTAGGCTGGATGGCTCGTTTCTCAGCCAGTGCAAACACGATGGGCCAAATAGCCTCCTTCTGTGCTGTAAATTTTCTATGATTCAAACTATTTGATAATTAAATTTCCTTTTGAGCAAATAAAAAGGACTTTGAATTAACAGAAGTAGACAATGTGTGCCACTATTGGTGGTTAAACGTCTCTCATTCCTTCAAATATAATTTTACAGCCTTCCTTTTTTGGGTACGTGTGTCTCTACATTCTCAGCAATCACTCTGATGGTCAGAGGACCGCTCGCAACTGCTGGACAAAAACCTAAAAGCTGCGCTAAGACGTGTTGTGTCTGATAAACTCATGCCATTCCACGTTTGGATGAAAGAGAAAAAATTTCTCACTGAATGGTGGTCAATATTTGTTCAGTAAATTACACATGTGTGAAGTGCACTTACCTGTCGTGTGTGTAAGGTGCTTTCCACTAAAGTTAGTGCATGTGGATAAAACGGTGTGGTTGTCGCATATGGTTAGTCAGCATTTTCTATTGGCCATTACTGCCCTACTTAAATATTCTTAAATGATAATTGGTATCGTTATCTGATAAATTCCAGTGATTTCATCACAATGGCTAATCCCTCAGAGTGAACATCATCTGGAATCAACGCTTTGACTGCATTGGTTGGTGAGTTAAATTCACTCCACCATAACAAAAACTATCAGCAAAACAAGTGAACTGGAAATAGATGAATCCTGCTCCCCATGAAATGCTCAGTGATTTCACACTATAATCTCATTTTTTGGGTTAACATGATAATTAGAAACAGCTTTCTGAGTGTTTGGTATAATCCCTAACGACCTCACCAGCTCATAATCACCCGGGTGTGGAAATCACACTGTTGGTTTTCAAACGATCGACCAGCTCGTCACTGTCGTCCTTGCTTTGGAAACGCAGCATTTTAAGTCACTGGAAAATGAATCAAAAGCCTATGGGACAGGGAGATCGAAATACAAGACTCTCGTTTAGTTTCACTGGGGATGTTTTTGTGTTCTGACAATCTGCAGTCCCCTAGTTGTCAACTGAGGTCTGCTGGCGGCATATTTTTACTTCTTATTCGCTTTGATGAAGACATGAAAAATAAAACGCAACCACTCCAACCGTCCTTTCCTGCCCGAAGGATCGATCCCCGAGGAATGATTTTGACTGTAACATTTCTACAGAGATCTGGGGCATGATTCTTACTTGGAGCCGGAAACCCAGCGGGTGGGTAGACTGCCTAGGAAACCCGGAAGTGAGGTCAGTGCGTTGAAATCTGCGATCGCAACTCAATTAAAGGTAATTATTTTTGCTTCCGGGTTTCCCATGTGACAGCCGGTCAAATTGACAGGTTGGCTGCCTGTCAGGAGGGAAAGCATCCGGGGAATGGATGTAAGGTGAGATTGGGGGGGGGGGGGGGGCGGGGAAGGGGTCGGCCACTGAGGGGTCTCGGCCATCAGGAAGTCTCGGCCATCAGGGGGGGCAGGGGGGGGGCTGAGCCATGGGGGGGGTCTCGGCCATCAGGGGTGGGGGCCACAGCCATCGGGGTGACTCGGCCATTGGTGGGGGGGTCTCGGCCATCGCAGTATCTAAGCCATCGGGGGGGTCTCAACCATCGGAGGGATGTTCTCAGCCATTGTGGGGGGGGACGTTCTTGGCCATCGGGGAGGTCTCTGCCATCTCGGGGGGGTCTCGGCCATTGGGAGGGTGTCAGCCATTGGGGGGGTCTGGGCTATTGGGGGGTCCTGGGCCATCGGGGGTGGTCTGGGCCATCAGGGAGTCATGGCCATCAGTGTGGGGGTCTTGGACATCTGGGGGGACTGAGCCATCGGTGGGGTCTGGGCCATCGGGGGGGTGAATTTGGGCCATCAAGGAGTCTCGGCCATCAGGGGGGGGATCTTGGCCATTCAGGGAGGTCTCAGCCATTATGGAGCCTCAGCCATCGGAGAGTCTCGGCCACTGGGGGGGACTCGGCCATTGGCGAGGCGGGGGGGACGTCTCTGGGTGAATGTTGGTTTGAATCCTAACCAGCAATTTGTGGGAGGGGGGTGGTTGGGGGTGAATGAGAGTTTGTGATTCTATGCCAGAATTTCTCCTCAGTGGTGGGGAGGAGAAGGTTTATTGTTCAAACCTGGAATTTCAGCTATGTGTTTATGGTCCTTTGCTGGGGGGATGCATTTGGCCTTATGGTCATTTTTTGGGGGGTTATTTCTGGATATATACTCATTGCCTTGGTTCCCCATCTTCACTCAGTGGGTGGGGTTTGATTTTTATTTTGCTCGGTTGAGTGAGGGCCACATTTATTATTCTACCGGGGGATGTAGAAAGTGATGCAATGGTGGTGCTGTGGGGGAGAGATATATTTTCATTGGTTGCAGTTTTTGCCAGTTGAACTCCCATGGGGAGATGGGGAGTCAAAACCAATGAAACTTTTCAGGTCAACCAAGGGAGATATTTGAACCAAGACGGGGAGGGGAGGGGTAAGAGAAAGGGAGGGGGTGAGAACAGCAAAGGCAGACTGAGTGAGGGTGAGAGGAAGGGTAGGGAAGGGAGAGGCAGTGAGGGGGAGCAATGGGGAGAGGAGAGAGGGTGGATAGAGGTTGAGGACAGGGGAGGGGTGGGGTGAGGGAGAGATGAGGGGAGAGGAGGATGGGAAGGGAGAAAAGGGAGAGAAAATGAAAGCGGAGGGGAGGAATGGAGAGGGAGCAGGAGGAGGGGAGAGGGAGAGAAAAAGGTGAAGTGGTGGAGGACAGAAGCAGGTGGGGGGAGAGAGGGACGAGTGGGGGAAGGAGCAATGAGGCAGGAGCTTGAGATTTATCCGATTTCTGAAGGGGGTGTCTTGGTACTTCCCAAGATCTCAGCAACAAGTCCGATTGGTAGTTTCCTCGGCAGGTTGGAAGTTTGCTGAGCTATTTGCAGGACACGTCCACCTGATGCCAGCCCCAAGTGTAATTTTAGTAGATTCATTAATGAACTTTCTCAATCATTTCTGGTTGGCTTCTGTGTTTCATGATATTTGGGATTCATTCTTTGAGGTTGCCTATTGCTCTGAAGATTCGACTGTTGATTCTGTGTGTGTTTCCACCACCCTGGATTTCCATGGACCTTTACTCTTTGCAGGTTACACATCTTGCTGTATTTTTAAGGTACCCTACACTTCCTTATGTTTACAAACAACTTTAGGTTTTTTATTACTGACCGTATATTGGTGGAGAGAAGCCAGCAGACAACATATACCAATATTAAACCAGGAAAGACCTGCAGTCAACGTACTGAGGTTGAGCAGGGAGTCAATGGGAGCCACCAGCATCTCGCACCCACTGCAGTACATGGCGGTCTGCAGTGAGGCTGCACGGGGAGGAGGGCACGAGGAGCTGGCTCCAGATTCAGGCCAGGATTAAGGGCATGTACCAGGGTGAGCAGGAGAGAAGTGATTTGGTGATCAGTGCAATATAAGTAACATTCATATTTTGAACTTCCCAACAGCACCAGCACCAGGATTAGCATTAAAAGATGAAAAGCGTAACGGATGTCCCTGGCAGTTATTTTCTGCTGCATATGGGAAATGTGGTGGATTCAATCAAAGGGCCTGTCAACCACTGAGGGAAAAGAAGGACCTTTAGGAACTCTGGTGTGGAAAGTAGATTAATTAGAGCAGGTATGACAGAGAAGGAGAAAATTAGAGAAAGTGATGAAGTATTTACTGGAAGTGGGGTGGGAAGAAACACAATCTAAATAGTTGAGAGAGTCTGAGCTTGTAATAAATATCTATGGAAAGCCTATTGCCAAAGATGAAGAGGGAGAAAGCCAGAAAAAAGAAGGGAAGAGATGGACCACACAAAGGTGAAGAATGGATGAGAATTGGAAACATATTTGGAGTGCTCGAATTTATATTAGCAAAAGAGTCAAGTTCTTATAAAATGTTCTGATTCTTTCAAGTAACTTGACTGCAGAATATTCCAATATTTCAGATTTTGGCATCATTCTTAAAAATATAAGCTTGCTCACATACTCAACATTCATTCAGGATGTTAACAATTGATTTATTTTCTGAATCTTAAATTTAATTGAGTGGTGGCTGGAGGAGTGAATAGAGACCCAACACAAAGAACTCTCGGCCAAACGTTTGCCTGAGAGAACGGAGAGCCCAGCTGCAATACCTGAGCTGTTATTGATGTGTCAGTCACAGGTTTAAAGGACCAAATCAACTTTGGCTGCATCTCACCTCTGTTTCAATGGTGAGATTCAGAAGCCATGGGAAACCTGTGCCGGTGAAGTAAAATTAGTTACAGGTTCAGAATCAACAGAAAATTACCCACCTCAAGTATTTCAAGTAGGTAAATTGCCCCTTTTTAACGATCCGCCCGCCAGCATTAATTGAGGACGCGACTTCCGGGTCTCGGCTGCACGCGCGCATTCAAACGCGCCAACGTTAAACCCAGAAGTTGTGGTCGAGCTTGAAAAAGATGTTATTTTAACCTCCCACCCGCCCCCAACCCACCCGTTCTTTGGGGTTAAAATTACCCCCCCGAAGTCTGCCTGGGAAATCAATGCCCAGCTTTTTCTAAATAACTACGATTTCAGCAGGAAGCCTCATTAAGTACCTTAACCATCACTTGAAAACTGGAGTGGTTTCCAGCCAATCCTGCTGCTGTTAACATACCTTAATTCCTTCCACAATTTGCATCTCGTTAAAAAGAGTCTAATAATCGCAGTGAAAAAGACCCTGACATAAAATGAGTGGAGACAGTTCAGAGCTACGTAATAGGACAATCAAAACAGAGGTCAACCTGCACTGCGCTGTTAAAATACTGTTTCGTTGGAGGTTCTCCATCTCCCAGTTTTCTCTGTTTCTCTTCTAAAGGTCAGACCAAAAGTCTGACCGCCCTTGTGTACCCTGCTCAATTGGCCATTCTTCATCTCTAAGCCTGTACAACAAGTGCAGTCAGGTTATTTCCACAGTGAATCATAGAAATGTTAAAGCATGGAAGGAGGCCATTCAGCCCATCAAGTCCATGCCAGCTCTATGGAACAGCAATCCAGCTAGTCCTACTCTCCCGCCCTATCCCCGTAGCCCTGAAACTTTTTTACTTGCAAATACTTATCCAGTTCCCTTTTAAAGGCCATGATTGAATCTGCCTCCACCACCCCCTCAGGCAGTGCTTTCCAGATCACAACCGCTCGCTGTGTAAAAAAGTTTTTCCTCATGCCGCCTGTGGTTCTTTTGCCAATCACCTTAAATCTATGCCCTCTGGTTTTTGACCCTTCTGTCAATGGGAACAGATTGTCTCTAAGTACTCTGTCTAGACCCTTCATGATTTTGAATAATTCTTGATTTTGAATACTCACCATGGGAAGTACCCTAAATGAGTCTAACCCTGGTTGACTTTCAGCAAGTGCCACTGATTAATAGCCAGGACCGTGAACCCAGACTGATTTTCCTGCCACCCCATTCTGACTGGAATCAGTTAAGTCAACAAAGACTTCATCGAGCCTGCAACGTTCCCCTTCTGTATGTGCGTGCCGTCATTGGGTCCTTCAGAATCACTGTAGTGTGAGGAGATGTCGGTCTGTGTTCTACTAGTTCTAATGTTGCTGCCATTCTTTGCTCTGTCCTCCTCTGGCAGGTTAGGGTAATTTTGCGACAGGTAATAGATATCAAAAATCACGGGCAGCAGCTGCCCGAATTTCCTGAGCAGCACTGTGGGAGCACCTTCATCGCACGGACTGCAGCAATTCTTCTCAAGGGACAACTAAGAATGAGCAATAAATGCCGGCCTTGCCAGCCATGCCCACATCCCGAGAATGAATGATAAAATAGCAGATATCTAGTGGAATCGATGGAATGAAAATCAGGTGGGTTCTATAACCATCGGGCAATCCGCTCTACAAGATTACTGCCTGAAAGCTGTCAAGCTCCGTGTCAACATCCTTTCCTACAGCTGATTGTAGTTGGACCTCCTCTGCCATCTGCTCATTGGCAACGCCTCGTGGGATGGCGAAGCTGTGCAAAAGGCAACCGACCGCAACAATCTTGGAGACCCTCACTGGGCTATACTGCAACACCCCCGATCTGTCAAAGTTACGAAACATTTGCTTCAACGTCCTGGCTGTGGCCTGACTATCTCAGGTGTAAAGGCACCTCCCTCTCATGCCTCTTCACATCTTCCTCCTCATCCTTCCAGAACCAGCTGCGTGCTCATGGGCAGAATTGTCAGGCTGTTACAGTAAACAGCCCTGGGCAAGTGCACACAGATGGCAGATGGAGTCCCAATGGCAAACGGACAGCATTAATGAAATGGGATCAAAAAAAAAAGCACTGCAAGAATAATTGGCAAAAAGTCAGCAACATAAGCAGTGCCAATAGACAACAACATTTGCCATACCTAAACCGCAAACTTCTATTTAAGACATGGCAGCCAATTTGTGCATAGCAAGGTCCCACAAACAGCACATGAATGAAGGTTAATCTGTTATCTGTAATATAATAATAAATTAGTGAGCTGGCAGGGAGAGCTTGTAAAATAATAGGGATCCTTAAGAACGCTCAGTCCTACAGTACAATGATTCAATTTCTCTCTCTTCTAGCATCCGTGAAATGTGGGCGAGCTATGCATTTCTCACAACTGCCCTTGTCTGCACCCTTTTGTTTACCACACAATGTGCAAATCAAGTTCAGTCGCTCCTCTGATCAAGCTTTCAAGCTCAACTGTGCAAGCTCTCTCCTTAAGGTTTGTTTTATGGAAAATGTAAAAACATATTTAGCTTTCTAAGCAAAACAATAATAATTTACTGCCAGTGTTGCAAAGATTGCCCTCGGGAACTCTGTTATCTCTTCCTTTTCAGGTGACTAATCTAATGATGATAATTAACTCCAAGGTATGTGTTTATTTAGTCTTCTCCTCATTTATCGCAGCTTCAGTTCATGCCAAAACAAACACTGTCATTCTGAAACGGCCACCACCTTCCTGCTCAACACTGCCTGAATATCTCTGCTAATTAACACATCAGATTGCTCAGTTTTAAATGTTCTGCAGTGGGTTCCTGCTGCTATCACTTTCTATCTGGCAGTCAGAAAACGTAAGGTGACAAGAACAGAAAGACTTGCATTTATAGAGCGCCTTTCATGATCTCAGGATGGCCCAAAGCGTTTTACAGCCAGTGAAGTAGTTTTGAAGTGTAATCACTGTTGTAATATAGGAAACGCGGCAGCCAATTTGCACACTGCAAGATCCCACAAACAGCAATGAGATAATGACCAGATAATCTGTTTTATTTGAGGGATAAATATTGGCCAGGACACTGGAGAGAACTCACCTGCTCTTCTTCAAAATAGGGCAATGGGATCTTTTACATCCACCTGAGAAGGCAGGCAGGGCCTTGTTTTAATGTCTCATCCAAAAGACAGCACCTCTGACAGTATAGCATAGGGAATACTAACCTGGATTATGTGCTTCAGTGGGACTTGAACCCATAAACTTCTACCTCAGCAGGCAAGAATGCTACCCACTGAGCCACAGCTGATACAGGGTGGTTGGGTACAGCAGTCGCAGAAAAGATCCAGCCTGGAGGAACCGTTTTACAACCAAACCAACCTGTAGCCTTCCACAGTGGGTATGAGTTCAGTTTTGTTTTGTTTTGATAATGCCATCCATTCTAATAAAATAACAGAAGAGTACACGGGGGAAGGGGGGAAGGGGGAGGGGAGGGGGAAGGGGAGGGGGAGGGAGGGAGGAAAGAGGGGGGAGGAAGGCGGGAGAGGAGAGGGGGAGGAAATGGGGGAGGGGGGGAAGGGGGGAGGGAGGGTGGCCATCCCTGGGTCAGTGCCTGGGTGGACTAGGTGCAGCGAATACCAGATAATCGGGTGGGCTGGAACATACTCCTGTAAAGGAAACTGCCAAATTACTGATATTCTCTGTGCCCAGGTGACCCAGTGTATCCGGACACAAACTGAGGAAAATCTCCCCAATAGATCGACATCCCCACCTTTTCACCATGTATGTAGAAGAGCTGTGTACATTTGTGTTAACATGTATACATGTAGATGAACTGTGTACACATGTGTTAACATGTATACATGTAGATGAGCAGTGTACATATGTGTTAATGTGCATACACATAGAGAAGCAGTGTACATATGTATTAACAGGTGTACTCTGCAGAGTTCTCTCTTGAGCAGGAGAATTGAAGTCAGAGATTCTGCCTTGAAGGAACAGTCACTGCAGAGTCAGCCTGCATCATAATTGTCTCTTGAATGCAATGACCCTGCCCTTTTCAGAGACCTTCCCTGGAAATATATTCCACAAGACGATTACGTTTTAGGTGCAAAGGTCCCTAGGAGCTGAGGCCTTCCCCAGGGTATTTACTTGCACGATTTTATCAATTCTCCACGGAACCTTGAAAACTGAATACGTTTATCTCACTGACATTATACGAAAATGGTAAGTGAAAGAGGTGCAGGAATGTTTTTGGTGAAAATATTGCAGCAATTCAGAATAAAAGTGATGTTAACTAAATGGTTCAATTTTAAAGGGAGTGCGGGAACAGAGAGACCTGGGAAGGCGTATGTACACAAGTTTTTGAAGGTGGCAGGACAAGTTAAGAAGGCTGTTAAAAAGGCATATGGGACCCTGGGATTTTCAAACAGAGGCACAGGGCATCATTTTAGCACCCGCTATCGGGTGCGTTCCTGGCGGGGGGGGGCTCCGAAAGTCGGAGAATCCCGGAGTGGGTCGGGAGCCCGACTCCAACCCGCCCACTTCCGGGTTCCCCGCTGAAGCACCGACGTGCGCGCGCAGCCCCAGCTGGTGGGAATCCCGCAGGCAATTAAAGCCAGCGGGGTGCCACTTGAAGGTATTTATTTTGCTTGTTCAGGTCATTAACTGACCTGATTAAGGGATTATGTGAGGAGGGGTGGGATTTTAGAGCAAACTGGGACTGTTTCCCACACTGGGGGAAACACTCCTAGTTCAAATGGACCTGTTGCAGCTATCAGCCTGTGGCAGCTCCAAAGATCCATTTGACAGGTGGGGGGGGGAGACCCTCACCCATTGCAGGAGGCCACTCTGTCACTTGGGACAAAGTTTGGCCTCCACCACCCTCATCCTGACAATCAAAGTCACCAACCTGCACTTACCCCGGGGTCCAGAGACATGTACCTACCTTGCGGACCCCCTCAGATGTACATCTTCCGGATGGGGGCCGCCGTAGCTGCAGTCATGACCTCCTCGGAGGACGAACAGCATCACCAGCCTCACCAGCCTCGCCATCCACGCCGTCCACCTCTGACACGTGGAGCTCCACAACAGAGTGCTGTGACACATCCACCTGTACAGCAGGAGGGAGGGCAACCGCAGAGAGAGATGCGTCGCAGAGGGCACTACCCTCGCCATAGGGTCCACAGACCGAGGCTCAGCTTCCTGGACCTCTCTGAGCAGCAGTGCACACGGAGGCTCAGAGTCACTCGACATGTAGTCATGGACATCTGCAGCCTCCTTCATGCCAAGCTGCTCCTGGCTGGCCCGAGCACCATCTTCTTACCTGTCGCTGTCAAAGTCACCACTGCCCTCAACAACTTCTCCTCCGCATCCTTCCAGGGTGCAACCGGGGACATCGCCGATGTCTCTCAGTCGTCTGCACAAAAGAGCCCTGCAAATACACCTACACCCACTCTGCAGTGACACAATGGGTGGCATCAGTTGTGGGTCTTCATCGTGATCCTCAGGAAAGGGCATTATTGCACAAACCAGACAAGATTCGCGAAGACATGGCAGTAGTGGTGACAATATAATATGTAATGTGAGTTGGTCAGAAATTCAATATAAGTAAAAACCATGACAAACCCTCAAACACCCTTGTGCATCCCCTTCATACTCACGACACGTTTGCCTTACGCTGCCTACTGCACATATGTGATGCATGCCCTGTGGCTGCAGCACAGGTAGTGGCAGGTTGAGTGAGGCTGACCATGAAAGAGATGAATGAGAGGGTGAGTATGAGAGAGAGCCATGAGATTGTATGAGGATTGGGTTGAGTGGTAGTGGCGGGATGAGTACTGGCGAGGTGAGTAAGTGCAGGTAAGATGAGGATGAGGTTTGAGTGGGTGTGAGGGGTGATGTGACAGAGTAGTGTTGGCAGTGCAGAAGGAGATGTGGGGTGGGGGCGGTGATGTGGCAGATGGAGTGTAGGGGAATGAGTAAGTGTACTCACTTCGGCTAACCTACTGAGGTCATTGGAGCGCCTCCTGCACTGTATGCAGGTGGGCGATATGTTGGTGGTGCAGGTGACCTCCTCTGCCACCTCGAGCCAGGCCTTCTTGGTGGCAGAGGCAGGCCGCTTCCTCCCGCCCACCGGGGGGAAGATCTCTGTCCTCCCCCTCCTCCTCACCCCATTTATTGATACCTGGAGTGAGGCATCATTAAACTGGGAGCAGCCTTCCCCCTGGGCTGCTCCATGCTGTAATTTTTCCTATTTGTTGCAGCATGTGTCAGTGGAGGACTGCCCCTTTAAATAGAGCTCCTCCAGCTGACAGATCTTACTGCGCATGCGCAGCCCGCCCGACGCGCAGATCAGCAGTGGGGAACCTGGAGGAGCAGGTAAGTGGATCCAATTGGGCTGCGATCGCACGGGTGGCTGACTAATTTCACCGGGCGCGTTACTCACGCGCCCGATAGCCCCCCTGCCGCGAACCCGCAGCCCTGGTAACATCGGGCCCAAAGAGTACAAAAGCAAGAAAGTTATGTTAAAGCTTAATAAAACACTGGTTAGGTCCCAGCTGGAGTTTTGTGGCCAATTCTGGGCACCACATTAGGAAGGATGTCAAGGCCTTAGAGAGGGTGCAGAGGAGATTTACTAGAATGGCACCAAGGATGAGGGACTGCAGTTATGTGCAGAGACTGGAGAAGCTGGGATTGTTCTCCTTAGAACAGAGAAGGGGCGATTTGATAAAAGTGTTCAAAATTATGAGGGGTTTTGATCGAGTAAATAAGGAGAAACTGTTTCCAGTAGCAGAAGGGTCGGTAACCAGAGGACACAGATTTAAGGTGATTGGCAAAAGAGCCAGAGGTAATATGAGGAAACATTTTTTTATGCAGCGAGTTATTATGATCTGGAATGCATTGCCTGAAAGGGCGGTGGAAGCAGATTCAATAGTAACTTTCAAAAGGGAATTAGATAAATACTTGAAGGGAGAAAAATTACAGGACTATGGGGAAAGAGCAGGGGAGTGGGACTAATTGGATAGCTCTTTCAAAGAGCCAGCACAGGCACAATGGGCCAAATGGCCTCCTTCTGTGCTGTATGATTCTATGATTTTGCGACACTATGATTCTGTGATTCAATGAATCTATGAATCCATGGTTCTATAATTCTGTGATTCAATGAATCTATAATTCTGTGATTCTATGAATCCATGATTTTCTGATTCTAGGATTCTGTGATTCTAGGATTCCATGAGTCTATGAGACTATGATTCTATGATTCTATAATTCTGTGATACTATGATTCTGTGGGCACTAAATTGGGTCGTGTAGCACCCGTTGTTTCAGCGCTACGCGGCCTCTCCGACATCCAAGATGGCGTCTTGGATGTGCACGCACGTTTCCAGCGTGACGTGCACTGGACGCCATCTTGGTATAGGAGTTAGCGCAGGTGCAGATAACGAACGCTGGAATCATGTAAAGTAGGGAGAAAATGGCTTTAATCAGTGTACAGAGCTGATTTAAAGTGATCGACACCATTTTGGGACTTAGCGGCAACCATCTGAACGTGTCTTAGAGTGCCTTGAGGACCCCAGCCAGTGCTATTTAAAAGGACCATGCAGGATTTACAGGTTAGTGGCTGGATTATTGCTTCTGGCTGCCGAGACATTTGTAACTGTTTTTGGAGTTGACTAGGATATGGGGACATGGCCTTACATTTAGAGCCAGGACGTGCAGGAGTGAAGTTAGGAAATGCTTCTACACGCAAAGGGTGGGAGACGTTTGGAACGCTCTTCTGCAGACGGCAGCTGATGCTAGCTCAATTGTGAATGTTAAATCTGAGATTGATAGATTTCTGTGAACCAAGGGTATTAAGTGATATGGGGCTAAGGCGGGTATATGGAGTTAGGTCACAGGTCCACCATGATCTCATTGAATGTTGAAACGGGCCCGAGGCGCTAAATGCCACTGCCACTTGCTGCCTCTTGATATTTGCCACCATCTCCTGCAAGAAAGCGGGACGTGTGTCTGGGTGATGTGCCTGTCATGGTTGAATAGCTAGTGTGTGCGGCCTGTGAGTTGTGGGTGGGCGGCTTGAAACAGTGGTAATGTGTAAGAGTGAGAGGAAGCATCTGGTTGTAAGAGTTGAGTACTGATGGAAAGAGTTTGTTGGTATGTGGGTGATGGGGGTGTAGTGTGTGGTGCAGTTGGTAGGAGACGCCACTTGACAGTTGACCTCACTCACCTTGCCCACTCATGTCAAATCATTGAACTTCTTCCTGCACTGCATCCATGAACATGATGCTGTGTGCCTGGCATTGACTTCATCCCCCGCTGCCTCCCACTGCCTTTTGGACATATGTCTGGAGGGCCTCTTGTTCCCCCCGCCCCCACCACTGCGGATATAGGATGTCCCTCCTTCTGTCTACCTCTTGCACCCAAGGTCTCTAGTGCATCAACAGGAAATCTTGGTGCATGCACTCTCGCAGGCCTGGTACCAACTCAGGGCAGCAGATTGGTGAGGTCTGGCGTACAGATTGGAGGATGTGGGATTTAGTGGTGCACAACCTTTATTCAATGTGTTAACATAACTCATCAGTGTGTAAACATAGGGATGGGACCTGCATCTGTGTTTCACGTGTGCGATGTCTGATCTCCGTTCAGACTCCGTGCAGACAGTGGACAGTGGTGGTGGTAGAAAGTGTGAATTGCATTGATTCTACGTGTAAGGCCTGGAATGGAACACTGATTGCAGGTGAGTCCTCGGATGGGCTGAAACTTGCGTCCTGCCTGCGCAGGGGTCATTGGGCGTGGGGTAATAGCACATCACGCCACCTACGCCCAAAAACAGCCCTTATCCAATTTTTCCCCTTGTGATTCTACGATTCTGTGATTCTGTGATTCCACAATTCTGCGATTCGACGATTCTATAATTCTGTGATTCTATAATTCTATGATTCTATGATATGATTCTGTGATTCTATGATTCTATGATTCCATGATTCTGTGATTCCATGATTCTGTGATTCTGTGATTCTATGATTCTATGATTCTATAATTCTATGATTCTGTGATTCCATGATTCTGTGATTCTGTGATTCTATGATTCTATGATTCTATAATTCTATGATTCTGTGATTCTATGATTCTATAATTCTATGATTCTATAATTCTATGATTCTGTGATTCCATGATTCTGTGATTCTATGATTCTATGATTCTATGATTCTATAATTCTATGATTCTATGATATGATTCTGTGATTCTATAATTCTGTGATTCTGTGATTCTATGATTCTATGATTCTATGATTCTGTGATTCCATGATTCTGTGATTCTATAATTCTGTGATTCTGTGATTCTATGATTCCACAATTCTGTGATTCTACGATTCTGTGATTCTATGATTCTATGACTCTATTATGCTTTGATTCTTTTATTTTGTGATTCTATAATTCTATGAGTCTGTGATTCTACAATTCTGTGATTCTATAATTCTATGATTTTATGATCACACATCAATTGAAGCCTATCCTCCACACGTTCTGATATAGTCTCTCTTTTACTGTAAGAACCTTCCTCACTAATAATAGTCACAGGCCCTCTGCTCCTTGCATGTGTAACTCACTATAAAGCCCTTCTGTTGGTTGAAGAAGTTAAAAGTCGAGCCTGCAGTTTTTGCCGCAGGGAGCTGGTTAGTAAAATTTAATCATGACAGTTTAAATGCGTTAGTCACAGCCCCGAGTTTGCAGGCTGTAAGAGCTAGGCAAAACTCACACCAACACATAAAACTCACACTATACATTTTATGGTAACTAAACTCTCCCATCATCCTGATAAAAGCCAATTCCAAACTGCATGAACAGATACTACTGTCAAACATCTGCTGACATCTCAATCCAGCTACAAGAATAATTTATTTCCAATTAAGGTTGGTCTTTTTTAAATATGATAGAAATGACTGTAAGTCAACATAATAAAGGCTTTTATTTTGCATTATTTCCACTGGGTTAGTTAATACACATTTTATTAAAAAAAAGATTGGCTTAATGCGTCCACTTCTGGGGGAATCCAAAACTAGAGGTCATAAACATAAAATAGTCGCTAATAAATCCAATAGTGAATTCAGGAGAAGCTTCTTTACCTAAAGAGTGGTAAGAATGTGGGATACGCTACCGCAAGGAGTAGTTGAGGCAAATAGCATTGATGCATTTAAGGGAAAACTAGATAGGCACTTGAGAGAGAAAGGAATAGAAGGGTATCCTGATAGGGTTAGATGAAGTAGGGAGGAGGAGGCTCATGTGGAGCATAAACGCCGGCAAAGACCTGTTGGGCCGTATGGCCTGTTTCTGAGCTGTAGTTTCGATGTAACTCGAAGTAACTCAATACCTATCCCATTGTAGTTAAAGCAAAGTTTAAGGAACATATTCATTTTGTTGGTTCACGATGATTTCTGGCATGTTTAACATAAGAAAAGTATTTAATTCTATGCAGCATGTTTCTGACGCGATTACAAACACCACGGTCTTAGTTCCCAAGATCACATGCTAGGTTTGGGATGAAGAATTTCCTTCGGCCCTTGCAGGATACCAAACACACTGGCCTAGAATTTGGATCATGCTGTGCCCTTTCTTTCAGGCCCTCATCTCCCCATTGCGGCATCTGACATTTTCTTCAAGGTTTCAAGCTGCTGATTACCCTCTACACAAAGGAAACATCTTGTTGTCTGCCCTAAAGTTGCTCCTCATAACTCAAAACCTGCATCCACTCCTTTTGTTGCCCTTGGTGCTGTTCAGTTTTTTTTTCTCCGTGCTGTTAATTATCTTTTGTACCGTTTTTTTATATTTGTTCTTAGGATGTGGGCGATGCTGGCTAGGCGCTCATTCATTGCCCATCTCTAGTTGCCCTGAGGACAACCATGTCATATGGAACTTGAGTCAAATATAGGCCACATTGGCCTGCTACCCCTCCCTGAAGGATATTAGTTGGGTTTTTACAATAATCCAGCGCCTTTCATGTTTATTTTATCTGGTGCCAGCCCATAAATCACCAACTTTCACCGAATTCATTTTACTGCCCCATTCCTCCCCAGCCTCACTAGCTGGAATGGCGCGCAAAATAAGCCACTCGACCCCTCTCAACGATTGGAGCATAAGAGGGGAAGGGAGGGTAAACCAGAACCGGCCTCTTTGAAGAGAAAAATGGAAATGATAGGATTGAGGACCCGTATTATTCAACAGCATCGGGACATCGTAAGAACTGCCCATAAAAATAACATTTCCAAAATAGGGTCAACGGGGAATGAGGAATATTGAGGAATGTGATTTTGTTGGTGGGAGCAGTGAAGAAGCAGCCAATCAAAGTGCGCCTGTAAGAACAAGACAGCTAACGAGCCTTTTAATCAATGTGAAAAGTTCAATAACTCACCCGTGCAAAACGTTCCTGCGAAACCACTGAGCACTTGGTTCAAAAAGTCTGTTTCAGCCATCAGCCCCTAACATTGCAGATTCACCTCGGTCTCCAACTTCAGCATTGTCCTGAATCCAGTGAATCTCTGTTATAAAATCTCACGGCCTAATGGGACTGAAAGTTTATTAGTGTTCATTTTCCTTTCTCACGACAGTTTTCCTTATTTTCCAGGTTAGGGTGACTGACTTCCACGTGAATAAAATCGAATTTCTGAAGAAGAATGCCGCAGAATAGAACCATTTAAATGGAAATCCAGTCACACCCCGGGGACTGAGAATAATGAAAGAGCAGAGTGTGGGCAACCTAATTCATGTTCCAACACACACCAGACATACAGTACAAAACTGCTCATAATCGGCTACTAATTGGAACTAATTTGACAAGTTAATCAATCACACCTTAAGGACAGATGATGTGGGAGAGATGTTTCAGTAACTACCTTCTGAGATTGGGGTAAATAAATGTCATTGAATTGATTTAGAAGGAGTTCCACCTTGGATATTTGACTGAATTGTATCCACAACTTCCAATTTTCAGCACTTTATTCTCCATTCCGCAAGAAGCAGCCAGCTGGAATCCTGTAATCTACAGCTGTATCCAATTCCATCAGCATGGTTGTGCATCATCATCAGGACTGTGCACAGTCCTGGTCTCCACATTATAAGGAGGATATAGAGACACTGGAGAAGGTGCAAAAAAAAGATTCACAAGGACAATAACAGAACTGAGATGATATAGTTATCAGGATAGGCTGAACAGACTCTGGGGCTCTTTTCTCTAGAAAAAAAAAGCTGAGGGGTGACCTGATAGAGGTCTTGAAAACGATGAAGGGGTTTGATAGGGTAGATGTGGAGAAGATGTTTCCACTTGTAGGGGGGAGAGCAAAACTAGGGGCCATAAATATAAGATGGTCACTAATAAATCCAATAGGGAATTCAGGAGAAACTTCTTTACCCAGAGAGTGGTGAGAATGTGGAATTTCCTACCACATGGAGTAGTTGAGGCAAATACCATAGATGCATTTAAGGGGAAACTAGATAAGTATATGAGGGAGAAAGGAATAGAAGGATATGTTGATAGGGTGAGATGAAGTAGGGTGGGAGGAGACTCGCGTGGAGCATAAATACCGGCATGGACCTGTTGGGCCGAATGGCCTGATTCTGTGCTGTAAATTCTATGCAATTCTATGGTTGCTGCAGGACATGTGCTGTAGTGAAATTATAGCAATCTAGATCCGACCCTATTCTCGGTTTGATAAAAGCAGAACTCCCCATTTTTAATTGTAATTTATGATCCACTAATGAGATTGCGAAATACACGGTTCAGGAACATGGAATACCGGAGAATGTGGTTTCAGTAATGGAAATGGAAAATTGCCAATTGTGATGCTCTTGTTCCAATAAAATCCTTTAACGCTTCTCAAGCAGCCTTTGATCCAAACATTCATTGATCCAACTGTACAATTCTGGAGCAGGGTGACTTGATGAAATTTGAAAACAAAGACAGACTTGTTGTGACTGGGACTGGACAGACCAGTAATCTCGGTTCTGAAGAAATATAACGGCCGAGAAATTCAGCATAGGAAGCAATCTCTGCACCAGAACGCGTAGGCCCAAGGCACACCCGATATTGGGCCTTATTAACATCAGACCGGTGAGCTGCAGACACCTACTGGCCATCCCCAGGCATCTCGCCGGTGAAGACCCCCGAAATTTCGGACCATGGCAGTGGACTGCAGGTAGGTCTTAAAGACGGGGCAATGGAAAGCAATCGTGAGGGAGGGGGCTACCTGGAAGGGAGGGAGGGGGGGAGTGAACCGTGAGAGGGTCGATCGGGCGACCGGAGCGAGGGGGAATTGAGACATCGGGATGGGGGGGGGGAGGTCGATTGAGAGAGGGGTGGAACCGTGGCCGGCAGCGGCCTGTGGTTTTAATGTGGCACCAGGAGGGGTACCCCTGCTCCTCCCAACTCCACATTCAGGTAAGTATATTTTTAAAACTTTAACGTCCCCTGGTTAGGCCGCATGTAGACCTGCTTTTCATGAACACAGTAGGCCCGGCATTGGCTGCGTTCAGGGCAACCCAATTTTGCACAGGGGACCTCAAGCAGACATTAGGCCCCTCATTTGCATATGCAATGGGGATAATGTCTGTTTCAGGTGCGGGCCCTGGACGCTTACCTTTTTGCCTACAACAATATGGCGGGAGGCGCACTCCTGGCTGGTAATGAGCACACACATCCTGCCCACTACATTGGAAGCTTGGGCATCCATTTAGCACCTGAGAAACAGGCGCAGCACCATCAAATTTCTGGGTGGAGAATTCTTTGCCGGCAGAATAGCTCTAATTTTACAAAGACCACAACGGAGTCAATAATGCACCTCGCTGGGTAAGGTGAGGTCAGCACATTTGCATGATTCTGTGGCGCACTGCGTGCTGACTCAGTCTGTACCGGGTGCACCAAGGGCTCAGAGTTGGGCCCCGCAGGGCTCAGGGCTGCTGGTTGCCTGTCGTGCACCGATAAATTGTCCAGTATGAGGGGGTGAGAGAGGAAGAGAGGCGTTGGGCATGTGGTTGGGAAGTAACAGGGAGCAGTGAGGGTCCGGGGCAGAGGGTGGAAGGGGTTAAAATTGTGGTATAATGAAAGCTACTTTCTTCCTCCGCCTTTTTGATGCTGGAGCGAAGTGCGGTTTAAACGCAAAGCTCCACACTGATAGTAAAATATATGATGGAACCTCTGGAGGAGAGAAAGCTGCAAAACCAGCTGAAAGGAGCAGAACAAATGTCAGAAACGAGCACAGCCACTTTACCTACCCTGGTACTTCTATTGAATCATCAGAGGAGCTTACAGTGCATGTTGTTCTTTTGGGAATACAAGCTGTTTAGTAAAGCACTTTCCACGGCTGCACATGATGACTAGGGACTATAAGCCGAGGCTGACCCATTTAAAGAAAATGGCATAGATAGTTTCTTACAGTAATAGTTCTGTAAGATAGGATTCCCTTCTTTGACAAGTGTTATTAACGCACTGAACAGCAGAACTAGTATAAAGTACATTTTCAATTTGAGTACGGAATAAAATTATCTCTTCGCAGGAGTGCGAACCTTTAATGGATGAGGACTACCTTTCAGATAATCCCCCCAGCTCCTCTTTCCCCAGCTTTCTCCATCCCTCATGCCTATTATAGATATATATATATACGTTCTTATATTCTCAAGCTGGGGAAAATGGGCAAAAGAAATCGCAAAAGTTCCCATTGACATGCAACACCAGCAGTTCAGGTCACAAGAGTTGTTGTCAGGATCGTGAAATACTGGAATACTGGTTTACCTTGTTGTGACACAGTGGTCTGGTTGGGAGTCGACTAAGCTTATTTTGTATTTTGGCATTGGTATTGGCATTGGCATATTGACACCTTTAAATAAACCTCTTTTATCACACGGATGCACATGTATACTCGAGAATGCCCTGCACACTGTGGCATTGCTCGAGAAATGGGTGCACCAGCCTCATTTCACACCTGATGTTGCATTTAGAGCCCAACGTTGGAGTTAAGGTACGTGGAGGGTAATTCCGCAGTCCCACACCCTCAGAGGGAACCATGCTCGCAGGGAATGTGAATCAGAGCCACAGCGTTACAGCCCTATCTCCAACGTGCCTTCCCTGTGACTGTGCTTCCCTGCTGGGAGTGTGGGATTACAGAATTACCCTATTGTTGGACCAATTACTTTCTTCTACATCTAGCAGGAAGTGCTTAAGTACACTAAGAAAATCATTCTCTGCAAATATAGAATAATAATGAATGTGTGCCTTCCATCACATGGAATCTGATGAGCTATATTACCTGTCCTTACTGTAAAATTATCAATTTGACCCCAATTATGGGCCTCATCCCATTGCAACACTTGCAAACATGATCTATTAGCACCTTAGCCTCTATTGTGGACGATACAACATCTCTGGGCCAAGAGAGTTAAATATCTTTCACAGCCTCAACGTTTCAGTCCCTTGTCCCTCTTTTATCTGTTTGCTTGTTTGTGTTATTGTGCAATTAATGCAAATGGCAGATCCTGAAACTCACCAACTTGGCTCTTAAAACCAACAGCTGAATTCTACATGAGCTCTGTGATGGTTACGATCATTTGACGTCATCAACATTTTAACTGAAAGAATTACACCTCACTCCTGCGTTTTTTTTAAAATCTAGGCCACAACTCCTAATGTATCCAGCCTAAAAAAAAAATGATAGCAATGGCTAAAGAAATTACAAAGGAAAGCAAAGGTGAATCTTTTAGTGACATTTCCTTCTCGCCCAGGACTGCCAGACATGGATTGACCCTCACAGGAGCTGGCTGGTATATGAAATCTGCTCAATGCCTCACCGTGGGTAACGGCACTGGGGGTGAAATCGGTCTTGACGGGCATCGCAGAACGGGCGACAGCGGATCGGCCGCCTGATTTACATCCCGCCCGATCTTCTTTGCCTTTGTAGTCATCGGGCATGGTGTCAAGCGGGCTGCCGATTCGCCATCCGCCTGGTTTAACGCTACTGCGAAGGCCAATTTCACCCCCTCTGTGTGGAATGTCACTGAGACAAGAAAAGGAGGGGAGCCCCAGGATCAACGCCAGACCTTTGCGGAGTTGGAGTGATAGCATGAGGGTGGCAAGTGACCTCAGGTTTCCTGTGCTGGGGAAGTAAATAAAACTGCATCCTGCTCCCAATCGAACAAAACCACAATCCCATGTGTGGATGTTGGACAAAGATAGAGTCGGCTTCAGAAAGACCTCCCATATTCATCATCCATCCTCACACAAGATGAACGGACACACACACAAAGTACTGGAGGCCCATTGGAACATTAGGAACAGGAATAGGCCATTCAGCCCATTGGGCCTGCTGTGCCATTGAATTGGTTGATCTGCACCTCAACTCCATTGCTCCATATCCCTTGGTACTCTTACCTAACAAAAATCGATCCACCTCATTCTTGAAAGCTCCAAATGTCCCAACATCATCAGCCTTTTGGGGAAGAGAATTCCAAATCTGTAGTTCCAGCACTGTCCATATCACACTGTGAGTTGATAAATTCAGCAGATGGCAGGCTAGCTGAAGAGGAGAGAAAAGAATTTAAAAGCAAGCGAAAGGTTAAGCAAAAGTCTGGTCTCTTCCAACAGAAGTTAAAGGAGAGAAAAGGAACTTGAATTCCAGCTGGGAATGGCTGTGAGGTACAATTGCTTCTAGTTTTGGCAGTGGTTTAACAATCTGAAGCTGCCACCTAAGATCTGAAATCTAACAACAAATGTTCGGATCATCCCACAAATCTCAAATGGACTGAATTTCACGATGCTGAAGTCCTTTGTGATTAGGCTGACTTAGCCCTTAGGTTCAGCCCTTAGGTTCAGCTTCATCTTCAGCTATCTAACATCCCATAATGAGAAAAATTTAGACCGAAATCCATTGAAGCTTTAAAGAAATGGAGCAAAACTGCAGGATTGCTATCATCGATGGTAACTTCACAAAACCTCCTGCAACTCCAAAGTCCTTTTTAAAAGAGAAATCCATCTATTACTACTATCATATCTCCGAGGCTTATTAAAATCATACATTTCAATCCACACTTTTTATTGTTTGGTCCTCCCTGTCCATTTACCTTTAGTTTTACTTCTTTCAGATCCTCCGCTCTCTGTTTCAAGAATGATTAACCATTCAATGCATTTGTGGAAAAGACCTCAAGCTCCGTGCCCTGTAATTTGGGTCAGGAAAGACTTCATCACTGACACACCAATGTTTTGAAGCAGTCATAGACTCTAAATAGAGACCTGAGAGGATCTTATGTTCTGGTTCTATATTACAAGTCATTCATTTGACTTTCTGTCTAAGCTGATTCAGTGCATTACCCGCAATATTCAAGAACTCAGGGGAATTTGCCCTGTCGTCAGCCTCAGCTCCTGAACTCTGTTTGTCAAATGCAGATAATTCAAGAGAGACAATCTCAAGGACCTTCAGGTCACTGTACACTGTACACTCGAGCAGTGCCGCAGTACACAGAGCCTGCTTGAGTAAACTTGGGCCTCCGAATTTCACCACCATATTTCTTCAGCCCAGCTGGAAAAAATTTTCAGGTGTCGTAAACTTTGAGCTGTCAGTTAATTCGCACATTTATATCGATGTCGAGAAATGGTTTCATCCAAGCTATTTAAATAGTCACTCCAAGGAGGGAGTACTGAGGGAGTGCTGCACTTTCAGAGGTGCCGTCTATCGGATGAGATGTTAAACTGGGTCCCCTTCTGTCCTATAAAACATTCCATGGCACCATTGGAAGAAGAGCAGGGGAGTTCTCCCCTGTGTCTTGGCCAATATTTATTCCTCAACCAACATCACTAAAGCAGATGATCTGGTCATTTTGCTGTTTGTGGGATCTTGCTATGCGCAAATTGGCTGCCGTTTTTCCTACATTACAGCAGTGACTACACTTCAAAAAGTGTAGTCACTGCTGTAATGTAAAATGCTTTGGGACGTCCTGAGGTCGTGAAAGGTGTTATATAAATTTAAGTTCTTCTTCTTCTAGTCAAGCATTTTTAAATCCCATTGCATCTGTGTTGGACGCCACAGATGGTAAGTAAGTTACGGTACGGTACAGGAGATGGTGATGTACTTTGGGGTGAGGACTCTTAGTTCCAACCTCAAAGGCCAAATGAGACTAAAGTGGTGTATTCAGAATTGGCCCAGTTCAGCTCCCTTTGGTTCAGAATTTTGTTTGACTTTCAATCCATCAGCATATGTATAACTAAGATAAAGGAAATTAGCATTTAAAGATTACAGGCTGGTCATTCCTGGGAGGACTTTTGGGGAGGATCTAGAGCGGAGCAGAATTTCTACCCCCCCCCCCCCCCCCCCGCCCCATGGATGTGCCCCTGACCCTAAATCCTGGACTTGGAGAGGCCTTTGGGAAATCAAAATTGGAAGTTTTTAAAAATGTTTGAAGATCTTCGCCTCGCAGCCAGCATGGTGCAGCAGTGATATCCGCAGCATGGTGCAGCAGTAATATCCGCAGCATGATGCAGCAGTAATATCCGCAGCATGGTGCAGCAGTAATATCCGCAGCATGGTGCAGCAGTAATATCCACAGCATGGTGCAGCAGTAATATCCGCAGCATGGTGCAGCAGTAATATCCGCAGCATGATGCAGCAGTAATATCCGCAGCATGGTGCAGCAGTAATATCCGCAGCATGGTGCAGCAGTAATATCCACAGCATGGTGCAGCAGTAATATCCGCAGCATGGTGCAGCAGTAATATCCGCAGCATGGTGCAGCAGTAATATCCACAGCATGGTGCAGCAGTAATATCCGCAGCATGGTGCAGCAGTAATATCCGCAGCATGGTGCAGCAGTAATATCCACAGCATGGTGCAGCAGTAATATCCGCAGCATGGTGCAGCAGTAATATCCACAGCATGGTGCAGCAGTAATATCCGCAGCAAGATGCAGCAGTAATATCCGCAGCAAGGAGCAGCAGTAATATCCGCAGCAAGATGCAGCAGTAATATCCGCAGCAAGGAGCAGCAGTAATATCCGCAGCAAGATGCAGCAGTGATATCCGCAGCATGGTGCAGCAGTAATATCCGCAGCATGGTGCAGCAGTGATATCTGCAGCATGGTGCAGCAGTAATATCCGCAGCATGGTGCAGCAGTGATATCCGCAGCATGGTGCAGCAGTGATATCCGCAGCAAGGTGCAGCAGTGATATCCACAGCATGGTGCAGCAGTAATATCCGCAGCATGGTACAACAGTGATATCCGCAGCATGGTGCAGCAGTAATATCCGCAGCATGGTGCAGCAGTGATATCCGCAGCAAGGACGAGTCTCTGTGTCATTTTCAGCAAAACTAGAAAGCCCCTCCACCATCAGAAGAGATATTACTGCTGCACCTTGCTGCGGATATTACTGCTGCATCATGCTGCGGATATTACTGCTGCACCTTGCTGCGGATATTACTGCTGCACCTTGCTGCGGATATTACTGCTGCACCATGCTGCGGATATTACTGCTGCATCATGCTGCGGATATTACTGCTGCACCTTGCTGCGGATATTACTGCTGCACCTTGCTGCGGATATTACTGCTGCACCTTGCTGCGGATATTACTGCTGCACCTTGCTGCGGATATTACTGCTGCACCTTGCTGCGGATATTACTGCTGCACCTTGCTGCGGATATTACTGCTGCACCTTGCTGCGGATATTACTGCTGCACCTTGCTGCGGATATCACTGCTGCACCTTGCTGCGGATATTACTGCTGCACCTTGCTGCGGATATTACTGCTGCACCATGCTGCGGATATTACTGCTGCACCATGCTGCGGCTATCACTGCTGCATCATGCTGCGGATATTACTGCTGCACCATGCTGCGGATATCACTGCTGCACCATGTTGCGGATATCACTGCTGCACCATGCTGCGGATATTATTGCTGCACCTTGCTGCGGATATTACTGCTGCTCCTTGCTGCGGATACTACTGCTGCACCATGCTGCGGATATCACTGCTGCACCTTGCTGCGGATATCACTGCTGCACCTTGCTGCGGATACTACTGCTGCACCATGCTGCGGATATCACTGCTGCACCTTGCTGCGGATATCACTGCTGCACCTTGCTGCGGATATTACTGCTGCACCATGCTGTGGATATCACTGCTGCTCCTTGCTGCGGATACTACTGCTGCACCATGCTGCGGATATTACTGCTGCACCATGCTGCGGATATCACTGCTGCACCATGTTGCGGATATCACTGCTGCACCATGCTGCGGATATTACTGCTGCACCTTGCTGCGGATATCACTGCTGCACCTTGCTGCGGATATTACTGCTGCTCCTTGCTGCGGATACTACTGCTGCACCATGCTGCAGATATCACTGCTGCACCTTGCTGCGGATATCACTGCTGCACCTTGCTGCGGATATCACTGCTGCACCTTGCTGCGGATATTACTGCTGCTCCTTGCTGCGGATACTACTGCTGCACCATGCTGCGGATATTACTGCTGCACCATGCTGTGGATATCACTGCTGCATCATGCTGCGGATATTACTGCTGCACCATGCTGCGGATATCACTGCTGCACCTTGCTGCGGATATTACTGCTGCTCCTTGCTGCGGATACTACTGCTGCACCATGCTGCGGATATTACTGCTGCACCATGCTGTGGATATCACTGCTGCATCATGCTGCGGATATTACTGCTGCACCATGCTGCGGATATTACTGCTGCACCATGCTGCGGATATCACTGCTGCATCATGCTGCGGATATTACTGCTGCACCATGCTGCGGATATTACTGCTGCACCATGCTGCGGATATCACTGCTGCATCATGCTGTGGATATCACTGCTGCACCTTGCTGGCTGCGAGGCGAAGATCTTCAAACATTTTTTAAAACTTCCAATTTTGCATTCCCAAAGGCCTTTCCAAGTTTTGATGGTCCCATTTCCTCCGGGACCAGGTCCTTCCAAGCATGTGCGACCGCTTCATGCAGGCGGGACCAGTGTAGGCAGAGCTAGCGCGGATTCCACTGGCTAACATCATCCTGCCAGTCCCACCTCTTTCTGCGGAAAGGTTTGGGAGCCTCTTGAACTTCCAGTGGAATTTATGATGGGTGTAAAAATGAGGCGGAGATTCGTCGTCACCGGGGCCCCGGCCCAAATGCCCCCACCAGCCCAGATTGCATGATCTTTCTGCACCCAGATGGAAGAATCTTGGGGCTATCATTTGAAACTTAGGGAGAAGAAGAGGGACCTTCTGGGCCAGAGACGAGTGTTCTAAAATGGTGATTAATTTGGATGGACTTTGGTTTCACTATCACAGGCTTGCTGAAATTCGAAGCTAACTAGTCAATAGAAGCAGTTGTTAAGAAGACCTCCTTCCTCTCTTCAGCAAGATAACACAGTGAACTAAAACCAGGTTAACTGATAGACTTTGTAATGGCAAAGATTGAGTGACTAAATCATTGAGTGTGTACAGGAGGCGATTGAAATGAGAAAGTATAAAAAGAACTTGCATTTATATAGCGCCTTTTACGTTCTCAGACCATCCCAAAGGGTTTTATAATCAATTAATTGCTTTTGAAGTGCTGTCGCTGTTGTTTTATAGGTAAACACGACAGCCAATTTGTACACGGTAAGATCTGGCAAATAGCAATGAGGTGAGTGATCAGTTAATCTGCTTTTTAGTGATGTTGGTTGAGGGATAAATGTTGCCAAAGACACTGGGAGAAATCCCCTGCCCTTCTTGAAATAGTGCCATGAGATTGTTTACATCCACCTGAGAGGGCAGACGGGGCCTCAGTTTTACATCTTATCCAAAAGACTGCACCTCCGACAGTGCAGCACTCCCTCAGTACCCCACTGAGGAGTCAGCCTGGATAATGTGCTCTAGTCTTGGAGTGGGGCTTGATACATTTATGATACCTTTTTCCTGCTTTAATTCATAAGGAGAAAAAAATACAACTGGTGTCATGACAGCGAAAGTTTAATTGAGTTGAAGAATTCCTCAAATTCATAGATTGGATGAACATTCAACCCTGGCGTCTACTTCTGCGCCAAGGAATTCAGCTTCCGTGCTTGTGATATAAAGAACATTGTGACTCACTACAGAAATATGCTGGTCAGATGCAAGACGCGTCATCCTTCAAAATTTCTGTCCATGTGATAGTCATTGCTGGATTAAAAGATGTTTACTCAACTCAATGCTGGATAACAGGTGCAGACTCCACACCATGAGCTGAGATGCATCACCATCAAGTCCATGGATTAGGCAATCAGCTGTGGAGCGTAGCGACGGAGGTACGTGCCTTGATCTGGCAGTGCCTCACAATATGACTGATGGGAAAGTCTGCAAGACCTTTGTTTTGACAAACGGTCCACACCCAAAACATTGACTCCTCCGTTCTCTCCACAGATGTTGCCTGACCTGCTGAGTGTTTCTGTTTCTGCAAGGTCTTTGCTGCCAGCCACAAGTTTTACAACCAGACGAAGAAAGAGAAAAATGGCCAGGGAAATCGGGAATCAGCTAATATGGCCGGCAATTTCCCCGGAGCTGTTCCTGCCCTGCTGTTGTAACTTTTCCGGAGTGACTGCATATTCTCTACTCTGTATTGAAAGCCTAGCTACAGATCAATGAGGAGCATGTGATGCAACATGATGAAAAATGGGGCACTGCTGCCTTCCAGAGCGGATGCGTTGGAACTGGTTGGCTACATCAGATATTATCTGATTGAAAATAGCATCACTTCAAGAATGGCAGATATATATATATATATACAAATATGTCAAAATCTGCCCTTTTTCTGATCATTGTTAAGGTATATTTCTGAATGTCGCTTGCTATATGGTGTGTCTACATTTATATTGAGTCACATACAACAACTACCCATAACGGGGGTAAAATTGGACTTTGGTGGCAGCACAAAACAGGTGATAATAAGTCGCCCATTTTACACCTCACACAATTTTTTTTCTATTAACTACTGCTGTAGATCAATTTCACCCCCAATACGATATATACTATCATATAAATATTAACACAATGTCCAAATGACCTGTCATCTGTTAATTGTATCATGTGATTTATATCAATGATTGCATTCGGGTGATGTGTGTCAATTGGGGAATCTCTTGTATCCTTTTTATACGAGAGCTTATTCTAGGGTGTGGTGTGCATGCAAGGGGGATCTCTATGAATAAAGGCTTGGAAGCAACTGAAGACCAGTTTTCCATCCATCACCACTTGGATATCCAATTCTAACATCATCTTCCGTCCTCCATAAACTTGAGCTCATCCAAAACTCTGCTGCTCATATCCTAACTTGCACCAAGTCTCCCATCACCCCTGTGCTCGCAGACCTACATTGGCTCCCGGTCCAGGAACGCCTCGATTTTAAAATTCTCATCCTTGTTTTCAAATCCCTCCATGACCTCACCCCTCCCTATCTCTGTAACCTCCTCCAGCCCTACAACCCTTTGAGATCTCTGCACTCCTCCAATACTGGCCTCTTGCGCATCCCCGATTTTAATCACTCCACCATTGGCGGCCGTGCCTTCAGCTGCCTGGGCCCTAAGCTCTGGAATTCCCTCCCTAAACCTCTCCGCCTCTCTACTTCTCTCTCCTCCTTTAAGATGCTCCTTAAAACCTACCTCTTTGCCCAAGCTTTTGGTCACCTGTCCTAATATCTCCTTATGCGCCTCAGTGTCAAATTTTGTTTGAAAATCGCTCCTGTGAAGCGCCTTGGGACGTTTTACTACGTTAAAGGCGCTATATAAACGCAAGTTGTTGTTGTTGTTGCTGCTTTGTTTGAAAGAAAAATAAAACTCCAATACATTTTATTTAGTATAGATGCAGTCAACTTTAAGATTTCACAGGCGTTCGAAAGGATACAAATACCGACAGTGAAATGCAAATGTTTTTATTTGAAAATGAATATAATTTCCTCTGTGCTCACTTTAAACTCCTTTCTGCACTATTTTACTCTGCTTGTAAACCCTTTTGAGCAGGTTGGTGACTGTGTACTGTCATTTTATTTCCACCGAGGAAACTAAACCACCTTTAGTCTAAAGCAATCTCAAATTCCTGACAAAGTTTATTTACAAGTTGTGCACTCACACTCCTGAGTAATATCACTTTGATAAGCAGAATTGCTGCTCCCCAAAGGCAGGGGAAAATAAAAGTTCAACAAAGTTTCCTGAATTGTAATGACAGTGGGGCTATGATTGTTGAGGCATTGTATCACACTGCCTGACCTTGGGATGTTTAGCACTACCCTCATACAAAGAGAAGTAAATATTTCATTCTCCTTAACTGTCAAGTCTTACTTCATGAGTCCTTTTCCACCAAAATAAAAAAGATAAGATGCATTGGTTTTGCTTTAATCTTTAATAGGCTACATTGCTACAGGAATAGATATGCTTTGTACTTTACATTTCATAAACCAACTGCTCCCAGTAGCTTTACAGAGGTATGCTATGAGGGTAGAGTGAGCAGATCTAAAATGACAACTGCTGCATTATATACTATTCACTGTGATTGAATTCGAGCCGAATCTGTGCACTGCAAGAAACATTGAAAAGCAGTGTTGTGACAAAAAGAATATTTTGTCTTGCAACAGATGCTGGAAAATAACACACAGTCTAGCATGTGGTGGGAAGTTCAATTTTCTGATACGCTCATGCACAGCAACAGAAAATGAGATTGGGCTTAGGCTCCCTGCTGATTCCAGTCTTGCATTTACCTTCCCGCTCTGTACAGTAATAAAGTGTCAAGATAAAAATCACTTTACACGGCTGCTACTTTAAAGACATTTCAATAAGGTACAGTCATCACAGTTTGTCCTTGTCACACTCTGTATGTCATAGAATTCGTGTAGTCATACTTTGGTCTGCAAATGTTGCTTAAAGTTAGCAATCCTTAAGGACTAGGCAATGTTTACGTTTAATACAACAATGAACACTCAGCTGTAACTGTTAGCATTTCCTGCAATCGATCACAGTGAAATTTGGGCCCAAGATTGGATCACGTGTGCCCCTTTTACAGGTGTAATACGGGCGCCTAAGGGTCCAATATGGCGGGCGCTGTGCGCGTGCTCATTCCACACTGGAAGTGCGTCACCTGCCATATTGGTTAAGGCTGCTCAGTAGGCGTCCATGGCGTGCGCACAAAATTGGCATTAAGCCCATTGCGTGTGTTTGTGAATAGAGCATACATTCATTCTTCAATGACGTCAGTGTGTGTGTTCCTCTGATTGGTGAGTTCATAGAGTGTACAGGTACACTACCTAGCTGCAGGTATAACTGTATATTTTTCCCAGTGCGCATCTTATCGTGGCACCTCTGAAGCAAATGAAGTAGCGTAAACCCAACGGTTTTCATAGATAACCTTAAAGTCTATGCGAAACATTTCAATGCGCATCATTCCTCGCTCCCCCAATGATGGAAATCTAAGGAAAAGATTTACCCTGTGAAAAAACTCACAATCCCGGCCACAAATAATTTAACAACTTTGGGTGGCTCATTACACAAATCAGCTCAAAGTGCTCAAATTACGGCTTCAGAAGATTGCTGGATAACAAAGTCTTCAGATTTCTGTGACTGGTTCCACTTATATTGTACTGGTGTTTGGGGCTGATGTAAAGTGAGTGTGATCCACAGTTTCATCCTATAGCCACATTCCCCCAGAGATTACAGTCAATTATCCATTCAGATAAGCGAGATTCCCGTAACTGGTTACAAATGAAACGGGTCACGTGTCGACCACAGATATGTCTCAGCAGCTGCCATTCACAAACTCCCTGGGTATTGAGGGCGGGTAGGATCTTGCAGTTGATGTGCCTCATTGAATTGATCGTACCAGAGTCTATTTTTGGATATTGCCACAATATGCAACATTCTGAGAAAGGTTATAAGTAAAGATGTTGCTTAGCAGCCAACTGGTTCTTAGCACTTTTAGAGAAATTAATGAACTATGAGCCCATCTAGATGCAGCTCCTGGCTGAGATAACAATGGTATTGGTTAAGGGCCCAGTGGCCAGCTGCATCTGTGCATGTAGCGGTTGCAGGTACCCCTTGAATACGATTACCTTGGAAAGAGTTCGAACGTTCTCGCTTTAGATTGTGTTGGGATTATTCTATAAATATTCTTAAAGTATTGGTCTAGCTTGTCACTGCGGTCATTGCTGAACAGGGTGAGGTTTGAGTTCTTTCTTTGACACAAGCCAACATTTTCATTTTAAATTTTAAGAATTAGACTTATTTCAAATTGGACTGGACTTATTTCAAAGTGCCTGCCACAACTGCATGAAAATCGGATGAGTTCGATAATAGTCGGGCGATCCGCTCAGCCAGAAGACGAAAATTACCCCAATGAAACTTGTAGTGATGCAATCTGATGGTGCCAGCAGTCCTTCCAGTCCCTTGTCTAGGTGGGCAATCTTTATGTGTGGCAATGGGATTTGGTGGGCTATTTTACACTGGAAGCCAAACCAGATCCCATCCTCACCACTGCCCAATTCTTATCCCAGGGGGAGCTTCCAACTGCTGCTCTACCCAAGACCAGTTAACTCAGCAAAGCCCAGAAATTGATTCTGGAACCTTCTGCTCTATATGCGTTGTGGAACATTGCCCAGTGCTTTTACCCCCAGTCACCTGGGGGAATGAAGATGGAGATATTTGAGCACTATTCTTGTTCCTCACCTCAGGAAACCTGCATTCAAACTGTGATCACAGGAAAGGAAACACTTTTGATTGTTGTACTTTCAGATAGCATTTGCAATGAACTTGCTGCACAAAAATTAGACACCAGAATGACTACACTCAACTCCAATAGGTCCAGCACTGAGTGCGATGCATTGGTGGGGCAAAGAGAATGCAATAATAACTGGCAATCTGCCCATGGCTCTAATCAGAGAGTCTACCACTTCAGTGGGGAAACACAGAAACGTTTCACTTTGTTTCTTTTCAACACTGTCATTCCTTATCGCAATCAGCACACGAAGAGAAAATACTGATAAATCTCCCAAGGACACTTTCAATTTCCATTAAATTTAGAGGGAAAAAATCAGCTCATGGATCCAGCAGTAGAATGGCCCAATGTCATCGCACCTAATATATTGGCCATTTATCTGGAATAAATCATGGCTTTAATACAATTGAATTCTGATAACTACAAGGTAATTATAATGAGAAGTAATTTTATGTACACTTGCGTGTCACGGCAGTTTAAATTTTTCCAATAAAATATCTATTTGAGCTTGCTTTCATTTTTTTTTCTTCTTTGAACATCTCATAGACCTAAGTGTTATTGCTAACGAAATGTGAGAAGCTTAGCCATACCCCATCACCATGTTAAAGAGAATTTCAGGACACGTTCCAATTAAGGTAAGGCACATGAATACAATTAGTGCACAATCAGTGCATCACTGGTACTGTATTGGCGCCCAACATTAATATCTAGCACTCTCCACTTAGGTTCAGCGCTATAGTGAAAATCTCCTCCAAAAGATGTGTCTCACCATCAGTCATAGAAGAGAGTGCCCATACTGGCATTTCAGTTTCCCACATCATTCATTGTTATGGGTTTTCTGAATTACATTGCCTGCTTTGCAGCAATTAATGATGAATTATTGACAGTTTGTGCTGTTGAGAGCTGGATTAAGATGGATCAAACTCATTCTTGAAAGAACCCTTAAAGGCCAAGGCGCTGAAATTCCGGGGCCCCGCCCCAACACCCGGAGTATGTTGGAGCGAGACTCCCAGTTGCCGAATCTTCGAGATATTAGCCTCAGCCCAAATTCCAGAGCTGGTGGGGGAAGCCAAAGTCCCTCGACAGGCTGAAGACTGAATTTTTTAAAAATCTGTCCCCCCTGCATGGGGAGCAAAATTTGGGCAATATAAGGTGATCTTTCCCCTCTGGGATCAGTTACCTTTCTTCCCTCAGGTGTATGGGGCCTCCTTAAGGCCCAATATGGACCCACTTCTGCACACAGCAGGCATGGCATCCTCCAGACCCAATCTGGACGTGCTGACAAAGATCCCGGAGTAGCCCAGGAACACCCCCAGACGCACCCCCAAAGCTGGCTGCGGACAAGGAAGGAGATGGATGGAAGTTGCACCCCACCCTGCCCCACTGCACTGAATTTATGGTGCAACGTTCCTGGGACAGAATTCTAGGAGACTCAGGTTCCACCAATCTTGTGGGTGCAACTTTTTATTTCCACTTTGCCCAAATCAGGAACTTCGGTCCCCGCAGTACTCACCCCAACTAAATCACAGTAGTTTGTTTTTTGGAGTTCATTTTCAGCCAGAAGTGACGAGTGGATGATCCATCTCGGCCTCCTCCCGATATCCCCACCATCACAGAAGCCAGTCTTCAGCCAATTCGATTCACTCCACCTGATATCAAGAAACGGCTGAGTGCACTGGACACAGCAAAGGCTATGGGCCCCGACAACATCCCGGCTGTAGTGCTGAAGACTTGTGCTCCAGAACTAGCTGCGCCTCCAGCCAAGCTGTTCCAGCACAGCTACAATACTGGCATCTACCCGACAATGTGGAAAATTGCCCAGGTATGTCCTATCCACAAAAAGCAGGATAAATCCAATCCAGCCAATTACCGCCCCATCAGCCTACTCTCAATCATCAGCAAAGTGATGGAAGGTGTCGTCGACAGTGCTATCAAGCGGCACTTACTCACCAATAACCTGCTCACCGATGCTCAGTTTGGGTTCTGCCAGGACCACTCGGCTCCAGACCTAATTACAGCCTTGGTCCAAACATGGACAAAAGAGCTGAATTCCAGAGGTGAGGTAAGAGTGACTGCCCTTGACATCAAGGCAGCATTTGACCGAGTGTGGCACCAAGAAGCCCTAGTAAAATTGAAGTCAATGGGAATCAGGGGGGAAACTCTCCAGTGACTCGAGTCATACCTAGCACAAAGGAAGATGGTAGTAGTTGTTGGAGGCCAATCATCTCAGCCCCAGGGCACTGCTGCAGGCGTTCCTCAGGGCAGTGACCTAGGCCCAACCATCTTCAACTGCTTCATCAATGACCTTCCCTCCATCATAAGGTCAGAAATGGGGATGTTCGCAGGTGATTGCACAGTGTTCAGATCCATTCGCAACCCCTCAAATAATGAAGCAGTCCGAGCCCGCATGCAGCAAGACCTGGACAACATCCAGGCTTGGGCTGATAAGTGGCAAGTAACATTCGCGCCAAACAAGTGCCAGGCAATAACCAGCTCCAACAATAGAGAGTCTAACCACCTCCCCTTGACATTCAACGACATTACCATCGCCGAATCCCCCACCATCAACATCCTGGAGGTCACCATTGACCAGAAACTTAACTGGACCAGCCATATAAATACTGTGGCTACAAGAGCAGGTCAGAGGCTGGGTATTCTGCGGCGAGTGACTCACCTCTTGACTCCCCAAAGCCTTTCCACCATCTACAAGGCACAAGTCAGGAGTGTGATGGAATACTCTCCACTTGCTTGGATGAGTGCAGCTCCAACAACACTCAAGAAGCTCGACACCATCCAGGACAAAGCAGCCCTCTTGATTGGCACCCCATCCACCACCCTAAACATTCACTCCCTTCACCACCGGTGCACAGTGGCTGCAGTGTGCACCATCCACAGGATGCACTGCAGCAACCCGCCAAGGCTTCTTCGACAGCACCTCCCAAACCGGCGACCCCTACCACCTAGAAGGACAAGAACTGCAGGCACATGGGAACAACACCATCTGCACGTTCCCCTCCAAGTCACACACCATCCCGACTTGGAAATATATCGCCGTTCCTTCATCGTCGCTGGGTCAAAATCCTGGAACTCCCTTCCTAACAGCACTGTGGGAGAACCTTCACCACACGGACTGCAGCTGTTCAAGAAGGTGGCTCACCACTACCTTCTCAAGGGTAATTAGGGATGGGCAATAAATGCCGGCCTCGCCAGCGACGCCCACATCCCATGAACGAATATAAAAAAAATATTCTAGTCTACCTCTTTGCACTCAAACTGCTTTGGGACATCGGAACATCGAGATCGATTTGGATAAGGTGTTCGCTTTCACTCCAGAACATCTCTTTGGACTTTTGAAAGAACAGTATACAGTCCATCTCTCACCAGCTTAGATGCTATAACTATGGAATGGACATGCTGCAAAGAAAAGAAAATTCTCAATTCATCTATGAACTCCACTGAAAGTGATCTCAAGGATCAAACAATGATGCAGCAGGTGAGAACATGACTAAGGAAACTGTGCCAGGGAGTAATAACTGGTTTGTAGCAATGATTCCTCACACGGTGAGTTCATTATCTCAGTCAGACGATCAGAAAAGACACTAAACACTGATTTTTGCCTTGTCTATGGATACTGAGGTCAATTGTAGCACCTTACGTGCTGCCTAGTTAAGATCAAGTAACACAGCACAGACCAGGCATCGAATTGTCACTTTCTATTCTGCGCAGCTGAGTCCAATGTCGGATAATCCACTTGCTCACTGTTGGCAGAGTGGACTTTTTCTGATACTTTATCCTCATGCCAAACACAAGAGCTAGCTCCCATGGGCAAGCCTCTTGCAAACTGGACGGTAGGGGATCAGCCGCCCGTTTCACACCCCCCGCATCTTTCTTTTCAAGTGAAGTCAACGGTAAAGAAAGCCGGGCGGGGGGTGTAAAACGGGCAGCCGATTCACTATCGGCTGATTGGCACTACCGCCCGAGACCAATTTCAACCCCATGAGTGCAAGTGATGTGGGCTAATGTGCCCACCGCAAACAATGGTCCCATTTTTTTGTCTCTGGATTCAAGTAGGATTCTCATTACTCATCCACAGGACTGCAGAAAATAATTAGAATTAGTAATACCCGACATTTTTGTAAATTACCAAATGGGTTTATTCACAGATTGAGTCCTTTACAGCAGCAAGCACAAACAGCAAACAGTTGAAGTCAGGCCAAATAACACAGCAGCTTTGGACCAGCTCATGAAAGGGTTAAAAACGCAAACCCATTGACTGTATTTCTTTGCAGGCTTTATTTAAAAAGTTGTCAAATGGGCTCTCTAAGTGAAGTGGCTGCCTGATCCCTATGGATGCAATTTTTCTTGGAACTACACAGCGTCCTGCAGACAGAGCTGCGTCATTTTCAGCTAGGTCAAAACTTCAACTGACTGGTGCATCTAAGGCGTTGGATTCCTTTATCCATAAAACCCTTTGATGTAGCCCCCTCTTTGAGAAGTTGGTCCACATTCAGAGGTGCCATAACTCAAACAATGAGCTGCAAACTCTGTCACACAAAAGCAGATGCCCATCCACTCACAGCATTAAACCTATCCTGATTAGATTAGAAATAAAAACAGAAAATGCTGGAAATACTCAGCAGATCAGGCAGCATCTGCGGAGAAAGAAACAGAGTTAACCTTTCAGGTCGATGACCTTTCGTCGGATTAGGTTGTTTATCCGTAGCCAAGTGATGCACATGAAGATGTTTCTAAGACCCTGGGTGATCTGTGAGTCTTCTCTCCCTTGCTGAACAATTGAACAATAAAGCTTTCACATTATCCCACGAATGTAATTAATAAAATCAGTGAAGAAAAGGAATTCAAAGTCATTCTATTCACAGAGCTACGAGTGTTTGATAGTGACAGTCCTGATTTGGGCAATTTTACACATTTTCAGCTAGACTACACTCAGTGCGACCAGTGCTCACCAGCTATGAAATCCCATAAGAAACATTAAAACATAAAGGGACTGATTTTCCTCCCCAATCCAAGCACACCTCAGGTGGTGCACTAACCAAATATGCCACACTCCAACAGATCTCAACCAGTCCATATATCCAGGTTCAGGTCATATACTAGGTGCGTGTAGAGCCTGACACTGGGCACATGCCCTTAACAGTGTTTAAAGTGTTTGCTTGGAATTAGGCTAAGATGTCTGGCATCAGTGGAGGGACAGACAGTATAGAAATCTTGCTGCAGGAAATGTAGCTAAGTAGGGACGGAGTATTTCCCCAAGATGACCACAGGTTCTCTAAGGCTGCGGGGTAAAGAGCATGGCGGGAGAAGGTGGTCAGCATTAATGCTGAAAGTGCTGTTCAAAGAGCACAGCCTCAGTGCCGCGTTCAATGACCTCACCAGGAGCCAGGAACAGCAAGGTCGGACCCTGCAACATCTCCTCACAATTACGCACAACACCAACTATAACGATCACGAGCACTTCCTTCATTCATACATACATTCCTTCACTTTCTCTCCACCTCCCCATAGCAGCCCATGATTCTGCACTGGACACTACCCAGCACCTCCCTTGCCCTTCAGTAGAAGCCTGATCTGCACAAACTGCTGTCAGCTCTTTCCATGACCAGCCCTTGCACGCTGCAACTCACTGTCTGCACGGCACCTGTCGACGTTGGGTGGGGAGATTCCATGCCGCCGATGTCGTGTAATCTATATAAGCTTCTGCTGCTGTAGGTGAAAGCAGATGTTATGAGTTCCCCAATCAGCAGCAATGTTGCATCATCCGTCCCACCCAAGGACACCAGGGAACAGACTTGCCGGAAGGAGCAGGAGATAGAGAAGGAGGAGGCCTGGCCCCAGCGCGGGGTTTGTGCAACACTGAACATTCCTTCCACACCCCACCCTATTCAGTCCCTGGCACACAAGCTTGCTCACATCAGGAACTGCGTGTCAGCTGTTTGACAGAGGTTGCTTGTCAATAGGTTACCATGTTGTAGGTTGTAGCGCCCGTATGAAGTTCTGACGCGGTTTGCGGTGTAATGGAGCCGGGTGATTGATCCGCGGAATGCATGATCAGGACCCGATCCTTGACCCCGCTGGTTTCCCGCTTGTCTTCAGCTGAGAGCGCCAAGGTTTTAAGAATTGAGTGCCGAGGTTTTAAGAATCGCGGCCGCAGCCAGGAAGGGCTCGTGGAATTAGGGCGGCACCTCGGAAGCTTCTGGAGATCTGCATTAATCGGGGTTTGCCGGGGCCCGATTCTATTGTCTGATTGTTGCTGCTTCTCTCCTGGGTGGAGGTAGCAAGACATCTTGATGCCCCGAATTAAAAAGGAGACAGCCACCATTCTTCAGCAAATCCCCCAATTAAAATAATTTGAATTGTAAAGATAATTTCTTACTGTCCAGAAAAAACAATTTGTCCTCCTTAGATTAAGCATTGGATATAACAGAGGAGGCACTGGAGGAGAGAAACTATTTGCTAATCTGCCGAGATTAAAGCGACCATTGCAAATTTAAGGTCCTCATCCGATCCATTATGGGATGTTCACTTTGAGAATCGTCACCAATGTTGCTTGTTAGATGGGATTTGCTTCAGTTAGTAATGTTTCTGGAGTGTATAAACTGAATCTCATCTGGGAAAACAGCCAAGCAACCACATAGATTTAATTAAATAAAATCTGGAATTAAAATACTAGTATCAGTAATGATAGCCATGAAACTACCGGATTGTCGTAAAAACCCATCTGGTTCACTAATGTCCTTTAGGGAAGGAAACCTGCCGTCCTTACCCGGTCTGGCCCATATGTGACTCCAGACCCACAGCAATGTGGTCGATTCTTAATTGCCCTCTGAAATGGCCTAGCAAACCACTCAGTTGTAAAATCTCGCTACGAAAAGTCATAATAAGAATAAAACCGGACGGACCACCCGGCATCAGACCACTAGGCACCGGACACGACAACGGCAAAACACCAAGCCCAGTCGACCCTGCAAAGTTCTCCTCACTAACATCTGGAGATTTGTGCCAAAATTGGGAGAGCTGTCCCACAGACTAGTCAAGCAACAGCCTGACATAGCCATACTCACAGAATCATACCTTTCAGCCAACGTCCCAGACTCTTCCATCGCCATCCCTGGGTATGTCCTGTCCCACCGGCAGGACAGACCCACCAGAGGTGGGGGTACAGTGATATACAGTCAGGAGGGAGTGGCCCTGGGAGTCCTCAACATTGACTCTGGACCCCATGAAATCTCATGGCATCAGGTCAAACATGGGCAAGGAAACCTCCTGCTGATCACCATCTACCGCCCTCCCTCAGCTGATGAATCAGTCCTCCTCCATGTAGAACACCACTTGGAGGAAGCACTGAGGGTAGCAAGGGCACAAAATGTACTCTGGGTGGAGGACTTCAATGTCCATCACCAAGAGTGGCTCGGTAGCACCACTACTGACCGAGCTGGCTGAGTCCTGAAGGACATAGCTGCCAGACGGGGCCTGGGGCAGGCGGTGAGTGAACCAACACGAGGGAAAAACTTACTTGACCTCGTCCTCACCAATCTACCTGTCGCAAATGCACCTGTCTATGACAGTATTGGTAGGAGTGACCACCACACAGTCCTCGTGGAGATGAAGTTTCATCTGCGCACTGAGGACACCATCCAACGTGATGTGTGGCACTACCACCGTGCTAAATGGGATAGATTCAGAACAGATCTAGCAACTCAAAGCTGGGCAACCATGAGGCGCTGTGGGCCATCAGCTGCAGCAGAATTGTATTCCAGCACAATCTGTAACCTCATGGCCCGGCATATTCCTCACTCTACCATTACCAACAAGCCAGGGGATCAATCCTGGTTCAATGAGGAGTGTAGAAGAGCATGCCAGGAGCAGCACCAGGCATACCTAAAAATGAGGTACCAACCTGGTGAAGCTACAACTCAGGACTACATGCATGCTAAACAGCGGAAGCAACATGCTATAGACAGAGTTAAGCGATTCCACAACCAACGGATCAGATCAAAGCTCTGCAGTCCTGCCACATCCAGTCGTGAATGGTGGTGGACAATTAAACAACTAACGGGAGGAGGAGGCTCTGCAAACATCCCCATCCTGAATAATGGCAGAGTCCAGCACGTGAGTGCAAAAGACAAGGCTGAAGCGTTTGCAAACATCTTCAGCCAGAGGTGCCGAGTGGATGATCCATCTCGGCCTCCTCCCGATATCCCCACCATCACAGAAGTCAGTCTTCAGCCAATTCGATTCACTCCACGTGATATCAAGAAACGGCTGAGTGCACTGGATACAGCAAAGGCTATGGGCCCCGACAACATCCCGGCTGTAGTGCTGAAGACTTGTGCTCCAGAACTAGCAGCGCCTCTAGCCAAACTGTTCCAGTACAGCTACAATACTGGCATCTACCCGACAATGTGGAAAATTGCCCAGGTATGTCCTGTCCACAAAAAGCAGGACAAATCCAATCCAGCCAATTACCGCCCTATCAGTCTACTCTCAATCATCAGCAAAGAGATGGAAGGTGTCGTCGACAGTGCTATCAAGCAGCACTTACTCACCAATAACCTGCTCACCGATGCTCAGTTTGGGTTCCGCCAGGACCACTCGGCTCCAGACCTCATTTCAGCCTTCGTCCAAACATGGACAAAAGAGCTGAATTCCAGAGGCGGGGTGAGAGTGACTGCCCTTGACATCAAGGCAGCATTTGACCGAGTGTGGCACCAAGGAGCCCTAGTAAAATTGAAGTCAATCGGAATCAGGGGGAAAGCTCTCCAGTGGCTGGAGTCATACCTAGCACAAAGGAAGATAGTAGTGGTTCTTGGTGGCCAATCATCTCAGCCCCAGGGCATTGCTGCAGGAGTTCCTCAGGGCAGTGTCCTAGGCCCAACCATCTTCAGCTGCTTCATCAATGACCTTCCCTCCATCATAAGGTCAGAAATGGGGATGTTCGCAGGTGATTGCACAGTGTTCAGTTCCATTCGCAACCCCTCAAATAATGAAGCAGTCCGAGCCCGCATGCAGCAAGAGCTTGGGCTGATAAGTGGCAAGTAACATTAGCGCCAGACAAGTGCCAGGCAATGACCATCTCCAACAAAAGAGAGTCTAACCACCTCCCCTTGACATTCAACGGCATTACCATCGCCGAATCCTCCACCATCAACATCCTGGGGGTCGCCATTGACCAGAAACTCAACTGGACCAACCATATAAATACTGTGGCTACAAGAGCAGGTCAGAGGCTGGGTATTCTGTGGCAAGTGACTCACCTCCTAACTCCCCAAAGCCTTTCCACCACTATAAGGCACAAGTCAGGAGTGTGATGGAATACTCTCCACTTGCCTGGATGAGTGCAGCTCCAACAACACTCAAGAAGCTCGACACCATCCAGGACAAAGCAGCCCGCTTGATTGGCACCCCATCCACCACCCTAAACATTCACTCCCTTCACCACCGGCGCACAGTGGCTGCAGTTTGTACCATCCACAGGATGCACTGCAGCAACTCGCCAAGGCTTCTTCGACAGCACCTCCCAAACCCGCGACTTCTACCACCTAGAAGGACAAGAGCAGCAGGCACATGGGAACAACACCACCTGCACCTTCCCCTCCAAGTCACACACCATCCCAACTTGGAAATATATCGCCGTTCCTTCATTGTCGCTGGGTCAAAATCCTGGAACTCCCTTCCTAACAGCACTGTGGGAGAACCTTCACCACATGGACTGCAGCGGTTCAAGAAGGCGGCTCACCACCACCTTCTCAAAGGGCAATTAGGGATGGGCAATAAATGCCGGCCTCGCCAGCGATGCCCATATCCCATGAACGAATACAAAAGAAGGAAGAACTATCATATTCAGCGTCGGAACTGTTGGGTTAGTCAGATGATCATAGATCGGCAGAGAAATGACTTCTTTATGCCTGTCAATATGTTTGGAGGAGCTACTTTTCCCCAAATGATACTGCACAGAATGTTGAAGAAACTTCAAATACCTACAAACACGACAAGAGTTCAGCCAGGAGAGTGTCTGGAACCTTCCGGGATTCTACCAGATGAAGTGAAGACTCAGGTTGACTGTAAAATTAAACACAATCCCCAGAGTAATACTGTTTTACTGCTTTAAACCAGTACAGGACCTGAAAATACAGTGCAGTCAGTATGGTGGGCCCTTATAGCTATTCCTGTTCATTCAAAGTCATGTTTTGCTTAAAAAAAAAATCATATTATCCAATGCTGAAAAGACTCAGCAGGTCAAACAGAAACCGTGGTGAGAACAGACAAATGAATGTTTCAGATGCAGACCTGAAGCGTTAACTCCTTCGTCCTCTCCACAGACAATGATGGACCTGCTGAGAGTCCCGGCTTTTCCTGTTTTTGCTTCAGATTTCCACAGGCTGTCGTTTTTTTTTTTGCTTTTTGTTCAAATTATCCAACAGCTTGAATGAAGCAATTTTAATAAAACAGCACAGCAAAGCAGGACAGGAATACTAAACACACCATAAAACAACCATAAAAATGCACCTGATCATGGGGTGTGTGTGAAATCCAAGACTCAGATGTGCAGGTCCTGGGATTTTTTTTGACTGTGCTGTTGCAGATTGTGAAGACATTCACAATCACATTACATTCTGTAATGAAATGCTGGAAACACTCAGCAGGTCAGGCAGCATCTGTGGAGAGAGAAACAGAGTTAACGTCTCAGTTCAATGACCTTTCATCAAACTGCAATCTGTGTCTGACACCGAGCAATAAATGGCCACAAAATTCTTTCCTCATAGAGTGCCTGAGGCTTGTGCACTGTGGGCTAGGCTCTGTGTAGTGCGCATTAAACCCAATAACTGGCTGACTGACTTCCAGCGGGAAATTTTAATTGAGGACATTATCCCCCCATCATCTGTCTCATTCCGAGACAACTACAGTCCTGCCAGAGATCTGGAGGGAAGTTATAGCCACAGACACGGTTGTGATAAAAGCAAGGCACTGCGTACCTCTGTAGGTACAAAACATCAGAGGATTGACAATGAAGGCTATGAACATCTGGCCAGCTGCAAACACTGGCTAACCATGAAGCAGGAAAAAGCAGCTTGTTGCTATCAAGAGTGTGTGAACAGAAAAAAAATTAATGAAATTATTATCAATTCATATTATCACACTAAAACCACTCAGTATAAACACAAACTTCCATAGAGGTTTCTGACAGATGATGGATTTGCAAGTTGCTTAAATGTGCCAATGTTTTGTGTTGGTGAACCAAAGCATATTCATGACGTTGATGAAAGATGACATCTGAGACTCCATTTAGTGATAAAATGACACGTAGGTCTGGCTTTGTGCTGAATTGAGTGGTAAAAGCCTCATTTTATATGGACACTTTGATGTTAGGAAATGTTCAGCCATGTCAAGATAATGCACCATTTACTGCACAACTTATTTTAGGTGCCAATCTGCACTAAGAAGGAAGCACTTTTCATAAAAAAAGAACTTTTCTGCAACTGCAATTCAAAAGCAAACTGGAACAGTTTTACAGAAATCGTGGAGTGGGTTTCCTCGGAGTTTCTCCCCTCTTCGCCGCTGCAACCTGGAAACGTAGAATCATAGAAAGGTTCCAGCGCGGAAGGAGGCCATTCGGCCCATCGAGTCCGTGCCACCGCGCAAGTTTAGCACAAGCGCCGTTTACGCGCATAAACGAACTTCCACCACAGGTACATGCGGTGGTGGAGCGGGGAGAAGGGCGGAGGAGATTCCTAGAGTGTGACCTACCTGAGTCTGCACGGCATCCCTTCCGTGTGACGTGTCCATGCAGCAACAAAAAGGAGCCATTTCACCTGGTAAATAGAATTAAACGGGGAGTGGTAGCCTAGTGCTTCTGGTACTGGACTAGCAACCCAGAGGTCCCGTCATGGCAAGAAGAAGTATTTTGCATTGAGAATGCTTTGCCATCCAGCACCATCTTCCTGTAATCTTGGTGATTCACGTAATGAGGATAGAGCTTCACTGATGGTTTAGTGAGTAATTGCACTCAGTTTATAACTGAGCGGCACTCCAGTATATACCGAGTTGCCCGATCTCGGCCAGAGCAACAGTAGGGGCGCTACGAGTAAAGAGAAAAGACTTGGTTTCAGGTTTAGAACTTACAGCTGGTAAAATCAATAGGTTAGGATGGAGGTGGGGCTAATAAAATAAAAAAATCAGCCAGATTTGCTGCTGCCGGTCGCTATTCAGTGACCCCTGCTGGAACCTCGATGGATGTCAGGTGAGGCCAGAATCAGGCCTGGCGGTGATGCAGTTGAATTGCCTGCTAGCACTCATCAGGAAGGGTCACATGTGAAGAATGGTCACTTGAACAGGGTATCAGAGGATGGACAGTCACTCTGCAACTATACCCCGGCATGGATCAAATGCCTTCAGGACAGATGGGAAGGAGAACAGGAAAGAATGGCACTGAGATAGATGATGTTCACATCTGCCAATTGCACTAGTGTTCACAGATGCATTATTCTTTATGCACTATAATTCCTGATTGCCTTCTGCTGTACTTCCAAAGGAGAAGGTGTTGTGTGATGTGCAGTATAATTGCTACTGGGTCAGCACATCGCATTTTTTGCATCAATCTATTTTTACGTTTATTTGATTAGGTACCTCAGCGCAAAATAGGACTCTGTTCACAAAACCTTTGTTTACAAGCCACACTTAGCATTTACTTCATTTGAATTGTAGAGTGACAGCGCACAGTATGAATGATTGCTAGGTTTTCTCAAGTTGTTTTGCCAGTTTCCCAAGAGCTGATCGACATTGGTGATCCTAAAACGCTCATACTGTGGAAAGACAGCTCCCCCGAGGATTTACTGATGGTATATAATAGATCTGTTGATTTGTCTGACTCACTTTGGGTTTTTTTTTGAGTGTTGAATTTAATGGCCCACATATTTCTGTCAAAACAACGTTGAGGCTAATGGCGCTCGCTGTTATTTATGTGCAAATGGTACAGTAACTTCAGGCGAGGGGCAGATGCGCGGTTAAACGTGGAAATCCTAAAGTTGCTGTCCGAGATGCATCACTCCACCGTTAGCTTCGTGAAAACGGCATCTCGCTGCCTGACTCATCACTGAAATTCATTGGATGGCCTGAAGTTGCTGTATTTGCACGGTAGATAAGAACTAAACTCGTCACAAAAGATAGGGCTGGTGTAAAGTGATACAAAGTGACTGTCTCAGAAACATTTAATGTCCACGCGTATTTAATTAAGCTTGGATTCAGACAAAGGAAGCTTTTTAGCTGTCAGAGATTCTTTTAACGATGAGATAAGTGTTATTTACTGCCAATTAATCCCTCTGGCACTGAAAATTAACTATTACTAATGTGGAGTTTCATTCCTCAGGTTTTAATTGTTGTTGGAGATTTTAAAAAATGTCAAATTTTAAATTAAGTTTTTTTTAACTGTTCCTTTCTGTCTCTTTTTTTTCTCTCTCTGTTAATCCAATCTTTCTTTCCCTCTCTTTATTTCTCTTAATGAACCTGATTTGACATTGAATTCACCCACTCTAATTTACACTTCCTTCTCAGTCCTTGCGCTGTTAATTTCACGATCTGATTGATTGAGGAGATACCCTGTTGCTTGCCCTGTTCACTCAGGACAGACGCCCGTTTCCCTCGATGCGAAGTTATCAGCTCACACTTTAAAAACCTAAACGGGCAAGTCTAACTCACAGCAGGCGCCGTTAGATGCCCTGCCACAGCAAAATCTGGGCCAAAATTAAAATGCCATTGTGAGTAGTTACTAACTCATGTTGTGCCCTGCAGTGTTTATCTTTCGTGTCAATAATATTCCGAATTTGCTTAATCTTCTGAAGGCGGTGAATAACTCTCGGTGAAACCTCCAGGAAGTGAAGGCAGCAAAACTCCTCCCTGACCCGAAAATATAGTGAAACATTTGAGAATAATAAGTGACGCTATCCAGCCCCATTGTATCAGACAGATAGCATTCCTACGATCACAATGGGATTTGAGACACAGCCCAGCATCGAGTGTTTGATATATTATGTACACATTTACCTATATAACCTTCACACCTTGCTATAACCACAAATCCATCCAGCTCCTTTTTAAAAGAAATTAATCAACTTATAATTAGTTAGCTCCCATAGGTGACTGTTCAACACTTCTATTGCTCTGTGCAAAATATTTTACCCTCTAAGTTTATTTGACTTTGCCAATTTTGAGCATGTTCTACACGCCTGCAGACGCAATACAGGTTGTATAGCCTGCGTGCATCTGCATCATCTAATCATCTGCATCATCTAATCATCTGATTATTTTGGCCTCTCAGCATTCTAAGGCTCATGCCTCTTTCAATTTTCTACCTCAGAATTCTCTATCCCTGAGGGCTGAGGATGCTCAGTCGTTGAGTATACTCAAGACTGAGATCGATGGATATTTGGACACTAAGGGAATCGAGGGATATGGGGATAGAGCGGGAAAGTGGAGTTGAGGTAAAAGATCCGCCATGATCTTATTGAGTGGCGGAGAAGGCTCGAGGGGCCCACTCCTGCTTATGTTCTTATGTTTTTGCACCACTGATGTAAATCACGAGATAGATCCAGATCACAAAGGCCATCCTAGCTCATCCATCCCGAAGGAGCATACAGTTCTCCCATCGCTGCATCCAGCTGCTTCTTGAATGGGTCTATGGATTTGCCTCAACTGCCCTGTTTGGAGATCTGATGCTGCTATGCTATCCTCCTAACTTAGGATTGTGAGTCCTGGAATCACATTTACTGCTCTTCTCTGAACCTTCTCCAATGCACCAGTGTGATAACTTATCGATTACTGGCATCAGACTTATACTTCACCTGACTGATGGTGCCATGTAAGCATTGATGCGCCACTTAAATGGGAAAGGTGCACCAATTTCTATGACAGAGAATTCTACACTCTGCGTCATAAGTGACTGAGATAAAGAATTGAGTCCAATGTAGGGAACAACCTGGACACATTTGATTCTGCTTTATAGAGTGCGAGTAATATATGCTACAGGTACAAATTACAGCTGCTCAATTCTCCTTAGTACTGGTGCGGTAATCCTATTGCAGCCCTCAGAGCTAATGGGGGCGATTTTCGTTTCGAGCGCTATTTAAGCCGGGGGAGGGTGGGGGTCATTTGCCACCAGGTGAAATCAGCAGGAACCCCGATCCATTTTGCTCTGGGGTCCTCCTTATACTGGGGACACTGAACTGCCGGGGTGAAACGCACTCCTCAGTCAGCAACTCGCCGATCTGGGGTGGGGGGGGGGTGGGTGAGGCGGGGGTGGAGGGGGGGAGGTCGGACGGGGTCTGCAGCAACGGCTTAAAGGGGAGGGGTATAATCAACGGGAATGAAAAGAAGCAGCACCTCAGAGCAACAGGTAACATGTGTGAAGAACCTACAGCAGCAAATACATTGAGTCGGACCTTGCTGCTGTGGAGGGTATGCCCCATTTAGTTAGACTTTAGTTAGACTTTTTCCTGCACCCTTCAGCTCGAAAATATTTGCGCCATAACTTGCTGGGAGTGCGAGTTGATAACAGGGGCAGCGAGGGCAACGGGACATCTGGGACCAACAGTGTATCTTCTTAATCAATGAGATTTAAGGATTGAGAAAGAAACAGAAGAACAATGGAGAAGGAACTAGGGGGAATTAGGGTTAGGGTTAGAAAGAGAAATGGAGAAGGAAAGAAAGATTGGATTAAGTGAGAAAGATAAATGACACAGAAAGGAAAAGTAAGGAAACATTTTTAAAATTTTAAATGTTTTAAATTTCCAACAACTTATTACATGCAAGAATGGGATTGAACACTTTAAATAGTTCCCTTTCTGGGCCAGAGAGGTTGGTTGGCACTGCATTAACAATTACCATGTCGTTAAAAAGGTACTTAAGCTCTTAATTGCCAGTCCTAACTTTCTGCAGCGAGTTTAATGGGCAATCAATGTGCAAATCCAGCAGTTTCTTAAAAATAACGGGGAGGCTAATGACGAGGTGCCGTTTGTGCGAAGCGAACGGAGGAGCTGTGTAAATCGACCAGCTAGTTCTGGAGATTTGCAACTCGTGCTGATTAGGACATCAATCACGGCGTGCGTCGTGAACTCACTGTTGTTTTTCCAGCAAGATTCGACCCCTTACTTTTGGACGCCTTTAAGTCTCAAAACCCGTAAGCGACTGTCGTAAATATCTCCCTAACCTCCATCCAGCTTCCCCTGATTGCAGCTGAGGTGTCCCTTTAGTTTTCGCTGGAAATTGCCTCCTCCCGACTTGCGCTGCCCGCGATTGGTGGCTGGGAGCTGGCGGGCTGAGACTGGTGTGGCTTCATGGGTCATCTGACCCCGATGTGGATACATGTGGGAGCCCTCCTGCCCACTTCCCCCCGGGAACTCTGACCGCCTGGGTGGACATCTGCCCGAAGATCAGGACGGTTGGCGATGCGCTGCGCGGCAGCTAAGTCAGCGCGACTACCAGCCGTGTTGTCTTGGTTCCCTCGCTGCCCCGACGATAAGGGCAAAGGGGGCGGTGTCAACACGGAAATCGCCCTCAGTGGCTTCGGTGGTACCTCGGAACAAAGTGCACCGCATTTCCTTCTGCTCATCCCCTGATGTCCTGTCACATACTAAACGTCTATCCATGAATGCGATGCATTTATTGCAATGTATCTGAATCAGGCGCTCAAGCAGATCCGTCTCACTCTGTTCCTGCAGTTTCTCAGTTAAAATATGAATTGTGAGTCTCTGACATGAGGTCAGTTAAAGAGCAGGTTGATCACTGTAGCCTAGAAATGACTGTGGGTGATATTAGGGGACGGACACTGAACATGTCCCATTGATATTCCTCTCTCCATCGTTTTTCTGCAGGTGTTCACCCCTTTATTCTTCATTGACAGCTGCAATGAAATTTGCCCTGTTTAACACCGAGCTCAGCTCATGACCCGATTTGACCTCCATCACAAAGGTTCCGTGCTTTCCTCACCCGCTTTCATTCCTTTCCCAGCCCACTGCCATTGAAACCCTCAGCAAACCCCCTGTCCCCTGCTGACTCCATTGCTCCAGTGCTGACACTGAGACACAGATGGGCCGTACAGTATCAGACAGGAGTGAATCGTTCCCTTTTACCCGCTGCGTGTACTGTACATTTACAGGAGCTGAGACTGAGAAACACGGGCTGTACAGAACCAGGCAGGAGTGAATTATTCCTTTTTATGCTCAGTGTGTTGTACAAGTAAAAGGGAAAACACACAGTCTGGAAAAAAAAAAGATTTTTTTTTAAAGAAAGATGTACTCAAACTGCTTCCAAACATGATTAACTAGTCAGACATTAGTGTTAAGATTTCAGAGACAAAACAGGAAAACAGCTGAACAAACAGGAAGAGGTGGAGCTCAGCAGTGTGGCAGGGTTTAGCGTCGCATACACTCAGTCCCGCTGACGATGGTGTTGGTGGAGGACAATTGTGAGTGTGATCATTGTGCTCTATTAACTGAAAACAAATGGACGCCCATTTTATCAGCCTCGTGCCTCTGTTTTCCATTATTCCTGACTGCAATTATATCTTCTTTGCGCACACACCATCCCCTCAAAAAAAAACACTGCTAGGTATTATAAATTTTCACTGGACTGGAACAGTCAACACCCTGAATTTAATAGATCCTTTTCTACAAAGAGACTGATGCACAATATAATTCCGAAACATCAGCAGACTTCATTAAAAAAAACACACAAACCAGGTTGCATGAGTGCATATCTAGACCAAAGAATTGATCGAATTATCAGATTTTGCTTCGTTTCATATGGAGCTACTTAAATTTCATGCAGTTTTCGTTTATCTAGCAAGATCACATTGTGTCGCTATATGTGCCTCTGTTATAAACTCATCAGAACAAAGTGGCATTCGAGAGTGAACTGTGAGGGATGGTGAAGAGAATTTGTTGGGTGTTCAGCCCAGGAACATCCAGGAATCGTCACCCAGGAGACTGCATTATTCATCATGGAAACCATCAGCTGGAAAACAGGGGGCTCGAATCCATTATAGTAACAGGATGCAGACCAGAAAATGAATGAAAAAGACACGATACCGGCTTACTTTGCTTCTGGTAGCGGGCGAGTGGAGTCGAGTATAGGTGATTGAGGGAGAATAGGGAATACTTTAGGACCTATAATGCAGGCTACATGTCTTGGCAGATTACATTAAAAGTTAAAAGTAGGGCGGGTGGATTTTAAGGTTTGTCAGTGGACAGTAGCAGTGGGGATTAAAACTGGAAACCAAACTTTACTTGGATCAATCACCCCCAACAGGCACCAAAATAGAAAGGACTGCACAGTCATTGTGGGTATAAATTGTATTATAAGTTGAATGTCCTCAAAAAAAGCAAATCACAGCGATGCCAGCACAGAGGCTTGTATCAGTGAGTAAACTGAGTGTTTATCATTGGTAAAGCCTGGTTTGGATAGAGAGGAAGAATGGAGAAAGGTTTGTGAATGCCAGTTAGTGAACTTTAAGTTTTGTTTAATGCTATACCCATTGATAATTTACCATAGCCATAAAGCCCATTGATTGGATAAACATTAATTCAATGGGGCAGGAGGGACGATAACCGACTAGGCTTGTATTCCTTTGAGATTGGAAGATTGAGGGGTGATCCAGTTGAGGTGCTAAAGATGATTAAAGGATTTGATGGGGTAGATAGAGAGAAACTATTTCCTCTGGTGGGGGAGTCCAGAATAAAGTGGGCATAACCTTAAAATTAGAGCTAGGCCATTCAGCGGTGATGTCAGGAAGCACTTCTTCACACAAAGGGCAATGAGAATGTGGAACTCTTTCCCCCAAAAAGCTATTGAGGTTGGGGGTCAATTGAAGCTTTCAAAACTGAGATTGATAAATTTTTGTTAGCCAAGGCTATTAAGGAATATGGAACCAAGGCAGGTAAATGGAGTTAAGGTACAGATCAGCCATGATCTAATTGAACGGCGGGACAGGCTGGAGGGGCTGAATGGGCTCCTCCTGTTCCTGCGTAAATCACGCTTTCTGCTGTCAAACCAAAGAACAACTAATGACAGTCGTAACTAACCTTGCTTCAAAGAACCTTCAGCCTCCTATTTTGCTGCAGGTGGCCTGCAATTACAACCAGAAAAAACATCTCAGAAAATGTGGGAAGAATAAATATTACAGCAGGAAGGATTGTAACTTCTCTAATAGTCTGATAGCATGGCGCACACTGGATGGTCCAAGGCCCCGAGTCCTACTCTTGTTTATTTTGCACTTCAGAATTTAAAAACACACAGGGGGTGAAATTGGCCTTAGGCAGTGGTGCGAAACGGGCGATAGTGAATCGATGGCCTATTTTACACTCACCCGAGTTTCTTTTCCACTGAAGTCAATTGAAAAGAAAGCCGTGCGAGAGGCAAAGTGGGCCGTAGATTCACCATCGCCAGTTTCACACTACTGCCTAAGGCCAATTTCACCCTCATTAAACTTTCACTGGACTGCTTCTTAAAAAGGATGTTAATATTGATCAGTATTCTTTGATCTTAGAAGAGATTCTGGTGGTGAAACTCCCTCTTTAAAATGCTTGCAACAACAACTGAATGATAAGACGCAAGTCTAACTGAAGTTGATCTTGGCTTAATAAAGAATCAGTCATGTCGTAAATGAACTCCTTAATGGAAAACATTTCAAATCTCCAAAGGTCTTTCCTATGACATGTGCAATGAAGAAATGGTTCTTTTGCTGACAGGAACCTATTAGCTTGACTTAATAGGAAATGCTTTTCTTTTTCCCTCACACCCAAGATGCAAGTGATTGACTGCATACTGAAATAAACTAAACTCTTTAAAAACTGATGGGCCAGATTTTACTCTCAAAATGACGGTGAGGCTAATGGCATTCGCCGTTACTTAGGCGCAAATGTTTTTTTTATTCGTTCGTGGGATGTGGGCGTAGCTGGCGAGGCCGGCATTTATTGTCCATCCCTAATTGCCCTTGAGAAGGTGGTGGTGAGCCTCCATCTTGAACCGCTGCAGTCCGTGTGGTGAAGGTTCTCCCACAGTGCTGTTAGGTAGGGAGTTCCAGGATTTTGACCCAGTGACGATGAAGGAACGGCAATGTATTTCCAAGTCGGGATGGTGTGTGACTTGGAGGGGTGCAGGTGGTGTTGTTCCCATGTGCCCGCGGCCCTTGTCCTTCTAGGTGGTAGAGGTCGCGGGTTTGGGAGGGGCTGTCGAAGAAGCCTTGGCGAGTTGCTGCAGTGCATCCTGTGGATGGTACACACTGCAGCCACAGTGCACCAGTGGTGAAGAGAGTGAATGTTTAGGGTGGTGGATGGGGTGCCAATCAAGCGGGCTGCTTTGTCCTGGATGGTGTCGAGCTTCTTGAGTGTTGTTGGAGCTGCACTCATCCAGGCAAGTGGAGAGTATTCCATCAAACTCCTGACTTGTGCCTTATAGATGGTGGAAAGGCTTTGGGGAGTAAGGAGGTGAGTCACTCGCTGCAGAATACCCAGCCTCTGACCTGCTCTTGTAGCCACAGTATTTATGGGGCTGCTCCAATTAAGTTTCTGGTCAATGGTGATCCCCGGGATGTTGATGGTTGGGGATTCGGCGATGGTAATGCCGTTGAATGTCAAGGGGAGGTGGGTAGACTCTCTTTTGTTGGAGATAGTCATTGCCTGGCACTTGTCTGGCGTGAATGTTACTTGCCACTTATCTGCCCAAGCCTGGATGTTGTCCAGGTCTTGCTGCATGCGGGCACGGACTGCTTCATTATCTGAGGGGTAATGCAACTGAACACTGTGCAATCATCAGCGAACATCCCCATTTCTGACCTTATGATGGAGGGAAGGTCATTGATGAAGCAGCTGAAGATGGTTGGGCCTAGGACACTGCCCTTGCCGTTATTTAGTTGCAAATGGTACAGCAAGTTCAAGCGAGGAGCAGATGCACGTTTAAATGCCAATATCCAAAAGTTGCTGTCCGAAATGCGCCGCTCCGCGGTTAGCTCCGCGAAAACGGCATTTAGCTGTCTGACTCATCATTGAAACACAATTGAATGGCATGAAGTTGCTGTATTTGCATGGTAGATACAAACGAAACTCGCCACAGAAAATTAAGTCTTGTCATTACAAGCGTAAGTACCCATTTTATGATGTGATATGTATTAATTACTGCCAATTAACCTCTCTGGCACTGAAAATTAACTATTACAAGTGTGGAGTCTCATTCATTCAAGCATTAATTGTTGTTGGAGATTTTAAAAATTTTAAATTTAATTTTCTTTTTACACTTTTCCTTTCTCTTGACAAATTCTCCTTGTTTCTTTGATCTCTCTCTCTTAATCCAATCTTTCCTTCCCTCTCTTTATTTCTCTTTCTGTACCTAATTTGACATTGAATTCACCCACTCTAATTTACACTTCCTTCTCACTCCTTGCGCTGTTTATTTCTCAATCGTTCAATCTGACTGGTTAAGGAGATACACAGTTGGTTGCCCTGTTCACTCAGATCCCAACCACCGTACACCTTGGAAATGGCATCTCTGGTCTGGAGTCGACCATCAATCAGTAAAATATTTAATCAGTTTCTTGCAATAAAAAAAAGCATGAAATAGGAATCTAATTTTTAGCTGATAGCCAACAAAATTGTTACACGACCTAATTATGGAGCATGCTTCTATTTTATTTTCTAAGCTGAAAACACTATTTTGAAATGTGAATGTTATTAGAGAAAAGAAAGGCTTGCATTTTTATCATGCCTTTAATGACATCAGGATGTCCCAAAGCGCTTTGCAGCCAATGAAATACTTTTGAAGTGTAGTCACTGTTGTAATGTATGAAATGCAGCAGCCAGTTTGCACACAGCAAGGTCCCACAAACAGCAATGTGATAATGACCAGATAATCTGTTTTAGTGATGATTGTTGAGGGATAAATATTGGCCAGGACACTGGGGAGAACTCACCTGCTCTTCTTTGAATAGTGCCATGCAATCTTTTATGTCCACCTGAGAAGGCAGATGGGCCTCGGTTTAATGTTTCATCCAAAAGACGGCACCTCCGACAGTGCAGCACTCCCTCAGTACTGCACTGGGAGTGTCAGCCTAGGTTTTATGCTCAAGACTTGGACCCAAGCCTTCTGACTCAGAGGTGAGAGAGCTACCTCTGAGACACGGCTGACACCTTAGAGCAATATAAGATTTCAGAACAACTGAGAACATAAGCCTTAAATGAAAAGGAAGAAAAGTGAGTTGTTAAATGCTACTTATTTAGCCTCCCACTCGTTTATTGGCAGTCATAGCGAGTTACATCTAAATGGTTGAATTTTTGCATCATCGTCGGGCACAATACATTTTCAAACACTAACAAGAGCTATCGGCATTTTGTATTTCTAGTTATTAAAGGAGTGGCTTTTTTTAACATTAATTCGCCTACTTAAATCTTTTTCAATACAATGGCTTAAATCCTAAACTTTCAATGTTGACAGCAGTAAAATTGCAATTTCAAAATAATCTTTCACTGCATTCTCAATTTTATTTCAATAATTATTGACCAGAATAACATCATAACAACCCAGCCTCACTGGAACTTCTCTGGATGCAAACAGGATCTGAACGAAGTGATACCCGAGTTAGAAAGGTAACATTTCATTTCTGGTGAACAAAACGAATGCGCTAATGTGCAATTGGCAAGAAAAATTAATGCACTGAAGCAGTGAGGAAAACTAATCTACTAATGCTGGAACATCTTTTACGTTAAAGAAATGAAATTCAGTAACAGACTTAAAATTAAATTCTCAAAGTGCCAGAGCAATTGGAAAATTAACAGAATTATCGGGTGCTATGAATTTTGATCAATGGAGGTTTCATCCAGGTACAGCTGCAACTTGCCAACTCTTGAAAATTGGGTTGTGCTTTCTCTGCAGACAGGAAGATTACTGCTCTTGATTCATGTTCACATTCCATGCTATCGGGAGATTTTTCTTTTCTAATTGCAAAGCCACAATAGAAAAGTTTGGAACTCAATGAGGCAAACAAACTTCACATTCTGTATTTGACCTAATATCCAAAAAAAACCTTCATAACTAATGATGCTAGAGAGATTTCTCCCCCCAATTTCTTTCTCTCTTTTCTTGAAGACACCACATACTGGTGTTTGGTTCCACAATCACCAACACCACATACTGGGGTTTGGTTCCACAATCACCAACACCACATACTGGTGTTTGGTTCCACAATCACCAACACCACATACTGGGGTTTGGTTCCACAATCACCAACACCACATACTGGGGTTTGGTTCCACAATCACCAACACCACATACTGGGGTTTGGTTCCACAATCACCAACACCACATACGGGGGTTTGGTTTCCACAATCACCAACACCACATACTGGGGTTTGGTTCCACAATCACCAACACCACATACTGGGGTTTGGTTCCACAATCACCAACACCACATACGGGGGTTTGGTTTCCACAATCACCAACACCACATACTGGGGTTTGGTTCCACAATCACCAACACCACATACTGGGGTTTGGTTCCACAATCACCAACTCCACATACTGGGGTTTGGTTCCACAATCACCAACTCCACATACGGGGGTTTGGTTTCCACAATCACCAACTCCACATACTGGTGTTTGGTTCTACAATCACCAACACCACATACGGGGGTTTGGTTTCCACAATCACCAACACCACATACTGGTGTTTGGTTTCCACAATCACCAACACCACATACTGGTGTTTGGTTCCACAATCACCAACTCCACATACTGGGGTTTGGTTTCCACAATCACCAACACCACATACTGGGGTTTGGTTCCACAATCACCAACTCCACATACGGGGGTTTGGTTTCCACAATCACCAACTCCACATACTGGGGTTTGGTTTCCACAATAACCAACTCCACATACTGGGGTTTGGTTTCCACAATCACCAACTCCACATACTGGGGTTTGGTTCTACAATCACCAACACCACATACTGGGGTTTGGTTTCCACAATCACCAACACCACATACTGGGGTTTGGTTTCCACAATCACCAACTCCACATACTGGGGTTTGGTTTCCACAATCACCAACTCCACATACTGGGGTTTGGTTTCCACAATCACCAACTCCACATACTGGGGTTTGGTTTCCACAATCACCAACTCCACATACTGGGGTTTGGTTTCCACAATCACCAACTCCACATACTGGGGTTTGGTTCTACAATCACCAACACCACATACTGGGGTTTGGTTTCCACAATCACCAACTCCACATACGGGGGTTTGGTTTCCACAATCACCAACTCCACATACTGGGGTTTGGTTTCCACAATCACCAACACCACATACTGGGGTTTGGTTCTACAATCACCAACTCCACATACGGGGGTTTGGTTCTACAATCACCAACACCACATACTGGGGTTTGGTTCTACAATCACCAACTCCACATACTGGGGTTTGGTTCTACAATCACCAACTCCACATACTGGTGTTTGGTTCTACAATCACCAACACCACATACTGGGGTTTGGTTCTACAATCACCAACTCCACATACTGGGGTTTGGTTCTACAATCACCAACTCCACATACTGGTGTTTGGTTCCACAATCACCAACTCCACATACTGGGGTTTGGTTCTACAATCACCAACTCCACATACTGGGGTTTGGTTTCCACAATCACCAACACCACATACTGGGGTTTGGTTCCATTAGTACCAACACCACATACTGGGGTTTGGTTCTACAATCACCAACACCACATACTGGGGTTTGGTTCCACAATCACCAACACCACATACTGGGGTTTGGTTCTACAATCACCAACTCCACATACTGGGGTTTGGTTTCCACAATCACCAACACCACATACTGGGGTTTGGTTCCATTAGTACCAACACCACATACTGGGGTTTGGTTCTACAATCACCAACACCACATACTGGGGTTTGGTTCCACAATCACCAACTCCACATACTGGTGTTTGGTTCCACAATCACCAACACCACATACTGGGGTTTGGTTCCACAATCACCAACACCACATACGGGGGTTTGGTTCCACAATCACCAACTCCACATACTGGTGTTTGGTTCCACAATCACCAACACCACATACTGGGGTTTGGTTCCACAATCACCAATTCCATATACTGGGGTTTGGTTCCACAATCACCAACTCCACATACTGGGGTTTGGTTCTACAATCACCAACACCACATACTGGGGTTTGGTTCCACAATCACCAACACCACATACTGGGGTTTGGTTCCACAATCACCAACACCACATACTGGGGTTTGGTTCCACAATCACCAACACCACATACTGGGGTTTGGTTCCATTAGTACCAACAGCTCTCTCATCCCTCATTCAAATGAACATTCTTTATGTATGTGCCTGTCTGGTGAGAGTCAGCAGACTATTCAAATTTGTGGATTTCTTTGAGGATTTAGTTACAAGGACCTTCCAACAGATACAATTCACTTGGATTTTAGAAAATAACGCTTGGTGTGTGTGTGTGTTTTTTTAAAGTAGGTTCTAGCTTATGGAACGAATAGAAAATGAGCTATTTACATTATTTGGTGGCTTGACAACGTAAAACATGGGTGATGTCAAATGGAACAGTCTTGTTCTGTGATGCAATGACCAGTCAGGATTTGCTGTAACCTGTTCGGTGTCCTCTGTTGCTTACACTCTTCATAAATGATGTGGACGATTGTGCCTCCCTATGAATGCTCACAGTCTCCCTTCTATTTCTCATGACCTTACAATACTAGAAAAGCCATTACCTCGATCTGTATTAATCCTGAAACCAGGAAACCCTGTTCTTAGCCAAGTTTTCATTCAAAAACCCGGATCACATGTCCCTCAATTTTCTTTTATCTAATGTAAACAAGTTCTGTCTGTAGATTTCTCTTCACAACTTAGATTTCAACCTCTTCGAAGTATCTGTTTTACTCTTCTCTGCATCTTCTCCAGCACAGTTACAAACTTTTGAAGGTAAGGTGCCCAAAATTGCATACAATATTCCAAATGTAGCCCCACCCAATAATCTACAGATGGTTAGAAAAGTTTGATTAGACAGTTATAATATAGTAGAATTTGATTATATTAACATGAAAGTTGGCTTATACAAAGTATAAGTGGTTTTCTCGGGCGTACCGAAAACACACCTCTTACTATAAGCTCTGGAACGATAGGGATTATAAGGACAGGTCAGACTTGGACGCACGTTTTCGGGCTCAACTGTATTGTGTTTAATAAGATTAACAATGACACTCATAAACAGTACAAACCGTACAACCCTGGCTTGTCCAATAAGCCCTACTGTGCTAAATTAGCACGGCCTAATAAGAGAAACACCCCCTCCGTGAAATAAACTAACACAGGACCCTCCCCCCAGCACTAAAACCCTCTAAGGTTTGGTTGGGACTTACAATCACCCCCTCACACAGCTAAGTGGTCTTGTGGATGTGTCGGCGCAGGCAATATGCTCACCCCAATTGACCGTTGTTGCTCGCAGTTTCTTCTTGCACGTCTCGCTCCTGGTTCCATACCGCCGACGCAGTATCCAAGTTCCAGTTTGAGTCGAGGTCCGTTGATGAGGGATGAAGAGCAGCGCTCAGCTTCGGGCGGTGTTCCATTGAATCGAGCAGAGCCCCACTCAGGAGATTTGCTGTAGATTGATGCCGAGGAGCAGAGAGAAGAGACCAGAGCAGAGCCCAGCCGAGAGCAGAGCCGATACGATACTGTTCGATGTATTGACTCAGGTCATCTGTCTGGGCCCCCCCGCCCCGCCCTCCCCGTGGCCTGGAGTGACTCATAACCTTTGAAATCTTTGTGAAAAATGCTATTTTGTTATCTCGCTCCCAGGCCTTGCACCTAGAGAGACAATGGATGCTGATTACTGGGTGTCTGTCGTTTCCTGAGTTGACGGCCCCCATTAGCAGGTAATGGGTTTCGATCTCGCTTAACTGGAAGACAATGGCCCAGCCATCTCCTGCCTTCCACCAGGAGACAGTGTGTCTCTGAGTTACCTCTCAGGGTATTGTTTCCAGTTAAATGGCAATGACGTCAATCAGCCTGGGTTCCCTTCCACCCAGCCTGTCAGTGTGAAATGTCCGTTTGCATATGAATGCACCTTAGTCAGGTTAGTCTGGCTCGAAACTTCTGCCAGTCAATCCTGTTCTCGAAGCCACACCCACAAGCTTGCCAAACAGTACAGTTCTTTCTTGTGGGTATTGGATTTAAAATATGATTCATAAAAATGGCCAGAACGCTGGTGCTACAAAAGCGAGCCTCAGAAATCTATTCTATTTGCAGAATAAGGCCCCATCTCAGTTCAGAGCAGAACAATACAGAAATGCAGTGTCATGCAAATAGATCTTTTTTGCCAATATTGGATGATGCAGTAATGTGGAGAAATTCATTAGTATTGATTCATGTTGGATCACATTGCATCACTAAAGCTGACATACTCACTTTAAATTGGAAATTCTGTCATCTATGGAAAAACAACATTGAACGTGTTGTTGATGTAACGAATCCTGGTCCAGCAGTGAGTTATACCATTGACGTCGCAAGGGTTTTGATATGTTGGAATGAGCAGTTCCTTAAGTTAATTGGATCTAATAATTGATGAAGTTATTGTCCAGTGGCAAAAACTCCTTACTATTGTTGTACTTCACATTGATGTTCACATGCTGAACGCAGCCTTAGTTCCTGGAGTACAACTGTCCTCAGACAATCATTGGGCAGGAACACAACCAACACCTCAAACATCTCCCTCTTAAACACACAGATTGGAATGAAATTTACAGCTGTGAAAATGCTTACACTGTTTCGATAAAATAATGTAAAGAAGTTGTGATGACATGAAAAAATTATTTGTCAGATGTTTGTGGGATTAAAAATAAAATTGTTGGACTATAACTTGGTGTTGTAAAATTGTTTACAATTGTCAACCCCAGTCCATCACCGGCATCTCCACATCATTCCATACTTAGGGGGTGATTTTAAACCCCAAGAACGGGTGGGTTGGGGGCAGGTGGGAGTTGAAAATAGTTGTTTTTTTGGGTCGCAACCGCAAAATTTTCAGACTTTGCATTCCCAGTGGGAGGCCTGTACTTTTCCGCGCCAACGTTAAACCCGGAAGTGAAGCCGGGTTGCAGTCGCGACCCAAAAGACAACTATTTTCAACTCCCACCCGCCCCCAACCCACCCGTTCTTGGGGTTAAAAATCACCCCCTTAGTGTTGCTGTACTTGTGGTGCAATTTTATCCCCTCACTTTCCACGTCTCCTCACAAGTGCTAACCCACTTTACTCCTCGTAGATTAGTTAAATTGATTTGGGTTTGCAGCGACAACGTATACTGCCTTTCAGGTTATTAGACTAAGTTACAAGGCTTCTCAGAGCGCCCACTTATATAGTTCTCTTTGTTTCAAACATTTTACAGTGAACTCTTTGGTTAAATGAGCTTAACTGTCTAATGCTTACTTGAGCCTGTCAATGTAACAAAGTAATAATTAAAGGGCACAACCAAAATTTCCTTCCCAGGAAATCTTTCAATAGGACCTGATCCACTGTACAAAATCATTTGTTTTCAACAATCTCCATTGCTAAAAGGAATCTGAAGAGTTAATAAACTATCAAACCAAAGTAAAAGGAAGTAACTTAGCCTGAAATTTACAGAGCTGAAAGTAGGACGAAAGAGAAATGCAGTATTAGATTTTGTAAAAGTTCTGGCATGATCCACATTCACACTTCCCCAAACAATGCTGCAGGCAGATGGCTCAGATTGCATTCGGTCAATGCTACTGAAGGACCGGCTTTCCTTTCAGACCCAAGGTTTATTATTGCAGTGTTAGTCTCTGCAAGACTCCAGAAAGATTGCTTTCCAAGTTAGAATTTATTTCTCTTTCTAGTTTCTTTGTTCAAGCAAGGGATTAACAATTAACAGAAGATGCCAAACACTGACAGCACAAGATATCACCAGTAGGCTAAATGGATTTGGTCAAATTAGTCCATTTTTAAAATTATAAGCTAGTTTGGGTCAACGGGTAAAGATAATTTGGTTTCCCACAATGGTAAATTCCTCATTTCAAGTGGGCCAGGTGGTGGATGAGTCACATGGTTGAGGGGCACCAAACAAAAGTCAACCACTTTCACACAGGGAGGGAGGAAGATTTGAAGCATAATAACCTGCAAGCTACTTCAAAAAAATGCCATGATGTATGGAGTGTTTGAATCTTCCTAACCTAGCAATCATAAATCCCTATTATATATCACGGCTAAAGGTTCTGATGGTTAATTTGTACCTTGGACAAATGACCTTCCAAAGTCCAACTTCCCATCATCTTGAACCAAGTTTGAAAATGGGAATAAATTTCCAACCTTGGCTCCAGGTGGAGTGATGTTACCTTGCTATTCTGAGCTGCCATCTGTAAGTATAGAAATTAGACTTTCAGCTCGACCCCAATTTGAACTTTCTTCCTCAAATCCGTTCTTTTCTTCCATTTCTGTAACATTGCCCATCTTGACCTTCCCCCATTGCTGCCAAAACCCTATTCCACACACCACGTTTTTCTAAAGATTTCCTAGATGACTTTGTTTCTCGACTCTTCAAAAATACAAATTATTCAGAATGCCATGGCCCAGTTCTCCATACAACGAAGTCCCACACTCCAATCGCCCTTGTCTTTGCTGAGTCTGGCCAACAATTTTCCCTCCATTAACATCTCCAAAGCCGATTAACTGTTCATTTATCTCATTGCTGTTTGTGGCACCTTACAATTGTTTGACAGCTGCCCGCTGAGTTTACCTACATAAGAACAGTAACTACACTTCAAAAGTAATTGAGTGGCTGTGAAGAGCTTTGAAACGTTCTGATGATCTGAAAGGTGCCAAAGTTCATTCTTTGTTTCCAAGGGTTATGCATGTCATCAATAATAATACCCTGCACAGTCGGAGAACCTGCCCGACGGAAAGTTCTGGGCACTTATGCTGCAGGTTGCTTCCCATCATAGCTCTGTGAGTGCCAAGCTAATGAAGTATAGATGGTGAAGACAAGTCTCCATCAATAAAGTCTGTCAGTGTATCGTGTTCTGGATGGTTGGATAAGGGCAGTTGGGCAGGACCATTTCATATGAATGCATCTACCTGTCATGTCTCTCCGAAAGCAGCAGGTAGGTCTAGGTGGATGTCTGTTCCCCACCCTAGATGGATGTCTACACCCCTATTCAAGAAGGGAGAGAAGGCTTTAAACTAAATAGAGGGGGGAGGGCTCAGGTGGGGCGAAGTTTAGATTGATAAAGAGAAAAGACAAGGAAAGTGATGGGGGTAATGATAAACAGAGTGTGTCAGGAAGGGACAGAGCGTACAAACATAAGAGTGCACTAGCAAATGGGGCCGGGGTAGGAAAGAATGGTAAAAAGACAAAATTAAAGGTTCTTTATCTGAATGCGCGTAGCATTCGTAATAAGATAGGTGAATTGACGGCACAAATAGAAACAAATGGGTATGATCTTGTGACCATTACAGAGTGGTTGCAAGGTGACCAAGGTTGGGAGCTAAATATTTAACATTTCGGAAGGATAGGAAGAAAGGTAAAGGTGGAGGGGTAGCTCTGTTAATAAAGGATGAAATTGGTATAATAGTGAGATATGATCTTGGCTCAGAAGATCAAGATGTCGAATCAATTTGGGTGGAGGTAAGAAATAGCCAGGGAAATAAATCACTGGTGGGAGTAATATATGGGCCCCCTAACAGTATCTACACTGTTGGGCAAAATATTAATCAGGAAATAAAGGGGGGCTTGTAAAAAAGGTAATGCAATAATCATGGGCAATTGTAACTTTCACATTGATTGGATAAATCAAATTGGCAAAAATAGCCCTGAGGAGGAGTTCAAAGAGTGTATTAGGGACTGTTTTTTAGACCAATAGGTCGGGGAACCAACCAGGGAACAGGCCATTTTGGATCTGGTAATGAGTAACGAAACAGGATTAATTGATGATCTCAAAGTAAAGGATCCCTTGGGAAGCAGTGATCATAACATAGGATTTCACATCCAGTTTGTGAGCGAGGATCTTGTGTCTGAATCTACTGTATTAAACTTAAATAGGGGCAATTATAAAGGAATGAGGGTGGAATTGGCTAAAGTGGACTGGGTAAACAGATTAGATGGTATGATGGTGGATAAGCAGTGACAAACATTTAAAAAGATATTTTATGACTCGCAACAAAAATATATCCCTGTGAGGAGGAAAGATTCCACAAAAAGGGTGAACAAACCATGGCTAACTAAGGAAGTCAAGGATGGTATCAGGTTAAAAGAAAAAGCATACAACATGGCAAAGATTACTGGTAAGCCTGAAGATTGGGAACATTTTAAAAACCAGCAAAGGATGACTAAAAGAATAATAAAGAGGGAGAAAATAAATCATGACAGTAAACTAGCAAGAAATATAAAAACTGACAGTAAAAGCTTCTACAAGTATATATAAAGGAAGAGAGTAGCTAAAGTAAACATTGGTCCCTTAGAGGATGAGACTGGGGAAATAATAATGGAAAACAAGGAAATGGCAGAGGAATTGAACAGATATTTTGTATCTGTCTTCACAGTAGAAGACACTAATAACATACCAATAATAGCAGAAAATCAAGGGGCAAAGGGGAGGGAGGAACTAAAAACAATCACTATCACCTGAGAAAAAGTACTAGGTAAACTAATGGGTCTAAAGCCTGACAAGTCCCCTGGACCTGATGGCTTGCATCTGAGGGTCTTAAAGGAAGTGGCTACAGAGATAGTGGATGCATTGGTTGTAATCTTCCAGAATTCACTAGATTCTGGATAGGTCCCAGTGGATTGGAAAACCGCAAATGTAACACCCCTTTTCAAGAAGGGAGTGAGACAGAAAGTAGGTAACTATAGACCAGTTAGCCTAACATCTGTCACTGGGAAAATGTTAGAGTCCATTATTAAGGAAGTAGTAGCAGGACATTTGGAGACTCATAATACAATCAAGGAGAGTCAATATGGTTTTATGAAGGGGAAATCATGTCTGACAAATTTATTAGAGTTCTTTGAGGAAGTAACGGGCAGGGTGGATAAAGGGGAACCAATGGATGAAGTATATTTGGATTTCCAAAAGGCATTCGTTAAGGTGCCACATAAAAGATTACTGCACAAGATAAGAGCTCATGGTGTTGGGGGTAATATACTGGCATGGATAGAGGATTGGCTAACTAACAGAAAACAAAGAGTCGGGATAAAAGGGTCATTTTCAAAATCTGTAACTAGTGGGGTGCCGCATGGATCAGTGCTAGGGCCTCAACTATTTACAATATATATCAATGACTTGGATGAAGGAACAGAGTGTCTTGTGGCCAAATTTGCTGATGATACAAAGATAGGTAGAAAAGCAAGTTGCGATGAGGACACAAAGTGTCTGCAAAGGGATATTGACAGGTTAAGTGAATGGGCAAACATTTGGCAGATGGAATATAATGTGGGAAAATGTGAAGTCATCCACTTTGGGAGGAAAATTAAAAAAGCAAAATATTATTTGAATGGAGAAATACTACAGAATGCTGCGGTACAGAGGGATCTGGGTGTCCTTGTACATGAAACACAAAAAGTCATCATACAGGTGCAGCAGGTAATCCGGAAGGCAAACGGAATATTGGCCTTTATTTCTAGGGGGATGGAGTATAAATGCAGGGAAGTCATGCTACAACTGTACAGGGTGCTGGTGAGGCCATACCTGGAGTACTGCGTACAATTCTGGTACCCTTATTTAAGGAAGGACATACTTGCATTGGAGGCAGTTCAGAGAAGGTTCACTCGGTTGATTCCGGGTATGGAAGGGTTGTCTTATGAGGAAAGATTGAACAGGTTGGGTCTATACTCATTGGAGTTTAGAAGAATGAGAGGACATCTTATTGAAACATACAAGATTCTGAGGGGACTCGATAGGGTAGATGCTGAGAGGATGTTACCCCTCTTGGGGGAATCTAAAACTAGGGGGCATAGTCTCAGAATAAGGGGTCACCCATTTAAGACGGAAATGAGGAGGAATTTCTTCTCCCAGAGGGTTGTGAATCTTTGGAATTCTTTACCCCAAAAAGCTGTGGAGGCTGAGTCATTGAATACATTCAAGGCTGAGTTAGACAAATTTTTGATCAGCGAGGGAGTCAAAGGATATAGGGAAAAGGCTCGAGGGGCCAAATGGCCTACTCCTGCTCCTATGTCTTATGGTCTTATGGATGTCCACCATCAGAACTGAGGCTCATTGGCAGCTGTAGAATGTTACCATAACTACAATGGGTGGACAAAAACTAGGCCACATAAGGAAACCAGCAACAAATACAATGAGAACAATGCAAAAAAAACCTCAAATCAACACTGAGTATTGCAGGAATACAAAGTTCTCAGCTAATAATGCACTCCTCTTTTTTTTATTCGTTCATGGGATGTGGGTGTCGTTGTCAAGGCCAGAATTTATTGCCCATCCCTTATTGCCCTTGAGAAGGTCGTGGTGAGCCGCCTTCTTGAACCGCTACAGTCTGTGTGGTAAAGGTTCTCCCACAGTGCTGTTAGGTAGGGAGTTCTAGGATTTTGACCCAGCGACGATGAAGGAACGGCGATATATTTCCAAGTCGGGATGGTGTGTGATTTGGAGGGGAACGTGCAGGTGGTGTTGTTCCCATGTGCCTTTAAGAGTACAATCCATGCAGCAGCTATTATAAACAGGCACTCTGATTTCAGTGCATTCAAATGTAGCCAGGAGATCATTCTCAGAATTTTCAATCCCTTACTGAGTGTATCACACCAAAAATAAGATTGCCTTCAGTGCTTGAAACATGCCTGGCTGCAGAACGGTGCACTCTGTGTACATTGGGTGAGATAAGGTCACACAATCCTCACTCATCTGTTTGCCGTTGGCACTACCGATGCCTGCAATCCCACAATATGCTTGTGGTGAAATCCTTGCCTCTCATGTGATTCACAAAGGGGCTCGTTTTGAACTTGGTTACAGAGAATCACTGTGAATGCCGAGGTGGGCTGTGTGACTGGACTAGATGGCAGGACCCCTTCCAATTACATGGCTCTAATGTATGTCTACACATTGGTATTGACAAAGACCTAAAAAAAAACACTGCCCGCGACTCCTTCTAATTCACTGTTGTATTAGGCATGTTGTAGGGAAGCCTAGAGACAGGGGAAACATACTGAGGTGGGGGTCCACTGTTGTTGAGTGGCTAGGATGGCAGAGATGGGCATTAAAATTGGCAGAACGCAGAGAGAAGCTGCCACTCACAGTTCTTTCTTTCCATTTCCACCCAAAAAAGGGGAGTGAAATTGCTAATGATTTTTTTTTTTTGAAAAATCTGTTACTGTTTGTTCAAGCTTTGCTAATGGGCTTTCAGAGAAGGATGCAGGAGTTTTCCAGTGTGAAAAATTAAAACAACCGGGTAGGGATTAGCTCACCCGCTGAGCTGAGGTTTGTTCAAAATGGAGCAGTTAAATTCCCTGGCAGATTATCAGATCAGGATTTTTCCACAGTTGTTAATTGCATTGAAATACACAGAAGTTACAACACAGAAACAGGCCATTCGGCCCAACCAGACCCTGTCGGTGTTTACCCTCAAGGCAAGCAAATAGTTCCGATCACATTTACCCATGCTGTTCCCAGATTCCTTCAACCCCCTTTTTCTTCATCCACCTACCCAATTTAATCTTAAATGTTGACATAATTTCTGCCTCAACCGCTTGACAAAAGATTTTCCCAATTATAAATGTTAACGTACTAAATGTCATTCAAAAATCTTAACTTAGGAGGTAGGGCTAGTCTCACAGTAAGTGCCCTCTGTACTCAAGACATTTAATGGATTATGAGTGGATGTGCCGTAAAATTAAACGTAGTGGGGGCGGAATTAGGCCATGTAGCGCCCGTATTGTAGGCGTTATGCAGACTCCTAAGTCCCGAAAATGACGTCTGAGATGCGCACGCACACTTCCGACGGGAAGTGCGCAGGACGCCATCTTGCTAAAGGTGTTTGTGCGCTCAGCCCTAACGACCGCCAGCAACATGTAGAGTGGGGGGATGATGACCCGAATCAGTGTGCAATGCTAATTTGAAGCAACCGGTGAAATTTTGGAACTCCCCTCTCCGGCCAACACAGGGTCTTAACCTTGCACAGCTGAACAGGACCCCCCCCCCCCCCACCAGCGATATTGAAAGGGATCATGAAGTACTTACAGGTTAGTTGCTGGATTATTTCTTCTGGATGCTGGTGCAATTGCACGTGTTTTAGGACATTTTCTATACTTGGCTAAAGTTTCAATATTCTATAAAGTGGTCTGACTGGTCTTGCAGTACCTTTCGTGGCATTTAAAATGTAATGCTGACAAAAGTTGCTTCCAAACAGGGGCGGCCTGCTACGGCTTTCTCTGGAAATTGATCATCTTGGCCTGGGCTGCAGCAATCTGGCCTGGCACGCTGACAGGCAACAGCAAGGGCACTGGCAGAGTGGCAAGGGTGAGAGCAGGAATGCAGTCATCCTGAGAGAGGACAGCAAGTTCGTCTTGCATGGTGTCACTGCCACTCTCCCAGGGCGGTGCCTCAGCAATCCTGGTGATCTGTTGGATAACAGATTGCTGGACTGCTGTGATGCCCTGGAAGCCCCTTTCAACAGTGGTACCCAGAGCCATGATAGCAGCAGTCTGAGCTTCCAACGCAGCAGACTGGGGTCCAAATGCAGTCAGACCTTTGATGGCAGATGTTTGGGCTGCGATGGAAGCTCTGACATCGGTCACCAGACGCTGTATCATGGTGGACTCCACAGGTGTGCTGATGGAGGTGACCACCCGTTCCATGAGGGAAAGGATGGGCTCCAAGCTCTGCACAAAGCCCTGCGCCAAGTTGGAGCTGGTCTCCTCCGTGTTCCTTGACATTGTGCGCAGACTTTCTAGCAGGCTTTCCAGTGCACTAAGCATTTGGTGGTGGACACCCCTCAGCCTTCTTCTGTAGCCTCGCCCATCGAAGTCACCATCTGACTCCTCTGCAGCAGAACGAGTGAGCGACCTCGTCCTTCGGCGAGCTGGCACCTGTGGTATCCGTTCCCCCCTCCCTGACTCCTGTGCACTTGAGCCCAGTGTCTCACCATGTGCAGATCCCTCCTCTATCCTAGCCTCTGAAGTACGTGCAGTGTCTGTCTCTGAGCTGGTGGCTGCGATCGAGTGATGGTGTGTTTTCATCATCACTGTCATCGTCCTCTGCCTCCTCTGACTGGGCAGGTTCCAGTTCTTGAGTATCTGAAATGACAAAGGGACACGGGGTTGAGTTGTGGTGAGGGGAGAGGAGAAAGTAAGACGTGTGTGCTGACACCATCTGCAGCACGTGAGTCAGAAAAGATTGTGGGATGAGGGAGAAGTGGGAAGTGAGAAGGAGGATTAGGTATGTAGAGGCCCTCGTCATCGAGACCTCCAGCACCGCCAGTGGCCACAACCTCAGCGATGGCCCTTCCAATGATGGCCAGCACTCTCTCCTTCATGGGGGTGAGGACGTGTAGGCGAGCCTGTCCTCCTCCAGTTCTTTCTTGCTGCCTATTGTTATGCGCCACCTTCTCCTGCAAGAAAGAGGGAAGTGTGGATCAGTGATTGTCCTGCAAGATGTTTGGGTAATGTGGCTGTCATGGTTGAACAGCTGCCAGTGTGTGTGAACTCTGAGTTGTGGGTGTGCGGCTTACAACAGTGGTAATGTGTAAAGGTGAGATGAAGCATCAGATTTGAAGAGTTGAGTACTGCTTGAAAAGTTTGTTGGTGCTTCGGTGATGGGGGTGTAGTGCGAGGAGCAGTGGATGCGGTTAGTGGTGCAGATACGCCATTTGAAACTTGAACTCACTCACCTTGACAACTTCTGTTAAATCATTGAACTTTTTCCTGCATGCATTCACGTTCTTGGCGCTCTGCTGTTGCCATTGACCTCGTCTGCTCCTTCCTCTCACTGCCACTTGAGCATATGCCTGGAGGGCCTCTTGCCCCCCTGTGGATATAGGATGTCCCTCCTTCCCTCCACCTCTTGCACCAAGGCCTCTAGTGCATCATCAGAGAACCTTGGTGCATGCTTTTTTTGCAGGCACAGCCATTCTTCAAAATATCACAGGAATCACTTCTCAAACGACTCCCACCACTTCTTGCAGCCACAGTGCTCCTCCCCTTTAAGAGGTGCAGGCTGCCTTTAAGTAGCGCTAGCCGCTCGAGATATCAATGCCCCCCCCCCCAGCTGAAGCATGCAGCCAATCAACAGCTGGTAGAGCTGGCTGCTCATAACAATCATTTAAAACAGCAGGCAGCACGAATGTAACGTGCTGCCTGCATCGTAACCAACAGGCGCGGGTTAATCGCGAACCGCGATCCCAGCTTCCATTTATCGGGCTTATCCAATTTAACCTTCAGCAAGTCGAGACCCACACAGTGAAGCAAAGTCGATACTCAATGTTCTCAAAGATTGTGATAACAATACGCCATAAAACACTGGGCAACAGAAGGTGTTTCTAATAATAATATGGAGATTAAAAATTAACTGAATAAAATAGTGAATTTAAATTTCAGCAAAATCTGTTATTTGTCTTTTACAACAGGAAAACTCATCCCACAGAAACCAACACAGAATTATAGAATCATACAGCACAGAAGGAGGCCATTCGACCTATCATGCCTGTGCTGGCTCTCTAAAACAGCTATCCAATTAGTCCCACACCCCTGCTCTTTCCCCATAGCCCTGCAACTGTTTCCCCTTCAAGTATTTATCCAATTCCCTTTTGAAAGTTATTATTGAATCTGCTTCCTCCACCCTTTCAGGCAGTGCATTCCAGATCATAACAACTCGCTGCGTAAAAAAATATTTCCTCATATCACCTCTGGATTTTTTTGCCGATCACCTTAAATCTGTGTCCTCTCATTACTGACCCTCCTCCCAGTGGAAAATTTCTCCCTATTTACTCTATCAAAACCCCTCATAATTTTGAACACCTCTATTAAATTTCCCCTTAACCTTCCCTGCTCTAAGGAGAACAATCCCAGGTTCTCTGGTTCTCTCCACAAAACTGAAGACTCTCATCCCTGATAGAATAATATATCACCACTCCCTCACAACCACGAAAGGTTACTGATGAATATTGTAGCAAAGCCATGCAGGAACCAGTGAACTAATAAATTAATATAACATTAACCACGACTGAATCAATTAATTGATAGAGCAGTGAGTATCAATGAATTAATAAATATAGCAATGAGCTCCAGCAGAAAATGAAGTGGATAGCATTGAATAAAAAAATTAAATGGACCAGCAGTCACACCACCAATATCAACAAGTTAATGAAGTAGTTGGCACTAATGAATTAATAAATTTGCTAAGCAGCAGGTGCGCCAACAAACCAATGGAGCGACAAATAAAGTAATCAATGAAGTATCAGGCACCAGTGAATTAATAATCCCTTCCTACTGCGTGCACAGCCTCCAACTGACTTTTGCTAGTTTTACTGCAACTTATTTTTCATGGTGCTGTGAGCACTGATAATGTATTTGCCATCTGGAATAGCAAGTTAGAAGTAACTAAAAACCACTAATATTTCAGGTAACAAAGAGGTTTTTAACTTGCTACAGTTCTTAAGTAGCTAATACTGTATATTTGTGTAATATAAGGAGTTTACAGGTTTATAAAGCATTTGCGTCCTTTGAAAAGTTAGAGAAGGCGTAGCGAAGAGAGGTCACTGAAAGGAAAGTTCTGAGGGGGGAAGGCTGCAAGTAAGTAAGGTGAGGCAGGGGGGAGGGGGGATTTGGTCAGGAAACATGGGGTGAAAGCTCATAATGTGCCCAAGGCCTAAATTTGAAGCAGCTGCTTATGGATTACATAGAATTACATGGAGTTACATAGAACATGCCCAACAGGTCCATGCCGACATTTATGTTCCACAGGAGCCTCCTCCCTCCCTACTTCATCTAGCACTATCAGCAAATCCTTCGATTTCTTTCTCCCTCATGTGTTTCTCTAGCTTCCCCTTAAATGCATCTATGCTATTTGCCTCAATTACTCCTTGTGGTAGCGAGATCCACATTCCAACCATTCTCTGGGTAAATAAGTTTCTCCTGAATTCCCTATTGGATTTATTAGTGACTATTTTATATTTATGGCCCCTAGTTCTGGTCTCCCCCACAAGTGGAAACATCTCTTCTATATCTACCCTATAAAACCCCTTTATAATCTTAAAGATCTCTATCAGGTCACCCCTCAGTCTTCTCATTTCTAGAGAAAAGAGCCCCAGCCTGTTCAATCTTTCCTGATAGGTATAGCCTCTTAGTTCTGGTATCATCCTTGTAAATCTTTTTTGCAACTTCTCCAATGCCTCTATATCCTTTTTATAATATGGAGACCAGAATTGTTCACAGTACTCCAAGTGTGGTCTAACCAAGGATCTATACAAGTTTAACATAACTTCTCTGCTTTTTAATTCTATCCCTCTAGAAATGAACCCCAGTGCTTGATTTGCCTTTTTTTTGGCCTTATTAATGTGTGTCGCTACTTTTAGTGATTTATGTATCTGAACCTCCAGATTCCTTTGTTCCTCTACCCCATTTAGATTCTTATTATCCAAGCAATATATGGCCCCCTTATTCTTCCTACTAAAATATAAAACATCACACTTATCTATATTGAAATTCATTTGCCAATTACATGCCCATTCTGCAAGTTTATTAATGTCTTCCTGTATTTTGTTGCAGTCCTCCTCGGTATTAACTATACCCCAAAATTTGGTGCCATCTGCAAATTTTGAAATTGTACTTCCAATTCCCGAGTCCAAATCGTTTATGTAAATTGTGAACAACAGTGGTCCCAGCACCGATCCTTGTGGAACACCACTTCCCACCTTTTGCCAGTTTGAGTAGCTATCCTTAACCCCTACTCTCTGTTTTCTGTTTTGTAGCCAGCTTGCTATCCATCCTGCTACCTGTCCCCTGACTCCACATGCTCTGACCTCAGTCATGAATCTACTATGTGGTAACTTATCAAAGACCGTTTGAAAATCCAAATATATTACATCTACTACATTACCCTCGTCTACCCTTTCTGTTACTTATTCAAAGAATTCAATAAGGTTGGTCAAGCATGACCTTTCCTTCTGATATCCGTGCTGACTATTCTTTATTATATTTTTGGTTTTCTCGATGTTTTTCTATTACATCTTTCAGTAAGGATTCCATTATCTTTTCTATCACCGACATTAAGCTAACTGGTCTATAATTCCCTGGACTTGTTCTATCTCCCTTTTTAACTATAGTAATCACATTAGCTGTCTGCCAGTCTTCTGGCACTATTCCCTTTTCTAATGAATTTTTATATATATGTAATAGTGTCTCTGCTATCTCTTCCCTAACTTCTTTTAATATGCGTGGATGCAATCCATCTGTACCAGGGGTTTTATCCTCTCTAAATTTGATTAGTTCATCAATTATCTCCCCCTTTCTACCTTTATATCTTTTTTGATCTCTTCTTCTAATGTCATGTTCACCATGTTAGTCTCCCTGGTAAATACTGAGATAAAGTAATTATTTAATAATTCTGCTATTTCGCTGTCATTACCTGTGAGTTTATCATGTGTATCGCTTAGTGGCCCTATCGTTATCCTGATTTTTCTTTTATTATTTATGTGTCTGTAGAATACTTTACCAATTATTTTTATATTCCTTGATAATTTAATTTCATAGTTTCTCTTTGCCTTCCTATTTTTTTTAAAACTTCTTTCCTAACCTTTTCATGGTCATACAATGCAACATTGTGTAAGATGGGACGGGTACAAGTTCTTGATGTGGTGGCAAAATGAAACCTTATTATGTTGTGATCGCTATTGCCTAGATGTTCCCCTATGCTTACTTCTCTTATCTGTTCTGGTTCATTTCCCATTACTAGATCCAGCAGTGCTTCCTCTCTTGTTGGGCTTTTTACATACTGGGTAAGAAAGGAGCCCTGCAGACATTGTTAAAACTCCATTCCCTGCACCCCTTTACCTAACACTTGCCAGTTTATTTGGGGATAATTAAAATCTCCCATGATTATTATTCGATGTCCTTTACTCATTTCACATATTTGTTTACATATTTCTTCCTCCATCTCGTTTCCACTATTAGGTGGTCAGTAGTATATCCCTATTAGTGTGATCGATCCCTTCTGATCTTTTATTTCAATCCATATGGATTCTGTTTCTATCATTCTGTTAATTATCTCCTTTTTTTCTACTGCCATTATGTTATCTCTAATTAGTACAGCTATTCCACCCTCCCTTTCTTCCTTCCCTATCCTTTCTAATTATGTTATAATCTGCAATATTTAGTTGCCAGTCCTGTCCTTTATGTAGCCATGTATCAATTATTCCTACTACATTATTGCTTCCACTCCCCCTTTTTATTTTGGACACTGTGTACATTGCTGTACACGCAGTTTAATTCATCTTTAATAATTGTTCCTTTTACTTTATTTTTAACAGTCCTTTTATACTTCTGTTTTATTACTGTATTTGTTCCTTGACTGTTTATATTATCTTTATTCCTTATTCTGGTCTGACCTTTACACTCATCTCGTGTTTCTTTTATCTTTAAGCTTTTGTTATTGCTACCAGATCCCTCCCCTTTCTTAGCTGGGTAAGAAATAAGAGAGAACTTGCATTTTTGTAACATCTTTCATGACCTCAGGAAATCCCTAAGTCCTTTTTAGCCAATGAAGTGCTTTTGAAGTGTAAGCACTATTGTAATTTAAGATGAGGAGGATGCTTACAGTAGGCTGGGGTAGAGATCCACATGTTCTACTTATAATGTGACTATCTTGAAATTAAAAAAAAAGAGTTTTTAGCATCTAATAAACGGGGGGAGAAATGAAAATTGGGTGAAAAACAAAATGGCAGCCTGTCCTCAGCAACTCATAGCCCAAGGCCTCCATTGGTTGGGGAAGCTTTGATTCCCTCAAGATGCACATCTTGAGCATTACCCGGGAAACCAGCATTCACTTGCAGTCATGGACCACGTGACCACGAAGGGAGCCGTAAACCATTCCCTTGAGAAAAAAGGAGGGCACCGCCGATCGATGCAGGAATGCTAAAATTGGCACAATCAATGGGCCTTTTACTTGGGAAATCACCGGGACTGCTTCTCCAGCTAATGCTGAATACCCATGTCCAGATGTGGCAGAAGAGAGCATCTGTTGCCAATATGATGCTCCGAGTGCCATCTCCTGCTGGTGATTGAAAGGTTTGGTGCAGCGGTCACTTTGCACTGACTGGTGTGGGCAAAGGTTAGTGGCAATTCCATTAACATCAAGTCAACATTATTACACCTCAATGCAGAGTTAACGTATGTGCCAGCTCTATCACTGAGAACAAATGAAACCCTGGACAGTATTCAGCTGGAGGCAAATTTCTTTCTTTGCTCCAATTTTATCATTCCTGTCTTTGCTGCAAGCTTTGCAGGGATATTTCCCCTTAACTCTGTTATATATTTGCTGATTATTGAGAATGAGAGCACCATTGAATTTATTCTTGACAGTTAGTCATGAATAATTAAGGTGAAGTACTGACTATGCAGTTATCACTACAGTTTAGATATCTAAGAATAACAGCGGACTTGGACAGGGAAGTGTGCAATCGAGTCGAAGTATCCGAAAGGTGTCAGGAGAACGAATAGAAGCAAACTACTCAAAGTAACCTGTTTTTATTTATACCATACTGCAGCTGCCTAATTTGACAGTTTAACTCCTCTCCTTTGAGAAGGATGTCTTGTTGATGTATGTTGGGTTCTGCTTTGCTGTAAACACCACAGATTTTATCACCGGGAGAGGAAAAGGTTCAGGATATTTCCAGGTACCCGGGCATTGGTGGGGGGGGGGGATTGGGGGGGGGGGGGGGGCAGGACTGGAAAATCAGTCCAATATCTTTAATTATCTATATCTATCTATCTAGTAAAAGAGAAAGAACTTCCATTTATATAGCATTTTTCACAACCTCAGGATGCACCAAAGCGTATTACAGCCAATTAAGTGCTTTTGAAGTGTAGTCATGGTGGTAACGCAATGAAATGTGCCAGTCGATTTGCATACAGCAGGATTCCATATACAGCAATGAAATAAATGACTGGATAATCTGTTCCAGTGAAGTTGATTAGGGGATAACTGTTGGCCAGGAACTCCTGTTCTTCTTTAAAGAGATTTTTTATGTCCACCTGAGAGGGCAGACCATTGGTAACAGCTCATCCGAAAGACGGCCCCTTCAACAGTGCAGCACTCCCCCAGTACTGCCCCTCCGACAGTGCAGCACTCCCTCAGTACTGCCCCTCCGACAGTGCAGCACTCGATCAGTACTGCCCCTCCTACAGTGCAGCACTCCCTCAGTACTACCCCTCCCACAGTGCAGCACTCCCTCAGTACTGCCCCTCCGACAGTGCAGCACTCCCTCAGTACTGCCCCTCCGACAGTGCAGGACACCCTCAATATTGCCCCACCGACAGTGCAGGACTCCCTCATGACTACCCCTCCGACAGTGCAGCACTCCCTCAGTACTGCCCCTCACAACACAAAAGAAAAAGTGGCCCAAACATGGCTAACAAAAGAAATAAGAATAGTATTAGATCAAAAGAGGAGTCATATAAAGTTGCCAGAAAAAGTAGCAAGCCTGAGGATTGGGAGCAGTTTAGAATTCAGCAAAAAAGGACCAAGAGATTGATTAAGAGGGGAAAAATAGAGTATGAGAGTAAACTTGCAAGGAACATAAAAGTAGACTGTAAAAGCTTCCACAATTATGTAAAAAGAAAAAGATTAGTGAAGACAAATGTAGGTCCCTTACAGTCAGAAATGAGAGAATTTATAATGGGGAACAAGGAAATGGCAAAGCAATTAAACAAATACTTTGGTTCTGTCTTCACGGAAGAGGACACAAATAACTTCCCAGAAATGCTAAAGAACCAAGGGACTAGTGAGAAGGAGGAATTAAAGGAAATTAGTATTAGTAAAAAAATAGTGCTGGAGAAATTAATGGGACTGAAAGCTGATAAATCCCCAGGGCCTGATAATCTGCATCCCAGAGCACTAAAAGAGGTAGCCATGGAAATAGTGGATGCATTCGTTGTCATCTTCCAAAATTCTATAGATTATGGAACAGTTCCTGCAGATTGGAGGGTGGCAAATGTAACTCCACTATTTAAAAAAGGAGGGAGAGAGAAAACAGGGAACTACAGAACAGTTAGCCTAACATCAGTAGTAGGGAAAATGCTAGAGTCTATTAAAAAACATGTGATAACAGGACACTTAGAAAATATCAATGGGATTAGACAAAGTCAACATGGATTTATGAAAGGGAAAACATGTTTGACAAACCTATGGGAGTTTTTTGAGGATGTAACTGGTAGAATAGATAAGGGAGAACCAGTGGATGTGGTTCATTTGGATTTTCAGAAGGCCTTTGATAAAGTCCCACATAAGAGGTTAGTGTTCAAAATTAAAGCACATGGGATTGGGGGTAATATACTGGCATGGATTGAAAATTGGTTAACAGACAGGAAACAGAGAGTAGGAATAAATGGGTCTTTTTCCGGGTGGCAGGCAGTGACTAGTGGGGTACCGCAGGGATCAGTGCTTAGGCTCCAGATATTCACAATATATACCAATGATCTGGATGAGGGAACCAAATGTAATATTTCCAAGTTTGCTGATGACACAAAACTAAGTGGGATCGTGAGTTGTGAGGAGGATGCAAAGAGGCTTCAAGGAGATTTAGACAAGTTGAGTGAGTGGGCAAATCCATGGCAGATGCAGTATAATGTGGATACATGTGAAGTTATCCACTTCGAAAGGAAAAACAGAAAGGCAGAGTATTATTTAAATGGTGATAGATTGGGAAATGTTGATGTACAAAAGGGACCTGGGTGTCCTTGTACACCAGTCACTGAAAACAAACATGCAGGTGCAGCAAGCATTTAGGAAGGCAAATGGTATGTTGGCCTTCATTGCAAGAGGATTTGAGTACAGGAGCAAGGATGTCTTACTGCAGTTGTACAGGGCCTTGGTGAGACTACACCTGGAGTATTGTGTGCAGTTTTGGTCTCCTTACCTAAGAAAGGATATACTTGTCACAGAGGGAGTGCAGCGAAGGTTCACCAGACTGATTCCTGGGATGGAAGGATTGTCATATGAGGAGAGATTGGGTCGACTCTGCCTGTATTCACTCGAGTTTAGAAGCATGAGTGGGGATCTCATTGAAACATATAAAATTCTGACAGGGCTGGACAGACTGGATGCAGGGAGGATGTTTCCCCTGGTTGGGAGGTCCAGAACAAGGGGTCACAGTCTCAGGATATGGGGTAGGACATTTAGGACTGAGATGAGGAGAAATTTCTTCACTCAGAGGGTGGTGAACCAGTGGAATTCTCCACCACAGAAGGCTGTGGAGGCCAAGTCACTGAATATATTTAAGAAGGAGCTAGATAGGTTTCTGGACACAAAAGGCATCAAGGGGTATGGGGAGAGAGCAGGAATATGGTACTGAGATAGAGGATCAGCCATGATCATATTGAATGGCAGAGCAGGCTCGAAGGGCCGAATGGCCTACTCCTGCTCCTATTTTCTATGTTTCTATGTTTCTCCGACAGTGCAGCACTCGATCAGTACTGCGCTGAAGTGTCAGACGAGATTATGGGGCTCAAGTCTTGGGAGTGTGGTTTGAGCCCACAACCTTCGGACTCAGAGTTGAGAGTGCTATCAGTGGGCCATGGCTCATGCCTGATGACCACTGCTTTCTCTGAAGACTATTGTGGCATAAATGTACAGACAATGGCTGACTTCACAAAAATCAATGCTGTAGACACCAGCAGGGGCCATTTCCTGAAAGTCTACAGGTGAAAATCCCTTTTAATAGAACTGCCATCAATTTCATACGCTGACTCTGTTTATCACTTTCATCAGCTTCTAGAATAGAAAGTGATCAAAATAAAGCATTTTTGTCTCTAATGTATTACAGTATTTGCTTCTTTCTTTCAGTCATGGAACATTTGGGGTTAAAGGTGAGATTCAGTTATAGGAAATGGTCCAGCTTGTTTTGAAACATAAACACGGGAACTTCCTTGGAGCTGGCCCCGCTCCTGGTCCCCGCTCCTGGACCCCGCTCCTGGACCCCACTCCTGGACTCCGCCCCTGGACCCCACCCCTGGTCCCCGCTCCTGGTCCCCGCTCCTGGACCCCGCCCCTGGTCCCCGCCCCTGGACCCCGACTCGAACACGCCCACTTCTGGTTTTAACAGAGGCAGGTTGGGGAGTGGGCGACTAACCTGCTCTCCAGAGGCAGGTCCGTCATTTAAATATTTTATGAGGCTGCTTGCCTCAAATTTAACATCTGTTTCACATTTAACTCCTGGGGGCCGGGTTTTCTGGGCCTCGGGCAACCTGAAGGGAGGCGGGAACGGCCGGATGGAACAGGTAAGTGCCTTTCCAGCACTGCTTGTGGGCCAGGAGGAGCAGGAATGCTTCCCTCCAGCCCACCAAGCTACCCTGTGGACCACCCCGCGATGCAGTCCCCTCGATCGGTCGACCCTCCCTCTCCCGGGATCTCCTCCCAGCCCACGATCTTCTCCCCGCTCACCCTCTACCATCCCCCCGCCCCGATGTCCTCCACAGCCCACCGTCTCCCCCTCCCTCCTTCCCTCCTCTCCACTCCCCGGCCGTGGCCCCATGCCGCAAGCCTTCCCGTCCGACATCCAGCCAGACTCTCAATCTGGCTGCGGCCTGGAACTGGATTCAAAAAATTTCAATCGGGTCCTGCCGTTAAATTCGTCAGGACCTCCAGGAAACACGTCTTACCGGGTTTCCCAGCCTGCTACACCTCCCCCTCTCTCCCCTCCCCCCCCCCCGCCTCTCCGTAAATATCGGGGCCATTAACCCTGTTTCTCTCTCCACAGATGCTGCCTGACCTGCTGAGCGTTTCCAGCATTTTCTGGTTTTATTTCTCTATTTAGGACTATTGTGTTATCAGTTTAAGTGCTGTTCAATGTCAAATGTTCGAAAATAACAGCTCTGCTGGATCATCCTGGAGGTTCAGGGAGGGATTTCACAAAGCTTCGAAATGTTACTTTTGATTTGTCGCTTCCCTCAGGAAATAATTAGCCAAATCCAGCTGTGTGGGGGGGGGGGGGGGGGGGGTGGGGGGTAACTTTAACCTAACCCGCCACGGAATCGGATGGAACGGCAGTTTTACACCCCACCCAATATTACTCCCTGTTGAAGTCCGCTCGGTGTGGTCGGGGGGGGGGAAACAGAGCAGAAAATCGAAACTGTACTATTTTAATAATGTTTCCTCTTTAACTTTTTATGTAGAATGCAACCTCTGTAAAAAAAAATCATGTATTCCACACAAATCTGTAATTTAAAAAAGTGAATAATTTCTTGTTAAAGCATAATGCTTGACACGCATGAATTTTTGAGTGCTCCCTTAACACAGTTACAACCTGCACTATATTAAAATATCACATGAAGGAGTTTCACACAAACATTATTACCTGGTGCTCTACCAAAATCAAGCCAAGCTCTCTGGTCGTAGTGACAGAGGACAAGGCTTTGTTCATTGATCCTTCATTGTCAATGATTCTTCGCCCACTGAAAACAGAAAGTCATCCTTCACAGGCTGTCCATTCCCTAGCTCTTCACCTGAGATATTATAATATAATCTGATTCACACTCTGTCATGTCTGACATGGAAGGAAGGAAACTTTGCATCGTGTCAGAGCGCTAATGATGGCCTCAGTTTTAAACTGGTAGCAGAAGGTGTTACGATGCTCGCTCAAAAGGTGGAAGCCATTTGTTTAGACAATTCAGCTATTCTTTAACTTAACTTTAGTAAAGTATTTTGCTTATGAGTGTTAAAAATGTCACAGGTGTGGAAAGGAACACCTTGGGTAGAAATTCCAATCAGCAAGGTTTATGTACAAAAACCTAATGCACTCAGACTTCATTCCTGTGTGCACTATTTTATACAAGCGTTAACCCACTTAAAGTAAGTATCAGTTCACACTGTAAAAATAGCACACACAGGAATATAGTGCAAGTGCATTAAACATCATAGGTAGAGTTTGCCAATCAGAATTTCTACTCTCCAGTGTGAGAGTGAACCACTCCCATGGATTAAATGGAAAGTCTGTTTAATCTCCAAGAATGTACCTGAATTTAATACTCAGGAAATCACCCCCCCATGCGAAGATTCCGATTTCCCAACACCAGCCATTCTTTGAATGAGCCTGCAATTAGCAGCAAGTTCTTGAAAATTGCAGCTGTCATCCCTTGCACACCAGCAGCTGGATTGAAACCACCCAAACTAACTTCACATCAAACTCTGACAGCCAACAGAGAGCGATATTCTCATTCCATCGGTCCGCACTGGATTGAAGTCTAAACCAAATCTGAATCACCGGTTTTCCAATATACCGCATCACAACACACCCTAAACTCAGTTACTTAGAAAAGCTAGATCCTCATGTAAAGTTGCAAGAAATCCAACAGAGCTTTAAATACAGCACGGTTTTTATTTTAATCACTTATTGAAAACTGAGCTTGGATTGTTTCCGTGCTTTTCCCATACGCTCATTCTCTGACACTCGGAGTTCTACAATAATAAACTACCTCTTCCCATCACGCAACAGCTGCAAGGTTCATTTCCTGGTCCTTTCTAATGCCGCTAATGTAAAGCAAGGATTGCTGAAATAAACAACACCATAAAATATTTCACTGATGCTGACCCGAGAACTAACTTTAAAAAAGCTTTGACTGTTGCGTCTAGTTGCAGATGTGCTACCGCATTCTTCAAAAACTTAATTACCTACAACAACAACTACTTGCATTTATACAGTGCCTTTAATGTAGTAAAATGTCCCAAGGCACTTCACAGGAACGTTATCAAACAAAATTTGACACCGAGCCACATTAGGAGATATTACGACAGGTGACCAAAAGCTTGGTCAAAGAGGTAGGTTTTAAGTGGCGTCTTAAAGGAAGAGAGAGGAGTGGAGAGGTTTAGGGAGGGAATTCAGGAACTTAGGGACCAGGCAGCTGAAGGTACGGCCGTCAATGGTGGAGCAATTAAAATCGAGGATGTGTAAGAGACCAGAATTGGAGGAGTGCAGAGATCTCGGAGGGTTTTAGGGCTGGAGGAGGTTACAGAGATAGGGAGGGGCAAAGTCATGGAGGGATTTGAAAACAAGGATCAGAATTTTAAAATCGAGGCTTTGCCGGCCCAGGAGCCAAATTAAGTCAGCGAGCACAGGGGTGATGGATGAACTGGACTTGGTGCGAGTTAGGATACGGGCAGCAGAGTTTTGGATGAGCTCAAGTTTACGGAGGGTGCAAGGTGGGAGGCCGGCCAGGAGAGCATTGGAATAGTTAAGTCTGGAGGTAACAAAGAAATGGATGAGGGTTTCAGCAGCAGATGAGCTGAGGCAGAGGCGGACACCAGCGATGTTATGGAGGTGGAAGTAGGTTCTGTCCAGTCATGGATTAAACTGCCAATCAAATGGCAAACAATGTTTGATCTCAAAGCCCGCTTAGGCTGGCAATGAACAGGTTAATCATGTCTCAACAACAACATGAAGCTGCTGAAGAATGCTTCCCCCAATATGAAGGACTTTCTGGTGCAATTAGCTGACTATCTTGAGATCTTCATCTTGCTGACTGGTGCACTGCACTCTAGCATTCAGAATCCACAGACAGAATTGATTCTGGATTGCATCCAGTCCAATTTTCCAGTCAGTAGCAAACACAGTTGGCTCGCAAGCTTCACTGAAGCCATCTAAATGCAACAAACATGGTGTAGTTTCACGGAAGGCTTAGCTCTATGCTATAGACAGGCAATAATTCTATTCATGGCCAATAATAATTATTTTATGATTCAGTTTGTATTGCTTTTTCTCATTCCACTCATGGTATTGTGAGTCTTTATGACAATTAAATAAGGGCCCAGAATTTACTGTGAAAATAACAGTGAGGCTAACAGCGGTCACCGTTATTTATGCGCAAATCGGACAGTAACTTCCGGCGAGCGCACATGCATAGTTAAACGTGGAAATCCAGAAGTTGCTGTTCAAGATGGGCTGCCCCTCCATAAGCTGCACGAAAACAAAATCTCACCGTCTAGCTCCCCATTCAAATATATTGAACGGAGTGAAGTTCCACTACTGACGTCCTAGATATGGACTAAACTCGCCAAAAAAAGTTAGGGCTTGTCCATTCCAGTCTAAGTACCCTTTTAACAGCGTGGTAAGTCTTAACTACTGCCAACCAACCTCTCTGGCACTGGAAATTAACTTTTACAAGTGTGGAGTCTCATTCCTTCAGATTTTAATTATTGGAGATTTAATACAAAATTTAAATACATTTTTTTTCACTTTTTCTTTCTGTCTCATTTTTCTCTCTCTCTTAATCCAATCTTTCTTTCCCTCTCTTTATTTCACTTTCTGTACCTGATTTGACCTTGAATTCACTATTCCAGCTTACACTTCCTGGTTCAGACTCTGTGCTGTTCGATCTGATTGGTTAAGGAGACCCACAGTTGCTTGCCCTGTTCACACAGGTCCCAGATGCCCTGTAGAGGTGCTGTTTGGATCTCTAATTTTCAGCAGCTTTCAGCGTGAAAGCTCATGGAAAGTCTCCGGGCAAGGGCAAGTCTAACGAATGTCAGGCACCGTTCATTCACCGCTCACAGCAAAATCTGGCCCATTATCTTCCCTGAATCTTAAAATGTCATGATGTCAGGAAGGAATACAATCTTTGTAAAGAAGTTTGTTAATTTGCTCTGCGAATATACTTTTCGCCTTCATTGTCTTTAGAGTCTGTGCTTTCTGGTTATGAGGTGCATGCATCTCCACTGTCCTGTAGTATGACACTGAATGGGAAATGCAAATGTTGGTAGCGAGGGTGTACTATTCTTATATCGTCAGAAGATCGAACATCATATGAGGAAAGAGCATCCAGCCCAGGAGATCTGTTTCTTCCACAGAATTCTATAATTTGACCTCCCGTGGTCTCTACCCACTCCACATCCTGCAGTAAAGTTCCAAGTGCCTCTTTTACTCTCCCTTGTTATGTGCAAAACAAGTTCCTTTACGTTAATTATACATGAAAAAGTACCGCCTGCTTTTATTGATGTAATAGTGCATGTTAGCAATGCAGCCCATTCTCACACTGGGCTGGTCATCGGGCAGGGAGCGGGCAGTGCCATCCTCGCGCCCACCTGGGGTCCCCGGCGAGAGGCCCAAGCGGTTTTGATGGCTGGGCCTAATCTGCATTACGCGCTGGCAAACTGCGGGCACTGAACCAGCGCTCATGGGCGACCCACCAGTCCTGGGGGGGATGAGGGAGAGGGTTGGGGGGGGTGGACAGGAAATCCAGCGGCTCCTCCGACGAGCCGAGGCAGAAGTTCAATGTTAAAAGGGGGGGTGAGTCACAGCGTGGGGTGAGGGGGTGGAGGGGGAGGGGAGGCTGGACACAGACAGTTATGGTTCTGGAGATCTCCCTGGGGCCAGGACAAACGTTCATGCTCCAAAATCAGAAACAAACCAAAGACTTACCTGTTTCCAGAGCAGCCTGGTTACTCCACCCACTTGTACCTCAAAATTGCACGGGGGTTTAATACAAGCGCACAGGACCCCAATTTCCATGTTATGAGTAGACTCCCGTGTGAAAGGGCCCCCCCATTTGAAGGCCTCCAAAGAAAGTGCCAGCGGGCAGATTAGGAGCGGGAACAGGCGGTAAATTCAGCCCCGAGATTTTGGGAGCGTTACCGCCCCGTTACCTCCCCAAAAGGAGGACAATTATCGTGCCCCCCCCCCCCCACATGTTTAACACTGTACAATGCTGGGCCCTCTTCATCCACTCTGAACTATTGTGCCATATACTCACCGGTGTGCCGTTGCTCATTGATGCTTTTATGCAGAGATGCGGACAATTCTTAAGAGAACTATGAGGACTTGTTTGTGATTCTGCTGACCTCTATGTCCCACGCTCAGTCAGCCTTGCCTATGTGTCAGGCGTAGTCTATTCAATTCAAGCCGTGGAGCCTTGCATGCTTCGAGGTGCCAGTTCTGTCACCTGCCCAGAGGCACGTGCTGGGTAAGTGACTGGTGTCAACGTGACAGCCTCCTGCCTGCTCCTATGGTCTCGCTTGCATGCTGCAACTGAAGGCTAAATCTGATGGCGACCACTGATCTCCATGTGCAGAGACAATTGCACTACTGTGAGTTACCTGAATCTGTCCTCAGTGGCTGTCCCTAAAGTGTTTCCAACTGTGCCAAAACTGTCCGTCATCATCATGTCTTTGACTGTAGATATTAATGTTCCAACATGATTAGTCAGAGCATTCCTGAGGGAGGCTTCAACTATTCTTGCCTCCTGCTGTCCTGAGCTCTCCCCTGTGCTGTACGCTGCCAGATGGCACATCACACAACAAAGAGCCCTTGCTGCAAGACTTTGGAGGGTAGGATCTTCAACGCGACCGAGAAGAGCTCCTATTACCTCATGCAACGACCAGTTCCTGCTCCTGAAGGATCCTTTGTTCCTTTGGTGAAATTGTGAGGTTGGAATCCCAAGGCTAATTACCAGGCACCACAGCCCTGCTCCATCTCCACACAGCAAACGCCTGTTCTTCTCCAGCCACCGTCTCTGCCCCTTCCTCACCCACCATCAGTGATTTACTCAGGGTTACCCAAACTCGACAAACACCCTCAAAAATACACGCGCCTCACCTGGCACCTGCGTCTCGTGATGTGGGTGACCCAGAGCACTGAAGTGTAAGTGACTGTCCGACTATACAGGCTGGGATATTGAACTTACTGCAAAAACCAGGTGGCACAAGATAAGCACAAGTGTTATTTGCATATATTTGTTGTAACAACAGCCCATGATCATCGGGAATTTCCTTAGGGGAGGGGGGGGGGATTCTCGCAAATGGCCGGAAGTAAGATCGGCAGAAAGTTCAGATACACTCCCGTTCACCGAGCTTCTGCCGAAGTTATTGCAGCTGATCAGGAGAGTCCCCAGGAATTCCCAGCAGGTACATTTTGCAGTGGAGCATAAACACGGCTCTGAATGTGCTGACGGTGAAGATCGCCAGCACGGTGAATGTACAAGATTATCATTACACAAAGGGCACAATCTTCTCCATAAGCTTCAATGTTCCTCAGGCACTGTAGGAACATAGGAACTGCTAGATGATAAAAGACCAAGGTCCATCTCGTTCATAGGAATATAGGAATAGGAGGAGGCCATTCATCCATACGAGTCTGTTCTGCCATTCAATTAGATCATGGCTGATCTGTATCTTAACTCCATTTACCCGCCTTGGTTCCATATCCCTTAATACCTTACCTAACAAAAATCTATCAGTTTTGACATTTTCAATTGAACTAGCCTCAACAGCATTTTGGGGAGAGAGTTCCAGATTTCCACTATCCCTTGTATGAAGTTTCTACCACCTGCAAAATTCTTGAGTAATTATTTCTACCTCTGTAAGATAATTGGCATTGATTCTAATATATATTGATGTAAGGTAATTGAGAGTCATATCTATGTAAAACAGTGTGACAATTGACAATGATTCTTATTGCTTGTCTTGGCATTTTTCTTCACGTCACCTGCACATCCTTCCAAACATAACAGTAGGTTAAGAGGGTGTTGATCTGCCGTGTGACTGCCTCCCACACCTGCTAGACCTTCTGTTGGGAGGTGCATTGCCCACCTGATCCATCGGCGGCATTCTCCATCCCTCACATCTCCTACCCTAAGCTGACGGGCTGCAAAAGTGAAGTGAGCCTTTCTATGCCATGCTCCCTCCACTAACACTCCAATTTGTGCATTCCATAAGTGAAGTGACATACGGAAGGGTAGAAAATAATGAGGACTCATTAGAGGAATTATGTCAGTTCAGGGAGAAGTACTGAGTGGGGTGCCCCAGGGCTCAGTATTGGGACCACTACTGCTTCTAATTTACATCAATGACCTGGATTCAGAAACTAAATGCAAACTGATTAAATTTGCAGCTCATACCAAACTAAAAGGAACTGTGGGATCAAAGGAGGCAGTCCAGAAACGACAGAATGAGTTGAACTAAATATGGACATGAGCAGAACAATGGGAGATGAAATTTAATGCATACAAATATAAAGTAGCTTGCATAAGAAGGAATAATAAACAATATGTACACCAGGAATGGTGTTGCAATAGCTGAGGATGACGTGGAAAGATACTTAGGAGACACAAAACTCAATGTGTCCCACCAATGCAGAGTAGCAAGCAATCAAGACAATAGAATATTGCACTAAAGCCAAAACAGTAGAGTACAAGTCAGAGGAAGTAATGATCAAACTGTACTGGGCTCTGCTCAGACTGCACCTTCAGTACTGTCTCCAGTTCTGGTCAGACTGCACCTTCAGTACTGTCTCCAGTTCTGCTCAGACTGCACCTTCACTACTGTGTCTTGTTCTGGTCAGACTGCACTTTCAGTACTGTGTCTTGTTCTGGTCAGACTGCACCTTCAGTACTGTGTCTCGTTCTGCTCAGACTGCACCTTCAGTACTGTGTCTCGTTCTGCTCAGACTGCACCTTCAGTACTGTGTCCAATTCTGCTCAGACTGCACCTTCAGTACTGTGTCTCGTTCTGCTCAGACTGCACCTTCAGTACTGTGTCTCGTTCTGCTCAGACTGCACCTTCAGTACTGTGTCCAATTCTGCTCAGACTGCACCTTCAGTACTGTGTCTCGTTCTGCTCAGACTGCACCTTCAGTACTGTGTCTCGTTCTGCTCAGACTGCACCTTCAGTACTGTTTCCAATTCTGCTCAGACTGCACCTTCAGTACTGTGTCTCGTTCTGGTCAGACTGCACCTTCAGTACTGTGTCCAGTTCTGCTCAGACTGCACCTTCAGTACTGTTTCCAATTCTGCTCAGACTGCACCTTCAGTACTGTGTCTCGTTCTGGTCAGACTGCACCTTCAGTACTGTGTCCAGTTCTGCTCAGACTGCACCTTCAGTACTGTGTCTCGTTCTGGTCAGACTGCACCTTCAGTACTGTGTCTCGTTCTGCTCAGACTGCACCTTCAGTACTGTTTCCAATTCTGCTCAGACTGCACCTTCAGTACTGTGTCTCGTTCTGGTCAGACTGCACCTTCAGTACTGTGTCCAGTTCTGCTCAGACTGCACCTTCAGTACTGTTTCCAATTCTGCTCAGACTGCACCTTCAGTACTGTGTCTCGTTCTGGTCAGACTGCACCTTCAGTACTGTGTCCAGTTCTGCTCAGACTGCACCTTCAGTACTGTGTCTCGTTCTGGTCAGACTGCACCTTCAGTACTGTGTCTCGTTCTGGTCAGACTGCACCTTCAGTACTGTGTCCAGTTCTGCTCAGACTGCACCTTCAGTACTGTGTCTCGTTCTGCTCAGACTGCACCTTCAGTACTGTGTCTCGTTCTGCTCAGACTGCACCTTCAGTACTGTGTCCAATTCTGCTCAGACTGCACCTTCAGTACTGTGTCTCGTTCTGCTCAGACTGCACCTTCAGTACTGTGTCTCGTTCTGGTCAGACTGCACCTTCAGTACTGTGTCTCGTTCTGGTCAGACTGCACCTTCAGTACTGTGTCTCGTTCTGCTCAGACTGCACCTTCAGTACTGTGTCTCGTTCTGGTCAGACTGCACCTTCAGTACTGTGTCTCATTCTGATCAGACTGCACCTTCAGTACTGTGTCTCGTTCTGGTCAGACTGCACCTTCAGTACTGTGTCTCATTCTGGTCAGACTGCACCTTCAGTACTGTGTCCAGTTCTGGTCAGATTGTACCTTCAGTACTGTGTCTCATTCTGGTCAGACTGCACCTTCAGTACTGTGTCTCGTTCTGGTCAGACTGCACCTTCAGTACTGTGTCTCGTTCTGCTCAGACTGCACCTTCAGTACTGTGTCTCGTTCTGCTCAGACTGCACCTTCAGTACTGTGTCTCATTCTGGTCAGACTGCACCTTCAGTACTGTGTCTCATTCTGGTCAGACTGCACCTTCAGTACTGTGTCTTGTTCTGGTCAGACTGCACCTTCAGTACTGTGTCCAGTTCTGGTCAGATTGTACCTTCAGTACTGTGTCTCGTTCTGGTCAGACTGCACCTTCAGTACTGTGTCCAGTTCTGCACAGACTGCACCTTCAGTACTGTGTCTCGTTCTGGTCAGACTGCACCTTCAGTACTGTGTCTCGTTCTGCTCAGACTGCACCTTCAGTACTGTGTCTCGTTCTGGTCAGACTGCACCTTCAGTACTGTGTCCAGTTCTGCTCAGACTGCACCTTCAGTACTGTGTCTCGTTCTGGTCAGACTGCACCTTCAGTACTGTGTCCAGTTCTGCTCAGACTGCACCTTCAGTACTGTGTCTCGTTCTGCTCAGACTGCACCTTCAGTACTGTGTCTCGTTCTGGTCAGACTGCACCCTCAGTACTGTGTCTCGTTCTGGTCAGACTGCACCTTCAGTACTGTGTCTCGTTCTGCTCAGACTGTACCTTCAGTACTGTGTCCAGTTCTGCTCAGACTGCACCTTCAGTACTGTGTCCAGTTCTGCTCAGACTGCACCTTCAGTACTGTGTCTTGTTCTGGTCAGACTGCACCTTCAGTACTGTGTCCAGTTCTGCTCAGACTGCACCTTCAGTACTGTGTCCAGTTCTGCTCAGACTGCACCTTCAGTACTGTGTCCAATTCTGCTCAGACTGCACCTTCAGTACTGTGTCCAGTTCTGCTCAGACTGCACCTTCAGTACTGTGTCTCGTTCTGGTCAGACTGCACCTTCAGTACTGTGTCCAATTCTGCTCAGACTGCACCTTCAGTACTGTGTCCAGTTCTGCTCAGACTGCACCTTCACTACTGTGTCTTGTTCTGCTCAGACTGTACCTTCAGTACTGTGTCCAGTTCTGCTCAGACTGCACCTTCAGTACTGTGTCCAATTCTGCTCAGACTGCACCTTCAGTACTGTGTCCAGTTCTGCTCAGACTGCACCTTCAGTACTGTGTCTAGCTCTGCTCAGACTGCACCTTCAGTACTGTGTCCAGTTCTGCTCAGACTGCACCTTCAGTACTGTGTCTCATTCTGGTCAGACTGCACCTTCAGTACTGTGTCCAGTTCTGGTCAGACTGCACCTTCAGTACTGTGTCCAGTTCTGGTCAGACTGCACCTTCAGTACTGTGTCTAGCTCTGCTCAGACTGCACCTTCAGTACTGTGTCCAGTTCTGGTCAGACTGCACCTTCAGTACTGTGTCCAGCTCTGCTCAGACTGCACCTTCAGTACTGTGTCCAGTTCTGGTCAGACTGCACCTTCAGTACTGTGTCCAGTTCTGGTCAGACTGCACCTTCAGTACTGTGTCTCATTCTGGTCAGACTGCACCTTCAGTACTGTGTCCAGTTCTGGTCAGACTGCACCTTCAGTACTGTGTCCAGTTCTGGTCAGACTGCACCTTCAGTACTGTGTCTAGCTCTGCTCAGACTGCACCTTCAGTACTGTGTCCAGTTCTGGTCAGACTGCACCTTCAGTACTGTGTCTAGCTCTGCTCAGACTGCACCTTCAGTACTGTGTCCAGTTCTGGTCAGACTGCACCTTCACTACTGTGTCCAGTTCCGGTCACTGGAGACATTCAAGAACTTAGACAAAGCAGAAAAGATCCAGGAGGTTGATCCTCAGTTCAGGGTTTGGACTGTTCAGCAACCAGAGGGATGTAAGATAGTTAAAGGAATAGAAAAGTCCAGAATATTACTTCAAGCTAAATTTCCAGAGTAGAAAGGTGAACTTCCTCAGAGCATCTACTCGCCTAACCTGGGCAGAATGTTGCAATTCACCCCATTTATATCCGTAGACAGGATTTCTGCCCAAGATACAGCAGTAGAGCAGGAGATGTTCCAAAGAAATTCAGCCCTATGGTGTTGCGTTTTAGGATTTTACACCACTTTACCATGGAAGGATTTAGGTGTGATTTACATTTAAGTGTTGCATTTAAGCAAACGTAAGTTCACCAAGGACTAAAATCCAGCTTGCAACTGGAGTTGGAGGAGGGGGAGAGCTGTGTACACAAGTCAGATGTACGACTATTGTAGCGGTTATCCTTAATGATCTGGGACAGTAGGGGAGGGTTGTTGTCTTGTTTCAGATTCTTCCGGTAGACATTCATACGTAAGCTATTTGGAGGAACTCAATTCATGCAAAGACAGCGTGAGGAGGCCTGGCTGATCCCCTGCCCAGATGAACAGTAGTTTGGTTATTTGGCCAACCCCTGGGTGGATAAGAAGGGGGAGATATGGCCCCCAATTTCCTGTTCCCAGGAACAACAAAAGAATGAGACACATGTTGAGGGCCAGTTCCAACATAGGCTGCAGTGGGCAGGTCAGAACCTAGGCTGAAAATTAAAGATATAGCCATTGGAGTTATAAGTAGGGGTTGACAAGAAAAGAAACCAGAAGTGAACATTTAGCCCACTGTTCGGAATAGCATAGCATGTTCTGTTGTTTTTTATGTTACAGGAAACATTACAGAAGTTAAAGTCTGGAATTGCTACTTTGATCAGTGGTTTATACTCTGCAAAACAAACTGGAGTGCTTATCAGTTCCACATTGGAGAACACATGTGGGCCTTAGCAGAGATCACGACATCTAGTTCATGCAACAATGGGGTTTCATTGTCATATCCACCCTGGTTTTTGCTATTGTATAACTAGCTATTGGGCAGTACAGGTGAGATCCTGAACATAAGAGATGTGCAGTTCACTTATGAGAGCCACTGAACCTGAGCGATTGACTGAGGCTTGACCGGAAGTTTCTAACAACAGGGTCACCGGTTCAAATGAGTAAATGGTAAATTTAGAATTGATATTAGGAAATCTTCCACCCGATACATGATCAACACACGGAATGAACTTTGAGGTAGAGTAGAGGAGGTGAAAACCATGGAATCATCGAAGAACAAATTGAATGTTGCAATGGGGTTTCTGCAAGGTGTTGCTGGATGGATAAATTAAGATGGGTCGAATGAGCTTTCTCATCCAAAATTATCTTATGGTCTTGTGGCTGATCACCACAGAGTAAAACAGCCACTATTTTTTTTCAGAGACACTTGTACATTTATGTTTTCTTCAGTATTACAAATGATTCAACCTCTGCCTCATTGCACAATTGCCCCATTTTTGATACAGAATCCCAATGGGATATTACATGAGCCTAATATTACTTGGGTCTCTCTATCCTCTTTTCCATTGGCTTCTCAGCACAATGCTGTAACGTTGACCATGTTGCAACCAGGAAAAACAATGGTTTGGGTGCAATGTAGACAGAAAGAACAGGTTTAATAACCTGTCAGTAATTAGTTCCTTTACATGAAGAATGCCACTGCATGTATAGCTACCATCTGAAGACTGCAATTCAAATATTATTCTGAAGATTAAATATTGGAAGCAAAAACATCAATAAACTATGGCCATTTATCTCATGGCACTGTACCACAGTGATTGAGTAAACATGGCTGATCCTTATGTGATCAATATAAGTGCATGACATTCCATATAAAATTTAAAAGATTTTGTCTAATGAGCACTTGAATGTGGAAAAAGTACAGCAATTGCTGAGAGTAAATTGTTAATAAAATAGGGATTACATACTGGGAATCATTGTCATGAGGAAATAGTTCCTGTTAGGCAAACATTGTCGAGTGGCTGCTATTTTTCAATTTTTTCAGTTAACTATCAATAAAGATCCATTTCTCAAAATAGGCACATTAGATTTAAATTACCATTTTTAAAATTCACTCCTTTAACTGAATGTCTTCAACAATAACATTCACTGCCTTTAGCACTGCATTAACACTGGGTAAACAGATTAGATGGTATGATGGTGGATAAGCAGTGGCAAATATTTTAAAAAATATTTTATGACTCACAACAAAAATATATCCCTGTGAGGAGGATAGATTCCACAAAAAGGGTGAACCAACCATGGCTAACTAAGGAAGTCAAGGGTGGTATCAGGTTAAAAGAAAAAGCATACAACATGACAAAGATTACTGGTAAGCCCGAAGATTGGGAAAACTTTAAAAACCAGCGAGGGATGACTAAAAGAATAATAAAGAGGGAGAAAATAAATTATGAGAGTAAGCTAGCAAGAAATATAAAAACTGACAGTAAAAGCTTCTACAAGTATATAAAAAGGAAGAGAGTAGCTAAAGTAAACATTGGTCCCTTAGAGGATGAGACTGGGGAAATAATAATGGAAAACAAGGAAATGGCAGAGGAATTGAACAGATATTTTGTATCTGTCTTCACAGTAGAAGACACTAATAACATACCAATAATAGCAGAAAATCAAGGGGCAAAGGGGAGGGAGGAACCAAAAACAATCACTATCACCAGAGAAAAAGTACTAGGTAAACTAATGGGTCTAAAGGCTGACAAGTCCCCTGGACCTGATGGCTTGCATCCAAGGGTCTTAAAGGAAGTGGCTACAGAGATAGTGGATGCATTGGTTGTAATCTTCCAGAATTCACTAGATTCTGGATAGGTCCCAGCGGATTGGAAAACCGCAAACATAACACCCCTATTCAAGAAGGGAGTGAGACAGAAAGCAGGTAACTATAGACCAGTTAGCCTAACATCTGTCATTGGGAAAATGCTAGAATCCATTATTAAGGAAGTAGTAGCAGGACACTTGGAGACTCATAATACAATCAAGGGGAAATCATGTCTGACAAATGTATTAGAGTTTTTGAGGAAGTAACGGGCAGAGTGGATAAAGGGGTACCATGGATGAAGTATATTTGGATTTCCAAAAGGCATTCGATAAGGTGCCACATAAAAGATTACTGCACAAGATAAGAGCTCATGGTGTTGGGGGTAATATACTGGCATGGATAGAGGATTGGCTAACTAACAGAAAACAAAGAGTCGGGATAAAAGGGTCATTTTCAAAATGGCAATCTGTAACTAGTGGGGTGGCGCAGGGATCAGTGCTAGGGCCTTAACTATTTACAATATATATCAATGACTTGGATGAAGGAACAGAGTGTCTTGTGGCCAAATTTGCTGATGATACAAAGATAGGTGGAAAAGTAAGTTGCGATGAGGACAGAAAGTGTCTGCAAAGGGATACTGACAGGTTAAGCGAATGGGCAAACATTTGGCAGATGGAATATAATGTGGGAAAATGTGAAGTCATCCACTTTGGGAGGAAAAACAAAAAAGAAAAATATTATTTGAATGGAGAAATACTACAAAATGCTGCGGTACAGAGGGATCTGGGTGTCCTCGTACATGAAACACAAAAAGTCATCATACAGGTGCAGCAGGTAATCCGGAAGGCAAATGGAATATTGGCCTTTATTTCTAGGGGGATGGAGTATAAAAGCAGGGAAGTCATGCTACAACTGTACAGGGTGCTGGTGAGGCCATACCTGGAGTACTGCGTACAATTCTGGTGCCCTTATTTAAGGAAGGACATACTTGCATTGGAGGCAGTTCAGAGAAGGTTCACTAGGTTGATTCCGGGTATGGAAGGGTTGTCTTATGAGGAAAGATTGAACAGGTTGGGTCAATACTCATTGGAGTTTAGAAGAATGAGAGATCTTATTGAAATATAAAGATTCTGAGGGGACTCTATAGCATTGATGCTGAGAGGATGTTACCCCTCATGGGGGAATCTGAAACTAGGGGGCATAGTCTCAGAATAAGGGGTCGCCCATTTAAGACGGAAATTAGGAGGAATTACTTCTCCCAGAGGGTCATGAATCTTTGGAATTCTTTACCCCAAGAAGCTGTGGAGGCTGAGTCATTGAATACATTCAAGGCTGAGTTAGACAAATTTTTGATCAGCAAGGGAGTCAAAGGATATGGGGAAAGGGCGGGAAAGTGGAGTTGAGGTAAAAATCAGATCAGCCATGATCTCATTAAATGGCGGAACAGGCTCAAGGGGCTGAATGGCCTACTCCTGCTCCTATCTCTTATGGTCTTATTAAACTGTGATCCTGTTGTTAAAAATGAAAAAAAAGTGAAAAAATAAAAAGAAATAGAGTAAACACATATACTCCAACCTCACACTGCCTATATACACAGAGGAAGACTTTCAATAAAGAATTCTACAATTCATAACTGGGAATACTTGAACTATGACTGTATGCTCTTATAAGTCATTGTATATAGTTGGACTCTCACAGTCTAATCAGTTAATCATTTATTTGGTGTTTTGCTTAAATTTTGCATTTAAGAGCTACTACACTGCAGATAGAATCATAAGATGGCTATTAATGTTTTGTAGTTCTAGTTTGTTTGGAAAAATATTCTGAGATTGAGAGAAAATATATTATTTATTTTATTAGCTCCCTCAATATGTTTGTTTTTACTCATGTTTTTATTAATTAAAATGTTGGAGGTAATTTTCACCTCCCGCACCTGAGTGGTAATATAGCGGATCGCTCACCCCGATTTTCATCCCATTCATTCAAAATGTACCTCGTTGAGCCTTGATTTGGATCCTTGCTTGGTTGTTGACACCACCCCTGCATTGGGACCAGTGGTGGGATGTTGGGAGTTTCTGTGCTGCATTCTCCATGGTGGCGGGGGGGGACTCCCTCATCCTTGTCTTGGATAATTCTGATGTCCCACCCTCTGCTCCTGAAATATTCCCTTGGCCCAGGTTTACATTCCCTTTATTTCTGCTGAGTGTTCCATTGTTGAGGTTGGGTGATCCTTCGTGTTTAGTCCACTTCACTGTTTGCGTTTTGAAAGAAGAATAACATTTAAAAGTAAAACAAAACATAAAACATAAGAATGTAGTTTTAGTCATTAATTTGGTCCAAAGATAACAATCTGAAGTAGCAACTATCTGTCTAGGAATGAATCATTGCCTGTACAATTGTTCCTTTTCAATGAACATTTCCATTAGCAGGATGCTTATTAATTGCCGTGTCCTGTATACTGTTGTTAATTTCTTTTCCGCAGTGATAGATGTGCAGATTTATAACATTGTTAAAGGGTTTGCTTCAGGTCATTGATATCCTCTGCCAACTCGGGATGCTTTTCAGTGAGGGTTCTAGTTACAAAGGACAAAAGCCTTCTTTTGGCTATTGCTATCAAAGGAATTTCACCAAAAAAAAAACTATTGATTCTCACTGCAAGATGTGCTTTGGATTTTTAGTCTAGAGATATCTGGTTCTTCCACACAATCACATTCTAGCAGCTGCAGAACCAAAAGAATGGCCACAGCTCTGCAGATTTTTCTCCTGATGTGATTGTGGGAGTCTTTGGGTTACTTTACAAAGGTCATGCTTGGATATCTAACAGAAAGCTTTCACTATCAAACTCTGGAGCACTGTAGTCATCATACTTTAGTCATCATACTTGAGTATGCCAAGGTGATTGTTAACCTTTACCAGTTAATGAAGTTCAATGATTGTGCCCTTGTCTGTTATTTAATGAATGCTAAGCGTTCCTGCCATGCATCCTAATCATTTTCCTAGCAGAAATAAATTGGACCTTTAATTCGTCTTTCTAAAGATTACATTTCAAAGCAAATATTTGTACTCTTCAGGAAGAAAAATGGCTATTTGATACCTTCCCAAACTAATAATCCTGTTTCAGAGTGGAGTGTAATGTGTATTAATGAACTCAATGAGCTGTAGTCCTAATGACATAACATTTTTCTTTTCCTAACAAAAATGGTACACCTTTTTGCAGGATCACCAGTTGTCCATTCTGTGCTCATATCTCCATTTTCTTCATTTTCTTCAGCACTCTTTACATGTCTCCGCCATCTCCTTGGTCAGGAATGCAGATTGGTCTCATACACAAATGTCTCCGCCATCTCCTTGGTCAGGAATGCAGATTGGTCTCATACACAAATGTCTCCGCCATCTCCTTGGTCAGGAATGCAGATTGGTCTCATACACAAATGTCTCCGCCATCTCCTTGGTCAGGAATGCAGATTGGTCTCATACACAAATGTCTCCGCCATCTCCTTGGTCAGGAATGCAGATTGGTCTCATACACAAACATCTTCACACCTGCCACAAATGCCACCTCTTGATCAAGCTGCTCGCAGTCAGTCACCCTCTGAGATTGACACATCTCAGAGCAGAAGTTTAGGAGTAAATATCTGTTGGGATTCATTTTCAAAGCAGTACTCCCTCGGCAACCCAAACCCATTGTCCTTTCTCATTTCATGATATTATTTTACATGTAGCTTAACTCCATGTGCTGTTCACTCAGCATGTGCAGTGCTTTTTAAAAATTGTAATTACAGTCCAACACTGCTGTGTCCCTCCTTGCATCAGGAAATTTTGTGATTATGTTCTGAATAATTGAATACCAGGAATGACATGAGGTATGTGACCATTCCTGCCCAAATCTGCATTGATTTCAAAGGTGCTGGGGATGGAGAGCAATAGAAAGAGACAATAATATTGGCCCAGATTTTGCTGTGAGCGGTGAACGATTGGCCCTCGCAGTTCCTCAGCCTTGCACTCGCCCATAGACTTTCTATGAGCTTTTACACGGCAAGTTACTGTCAACAGGACAGCCATTCAGCACAGGGCCCTCTACAGGGCATCTGGGACCTGTGTGAGCAGGGCAAGCAACTGTGGGTCTCCTTAACCAATCAGATTGAAGAATCGTTAATAACAGTAGAGACTGAACCAGGAAGTGTATGTTAGAATAGTGAATTCAATGTTAAATCAATTCAGTGTTAAAGCGAAATAAAGAGAGGGTAAGAAATATTGAATTAAGAGACAGAGTTAAAAGAGACAGAAAGAAAAAAGGTTTAAAAAAATTTCTTTACTTTTTTTTAAATGTCCAACAATAACTAAAATCCGAAGGAATGAGACTCCACACTTGTAAAAGTTAATTTTCAGTGCCAGAGAAGTTACTTGGTAGTAATTAAGACTTGCCAAGTCATTAAAATGGTACTTAGACTGGAAATGACCTGACTTAACTTTTATTAGCGTGTTTAGTCCGTATCTGCGTCATCAGTACGGGAACTTCACACTGTTCAATACATTTGAACGAGGAGTCAGACAGCGAGACGGCGTTTTCGCACAGTTTGCAGAGGAGCATCGCGCCTCGGACAGCAACTTCCCGATTTCCGCGTTTAACTGCGCATGTGCGGTCGCCGCAAGTTACTGTCCGATTTGTTCGCTTCACCGTTACTTTTACAGCAAAGTCTAGCTCATTAAATATACCTGTTACATATATACCAAAGAATAGGTTTAAATTAAACAAGCAGTTCCCAAAATGGATGAGTAGAGGAATAAAAATAAAAATAAAGGCAAACATTCCATATAAAGCCTACAGGGAAAAGGGACCAGAGTAGGAAAATGTTAAAACTAAAATAAAGAGGGCATTGGAGAGGAGCATAGCAAAAGATGTCCCCCAGCAACAACATGTTATTTCCCACTAAACGTCCCCCCACCCACCCAAACTCGTTACCTCTGACTGAACCCCCCCTCCCCCCACTCCCAACACCGTACTTCTGACTGAACCCCCCCTCCCCCCACTCCCAACACCGTACTTCTGACTGAACTCCCCTCCCCCCACTCCTAACACCGTACTTCTGACTGAACTCCCCCTCCCCCCACTCCTAACACCGTACCTCTGACTGAACCCCCCCTCCCCCCACTCCCAACACCGAACTTCTGACTGAACTCCCCCTCCCCCCACTCCTAACACCGTACTTCTGACTGAACTCCCCCTCCCCCCACTCCTAACACCGTACTTCTGACTGAACCCCCCCTCCCCCCACTCCTAACACCGTACTTCTGACTGAACTCCCCCTCCCCCCACTCCTAACACCGTACTTCTGACTGAACTCCCCCTCCCCCCACTCCTAACACCGAACTTCTGACTGAACTCCCCCTCCCCCCACTCCTAACACCGAACTTCTGACTGAACCCCCCCTCCCCCCACTCCCAACACCGTACTTCTGACTGAACTCCCCCTCCCCCCACTCCTAACACCGTACTTCTGACTGAACCCCCCCTCCCCCACTCCTAACACCGTACTTCTGACTGAACCCCCCCTCCCCCCACTCCTAACACCGAACTTCTGACTGAACCCCCCCTCCCCCCACTCCTAACACCGTACTTCTGACTGAACCCCCCCTCCCCCACTCCTAACACCGTACTTCTGACTGAACCCCCCCTCCCCCCACTCCTAACACCGTACTTCTGACTGAACTCCCCCCTCCCCCCACTCCTAACACCGTACTTCTGACTGAACTCCCCCTCCCCCCACTCCTAACACCGTACTTCTGACTGAACTCCCCCTCCCCCCACTCCTAACACCGTACTTCTGACTGAACTCCCCCCTCCCCCCACTCCTAACACCGTACTTCTGACTGAACTCCCCCTCCCCCACTCCTAACACCGTACTTCTGACTGAACTCCCCCTCCCCCCACTCCTAACACCGTACTTCTGACTGAACTCCCCCTCCCCCCACTCCTAACACCGTACTTCTGACTGAACTCCCCCTCCCCCCACTCCTAACACCGTACTTCTGACTGAACTCCCCCTCCCCCCACTCCTAACACCGAACTTCTGACTGAACTCCCCCTCCCCCCACTCCTAACACCGTACTTCTGACTGAACTCCCCCCTCCCCCCACTCCTAACACCGTACTTCTGACTGAACCCCCCCTCCCCCCACTCCTAACACCGTACATCTGACTGAACTCCCCCTCCCCCCACTCCTAACACCGTACTTCTGACTGAACCCCCCCTCCCCCACTCCTAACACCGTACTTCTGACTGAACCCCCCCTCCCCCCACTCCTAACACCGTACTTCTGACTGAACTCCCCCTCCCCCCACTCCTAACACCGTACTTCTGACTGAACTCCCCTCCCCCCACTCCTAACACCGTACTTCTGACTGAACTCCCCCTCCCCCCACTCCTAACACCGTACTTCTGACTGAACTCCCCCTCCCCCCACTCCTAACACCGTACTTCTGACTGAACCCCCCCTCCCCCACTCCTAACACCGTACTTCTGACTGAACCCCCCCTCCCCCCACTCCTAACACCGTACTTCTGACTGAACTCCCCCTCTCCCCACTCCTAACACCGTACTTCTGACTGAACTCCCCCTCCCCCACTCCTAACACCGTACTTCTGACTGAACTCCCCCTCCCCCCACTCCTAACACCGTACTTCTGACTGAACTCCCCCTCCCCCCACTCCTAACACCGTACTTCTGACTGAACTCCCCCTCCCCCCACTCCTAACACCGTACTTCTGACTGAACTCCCCCCTCCCCCCACTCCTAACACCGTACTTCTGACTGAACTCCCCCTCCCCCCACTCCTAACACCGTACTTCTGACTGAACTCCCCCTCCCCCCACTCCTAACACCGTACTTCTGACTGAACTCCCCCTCCCCCCACTCCTAACACCGTACTTCTGACTGAACCCCCCCTCCCCCCACTCCTAACACCGTACTTCTGACTGAACTCCCCCTCCCCCACTCCTAACACCGTACTTCTGACTGAACTCCCCCTCCCCCACTCCTAACACCGTACTTCTGACTGAACTCCCCCTCCCCCCACTCCTAACACCGTACTTCTGACTGAACTCCCCCTCCCCCCACTCCTAACACCGTACTTCTGACTGAACTCCCCCTCCCCCCACTCCTAACACCGTACTTCTGACTGAACTCCCCCTCCCCCCACTCCTAACACCGTACTTCTGACTGAACTCCCCCTCCCCCCACTCCTAACACCGTACTTCTGACTGAACTCCCCCTCCCCCACTCCTAACACCGTACTTCTGACTGAACTCCCCTCCCCCCACTCCTAACACCGTACTTCTGACTGAACCCCCCCTCCCCCCACTCCTAACACCGTACTTCTGACTGAACTCCCCCTCCCCCCACTCCTAACACCGTACTTCTGACTGAACTCCCCCTCCCCCCACTCCTAACACCGTACTTCTGACTGAACTCCCCCTCCCCCCACTCCTAACACCGTACTTCTGACTGAACTCCCCCTCCCCCCACTCCTAACACCGTACTTCTGACTGAACTCCCCCTCCCCCCACTCCTAACACCGTACTTCTGACTGAACCCCCCCTCCCCCCACTCCTAACACCGTACTTCTGACTGAACTCCCCCTCCCCCCACTCCTAACACCGTACTTCTGACTGAACTCCCCCTCCCCCCACTCCTAACACCGAACTTCTGACCGAACTCCCCCCTCCCCCCACTCCTAACACCGTACTTCTGACTGAACTCCCCCTCCCCCCACTCCTAACACCGTACTTCTGACTGAACTCCCCCTCCCCCCACTCCTAACACCGTACTTCTGACTGAACCCCCCCTCCCCCACTCCTAACACCGTACTTCTGACTGAACTCCCCCTCCCCCCACTCCTAACACCGTACTTCTGACTGAACACCCCCTCCCCCCACTCCTAACACCGTACTTCTGACTGAACTCCCCCTCCCCCACTCCTAACACCGTACTTCTGACTGAACCCCCCCTCCCCCACTCCTAACACCGTACTTCTGACTGAACTCCCCCTCCCCCCACTCCTAACACCGTACATCTGACTGAACCCCCCCTCCCCCCACTCCTAACACCGTACTTCTGACTGAACTCCCCCTCCCCCACTCCTAACACCGTACTTCTGACTGAACTCCCCCTCCCCCACTCCTAACACCGTACTTCTGACTGAACCCCCCCTCCCCCCACTCCTAACACCGTACTTCTGACTGAACTCCCCCTCCCCCACTCCTAACACCGTACTTCTGACTGAACCCCCCCTCCCCCCACTCCTAACACCGTACTTCTGACTGAACTCCCCCTCCCCCCACTCCTAACACCGTACTTCTGACTGAACTCCCCCTCCCCCCACTCCTAACACCGTACTTCTGACTGAACTCCCCCCTCCCCCCACTCCTAACACCGAACTTCTGACTGAACTCCCCCCTCCCCCCACTCCTAACACCGTACTTCTGACTGAACTCCCCCTCCCCCCACTCCTAACACCGTACTTCTGACTGAACTCCCCCTCCCCCCACTCCTAACACCGTACTTCTGACTGAACCCCCCCACCCCCCACTCCTAACACCGTACTTCTCACTGAACCCCCCCTCCCCCCACTCCTAACACCGTACCTCTGACTGAACTCCCCCTCCCCCACTCCTAACACCGTACTTCTGACTGAACTCCCCCCTCCCCCCACTCCTAACACCGTACTTCTGACTGAACTCCCCCCTCCCCCCACTCCTAACACCGTACTTCTGACTGAACTCCCCCTCCCCCCACTCCTAACACCGTACTTCTGACTGAACTCCCCCTCCCCCCACTCCTAACACCGTACTTCTGACTGAACTCCCCCTCCCCCCACTCCTAACACCGTACTTCTGACTGAACACCCCCCCACCCCCCACTCCTAACACCGTACTTCTGACTGAACTCCCCCTCCCCCACTCCTAACACCGTACTTCTGACTGAACCCCCCCTCCCCCACTCCTAACACCGTACTTCTGACTGAACTCCCCCTCCCCCCACTCCTAACACCGTACTTCTGACTGAACTCCCCCTCCCCCCACTCCTAACACCGTACTTCTGACTGAACTCCCCCTCCCCCACTCCTAACACCGTACTTCTGACTGAACTCCCCCTCCCCCCACTCCTAACACCGTACTTCTGACTGAACTCCCCCTCCCCCCACTCCTAACACCGTACTTCTGACTGAACTCCCCCTCCCCCCACTCCTAACACCGTACTTCTGACTGAACTCCCCCTCCCCCCACTCCTAACACCGTACTTCTGACTGAACTCCCCCTCCCCCACTCCTAACACCGTACTTCTGACTGAACTCCCCCTCCCCCCACTCCTAACACCGTACTTCTGACTGAACTCCCCCTCCCCCCACTCCTAACACCGTACTTCTGACTGAACCCCCCCTCCCCCCACTCCTAACACCGTACTTCTGACTGAACTCCCCCTCCCCCCACTCCTAACACCGTACCTCTGACTGAACCCCCCCTCCCCCCACTCCTAACACCGTACTTCTGACTGAACCCCCCCTCCCCCCACTCCTAACACCGTACTTCTGACTGAACTCCCCCTCCCCCCACTCCTAACACCGTACTTCTGACTGAACTCCCCCTCCCCCCACTCCTAACACCGTACTTCTGACTGAACCCCCCCTCCCCCACTCCTAACACCGAACTTCTGACTGAACCCCCCTCCCCCCACTCCTAACACCGTACTTCTGACTGAACCCCCCCTCCCCCCACTCCTAACACCGTACCTCTGACTGAACTCCCCTCCCCCACTCCTAACACCGTACTTCTGACTGAACCCCCCCTCCCCCCACTCCTAACACCGAACTTCTGACTGAACTCCCCCTCCCCCACTCCTAACACCGAACTTCTGACTGAACTCCCCCCTCCCCCCACTCCTAACACCGTACTTCTGACTGAACCCCCCCTCCCCCCACTCCCAACACCGTACTTCTGACTGAACTCCCCCTCCCCCCACTCCTAACACCGTACTTCTGACTGAACCCCCCCTCCCCCCACTCCTAACACCGTACTTCTGACTGAACTCCCCCTCCCCCCACTCCTAACACCGTACTTCTGACTGAACTCCCCCTCCCCCCACTCCTAACACCGTACTTCTGACTGAACCCCCCCTCCCCCACTCCTAACACCGTACTTCTGACTGAACTCCCCCTCCCCCCACTCCTAACACCGTACTTCTGACTGAACTCCCCCTCCCCCACTCCTAACACCGTACTTCTGACTGAACTCCCCCTCCCCCCACTCCTAACACCGTACTTCTGACTGAACTCCCCCTCCCCCCACTCCTAACACCGTACTTCTGACTGAACTCCCCCTCCCCCCACTCCTAACACCGTACTTCTGACTGAACTCCCCCTCCCCCCACTCCTAACACCGTACTTCTGACTGAACTCCCCCTCCCCCACTCCTAACACCGTACTTCTGACTGAACTCCCCCTCCCCCCACTCCTAACACCGTACTTCTGACTGAACTCCCCCTCCCCCCACTCCTAACACCGTACTTCTGACTGAACCCCCCCTCCCCCCACTCCTAACACCGTACTTCTGACTGAACTCCCCCTCCCCCACTCCTAACACCGTACTTCTGACTGAACTCCCCCTCCCCCCACTCCTAACACCGTACTTCTGACTGAACTCCCCCTCCCCCACTCCTAACACCGTACCTCTGACTGAACTCCCCCTCCCCCCACTCCTAACACCGTACTTCTGACTGAACCCCCCCTCCCCCCACTCCTAACACCGTACTTCTGACTGAACTCCCCCTCCCCCCACTCCTAACACCGTACTTCTGACTGAACTCCCCCTCCCCCCACTCCTAACACCGTACTTCTGACTGAACCCCCCCTCCCCCCACTCCTAACACCGAACTTCTGACTGAACTCCCCCTCACCCCACTCCTAACACCGTACTTCTGACTGAACTCCCCCTCACCCCACTCCTAACACCGTACTTCTGACTGAACCCCCCCTCCCCCCACTCCTAACACCGTACTTCTGACTGAACTCCCCCTCCCCCCACTCCTAACACCGTACTTCTGACTGAACTCCCCCTCCCCCCACTCCTAACACCGTACTTCTGACTGAACCCCCCCTCCCCCCACTCCTAACACCGTACTTCTGACTGAACCCCCCCTCCCCCCACTCCTAACACCGAACTTCTGACTGAACTCCCCCTCACCCCACTCCTAACACCGTACTTCTGACTGAACCCCCCCTCCCCCCACTCCTAACACCGTACTTCTGACTGAACTCCCCCTCCCCCCACTCCGAACACCGTACTTCTGACTGAACTCCCCCTCCCCCCACTCCGAACACCGTACTTCTGACTGAACTCCCCCTCCCCCCACTCCTAACACCGTACTTCTGACTGAACTCCCCCTCCCCCAACACCGTACTTCTGACTGAACTCCCCCTCCCCCCACTCCTAACACCGTACTTCTGACTGAACTCCCCCTCCCCAACTCCTAACACCGTACTTCTGACTGAACCCCCCCTCCCCCCACTCCTAACACCGTACTTCTGACTGAACCCCCCCACCCCCCACTCCTAACACCGTACTTCTGACTGAACTCCCCTCCCCCCACTCCTAACACCGTACTTCTGACTGAACCCCCCCTCCCCCCACTCCTAACACCGTACTTCTGACTGAACCCCCCCTCCCCCCACTCCTAACACCGTACTTCTGACTGAACCCCCCCTCCCCCCACTCCTAACACCGTACTTCTGACTGAACTCCCCCTCCCCCCACTCCTAACACCGTACTTCTGACTGAACTCCCCCTCCCCCCACTCCGAACACCGTACTTCTGACTGAACTCCCCTCCCCCCACTCCTAACACCGTACTTCTGACTGAACTCCCCCTCCCCCACTCCTAACACCGTACTTCTGACTGAACTCCCCCTCCCCCCACTCCTAACACCGTACTTCTGACTGAACCCCCCCTCCCCCCACTCCTAACACCGTACTTCTGACTGAACTCCCCCTCCCCCACTCCTAACACCGTACTTCTGACTGAACCCCCCCTCCCCCCACTCCTAACACCGAACTTCTGACTGAACTCCCCCTCCCCCCACTCCGAACACCGTACTTCTGACTGAACTCCCCTCCCCCCACTCCTAACACCGTACTTCTGACTGAACTCCCCCTCCCCCACTCCTAACACCGTACTTCTGACTGAACTCCCCCTCCCCCCACTCCTAACACCGTACTTCTGACTGAACCCCCCCTCCCCCCACTCCTAACACCGTACTTCTGACTGAACTCCCCCTCCCCCACTCCTAACACCGTACTTCTGACTGAACCCCCCCTCCCCCCACTCCTAACACCGAACTTCTGACTGAACTCCCCCTCCCCCCACTCCGAACACCGAACTTCTGACTGAACCCCCCCCCTCCCCCCACTCCTAACACCGTACTTCTGACTGAACACCCCCTCCCCCACTCCTAACACCGTACTTCTGACCGAACTCCCCCTCCCCCCACTCCTAACACCGAACTTCTGACTGAACTCCCCCTCCCCCCACTCCTAACACCGAACATCTGACTGAACTCCCCCTCCCCCCACTCCTAACACCGTACTTCTGACTGAACTCCCCCTCCCCCCACTCCTAACACCGAACATCTGACTGAACTCCCCCTCCCCCCACTCCTAACACCGTACTTCTGACTGAACTCCCCCTCCCCCCACTCCTAACACCGAACATCTGACTGAACACCCCCCCACCCCAGACCGGTGAGCTCACTGAGATTGCTGGAACAGTGGGCGCAAATTGACAAGAAACAAATCTGGCCAGTCCCTGAACGTGGCTCAGGCAAGGATCTCAGGTGGTCCTCACACTGCCTGACTGAAGTTATAATCACTCCCATGTTATTTAAATGTCCTTAATTGCTCTCATTATGTTTCCTTTTGCCTTATGTTAATATCACTTCAGCTATCTAACCTTCTCCTGCCTCCCATTTAATTTCTTTACAGGCCCTTCTACTCCCTCTCTCATCTGTGTGTTGTTCCCCTGTTCTGTTTCAAGCAGTGTCCATCTGTACTTTATTCCAGCCCCGATGAAAGGCTCCACACCTGAATATGAGCTCTCTTCCATTCCCTCCACAGATACTGACTGACCTGAGAGTTTCCAACACTTTCTGTTTGCAATTAAAAATTATTCTAAGCTTTGTGTTCCAGAATATTTTATGATTATTTCCCTTGTTCAGTCCCCTTGGCAAAATCATTGGGATTCCCACAACACGCACCACAACACGCACATGTGGAATAAATAATTCTCCTTCCGCATTCTGTCAGCAGCGCCACATCGCAATGCAAATATCATAAAACCTTCCGACACAAAATCAGTGCAAGAACAGGCTTTGAACTGTAACTGACAAAATTCTGGATGAGAGAGCTCTTGTGCAATTGACACACTTATTTCAGTACAGCATCATAATCAACCTCCACATTTCTAATTAATTCGGGTATTATACACAAGACTATCAAAAACAATTTTTAGAAGGTCGTTGAAGCATTCCTTCATAAATTATGTCTCATTCACAATCATCACAGTCGCCCTGAGGTGGGAGGAAAGGCCAGAGATGATCAGCAGCATCATTCAAGCTGTGGTCGTCACTTTGTAGGAAAATTAGGAACAAGTCGAGGCCATTCAGCCCCTCAAGCCTGTTCGGCCATCCAATTAGATCATTTTTGATCTGTACCTCAACTCCATTTACCATGGTTCCATATCTCTCGATACCCTCACCCAACAAAAATCTATCAAATTGTCTGCCCCGACCTGTGATTCTGAGTGCTCTAAAGTCGGACACTAGTTTCATTGTTGACTCTGCTACAGTCTGTCCATCCCTCTGTTACTCCCATAAATAAGACCGCCGCCCCCTCCCCCCACCCCCCCCCATTTTAACCCTTACCGCCCAGTGCGAATGGAGCGGGTGGGTAGTTAATGTGGCAGTCGGGGAGTTGGTACCGTGTTACCCGTGGGTTTCCGCCCTCCCCCAGTTTTAATTCCTGGGTTTTTGGGAACATGGAGGCTGCCAGCTGCTGACAGATGGGGGCCTCACAGATTTTGAAATGTCGGGGTCTGATGACGTGATTCGGCCCACGACGTCATTTTAATGTTGAAAAGCGCGAATCGCGCACAGTCTCAGCGGCGCCAGCCAACACTAGCAACAAGCAGGATCGGGCCAGAAGAAGCCCAGGCACGTGCTCCTCCTCCTGGCCCAACAAGGACACCTCGGTCCTCCTTTATCATGGACTTTCCCCCAACCTCCTCCGGCTGCAATCGGCCCAGAGCTCCTTGCCTCGCCGAGGACCATTTCCTTCTGTCCACAGAAGTGTCCTGCTCCCGCCCCCATTCCCGCTCCCGCCGCCATTCCCGCTCCCGCCCCCATTCCCGCTCCCGCCCCCATTCCCGCTCCCGCCGCCATTCCCGCTCCCGCCCCCATTCCCGCTCTCGCCCCCCATTCCCGCTCCCGCCCCCCATTCCCGCTCTCGCCCCCCATTCCCGCTCTCGCCCCCCATTCCTGCTCTCGCCCCCGATTCCTGCTCCTGCCCTGATTCCATTCCCGCTCTCGCCCCCCATTCCTGCTCTCGCCCCCGATTCCTGCTCCTGCCCTGATTCCATTCCTGCTCTCGCCCCGATTCCTGCTCTCGCCCCGATTCCTGCTCCCACCCTGATTCCATTCCTGCTCTCGCCCCGATTCCTGCTCCCACCCTGATTCCATCCCTGCTCTCGCCCCGATTCCTGCTCCCACCCTGATTCCATCCCTGCTCTCGCCCCGATTCCTGCTCTCGCCCCGATTCCTGCTCCCACCCTGATTCCATTCCTGCTCTCGCCCCAATTCCCACTCTCGCCTCGATTCCTTGCTCTCGCCCCTGTTCCCGCTCTTGCCTTGATACCTTCCCGCCTCGGTTCCCGCTCTCGCCTCAATTCAGGCTCCTGCCCCGATTCCCGCTCCCTCCCTGATTCCCGCTCCCGCCCCGAATACCTGCTCCTACCCCTATGCATGTGCCCACCGGCCACCTCGTTATACCTGGCGGTTTCAGAAGAAATATTTAAACAAAGCCCAGGAGTTAAAATGGCCCGAGGAGTCTGTGGGTGTTTCCTTCCTGCCCCGAGCGCACACCCAGTTAAAATCGGGGCTGAAGATATTGGCAGCATTACAATCCGGGGAAATGTAACCCTCCCGCAACGGTCGGGAGACTTAAATCTCTAAAATGTGAAACCCAACCCCAGTGGAATTGAGAGCAAATTATTGACCTGGTTAGGAAATTGGCTTAGCGCCAAGGGACAGAGAGTAGGGATAATGGGCAGGTACTCAAATTGGCAGGATGTGACTAGTGGTGTTCCACAGGGACAATTCACTGTATTTATTAACGACTTAGATGACAGGATAGAGAGCCACATATCCAAGTTTGCCGATGACACAAAGATAGGCAGCTTTGTAAGCAGTGTAGATGGAAGCATTAAATTAAAGAGAGATATTAATAGATTAAGTGAATGGGCAAAACTGTGGCAAATGGATTTCAATGTAGGCAAATGTGAGGTCATCCACTTTGGACCTAAATAGGATTGATCAGAGTGCTTTTTAAATGGTGAAAAGCTCGAAACAGCAGAGGTCCAAAGAGACGTAGGGATCCAGGAACATGGATCATTAAAATGTCATGAATAGATACAGAAAATAATCAAAAAGGCTAATGGAATGCTGGCCTTTATATCTACAGGACTAGAATACAAGGGGGTAGAAGTTATGCTACAGCTATACAAAGCCCTGGTTAGACCGCACCTGGAGTACTGTGAGCAGTTCTGGGCACCGCACCTTAGGAAGGAAATATTGGCCTTGGAGGGAGTGCAGGGTAGATTTACTTGAATGATACCTGGTCTCCAAGGGTTAAATTACGTGGAGAGATTACACAAACTAGGGTTGTATTCCCTGGAATTTAGAAGATTAAGGGGTGATTTGATCAAAGTTTTCAAGATATTAAGGAGAACTGATAGGGTAGGTAGAGAGAAACTATTTCCGCTGGTTGGGGAGTCTAGGACTAGGGGACATAGCCTAAAAATTAGAGCCAGGACTTTCAGGAGTGAAGTTAGGGAACATTTCTACACGCAAAGGGTGGGAGAAGTTTTGAACTCTCTTCCGCAAACAGCAGTTGATGCAAGCTCAATTGTTAATTTTAAATCTGAGATTGATAGATTTTTGTTAACTAAAGGTCTTAAGGGATATGGGGCTAAGGCAGGTTAATGGAGATAGGTCACAGATCAGCTATGATCTCATTGAATGGCGGAACAGGCTCAAGGGGCTAAATGGCCTACTCCTGTTCCTATGTTCCCAACCCACTGCACGTGTGCCCGTTTCCGTTCTAACCGCAGTGGATATCAGGTTGTCCAAGTAACCTGCTCTGGAGAGGTGGGTCAGTCATTATAATATTTAAATGAGGGTTCTTTGTGGCAATTTTGGCAGCGATTTGGAATTAACGCCTCCTGCACGGGTTTCCCGGGAGTCAGGAAACTCGTCAGTAAAATGGAGGCGAGATTGAGCGGCACTTTATCGGGATGGTTAAAGGTCAGGAGGCCCGATCTGAATAAAGGCTCAGTGCTCAGAGCTCAGAGCTGCTTTCACAGTTCTCTCTGGGACACAGTTTGCAGAGAGTTCTTGATGTGAGAGACTTATTTGTAGAGTTCGGAGATGTTCAAACAGAGAACATCATGATGGGTGGTGCCACGGTTGCTTATGATTGGACTTTGGGTGAGGAAGAGAATGAGTATCATCAGCAGCAAGGGCGTGTTGTGGAGGGAGCTGCAGGTGGACAACAGAGAGGGGAGCAACAGAGGGGTCGAGGTCGCAGGAGGTACCACCCACCTAACAGGGTCTATAGACAGAGGCTCAGCTTCCTTGACCTGTCGGAGGAGCAGTGCTTCCGAAGGCCGAGATTGTCACTTCAGGTGATCGCAGACATCTGCACCCTCCTGGAAGGAGATGTGCTGCCTGCTGGACCTGGTGGCCACACATTACCAGTCGCTGTGAAAGTCACCACCACCCTCAATTCCTTTGCCTCTGGTTCCTTCCAGTTCGCTACCGGAGACATATCGAGGGTCTCGCAGTCGGCTGCACATAAATGCATAAGGCAGGTGACGGATGGATTGTTTCCCAGGACCAGGAGGTATGTAAACTTCCCCTGTGATGAAAATAGTCAGAATGAGCAGGCACTGGGATTCGTGTCTCTGGCTGACTTCCCACAGGTACAGGGTGCCATCGACTGCACACACGTGGCAATCCGAGCACCACCTGATCAACCAGGAGCATTCGTCAACCACAAGGGATTTCATTCCATCAACGTTCAGCTGGTGTGAAACCACAAGAAAAGGTTCCTGCAGGTCTGCGCCAGATTCCCTGGGAGCTGCAATGATGCTTTCATACTGCGGCAGTCCAACATCCCCGACCTGTTCAGACCTGGAACCTGCCTTAAAGGATGGCTGCTAGGAGACAAAGGATACCCCCTTCAAACCCGGCTGTGACACCACTGAGGAACCCCACCGATGAACATCTGGAGCGCTACAACACCAGCCATATGACAACCAGATGGGTCATCGAGTAAGCCATCGGCATGTTCAAGATGTGCTTCAGATGCCTGGACCGGTCTGGAGGCGCCCTTCAGTACTCACCAGTGAGGGTCTCCAGGATAATCGCGGTGAGCTGCGTTCTGCACAACATAGCGCAGCAGCGAGGACTAGAGGTGGAGGAGGAACAAGCCGTTCAGCACTCTTTATATGATGAGGAGGAGGAGGAGGAAGAGGAAGATGGGGCCCCCAACACCAGACTACCTGCTCACTTTGCTGCTCGGGATGCCAGGAATGCCCTAATAGCTCGAAGGTTCAGTTAGTCACTCAGTCTGGATCAAAGTAACTTTCCGGCCCCCTCCGCCCCCCCACCCCGCACCGCACTGACACAATTTACTCATTACACACGAACCATTTGGTCTCAGTCAATTCATATCTTCACATTCATCACCAAACAACTGAAAACCCGAGTTGCCACTTGCCAGGCAAGAATGGTGAACACTGGAGAGTGATGCAAATTAATACATTTCATGTGAACAAATAAATAAATGAAACTTAATAACACAACATTTGCAAAAACATCCATGTGCCGACCCTCGGTGAACTACAAAGCTCTTCCCTTCCTTTATCACTCCGACCTGGTGAAACCCCTGTGACTTCAGCAGAGGTAGGGACCGGCTGCTCTGATCCCTGCTCTGACTTCTTTGGTGCTCACGGCTGACGACCTCTGGGCGTTTGAGCCCGTGAAGGCTCCGCCAAAGACTGCTCCACTTGCACCTGTGCAGGGGCAGACTGGGACAGCAGGAGAGGAAGCGGCATTGAGGATACTGGTTCCGGGGGGGCAACGGGTGAGACGTGGATACACTTTGAGTGGAGTCCCCAATTTCATCATCCCTTTGTCATCATCCCTCTCGTGGGCCAGCGACACATCACTCCTGCCTCTCTATGGGAGAACACCTTGGAGCAGATCAGTGGCTAATGTACCTGTCATTCTGTTTAAGGCGGCCGAAATGTTGGCATCCGTAGTTTGCGCGTCCGTGGTCAGGGACTGTGCGTCGCGATTGAAGATCCATGGAAGAGGTCACTCTATCCGTGGAAAACATTCTCACAATGGCCTGCGACATCACTCCACAAATGTTCGATCTGGACTCCTCCATCCTCTGGGACATTGTGGACAGTGTGCCTGACAGGACTGCCAATAGAATCATAGAATAATAGAAAGGTTACAGCACTGGCGGCCCCATGCCCCACCCCCGCTCAGATCCCGTCTCTGCGTTATTACCGGGCCTAGTGTGTCATTGCTTCATAGTCCACTGGCAAGATTTACTAGTTGTAAACAATTTGTTTACAATTGTCAACCCCAGTCCATCACCGGCATCTCCACATCAAGATTTACTAGAATATTATTCCCCACTTTGGCAGACTCAGGATAGGATACTGTTGCATAAAGCAATCATCGTAACACTTTAGCAAGCTTTTGTACAACAGCTCGGATACTTTGGTTAAAAACGTAACTGGTTTGAAAATATCTTAATTATTCCATTACTTTACACCAAACCTATTTGACACGACGTTGAGGTCATTTTGATTAACGCAATAGTTCACCAGGATTCCTTTCATTAAAGTATGACAATGCTGTCACATCTGACAGCGTGCTGCAGTTACCTTGGTAACATTGTTAGTCCTACAATGAAATTTATGACACTCTAATGAGTAATTAATTGAGATATTTGTGTAGCAGGTTATAAAGACACAGCACGACATAACCCTAAAGGCTTACTAATGAGGAGTGTTTGAACAAATCTCCCGTTGTTTCATTCAACAGATCGGCTGCAAACCATTTCTCGAATGCAAAATACGTTAAAAAAAACCTTATAAAATTCAGCGAGCCTCCACATTGCAGTGAAATGGCCTAAGGTGTGTTTCCTGGTTTAATTTTGTACAATCCAGTGTCCAGTGCTTAATTTTTTCACCAATATAAACCGGACTACAAGGTTCCAGAGGGTCAGTTTTATAAGTCTGTGTTTCCAATGAGGAGCTTCATTCATCAGCAGTCTGGATTGGAAATTAATAACATGATTGTCTGACCACCGCTGAGCTAGGCCCCACACCAGGGGCACAGACTCGTACAATGGCCCCCGATGTGCTCTCATCCACCACAGACTTTAGGGGAAAAATGTCCTGTGACTTACGGCATGAGGTGGGGGGGCCTTGAACGCGGCCAACGGTTTATCGGAAGATCACGGGCGCGCTGCTCAACTCGCGACAGAATAAGACAACTCGGATCGAACGGTCGGGTGGGATTTTCACCGGTGCTGTGGGGATTCAACACCCAGGAAACCCGAATTCGAATTCCCGCGCCCGATGAGAATGGGGCACGCGAGGGGGTTAAAATAACGGCAAAGTGCTTCCCGCTCCGCTCCCACTGCGCCTCCGCCAGCCGCCGTTTTCAACTCCCAGCCTTTTGGGAGAGCGCCAACGACTCTCCCAGCAGGCTGGCGTGGGCCTCACGAATATGATGCGATTGGGACCCCACGCGATTTTAACCACGGATCGCGTAAGTCACTCGCACATTGCCGGACCTGCCAGTCAAATCTGGTGGGCAATCGTGAGCCGAGCCAGTAGAGAGTCAGACGCACCAGTAGCGTTAATGGTTTCCTTGTGAGCCAGGATGCAGCGGGAGCCTTGGGCACCACCCCCCCCCTGCCCTGGATAGTCTCCTCCCACCCCCCAACCCCGCACCTTCTCCCGACCGTGAGGCGCTCCCCGCCCTCCTCCCCGCCCCGACAACTTACCTTATTGTCGGGAGCCATTCCCTCGGTTCCCTATGATTGTTCATAGAAACAGTTTACAAATTGTGGAAAGGCTTTAACCATTATTTAAGGGTGGAGGGAGGGTCAGAATAAGAGTCTTGAGATTAAAATCTGTTGCTCAAACGTCCCACTTAAATAGACCAGCCTGGATTTTCTGGCCCTGATGAAGTTCTAATCAGCTGATTAGCATAATTAATCATGGCTTCAAGCATAGCTCTTGATCTTGTGCAGGGAGGCGGCCTAATCGGGGGACAGGAAATGGGTCACTTGTACTTCAGGTGAAATTTAAAGCGATGCAAACATCGAAGGGGGGAATTTTAATGCTGCAGAACAGTCAGGGGGGAGGGTTAAAAATTTTTAAAAATGGGAAACCCCACCCCAGTCCGGCCCTAACACGCTCACTTCCAGTTTTACCAGAGGCAGGTTTGGGGGGGGTGGGACGGGAGAGTAATCTGCTCTCTGGAGGCGGGTCGGTCACTAAAATGTTTTTCTGAGGCTGCATGCCTGACGTTTTACGTTGCCCAGACTTCGGGAAACTCGGAGGAAGGCGAGAACGGTAAGTGCTTTTCCAGCACTGCTTTCGGGCCAGGAGGAGCAGGAGGACTTCCTCCCCCCCCCGGAACCCAATGTTAACCTGCTTCCAACCCCAGGATTGGACCCCCCCCCACTCCACAATTGGACCCCTGCGATCGGACAACCTCTGCAATCAACCCCTCACCCCCCACCATTCCCCAAACCCCCCCCTCAAATGTCCGACCGGTGATCTCCTCCTCCCTCCCTCCCTCCCTCCCTCCCTCCCTCCACTTCCCAGCTGCGGCCTGGTGCATCAGGTCTACCCACCCGACAATCAGCAGCCTCTCAATCTGGCCGGCCACGGACAGGAAACGGATTTTAAAAATTTAAATCAAGTCCCGCCGTTAAATTAGCTAAATCTTAACCCCCCCCACCCAACCCCCGCTCTCTCCCCGCCTCCCCGTAAATATCTTCACATGGGCTCTGACCAAGGCTCTGTACAACTGAAGCATCACTTCTGATTTTTCACTATAAACAAGGGAAAGGGCAGCTGCTGTCACCATTTAGGCTAAAGTACGAGATATAAACTTTCTGGTCCTGGAAGTCAATGGACATTCCGGCATTTTCCAACTGTAATTTTGGCAGGAGTTCACCAGAACAACCTGAAACCAGGCCCGTTTATGCCAGGTCCAGACCCTGAGACGAATTATCTGGTCTTACAAGGTCATCGTCGCAAGTGGGGATGAAGGGGCGTGGGCCGGGGACAGACCCAGGGACAGACCTGGGGACAGACCTAGAGACAGACCCGGGGACAGACTCAGAGACCGCCTCAGGGGACGGACCCAGAGACAGACCCGGGGACAGAACCAGGGACCACCTCAGGGGACAGACCCAGGGACAGACCCGGGGACAGACCCAGGGACGAATTATCTGGTCTTCTGGGGGCGGAGCTACCACCTGTCCCTTACAAGGTCATCGTCGCAAGTGGGGACGAAGGGGCGTGGGCCAGGGACAGACCCAGGGACCGTCTCAGGGGACAGACCCAGGGACAGACCCTCCCCGCCCTCCCCAGCCTCTCCGCCCTCTCCTCCCGCTCAGTCTTCAGAGATGATTCCAGCCAATGGAAACCCCTTTCAGAAAAAGTTGACCCAAGCGCCAAAATGGATTGTGAACGAAATGAGGTAGAGGGAAATGAGGTAAAAGTTAAACATTTTAAACTTTAAAAATTCATAATAAAGTATTTTCAGTCACTAGAAGACAGATGGGATAGGTTAAAAAGAGTAAAATTAAAGCTAAAATCAAAGTAGACAAATGAAGAAAGTGGAAACAAAAGGGAAAAGGCAAAACGGGTTGTGCAGAGGGGGAATTTTAAAAGGTAACTTTCTGACCTTTCTATGCAGGTTGGAGCTTCATCTGTTAGAGGCATAGGGGGGAAAATTGGATAAGGGCTGTTTGTGGGCGCGGGTGGCGTGATGAGCTATTACCCCACGCCCAACGACCCCCTGCGCAGGCAGGACGCAAGTTTCAGCCCACCCCAGGACTCACCTGCAATCAGTGTTCCATTCCAGGCCTTGCACCTGGAATCAAAGCAATTCAACACATTCCACCACCAGGGGGAGCTCAATCTCTTAAAGGGAGGATGTTTGTCAGAGATCTTTTAAAGGTAGCTGGTACCTGTTATTTGCTGAAAACAACAGTCTGCTGTCTGCACAAGTCTGAACCGAGACCCAACGGCGCACACGTAAAATGCAGGTCTCATCCCTATGTTTACACACTGATGCGTTATGTTAAAACATTGAATAAAGGTTGCGCACTACTAAACCCCACATCCTCCAATCTGCATGCCAGCCCTCACCAATCTGCCGATCTGAGTTGGTACCGGCGAGAGTGCGTGAACCAAGGTTCTCTGCTGATGCATTAGAGACCTTGGTGCAAGAGGTGGACAGAAGGAGGGACATCCTATATCCGCAGAGGTGGGGGGGGAACAAGAGCCCCTCCAGACATATATCCAAAAGGCAGTGAGAGGAAGCGGGAGACGAAGTCAATGCCAGGCGCACAGCATCATGTTCATGGATGCAGTGCAGGAAGAAGTTCAATGCTTTGACATGAGTGGTCAAGGTGAGTGAGGTCAATTGTCAAGTGGCGTCTCCTACCAACTGCACCACACACTACACCCCCCATCACCCACATACCAACAAACTCTTTCCATCAGTACTCAACTCTTCCAATCAGATGCTTCCTCTCACCCTTACACATTACCACTGTTTCAAGCCACCCACCCACAACTCACAGGCCACACACACTGGCAGCTATTCAACAATGACAGGCACATCACCCAGACACACGTCCCGCTTTCTTGCAGGAGAAGGTGGCGCATAGCAAGAGGCAGCAAATCGCCATGGCATTTAACCCCTCGAGCATGTTCCACCATTCAATGAGATCATGGCGGACCTGTGACCTAACTCCATATCCTGTGACCTAACTCCCGCCTTAGCCCCATATCCCTTAAAACGCTTGGTTCACAGAAATCTATCAATCTCAGATTTAACTTTCATAAGTGAGCTAGTATCAACTGCCGTCTGCAGAAGAGTGTTTTAAACGTCTCCCACCCTTTGCGTGTAAAAGCATTTCCTCACTTCACTCCTGCACGTCCTGGCTCTAAATGTTGGGCTATGTCAACCACGTCCTAGTATTCAAGTGTAGGAGACCTCCAAAAACAGTTACAAATGTCTCCACAGCTAGAAGCAATAATCCAGCCACAAACCTGTAAATCCTGCATGGTCCCTTTAAATAGCGCCAGTGAGGGGTCCTCCAGGCACTCTAAGACACGTTCAGATGGTCGGGGTTACAACTGCACGTTGAGTTGAGCATTAAGTCCCAAAATGGTGTCTATCACTTTAAATCAGCGTTGCACAATGATTGTATCCATTTTCTCCTTACTTTACGTGATTCCAGTGTTCGTTATCTGTGCCTGCGCTAACTCCTATACCAAGATGGCATCTGGTGCATGTCACGCTGGAAACGTGCATGCGCATCCAAGACGCCATCTTGGATGTCAGAGAGGCCGCGTAGCGCCGAAACAGTGGGCGCTACACAACCCAATTTAGCGCCCATCGAATCTTAAAGCACAGAAAGAGGCCATTCTGCCCATCGTGCCTGTGCCGGCTCTTGAAAGAGCTATCCTATTAGTCCCACTCTTTCCCCACGGCCCTGCAAATTTTTCCTTTTCAAGTGTTTATCCAATTCCCTTTTGAAAGTTACTATTGAATCTGTTTCCACCACACTTTCAGGCAGCGGAATCAGATCATAACGACTCGCTGCGTAAAAAAATGTTTTAAAACATTCCAGAAATCTGGGCGAGTGCTGCTTCTGAGCATTTAATTCTGATTGCTCCCTGCCAGGAAAGTGAAATTGAAAATGTTGCTCCTAAATATCTATCTTTTATGTTTCGTATTTAGGTGTTTTACTTTGTATTTTAGGGTTAATATTACAGTATAAAGGCAATTCCCAATGTTGGCTCAGCACTATTGTTGTGATAAGATCAGTCAGATCAGGGACACAGCGATGTCCCTGAACTCGCTGTGCTAAAGTCACTCGATAATACAATCCAATAGTTGCGGATAGTTTTCGATCTTATTTCTTGCTTTCAAATCCTACCATTCTTGGTGAAGGAATCATTGTGAAACATTACCTCCTGATAGCTGCAAAATTGCAGCCACCTCACTTGCAGTAGAATATTGACGAGAGATTTCCAGTGTGTTAACAGTGCAGGAAAAATAGTGAACATCACAGCTTGGCTCAGTTTATTGTCATCTGAATGTTTTAAGCTCTCATTATACTCCAGCTAGTGGCTTTACACTGCTCCCCATACAGTGCAATGCCCAGCTAATTACCTTGCTGATCATAGAATCATAGACTCATAGAAAGGTTACAGCACGGAAGGAGGCCGTTCGGCCCATCGAGTCCGGGCCGGCTCTATGCACGAGCAATCCAGCTAGTCCCACTGCCCCGCTCTATCCCCGTAGCCGTGCAAATTTTTTTCCTTTCAAGTACTTATCCAGTTCCCTTTTGAAGGCCATGATTGAATCTGCCTCCACCACCCCCTCGGGCAGTGCATTCCAGATCATAACCACTCGCTGTGTAAGAAAGTTTTTCCTCATGTCACCTTTGGTTCTTTTGCCAATCACCTTAAATCTATGTCCTCTGGTTCTTGACCCTTCTGTCAATGGGAACAGTTTCTCTCTATCTACTCTGGACCCTTCATGATTTTGAACACCTCTATCAAATCTCCTCTCAATCTTCTCTGTTCCAAGGAGAACAATCCCAGCTTCTCCAGTCTATCCAAGTAACTAAAGTCCCTCATCCCTGGAATAATTCTAGTAAATCTTTTCTGCACCCTCTCTAAGGCCTTCACATCTTTCCTAAAGTGCAGTGCCCATAACTGGACACAATACTCCCATTGTGGTCGAACCGGTGTTTTATAACGTTTCATCATAACCTCCTTGCTTTTGTACTCTATGCCTCTATTTATAAAGCCCAGGATCCCATATGCTTTCTTAACCGCTTTCTCAACCTGTCCTGCCACCTTCAACGATTTGTGCACATATACCCCCAGATCTCTCTCTTCCTCTACTTCTCTTAGAATTGTACTCCTAGTTTATATTGCCTCTCCTCGTTCTTCCTATCGAAATGTATCACTTCACATTTTTCTGCGTTAAATTTGATCTGCCATGTGTCCGCCCATTCAGCAAAGGAGCCCCGTTCCTCAGTGCTCCAGTGGATCGACAGGCAGCTTTTTAACATTGGCTTCACACCAGACTGTAGCCATTCAGCACCTGGTGTGAAGCTCGAGCGACACAGGACTACATCTGAGTTACGTTACCCCTTTCACATCGAGGTGTATCCAAAACTGCTTCCCCTTGACTCAGCAGTATTGTGCTGTTTAATATATTGGGGTAGAAGGTGGACCTCATTGCACCTGTTTTATGGACTTGAAAAGGGCGCCACAAGGTCCAATAAAAGGGACCAACGTCATGCGCCCCAAGTACACAAAATTGGGTTGGGCCATTTTCTGGGCGTCAGATGCGGCCACCTAAAACAGGCATTGGACCCCTTGCATAAGCTAATGAAAGGCCTAACGCAGAATACTTCACAGAAAAGATAAAGGAAGGAAAGGGAAAGAAAAAATCCTTTGGAAATGACATACCAGCCAAGGAAGAATTCATGGCTCTCAATCACATGTAATTGTGACAACACTACCTGTCACAGTAGGGGTGGATGTGGCAAGTGATTTTTATGTTAAGGGCTCCTTCCAGTCACAAGGAAGAGATTTCTGTTGCATTGCACAATCTACAATGTCTAGTTGCATAAAGTAATTCATGGATCATCAGGTACTGTGAGAGAGAGAGATAGAGCTACTTCAGATGATGAGCCTATATAATCCTTAACAAAGCCTCATTTGGAGCACAGTGAGCAGTATTGGGCTCCACACTATAGGAATGATATTGAGGCTTTAGAGAGGGTGCAGTGCAGATTCACTAGAATGCTACCTGGTATGATGAAATCTATGTATAAAAAAAGCCTTTCTTTCGTTAGAACAACGCAGATTACAGAACGATTTGCTAGAATAGCGATTTAAAATTATGAAGGATGGGACTGTGTGGATAGAAGCAAACTGTTTCCAGTAGTTGAGGGGTCAAGAATGAGGGGCCATAAATACAAGATTAAGTGGAAGAGATTTAGAACAGAAGGCAGGCGACACTTCTTCACACAGAGAGTTGTGAGGCTGTGGAATTCACTTCCAGGGTTAGTGTTTGAGGCAGAAACTATGTCAACATTCAAGATCATATTGGATAGATGGATGAAAAAAAGGGAATGAAGGGATATGGGGAGAGGGTGAGTAAATGCGATTGGAGCAATTTGCTCGTGTGAAGGGTAAACACCGACACGGACTGGTTGGGCCGAATGGCCTGTTTCTGTGTTGTAATTTCTGTGTAGCTCTATACAAGCTTGGGCTATGTTTTTAGTATCTGATAGAAACCAGATTAGTGGAGGTTGGCATTGGACGTAGAGATTTCAACTCATACCCTCACTAGCATCAATCAATCAATGCTGAAAACATTAGCCATCCTGCCACAATGAGCATTTCAGGCAGGACACCTCCTGGGGTTTTTATTGCAGCAAATATAGAATTTTATTAAGCAATCTAAAAATAAAGTTGGCGAGATGGCCAGAGATAATTTAATTTGGGCAGCGTGTTCATTTCTGATCTTCACCCTCGCCCACAGGCAGTGCTCCATCTTCAGATATCAACATCTAGCTTATTAACCAAGCGACTGAAATTCAGATTCATAAATTTATCCAGGACTGTGTCAAATCTGAGACCAAAATAATTCACCTGGTTCATCAGCCTGCTGTTTACTTGATCAAGGGCCAAGTTGCAATCATTACTTAGATTAATAATAACCAGAGACAACACAGAAAGCCCAACAAGCAGACCAAACTTTCGATCGAATTGGACCAGGAATATTTTCACAAATGCCGGACATCACATCTTCTCACCCTTCTGCTGAACGTTGAGTGAAGACAAACCTTCCATCATTATTCCGGTAAACATCCAATCCGACCTAGAAAGCCAGATACGGCTGGCCTGCGGCTTCACAAACGGTGAGGGAGCTGCCAGAAAGCTGAGCTCACAAACAGCCCTGAGTAAAGGACTTATGACATGTGAAGGAAAGGAGTTAGACCGAAAGAACAGGAGGATACAGGCTTGTTGTAATTTAATCTCCAAGTACAGCTAACGTTTGATTGTTTTTACTGCAAGCGTGTAATCCTGGACTACAGAAAGGCACAGTTTGCAGCAGTGATGTGTTTATGTATTTAGAAATTGCTAAAGGGGACTTGAATGCTGAAGGCAGGAGATTAGTCTTCTGGCACTATTGATATTAACACTTTAGGGCTGATTTTAACTGTTGGTAGTGGGTCAGCTGCCCATTATACACCCCGCCTGACTTCCCTTTCCATTTATTGCTTTTTGTTGTGTGATGAATGAACGACAGGGCTCAGCAAATTCCTCTTTAACAGCAGCATCTTCAAGTAAGACAGAGAATTACCTCACAGACTTTAACGATCAGGGCAGTAGGCAGACTGAAATTGCCCCCGTTGCGTTTAGTTTCAAAGATGGCACCCGAAACATTCAAACGTTTCTGATTTTATACTTTCTAGAGGACCAACCATTAAAATGAGGAAAGCTGGGGGAAACCTGAAGCCATTGGACTGAACCAACTATCAACATGTGTGTGCGATTGGTGAACAGTCGACATTGTTAAAGCAAATTCCACATTGTGCACACTCAGAAAGTTGGTTTCTTTCTTTAAGTTTTTTTTAAATCATTCTTGGGATGTGGGTGTCACTGGCAAGGCCGTCATTTATTGCCCATACCCTTGAGAAGGTGGTGGTGGGCCTTCTTCTTGAACTGCTGCAGTCCGTGTAATGCAGGTGCTCCCACAGTACTGTTAGTATTAAATATACAAAAAAAATGCTTATTCTTTAATATATTTAATGCTAAGGATATTATAACAATGATGGCAATTCCAAAACTTAAAACTGAAGTTTACAAAGATAAATCTTCTGTGTTATCGTCAGAATCAATGAGGTTGGTGAATCAGTCAGAAGATGACACTGACTCCAATGCAAGCATTTTATTGTGGACCAGCTTTCAACAGCCTTCAGCTTGTAAGATGAAATTCCATTGAGATTTGACCTTCGCAGGTGCCAGTGATATCAACATGCCATCGAGGCAATTCTGCCTGAAAATAATGGCAGCTGCAGAGTAGGAAATGGGAGAAAAAGTTAAGCATCCATCACAGCTTCCATTCAATATAAATGATTGAAAAGGTCATCGCAGGAAAGCAAAATGAAAAACACCGTCCGGACACATGGAGTCGGGGAAGTGATGTAGGAGAATGTTTTGTTTAGAAAGCTGCTGGTGAATGTCCATTTGGTAAAGACAAAGCAAGCGGCCATTGAAAATGTCATAAAAGCTTTGGAAGCTCAGAAAGTCATGAGGGCCAAACTTTGGTTGGGCAAACCATCTACAGAAAATAGTTTTTGCGTATCTCACTCTCCCTTCAGACCCTGCCCCAAGCCCCCCCCCCAACCACCCCCCAACAATTGCAGGCAGACCTCCTCCTCTCTGGAACTCCCTCCTTAAACTACTCTGCCTCCCCGCTTCTCTCCCCATCTTTTAGAAGCCTTCTCAAAACCCTCCTTTTCGCCCGAGTTTTTTGATCATCTCGGCATCTGTTGCTTTATTTTATTGATTTATTAGGGGGCATAATCTTAGAATAAGGGGCTGCTCTTTCAAAACTGAGATGAGGAGAAACTTCTTCACTCAGAGGGTGGTGGGTCTGTGGAATTTGCTGCCCCAGGAAGCTGTGGAAGCTACATCATTAAATAAATTTAAAACAGAAATCGACAGTTTCCTAGAAGTAAAGGGAATTAGGGGTTATGGGGAGCGGGCAGGAAATTGGACATGAATTTAGATTTGAGGTTAGGATCAGATCAGCCATGATCTTATTGAATGGCGGAGCAGGCTCGAGGGGCCGATTGGCCTACTCCTGCTCCTATTTCTTATGTTCTTATGTTCTCACTCTCCTCTGTGTAGCACTGTGGGATATTTTCCATGTTAAAAACGCTATATTAATGCGAGTTGTTGTTTTGCTGTCTAAACCCATTGTTTTCCAATAACCAACATCCTGTTTTATTTTTGACATGAAAAAGTGAATATTAGTTCACAGCTGATTTCACCCGAATTTAGGAAAAATTAATGCCCAAACATCAGAAGACATACACACGCACCATTGCTTTCTGCCCAAAGGGTCTGCACAAAGTGCCCCAGCAACGGGCACGCAGAACACGGTCAGGGAAAAGGTCCAGCAAGAGAAGGGAAGGATTAGGGAAGAGGAAGGCTGAAATCACTGTTGAAGAGCCAGGCTTTTCAGGAAGCTCCTTCTACATGTAAAACTGTCTTAGGCAGTTCAGATCTCCGTCCTCTGTATTCAGAGCAACAGAAGCAGAGCTAAGTATTGCATGCCGAGAGAGGGTTACTGGAACATGGATTGCACTGCAGGGTATCAATGGGTAGCACATTAGCGCCCCAGTGCATTTTGTGTTTCTCTGTTTTCAGAAGCCAACAGAGTGAAATTTGGGAGCTATCTGTGCTCCTTACAGTCACCTCACGATGCATACTGTTATCCTGCCAGCTAATAGACAGGGAAAAAAAAAAAGCTTTCATGAATGCTGACGTATTGAAACCCGAGTCATGATCGAAGGAAAAAAATGTACATTTTGTCAAGAATAACAGTCATTGTTCTTGAACCACTCTGTGCAATACTGGCAACAGTCAGCTCCGCAGTGATCAGGAACTATACTGATCCCCAGATTACATCGGGGTAATTTAGGACACCTTCCAGAAGGAAAGAATCATACTTGTTTCAAGTGACAGGCAAATTCGATGTGTCAAAGTCTCAACCACAGTGCGACAAAATAATTTAAGACGCTTAACACAGATTCTGTCCAAAACAGATAAACCGCTGTTGGCATATACTTGCAAATAGTCCAGAATGTCCCCATAACAGACACATTGGGAGGAATTTTAACCCCCCAAAACGGGCAGGAGAGGGCGGGGTGAAATTCTTAAAAATGTGAAACCCGACCCCAACCCGCCTCGAACGTGCCTACTTCCAGTTTAACCAGGGCAGGTTGAGGGCGGTGGTCAAGTAACCTGCTCTCGAGAGGCGGGTCAGTAGTTATAATATATTGGTGAGGCTGCATGCCTCAGATTTTAGCAGCCATTTGGATTTAAAGGATCCAGCAGGTAAGTGCTTTCCCAACAACGCTCGTGGGCCAGGGGGAGCGGAATTGCTTCTCCCCCGGCCCCTCAAGCAAACCTGGCGAGATCTGCCTCCCTCCCCGTGATCTCTTCCCCACTCCGTGATCTCTCCCTCTCCGTGATGCAATGTCTCCCCACCGTTATCTCTCCCTCCCCGTGATCCGATGTCTCCCCCACCCCCACAGCAATCAGCCAACCCCCCCGCGATCCAATATCTCCCCCCCTGCAATCTCTCCCTCCCTTCCCCCACCCCCTCCTCCCCAATGCCCGACTGCAGCCTTATGCTGCAGGCCTTCGCACCCGACAGCCAGCCAGCCTCTCAACCTGGCCGGCTGCCGGCCGGGAAACGGAGAAAAAAAATTCACACAAGGTCCTGCCGTTAAATTCAGCAGGGCCCCCGCCTTTCCCGCCTTTCCGGGTTTTCCGGCCGCTGACGGTCGCTCCCTCCCGCCTCCCTGAGAATATCGGGGCCATTATGAAACAAAAAGAAAAAAATGCTTGAATCACAGCTGCCACTGTGGAAAAGTACAGAAGATTTCCATTAACTCTGAAAGTAATTTTTCTTTAGCAGCATCTCTGTGCTAATGCAAAGTATACAGAGCATCTGTTTACTTAGCAGTATAAGAACTTAACCTGCATGTAATATTAGCAAAACCTCTGTTAGACATGTTAGATAATTCCCATGGATTTGAATATGTTAATGTTATTTGAATGACATGAGCTGAAGCAGAAATTTAATCTTATCCCACACCGAATTGCTAATGAAGTTTTAAAGTTATAACAATTTAATTTAATTCATGAAGCACGTTCAGCCTTTTTAAGTGGGATAGTCTTTCTTATTCGCCGACTGTCACTGCCTGTACGGATAAGCCTTGGTGATTTTCTCTTCAAATTTTCCTCCCCCTTCCCTCTGCACCTCCTGAATGTGGTGACTCGAGATGTGGAAGGTTTTCCGCGGGTGGTGGTGACCTTCCTGCATCACATCCAAGTGTTCGTTCTTCATGTTTGAGCCTGGACACCAAGAGTTGACGGTTTTACCACATTGGCGGCAGTGCCTTCAGCCGTCTCAGCCCACATTCTGCGACTCCCCCCACCCCCCACCAAACCGCTCCGCCGTTAAGACCCTCTTGAAAACCCATCTCACTGACCACGCTTTTGGTCAGCCCTCCTAATATTTCCTTCTTTGGCTCGGCATCAATTTTCTTGGTGACACCTTTGTGAGGCGCCTTGGGACGTTTTTCTCAGTTAAAGGCGCTATGTGAATGCCTGACTCTAAAGTCCATCTCTACCTGATTATGTCCTGACCCAGCCTACAATGAGTGTTCACTGAAAAAGTGGGTCAGAGTGGGAACCTTGCAGACTAGCCTGGGGACCACCAGCCAGTTGTACTATTCTCAGTACCAACCTGGCTGAATTGATGAAGCTCGGATAAAGAATCATTGAATGGTGTACAGCACAGTGGGAGGCCATTCGGGCCATCGAACCTATGCCGGCTCTTTGTAAGAGCAATCCAGTTAGTCCCATCATGGTTGGAATCTTCTGGTCTGTACAGTTCCTGGTATGTGGAAAGAGTTCTTCAATGCTCCCATCGCTGGCCCACACGCGCATCGTCCCTTTCATTACCAACCTCCACTGGTCGGTCCCCCAGATTTCAAAAGCTTTCAAAAATTAGAAAAGTCCTCCTTTGGAAAACTGTCCATGGCCTCCCTTGACCCTACCTCCGCCATCTGCTCCAATTCTCCAACCTGCTATGTACCCTCCACTCTTCTGCCTTTGGCCAACTGTGCATTGCCCTCCCTTTCCTCCATCCGCCATCAATGGCAGAGCCTCCAATAACTCCGCCTCTGCACAATCAACTCTCGCCCTAAACATTGTCAGCTGGTGACCTCTCTGCCCCCCCCCCCCCCCCCGTCGAAAACATCTTCACTTTCCTTTCGACTAGCTCTCCTAACTTCATTCCTACTTCCTGCCAGATGTCCGTAAGTGTTCCTGGAAAAGGTGCTGTGTAAATGTGAATTACTGTCAAAGTGTTGTGTGTTGATGCAATTACCCAATAAGGCATTTGGTTTCAATAGATCTAAATAATTTTTTAGACTTGTACATGAAGCAGATAAGAGCAGATGTAGTCAAAATACCAAGCGAATCGAAATTCATGACTTTGAAAGCTTAGTTCTTGCTATTAAACCAAAAATTCCACAAAAAATAATTATCACCCACTGAAAATAACAAACCTCTCGCTTGATTTTGCTTGTCTCTTGTGTTTAATGGAGAGCGCAGGTGGAAACTTGAAAATCTTTCCTCAGGTGTATAACACACCATCAGCCTTTGAGCTGTCCATCTGTTTTCAGGGAAAGTCTGGAGCCTCTCTCCTCCCACGAACTCTGGTCCTCATGCTTCGGTGATTTGTGCTAATTTTTGTTCATCATTGGAATCTGGCAGTAAGGCAGTGATAGGCACAGCACATTCCAGGAAAGAGAGGAGACAGTGTCCTTCAGTGGTGAAAAGATGAGGGCTGGATTTCCCCACAATCCAGCAGAGTATGATTCAGAAGAACTGTAAGAAGCCTCGTTTGAAATCTGCATTTTAATGAAATGTTACCCCTCTAAGTCTGGCTCCAGGATCATACTTAGTGGGTTTGACTGAGTTTGAATTGAGTTTGTGCCTGATGGAGCCATTGAAGTTTATTCAGATTTATCACCACTGATATCAAATTGTGGACCGAACCATGAAAAGCTGATTCAACATTATAGAACTGGAACAAGAACAGGCTGCTTCAGTGCTCTTACTAAACCTCTCAGAACTTTGTATATTTTTAATTTGTAACAGGGCTAGACAGACTGGATGCAGGGAGGATGTTTCCCCTGGCTGGGGGGGTCCAGAACGAGGGGTCACAGTCTCAGGATACGGGGCAGGACATTTAGGACTGAGATGAGGAGAAATTTCTTCACTCAGAGGGTGGTGAACCTGTGGAATTCTCTACCACAGAAGGCTGTGGAGGCCAAGTCACTGAATGTATTTAAGAAGGAGCTAGATAGATTTCTAGACACAAAAGGCATCAAGGGGTATGGGGAGAGAGCGGGAATATGGTACTGAGATAGAGGATCAGCCATGATCATATTGAATGGCAGAACAGGCTCGAAGGGCCGAATGGCCTACTCCTGCTCCTATTTTCTATGTTTCTATGTAATAAAGTGATGTACTTGGCTCCTAATTCCATGAAAGTTCTACTTTATACCCCTTGTTATATCTTCCTGTGAATAGTCTGAGCATTTTATTCTATAATGATTACATAGCACCAGTTTAGCTCAGTGGTAGCACTCTCGCCTCTGAGTCAGGTGGTCATGGGTTCAAGCACATAATCTAGGCTGATACTTCAGTGCAGAACTGAGGGAGTGCTGCACTGTTGGAGGTGCTGTCTTTCATGTTAAGTATAGGCCCCATCTGACTGTTAAGTTTGGTGTAAAAGATCCCATAGCATTACTTGAAGAAGAACAGAGGAGTTTTACTCCAACATTCATCCTTCAACCAATTCCCCAAATCTCATTGCTGTTTGTGTAACAATGGGCTGCTGCATTTGCCGACAAAGCAACAGTAGCTACACCTCAAAAAATAATTCATTGGCACCTTGGGACATCCTGAGGAGATGAAAGGCACTATATAAGTGAACATTCATTCTAAGCAACTTCTCAAAGTCTTCAATCAATATAATTTCAAAGTGACTTTAATTGTTACTAACATTGCTTTTATATTTTGAGATTGTTTACATGATTAAAAAGGAGAGATGCTGTGAATATAAAGATCTTGTGGTATTATGATCTCATCTGAACACTTACAGGTTGAAATTATCCCATGCATTAGAGCTAGCTAAACACACTAAATGTGAGTTAATGGATAACAATTTGATGCATTAGCAAAGCATTAATTCATTTTTGTTCACACTCCCAACATTTCCCCTGACCAAACCGGATTAATATGCCTCAATGCACAGACCAATCAAGGCGAGTTTGGAAAATTGCTTCTGTTTGGTATCCAGCCCATGTTGTATTAAGGGGAGGAAACATTGCGGAGAGCATGGTGCACCAGCAAGACTTACTTTGCTGGACATACTGGATGAGAAAGAGAGGAGGGTCAGTGAGGTCCGAGCCCATGGGAGGAGGACCATCAGGACCCACTACTGCTCCAGGGGCTTAAAGGGTTAAATTATGAGGACAGGTTGCATTAACGTGGTTTGTATTCCCTTGAGTTTAGAAGGTTGAGGGGTGATCCAATCGTGGTGTTAAATGTTAAACCTATTCGATAGGGTAGATAGAGAGAAATTATTTCCTCTGGTGGAGGAATTAAGAACAGGGGAGCGTAATCTTAAAATTAGAGCTCGGCCGTTCAGGGCTGAAATCAGGAAGCAATTTTTCACACAAAGGGTAGTGGAAATTTGGAACTCTGTTCCCCCAAAAGGCTTTATAGAAGTCTATAAAATAATGAGGGGCATAGATAAGGTCGATAGTCAAAATCTTTTCCCAAAGGTAGGGGAGTCTATAACGAGGGGGCATAGATTTAAGGTGAGAGGGGAGAGATACAAAAGGGTCCAGAGGGGCAATTTTTTCACTCAAAGGGTGGTGAGTGTCTGGAACGAGCTGCCGGAGGCAGTAGTAGAGGCGGGTATAATTTTGTCTTTTGAAAAGCATTTGGACAGTTACATGGGTAAGATGGGTATAGAGGGATATGGGCCAAGTGCAGGCAATTGGGACTAGCTTAGTGGTATAAACTGTGCGGCATGGACATGTTGGGCCGAAGGGCCTGTTTCCACATTGTAAACTTCTATGATTCTATGATGCTGAGTCAATTGGAGCTTTCAAGACTGAGATCAATAGATTTTTGTTAGATAAGGGTATCAAGGGATATGGAGCTAAGGCAGGTACATGGATTTGAAGTACAGATCATCCATGATCTAATTGAATGATGGAACAGGCTCGAGGGGCTGAATGGCTTACTTCTGTTCCTTTGTTCCTAAGTCTACCTCGGCAACAATACTACCTCGAGCACACTGAGCAGCAGTGTACAACGTGGCTACAGCAAAGAAGCCCATATAATCTGTGTCTTCTAGAACTATACCTGCAGCTAAGGAGCAACATCAGCACTGCACTGCCAGTACAGGTGAACCATGGCATTCATCTTTTTGTTGGCCACAGGCTACTTTTGGCGAGGTGAGGAGACTTCACAGGGATCAGTCAGTTTGTGGTTCATCAGATACCTTGTTTCAACATGTACGATAAAATCAGCGGTGAGAATGCCAACGCAGCAGGAGAGGCTCACAGGGCTTTTCGAAAGATATGATGTTGCCAGAGTACAGGACACCACTGACTATTCCACACCCACATAGTTATTCAAGCACCTGAGCAACATCCAATGCTGTCCAACAAAAGAAAAAAACAACACTCGATCACAATCTAAACAGTCTGCTACCAACACCAAATAACAATACTTGTGAATGCAAAGTTTCTAGGGAGTCCTTGTGGCTTTCATATCCTCACTTATTTGAGGGTGAAGACAGGATGTGGCGATATGGGTCACCTACTCAAACCCTGGCTCATGACACCACTCTACAGCCCCTTACCTCCAAACAAACAAGGTTAAAAACTTCATTCAGCTACGACATTGGAGATCTGTTCATCATTTAAAAAATGATCAAAAATGCTGGGTGGGATTTTCCATTTCCTAGTGGTCAGTAAATGCAACAATTTTTTTTTATTCGTTCGTGGGATGTGGGCGTCGCTGGCGAGGCCAGCATTTATTGCCCATCCCTAATTGCCCTTGAGAAGGTGGTGGTGAGCCGCCTTCTTGAACCGCTGCAGTCCATGTGGTGACGGTTCTCCCACAGTGCTGTTAGGAAGGGAGTTCTGGGATTTTGACCCAGCGACGATGAAGGAACGGGTTAATTACAACAGTGACAACACTTCAAAAAGTATTTCATTGGCTGAAAAGCACTTTGGGATGTCCTGAGGTTGTGAAAGTTGCTGTATAAATGCAAGTCCTTGCTTTCTTTCATTAGGCTGGTAGGATTTATTTGAATGACTAGCAGATCTCCTATGTCATTGCTCAATGACATGTTTTTGCCTATAGTTATTCATAAATTCAGGTAATCTAAGATTGACAATAGCAACATGGATACAGAATTGGCTAAATGACAGGAAACAGAGAGAAGTGAACGATTGTTTTTTGGACTGAAGGGAGGTGTGCAGAGGTGTTCCCCAGGGGTCGGTGCTGGGACCATTGGTTTTCTTGATATATGTCAATGACTTGGACTTGGGAGTACAGGGCACAATTTCAAAATTTGGGGATGACACAAAACTTCAAAGGGTAGTGAACAGTGAAGAGGATGGTGATAGACTTCAAGAGGATATAGACACTCTGGTGGCATGGGCGGACACGTGGCAGATGAAGTTTAACGTGGAAAAATGCGAGGTGTTGCATTTTGGTAGGAAAAATGAGGAGAGGCAATATAAACTAGAAGGCACAATTCTAAAAGGAGTGGAGGAACAGAGGAATCTGGGGGTATATGTGCATAAATCATTGAAGGTGGCCGGGCAGGTTGAGAAAGCGGTTAAAAAAGCATACGGGGTCCTGGGCTTTATAAATAGAGGCATAGAGTACAAAAGCAAGGAAGTCATGATGAACCTTTATAAAACACTGGTTCGGCCACAACTGGAGTATTGTGTCCAGTTCTGGGCACCGCACTTTAGGAAGACTATGAAGGCCTAAGAGAGGGTGCAGAGGAGATTTACTAGAATGATTCCAGGGATGAGGGACTTTAGTTATGTGGATAGACTGGAGAAGCTGGGGTTGTTCTCCTTGGAACAGAGACGGTTGCGAGGTGATTTGATAGAGGTATTCAAAATCATGAAGGGTCTAGTCAGAGTGGATAGAGAGAAACTGTTCCCATTGGTGGAAGGGTCAAGAACCAGAGGACATAGATTTAAGGTGATTGGCAAAAGAACCAAAGGTGATATGAGGAAAAACTTTTTTACACAGCGAGTGGTTAGGATCTGGAATGCACTGCCTGAGGGGGTGGTGGAGGCAGATTCAATCATGGCCTTCAAAAGGGAACTGGATAAGTACTTGAAACAAAAAAATGTGCAGGGCTACGGGGATAGGGCGGGGCAGTGGGACTAGCTGGTTTGCTGTTGCATAGAGCCGGCATGGATTCGATGGGCAGAATGGCCTCCTTCCATGCTGTAACCTTATATGATTCTAGGGGGGTGATTTTAAACCCCAAGAACGGGTGGGTTGGGGGCGGGTGGGAGTTGAAAATAGTTGTTTTTTGGGTGGCAACCGCAACATTTTTGGACTTGGCATTCCCAGTGGGAGGCCTGTACTTTTCCGCACCGAGGTTAGACCCGGAAATAAAGCCGGGTTGCGGTCGCGACCCAAAAAATAACTATTTTCAACTCCCACCCGCCCTCAACCCACCCGTTTTTGGGGTTTAAAATCACCCCCAATGATTCAATGATTCTATGACAACTACAAAATCAAAATAATCCAACTATAATATTCGAAAAATAGCAAGTGTAGTTTTCAAGTGAAGGAGGGGGTCAATTGGACTAGGGTGTGCTGACATAAATCAGTCCCCATTTTAAAGTCATACACTCTGTCCTTAATATTATATATTTCTATTATAACTTCCTTTGCGCACCCACTGGTGCAAGGCAGTAATTACAGCGTGACAAGTCTACATAGGAAAAAGTTGCCCGGAAGTCCACACAGAAGTAAGGTTTTAATAAGCTATAGATATGTTGCAAGAGATCCTTGAGGCAACGTAGGTGTTTAATCTTAGCTGAAACATCATGGGGTTGATTTTGGTGCAAAGCGCAGATTGGTCAATCATGGGGCCGGGGGGTGGGACGGTGGGCAGGGGCGACCGTTCCACCCACCTGATGCCAGTGCACCATCACACTCAAGTGCACATACTGAGCTGCAGCCAAGAAGTGGGTCAGATCATTCAGCGACTGGGCGAGAAATTCGTCTTGGGATGATAATGAATCAGCAGCCCGTTTTACACTCTGCCCAATTTTCTTTGCCAGTGTAAAATGGGCTGCCGATTCACTATCACTATTACCCAAGACAAATTTCATCCCCCACCAACCCCTGGTGGTCAACTAGAACTGAGTTTTAACCAGAGCTGAAGCCAAATTCTAGATGCTGATCCTATCTTACAATCCTGACCCTGAGCAGAACTGACCCTGAGCTGACCCTGAGCAGAATGTTATGGGATTTAGTTGCCCAGTGACTAACTGTTTTCAGCTCACTATTAGTCGTCACATACCACACTTTCGGGCTCTTGCCAGCTGACCGTAGAGTTGGATTGTCAGTGACTATGGAAATATCTGTGGACACCAGATAAAGTTAGGGGCTGTGAAGGAAAGGGAAATAAAATGAAATGTATAAAATAGAATAGAAACACTCAGCAGTAGGTTACTTAACTCAAGTAAACAAGTTATTATGAGCTAGAAATTTCTGTTGATAATATTTATCACTTGAATGCTTAAGAGGCTTGTACAATAACATTTATTTTAAATAGGCTAATGGCTCCATTAAAATAGCGGAGAGTGTGATTTGATCTGAGCACATTAACCATTTACACCAGAACATCGCTCACAGTCATTTTCAGCCTAACGGGTCCAAATGCAAAATCGACTGGTGTTTGAGCTCTTGGAGACAAAGTGCACATCTCAGAAAAAAAAATTAATCAATTGTACAATGTGCATTACACCTATTTAGGGTCTTACAGTATTTATGGAGGCTGAACTCAGCTGGTGTTTATTACCAGTGGAAATTAGTTTTGTATTCTGAATTTATGCCAATTTTAAATAGGAACATAGGAACATAAGAACAGGAGTAGGCCATTCAGCCCCTCGTGCCTGCTCCGCCATTTGATAAGATCATGGCTGATCTGTGATCTAACTCCATATACCTGCCTTTGGCCCATATCCCTTAATACCTTTGGTTGCCAAAAAGCTATCTAGCTCAGATTTAAATTTAGCAATTGAGCTAGTATCAATTGCCGTTTGCAGAAGAGAGTTCCAAACTTCTACCACCCTTTGTGTGTAGAAATGTTTTCTAATCTCGCTCCTGAAAGGTCTGGCTCTAATTTTTAGACTGTGCCCCCTACTCCTAAAATCCCCAACCAGCGGAAATAGTTTATCTCTATCCACCCTATCTGTTCCCCTTAATATCTTATAAACTTCGATCAGATCACCCCTTAACCTTCGAAACTCTAGAGAATACAGCCCCAATTTGTGTAATCTCTCCTCGTAACTTAACCCTTGAAGTCCGGGTATCATTCTAGTAAACCTACGCTGCACTCCCTCCAAGGCCAATATGTCCTTCCGAAGGTGCGGTGCCCAGAACTGCTCACAGTACTCCAGGTGCGGTCTAACCAGGGTTTTGTATAGCTGCAGCATAACTTCTGCCCCCTTGTACTCTAGTCCTCTGGATATAAAGGCCAGCATTCCATTAGCCTTCTTGATTATTTTCTGCACCTGTTCATGACACTTCAATGACCTATGTACCTGTAACCGTAAGTCCCTTTGGACATCCACTGTTTTTAACTTTTTACCATTTAGAAAGTACCCTGTTCTATCCTTTTTTGATCCAAAGTGGATGACCTCACATTTGTCCACATTGAATTCCATTTGCCACAGTTTTGCCCATTCACCTAATCTATCAATATCGCTTTGTAATTTTATGTTTTCATCTACACTGCTTACAATGCCATTGTTAAAAATCATTGCAATGTTAAAATGGTGCAAATTTGCCCCTAGATAAAGATGGGTGTAACTCTATTAGGGGTAATTTTAACCCCCAAGATTGGTTGGGCTGGGGGCGGTTGGGTAGTCAAAATTGTAGATTTCAACAGCGAGACCGCACCCCGGCTCCAACATGGCCACTTCCGGGTTTAACCCAGGCCCGTTTGGATGCACACGCATCTGAAACCCAGAAGTCACGTCCCCACTTAATGCCAGCGGGCGGATTGTTAAAGGGGCAATGAACCTCATTGAAATAGTTGAGATACTTAACTTTTTGTGGATTCTAAATGTGAAACAAAGGGTGGTAGAAGTTTGGAACTCTCTTCTGCAAACGGCAATTGATACTAGCTCAATTGCTAAATTTAAATCTGAGATAGATAGCTTTTTGGCAACCAAAGGTATTAAGGGATATGGGCCAAAGGCAGGTATATGGAGCTAGATCACAGATCAGCCACGATCTTATCAAATGGCGGAGCAGGCACGAGGGGCTGAATGGCCTATTCCTGTTCCAATGTTCCTATGTTCCTAACCTCACCTGCACAGGTTTCTCATGGATTCTCAATCTCACCAATGAAATGGAGGTGAGATTCACGCAGAAATTGATTTCGCCCTTTGAACTTGTGATTGACACCTCTCAATAAAAGCTCAAGCATTGGCAGCTGGTCTCTCAGTTCTCTCAGGCAAACGTCTGGTTGAGAGTTCTTCTTGTGTTCAGACTGGGAGTTCTTTGTTGAGACAGCTTTAGGAAGACTTTGGAACCTCTCAAACTGACAAGATTAGGATGGGGGGGGGGGCGCAATAGATGTATTCGAGAGGACATCTGAGGAGGAGGAAAATGACCATCCACAGCAGCCACTTCGTGCTTTGTTGGGATATGCTGGTGCACAAGACAGAGGTGCACAACAAAGGCTGGAGAACCGCAGGGAGGGGACCAACAGAGGGGCCGACGTCACAGGAGGGACTACCTGCGTGAGAGGGTGTACAGGCAGAGGCTGAGATTCCTGGACCTCTCTGAGGAGCAGCGCCTACCCAGGCTCAGATTGAGTTGGCAGGTGGTCGCAGGCATCTGCAGCCACCTTCAGGAAGAGCTGCTCCTGGCTGGAGCTGGTGGCCACGCATTGCCAGTCGCAGTAAAAGTCATCACTGCCCACAGTTACTTCACTTCTGGGTCCTTCCAGGGCACCACCAGTGACATCTCCAGGGTGTGTCAGTCATCTGCACGTACGTGTATGAGGCAGGTGATGGATGGGTTGTTTGCCCTAGTGTCCGAATACGTGAACTTCCCCCGCGATGACATCAGCCAGAATGAGCGGGAAGTGGGTTTCGCCTCTCTAGGAGGCTTCCCGCGAGTACAGGGCACAATCGATTGCACACACGTGGCAATCCGAGGACCACCACATGAGCCTGGAGACTTCATAAACCGAAAGGGCTATCACTCCATCAATGCACAGCTGGTGTGTGACCACAGGAAGAGATTTCTGCAGGCGTGCGCCAGATCCCCTGGCAGTTATCGAGATTCCTTCATTTTGTGCGAGTCCAACATTCTATACCTCTTCCAGACAGGAGACAGACTTAACGGCTGGCTCATCGGAGACAAGGGATACACCCTGAAAACTTGGCTCATGACACCTATGAGGAACACCAACGACGAGGCACAAGTGCGATACAACCAGAGCCACATGACCAGCAGGCATGTCAGTGAGCAAGCATGTTCAAGATGCGCTTCAGGGGCCTCGTTAGGTCTGGAGTACTCGCCAGTAAGGGTGTTCAGGATAATCGTGATGTGCTGCATCCTGCAAATAATGGTGCAGCGGAGAGGGTTACAGGCGGAGGAGGACGAAGGTGTTCATCAAGCATCCTCTGCTGGCGGCGACATTGAAAAAGAGGAAGAGGATGAGGAGGATGAGGAGGAGGAGGAGGGTGAGGAGGAGGAGGAGGAAAATGAAGATGGGGCACCCATCCATGCATTTTGCTGCCCCTGATGTCGGGGGTGCCCTCATACCTCACAGGTTCTCATAATGAGAGTTGTAAAATAAAGTAATTGAGATACTCAGGCTGCCTGTCACAACCAACACCCCCACCAACCACGCCCCCTCTCTTTGCACAAAATGGTCCTTCAACCATGCATTCACCCATTTCACGTCCGCCCAATGGGTATCGTCATGTATTGGCATTCATGATGAATCAAATGAAAGGGATACTTGACAGTCAGGACACTATAATGGGCAAGACGTGGTAGTGGTGATAATCAGTAAATGTAATGTGCCAATATAAAAGAAAGGACAATGAACAACATAACATTTTTTCAAACACCCTTGTGCAATACCCTTGGTGAACTACAATTGCTTTAACATATGCTTTCTGTGTGGTGCATCCCCTGTGGCTTCAGCAGAAGTAATGGCAGGCTGCTCAGATCCCTGCCCTGACTGCTGAGATGCTCTTGGCTTATGCTCTCTGGGTGTTGGAGCCCGTGAGGGTGCCGCCAAAGACTGCTCCACCTACACCTGTGCAGAGGCAGACTCGGCCATTGGGAGAGGAGGCAGTATGTCAAGTACTGGTTGAGGGAGGGCAACGGGTGAGACGTGGGAGCGCTTTGAGTGGAGTCCCCACTTCCATGGCCCCTTTCGCCATCATCCCTCTCCTGGGCCAGCGCCACCTCACTATCACCACTCTCCTGGAGAGCAGTTTGGTACAGAACAGTGATACCTTGTAAGGTCACGGATAATGTATTTGTCATTCTGTTTAATGCAGCAGACATGTTGGCATCCAAAGTACACACGGCCGTTGTCATGGCCTGCACAGACTCATTTGCGAGTCGTGCATGAAACTGCCATTCTCTCCATTGCAGACATTCCTGCACTTACCTACGACAACAATCCACTACTGTTGGAGTTGGACTCCTCCATCCTCTCCGCTATTGTGGTGAGTGTGTGTGGCACTTTTTACAGTTAATTGGAAAGGTAAATCTGTACCTCGATCATTCTCCTTCTCATGATGGCCCCCGGGGTTCAGCATCTGTGTCCAGCTGAGCAGAGCTTGGAGAGGAGTGCGCCCACCAACGCAGACTCTCCACAGCTGACCCTGCCACCAGTGTCTGCTTGTGCTCACTTGTGAATTGTGAATCACCAGGTAACAACCCAACTATCCGGCTAAAATGACCCACCAAAGTGCCAGTATCTGCGCTGGTGCCTGGCTGGATGTCCTGTGATGGTGCAAACTCAGAAGGAATGAGCTCCTCTGAGGAATCGATCTCTTCCGTCTCACCACATTCTTCTTGTACTCGTGACGGCCCTGGAAGACAACAGAAAGCGATATTAATTAATCATTGGCAAAGTGACAATCTTTCCAATCATCATACTGAGGTCTGTCAGAGTTCAATCATTGATGAAATAAAGTCATCATGTGTGAAAGGTGTTTAAGTTCTGTCACCAGGCATCTGCGGGTTCCCAGTCTCTCCACCTCCGATGGATAGGGATGCCAATGTCCCACTTATTTCCATGGCCTCCTCCTCTGCATCTGTGAGCTGGACTATCTGTGGTGATCCACCTCCAGTCCTCGTCCTCTCCCTTGGGTTTTGCTCTCTCTTCTCCTACAAGGGGAGAAAGAACAGACCTGTGAGCGACTGAAGGTGCCGTATCCTTCCTTTCTCCTCCAAAATCCATTTTTGCATTGGCCCTTTAAATAGCGGACTTCAGATCACGGCGTGTGGGTGCGCAGTACGCCCGCTGCGCAGCCTGCAGACCCGAAACCAGGAAGTAAAATTAGGTGCCTTCAATTTAGTTGCAACCGCAGATTCCGACGTGCTCAAATTACTTTCTGGTTTCCCACGCGATTACCTACCCACCCGCTGAGATCCCGGCTCCAGGTAAAAACTATGCCCATTATCTTCTTTTAATTACAATGCGATGATTTTCTTCCTCAGGTTCTCTTTCACCAGGAATTTTCATGGCGTTTCTCCCATTTGTCTGTCAAACGTCTGCCAGTGGAGCAGGAGAAGCGCCCAGGAACGACCCAGCAATCTTTTTTGATAGCGAAAGTTGGGGGGTAAATAACGTCACTGTTGACTCACAGTGACCGTCAAAACACTAGGGTCGATTCTCAACTCCCCACCTAAAACTGACCACGCAGAATGGCCGCCCGTTATAGAAACCGCCTGACTTTCAAATCCATTTTTTATAACGGGCGGCCAATCGGCAAAGCCAGTTTTCTATTGGATGGTGAGTTGAGAATCAGCCTCCTCTAATGCCATTCTATTTTAAGGGAGAATGAAAGTCCAGAGGAAATGCTTTTTGCTATTATTTTCTTAAAAACACCAAATTTCTCAGCCGTACAGAGCACTGCCATGCCTGGTTTCCTCACCTCTGGCTACGCCAATGATGTCACCGGTGGAGTGAAGCCAGAGAAGCTTGGCTGATTTCAGGTGGGGCTGTGTCTTCATTGCAGTGTCAAAGGAACCCCCAGATTACACACTCGCCCACCCAGAACCGGGCTGTTCCAGATTGTCTGTTTATGACTATCTGAGGTCTCTGATCCCATTATAATCAATAGAGCTTCTCTGGGACATCAGCCCATCAGTACAAGGGCAAAGAGGCCTGATGTGATCCATGGCTCAGTGGTAGCACTCTGGCCTCTGACTCCCACTCCAGAGACTTGAGCACATAATCCAAGCTGACACTTCAATGCAGTACTGAGGGGAGTGCTGCACTGTCGAAGGTGCCGTCTTTCGGATGAGACATTAAACCGGGGCCCTGTCAGTTTTTCTTTTGGAGTCAAGGTCATGATTCTGTCTGGATCTGCAGACGGGGCCCAGTACCACCATTCGGCAGGTCGGTATTACCACCAGTCACACCCTGTGAGATCATGGGAATTCCTGGTCTTGGAAGTCCCTGCCCCTTGCCCCACCGCTGGCCTTATCAGGAGCAGGAAGAGGCTGCGCCCTTTCCTGGACCCACAGAGTCTCCAACGTAAGGTCAGGACCCAGCATTTCACAGTCCCAGCCTATGTTTTGGTTCCTCCAGTGAACACCCACCAGAATTTGGCAGGAGATCACCTAAAAGGCCGTGGATTTTTGAACCCAAGCATACAAGGCGCTCCCTAAACTCAGCTGGGCTGGAGGATAGTTAAATGGCATCCTGATATTCAACAAAGAAATGAACCAGGAAATTAAAGTGATAATTTCACGAGTCTGCCTTGCCAGAGTGGAGCCTTGCTCAACCAGCAGAGTGAATCAGAAATTGGTCACACTTGGCCCATGATCTTCTGACAATTTGGAAAATCACAGGAAATAAAATGACTCTATGGACCAATCAGCCCAGGATCCCTAGTGTGGGCTGTGTTTGACAGGTTGGTACCAATACTCAGCTAAGAGCACAGAGGCCAGTGTAGAGAAACACACATTAGGCCATGTCTCACTAAACTACTGTAATTCCTAAAGAGGTAATCAAAATAGTGTTTCAGGGTTATCCAGTGGATATAATTTAATCCGTTATCAGAATATATTTGATAAAAGTTTTACATGGGAGACTTTTTAAGACGATCATAAGGAATAGGAGCAGGAGTAGACCATTGGACCCTTGAACCTGCTCCGTTTAGGTTGAAGGACAATGGCATAATAACTTGCCTCTGAGTCAGAAGGTCGTGAGCTCAAGTCCCACCCTTAAGCACATAATCTAGGCTGACACTTCAGTGCAGTACTGAGGGAGTGCTGCACTGTCTGAGGAGCCATCTTTCGGATGAGACATTAAACCGAGGCCCCGTCTGCCCTCCCAGGTGGATCTAAATCAACCCATGGCACTATTTTGAAGAACAGCAGGTCAGTCCTCCCCGGTGCCCTGGCCAATATTTATCTCTCAACCAACATCACAAAAAAAGATCATCTGGTCATTATCACATTTCCGTTTGTGGGGCCTTGCTGTGCGCAAATTGGCTGCCACGTTACTTACATTACAACAGTGACTACATTTCAAAAGTACTTCATTGGCTGTAAACCGCATCAGGATGTCCTGAGGTCATGAGAGGAGCTGTTCAAATGCAAGTCTTTCTTTTTTTCATTTAGCTGGATTGAAAATAGAAAGAAGAAACAAAGAGCTTGCATTTATATAGCAACTTACACACGTCACAGACAATACTGTTATATAGGCAAACACAGCAGCCAATCTGCACACAGCAAGGTCCCACAAACAGCAACGATATAAATGGTTGGTTGAGGATTAAATGTTGAATAGTTCCTGTGATCTTTTACACCCACCACAACAGGGAGACAGGACCTCGGTTTACTATCTCGTCCAATAGCACCTCCGACAGTGCAGCACCCCCTCAGCACTGCACTAAAGTACCAACCTGGAAAAGGTACTCAAGTCCCAGAGTGGGGCTTACAACCCACAATCTTCTAACTCAGATGTGGAGATGCCGGTGATGGACTGGGGTTGACAATTGTAAACAATTTTACAACACCAAGTTATAGTCCAGCAATTTTATTTTAAATTCACAAGCTTTCGGAGGCTTCCTCCTTCCTCAGGTGAACGAGTTGACCTGAGGAAGGAGGAAGCCTCCGAAAGCTTGTGAATTTAAAATAAAATTGCTGGACTATAACTTGGTGTTGTAAAATTGTTTACAAATTTCTAACTCAGAGGCAAGAGAGTACCCACTGAGCCACAGCTGACACCTAAAGTAAGTGGTGCTAAATAGAAAAAGCTCTGCCTTGGAGCCAATGACTGCCCTGCTGTTCACGCATCGATGCATTAAGAAGGGACCAGCAGTGAAGAATTCAGAGGGTGATTCCTGCACTGCAGGCTTGTAAGTTTTGAGAAGAAAATCAGACAAACCCGAGTTGTTTTCTGTTTGGAAAAAAGGAAGATTTTGCGGTCGGCAACGATGCCACAACACTGTTAGGAAACCAGAATTCTGGCTGCCACTTACGCCAGTAGAAGGCAAGAATGCATCATACATTCGGGGCGGAGGAGACAGAATTTCGGCCTCACCCTCCTCTTCTGACATCAGCACTGAAGGGGCAGATGAAAGAATTACCCCTTCCCCCCCGCCACCACCCTAGGAATTTCTTGTCTGACAAAAAATGGGTGGAGGCCAAGGTCTCGCCCCAAATTCCGTTTCTCTCCTCCCTGCTCCCACACGCACACCACGCCTGGCCTGTAGTGTCCATCCAAGTCCAGGAGTTTTCAGAACTAATAATCCTCAAACAAAACTAGCAAAAAGATGATATTTTTGTTTCAGTGCTGCAATGGAACAAACTCCCATTAAAAGCAGGTGGGTGGAGAGATTGTCTTTGGAGAGTAGCCTTCATTAACATAATGAAACATATGGTTTGGATTGTACAGTTTCACAAATATATGAATAATTTTTCATACTCATAAATTTTCGCATGGAAATTTTGCAAATATTCCGGTTCCTATAATGCAGTGATTTAAATTGCACTGACAAGATTTATGTTATGATATTTTAGTATGCAACAATATCTGAGAGTCAAAGGCTTATTGCTACAATTATTCAGAATGGAATAAGATGCAAATGCATCATGATATCACAAAATATCCCCTTTCCGTTACAGACTGTGCGGTTTTTAACCCTGGTTTCAATGAGCCCTGGTGCTGCAACGGCTGGAAGGAATCTCACCAGAAGCTTCATGTGGATTGGTTACAGCCCATAATAATTAGCTATAAAGGGGGCTTCAGACAATCTGGGGAGAATATTTTCCACCCAAATAAAAGATGGAAAACTCAGCCTCACAGAAACTTGGACAAAAAAAGGTTTCGAACCAGGATCCAATTTTTGGACCTGCCAAAAAGAAATGGGTGGAGAATTTACCAACAGTTCAAAGATAATTCCTAATAACTGATCACCAAGTGTGAAGAGGCCCACATCAGACAGAAATCAGATATTTGGAACATCTCCTAATTTTGCCTCCATTTTTTTGAGAACATAAGATAAATTTGTCAGCTGCGCCTGCACAATGTCATTTTCCAGTTCCCACGTGTATTTATTTTCAGATGTTTAATAAAGGATCAAAAACTTAGAACAGATTGAAACTTAGAAAAATTGACCCTATTACAACGTCTAGAGTGCCAAACTGGATCATGGAAACTCAATCACTGATAACCATACACCTTTAAAATACACCGTACAACACTGGCAAAGTTTTACAGTGTTGATCACACCTCTAACACCTGAAGTATTGACTGGTCATTCACTAGATGTGGCTTGTAAGTGTCTTACTGTGGAATATACAGATAGTACAATAGATATAGCTATCAGCGGTAAAAAGATACCATGCAAATTGTTTTTTTAACAAAATGAATGTCTGACCAAGAATTTTGATCCCTACATATTTTTGAAACAATGTTCAGAAGAGTTATAACTCTGTAAAAATACTTACATCTCCAATGTTACCACTTCTGTCCTTTGAAGGCTATTTTCAGTAAAATTGTCTTCAAAAAGAAGGAAAAAAAAGAAATGCAACTATTTCCCCACAACCTAGAAAGTATTTGGCACATTTCTAGTCAACATTTGTATTCATCAGTATCTAAGAGCTCCTTACACTCCTTGTCAAAGTTCCCTATGCAGATCTGAAATGTCTGGATAACTTTTCCTTTGCCCCAGTTTTTTTTTACACCATAATACATGTTAGTTGGTCTGTAATGTCAGTGTACCCCCTGAGCACTAATTTTACAATCAGAAGTAGGAACCTAGGAGAGAGAAAAGGCCTTTCAGTCGCTCTAGTTTAATTTATTATCCGAGTTGTTTCAGAACTCAGTCCTTCCTCTGTTTATTTCTCAATCCTTAAATCTAATCTGTTTGTCCCATTGTTCACCAAGGTCCCAGATGCCCTGTTTCCCTCGCACTTCCTGCAGCTTTGTAGGCAAAAAGTTTTTGAGCTGACGGGTGCAGGAACAAGTCTAACTAACAGGGCATACCGTGAGATACCCCACTCCAGCAAATTCTGGGCCATTATCCCTTAAGTTAACCTTAGCTGCTGGTGACTTCCTACAGGCAAAACACTTGGGGATAGATTTTGACTTTGCGCGATAGTGTAAAACGAGTGATAGTGAGTCGGCAGCCTGATTTACATCTCTCCCGACTTTTAATTTCATTGACTTCAAAATTTGAGAGAGATGTGAATCAGGCTGCCAATTCGCTAGCATGGGTTTTACACTATCGCACTAAGTCAAAATTACTCCCCTGATGCCTATACTTAGGCTCCACTTACATGCTACATCTGATTGATTCCCACAGTGACTCGTGTTTCACCACTTTTCCTCAAGTCCTTTCCCACAGGTCACACCTTTGTCCAATAAATTGTGACAAGCCTTTTGGGATAAATGTGTATCGGTATAATGCTGCTCATTTTCCCCCGTTTGTTGAGTATATCATTTGTGTTTCATTGTCAATGTGTTGTCAAGGTGTCTTTGTTCCCATAAACTGAACAACACAGTGTTTCAAAAATCTAATAATCTGTCTCCCATTAAGATAGGGGAATATCTTTTGGTCTTTTGTTTCCTTTAATTTTACGAGTTTTTGGGTGAGGGGATGCGCTGAAGACCTAAACTGAATTTGTTAAGATATTTCTATTTGTGCTATATTAAAAGGGACATGGTGACCTCCAATTCTATATATTGCCCAGGCTCCAATTTTGGAGTTCCATGGCAGATCCAAAACCTGATCCAAATGACTTCAAAACTGGTTTCTTGCTTCTAGTTAATGTGTCCTTGGGCTGAAGATTAAGATGAACATCCCCTGCCAACAAAATTAGTTTCAGTCCTCTTATTTGGTATTCGTCCTATTAATTAAACAACAATGAATGAGAAGACGAACATTAGTCTTGCTTTTTGCTATGTCTCCTGCTCAATAAATCTTGGCATGCATTGCTCATTAATTAATTCACACTTTCTCATTCAACTATTGTTGTTGCATTATGCAATAGGGGAGACAGTTTAAGAATTTGTGAAGTGGTACTTTTCCCTACATTACAATAGTGACTACACTTCAAAACTACTTCATTGGCTGTAAAGAGCTTTGGATGTTCTGAGGTTGTGAAAGACGTTACATAATTGCAAGCTCCCATTACTTTTGAGGAGAGTAATGTGCACTGTCACCATTCAGAATAACAGTTCTGTTTCAGCCATCAATATGAAATAGAACTTTTAAAATAATAATTGCAAATAGCTCAGTACTGATGAACACAAACATAGTTCACCAAGATAATTCCGTGCTTGGTTCAGTATTTCTATAAACCATGAATAAAAACAGCCAATTTACAAATTCATTGTACCATAACTCATTTAACTACTCAATTAACTATTCAATCCAAACTTAAACCAAAACTTAACAAGAATCACTAAATACATTTACTGTGTGACGTGATACTGGGTCATAGAATCAAGGAAGGCCCATCTTAGCTCACTGACATATTGCAAATATATAGTGCTTTAAGTTTTCTATGATTTTCCCCCTTTCCTCTCTCCCCTCTCCTGAATGAGCCACACTGGCAGTGACAGCCTCTGCTACTTTGCCACAGTCATGGGAGGGGTAGGGGGCATATCATCTGGGGTGGTACACTGTGGGGTGGGTACACTATGGAATGGTACTCTGTGGGTTGGGTACACTGTGGGGTGGTACACTGTGTTTGTGTACATTGTGGGGGGTATGCTTTGGGGTGGGTACATTGTGAGGTGGTACACTGTGAGTGAGTACATTGTGGGGGGTATGCTGTGGGTTGTGTACACTGTGCGCTGGGTATATTGTGGGGTGGGTGCAATGTGGGTGGGGTACACTGGGGTGGGTACATTGTGGGGTGGGTACACTGTGAGGTGTACACTATGGGGTGAGTAGACTGTGGGGTGTGTACACTGTGGGGTATACACTGTGGGGGGTACACTGTGGAGGTACACTGTAGGTGGGTGCTGTGTGGGGTAGACTGTAGGGTGGTACAGTGTGGTGGGTACACTGTGGGGTGGGTACATTGTGGGGTAGGTACACTGTGGGTTGGGTACACTGGGGTGGGTACACTGTGGGTTGGGTACACTGGGGTGGGTACACTGTGGGTTGGGTACACTGGGGTGGGTACACTGTTGGGTGTGGAGAGTACACCATGGCGGTACACTGTGAGGGATACACTGTCGGGTGGTACACTGTGGGTGGGTACGCTGTGGTGTGGTACACTGTGGGGCGGTACACTGTCAGTTGGTACACTACGTGGTGGGTACACTGGGGGTTATACTGAGATGGTACACTGTGGGGTGGGTACAGTGTGAGGGGTATGCTGTAGGGTGTGTACACTGTGAGGTGTCTATATTGTGGAGTGGGTACAATGTGGGGTTGGGTACACTGGGGTGGGCACACTGTGGGGTGGGTACATTGTGGGCTATACACTGTGGGGTGTGTACACTGTGGGGTATACACTGGGGTATACACTGTGGAGGGTACACTGTGGGGGTACACGATAGTTGGGTGCACTGTGAGGGGTAAACTGTAGGGTGGTACAGTGCGGTGGTTCCACTGTGGGGTGGGTACATTGTGGTTGGGTGCATTGGGGGGGTATACTGTTCGGTGTGTACATTGTGGAGGGTACTTCATAGCGGTACACTGTGAGGGGTACACTGTGGGGTGGTACACTGTGGGTGGGTACGTGTTGGGTGGGTAAACTGTGGGGTGGTACACTGTGGGTCGATACACTATATGGTGGGTTCACTGAGGGGGGGGGGGTGTACCCTGGGGGGGTTATACTGTGGTGGGTACACTGTGGGTGGGTACTGTGTTGGGGGTGTAAACTGTGGTGTGGTACACTGTGGGGTTGTACACTGTGGGTTGGTACACTACGTGGTGGGTACATTGGGGTGGGTACAGTGTGGGGTGGGTACAGTGTGGGGTGGGTACATCCTGGAGTGGGTACATTCTGGGGTGTGTACACTGTGGGGTGGGTACACTGTGGGGTGGGTACACTGTGGGGTGGGTGCACTGTGGGTAGATACAGTGTGGGGTGGATACAGTGTGGGGTGGATACAGTGTGGGGTAGATACAGTGTGTGTTAGATAGTGTGGAGTAGATACAGTGTGGGGTGGATACAGTGTGGGGTGGATACAGTGTGCGGTAGATACAGTGTGGGGTAGATACAGTGTGGGGTAGATACAGTGTGGGGTGGATACAGTGTGGGGTGGATACAGTGTGGGGTAGATACAGTGTGGGGTAGATAATGTGGGATAGATACAGTGTGAGGTAGATACAGTGTGTGTTAGATAGTGTGGAGTAGATACAGTGTGGGGTGGATACAGTGTGGGGTGGATACAGTGTGCGGTAGATACAGTGTGGGGTAGATACAGTGTGGGGTAGATACAGTGTGGGGTGGATACAGTGTGGGGTGGATACAGTGTGGGGTAGATACAGTGTGGGGTAGATAATGTGGGATAGATACAGTGTGAGGTAGATACAGTGTGTGTTAGATAGTGTGGAGTAGATACAGTGTGGGGTGGATACAGTGTGGGGTGGATACAGTGTGCGGTAGATACAGTGTGGGGTAGATACAGTGTGGGGTAGATACAGTGTGGGGTGGATACAGTGTGGGGTGGATACAGTGTGGAATAGTGTGGGGTGGTTACAGTGTGGGGTAGATACAGTGTGTGTTAGATAGTGTGGAGTAGATACAGTGTGGGGTGGATACAGTGTGTGGTAGATACAGTGTGGGGTAGATACAGTGTGGGGTGGATACAGTGTGGGGTGGATACAGTGTGGGGTGGATACAGTGTGGGGTGAATACAGTGTGGGGTGGATACAGTGTGTGTTAGATAGTGTGGAGTAGATACAGTGTGGGGTGGATACAGTGTGCGGTAGATACAGTGTGGGGTAGATACAGTGTGGGGTAGATACAGTGTGGGGTAGATACAGTGTGGGGTAGATACAGTGTGGGGTAGACATGTGGGGTAGATACAGTGTGGGGTGGATACAGTGTGGGGTGGATACAGTGTGGGGTGGATACAGTGTGCGGTAGATACAGTGTGGGGTAGATACAGTGTGGGGTAGATACAGTGTGGGGTAGATACAGTGTGGGGTAGACAGTGTGGGGTAGATACAGTGTGGGGTAGATACAGTGTGAGGTAGATACAGTGTGTGTTAGATAGTGTGGAGTAGATACAGTGTGGGGTGGATACAGTGTGCGGTAGATACAGTGTGGGGTAGTTACAGTGTGGGGTAGATACAGTGTGGGGTGGATACAGTGTGGGGTGGATACAGTGTGCGGTAGATACAGTGTGGGGTGGATACAGTGTGGAATAGTGTGGGGTAGATACAAAGTGGGGTAGATAGTGTGGGGTGGATACAGTGTGGGGTAGACAGTGTGGGATAGATACAGTGTGAGGTAGATACAGTGTGCAGTATATACAGTGTGGAGTGGATACAGTGTGGGATAGATAGTGTGGGGTGGATACAGTGTGGGGTGGATACAGTGTGGGGTAGATACAGTGTGCAGTATATACAGTGTGGAGTGGATACAGTGTGGGGTGGATACAGTGTGGGATAGATACAGTGTGGGGTGGATACAGTGTGGGGTGGATACAGTGTGGGATAGATAGTGTGGGGTAGATACAAAGTGGGGTAGATAGTGTGGGGTGGATACAGTGTGGGGTGGATACAGTGTGGGATAGATAGTGTGGGGTAGATACAGTGTGCAGTATATACAGTGTGGAGTGGATACAGTGTGGAGTGGATACAGTGTGGGGTGGATACAGTGTGGGGTGGATACAGTGTGGGGTGGATACAGTGTGGGATAGATAGTGTGGGGTAGATACAAAGTGGGGTAGATAGTGTGGGGTGGATACAGTGTGGGGTGGATACAGTGTGGGGTGGATACAGTGTGGGGTGGATACAGTGTGGGGTGGATACAATGTGGGGTGGATATGCTGGTCAAGAGCAATGCCTGGATCAGATAAGCCTCTGTGTTGCATGATAATGAAAAGCATTTGACACCTTCCTCACTTTCTGCAGCACTGTGTTCTGATGACTGGGTCTATTTGGTTCTTTTCCCCAAATGTCCTTGAGTCTTCTGGCCGCTTTTAAACATCATCAGCATCATATAATAACTACAGACAAAGAGGGAGGATGTGTGCAGCAGCATCCTATCCCTCACCTCAGCCGGATTATTCATCCTTCTAACCTTTGTTGCATAATCACAAGAAAATCAATAATACTGCACAGGACATTTATAAAGAAACCTGAATGCTTTGTCTGATCAGAGAGCCAGAAGGAGCATAGATAATATTTCCAAAACACAGCCCATGATTCTTTTTTTGGTCAAGAAACTTTCAAGGTATACTGCTTGAGAAATGTTAACCTCTTCATTGCAGGCATTTTACCACAGCCTTCAGCTGAAATATTTCTTCGATCTTCTCATTTTGCTGAATAGTTATTAAATAAACTTAAAGCTAGATCCCGTGCGTGTGCTCATCCATCTCTTCCTTCCTTTCCCTTCCTCTCTTGGCCATTTTAGTCCAGGCCCACAGACCTCCTTAACACTGACTCTAACCGCGATCAGAGAGTATTGACGAGGTGCTGCAGTCTTATGAGGTATTCAGCCTCGGGCACGTTTTAGATCCTCGATTATTGCTTTTCATTCCTTTTGAATTTCTTTTTTATCAAACGATATTTTAAAGTAAGATGACTGTGTAGCAATATCTTCAAAACAAAGACTGCTGTTGAATTACATTTTTATCTGATTTCTGCTCTTTTTGTCCCGAGATAGACAGATTTTCCAATTGACCAGAAGCAGGCGCCGGTGCGAAGAACTGCCCCGACCCAACATGTAGTGCGCTGACCCCGTGAGTTTTTAACAGGGTCACTTTCATTGCGGCTGGCTGCAGGTACGGGAAACACGTGCGTTTGGAGAGAACCTATTGATAGGCAGAGAACTGCATCATGCTGCAGGATTTATAGTCCTACATCGGGACAGGCATTGCGATTTGCCAACTTTGAACTGCAGCAAAAGTTGGGTCAAATGATTATGTCTCTAAGGAGTGTAGGAGGCCCGAGCGGGACCTGTAAAATGTCTCCTCGGAGAAGGGTCTTATTTCAGCAGCGAATGCCACAGGACCGCAAGAAGAGTAGTCGGGGGGAATAAGGGAGGAGGATGCCCCCAGTGTGAATGGCACCTCCACATCAGAGTGCACCTGGAAGGTCATACAAGGGAGGAGAACCCACCATGGCCATCCAATAATGCAACGTGCTAAGCACGGATGGCAACTACAATTAACTTCCCTCGCACACTTTCTTTAACTACTTTCAGTCCTATCATGAATGCCTACGACACAGCAGGATGCCAATTACAGCCCACGATCTTCACACAGGAGCATTCCTTCACTCACTCCTCGTTTGCAGTCAGTCCAAATGTATTCTCTCATCTAACGCAGCTGAACTGTGCGTGTACCTATCATCACAGCCACTAAGGGCTGCATGCTGACACTCGGGCATTACTGTATGTCATCTTGACAACTTTGACTTTTTTTAAATGACTGGGTTGCCGGAGAAGACAGCCCATAATAAAAGAGAGGGCCCCATAACTGGGACTTTCCACATTAGCAGAAACTCACACAGAAAGTCGGCGATGCAGGCTTTTGCATCCAGATAATTCGGCCGCAGCTGCTCCCGATGAATCTTCCAGGATCAGCCTCATTTAACTAATCTTCCTGAGCTCCGAACAAGATCCCCACCTGAGCTGAGGAGCCCATCTTGGGACGGGAAGGGGGTTTGGAGTTGGGGGGGGAGGAGAGAAATGGTTGTTGCGGGATTCAGGAACTTGCAGCTGGGTGACTGCGAGGCAGCTGGAGGGGAGGACCAGTGTTGGGGAAAAAAAATTACATTTCACAGGGCACTCCCATCGATCAGACCACGGTTGCAATCCTTTCGGGGGTCTGTTAAAACTTTAATGCTCCCTCGTCTGTCTGAGAAACAAAGGGCGCCAGTCACAAGCTGGTGTCTCTTGCATTACTATGGCAGTTATGAAAGTAAATGTGAGGTCGTAATGTCAGCCCATCATTATCGCCAACTTGAATATTGGATGTTTTCAACAGCTGCCCTCATTTCCTGTGGCAGTCCCCAGGAGAAGTGGCACCCAGTGAGGTGTCTGGAGCGTGGCTCTGGGCCGACACACGGGGGGTCAAGAACAAGTGCAGTCATCGGGCTAAAGATTAGAGGCCAGAGGATAATTGGATGCAAATGGACAGATGTAATTAATTCATCCTTTTAAAGTCACGCACTCTTATCTATCTATATTACAAATCTTACCTCCAAGCACATTTCCTGTCAGCTTTTTCCATTATAAATTCCGACGTCCATACTTATAATGGAAACTGACCATGTCAGCTTGTCACACTGTAATTACACCCTCGCTCAGGCTGGGGTTGCAGTGCTTTTACTGGGGGTGGGTGCAAATACACCCAACAAGTTTTACATAGGTGGTTGCCAATATAAATTAGTACACAGGAAGTTATAATGGAAACAGTTGACAGGAAATGCATGCAGACATAAGATTTTTAATATATTATTGATGAAATTCAATAGTGATGCTCTGATCAGCTTGCAATTTTTAATCATACTGTCTTAATCGATCTCTCAAGATTACCTCTTCCATGTATAATAGAATAATATATAATAGTTGCACTGAATTTGACGTGTGCACTGAATGTTCTTGCAAAGATTTGCCAGAATGCTCCATCTGGTGCTATAAATAGGAGATTTGTGAGTTGCTTGGAAAATGGAAGGCTCTGTAACTGAAGGCATATTCTGAAGGACATGGAGATGACACAGGGCCACTGACATAAAACTGTTAATGCTGCTGCCACATTTTCAAGTTAAGAGAAGTTCTCCTGTTTGAGAGCTGGACAGGTGGCTCTTGCAGCCAGTAACAGATTCCCTTTCACAGCCTCTCCAGGCTGCTCCTGCTCCTCTTGACCTTTGTGTGGGGGCCTTCTTACTCTAGGGTGTCCATGATGATGCACCTTTGCAAGATGAAGTTTTAAGGCATGCATCAGGCTACCAGGTCATTTGAAACCTTAGCCAAGCTGATAGATAGCAGCTCTATCCAGACACCCCAAGCACATTTCAACATGTCAGCGATGTGCTCAATAATTACTCAGGTGGATGTACGTACCTTACTATATCTTTGTTCAACTCCTATCTTTGGCTTCGAAGGATAGCCTCGATCGGCAGGAGCCACTCTGAGACATGCCTTTGTGGGTCAAATATTGGTGAGACCGTGGATTGCCTTAAAATTAAGGTATCCAGGCGGCTGCCTGGGTAGTCAGTGTTGATGGTTGTAAATGAGCTGAATATTGAGAGATTGTGGAATGTTATTCTATTCATGTTATGGGGCATCACTGCAATCTAAAGCCCCTTGGATCTTCAGGAATCCTGCCGCCATAATACTGCATAGCCCTCTCATACTGCCGAAAGACCCACTTTGCGAAACTTTCTCCCTAACACTCTATGATCTCTTTCCATCTTAAAAAGCTTTCTTAAACCCATCTTTTCAAACAATCTTTCAGTTACCTCTCCTAACCTGGGCCCAGTATCTGTTTCTTTTTACTTTACCCTCTGTGAAACTATGGTAAATGCAAGCTGCTGTTGTTAATGACCAGAGGGTACTGGCTTCCTCAGGGTCATACTGATCACTGCCTCAGTCTTGTGGGATATCTACAGAAACAGAAGAGGAACACTTGTCAAATGTTGGCCGTGGAACACGCATTCATGTACTGCCTAGATGCCATCACTGTACTTGGCCGAGTGAGTAGGAGAAGAGTAAATAACAGAAGAATGGGCTTGGTGGGGTCCTCCAGCTTCACTCTGCCCCACTCCCTTTCTGTTCTCTCTTCCTGCCATTCACAATGCAACCTTCTCAAATAAAGCATGATCTGAAATTTCTGAGACTTTCTTTCCCTTCAGTTACGAAACTGATTTTTTTTTTTAGTGGAGCCCCATAAGATGTCAGTGTGACAAGCTTTCCAGTATAAGTTGCAGCTGGAATGTATGCCATACTGTAGTAAGGCCATGCACGATAAGTAATCACAAACTGTAATGTTGCCTGAGTGCTTCGAATGGGGTAGCAGCCAGTGTGCAATAGTTTGAGAGGAAACACCATGTGCCTTGCACCAGTTGCCTGTAAAGAGGAAATGTTGGATAGTGATACCCTGGCAGTTTTTTTCAGGTGTGTAAACTTCTTCCTTATTTACTCCCAAGTCCTGCAGCATAATAAGTGCCACCTTCCATTGTTCAAACTCCCAGCAGTAAGGAAGACATGAATTTCTATAGCATCTTTCACATCCTCAGGGCACTGCAAAGGGCTTTACAGCCAATGAATTACTTTTGAAGTGTAGCCACTGTTGTTTTTGTAGGGAACCGTGGCAGCCAATTTGTGCACAGTAAGCTCCCCCTAACAATAATGAGATAAATGATCGGTTAGTCTATTTTGAGGCTGTTGGTTGAGGGATAAATGTTGGCCAGGAGACCCCCAGGAGAACTCTCCTGCTCTTCTTGGAGCTCGCACGGAATAGCTAATCAGGTGAGTTCCTGAAGGCATCAGCAGGAACAGCGATGCAGAAGCAGTCAGGCAGTTGGTCTACTGAGCATCATTCCCACCCTGGGAGCATAGGTGAGAGAAAATACACCCTTATAATACATTCCCCTCTATGCTAAAGTACTTGGGCAAATAGCCCACAGAAGATAATTGATGCGTAGGCTTAGTTCTTAAAATAGAATGGATTCTAATTGTTGTTCCTTTTCTATTGTAGTTCATTTTCTTGCAGTAGTTTTACTTTGTAAAGTAGAGCACAGCAGAGAGCTAAGTGAAATAAATCCCCTATGGAAATTACCAGTATGGTAGCTTTGATAATTAGTGCATAGTTTAACTATTATGAAATGCCTCATTGCTCTTCAGAATCACGCCATACTTCCTGCAAGGGCTTTTGTAGCTAATCTGTCCAATGTAACTTAGTTGCCGATGCAACTTCTCTTAATGCAAAAGAAATAAGTAAATATCATAGCATCCAGCTGATACTGGACAATGTAATCTCTGCTAGCTTCAAATCAAGGTCCAGGAACAAAAAGGAATCCCTGTCCATTTTAAAGCTTTGAATTTGCTGACTTACCTCTGGTTGAAGGTAGCTCAGTACTACTGCAGCCTCTTCCTGAATTGATGGATCTCCTCGGAGGTCCAAGGTATGGATTAAAACAATCCCAGACAGTCTCACAGCAGAGTATTCATCCAATCACTGCCTGGTCTGGGGGTAGGTATGCAACGTTCCAATATTGGACCTCTTGCCAATCTCAGTGAGCTAGGCAGGTGAGGTGGTCTCAGTGGTCCTGGCTCCAATCTGAGCTATACATCCCATCAGCAGTAGTAATCCTAATGGGAGAGTGGGATTGCATCCACGTTCCCTGACAGAGAAGGGGATATTGTGAATCTTCCTGCAAAAGATTGGGCTTGGTATTCAGCTGCAAATATGAGCCCAAATCCAAGAAGAGCATAAATGCTCATTCCTAATCTAGCAGAACACATAAAAGAATGCAAGTCCCCAGAGGTGAAACACAGGTAACAAACGCAACACAGTAATATTTTCCTGACATTGATCGACTGAAACACTTGTCAGCGAGATCCCAACAGAAAATTGCTGCTGTACTTTCCAGACTAGTCGATGATTAACATGTCGTGACTGAAGTGTGCAGTGATGCTTATCAAATGATGTTACGGGCAACTGAATTCTATTCTTTTCCTTCCTTCTTAAATCTGGCTGAGCTGTTGCCTTGTTATGACAGCTGAGAGCAATCTGTCAACCCAGAAAAGCATGAAGAATGCATTTTAGTAACCTAACAACACATCTCCATGATAATCAGATGTCAGAGTTCTTTATTAATTCAGACTGACCTATGCAAACCGTGATTGCTGCCTTTAAAATCCATTAAGTGCATTCATGTATCAAGAAGAAGAAAAGTCACCTGCAATAGCCAATCATTAAATTCCAAGCAGAAAATGCAGCACTGCGATTTATTCCAGACGCATTAATCCCGCAGACTCTACTCTTTGAAATTTCACAGTACCCATTTGAAACTGCAGTAACTGAGCTTCCCTGATAGATCAATCAGTAACTGAGTCGTACAAACGAGAATGCCCTCGGGTTCAAGTCCCAGTCTATGCTGAGTCAGCTGATCTCAGCTGGGGCAACACAAGCAGAGCTACAAGTGATAAAGGGGCCAGGAAGTATCACTCCCGGTCAGCATGGAGTGACACCCGCTAAAAGCACGCACCTGGATGTTGGGTGGGAGGAGCAACGAGCTCAACTGTGATGGCCCTGCGGTGAAATAGCCGACGGAGACTCAAGTCTTGATCTCACAAAAACAACAAACACTTGCATTTATATAGTGAAATGTCGCAAAGCACTTCAGAGGAGCGTCATCAGACACAATTTGATGCCGAGGCACATATGGAGATATTAGGACAGGTGACCAAAAGTTTGATCAAAGAGGTAAGTTTTAAGGAGTGACTTAAAGGCGGATATAGAGGTAGAGAGGCAGAGAGGTTCAGGGAGGGAATTCCAGAGCTTAGGGCCTAGGCAGCTGAAGGAACGGCCGCCAATGGTGGGACGACGGAAATCAGGGATGCACAAGAGGCCAGAATTGGAGGAGTGCAGAGATCTCGGAGGGTTCTAGGGCTGCAGGAGGTTACAGAGAGAGGGAGGGGCAAGGCCATGGAGTGATTTGAAAACTAGGATAAGAGTGTTAAATTCGAGGTATTCCAGGACCGGGAGCCAATGTAGGTCAGCGAGCAAAAGGGTGATGGATGAATGGGACTTGGTGCGAGTTAGGATACGGGCAGCAAGAGTTTTGGATGAGCTCAAGTTTATGGAGGGTGGAAAGTGGGAGATCGGCCAGGAGAGCATTGGAATAGTCGGGTCTGGAGGTAATAAAGTCATGGATGAGGGTTTCAGCAGCAGATGAGCTGTGGCGGGGCGGAGACAGGCCATGTTACGGGGGTGGAAGTAGGTGGTCTTGGTGATGGAGCGAATATGTGTTGGAAACTCATCTCAGGGCCAGTCTGGCTCAGCCTCGGGCAATGGCCAGGGAGAGGACTGGAGTCAGTGGCTGGTGAACGGAATTTGTGGCAGGGACCGAAGACAATGGCTTCAGCCTTCCCAATATTTAATTGGAGGAAATCTCTGTTCATCCAGTACTGGCAAGCGATGTGACAAAGAAAAGGGAGTGGAAGGCTCAAGGGAGGAGGTGGTGAGATAGAGCTGGGTGGTATGACATGAAACAACACAAGCTCCCAATGGTCTTTGAGCAACATGTAGATCACTTTCATCACACAAATACAGTGGAACTGTAAATAAACGGGATATAAAAGGAGGGTCAGTGTGATATAAACAGAGGGTCAGTGCGATATAAACAGATGGTCAGTGCGATATAAACAGAGGGTCAGCGCGATATAAACAGAGGGTCAGCGCGATATAAACAGAGGGTCAGTGTGATATAAACACCGGGTCAGTGCGATATAAACAGAGGGTCAGCGCGATATAAACAGAGGGTCAGCGCGATATAAACAGAGGGTCAGCGCGATATAAACAGAGGGTCAGCGCGATATAAACAGAGGGTCAGTGTGATATAAACAGAGGGTCAGTGCGATATAAACAGAGGGTCTTTTTTTATTCGTTCATGGGATGTGGGCGTCGCTGGCAAGGCCAGCATTTATTGCCCATCCCTAATTGCCCTTGAGAAGGTGGTGGTGAGCCGCCTTCTTGAACCGCTGCAGTCCGTGTGGTGAAGGTTTTCCCACAGTGCTGTTAGGAAGGGAGTTCCAGGATTTTGACCCAGCGACAATGAAGGAACGGCAATATATTTCCAAGTCGGGATGGTGTGTGACTTGGTGGGGAACGTGCAGGTGGTGTTGTTCCCATGTGCCTGCTGCCCTTGTCCTTCTAGATGGTAGAGGTCGCGGGTTTGGGAGGTGCTGTCGAAGAAGCCTTGGCGAGTTGCTGCAGTGCATCCTGTGGATGGTACACACTGCAGCCACAGTGCGCCGTTGGTGAAGGGAGTGAATGTTTAGGGTGGTGGATGGGGTGCCAATCAAGCAGGCTGCTTTGTCCTGGATGGTGTCAAGCTTCTTGAGTGTTGTTGGAGCTGCACTCATCCAGGCAAGTGGAGAGTATTCCATCACACTCCTGACTTGTGCCTTGTAGACGGTGGAAAGGCTTTGGGGAGTCAGGAGGTGAGTCACTCGCCACAGAATACCCAGCCTCTGACCTGCTCTTGTAGCCACAGTATTTATATGGCTGGTCCAGTTAAGTTTCTGGTCAAGAGTAACCCCCAGGATGTTGATGGTGGGGGATTCGGCAATGGTAATGCCGTTGAATGTCAAGGGGAGGTGGTTAGACTCTCTCTTGTTGGAGATGGTCATTGCCTGGCACTTGTCTGGCGCGAATGTTACTTGCCACTTATCAGCCCAAGCCTGGGTGTTGTCCAGGTCTTGCTGCATGTGGGCTCAGACTGCTTCATTGTCTGAGGGGTTGCAAATGGAACTGAACACTGTGCAATCATCAGCGAACATCCCCATTTCTGACCTTATGATGGAGGGAAGGTCATTGATGAAGCAGCTGAAGATGGTTGGGTCAAGGACACTGCCCTGAGGAACTCCTGCAGCAATGTCCTGGGGCTGAGATGATTTGCTTCCAACAACCACTACCATCTTCCTTTGTGCTAGCTATGACTCCAGCCACTGGAGTGTTTTCCCCCTGATTCCCATTGACTTCAATTTTACTAGGGCTCCTTGGTGCCACACTCAGTCAAATGATGCCTTGATGTCAAGGGCAGTCACTCTCACCTCACCTCTGGAATTCACCTCTTTTGTCCATGTTTGGACCAAGGCTGTAATGAGGTCTGGAGCCGAGTGGTCCTGGCGGAACCCAAACTGAACATCGGTGAGCAGGCTATTGGTGAGTAAGTGCCACTTGATAGCACTGTCGACGACACCTTCCATCACTTTGCTGATGATTGAGAGTAGACTGATGGGGCGGTAATTGGCCGGATTGGATTTGTCCTGCTTTTTGTGGATAGGACATATCTGGGCAATTTTCCACATTGTCGGGTAGATGCCAGTGTTGTAGCTGTACAGGAACAGCTTGGCTAGCGTCGCGATATAGACATAGGGTCAGTGCAATATAAACAGAGGGTCAGTGTGATATAAACAGAGGGTCGGTGTGATATAAACAGAGGGTCGGTGTGATATAAACAGAGAGTCAGTGCAATATAAACAGAGGGTCAGTGTGATATAAACAGAGGGTCAGTGCAATATAAACAGAGGGTCAGTGTGATATAAACAGAGGGTCGGTGTGATATAAACAGATGGTCAGTGCAATATAAACAGAGGGTCAGTGTGATATAAACAGAGGGTCAGTGCAATATAAACAGAGGGTCAGTGCAATATAAACAGAGGGTCAGTGCGATATAAACAGAGGGTCAGTGCGATATAAACAGAGGGTCAGTGCGATATAAACAGAGGGTCAGTGCAATATAAACATAGGGTCAGTGCAATATAAACAGAGGGTCAGTGTGATATAAACAGAGGGTCGGTGTGATATAAACAGAGGGTCAGTGTGATATAAACAGAGGGTCAGTGTGATATAAACACCGGGTCGGTGTGATACAAACAGAGGGTCAGTGTGATATAAACAGAGGGTCAGTGTGATATAAACAGAGGGTCAGTGTGATATAAACAGAGGGTCAGTGTGATATAAACACCGGGTCGGTGTGATATAAACAGAGGGTCGGTGTGATATAAACAGAGGGTCAGTGTGATATAAACAGAGGGTCAGTGTGATATAAACAGAGGGTCAGTGTGATATAAACAGAGGGTCAGTGTGATATAAACACCGGGTCGGTGTGATACAAACAGAGGGTCAGTGTGATATAAACAGAGGGTCAGTGTGATATAAACAGAGGGTCAGTGTGATATAAACACCGGGTCGGTGTGATATAAACAGAGGGTCAGTGTGATATAAACAGAGGGTCAGTGTGATATAAACAGAGGGTCAGTGTGATATAAACAGAGGGTCAGTGTGATATAAACAGAGGGTCAGTGTGATATAAACAGAGGGTCAGTGTGATATAAACAGAGGGTCGGTGTGATATAAACAGAGGGTCGGTGTGATATAAACAGAGGGTCGGTGTGATATAAACAGAGGGTCAGTGTGATATAAACAGAGGGTCAGTGCGATATAAACAGAGGGTCAGTGTGATATAAACAGAGGGTCGGTGTGATATAAACAGAGGGTCAGTGTGATATAAACAGAGGGTCAGTGTGATATAAACAGAGGGTCAGTGCAATATAAACAGAGGGTCAGTGTGATATAAATGGAGGGTCAGTGCAATATAAACAGAGGGTCAGTGTGATATAAACAGAGGGTCAGTGCAATATAATCAGAGGGTCAGTGTGATATAAACAGAGGGTCAGTGCAATATAAACAGAGGGTCAGTGTGATATAAACAGAGGGTCAGTGTGATATAAATAGAGGGTCAGTGCAATATAAACAGAGGGTCAGTGTGATACAAACAGAGGGTCAGTGTGATAAAAACAGAGGGTCAGTGTGATGCAGGGATCCTTCTCACAACCTCTGGTCAGGATTATTTCCAGTCAGAAAATCTGGGTCTCACACATAAATAGCAGCCACTTGTGCAAAATATCTGTGGGTGGGTGGTATTTGTGGAATTTTACCTCAGTCAGAGCCTGCAACGTCAGGAGAGGAGAGACATGCCGGGGAAATTTTCGAGGAATAAAAACTACAACATATCAATCTCTCTTAGCAAATGCAAAGTTTTCAAATAATGATTATCTGTTTCTTACCAGAATGACTCATCAAGATTTCTACACTATGTGGACAATGATTTGTATATTATCTTTAGATATATATAGTATGTGTATTTTGTTAATATGCACGACATTGTACGTGCAATATACATTCTGTACATATAATTCATAAATTCTGTGTTCTATGTTTGAGCTGATAATCCTATGTACAATACAGTCACTTGATCCACTTGCCCCAGTGGCAGTTGAGGTAGAAATTAAACAGCTGTCTGTGGGCTCTGACTATCGCTGAGTATTGACTGTATCCATTGCAGCTCCCCTCACCATGACTGCTCCTCAACATTCTAAGGTGTCAACAGAACAAAAAAAAAAGCTGCCACTTTCTTTAGAGATGAATCTGGAATCTTATGCCGAGGGATGTAACGAGTTGCGTAATTTACATCTGGTATTGTTTCGCATAAAGTGACCTCAATTAAAAAGAAACAGAGATAGCTAAACAAACGTATCATTAACTCTTAGCTTACCTCAGAGATGTTAAAAAGTAAAGACACCAATCCTACATCCCCCATAAGGAGCCACACTCGAAGGGAAAGCGGGATAGTGAATTGGTGCCGGTGTTGCAGCCCCATCTCCGGACTGCATTCCCTTCAAGCCCACTGGGAGCACAGGGGTCGTGAAGTAAGAACGGAGGAAACTTTTGAAGCAGGAAAATGCCATTTGGCCCAACGAACCAATCTCACTTTTGTGGATCAACTCTATCTACAAGGCTTCTCATCATTTATAAAGCAACTGTGTCTGTTACTTTAACAAAGTTGTTAACCACTTTAGTTTAAATAGTGCACAGAGGAATTTCAACCTGCATATACCTTGATCCTTTATCACTGCGGAAACACCTCTAATTGAACCTGAAACGTGTTTATAATGCACAGTCCAATTTCCTTCCCGAACAACTGTATTAACATTGGTGTAAAAGATTCCTGACTGCCTTTCTTATTGATTTTTTACCCGTGTCCATGCTATTTGAACCCTTACCCGCAATGAACAATTTGTCCACTTCAACTGTGACACTTGATTTCAACTTAGAATCATAGGGTGCTGAATTGGGCTGTGTAGCGCCCGTTGTTTTGGTGCAACACGGCCTCTCTGATATCCAACATGGTGTCCTGGATGCACATGCATGCTTCCAGCATGACGTGCGCCAGACGCCATCTTGGTATAGGATCAGATAAAAGCTTTGCAGTCCTGCCACATCCAGTCGTGAATGGTGGTGGAAAATTAAACAACTAACGGGAGGAGGAGGCTCTGTAAATATCCCCATCCTCAATGATGGCACAGTCCAGCACGTGAGTGCAAAGGACAAGGCTGAAGTGTTTGCAACCATCTTCAGCCAGAAGTGCCGAGTGGATGATCCACCTCGGCCTCCTACCGATATCCCCACCATCACAGAAGCGAGTCTTCAGCCAATTCGATTCACTCAACGTGATATCAAGAAACGGCTGAGTGCACTGGATACAGCAAAGGCTATGGGCCCCGACAACATCCCGGCTGCAGTGCTGAAGACTTGTGCTCCAGAACTAGCTGCGCCTCTAGCCAAACTGTTCCAGTACAGCTACAACACTGGCATCCACCCGACAATGTGGAAAATTGCCCAGGTATGTCCTGTCCACAAAAAGCAGGACAAATCCAATCCGGCCAATTACCGCCCCATCAGTCTACTCTCAATCATCAGAAAAGTGATGGAAGGTGTCGTCGACAGTACTATCAAGAGACACTTACTCATCAATAACCTGCTCACCGATGCTCAGTTTGGGTTCTGCCAGGCCCACTCGGCTCCAGATCTCGTTACAGCCTTGGTCCAAATGTGGACAAAAGAGGCGAATTCCAGAGGTGAGGTGAGAGTGACTGCCCTTGACATCAAGGCAGCATTTGACCGAGTGTGGCACCAAGGAGTCCTAGTAAAATTGAAGTCAGTGGGAATCAGGGGGAAAACACTCCAGTGGCTGGAGTCATACCTAGCACAAAGGAAGATGGTAGCGGTTGTTGGAGGCCAATCATCTCAGCCCCAGGACATTGCTGCAGGAGTTCCTCAGGGCAGTGTCCTAGGCCCAACCATTTTCAGCTGCTTCACCAATGACCTTCCCTCCATCATAAGGTCAGAAATGGGGATGTTCGCTGATGATTGCACAGTGTTCAGTCCCATTCACAACCCCTCAGATAATGAAGCATTCTGTGCCCGCATGCAGCAAGACCTCGACAACATCCAGGCTTGGCCTCATAAGTGGGAAGTAACATTCGCGTTGGACAAGTGCCAGGCAATGACCATTTCCAACAAGAGAGAGTCTAACCACCTCCCCTTGACATTCAACGGCATTACCATTGCCAAATCCCCCACCATCAACATCCTGGGGGTCACCATTGACCAGAAACTTAACTGGACCAGCCACATAAATACTGTGGCTACAAGAGTAGGTCAGAGGCTGGGTTTTCTGCGGTGAGTGACTCACTTCCTGACTCCCCAAAGCCTTTCCACCATTGACAAGGCACAAGTCAGGAGTGTGATGGAATACTCTCCACTTGCCTGGATGAGTGCAGCTCCAACAACACTCAAGAAGCTCACACCATCCAGGACAAAGCAGCCCATTTGATTGGCACCCCATCCACCACCTTAAACATTCACTCCCTTCACCACCAGCGCACTGTGGCTGCAGTGTGTACCATCGACAGGATGCACTGCAGCAACTCGCCAAGGCTTCTTCGACAGCACCTCCCAAACCCATGACCTCTACCACCTAGAAGGACAAGGGCAGCAGGCACATGGGAACAACACCACCTGCACGTTCCCCTCCAAGTCACACACCATCCCGACTTGGAAATATATCGCCGTTCCTTCATCGTCGCTGGGTCAAAATCCTGGAACTCCCTTCCTACCAGCACCGTGGGAGAATCTTCAGAACACAGACTGCAACGGTTCAAGAAGGCGGCTCACCACCACCTTCTCAAGGGCAATTAGAGATGGGCAATAAATGCTGGCCTTGCCAGCAATGCCCACATCCCATGAACAAATAATTAAAAAAAGTTAGCGCAGGCGCAGATAACGAACGCTGGAATCATATACAGTAGGGAGAAAATGGATACAATCTGTGCAAAGATGATTTAATGTGATAGGCACCATTTTGGGACTTAACGCTCAACTCTACGCACAGTCTTAACCCCGACCATCTGAACGTGTCATAAAGTGCCTGGAGGACCCCAACCAACGCTATTTAAAGGGACCTTGCAGGATTTACAGGTTAGTGTCATAGACTCCCATAGAATCACGGAACCATGCAGCACAGGAAGAGGATGTTCGGCCCATTGTGCCTGTGTCAGCTCTTTGAATGAGCTATCCAATGAGTCCCACTCCACTGCTCTTTCCAATAGTCCAACAATTATTTTCCCCTTCAAGTATTTATCCAATTACCTTTTGAAAGTTATTAATGAATCTGTTTCTTCCTCCCTTTTAGACAGTGCATTCCAGATCATAACAACTCGCTGTGTAAAAACATTTCTCCTCATGTTGCCACTGGTTCTTTTCCCAATTTCCTTAAATCTGTGTCATAGAAGTTTACAACATGGAAACAGGCCCTTCGGCCCAACATGTCCATGTCGCCCAGTTTATACCACTAAGCTAGTCCAAATTGCCTGCACTTGGCCCATATCCCTCTATACCCATCTTACCCATGTAACTGTCCAAATGCTTTTTAAAAGACAAAATTGTACCCGCCTCTACTACTGCCTCCGGCAGCTCATTCCAGACACTCACCACCCTTTGAGTGAAAAAATTGCCCCTCTGGACCCTTTTGTATCTCTCCCCTCTCACCTTAAATCTATGCCCCCTCGTTATAGACTCCCCTACCTTTGGGAAAAGATTTTGACTATCTACCTTATCTATGCCCCTCATTATTTTATAGACTTCTATAAGATCACCCCTAAACCTCCTACTCTCCAGGGAAAAAAGTCTCAGTCTATCCAACCTCTACCTATAAGTCAAACCGTCAAGTCCTGGTAGCATCCTAGTAAATCTTTTCTGCACTCTTTCTAGTTTAATGATATCCTTTCTATAATAGGGTGACCAGAACTGTACACAATATTACAAGTGTGGCCTTACTAATGTCTTGTACAACTCAACAAGACATCCCAACTCCTGTATTCAATGTTCTGACCAATGAAACCAAGCAAGCTGAATGCTTTCTTCACCACCCTATTCACCTGTGACTCCACTTTCAAGGAGCTATGAACCTGTACTCCTAGATCTCTTTGTTCTATAACTCTCCCCAACGCCCTACCATTAACGGAGTAGGTCCTGGCCCGATTCGATCTACCAAAATGCATCACCTCACATTTATCTAAATTAAACTCCATCTGCCATTCATCGGCCCACTGGCCCAATTTATCAAGATCCCGCTGCAATCCTAGATAACCTTCTTCACTGTCCACAGTGCCACCAATCTTGGTGTCATCTGCAAACTTACTAACCATGCCTCCTAAATTCTCATCCAAATCATTAATATAAATAACAAATAACAGTGGACCCAGCACCGATCCCTGAGGCACACCGCTGGTCACAGGCCTCCAGTTTGAAAAACAACCCTCTGCAACCACCCTCTGTCTTCTGTCGTCAATCCAATTTTGTATCCAATTGGCTACCTCACCTTGGATCCCATGAGATCTAACCTTATGTAACAACCTACCATGCGGTACCTTGTCAAAGGCTTTGCTAAAGTCCATGTAGACCACGTCTACTGCACAGCCCTCATCTATCTTCTTGGTTACCCCTTCAAAAAACTCAATCAAATTTGTGAGACATGATTTTCCACTCACAAAACCATGCTGACTGTTCCTAATCAGTCCCTGCCCCTCCAAATGCCCGTAGATCTTGTCTCTCAGAATACCCTCTAACAACTTACCCACTACAGATGTCAGGCTCACCGGTCTGTAGTTCCCAGGCTTTTCCCTGCCGCCCTTCTTAAACAAAGGCACAATATTTGCTACCCTCCAATCTTCAGGCACCTCACCTGTAGCTGTCGATGATTCAAATATCTCTGCTAGGGGACCCGCAATTTCCTCCCTAACCTCCCATAACGTCCTGGGATACATTTCATCAGGTCCCGGAGATTTATCTACCTTGATGCGCGTTAAGACTTCCAGCACCTCCCTCTCTGTAATATGTACACTCCTCAAGACATCACTATTTATTTCCCCAAGTTCCCTAACATCCATGCCTTTCTCAACCGTAAATACCGATGTGAAATATTCATTCAGGATCTCACCCATCTCTTGTGGTTCCGCACATAGATGACCTTGTTGATCCTTAAGAGGCCCTACTCTCTCCCTAGTTACTCTTTTGCCCTTTATGTATTTGTAGAAGCTCTTTGGATTCACCTTTGCCTTATCTGCCAAAGCAATCTCATGTCCCCTTTTTGCCCTCCTGATTTCTCTCTTAACTCTCCTCCGGCAATCACTATACTCTTCAAGGGATCCACTTGATCCCAGCTGCCTATGCATGTCATATGTCTCCTTCTTCTTTCTGACTCGGGCCTCAATCTCCCGAGTCATCCAAGGTTCCCTACTTCTACCAGCCTTGCCCTTCACTTTATAAGGAATGTGCTTAAATTTCTCTCCATCCAAGCCCCTAATGCTATGGCTGTCCCAGTCAATGTTGGGAAAGTTAAAGTCCCCTACTATTACCACCCTATTTTTCTTGCAGCTGTCTGTAATCTCCTTACATATTTGCTCCTCAATTTCCCGTTGCCTATTTGGGGGTCTGTAGTACAATCCTATCAAGGTGATCTCTCCCTTCTTATTTTTCAGTTCTACCCATATAGACTCCGTGGGCGAACCCTCGGATATATCCTCTCTCACTACTGCCGTGATGTTCTCCCTAATCAAGAACGCAACTCCCCCTCCTCTCTTACCTCCTGCTCTATCTTTCCTATAGCATCTGTACCCTGGAACATTGAGCTGCCAGTCCTGCCCCTCCCTTAGCCATGTTTCAGTAATAGCTATAACATCCCAGTCCCATGTACCTATCCATGCCCTGAGTTCATCTACCTTGCCCATCAGACTTCTTGCATTGAAATAAATGCAATTTAATCTGGACTTCCCTTGGTCTTTGCCCTGCTTTCTCAGACCATCTGTCCGGTCATGTTTTGTACACTCTCCCTTACTGCCTTTTGTTTCTGTCACCACTTTACTTCCCACTGACTTCTTGCATCGGTTCCCATCCCCCTGCCACATTAGTTTAAACCCTCCCCAACAGCACTGGCAAACACTCCCCCTAGGACATTGGTTCCAGTCCTGCCCAGATGCAGACCGTCCAATTTGTACTGGTCCCACCTCTCCCAGAACCGGTTCCAATGGCCTAGGAATTTGAATCCCTCCCTCTTGCACCATCTCTCAAGCCACGTATTCATCCTAGCTATCCTGTCATTCCTACTCTGACTAGCCCGTGGCACTGGTAACAATCCTGAGATTACTACCTTTGAGGTCCTACTTTTTAGTTTAACTCCTAACTCCCTAAATTCAGCTTGTAGGACCTCATCCTGTTTTTTACCTATATCGTTGGTACCTATATGCACCACGACAACTGGCTGTTTACCCTCCCCCTCCAGAATGTCCTGCAGCCGCTCCGAGACATCCCTGACCCTTGCACCAGGGAGGCAACATACCACCCTGGAGTCTCGGTTGCGTCCGCAGAAACGCCTGTCTATTCCCCTTACAATCGAGTCCCCTATCACTATAGCTCTGCCACTCTTTTTCCTGCCCTCCTGTGCAGCAGAGCCAGCCACGGTGCCATGATCCTGGCCGCTGCCACCTTCCCCTGGTGAGCCATCACCCCCAACAGTATCCAAAACGGTATACCTGTTTGAGAGGGGGATGGCCACAGGGGACCCCTGCACTACCTGCCTGCACCTCTTACTCTGCCTGGTGGTCACCCATTCACTTCCTGCCTGTACTCCCTTTACCTGCGGTGTGACCAACTCGCTAAACGTGCTATCCACGAGTTTCTCTGCATCGCGGATGCTCCACAGTGAGTCCACCAGCAGCTCCAGCTCCGAGATACGATCGGTCAGTAGCTGCAGGTGGACACACTTCCTGCACACATGGTCGGCAGGGACACTGGTAGTGTCCATGACTTCCCATATCTTGCAGGAGGAGCATATCACGGGTGCGAGGTCTGCTGCCATGACTTGCCTTAGCTTAGTTACCCTTTTAAATTACGTTGAAATTAGAAAATGTTAACTATACTCGGGACCTAGGTTCGCTAACAAAAACACTACCTGCTATAAAAGCTGCTTAGTTTCCCAGCTCTTAGTTTAAACCAATGCCCTAATTTAGAGGAAAAAAAACAGTAATACTCACCAACCAATCACTTACCTGCTGTCCTGTGTCGTCACTCCTTGGTTTTCTGTTGTTGTTTTTGATCCGTTCAGGTCCGCCGCCGCTCTGGTCTCTGGTCTCGGGCCTCGGGTCGCCGCTCTTTTATCCCCGCTCTCGGTCTCTCTCCTCTGCTCCCGTTCAGGTCTGCCGCCGCTCTGGTCTCGGGCCTCGGGTCGCCGCTCTTTTATCCCCGCTCTCCGTCTCTCTCCTCTGCTCCCGTTCAGGTCCGTCGCCGCTCTGGTCTCGGGCCTCGGTCCACCGCTCTTTATATCCCCGCTCTCGGTCTCTCTCCTCTGCTCCCGATCAGGTCCGCCGCCGCTCTGGTCTCGGGCCTCGGGCCGCCGCTCTTTTATCCCCGCTCTCGGTCTCTCTCCTCTGCTCCCGCTCAGGTCCGCCGCCGCTCAGGTCTCGGGCCTCGGGCCGCCGCTCTTTCTATCCCCGCTCTCGGTCTCTCTCCTCTGCTCCCGTTCAGGTCCGCCGCCGCTCTGGTCTCGGGCCTCGGGCCGCCGCTCTCTATATCCCCGCTCTCGGTCTCTCTCCTCTGCTCCCGTTCAGGTCCGCCGCCGCTCAGGTCTCGGACCTCGGGCCGCCGCTCTTCATATCCCCGCTCTCAGTCTCTCTCCTCTGCTCCCGTTCAGGTCCGCCGCCGCTCTGGTCTCTGACCATTTTATCTCTGACCAGTGTCCTCTGATTTCTGACCATTCTGCCACTGGAAACAGTTTCTCCTTATTTACTCTATCAAAACCCTTCATGATTTTGAACACCGCTATCAAATCGTCCCTTAACCTTCTCTGTTCTAAGGAGAACAACCTTAGTTTCTCTAGTCTCTCCATGTAACTGAAGTCCTTCATCGCTGGTACTATTTTAGTAAATCTCGTCCATATCCTCTTTAAGGCCTTGACATCCTTCCTAAAGTATGGTGCCCAGAATTGGCCACAATAACCAGTGTTTTATAAAGGTTTAGCAGAACTTCCTTGCTTTTGCTCTCTGCTTCTATTTATAAAGCCCAGGATCCCATATGCTTTTATTAACAGCCTTCTCAACTTGTCCTGGCACTTTCAAAGACTTGTGTACATACACCCCCAGGTCTCTCTGTTCCTTCATCCCATTTAAAATTGTACCATTTAGTTGATATTGCCTTTCCTCATTCTTCCTGCCAATATGTATCACTTCACACTTCTCTGTGTTAAATTTCATCTGCCATGTGTCTGCCCATTTCACCAGTCTGTCTATGTCCTCCTGAAGTCTGTTACTATCCTCCACATTGTTTACGACATTTCCGAGTTTCATTTCATTTGCAAACTTTGAAATTATGCCCTCCATACCAAGGCTAGATCATTAACATATATCAAAAATAGCATTGGACCCAACACCGAGCCCTGGGGGACACCACTGCACACTTCCCTTCAGTCTAAAAAACAACCACTCATCACTAATATCTGCTTTCTGTCCCTTAACCAATTTCATATCCACGCTGCCACTGCCCTTTTAATCCCATGGGGTTCAATTTTGCTAACAAGTAAATTATGTGCTACTTTATCAAACTCCTTTTGAAAGTCCATATACACATCAACCGCACTACCCTCATCAACCCTCTCCGTTACTTCATCAAAGAACTCAATCCAGTTAGTCAAACACAATTTGCCTTTAAGAAATCCGTGCTGGCTTTCATTTATGAACCTATAATTTTCTAAGTCCCAATTAATTTTTTCCCGTATTATTGTCTCTAAAAGTTTCCCCACCACCGACATTCAGCTGAATGTCCTGTAGTTGCCGGGATTATCCCCCTCCCCTTTCTTGAACTGGGGTGTATCATTTGCAATCCTCCAGTCCTCTAGCACCACTCCCATATCTAAGGAGGATTGGATGATTGTGGCCAGAGCCTCCACAATTTCCACCCTTACTTCCCTCAGCAACCTACGATGCATCCCATCCAGACCGGGTGACGTTTCTACTTTATCCTATCAAATTTCTCTATTATCTCCTCCTTTACTGTAACATTGGCAGCATCTTCTTCTCTAGTGAAGACAGATGCAAAGTATTCATTTAGTACCTCTGTCTGCACCTTTTTGGTCCCTAATTGGCCCCTTCTTTTGACTACACTTTTACCTTTTATATGTTTATAATAGAATTCTGTGTTACCTGCTAATCTATTCCCATACACTATCTTTGCCCCCCTTTATTCCCCTTTTTCAGTTCACCCCTGTACTTTTTGTTTCAGTTTGGTTCTCTGCTGAATTATAAAGCTAACCTTTATCATAAGTATCCTTTCTCTGTTTCATTTTAATCGCTATATCTTTCATCATCCAGGGAGTTCTAGCTTTGGATGTCCTTCGCTTCCCCGTCATGGGAATGTGTCTAATCCATACCCGAACTATCTCCTCTTTGAGAGGCTCCCATTACTCATTTACTGTTTTACCTGCCACTCTTTGATTCCAATCCACCTGGGCTAGATTCCTTTCCAACTCACTGAAATTAGCCTTCCTCCAGTTTAGTATTTTTACATTTGCTTGTTCCTTTTCCGTAACTGCTCCAAACCTAATGATATTGTAATCACTGATTCCCAAATGCTCCCCCACTGAAACATGTTCCACTTGCCCCACTTCATTCCCCAGAACTAGATCCAGCACTGCTTCCTTCCTCGTTGGGCTGGAAACACACTGCTCAAGAGAGTTCTCTCGTACACATTTCAGGAATTCTTCCTCCTCTTTGTCCTTTACAGTTTTATTTTCACAGTTTATATTCAGATAATTGAAGTACCCCATTATCACCACTCTAAGGTTCATGCATCTTTCTGCAATTTGCCTGCAAATTTGCTCCTCCATCTCCTTCCCACTGTTTGGTGACCTATGTTATACACCAGCAGTGTAACAGCTCCTCTATTGTTCCTTAATTCTAACCAAATAGCATATGTGCGGAACCACAAGAGATGGGTGAGATCCTGAATGAATATTTCACATCGGTATTTACGGTTGAGAAAGGCATGGATGTTAGGGAACTTGGGGAAATAAATAGTGATGTCTTGAGGAGTGCACATATTACAGAGAGGGAGGTGCTGGAAGTCTTAACGCGCATCAAGGTAGATAAATCTCCGGGACCTGATGAAATGTATCCCAGGACGTTATGGGAGGTTAGGGAGGAAATTGCGGGTCCCCTAGCAGAGATATTTGAATCATCGACAGCTACAGGTGAGGTGCCTGAAGATTGGAGGGCAGCAAATGTTGTGCCTTTGTTTAAGAAGGGCGGCAGGGAAAAGCCTGGGAACTACAGACCGGTGAGCCTGACATCTGTAGTGGGTAAGTTGTTAGAGGGTATTCTGAGAGACAGGATCTACGGGCATTTGGAGAGGCAGGGACTGATTAGGAACAGTCAGCATAGTTTTGTGAGTGGAAAATCATGGCTCACAAATTTGATTGAGTTTTTTGAAGGGGTAACCAAGAAGATAGATGAGGGCTGTGCAGTAGACATGGTCTACATGGACTTTAGCAAAGCCTTTGACAAGGTACCGCATGGTAGGTTGTTACATAAGGTTAGATCTCACGGGATCCAAGGTGAGGTAGCCAATTGGATACAAAATTGGATTGACGACAGAAGACAGAGGGTGGTTGCAGAGGGTTGTTTTTCAAACTGGAGGCCAGCGGTGTGCCTCAGGGATCGGTGCTGGGTCCGCTGTTATTTGTTATTTATATTAATGATTTGGATGAGAATTTAGGAGGCATGGTTAGTAAGTTTGCAGATGACACCAAGATTGGTGGCATTGTGGACAGTGAAGAAGGTTATCTAGGATTGCAACGGGATCTTGATAAATTGGGCCAGTGGGCCGATGAATGGCAGATGGAGTTTAATTTAGATAAATGTGAGGTGATGCATTTTGGTAGATCAAATCGGGCCAGGACCTAGTCCGTTAATGGTAGGGCGTTGGGGAGAGTTATAGAACAAAGAGAACTAGGAGTACAGGTTCATAGCTCCTTGAAAGTGGAGTCACAGGTGGATAGGGTGGTGAAGAAGGCATTCACCTTGCTTGGTTTCATTGGTCAGAACATTGAATACAGGAGTTGGGATGTCTTGTTGAAGTTGTACAAGACATTAGTAAGGCCACACTTGGAATACTGTGTACAGTTCTGGTCACCCTATTATAGAAAGGGTATTATTAAATTAGAAAGAGTGCAGAAAAGATTTACTAGGATGCTACCAGGACTTGATGGTTTGACTTATAGGGAGAGGTTGGATAGACTGAGACTTTTTTCCCTGGAGAGTAGGAGGTTTAGGGGTGATCTTATAGAAGTCTATAAAATAATGAGGGGCATAGATAAGGTAGATAGTCAAAATCTTTTCCCAAAGGTAGGGGAGTCTATAACGAGGGGGCATAGATTTAAGGTGAGAGGGGAGAGATACAAAAGGGTCCAGAGGGGCAATTTTTTCACTCAAAGGGTGGTGAGTGTCTGGAACGAGCTGCCAGAGGCAGTAGTAGAGGCGGGTACAATTTTGTCTTTTAAAAAGCATTTGGACAGTTACATGGGTAAGATGGGTATAGAGGGATATGGGCCAAGTGCAGGCAACTGGGACTAGCTTAGTGGTATAAACTGGTCGACATGGACATGTTGGGCCGAAGGGCCTGTTTCCATGTTGTAAATTTCTATGCTTCTATGATTCTATGATTTTGAACCCTCAAGTACATCATCTCTCTTGTGCTGTAACAGTATCTTTGATCAATACTGCCACTTCCCCATCCTTTTCTCCACCCCCATCTTTCCTGAATACACTGTTGCCAGGAATATTAAGTGCCCATTCCCCACCTTGTTTGAGCCACATCTCCGTTATTGCCACTATATCATAATCCCATGTATCTACTTGTGCCTGCACCGACCTTATTTACCATGCTTCTTGCATTTTCGCACATGCACTCCAAACCCAACTTAGTGTATCTCGCATTTCCCCTTATCTGATCCCTCCTATTTCTGAACTACTCTTTATTCTAATGCTGTTTAACTCTTTGGCAAATGAATTTAAATATAGATAAGTGTGAGGTGATGCATTTTGGTAGAAAGAATAAAAAGGTGGGAAGTGGAGTTCCATAAGGATAAGCGCTGGGACCACTGTTGTTCACCATTTGCATAAACGATTTGGACTCGGGAATCACAAGTAAAATTTCAAAATTTGCGGATGACACCAAATTGGGGGGTATAGTTAATACCGAGGCGGTAACACAGGAAGACATTAATAAACTTCCAGAATGGGCGTGTAATTGGCAAATGAATTTCAATATAGATAAGTGTGTGGGGCGTTGTGGTAGGAAGAATGAAGAGGCCACATATTGCTTGGATAATAAGAGTCTAAATGGGGTGGAGGAGCAGAGGGATCCAGGGGTACAGATACACAAATCACTAAAATTAGTGATGCCAATTAATAAGGCCATTAAAGAAGCAAACCAAGCACTGGGGTTCATTTCTAGAGGGATAGAATTGAAAAGTAGAGAAGTTATGTTAAACTTGTATCGAACCTTAATTAGACCACACTTGGAGTACTGTGCACAGTTCTGATCTCCATATTATAAAAAGGCTTAAGAGACATTGGAGAGGGTATAAAAAAGATTCACAAGGATGATACCAGAACTGAGAGGATATACCTATCAGAAAAGGCTGAACAGGCTGGGGCTTTTTTTCTCTAGAAACAGTTCTGGTCTCCATATCATAACATGGATATAGAGGCACTGGAGAGGCTGCAAAAAAAGATTTACAAGGATGATACTAGAATTGAGAGGATATACTTATCAGGAAAGGCTGAACAAGCTGGGGCTCTTTTCTCTAGAAAAGAGAAGGCTGAGAGGTGACCTGATAGCGGTATTTTAGATAATGAAAGGGTTTGATAAAGTAGACGTAAAGAAAATGTTTCCACTTGTGGGGAAATCCAAAGCTAGTGGTCATAAACATAAGATAATCACTAATAAATCCAATAGGGAATTCAGGAAAAACCTCGTTACCCATAAAATGGTAAGAATATGGAATGCACTACCACAAGGAGTAGCTGAGGCAAATAGCATAGATGCATTTAAAGGGAAGCTAGATAAGCACATGAGGAAGAAAGGAATAGATGGATATGCTGATAGGGTTAGATGAAGAGGGTTGGGAAGAGGCTCATTTGGAGCATAAACACCGGCATAGACCAGTTGGGCCGAATGGCCTGTTTCTTTGCTGTAAACTCAAAGGGGGTTAAATTTGATAACCCCCGAATCCAGGTGCGGGGGTCGTGGTGTGCGATTAACCCACGCCCGGTCGTTCCAATGCAGGCAGCACATGAGCTTCGTGCTGCCTGCTCATTTACCTGATTCCAGCGCGCGCAGCCAGGCCTAGCTGCATTGTTCAGTGACTTCTCACCAGCAGGGGGTCCCGATATCACATGAGTGCCTTGCACCTCCTCAAGGCAACTTGCATCTTTTATGTACAAAATGTAAGATATGGGTCTGCATGTAGTCTGAACAGAGATCACACATCGCACACGTTAAACACAGATGCAGGTCCCATCCCTATGTTTACAAACTGATGAGTTATGTTAAAACATTGAATAATGGTTGCGCACCACTAAATCCCACATCCTCCAATCTGCACGGCAGACCTCACCAATCTGCTGATCTGAGTTTGAACTTGGAGAATGTGCACCAAGGTTCTCTGATGATGCACAACAGGCCTTGGTGCAAGAGGTGGACAGAAGGAGGGGCATCCTATATCCGCAGGGGGGCAAGAGGCCCTCCAGACATACGCTCAAGAGGCAATGGGGGGGCAGCAGGGGAGAAAGTCAATGCCAGGCACATAGCACCACAAACATGGATGCAGTGCAGGAAGAAGTTCAATGCTTTGACATGAGTGGTCAAGGTGAGTGAGGTCAACTGTCAAGTGGCGTCTCCTACCAACTGCACCACTAGCCGCATCCACTGCTCCAGGCAATACACCCCATCACCCACAAACTCTTTCAATTAGTACTCAACTCTTCCAATCAGATGCTTCCTCTCACCCTCACACATTACCACTGTTTCAAGCCGCACACCCACAACTCACAGGCCACACACACTGGCAGCTATTCACCCAAACATCCTGCAGGACACTCATGAACACATGTCCCAATTTCTTGCAGGAAAAGGTGGCATAACAGTAGGCAAAAAGTGCCAGTGGCATTTAGCCCCTCGAGCCTGTTCCGTCAATCAGTGAGATCATGGTTGATCTGTGACCTAGCTCCATATATCCGCCTTAGCCCCATACCCCTTAATACCTTTAGTTAACAGAAATCTATCAATCTCGGATTTAAAATTAACAATTGAGCTAACATCAACAGCCATTTGCAGAAGAGAGTTCCAAACTTCTCCCACCCTTTGCGTGTAGAAGCATTTCCTAACTTCACTCCTGCAAGTCCTGGTTCTAAATTTTAAGCTATGTCCCCTCATCCTAGTATTCAAGTATAGGAGACCTCCAAAAACAGGTACAAATGCATTAGCAGCCAGAAGTAATAATCCAGCAACTAAACTGTAAATCCTGCATAGTCCCCTTAAATAGCACAGGTGGGGGGTCCTAGAGGCCGTCTATGACATGTTAAGCTGTTCATGGTTAAGACAGTGCATCGGCTGGAGCCGTTGAGTGCCAAAATGATATCTATCCCTTTAAATCAGCTTTGCACACTGATCTAACACATATTCTCCTTACTTTACATGGTACTGGAGTTCGTTATCTGCACGTGCACAAACGCCTTTACCAAGATGGCGTCCGGCACATGTAAGCATGCAAGCGCAGTCCGGACACCATTTTGGGACCTTAGGAGGCTGCATAGCACCTAAAAAACGGGCGCTACTCGACCCAATTTATAGCCCAATGTAACTCAATGGCCCAGAAATTGCTTCCACTGGCGAGCCAACAGTGCTCACCGCTCCATAGATTTATACTAAACCACTAACTTACTTCATCGTTTTTTCATCAGGCACTTCCTTGAATAGGAAGCGTGGACGAGCCCAGCGTCAGTCTGGTGAAGCTAGGACCCTGGGAGAAGTGAGAGGATCGATCTCTCCCCTCAACCAATCAGATTGGAGCATTTTTGACAAGCTGCGTTAACTGTCTCTGCAGACTTGGAAAGTTAAACCAGGAAGTGAAAGGTACGACATTAAAATCAGTGTAAAAACAGTTATAGACAGCGAAAAAAAGAGGGTAAGAAATAATCGAATAAAAGAGACAGAAGGGAAATGTAAAAAAAAAATTAAATTTTTTAATTTAAATTTCTTTTAATGACCAAAAACTATTAAAATAAGAAATAATGAGAATTCACATTTTTAAAAGTTAATTTTTTGATGTTTGGCAGTCATTAATACTTACCGCGTTATTAAAACTTAGTTCAGAGGTGGTATTTTTAAGCATACCTGTTTTGTGCTGATATTACTTACTTTCCAGCCGGGCAGATGGGCAAGTTAACACTTTTTCAATGATTTCTCTGATTGCAGCGTGCGATGTCCCTTTAATTTGAAGCTGTCATATCGCCGGAGAACCAGTAGGAGCAAGTTACAGATTTCCACGTTTCACTGCACATGTGCGAACGCCGGAACTTGCTCCTCCATTTCGCCACTAACAACGGAGAGCGCCGTTGAGTTCACCATCCTTTTCCAAGCAATTTGTGCCCCAGTGTAACCCCCAGTCCACTGATCACCTTGATTCTCCTCTCGAATAACTTCATCCTATGCCCCTCCCCCAGCCAAATTAGTTTAAACCCTCCCTCATAGCACTAGTTAACATCCCTGCGAGGACATTGGTCCCAACCCTGTTGAGTTGCAACCCGCCCATCTTGTACAAGTCCCTCTTGCTCCAGAACTAGTCCCAATGGCCCAGGAATCTGAAGCTCTCCCTCCTGCACAATGCCCTTCCCTCCTGTCTTATCTTACCACTCCTAGACTCACTAGCGCATGACACTGGGAGTGACACTTTATCTAGCAGCAGGGAGCAACACTGTATCTATCAGTAGGGAGTGACACTCTATCTATCAGTAGGGAGTGACACTGTATCAAGCATTAGGGAGTGACACTGTATCTAACAGTAGGGAGTGACACTGTATCTAACAGTAGGGAGTAACACTATATTTAACAGTAGGGAGTGACACTGTATCTAACAGTAGGGAGTGACACTGTATCTATCAGTAGGGAGTGACACTGTATCAAGCATTAGGGAGCAACACTGTATCTATCAGTAGGGAGTGACACTGTATCTATCAGTAGGGAGTGACACTGTATCAAGCATTAGGGAGTGACACTGTATCTAACAGTAGGGAGTGACACTGTATCTAACAGTAGGGAGTAACACTATATTTAACAGTAGGGAGTGACACTGTATCTAACAGTAGGGAGTGACACTCTATCTATCAGTGGGGAATGACACTGTATCAAGCAGTAGGGAGTGAAACTGTATCAAGCATTAGGGATTGACATTGTATCCAGCAGTAGGGAGTGACACTGTATCTATCAGTAGGGATTGACACTGTATCAAGCATTAGGGATTGATACTGTATCTAGCAGTATGGAGTGACACTGAATCTAACAGCCCTAGAATGGGAGTGAGCATCTGTCTAATACCACTTCTCCCATCTCCCCTGATGTGGCGGGCAAATGATATACATAGTGGTACCAGTGCCTTTTGGCAGCATTGAAATGAGCAAATCCCCCTGACTCCCCCCCCCCCCCATATATGGATGGGGTTAGCAGCAGAGGTGCCTGGCAGGTACATGCCAACTTGGGGATGTTGGCCCCACTTGCTTTGTGTCCTGTACACGGTCACATCTACACCACAGTGTGCTGTGGGCATAATTATGCAGCGCTACAAATGTATCAGAACTCAAGCCTTTAACAGAGCTCTAGCTGTGACAAGAGGTTATGTTTGCTTGTGTGGCTGGATTGGCGATCAATCTGGAAGAGCAGATAGGGAATGGATGCCAAAGTCTTCAAAAATGATGTGTGTAGGCTGTCATTTCAAAGCCTGAGATGGAAATATAAAATTGCCTGCCAGCTGTCCGAGAGTTGTACTTGGAAAGCTCACCATCAGAATGAAAAATAAATCTCTAAACATTTTGTTTGTCTCCAATTGGCTCAGCTAGCTGGCCTCTTCGTTTTGGTTCAAGGTCTGCTTGGGGCAAGTGAGTTTGTTTCTAACACTGCCACTCGTGTGAAGTGGTTGAGGAATAGTGCAATGTTGGAACTGTCATCCTTCAGATGAGACATCAAAGTGAGGTGCCATGTGCCAATCATGGAGGATAATAAAGATCTCAGGATACGAATAACAAAGGAACTACATCAAGAAACTGTTCCTGTATTTATGTAACATCTGTCTAAATATCCCAAATAATTATGATTTGTGTAGAATACAATACTTCATATAAGTAAACGTAGGTTTTATCCTTGTCTTTTTAATTTAGTATTCAATGCAGAATTTTAGTATATTAAGACAACTATCTGTTTTGTACCTCCCATAATTCTGGAACGGTTTACTGTCTGTTGATGATGTTTTACATCAACTAATGTTTGCACTTCCTTCTTTCATTGTCAAATTGTATATTGGACTAAATCTCAAAATGCACTCTAGGTTCAAATGTATATTGGTGCTAAATCTATTTAAGCATTGGTGAACAGGTTCAGTGCAGATTAGTCCAAGTCATCCTGTGTGGGGTATTTGGTTTTCTAATTCTATCTGATTAATCATCCTTCCCTGGAGGCAATGACTCATGTTAAATTTTGAATCTACAGACATCGGCTATGCTCTGCTACCTTTACTTGAATATCCACTCTCCATCTGTGAACCCTAGAGTGAGCCCAGCAGGTCCATCATTGTGGCAAGGTCTGGGTGGGGGTGAAGGGCCATTATATTGAGCTCCCTTCTGCCTGACCTTTACACTTGCATACTTTCCAGCAGGAGGCACTGGCTAGCAATCCGAAGCAGGAACCTTGGCTGATACTTCCCTCCCTGGCCCAGAGATACTGAGGCCAATAATGGGGATCCCCCACAGCCGCTCCAGTTGAGATCGGCTAAGTCAGCACAGTCCATCTCACTGGTCCGTACGGCTCAGTACCGAACCATGGGGCTGAAATTCTGTGGGGATTCTACCAGTAGCTCCAGCAGGAAACCAGCAGAATTGCCAGAGAAACAGTAAGTGTAAATGGCTATGTTCAGCCGGTCACGCCAATTCCCTAGGGATTCTGCTGGTCTCCCACCAGAGTTACAGTGGGAGGCTGGTAGAACCCTGTGGGATTTCAGGGCCTAAGTATTTACTCACCAGGCTATCTGGAAACTCAGTGTGAGGTAACATCAATGCTGCCGTCAGTAGGTTGTCACTGGTTGTAATTCAGTGTTTAAGCAAAGCTGCCTCATCCACGCAGTATCACACACAGACTCAACAGAATAGTAAAAACTCACTCGCATACCAACTAAAGTCACTACTTAGGTGATAGGTTTCACCAGGTTGGCATTATCACTGTTTTTGTGGGGGGAGGGAGGAGGGAGGGAGGGGGGGCAGTTTGTGGGACTGAGTATTTGTTATCAAAGTTCAGTTGAAAGCAAGGTCTAACCATTTCCACTGCCTGGTGTAAGACCCCCGTGGATACACTCATCAGTCAGGTCTAGAACCCAGATTAAGCGGGGACTTGATGCTGCGGTGGTTCTCCTGGTGGGGGGAGGGGTGCAGGCAGCCCATAAGCATGTCTGAGAAGGAGGAACTAATCTCTTTACCCAGGAGAGGAGCAGCCTGACTGGGAGCAGCCATACGGTTGGTTGTCATTAGCCTGAATTTTCTATTAGCCATGTTCTGTCTTGCCTCATTACCCTTTATTGTGGGGCAATACCTGGTGCATTTTAATTTTATTAAACACCAGGTTATCTGTGAAAAATATCCAATTGATTACATTATATGAGTCACTTTTTTTAAAAAAAGCTACAAGCTGCAGAGGAGATTTACTAGAATGGTACCAGGACTGAGGGGCTTCCATTTCGTAGAGAGACAAAGGAAGCTGGTGGTGTTCTCCTTACAGCAGAGAAGGTTAAGGGCAGATTTAATAGAGGTGTTCAAAATTATGAAGGGTTTTGATAGAGTTAACAAGGAGAAACTGTTTCCAGTGGCAGGAGGGTCGGTAACCAAAGGTCACAGATTTAAGATAATTGGCAAAAGAACCAGGGGGAGAGGAGGAGACTTTTTCATGTAGAGAGTTGTTATGATCTGGAATGCACTGCTCGACAGGGTGGTGGAAACAGATTCAATAGTAACTTTCAAAAGGGAATTGGATATATACTTGAAAAAGAAAAAAATGCAGGGCTTTGGAGAAAGAGCAGGGAGTGGGACTAATTGGATAGCTCTTTCAAAGAGCCGGCACAGACACGATGGGCCGAATGTCCACCTTGTGTGCTGTATGATTCGATGATTCGAAGTTTAAAGTTACCTGAGCATATTGCCCATCCCCCAACCCTGCTTGTACTGTTTTTCACTGAGCTCTTTTCAACGACTGGGTCGCTGCTCACATGTGGTTTCCTGGACTCCTGATCTCCTCTCCCATCAGGACCCGTGCTGCTCTGCTGGACTCCACTCGACCTCTGTGCTGCCGTATCTGTGCTCTGTCACTCAGTCACTTTGAGTGTTATGGTAACCTGTTCCAGCCCACAGTGCCCACCCCCACTGCCATTGTTACTCGCTCAGGGAGCTCTAGGCCTGTACTTCAGGGCTCTGCTGGCTCCTCAGCTTCACTCCGCTGCAAATCAAGTTGGAGAAATGTTGTATGGGAGTGAATTTCCGCAAAGGTTCTCCTACTTGTCCACTGTCACTTCCGTGGAAGAGCCACGGAAACCCTGGGATAATGAATGTAAACACCAATACTTTACATTGTCATCTGAGAAACTTTAGTGATTATATCATTAATACAATAACATATTTGATATGAGTTCTAAACAGAGAAAGTCAAGATGTTAACTGTAGATTGTGTATATATGAAGTGTCCATTCTTTACTCACATCTCGACAGACAAGCAAGCTTCAAAAACAAGGCACTAAATGTGGATTATACTCATACTAAGCACATACCCTAAAACAAATAACATTGTCACAGAGACTGTTACCTGCACAGAAAAATTAATGACAGAATTCATTTCTTAAGAGTGACGTTTCTTTCTTTGTCACCAATCTTTATGCCAATGTACCACAATGCAGGAAACAGCTGTGCAACTGTTTCCACTGTATTTACATCAGTTATAATTTTCTTATCCTATCATGTTCAGTCATTACCACAATCTTTGTTGACCTACAATGGGCCTTGGTCCCCCAATGCCTCAAATTTAAAACATTCGCCTTTGTGTTTAATTCCCTCCACGGTCATGCCCTTCCCTATCTCCTCTAGTGCTACAATCCGTCCATCCAAACTCTCTGTTCCTCTGACTTTGGCCTTTTGTCACTTCCTCCACCTTTGTCCACCATTGGCGACCGTGCCTTAAGCTGCCTAGGCCCCACACTTTGGAATTCCCTCCCAAATCCCCTCCAGCTCTCTCTCCGTCTTTACAACCCTCCTTAAAACGCACCTCTTTAACCAAGCTTTTGGTCACCCCTCCTAATATCTCCTTCTTTGGCTCAGCGCCATTTTTTCTTCATGCCTCTGTGAAGCACCTTGGCAAGTTTTACTATGTTAAAGACACTAAATAAATGCACGTTGTTATAATTTAAAACAGCAGTAAATCTTCTTTCCCTGATCAATTATATGGTGTATGGATCTAAAGTTATCTCTCCCATGACTCCATTTGATTCTCTTGGAATGGAATATAAAAGAAGAGATGTTTTGCTACAGTTGTACAGGGCATTGGTGAAACCACATCTAGCATACTGTGTGCAGTTTGGGTCTCCTTATTTAAGAAAGGGCATAATTGCTTTGGAGGCGGTTCAGAGAAGGTTCACTCGACTGATTCCTGGGATGAGGGGGTTATCTTATGAGGAAAGGTTGGACAAGTTGGGCCTGTATACATTGGAGTTTAGAAGAATGAGAGGTGATCTTATTGAAACATATCAGATCCTGAGGGGACTAGAAGGGGTAGATGCTGAAGGGATGTTTCCCCTTGTGGGAGAGACTAGAACTAGAGGACACAGTTTAAAAATAAGGGGTCTCCCATTTATGATGGAGATGAAGAGAAATTTTTTCTCTCAGAGGGTCGTGAGTCTGTGGAACTCCCTTCCCCAGAGAGCGGTGGAGGCAGGGTCATTGAATATTTTTAAGGTTGAGTTAGATAGATTCCTGATTAACAAGGGAGTCAAAGGTTATAGTAGGTAGATGGGAAAGTAGGGTTGAGGTCACAATCAGATCAGCCATGATCTTATCAAATGGCAGAACAGGCTCGAGGGGCCGAATGGCCTACTCCTGCTCCTAATTCGTATGTTCGTATGTTCGTACGTATGTTTAGTCTGAATTCTGCCACGTCCACAGTGCGAGACTGCCCGAGCCAGAGTTACCAGCAGTATTCTCGGTGACTGTGACGGCATTGCAACATCCTTCTTTTTAATTCCTGACCTCTCCATGGGGATTAACTTGGTTGATTTCTGATGTATTTGACACAAGCATTCAATAATCACACATTGTCCTATACACAATGGAAACACCATATAATTGGAAGTACAAATTGTGGCAGTGGTTTTGGTGATGATGATTATGATGATGGTGAGGATGGTGATGATGATGATGATGATGTGATGGTGATAATGATGGTGATAGTGATGGTGATGGTGATGATGGTGATGGATGTTGTGTTAGTGATGGTGATGATGGTGATGGATGTTGTGTTAGTGGTGATGATGATGGTGATGGATGTTGTGTTAATGGTAATGATGATAGTGATGGAGGTGGTGATGATAAGAACATAAGAACATAAGAAATAGGAGCAGGAGTAGGCCAATCGGCCCCTCGAGCCTGCTCCGCCATTTAATAAGATCATGGCTGATCTGATCCCAACCTCAAATCTAAATTCATGTCCAATTTCCTGCCCGCTCCCCGTGGTGCGGGGATGTGATGGATGTCGTGTTAGTGGTGGTGATGATGGTGATGGAGATTGTGTTAATGGTAATGATGATAGTGATGGAGGTGATGATGATGGTGATGGATGTTGTGTTAGTGCTGGTGATGATGGTGATGGAGATTGTGTTAATGGTAATGATGATAGTGATGGAGGTGATGATGATGGTGATGGATGTTGTGTTAGTGCTGGTGATAATGGTGATGGATGTTGTGTTAGTGGTAATGATGATAGTGATGGAGGTGATGATGATGGTGATGGATGTTGTGTTAGTGATGGTGATAATGGTGATGGAGGTTGTGTTAGTGGTGGTGATGATGGTGATGGAGGTTGTGTTAATGGTAATGATGATAGTGATGGAGGTGGTGATGATGGTCACCTAAAAACTGATGAGCTGATTATTTATTTCATTGCTTTTCGTGGGACTTTGCGGTGCACAAATTGGCTGCCGTGTTTCCTACATTACATCTGTGACTACACTCCAAAAGTACTTAATTTGCTGTAAAGTGCTTTGGGACGTTCTGAGGTTGTGCAAGGTGCTATATAAATTCAAGTTCTTTCTTTCATGAGCAAAAAGGGGTTCCTCTCCACCTAAGTCCAGCTAGTCTTTGATCATAGGCACAAAATTATTCATGTGAATGTCTGTTACCCTGGGAGAGTTGATGACGCCTTCATTTCCCAGCAACCTATGATGCCAGGAAGACTGGCTAGATGGCTCTTTGGGGACCAGGGATATCTTCAGCCCTAGCTCACAATCCGCTTGGGACAGCCACGAACAAGAGCAGAACAATGATGTAAAGACACTGTCACCAGTTTCTTACCAGCTCACTTTTCTTCCAGATCTATAGAGGCACATGAGAAGTTAGGGAGAACACAGGGACATGTGGATAAGTTACATCAGCATAGAAATAGGTTAGATTTTCACAGAAGGTCACAGATCTTTCGAATAAGTTGTCGGCTCATGCAGTGGATGGAGATTTTTAATGTACTCCGAGTTCTGTTATCTTATATTAAGTGAGTTTTTTTGCTCTATCACACATTTTACTGGATGTTCAGTTTAAATTGTACACAATAACTTGTTGCACAACCTCTGTTAAATCAAAAATCTATCAAATTACAGCAAGATAAAAAATTTAACAGTACAAAAGATTTGGACTTTGGACTTGCAGCAAAACCATGAAAGAAGCCATGTAGTAGAAAATTCTGACTGTTTTTTTTGTGCAATTCTGTTATTAATCCTCCTGATAAATGAAAAAAGCTGTTTTGCCTGTAATAATTTATCCCTAATGGCACAACATTTTAACTTACCGTCTTTAGTACAGTTAGACCTTGCCTGACTTATGAGGATAAGTTTATTTTTCAATTAACCTAATTTACAAATGTTAATTGGCATAATCCACAAATATGTCAGCACTAATAGAAAACAATTACAATTTTCTAGTTTGATAAAGGGAGGACTGATTTTTCTCATGTTACAGGAGTCTATTTTAATTAAACTCATTTGCATGAATTACGCCGAATTCCTATAACCGAAAAATAGTATCTCTCTGATAGTATAACAATACGCCACCAGACTTCATAAAAATCAAGAAACAATTTTGGAGTTTTATAAAAACGTACAGCGATTTTGCAACTTTCCTTCTCCTCCTCTTTTACGTATGAAGACATTTTTAAAAAATGAATCTTACAACGCACAGCTGTGAACAAAGCAGTAAAATTTATGGGGTTGAATTCCTGCGGGGGTTCCCTGATCATATGCCAGTTCTCCAGGGTGTCCATGGATCTTCCACAAATGTTACCTTGCATGATCAGGTGAACTCCTGCAGAAATTCAACCCCCATGTTTTTTATATATGACTGGAGATACACAGGTTAAAATGTAGGCAGGCCCTTTGACCTGTGGAATAGCCAGGATACAAGAGTTCTGTTAATGATCCTGAGAAACACAATGAGCATTTTCTGTTCAGGATCATATCAGACATTAAGAATGGGTACTCTGGAGGTCACATCTCAAAAGCAAACAAAATCCCAGAACTCCAAGAGAACACTGTTCATGACTTATCTATTTAAATGTTAGAAATGGTTAGTATATTAATCATCTGACTATTGAGAATCTCTGATCTGTGGTGATGAAATCTAACCTTGGAGTCCCAGAAAGTTCGATAAAAGGTTTTTTTTCCTGTAATTATTATTTCCTTTTTTCACATAGAATCATTATTATTGTGATGTTTCACCAGAGACTCGGTCAAAAGCTAGATTTTGGAGTTTTTAAAATAATTTTGGAACAGTTTATATATTGTGTAAATCAAGTATTGTATAACTGATCTCTTACTGTATTCTTATTCCCAATTATCTTACTGGTAAATAAATCTGATTCTTAGTTTCAGCCTGAATGTAGTGATGTGACAGTGTGATATTTACCATCTTTTGGAGTGGTCAGGACAGTACTGGGGGCAGCAGCCTGATTTCCCGGGAGTATTCCCGTGTTGAAAGGATTGTTGCTATCCTGTTCACATCATGCGCATAGGGTCAAGTTTCAGTTCATGGGTCTGCTTGCGGAAACTGTTTATTTGCTGCGTTGGGAGAGAGCCTGAATTTTAACAAAAGCTCCTTCTGGCAAACGGAGAGAATTGAAAAGGTCAACTTGAGTTTAAAAAGTAAATGAGGCTCCTTAAGGATGATGAGTGTGAGATAGTGGGGTGACGTGACAGTATCGTGGATTTTTAAAGGGAAAAAAAATTACTATGGTTTTTATTAGATGGAATATATCTAGAGTATCCAAGCCTGTGACTGGAGTACGTCTGACTTCCGGGAGTAAATAATGAGCAAGTAATGAAATGGTCATTAAAAAGCTAAAGCACTTAAATATTCTGAAAGCACCAGGACCAAATTCGATGCATTTAAGGGTACTTAAATAAATGAGGTTAGCAATAGGGGGTGTGGTAGAAGAAACATTTCATAGCTCACTGGACACAGGGGTTGTACAATAAGCTTGGGTCATGGCTCATGTTATTCAAATCTTTAAAAAAAAGATCTAAGCATTACTCTCAGGCTGTTAGTGTGACAACTCCACTGAGGAAAAAGTACTGGGCACGATTTTAAAAGCAAAGTGCGGGTGCGTTGGGGCAAAGAAAATTGGGATTTTCTGGAGCGGGAAGGAATCCCGGCTCCAACCCGCCGAAAAACGCGGAGGACCCAGAGTCATTTGAGAGAATGCGCTGTTCCCAAACCCGCCAGCGGGACAATATTTAAACCAACAATTCAAGTACTTAAAGTACTTGAAATGTGCATAAATATAATTAACAATGGCAAGTGATTTCAACGCTGCCTCAGCGTGTTTCCCGTGCTGTGTGAAACACGGCATGGGAAACTAGGTGGGTTGCAGCCAGCAGCCATTTGGACGTTTAAATCCCTGTTTGACAGATGGGGATAAAGTGGGGATGAGTTATTGCAGCAGGGCACTCAGTTCTCTCAGACAGGCTGGGAGATCTTTGTGTTTAGACTTGAAATTCTTAGTTTACACTCAGAATTGTTCTGTTTCCAAATATTTACCTACTTTTTGGACCCCCTCAAACTGAGACCATCAGGATGGGGGGTGGGGGGGCGCCATGGCTGCATTCACCAGTACATCCGAGGACGAGGAACATCACCATCCTTGCCAGGCACGGCGTGCACTTCCGCTACTGGCACTCCACCACACAGAGGTGTGCCACAGGCACCTGCATAAGAGCAGAGAGGGGAACAACAGAGGGAGAAACGTTGCAGGAGGCATTACCCTCGTGAGAGGGTCTACAGACTGAGGCTCAGCTTCCTGGACCTCTCTGAGGAGCAGTGCATACGGAGGCTCAGAGTGAGCCGCCAGGTGGTCGCAGACATCTGCAGCCTCCTTCATGTTATGAACGTTATCATTCTCAACACTATTGCCACGTCTTGCCCATTCTTGGCTGCCTTTTCTGATAGTGCCCTTTCATATGCTTCATCATGAATGACGAGACTTGATGCCACCCAGTGAGTGCGTTCGCAGTGGGTGTATGTGTAGTTGTAGGATTGTTTTATCCGGGGTGGGGGAGGGGGGAGGGTCGGGTGTTGGCGCTGCTCTTTCCAGGTGGTCTCAGGACCACCTTCATGCCGAGCTGCTCCCGGCTGTGCTGAGTGGCACCTCATTACCCGTCATTGTTAAAATCACCACTGCCCTCAACTTCTTCGCCTCCGGATCATTCCAGGGTGCCACCAGTGACATCGCCGGAGTCTCTCGGTCATCTGCCCACAAGTGCATAAGACAGGTCACCAATGGATTGTTTCTCAGGGTGTCACAATATGTCAACTTCCCCATGGATGACCTCAGCCAGACGGAGAGGGCAGTGGGATTCCACGCTGTGGCTGGCTTCCCAAGGGTGCAGGATGCAATCGATTGCACCCATATAGCAATACGAGCAACTCCACACGAGCCAGGACTGTTCATCCACAGGAAGGGCCATCACTCCATCAACACTCAGCTCGTTTGTGACCACCGCAAAAGATTTCTCCACGTGTGTGCGAGATTCCCTGGCAGCTGCCACGATTCCTTCATTCTGAGAGAATCCAACACCCTGCCCCTCTTCCACGCACCAAACAGCCTTAAGAGCTGGCTCCTCAGCGACAAGGGATAGCCCCTGCACAAGTGGCTCATGACACCTCTGAGGAACCCCACTAGTGAGGAACAATGTCACGATAATGACAGCCACATCGGCACCAGGTCTATAGCTCAACAGGTGATAGGATTGCTGAAGATGCGATTTCGGTGCCTGGATTGGTCTGGGGGAGCGCTTCAATGCGCACCATTGAGAGTGGGTCACATTATAGTCATCTATTGTGTCCTGCAAAACATTTCTTTTTTATTCGTTCACAGGATGTGGGCATCGCTGGCAAGGCCAGCATTTATTGCCCATCCCAAATTGCCCTTGAGAAGGTGGTGGTGAGCCACCTTCTTGAACTGCTGCAGTCTGTGTGGTGACGGTTCTCCCACAGTGCTGTGAGGAAGGGAGTTCCAGGATTTTGACCCAGCGACGATGAAGGAACGGCGATATATTTCCAAGTCGGGATGGTGTGCGATTTGGAGGGGAACGTGCAAGTGGTGTTGTTCCCAGGTGCCTGCTGTCCTTCTAGGTGGTAGAGGTCGCGGGTTTGGGAGGTGCTGTCGAAGAAGCCTTAGCGAGCTGCTGCAGTGCATCTTGTAGATGGTACACACTGCAGCCACAGTGCGCCAGTGGTGAAAGGAGTGAATGTTTAGGGTGGTGGATGGAGTGCCAATCAAGCGGGCTGCTTTGTCCTGGATGGTGTCGAGCTTCTTGAGTGTTGTTGGAGCTGCATTTATCCAGGCAAATGGAGAGTATTCCATCACACTCCTGACTTGTGCCTTGTAGATGGTGGAAAGACTTTGGGGAGTCAGGAGGTGAGTCACTCGCCACAGAATACCCAGCCTCTGACCTGCTCTTGTAGCCACAGTATTTATGTGGTTGGTCCAGTTTAGTTTCTGGCCAATGGTGACCCCCCCAGGATGTTGATGGTGGGGGATTCGGCGATGGTAATGCCGTTGAATGTCAAGGGGAGGTGGTTAGACTCTCTCTTGTTGGAGATGGTCATCGCCTGGCAACATGACGCAACAGAGAGGGTTACTGATGAGGCCCGATGCCCTCATCCAGCATCCACGTCAGCCATCAACATTGAGGAGGAGGAGGAAGAGGAGGACGAGGAGGAGGGGGAGGAACCCATCGGCAGAGCAGCGGCTCACCTGGCTGCTCGTGAGGCCAGGGAGTCACTAATATTTGAACGATTCTCATAAGGACGTATGGAAAGTGAGGATAGTCCAGTCCTAAGACCGCTTGGAAAGAGCAGTGCCAACACCCGACCCCCCAACCCCCCCACCCCGGACAAAACAGTCCTACAACTACACATATACCCACAGTGAACGCACCCACTGGGTGGCATCAAGTCTCGCCGTTCATGATGAAGCACATAAAAGGGCGCTATCAGAAAAGCCAATCAAAAATGGGCAAGGTGTGGCAATAGTGGTGAGAATGATAACATTTAATGTGAATTTAACAAAAACCAAATATAAATGAAAAACGTGACAGTCTGTCAGACACCCTTGTGCATCCCCTTTGTGATCACAAAACCATCGCCTTTCTCTTCCGCCTACTTCTACGTGGTGCATCCCCTGTGGCTGCAGCAGAGATAGTGGCAGGTTGCTCTTGTTCATGCCCTGGTCGATTAGATGCTTTCGGCCTCCGCCCTCTGGGTTTTGGAGCCCATGAGGGCCCCTCCAAAGACTGCTCCACCAGCACCTGTGCAGGGGCAGACTCGGCCACCTGGAGAGGAGGCGGCATTGTGGGTACTGGTTGAGAGGGGGGCAATGGGTGAGACGTGGGGACGCTTTGAGTGGCGTCCCCACTTCCAGGTCCCCTTTCGCCATCATGCCTCCCCTGGCCCAGGCCCACATCACTCCTACCACCCTGCTGGAGAACAGTTTGGAGGACGCGTGTGATGCCTTGGAAGCCTTGTTGTAAAGTCACTGTCTGCCTGTTTAAGACGGCAGAATGTTGTTCACCATGACTCCGAATGGCCGTTGTCAGTGCCTCAATGGAATCATTTGTGAGCCATGCTTGAAGCTCAATGCAGGCTAGCCTTCTCTCCATCACATTCCCGCAATTACCTGTGCCACTATTCCACTAATGCAGACGGTGGACTCCTCCATCATCTGCTTTATTGTGGAGAGTGTGCGTGGCACCTGTTCCAGCACCTCGCGGATGTGCTGCTGCCCCTCGATCATTCACCTTTTAAAGGATGGCCCCCAGGGTTCAGCATCTGCGTCCAGCTGAGCAGAGTCTGGAGAGGAGTGCGCCCACCGACGCAGACTCTCCACAGCTGCCCCTGCCACCAGTGTCTGCTCGTGCTCACATGTGTGTGGTGACTCACCTGGTGCCAACCCAATTAATTGACTAATAGGACCCACCGAGGTGTGAGTATCTACACTGGTGGATGGCTTGCCAAGATGTGACGGTGGACCCTCAGAGGCCGGGAGCTCCTCTGAGGAATCGTCCTCTCCCATCACTGCGGTCGTTGAATGGCCTGTAAGAGAACAGAAGTTAATATTAAGCATCATCACAGATGTGTCATGTTGCGATGAGCATACTGAGGTGTTCAAAATACCAATCATTGTTAACATTAATTCATATTGTGTGTGATGAATGTTAAAGTTGTGTCATCAGATATTTGTGGGGTGCCAGTCTAGCCGTCCCCAATGGACAGGCACTCGAGGGTGCGTCTGATCTCCAGGGCCTCCTGCTCCGCATCTGTGAGGACCACTATTTGTTGTGGCCCCCCTCCAGTCCTCGCCCTCTCGCGTGCATTTTGCTCTCTCTTCGCCTACAAGGGGAGAAAGTACAGGCGTGTGAGTGAGTGATGGTGAAGTGGCCAACTGATGAATGCATTGGTTTGGGTGAAGCTGACCGTGAAAGAGATGCATCAGAGGGTGAGTATGAGACAGAGACATCACATTGGATCAGGATTGTGGTGAGTGGCAGTGGTGGTTCACAAATGGGGAGGTGAGGAAGTGCTCAGGAAGTGATGGTAAGTTGAGGATGAGCCTTAAGTGGGTATGAGGAGTGATGTGATGGAGTAGTGTTGGCAGTACAGAATGATGTGAAGAGGGGAGGGAGGGTGATGTGGAACACCAAATGTAGGAGAATGAGTAAGTGTACTCACTTTTGCTGACCTAGTTAGGTCTTGCTCCTGCTGGCGACCTCCTCTGCCACCTCGAGCCAGGCCTTCTTGGTGGCAGAGGCAGGGCGCTTTCTCCTGTCGGCCGGGTAAAATAGTTCCCTCCTCCTCCTCACTCCGGCCAGCAGCACCTGAACTGAGGTGTCACTGAATCTCGGAGCAGCCTTGCCCCTCTGCTGCTCCATTCTGTCTCCTTACCCCTTGCTTCAGCAAAATCCATTGGTGCAATGGCCCTTTAAATGCAGACGCTCCAGCTGACAGCAGGTCCTGCGGGTGCGCAGTCCGCCCGCTGCACAGCTTTCGGACGGCAAACCCGGAAACAAGGTTAATGGCCACCAATTAAGTCGCAATCGTGTGGGGAACGGTAAGGTTTTAGTATTCGGGTTACCCGCGCGCCCATTCACCCCCCACCACCCCGCTGCCATCCCGCCACCCGTTTAAAATCGTGCCCATTGTTTCTGTTATAAAGGAAACAGTTCCCAGGATCCTAGTGAGACTGTGCGCAACCAATCCCAGCCAACATGAGTTTGTAAAGGTAAGTCGTGCCTATTGAATTTACTGGAATTCTTTCCAGTTAGAAATGAATCAGTGTGAAAATAATGTGAAGTAATATGTGTCTTCTCTTTCAATATATATTCATGATCTTAAAAGCTGAAAGTTTCTAGGTGACGTAAAGCTTTGTAGCAAAATGTTCTGAGCAGTTGCTTCTCAATCAAAGAGACCTAAAGCCATTTAGCAAATTGGAACATAAATGGCACGTAATATCAAGAAATGTGAAATAAAATGATCAATCCTCAGTGGAGGCTCCAAACACAGGATCTCCTCAGGATTGAGTGATAGATCGGTGCCATTGGATGATGTTGATAGTTCACTCAAGGTGGCCTGCTGGTTTCCTGATGAATGGTAACAACCGAGCGTAGCAAAGAGGCCCATCAGCCAGATAGACAACATACTATGAAAGCTGTGGTCCATGATGTGGTTAGATGTCGCATGCAGTTGAAACCGCATTGTACAGCTCCCAAGTGATTAGCCAGTGTCAGGCATATAGGACTGAATGGGCTGTTGTGCATGATAATTGACTGAGCGGTCCAGGAACCACACATGTCTTGTTTCCACCTATTGATTTCCACCAATGAACAGTGGCATTAATGCCATTTTCATAGATCATGTAGCATTCTAACTGGATTGCTCTTTCAAAGAGCCAGCATGGGCTCAATGGGCCGAATGGCCTCCTTCTGTGCTGTAACCATTCTATGATTCTTACCTAGAGTTATAGAATGATACAGCACAGAAAGAAGCCATCCAGACCATCCTGCCTGTGCCTGCTCTTTGAAAGAGCGATCCAATTAGTCCCACTCCCCTGTTCTTTCCTCATAATCCTGCAAATGTTTCCTTTGGTAAACTACCAAACCAGCTTTGCTAGTTAATGCAGTAAGTTTGATTTTAAAAATTGCTCAATGCTGATTGGATATCTTCATTTTCTTACCAATAGAATTTTATTTGTCATGTTGGGAAAATTCAAAGGAAAAAAACTGAAGGAATATTCTCCTCGAAAATAATCAGAAATCTTCACAAGGTGGCATTTTTATCCTACCCCTCGAAAATTAGACCATTAGTTTGGCAATTGTCCAAACTTTAAATTGTCATTATATTGTAAAGCAGATAACGCCAAGACAAAGATATTGGCCCGGAATTTGCTCTTAAAATAACGGCGATGCTAACAGGGCCCACTGTTATTTCAGGGCAAATGGAAGAGCAACTTCCAGCGAGCACATGTGTGCAGTCAAAGGTGGAAATCCAGAAGTTGCTCTACCAGATGTCCTGTCCCTCTGGAAGCTGCGCGGGAAGGACAGTCGCGGGCTGACTCACCGTTGGAATGAACGGAGCAGTGCAAAGTTTCTCTCCTGTCCAGCTGGAGACAAACTAATTTACATAGAAAAAGGTGCACTCAGTTTTTTTTAGGTCTAAGCTAACTTTTAACGTCATGGTAAAGGGGTAGGACTGAAAATTAACTTTTAAAAATAGGGAGTCTCATTCCTTCCAATATTAATTGTTGTTGGACATTTAAAAAGAAATTTAAAATCTTTATTTTTTTTATGTTTCCTTTCTGTCTCTTTTATCTCTCTTTTAATTCAGTACGTCTCACCCTCTCTTTATTTTGCTTTCTCTAACTGATTTTACAATGAATTTACAGCACTGTGGGAGAACCTTCACCACACGGACTGCAGCGGTTCAAGAAGGCGGCTCACCACCACCTTCTCAAGGGCAATTAGGGACGGGCAATAAATGCTGGCCTCGCCAGCAACGCCCACATCCCATGAACGAATAAAAAAAAAATTACTGTTGTGGTTTGCAATTCCTGGTTCTCACTCTGCGCGGCTTGTTAACGATGCTTCAATCTGAATGGCTGAGGGGACAGGCAGTTCCTTTCCCCGCTCACACAGCTCACAGATGCCCAGGAGGGGACGCTGCTCTTTTCTCGGTTCCCCATTGCAGCACGTTGGCGACCAGAAGGCCATGGATAGTTTGTGGGTAAGTTTAAATCTAATAAGCAGCGGGCGTTGTTCGTTCGCTGCTCAGTTCAAAATCCAGGCCAATATTTGGATAATAATAAGATCCCGAAAAGGAATGTTGTTATTTTATAAAACAGCGACCGTTGCTGTGGAATTGTCTCCAGTTTTGGTCAGCACACTTTAAAAAGGCAAGAGGTCTGTGGAAAAGAATCAAAGGACATCAAGACTGGACCCATGTTAAACTAATGGCTTAAGGAGAGAGACTAAGTGAATAACTGCGGGGGGGGGGGGGTGACTGGGGAGTATTATCCAAGCATTTAAATGAAGAAAATCATTGGAATATATGGAGAAATTATTTATAACTATAATAAATTATAATGAAACCTCAATTCAAACATAATCTGGAAAAAAAGTATTTTAATGCAATGTACTTTCCCCAACCCCTCCCTTATGCCCTTCAAAAGATTGTTTAAAATAAATAATTTAAAATATCTTCTACCTGAGATGGGAGACCTCCTCAGCAGCCACATGGGGAGCTGTCATGTCCAGTTGAAGAGTTGCTTGGTCATTGGCAAGTGTTATTGCGCTGGGATGGACACTGAGGCCTGGGAAAGATGGAACTCCCCACGGATGGTAGCTATAATGGCAGCTCGTTAGAAATGGACCTGTCACATATTTCTTTTCCTAGCCAAGAAAACCTGACGTAACTGCTTTTTTGGATTGACTCAACCGAGAATATTTCCTTTCAGATAGGAGATATCACAAATCATGTTTACACTCTTGCTGGAAGATTGAGTACCTCCCAAGAGTAATACTGTCCTTTAAGCAGTAACTGCTTGTGTTATAGAGAGAATATTACACTCTGCAATCTGTTTATGGTAAGTTAACAAAATACGACTCAAGTTTGTTTTCACCTCTTTTTACAATTGGGTATAATTTTCATGGTGGTCTCAGAGAGGATTAGGATTTTACGGTGTATGAAGTTGAACTTGGTTGAAGTATTCAGGAAAAAAATAATTGAGTAGATTTCAGATTCGACAGACAGTAGAGGGAATGATAGGAGATGGATTTGTGAAAGGTAGGTCGTGCCTGACAAACCTGATTGAATTTCTTGAAGAGGTGACTAAAGTAGTGGACAGGGGAATGTCAATGGATGTTATTTATATGGACTTCCAGAAGGCATTTGATAAGGTCCCACATAAGAGACTGTTAGCTAAGTTAGAAGCCCATGGAATCGAGGGAAAAGTACGGACTTGGTGAGGAAATTGGCTGAGCGAAAGGCGGCAGAGAGTAGGGATAATGGGAAGGTACTCACATTGGCAGGATGTGACTAGTGGAGTCCCGCAGGGATCTGTCTTGAGGCCTCAATTATTCACAATATTTATTAACGACTTAGATGAAGGCATAGAAAGTCTCATATCTAAGTTTGCCGATGACACAAAGATTGGTGGCATTGTAAGCAGTGTAGATGGAAACATAAAATTACAAAGCGATATTGATAGATTAGGTGAATGGGCAAAACTGTGGCAAATGGAATTCAATGTAGACAAATGTGAGGTCATCCACTTTGGATCAAAAAAGGATAGAACAGGGTACTTTCTAAATGGTAAAAAGTTAAAAACAGTGGATGTCCGGAGGGACTTAGGGGTTCAGGTACATAGATCATTGAAGTGTCATGAACAGGTGCAGAAAATAATCAATAAGGCTAATGGAATGCTGGCCTTTATATCTAGAGGACTGGAGTACAAGAGGGCAGAAGTTATGCTGCAGCTAAGCAAAACCCTGGTTGGACCGCACCTGGAGTACTGTGAGCAGTTCTGGGCACCGCACCTTCGGAAGGACATATTGACCTTGGAGGGAGTGCAGCGTAGGTTTACTAGAATGATACCCGGACTTCAAGGGTTAAGTTACGAGGAGAGATTACACAAATTGGGGCTGTATTCTCTAGAGTTTCGAAGATTAAGGGGTGATCTGATCGAAGTTTATAAGATATTAAGGGGAACAGATAGGGTGGATAGAGAGAAACTATTTCCGCTGGTTGGGGATTCGAGTAGGGGGCACAGTCTAAAAATTAGAGCCAGACCTTTCAGGAGTGAGATTAGAAAACATTTCTGCACACAAAGGGTGGTAGAAGTTTGGAACTCTCTTCCGCAAACGGCAATTGATACTAGCTCAATTGCTAAATTTAAATGTGAGATAGATAGCTTTTTGGCAACCAAAGGTATTAAGGGATATGGGCCAAAGGCAGGTATGTGGAGTTAGATCACAGATCAGCCATGACCTTATCAAATGGCGGAGCAGGCATGAGGGGCTGAATGGCCTACTCCTGTTCCTACGTTCCTATGTTTCGGAGTGTATCCTCCATCTAGGCCTTGACAAAAGGAACAGCTAGTTGGGCTGACTGCCTTTTTTTATTCCTACATTATTATGTCTAAAGAGAATGTCCATGGGATCCAGGCAAAAACTGTAAATTTAGTTATAAATTTGCCAAACAAATAGTTATCAATGGTAATAACGCCAATCAGGACCAATGGAATCCCACTTCACCTGTTCTGGGATCTCTTCTGGTTATATGTTATAAAATTTATTCATTACCTTCTAAAAGCAGTTTAAGTAGAATACCTACATTTCTGGATAAAACCAAGTTATCTGAAACAGCAAATTATTCTGAGGAGTGTTGGAAATTGGGTGGATAAATGGAAGATGGAACTGAATTTTGAGAAATATAAATGGAAATATATTCGTACCAGAAAGAAAGTATGATTCCACAGTGAAAGACACATCATTATATCATTCAGAACAAGAAAAGTCTGAGAGTTGATGAACCGTTAAAAGCATCATCACATTATACAGCAGCAATTGTCAAAGGACAAAGAATGTAAAGGGATCTGCAAGGAGTGTTTGTTGAAGGAAGTGCTACAGCCTTCTATAAAGCACTGGTGAGATGATATATTTTAAAATGAAGCAATGTTGGTCTTTCTTGTAGAAGAAGGAGTTGAATTGAGACTTTGACACAACATTGTCAGACATGCAAGGCATGATTAATGGAGTCTCACTTTAATTGCACATTAAGAATGACATTATTTACTTGATCAATAAAAAGAGTTGACTAAATATTGTTAGAACCAGATCAATGAATGTGTTGACGTTAGATATGTAAAGAAATGTTTGGTATCGGTGCAGTGTCATTTTTCATTTTTATGGAAATGTTTTTCCTGGAAATTCAATATGGAATCCAATATTTCATTCTTGAGCATTGCGTTATAGAGAGAATATTACATTCGACAATCTGTTTATGGTAAGTTAACAAAATACAAGTAAAGCTTATTTTCACCTCTATTTACAATTGGGTGGAATTTTCATGGTGGTCTCAGAGAATTGTAGAATTGTACGGTGTATGAATTCGGCAGATTCAGCTTCTGGATCAAGGATCAGGGCTTGTTATGGATGCAGAGTAAGCTCGCAGCATGACTTGAGCCGAGGATTGGGAGCTGGCAGTATTGGGATGGGGAGAAATTCCTACACAAGAACTCCCCTGCCCTGCTTCGAAACAGTGCCATGAGGGAGAGAACGGAATTAAAAGCCCCCCTCACCCCACACTCCCATCAACTGCATCACGGGGGGGCGGGGAACAGCGTTTCCCAGGCTTCTCCGCTAGGAACACACAATTTTAAATTCTTGCTGCTTTCTTTAATCTGAACTCTATTAACAAGGGGGAGGAGATGGTAAAAAATCATATACTTCCTCTCCAAATGATTAGATTCGATTTGTACGCTTAAGGCATCTTCTGATACAGAATGTCTGAGGTGCATTTTGGAGGATCAATATTCGAGTTATGTAGGAATTTGTCAGCATTTTCTAGAACCAATGATCTATGTGGTGTCATAAACATTTATGAAATCCTTAGTTCTTCAGTATGTCTCTCAACTTACTTTAAACAAAATGTTCTCATCCTTCATTGTGCATTATCAACTCCAGAAATAACTGGAACTCTACAACATTAACAGTTCTTTTTATCTTTGTTCAAATGTACGTATTATTCCACATCTCTACTCCTAGTAACAGAGCAGAACGTTCTAACACTCCATTAAGTGAAACAATATATGACCTGCATCTCAGATATTTAAAAATTAAAGGGTTGGGAGCTGGCAGTATTGGGATGGGGAGAAATTCCGACACAAGTGCAGCAATTTAAAGGGCTGCACAATTATTTAAACGTAAATATACTTGTTGCACAAATAAAGGGGGTAAAGTCTGCAACTTTTAAAGTGAACTTGTGATGGAGTCTCGTCAAGGAAAAACTACATGGTTTGCAGATTTGGAATTGCTGCTGCAAGAGCTGGGCCAAAGGAGGGTCATCCTGTTCAGTGTCAGTGCAGTCACATATTTCAGTCACACAGGAGAGGAGTGCAGTGCACCTGGAAGGATATGGCCACCATTGTGAATGCAAACAGGACCATGCCGGGAGCAGATGCACAAAAGGTTTTCACACGTCAAAAATTGCAGCTTGGTAAGGCTATCCAAAACATCCCTGCATGGGTAGGCAAAGTATGTCTGTCACAAAGTTTCCTCTTACATTGTGACACATTAACTGAGGCTGCATGCAAAGCACGGGGATACTCATAGAGCACTTTCTCTGCTAAACATGCAGTCCATACTACAGCAAGGCACCCTTTCCACCTGCAAGTTACAACTTATGACACCCTTATATCTTTAAAGATGTGCCCTGAAAAATTCTTGCAACATAATCCAGCTGCAAGATTCATGTTCATTTATTCACACACACATCATTCAGGATGGACAACTGTATTTATAAAATTCATTCTTGGGATATGGAGCAGATATGTGGTCTGAAGCTCCTCACTAGGTCAAATAGGACGCCAAGGTTGCCAACGCTCTTTACAGCCAATTACGTACTTTTAAGTGTAGTCACCGTTGTAATGTAGGAAACACAGCAGCCAATTTGGGCACAGCAAGCTCCCACAAACAGCAATGAGATTAAAGATCAGATCATGTTTTTTTGGTGGTGTTAATTGAGGGACAAACATTGGCTAGGACACCAGAAGAACTCCCCTGCTCTTCTTCGAAATAGAGCCATGAGGGAGAGAACGGAATTAAAAGCCTCCCTCACCCCACACCCCCATCAACTGCATCACGGTGGGGGAAACAGCGTTTCCCAGGCTTCTCCGCTAGGAACACACAATTTTAAATTCTTGCTGCTTTCTTTAATCTGAACTCTATTAACAAGGGGGAGGAGATGGTAAAAATTCATATACTTCCTCTCCAAATGATTAGATTCGATTTGTACGCTTAAGGCATCTTCTGATACAGAATGTCTGAGGTGCATTTTGGAGGATCAATATTCGAGTTATGTAGGAATTTGTCAGCATTTTCTAGAACCAATGATCTATGTGGTGTCATAAACATTTATGAAATCCTTAGTTCTTCAGTATGTCTCTCAACTTACTTTAAACAAAATGTTCTCATCCTTCATTGTGCATTATCAACTCCAGAAATAACTGGAACTCTACAACATTAACAGTTCTTTTTATCTTTGTTCAAATGTACGTGAGAATCCCTACGTGGTCAGTTTTCGGTAAAATATTAAGATGCCTACGTGGCAAAGAAGCAGAATGCAAAATGGTTAGAAAGGGTTAATTAGTTAGTAACTGAGATTGATACAAGTGGCCTGGCCCTCCTGCTGGGCCATATGTTTGCTTAGTCAGCAGGCCTGCATTGTCTTATCAATGATAGGTCTTTGATGTGAGTCAAGGACTGGTCTGAATGTCTCCATGTTTATGGCAGATCAATATAGGGAACGAGCTTAGCCAAAGTTGAAAGACATTCCAGGTTGGGAGATAAGGAACAGAAGGGACAGGGAAGAACATTCTAAGTTGGAAAGTGAGGAAGTTATCCCCTTTGATGTCTAACAGCAGCATGATCAGCACATGGACGATTTATGATTGGCCGGAAATAATGTAACCTCGCATGGCAACCTATGCCCGGCTTATGATTGGTGTTGACCCTCGTTAAGTATGTTCCAACCCTATTGATTTGTATAAAAACGTGTGGATTTCTGTATGTTTTTGTTCTTGCTCTGCCAGCATAGAGGGACTCTATCAGGAGTCCAAATCAATGCTGCAGACTAAGAACCCTGCTATTAAAGATGTGTTGGACTTTAAAATGTATTCGACTTCAGTTATTACTGAACCAGACTGAGGGGAAAGAATCCGGATCGTCATTTGGTGGCAGCGGTGGGATCTTAACGGTCATTCACCGAGAGTTCGCGGAGTAAGAGGCGGATTATCTCAGACACGGAGGAAGGAAATGGCGCCCCGATGTAAGTAGTCTTAATTTACTACGTCGGTTTTCCTCCAATCCGTCAGTCTGACGACGAATCGTCCAATCGCTAACACTCGTGTGCGTCCTTACAAGATTCAGGTCAGTCTGGCGAATACACAGAAATAGCAGGAAGAGGTCAGTGGTCGAATATCACTGAGGGGATAACTTGTAAGCGGTAGGTCAGTGGTTAATATCACTGAGGGTAGTCAGGGTTTAAGTTCCTGATGATTGGATATAAACAGGAACTATTGATAAAACTTAGATGCCGCCAAAAAGGCTCAGGAATTAATTTGGAAAATAACAGAGGTACCTCAGCCAAAGAACTAATTGCTTTATGGAAACAGTACTGTAAAAAAAAATGGATAGAATTAAGTGACTAGACAAATGTTTAAAAGACAGAGACCCGAAAAAGAAAGGTTTTGTTGTTTAAGTGTACTGTCCCTTTAAAAAGCCTGTCTTGATCAGTGTTTTTTTTGTCGGTGTTGTGGGCCACGCCCCCTTCTTACTGTGTCTTGTGTGTTTTCTTCCTTTGTGTAATGTATCTGTCTTGTCGTGTGTTTAATTCTGATACTGCCGAATTAAAATTGGAGTTATTGAGGTTAAATGACCTATTAAATTCTGGTTCTTATAAAGTGTGGGCATGTTAAATTCCAGACATGGAATCTTCAAAAAATTGGCATTTTGAATGTTTATTTTGTGATTGGCTGTGGTTTAAAAAGAGGTTAAAAATTAACGGGATAGATTAAAAAAACTATCTGGTATCACTGTGATAGGAAAAGTCGGAAAGCTGGAACAGCTCGGAGCGTTGATTATAATCACATCCACTAAAAGTATGTGAAAAAATAGTGTGCAAAAATATAGTATAAAGCAATCCACAAATGTGAGAAGTAAAAAAATCAGTCAAACCTGTGTGAAGTGAAATTGTGAAGGTGGGAAGTTAATCTCAAAGGGAGAAGGATCAAGTTACTCCTACCACAAGAGCAAGTTAATATTAACCCCTTCCATCCCAAGAAGCCAGACTGTCATGCCAAGACCAGTTCAAACAGATAGAAATGACCCAGTCGGTTGAGAATTGTCTGAGGCTTGCCCAGAACACAGGTGAACATGAGGTAATAATTGGTATAGGTTATATTAGTAAAATTGTCCCAATCACTCGGAAATGCCAAAGGCTACAATTGACTGAGATATAAGTTTTCACGCTACAGTGAAAAATTGATAAGAAAGGAATGTAAAACAAATCATATGAAAAGGAAGCATAGGTTAGACAATTGGAAGTCCATTACTTGAGCTATGTACTGACACAGGGTACTAAACGCCTATCAGTTTTACCCTGCCACAGTATGATAAGGAAGTTTTGACAAGTTCTGGGGCTATTCAATTTTATTTGAAATTAATAGTAGAATACAAGATCTGACCAAAGAGGGGAGACCTTCCCTGACAAATTATATAACTCGCATTGAGAATGCTAAGAAAACTCAACAATTAGATCAACACCTCCTAACTCAAGTGTTAAAACAAAGAGCGACATGGAATGGAGGTGGACATCGTAAAAAGAGATAGGCAAATATGGGGACGTAAAGATCTGTGATAAGTGATATAGCAACTGCCTTTGCCTTAGTTGTTAACACCATTGATTTGACAACATTAGATCAAAAGGTCAGAGATTTAGGGTCTCGCATTAATGATGTATTAAAAGATAAATGAAAATACAGATAAGGAATTGTCTGAGGATCAAATGCTGACCATATATTTGCAAAGGATAGCTACAGTGCTAGAAACACATGCCCAAACCATTAATAAATTAATAAAAGAGGAATATAACGTATCTTAGCAAGCGGCTGCTAATGATATCTGCTTAATGTGGTTACATCTTGAAAACACAGAGATTAGGACTTGGAGTTAGAAATTCCAGTCTGCAGCCCTGCGTACATCTGTATGTGGGAGAGACAGTGTTTATTTCAGACAGGCTGCGTGCTTCAGAGAGCGTGGAACTAGGCAAATTCTCTCTCCTGTTTTGTTTTCTGAATTTGTTTTGGGTATAGGGATTATTCCTTTGGATAAATAAATAATAAATGAAGATTTGACAAATTAATCACTTGGGCTCTCAAGAAGAGCCGCAATGGATTTTCTGTGTTTCTTTTAAAACAGGTGACCCTGGGTTTTTTTTTTGGGACCACGTGAGTGTTGATGGTGCAGGATTACCAAGAGTAGTTACAAAGTTACGGTGCAACCTTTGCTGGAGAAATTTGGTGCAGGAAACGATCCAGTGGTGTTAAAGATTTAAGACTTTAGCTGCAGACATCAGCGGATACCAAATGTCACAGCATGGTGATATCAACCTGATTCTCTTCTTTTGAAAACATTTTGATCTGTTTTGTTTTAGCCTATTTGTTGTCTTCCGAGACAGAATGCTCGAGGTGGGGAGATATGGGAATTTCTCTAAAGTCATTGAATTGGGCATGATAAAAAAATCAATCTGGCATAAATATACAATCTAGTGGAAGTCAGGAAAGTGTAGTTGAGAATAGTAAATTGATAGCTTTCTCGTGGAGATATTTGTGTCCTTGCCTATAATGAATAATGAGAAAACTACACTCAATAGCCTGGCCACTACCCTGACATCGGGACCATGCAGGGGGAGATAAGCACTCTAGATACCCCTGATCTTTTTGATAAGATAACCTGAAAACCTAAGAGTGGCTACAGTGGACATAAAAGATACAAATGTATGTTGCCATCATCTGAAACGGAGATCAGGATGAAGAACATGATTACAAAGGCCTATGGCCTGGTGAGCTATTGCAACCACTCTTTAAACAAACCAGTTGCTTTTACAGGACTGAATCCAACAGGACATATGATGTGTGCTATGGAAAATGTTCGGAAATACCATGAGGAAGAAGAGACTGGCCAGCAGAAAGTTAATATCCAAGAACACTAAGCTCATTCCTATGAGATGCTGCTAGTATGCGGAGATACATGAAGAAGATACATTGAAGAATGAGTCTCAGACAGGCTCAGTTACTTGACAACAGCACAACAGGAAAATGGTTAATGTGGTCCAGGCGAGTGAGAAATCCTTTTAAACAAGGCACTGACACATGGTCCATAGAGAAACCAACTAATTAATGAAACAGTCAGGAAACACTGGTATCAATCAAAAGGACTGAAATTAAAGTAAAGAGGGACACAGTAATTTGGATTTCCAAAATTCAGGGTTAGGTTCCCGTCAGTTAACAATAAAATTGGGAGAAACAATATTTAGAAGATATCCGCACGATGGATACAAAATTATAAGATTATGAGGGGCCCAGATAAAGTAGACAGGAAGTACCTGTTTCCCCTAGCAGAGGGTTCAAGAACTAGAGGACGTAGATTTAAGCTGATTGGCTGGAACAAAATTAAAGGGATGTGTTACTAGACATGTTGTCACTGTGTGTCCACATAGTGTTGGACACAGCTAGAAGCACAGTGTGGGTTTAATAATACCGGTACCAATCGGGATATTAACTGTACCATGGAGGCCCTAGAGGTGGATCTAAAACCCACTTAAGTGGCATATGCCGGAGAGGGCGAATATTGTGTTACAACTAATTTGAAAACGTTTAAATATGCCAATCTAACTTGTGATATTTTAAGTCCAGAATTCTACTCCATTTCTGAAGTCCTGGTTTGGATTGGACCCGAGGAACTGGTAGAGATACATCGGCATAACCTCACCACCGTACAAGTTTCTGAGAATGTCAGAAAGGACTTAAAAGCATATCAGGACACATTTGGGTATCTGACACCCCTGTTGCCTAAATACTTGGAAGCATTGCGAATGGAGATACGCCTCTCCCAGAAGGTTTATTATAACCTACAACAGGACAATAACAACATTAAGCATGACATTGACCAAATTAAAGTCACCACCTGGTGAAATGACCCCTGGAATTTGGGACTGAATATACAGATCCATCCTTGGATTAGATTAATTTCATATGTATTAGTCGTAGTGCAGTTTGTTGTAATGTGCTTCTTGATTTTCATTGCATGTAATAAATGTAAGCAGAGGATGAAGGGTTTGGCAAAGATAGTAAAACAGAGCCTGGGTGAGAATGTCCCCATTGTCTCTGTGGTTTCAACTAAGAACACATCTTAATGGTACCGGGAGTAGCACCCGCTGGGGTAAGGTGCATGTAAAAGGGAAGACAATTATAGTTTGATAGGATTATCAGATGCTCTGCCTCTCTTCCACCCGGACTGGTGGCCAACACGAAGGGAACCTGGTTAAGATGAGGTACAGCATCTAACGGGATATTGTAGGGAGAATTTGGATTAAGGGATATAATGGGGAGGGCACCAATTCACAGGTGTAAAATGGTCTGAAAGGTACCATTCAGTCTAGTTAGGCTGGAAACAAAATATAAAGCACCATGGGATATTTGACTATGTTAGCCTTTTCAAACTAACATGAAGAGGTTTAGCTGACCAAGGACATTCGCAGCTTACTTGAGAGATGTTTAGAAGGAGTCTGTTCCTGAGAACAGATAAGAGTACAAAGGCGTATTGATGAAACATGTCTGTGTTCTATTGGGACTTCTCCAGTTCAAGGGCTAGTCATATTCATTGTTATAATTCTTATAGTTTATTGCTTACTTAAATGTTGCTGCGCTGCAGAACCTGCAGAACCAGTGAGCACCGTAATAATTGGTTATCATAAAATGATAAAAGGGGGGAATGAGAATCCCTACGTGGTCAGTTTTCGGTAAAATATTAAGATGCCTACGTGGCAAAGAAGCAGAATGCAAAATGGTTAGAAAGGGTTAATTAGTTAGTAACTGAGATTGATACAAGTGGCCTGGCCCTCCTGCTGGGCCATATGTTTGCTTAGTCAGCAGGCCTGCATTGTCTTATCAATGATAGGTCTTTGATGTGAGTCAAGGACTGGTCTGAATGTCTCCATGTTTATGGCAGATCAATATAGGGAACGAGCTTAGCCAAAGTTGAAAGACATTCCAGGTTGGGAGATAAGGAACAGAAGGGACAGGGAAGAACATTCTAAGTTGGAAAGTGAGGAAGTTATCCCCTTTGATGTCTAACAGCAGCATGATCAGCACATGGACGATTTATGATTGGCCGGAAATAATGTAACCTCGCATGGCAACCTATGCCCGGCTTATGATTGGTGTTGACCCTCGTTAAGTATGTTCCAACCCTATTGATTTGTATAAAAACGTGTGGATTTCTGTATGTTTTTGTTCTTGCTCTGCCAGCATAGAGGGACTCTATCAGGAGTCCAAATCAATGCTGCAGACTAAGAACCCTGCTATTAAAGATGTGTTGGACTTTAAAATGTATTCGACTTCAGTTATTACTGAACCAGACTGAGGGGAAAGAATCCGGATCGTCATACGTATTATTCCGCATCTCTACTCCTAGTAACAGAGCAGAACGTTCTAACACTCCATTAAGTGAAACAATAAATGACCTACATCTCAGATATTTAAAAATTAAAGTAATATTACTGCATTTCATCAATCTTTGCTCCTCCACCTGACTCACTAGGAGATGCGTAGCTGTTGTAACAATAACCTTAAAATAACTCTTCGAAACTGAAGGCGCATTTTAACTCTTGCTGAAAATAACGTTTGATTATGCCATCTCTCATTGCAAACTGCAAAAGAAATGCATTGTGTGTTACATATTGGGTTTGGGGGTGGAGGTATATAGGTATCAGTGAATCCTGGACACCTGAATCGAAAGAGAAAATTCTAGAAAGTCACGGCAGGTCAATCACCATCTGAAAAAGATAAAAATAGGTTAAGATTTTAGGTGGGACTCTTGACCAGATCAAAACGTTACCTGATCTTTCTCTTCAGGTCATGGCTGTACTTTGCTTCAGGTGTTAAATCACCCCCGGGTGTCAGGAGTCTTTTTTCGGTGCTGACCGATTCGTGGGGCATTTCTGCATTTATTCTTTCTATGAGATTTTCATGGACATTTCATAGAATCATAGAAAGTTACATCACAGAAGGAGGCCGTTCAGCCCATTGTGTCTGTGCCGGCCAAAAAAGAGCCACCCAGCCTAATCCCACTTTCCAGCACTTGGTTTGTAGCCCTGTAGGTTACAGCACTTCAAATGCTCATCCAAGTACTTTTTAAATGCGATGAGGGTTTCTGCCTCTACCACCCTTTCAGGCAGTGAGTTCCAGACCCCCACCACCCTCTGGGTGAAAAAATTTCTCCTCGGCTCCCCACTAATCCTTCTACCAATTACTTTAAATCTATGCCCCCTGGTTATTGACCTCTCTACTAAGGGAAATAGGTCCTTCCTGTCCACTCTATCCAGCCCCATCATAATTTTATACATCTCAATTAAATCTCCCCTCAGCCTCCTTTGTTCCAAAGAAAACATCCCCAGCCGATCCAATCTTTCCTCAGAGCTAAAATTCTCCAGTAAATCGGATTGAAGTATCCTCCAGGTCAATGGGACGTGTGAGAGGAAGAAGGTCAGTCTCACGCCTAATCCCAGTATCCATTCCATAATCATTCAGACAGTTACTGCTGCTTATAAGTATTTGCTGAATCTACTTTGTTTCACAAGTCAGTACTTTCCCCCCAGTATTTCCCCTCCCTCCTGGTACTTACCCACCCCCCGGTACTTCCCACTCACCCTGGTATTTCCACCACCCCCAGTACTTCCTCCTACCCTGCTGCTCTCACTCCCCCAGTATTTAACCCTCCCCCCCCAGTAATTCCCCCTCCCCCACTATTACCTTCTCCCCAATATTTCCTCCTCCATAGTATTACCCCCTCGCCCCACTATTATCCCCTCCCTGGTATTTCCCCTCCCTCAGTATTTCTCCCTCCCCCACTATTACCCCCTCCCCCGTTATTTCTCCCTTCTCCACTATTACCCCTCCCCCGGTATTTCTCCCTTCTCCACTATTACCCCTCCCCCGGTATTTCTCCCTTCTCCACTATTACCCCTCCCCCGGTATTTCTCCCTTCTCCACTATTACCCCTCCCCCGTTATTTCTCCCTTCTCCACTATTACCCCTCCCCCGTTATTTCTCCCTTCTCCACTATTACCCCTCCCCCGGTATTTCTCCCTTCTCCACTATTACCCCTCCCCTGGTATTTCTCCCTTCTCCACTATTACTCCTCCCCCACTATTTCTCCCTTCTCCACTATTACCCCTCCCCCGTTATTTCTCCCTTCTCCACTATTACCCCTCCCCCGGTATTTCTCCCTTCTCCACTATTACCCCTCCCCTGGTATTTCTCCCTTCTCCACTATTACCCCTCCCCCGGTATTTCTCCCTCCCCCAGTATTTCTCCCTTCTCCACTATTACCCCTCCCCCGGTATTTCTCCCTCCCCCAGTATTTCTCCCTTCTCCACTATTACCCCTCCCCCGGTATTTCTCCCTCCCCCACTATTACCCCTCCCCCACTATTTCTCCCTCCCCCAGTATTTCTCCCTTCTCCACTATTACCCCTCCCCCAGTATTTCTCCCTCCCCCGGTATTTCTCCCTCCCCCACTATTACCCCTCCCCCACTATTTCTCCCTTCTCCACTATTACCCCTCCCCCGGTATTTCTCCCTCCCCCACTATTTCTCCCTTCTCCACTATTACCCCTCCCCCGGTATTTCTCCCTCCCCCAGTATTTCTCCCTCCCCCACTATTACCCCTCCCCCACTATTTCTCCCTTCTCCACTATTACCCCTCCCCCGGTATTTCTCCCTCCCCCAGTATTTCTCCCTTCTCCACTATTACCCCTCCCCCAGTATTACCCCTCCCCCAGTATTACCCCTCCCCCGGTATTTCTCCCTCCCCCAGTATTATCCCTCCCCCACTATTATCCCTCCCCCGGTATTTCTCCCTCCTCCACTATTACCCTCTCCCCAGTATTTCCCCCACCCCAGTATTTCCCCTGCCACAGTATTTCTCCCTCCCCCACTATTAATCCCTCCCCCACTATAACCCCCTCCCCAGTATTTCCTCTTCCCCTGGTTGAGCTGAACTATTCAACTTATGATCAAAGATCTGTACTTGCATTACATTTAGCTCGGAGTCACACTTTACCTCATTTATTCTCACTCCTTCTCCTCACAAGTGAACTCCCTGCTTCTCCTCCAAGCAATCCACCCTGGAAGGTGAACAATTGGTCTGGCTCAGTGAGGCGATCTCATGAGCAACAGTATGTCAATTCATTATCACTAAACATGACTGAGTAACTCGATTAGCTAATAGTTTTATACTCAGTCCTATTAAAGGAATTCTTAGCCTGGCTTCTACAGAAACAGACCTGTCACTCCGTATAGAAAATCAGTGAAAGTAATCTCCAGAATACTCAGCAATCTAAATAAAATGATAGGGAAATAAAATGCAGAACATGCTTAATCTAACCTAAATTTAGAGCTATTTAAGTATCTAAATACACATTTGTTTAGGGAGCTTTATACTTACCTATTAATCGTGCACCTGTTAATTTATTTCCATTTGCTAACCGTCTCGGCAATAGGTGTCCCCCAGTGCAGTGTTGTTGTTCCAGCTGCTCCTTTGCCTCCCTGCTTCCACTCCCATGAGATGAACCCTACTATAATCAAATTGCACATAATTGAGTTTCTTTTTACACATAAACCAGTGTGTGGTAATTCCAGCTCAAGTTGAACCTGTCAAGCAAGGGCTAATAGCACTGTGTAAACAGAGAAACTCAGCAGGTCTACATAAAGTAGCACTTTCTAGTTTGTGTTCTCATTTCTTATAATTACACGGGATTTACTACCTTCTGTTTATAGAATTAAAATGCCTTTAAATGGGAAAAACCCAACCTCGGGTAGCTATGGGACTTAAGTTTTCATTTTTTGAGGGTGAAGCTCAACTTTTAGACCTCTTCCACCTTGTTTAGGTTTCACTCTTGGTTGAGACTCTGTCAGGTGGATGAACGTCCTCACCCGCGTTCCCAATATATGCTCCCACAAAACTCCATGTCTGGAGCACTAATTTGTAAAATCTACACCATGGGAGTACTTCCCTCCCCCGGTACTTCTCCCTCCCTCGTTTCCACTCTGAAATTACCTGAATACCTTCCCCCTGATATTCTTCCCTGCTGGATCAACCTGGCCTCCACTTGGCATCGCTCAGCTCGGGAACTACTTCCAGGAATCACAGGTACAAACCCCCATTCTGTCATGCTGTGGGGTAAAGTCTTGTGGCTGCAAAGCACTATGTCACTGCAAGGATTGGGTTAAAGTTTAAAAGTTTAAGATAGGGAAAATCAAAAACAAAATGGACTCGTTTCTCCCCTTGTCTGCTGAAAGTGGTAACTGGTGCCAGAGGATAGTTTATGGCAGAGTAGAGCTCAATGCCTTTGAGGTGAGTTAGTGTGTTTCAGTAGATTGTTCAACCATGGGGGAGGGTAAAAAAGGATGATCCCATTCCATTCTTCACCCATTGTCCACAGACACACCTTCCAGATGTGATACCATGACAAGTGATAATCCTGGCTGATGTTGATGGTGGGGGCTTGGCGATGTTAATGACATTGAATGCCAAGGGGAACTGGTTAGATTCTCTCTTGTTGGAGATGGTCATTGCTTGGCACTTGCGAGGCACGAATATTACTTGCCACTTATCAGCCCAAGCCTGGATGTTGTCCAGGTCTTGTTACATGCTGGCACGGACTGCTTCATTATCTGAGGAATTGCAAATGGAGCTGAACACTGTGCAATCATCAGCGAACAGCCCTTTTGATGGTGGGAAGGTCATTGATGAAGCAGCTGAAATAATTGGGCCTAGGATCCTGCCCTGAGGAACTCCTGCAGCGATGTCCTGGGGCTGAGAATGTTTGGCCTCCAACAACCACAACCATCTTCCTTTGTGCCAGGTATGACTCCGTCCACGTTACTGGACTTCGCACTTTCTCCTCTTTTCCACCTGGAAACTGAGTATTTAGAATCTAGTCCTGGCTCTCTTACATTTCAGTTCTGAGGTTGACATGAAAATAAATTATACATTTATATGGCAGTTTATCACTTTGAAATATCTTGAAGTACTTCACACCGTGAATTACTGTAGGACTGCAGTGATCACTGTTGTGTCGATAAATGTTCAGTTGGATCCTTTGGCTCTAGATGCTTCACATCAGATTCCCAGCAATCAAAACATTTTCACAGCTGAGTGATGAGACTGGATTCTCCTTTCTCAGTTGAGGTTGCACAGTCGATGCAGGGCCCCATCCCATCAGCCTGAGAGAGCAACTGTTTTATTTCAGCTGGTATTACCTCGTCATGTGGTTGAGTTCAATTCCTTTATTTCACTTCCAAATCACCATTTCACTGTAGCGAGTATCTCTCCCCGAGTCGTTAGACTGTGACCCTAGTGCCGATGCATCGCATTCCTCTCGCTAAAATAACCTGACTGAGAAAGCTCAGAGCTGTCGTTGGATTGCATTTGCAGTATCCTTTTTAGTACATCATATTCTGGAGGCTTCGGCCTTGAAGCAGTCTGTTTATAGGCTCACATCTCCAGTTTGCATTCATTATGAAGTAATTTGTAGTTTGCTTAAAACCTGCATATTTTTGTAAATGGAAAGCTTGCTCAGCTCAAACCTCAGTGAGCTGTAGAATAGAACACGAAAACAGCGTCAATGTAAAAATCTGCACTTTGCATCACCATTTCTTGAATGCAATAACAATAATTAGTCCATAATTGTCGTTAATTCTATTATTCTTTTCCCATCTACCCTCTTCTTATTAGTTTTCTTCTCATCTCGTCCAATCCCCTATTTATGTTTCCATTCTTATCTGTTCTCAGTCTGCATGTTCCTTGACATACCCCATCAAAAGTCTGGGCTCTCACAGCACTGCACAACATTAATTCGCTTGTTAATCCAAACGGAGCCCCAGAAAGGAAGAAGGGCGCTAAAGTTTCGGCGCCACGCGGCCTCTCTGACATCCAAGATGGCGTCTTGGATGCGCAAGCATGTATCCGGCGTGACGTGCACTGGACGCCATCTTGGTATAGGAGTTAGCGCAGGTGCAGATAACAAACGCTGGAATCATGTAAAGTAGGGAGAAAATGGCTTCAATCGGTGTGCAACGCTGATTTAAAGTGATTGACACCATTTTGAGATTTAACGCTCAACTCAACGCACAGTCTTAACCCCAACCATCTGAACGTGTCTTAGAGTGCCCCACCAGCGCTATTTAAAGGAACCATGCAGTATTTACAGGTTAGTGGCTGGATTATTGCTGCTGGCTGCCGAGACATTTCTAACTGCTTTTGGAGGTCTTCTAGACTTGAATACTAGGACATGGAGACATAGCCTAACATTTAGAGCCAGGACGTGCAGGAGTGAAGTTAGGAAATGCTTCTACACACAAAGGGTGGGAGACATTTGGAACGCTCTTCTGCAGACGGCAGTTGATGCTAGATCAATTGTGAATGTTAAATCTGAGATTGAAAAATTTCTATGAACCAAGGGTATTAAGGGATATGGGGCTAAGACAGTTGACCTCACTCACCTTGACCACTCATGTCAAAGCATTGAGCTTCTTCCTGCACTGTATCCATGTTCATGATGCTGTGCGCCTGGCATTGACTTTGTCCCCCGCTGCCTCCCACTGCCTTTTGGACATATGTCTGGAGGGCCTCTTGTCCCCCCACCACCCACCACTGCGGATACAGGATGTCCCTCCTTCAGTCCACCTCTTGCACCAATGTCTCTAGTGCATCAGCAGAGAACATTGGTGCGTGCCCTCTCGCAGGCCTGGTACCAACTCAGATCGGCAGATTGGTGCAGTCTGGCGTGCAGATTGGAGGATGTGGGATTTAGTAGTGTGCAACCTTTATTCAATGTTTTAACATAACTCATCAGTGTCAAAACATAGGGATGGGACCTGCATCTGTGTTTTACGTGTGCGATGTCTGATCTCTGTTCAGACCCCGTGCAGACAGCAGACTGTTATTTTCAGCAAATAACAGGTACCAGCTACCTTTAAGAGATTTCGAAGAAACATCCTCCCTTTAAGAGATTGAGCACCCCCTGTTGGTGGACAGTGTGAATCGCACTGATTCCACGCAAGGCCCGGAATGGAACGCTGATTGCGGGTGAGTCCTCCTGCCAGCCGAAACTTGTGTCTTGGGCGCGAGGTAATAGCGGATCACGCTGCCCGCACCTAAAAACAGCCCTTATCCAATTTCTCCCCCACAGTGTCAAAAGTCAGCAAGTAGACAGGAACTGCTTAACCGAGTATCCAGGGTAAGTTCAGCAATGCCAAGCTTCCGGTCATAGACTATGAGCTGATTGTGTGACCCACGCTCCCGTTAAAAAGTTAAAAAAGAAAGACTTGCATTTATATAGCGCCTTTCACGACCACAGGACGCCCCAAAATGCTTTATAGCCAATTAAGTACTTTAGAAGTGTAAGCACTGTTCAAATGTGGGAAACACAGCAGCCAATTTGCGCACAGCAAGGTCCCACAAACAGCAATGTGATAACGACCAGATAATCTGTTTTAGTGATGTTGGTTGGACGCCTCTGGTCTGGGAGCGGCATCACTGAACTTCTTTAGAATTATCGATATTTAGATATTGTGTGGGTTATATTATCACTGAATGTATCTAGTACAAATCTCAGAAGAACTTTCACATGATATGAGGATAATTAGACATCTACATAAGGCTTGGGACCAAAGAAATAATGATAATGCAAAGATTTTACTGTAAATAATTGTCCTTTAATTGTAAAATGTGCACAGCAGTACAGTTCATTAACTACTTCTAATCTGAAGAAGACACAAGTTTATCAATCAACCAGTTCCCTGTTATTGTAGAAAACAAGTTGGCTGCTTGATTTTTGAAATGAAGGTCATGAATTTCTGATCCAGGGCTATCTGTCACTTAAGTTTGCAAGTTCTCTATTGACTCGTTAAAATGGAGCACCACACTGTTATGAGGCATTTCTTTTCAAGGATAGAAAACTGACATTACTCAATTGGCTTCAATTTTTTCCCTCTTGCTCAAGGATTACATTGAATTTACAGCACAGAAATAGGCCATTCGGCCCAACTGGTCTATGCCGGCGTTTATGCTCCACATGAGCCTCCTTCCAACCCTCTTCATCTAACCCTATCAATGATGTGGAGATGCCGGTGATGGACTGGGGTTGACAATTGTAAACAATTTTACAACACCAAGTTATAGTCCAACAATTTTATTTTTAATCCCACAAGCTTTCGGAGGCTTCCCCCTTCCTCAGGTCATTCCCACACCACCTGAGGAAGGGGGAAGCCTCCGAAAGCTTGTGGGATTAAAAATAAAATTGTTGGACTATAACTTGGTGTTGTAAAATTGTTTACAATTGTTAACCCTATCAACACATCCTTCTATTTCTTTCTCCCTTGTACACTTATCCAGCTTCCCATTAAATGCATCAATGCTATTCACCTCAACTACTCCTTGTGGTAGTGAGTTCCACATTCTAACCACTGTCTGGGTAAAGAAGTTTCTCCTGAATATCCTGTTGGATTTATTAGTGACTATCTTATATTTATGACCCCTAGAATTGGTCTCCCCCACAAGTGGAAACATCTTCTCTACGTCTACCCTATCAAACCCTTTCATAATTTTAAAGACCTCTATCAGGTCACCCCTCAGCCTGCTCTTTTCTAGAGAAAAGAGCCCCAGCCCGTTCAGCCTTTCCTGATAAGTGTATCCTCTCAGTTCTGGTATCACCCTTGTAAATCTTTTTTGCTGCCTCTCCAGTCCCTCAATATCCATGTTATGATATGGAGACCAGAACTGTGCACAGTACTCCAAGTGTGATCTAACCAAGGTTCGAGACAAGTTTAACATAACTTCTCTGCTTTTCAATTCTATCCCTCTAGAAATGAACCCCAATGATTAGTTTGCTTTTCTTATGGTCTTGTTATCCGTTGTCACAACTTTTAGTGAGTTGTGTATCTGCACCCTAGATCCCTTTACTCCTCAACATCATTTAGACTTATTATCCAAGCAGTACGTGGCCTCCTTTTTCTTCTTATCAAAATGTAACATTTGTCTATATTAAAATTTATTTGTCAATTACATGCCCTCTCTGAGAGTTTATTAATATCTTCTTGTATTTTGTCTCAATCGTCCTCAGTATTAACTATATCCCCCAATTTGGTGTTGTCGGCAAATTTTGAAATTGTACTTCCAATTCCCGAGTCCAAATCTTTTATGTAAATTGTGAACAACAGTGGTCCCAGCACTGATCCCTGTGGAACACCACTTCCCACCTTTTGCTAGTTTGAGTAACTACCTTTAACCCCTACTCTGTTTTATATTTTGTAGCCAACTTGCTATCCATTCTGCTACTTGTCCCCTGACTCCACATGCTCTGACCTTAGTCATGAGTCTACTATGCAATACCTTATCAAAGGCCTTTTGAAAATCCAAATATATTACATCTACTACATTACCCATGTCTACTCTTTCTATTACTTCTTCAAAGAATTCAATAAGGTTGGTCAAGCATGACCCTCCCTTTTGAAATCTGTGCTGACTATTCTTATTATATTTTCATTTTCTAGATATTTTTCTATTGTATCTGGGTCGAATACAAACTGTAACTGAAAAGTCAGAAAAATGACCTGATACCAAGTGTCACCTAAAGAGACTCTAAATTCGCTGCCAGAAGTTGTGCAATGGTGGTCTCCTGATGAATGTCCTGCTGGTTTTTCCTTCCTAGATGAAATGCTTGTCATTTGAACAGTGCTTTCCCACAGCAACATGCTGAGATCAGGACAATTGGGTTTGGGGAACTGCAGGTGCAAATCTGCATTATATCACAGATTTTTTTTCCACATTTAATCTACATCAGTCCCATCAAGCGACGACTAAAGTCAAAAATTGCTGTAGCTGCTCCAGAGGAAAGACATTGTCCAGAATAAACAGACTTTTTCATCATGTTATTGCAAAACACCTGTGTCGGGAAGCATGGTCATTCCCCTCAGCTACTTAATGTATATCATCACATTACTCTCCACAAGTCATCTCCTCATCTTAAGGATAAGTAGCAAGTGAATAGTTGAGGCGGATCTGAAAAGAACGGGGCAGATGGCTGAGAAATGCTCTGAGGCTCAACAGTGAGAAAGCCAAGCCAATAAATTGAGCAAGAATGCTACCCACCCAACTCTATGCTACAAAGGTACTGAGTTCTCTGTGGTTTGAAATATGCATTTCTCCAACTTGGTAATCACATTTGAGATACAGTGGGAAAACAAAGAAAATAATGAAGGAGCTGGTGGGCAAGTAGCACTCCCTCAGTGCAGCACTGAAGTGAATGCTTGGATCATACACTCAAGTCTCTGGAGTGGGGCTTCATTCCACAACCTTCTGATTCAGAGACAAGAGTGCTACTGAACCAAGGCTGACACTCAATTTGTTCATGGTGCACAGAATGGGGGGAGAAATTACGGGAGAAAGCGGACAGGGGCTGGATTGGGAGGAATTCAGGCAGGAGGACAGGCAGGAGAGTGTCAAATGAGACAGATGCAACTGCGAGGATGGCTTTGATTTCATACATCAAACGGTCACTAATTCTTTAGGTTTAGTATCCAAGATGGAATGTGTGATGGACCAGGAGAGTTTGGACTTGTTCCTGCTCTCCAGGATGACCTTGGAGTAGTATAAGGAGATGGCCAAAGAAAGGGAGCAATGAGACTGCAAGAAATGGTCAAACCAGATCTGGTGGTGAGTAGTGAGGCCAACTGCTTAACAAAGACAAACAACAATAGCCGTTAAGGTCATAAAACATCCCCAGGAACTTCACAAAGTGGGGGAATCGGGGCAAACAAATACTGAGCAGGAGTTAGAAGATTTAGAGTAGGTGACTTTAGACATGGTGGGAAGAGATGTAGCAGGACAAATGGATTTAGAATGCAGGGCCATAATGGAGGAAGACTGCCATTGATGGTGGAGGCAAGAGAGAGGGAACACAGAGTAGGCCAGATTTGGAAAAGAAGGGGATTCAAATTAGGACAGAGGGCTGGAGGAGGTTGCAGAGGTGGATACAGAAGGTTGGAAAGCACAGGGGTGAGGAGGACTTCAGGAGGCTGACAATGAGGGCATTGGAGAAACTGAGGGGGTGAAATTGGTCTTTGATGATAGCACAATGTGGAATCGACAGCCCGTTTCACTCCACACCCGATTCTTTTCCATTGAAGTCACCTCCTGAGCCTGGAATTGATGAAGGCGTGGACCAGAGCTTCAGCAGGTAGTCCGAGTGAAGTAGTGACAACCGGGTGATGCCGCAGAGGTGAATGAAAATAGGTGGTTTTTGTGGTTGACTGGATTTTGGTTTTGAAGCTCAGTTGAAGGTGGAAGAGAGCTGAATAAGAAGATTTCGAATGTATCTAAATGAAACTTCTGATTTTTTTCAAGCCATTGTGACCTCAGGTTTAAAAAAGAGATATGAAAGTTGCAATTCAGTGTAATTAGTGTCCTTGAATATTGCATCTTTTTTTGAAAATCAGCAGCACAAAATTTAGACATTGTTCCAGGAGAAATGTACGTTTCATTCATTTTACTTAGAAACTTACAAAAAATGCACACATGCCACATGCTAGAAAAGGAGTTGGTTGTTCAAAGATGTTCATTCCATTTCTAAAATAGAAAGAAAAAGACAAGAAAGGTTTAAAGAAATTATAATAATCTCTACAGTAAAGTAATTAAGAAAACAAATGAGCTCAGCTGTGTTCTGCACCGTATGACAAAAGGCACAGACAATCAGTAATTCTTATGAATTTTTTCCATTTTGAGTAGTGCAGCATTAATGTTGGAAATGTCTTTTCGAAACAGCAACATACTATAAGCTCTGCACTAACTCTCTTTTTGTACAACACAGCAGACTTGACCAGGACAAGCTAAGATTGCACAAGTCCACCTTACAAATTTGACTCAGGAATTTTTTTAAAAATCTACCAGGAGCTGCAATGACAGTCATCAGCAACTTGGGCCAGGCCAAGATTATCCTCACTCATGCTGAGCTTTTCTGTGTATCCCCATTTCACCTGAAGTGCTCAGAGAGGGTTCACAAGGTTGCTTTTTATATTTACAAAATTAAACCTTGAGGCTTCAAGTTGCATTTTAGAAATACAATGAAGACTTTTATAATATCGATCCCTACATTACAACAGTGACCGCACTTCAAAAGTACTTAATTGGCTTTAAAGCACTTTGGGAGGTCCTGAGGTCGTGAAAGGCACTATATAAATTCAAGTCTTTCTTTCTTTAGATAAAGCAAACTAGTACATGTTCTTATTTACCTCTGCATGGCAGGGCTTGTTCTAACCCTCAGCTAGTTAATCTAGGTAGGATTGAAAGCCAAAGGTGGTTAGACTTAGTAAAGGTGCCACTCGGCTAATGGCTTGAAGTCAGAGGTTTTGCAACATGATTTGAAGACCATTCACTCAGGACTCAAAAATCGTGAGCAGCATAGTACTCTAAGCTCAAACGTTAAGGCCTGAGACCAAAATCACTGCAAAATTCAAGGTTCAGCACCCTGATGAAGGCCAGTAGCATCAGGATAGGTGTGAATGTCCAAGCTTAATGGTACAGACTGGCTTGGAACCAAGCTAGAACAACAGGTTGGGGGGGAGGTAAGATCTTGCAGGTTAGGAGGAGAAATAGCTCTATTGAAGTGTGCCTTTGTAAATAAAAACTGGGGACTTTCAAATGAATCTGATCCCACCACAATCTCAAGTTATTATCTCCGTCCAAAAAGAACATGGTGGAAGTTTTGATATATGTCGAGTACCTTGTGGTCAAATGGACAATCAGTAGCGTCCACATTCCTAGTACGGTCCCTTTATGTTTAGTCGGGACCAATCAGGAGATATTCTATAGTAAGCCTTTCAGAAGGCCTGCAAGATCTATTCCTCAAAGAAACAAAGAGATACCGAAGGCTGGTTGACCAAAGTAACAAATATTTTTCCAAGCATGTTTTTGTAAAGGAAAGCACTGTTTCCAAGAAAATACCGAACTATAGTCATTGTCCTTCAGAATTAATCCTGAAGAAAATTTGCACCCCTCCTTAATCTTAATCTTCCAAATGAGCAATGCAGCCAATAAGACTAACAAACTATCTCACTTTGTGTACACACATGTACTTTTTGGTGTATTCTTTTACTGCCCAAGTAGATTTAACAACCACGTACTTTTGGTTTTGCATTTCCCATGCTTATCTAAGCTTTTTGCAACCAAGTTAAATTATTCAAAACCATTATCAGATATGCTGACAAATGTGCAGGAGCAGATTTATTATTTAGCTGTTTCAAGCTATGCTAACAATCTAAAACTAGTTTCATGTCATGGATGGGAGGAGGGTTCATAGAGTCGCCTGTTTTATTGTTTATCAATAAATGACCTTACGATGCTCTGGCCAACAGACCAAGTAATAGGTGAGAAAAACTGACTGAAATTAAACAACAGAAATGCCTCACCATTACTGTTCAGAATGTCTTTAAAGTCTGGAGGGATGTATTTAAAACATATTGCACAATCCTCATAATTTATAAAAGAAAGGTCTTGAATTGGGTACATTTTAATTTTGATTGCTCCTAATCCAGATCAGAACATGCATCAGGAATTCTGGTGTGCACCTTCCTTGATTTTCCATCCATTACTTGAAATGCAAAAATTTAGCTTTATATCTCCTCCCTGAGGAAAGATCTTTCCATTAATTTAGGTACAAAATTAGCCTCTGGAGACCACTGAGCCATTGGTTTACAGCACAGAAGGAGGCCATTCAGCCTATCATGTCTGTTCCAGCTCCTGACTTGACCAATCCAAAACTGCTCTGTTCTTTCCCTGGAGCCTGACATCTATACATATATTTAATTCATGCTCAACTCCAAAGAGTACTCCAATAAGCAAACTCTCAAACTCTACGAACCAGAGTGTAACTTTATACACCAGCATCTGGTAATGTAGCGAGGTCAGGAGATGAACAGAAACCCTCGTCACTGTATTTAGCTTACTGGAAGTGTCCCAAACTTTCTTGTGATCTCTCAGACTTCATAAAGTGGTAGAATAAACGATCTATCAGACTATGACTGAAGCTACAGGACAGGTTTATTAATAATAGCATTACAATAGCAAAAACAATACAACACATTACAGTATTTTGCAGAACATTTAACTCGTACTCTCTCCCCGGATACAAAAAACAATAAACAAATGCACCACTTAGCTAACTCTAGCGATACGAAACCGAGACTGACTAACTCTTTACTTGAGGATTGGCATTGGTCCTTGGGCTCTCCGCAGTGCTGTGGAACAGTGGTATGAGAGAGAGAGTGCCCCAATGTATATGTCTACACAGGCATGGAGCTGTCAATCACCCCCTGTCTGCTCCTGCAGGATAACCAGGCGACTTGAGTTCATCTTTCATCTGTTTCCAGGTCACAGAGGTGGGAGGGGGGTGCGATTTTCAAATGTTTACAAGTTGAAAATGGGCGGAAAACAACATCCACCATTTTGGACACACTGATCAGATTTGTCTCTGCTCAAAATTTTAATCTAACTGGTACAAGCTCTTTGACTTGGGTTTGAGCATCAGAATCGGCACCTTCAAGCAGGCAGGATACATATCCCCTTCAGATGACTGACACCATATTTCAGAGAGAGTCCTGGTTATTTAGTGTGTGTTCCCAAAGATGTTTTATGTGATAAGTAAACTGCTGAAATACAATTGTTTGAAACTTTTTTACTTTCATCAAAGGAACTTTCTGGACATTTCCAGCTGGTGTTTCACATGAAGCTTTATTCCCTTCAAGGCTGGTGACAGCTGCTTTTTTAAGTCAAAGGGCTGGATTTTCCTTCAAATTTACGAATTGTTCCAGAGGGCATTTGGGGCACAAAACAGAGTAAAATGGATTCTTGAAGATGACTGCCTCAAAACCGAAGGCATACAAAAGTCTCATATCTAAGTTTGCCAAAGACACAAAGATTGGTGGCATTGTAAGCAGTGTGGATGAAAACATAAAATTACAAAGCGATATTGATAGATTAGGTGAATGGGCAAAAATGTGGCAAATGGAATTCAATGTAGACAAATGTGAGGTCATCCACTTTGGATCAAAAAAGGATAGAACAGGGTACTTTCTAAATGGTAAAAAGTTAAAAACTGTGGATGTCCAAAGGGACTTAGTGGTTCAGGTACGTAGATCATTGAAGTGTCATGAACAGGTGCAGAAAATAATCAATAAGGCTAATGGAATGCTGGCCTTTATATCTAGAGGACGAGAGTACAAGGGGGCAGAAGTTATGCTGCAGCTATACAAAACCCTGGTTAGACCGCACCTGGAGTACTGTGAGCAGTTCTGGGCACCGCACCTTCGGAAGGACATATTGGCCTTGGAGGGAGTGCAGCCTCGGTTTACTAGAATGATACCCGGACTTCAAGGGTTAAGTTACGAGGAGAGATTACACAAATTGGGGTTGTATTCTCTGGAGTTTCGAAGGTTAAGGGGTGATCTGATCGAAGTTTGCAAGATATTAAAGGGAACAGACAGGGTGGATAGAGAGAAACTATTTCCGCTGGTTGGGGATTTTAGGAGTAGGGGGCACAGTCTAAAAATTAGAGCCAGATCTTTCAGGAGTGAGATTAGAAAACATTTCTACACACAAAGGGTGGTAGAAGTTTGGAACTCTCTTACGCAAACGGCAATTGATACAAACTCAATTGCTAAATTTAAATGTGAGATAAATAGCTTTTTGGCAACCAAAGGTATTAAGGGATATGGGCCAAAGGCAGGTATGTGGAGTTAGATCACAGATCAGCCACGATCTTATCAAATGGCGAAGCAGGAAGGAGGGGCTGAATGGCCTACTCCTGTTCCTACATTCCGATCTCCCCAAACTTCCATTCACCCTCCTATCCATCTCCCCCAACTTCCATTCACTCTCAGATCCATCTCCGCAACTTCCATTCCCCTCCGATCCATCTCCCCTAACTTCCATTCACCCTCCGTTCCATCTCCCCCCAACTTCCACTCACCCTCCGTTCCAACTCCCCGCAACTTCCATTCACCCTCCGATCCATCTCCCCCCAACTTCCATTCACCCTCCGTTCCAACTCCCCCCAACTTCCATTCACCCTCCGATCCATCTCCCCCCAACTTCCATTCACCCTCCGATCCATCTCCCCCCAACTTCCATTCACCCTCCGATCCATCTCCCAATTACTTCCATTCACCCTCCGATCCATCTCCCCCCAACTTCCATTCACCCTCCGATCCATCTCCCCCCAACTTCCATTCACCCTCCGTTCCAACTCCCCCCAACTTCCATTCACCCTCCGATCCATCTCCCCCCAACTTCCATTCACCCTCCGATCCATCTCCCCCCAACTTCCATTCACCCTCCGATCCATCTCCCCCCAACTTCCATTCACCCTCCGATCCATCTCCCAATTACTTCCATTCACCCTCCGATCCATCTCCCCAACTTCCATTCACCCTCCGATCCATCTCCCCAACTTACATTCACCCTCCGTTCCAACTCCCCCCAACTTCCATTCACCCTCCGATCCATCTCCACCCAACTCCCATTCACCCTCCGATCCATCTCCCAATTACTTCCATTCACCCTCCGATCCATCTCCCCCCAACTTCCATTCACCCTCCGATCCATCTCCCAATTACTTCCATTCACCCTCCGATCCATCGCCCCCCAACTTCCATTCACCCTCCGATCCATCGCCCCCCAACTTCCATTCACCCTCCGATCCATCTCCCCCAACTTCCATTCACCCTCCGATCCATCTCCCCCCAACTTACATTCACCCTCCGATCCATCGCCCCCCAACTTCCATTCACCCTCCGATCCATCTCCCCCAACTTCCATTCACCCTCCGATCCATCTCCCCCCAAATTTCATTCACCCACCGATCCATCTCCCCCCAAGTTCCATTCACCCTCCGATCCATCTCCCCCCAACTTCCATTCACCCCCCGATCCATCTCCCCCCAACTTCCATTCACCCCCCGATCCATCTCCCCCCAACTTCCATTCACCCTCCGATCAATCTCCCCCCAACTTCCATTCACCCTCCGATCCATCTCCCCCCAAGTTCCATTCACCCACCGATCCATCTCCCCCCAACTTCCATTCACCCCCCGATCCATCTCCCCACAACTTCCATTCACCCCCCGATCCATCTCCCCCCAACTTCCATTCACCCCCCGATCCATCTCCCCCCAACTTCCATTCACCCTCCGATCAATCTCCCCCCAACTTCCATTCACCCTCCGATCCATCTCCCCACAACTTCCATTCACCCTCCGATCCATCTCCCCCCAACTTCCATTCACCCTCCGATCCATCTCCCCCAACTTCCATTCACCCCCCGATCCATCTCCCCACAACTTCCATTCACCCTCCGATCCATCTCCCCCCAACTTCCATTCACCCTCCGATCCATCTCCCCCAACTTCCATTCACCCCCCGATCCATCGCCCCCCAACTTCCATTCACCCTCCGATCCATCGCCCCCCAACTTCCATTCACCCCCCGATCCATCTCCCCCCAATTTCCATTCACCCTCCGATCCATCTCCCCCCAACTTCCATTCACCCTCCGATCCATCTCCCCACAACTTCCATTCACCCCCCGATCCATCTCCCCCCAACTTCCATTCACCCCCCGATCCATTTCCCCCGAACTTCCATTCACCCTCCGATCCATCTCCCCCCAAGTTCCATTCACCCACCGATCCATCTCCCCCCAACTTCCATTCACCCTCCGATCCATCTCCCCCAACTTCCATTCACCCCCCGATCCATCGCCCCCCAACTTCCATTCACCCTCCGATCCATCTCCCCCCAAGTTCCATTCACCCTCCGATCCATCTCCCCCCAACTTCCATTCACCCTCCGATCCATCTCCCCCCAACTTCCATTCACCCCCCGATCCATCTCCCCCCAACTTCCATTCACCCCCCGATCCATCTCCCCCCAACTTCCATTCACCCTCCGATCAATCTCCCCCCAACTTCCATTCACCCTCCGATCCATCTCCCCCCAAGTTCCATTCACCCACCGATCCATCTCCCCCAACTTACATTCACCCTCCGATCCATCTCCCCCAACTTCCATTCACCCTCCGATCCATCTCCCCCCAACTTCCATTCACCCTCCGATCCATCTCCCCCCAACTTCCATTCACCCCCCGATCCATCGCCCCCCAACTTCCATTCACCCTCCGATCCATCTCCCCCCAACTTCCATTCACCCCCCGATCCATCTCCCCCCAACTTCCATTCACCCTCCGATCAATCTCCCCCCAACTTCCATTCACCCTCCGATCCATCTCCCCCCAACTTCCATTCACCCCCCGATCCATCTCCCCCCAATTTCCATTCACCCCCCGATCCATCGCCCCCCAACTTCCATTCACCCTCCGATCCATCTCCCCCCAACTTCCATTCACCCACCGATCCATCTCCCCACAACTTCCATTCACCCCCCGATCCATCTCCTCCCAACTTCCATTCACTCTCAGATCCATCTCCCCCCAACTTCCATTCACCCCCCGATCCATCTCCCCCCAACTTCCATTCACCCTCCGATCCATCTCCCCCCAACTTCCATTCACCCCCCGATCCATTTCCCCCGAACTTCCATTCACCCTCCGATCCATCTCCCCCCAAGTTCCATTCACCCACCGATCCATCTCCCCCCAACTTCCATTCACCCTCCGATCCATCTCCCCCAACTTCCATTCACCCCCCGATCCATCGCCCCCCAACTTCCATTCACCCTCCGATCCATCTCCCCCCAAGTTCCATTCACCCTCCGATCCATCTCCCCCCAACTTCCATTCACCCTCCGATCCATCTCCCCCCAACTTCCATTCACCCCCCGATCCATCTCCCCCCAAGTTCCATTCACCCTCCGATCCATCTCCCCCCAACTTCCATTCACCCTCCGATCCATCTCCACACAACTTCCATTCACCCTCCGATCCATCTCCCCCGAACTTCCATTCACCGTCCGATCCATCTCCCCCGAACTTCCATTCACCCTCCGATCCATCGCCCCCCAACTTCCATTCACCCTCCGATCCATCTCCCCCCAACTTCCATTCACCCTCCGATCCATCTCCCCCCAACTTCCATTCACCCTCCGATCCATCTCCACACAACTTCCATTCACCCTCCGATCCATCTCCCCCGAACTTCCATTCACCCTCCGATCCATCTCCCCCCAACTTCCATTCACCCTCCGATCCATCTCCCCCCAACTTCCATTCACCCTCCGATCCATCTCCCCCCAACTTCCATTCACCCTCCGATCCAACTCCACCCAACTTCCATTCACCCTCCGATCCATCTCCCCCCAACTTCCATTCACCCTCCGATCCAACTCCACCCAACTTCCATTCACCCTCCGATCCATCTCCCCCGAACTTCCATTCACCCTCCGATCCATCTCCCCCCAACTTCCATTCACCCTCCGATCCATCTCCCCCGAACTTCCATTCACCCTCCGATCCATCTCGGCCAACTTCCATTCACCCTCCGATCCATCTCCCCACAACTTCCATTCACCCTCCGATCCATCTCCCCCCAACTTCCATTCACCCTCCGATCCATCTCCCCCCAACTTCCATTCACCCTCCGATCCATCTCCCAATTACTTCCATTCACCATCTGATCCATCGACCCCCAACTTCCATTCACCCTCCGATCCATCTCCCCAACTTACATTCACCCTCCGATCCATCTCCCCCCAACTTACATTCACCCTCCGATCCATCTCCCCCCAACTTACATTCACCCTCCGATCCATCTCCCCCCAACTTCCATTCACCCTCCGATCCATCTCCCCCAACTTCCATTCACCCTCCGATCCATCTCCCCAACTTACATTCACCCTCCGATCCATCTCCCCCCAACTTACATTCACCCTCCGATCCATCTCCCCCCAACTTACATTCACCCTCCGATCCATCTCCCCCCAACTTACATTCACCCTCCGATCCATCTCCCCCCAACTTACATTCACCCTCCGATCCATCTCCCCCCAACTTCCATTCACCCTCCGATCCTTCTCCCCCAAACTTCCATTCACCCTCCGATCCATCGCCCCCCAACTTCCATTCACCCTCCGATCCATCGCCCCCCAACTTCCATTCACCCTCCGATCCATCTCCCCCCAACTTCCATTCACCCTCCGATCCATCTCCCCACAACTTCCATTCACCCCCCGATCCATCTCCCCCCAACTTCCATTCACCCTCCGATCCATCTCCCCCCAACTTCCATTCACCCTCCGATCCATCTCCACACAACTTCCATTCACCCTCCGATCCATTTCCCCCGAACTTCCATTCACCCTCCGATCCATCGCCCCCCAAATTCCATTCACCCTCCGATCCATCTCCACCCAACTTCCATTCACCCTCCGATCCATCTCCCCCCAACTTCCATTCACTCTCCGATCCATCTCCCCCCAACTTCCATTCACCCTGCGATCCATCTCCCCCCAACTTCCATTCACCCTCCGATCCATCTCCCCCCAACTTCCATTCACCCTCCGATCCATCTCCCCCCAACTTCCATTCACCCTCCGATCCATCTCCCCCCAACTTCCATTCACCCTCCGATCCATCTCCCCCCAACTTCCATTCACTCTCCGATCCATCTCGCCCAACTTCCATTCAACCTCCGATCAATCTCCCCCCAACTTCCATTCACCCTCCGATCCTTCTCCCCCAAACTTCCATTCACCCTCCGATCCATCTCGGCCAACTTCCATTCACCCTCCGATCCATCTCGGCCAACTTCCATTCACCCTCCGATCCATCTCCCCCAACTTCCATTCACTCTCCGATCCATCTCGGCCAACTTCCATTCACCCTCCGATCCATCTCCCCAAATTTAATTCAACCTCCGATCAATCTCCCCCCAACTTACATTCACCCTCCGATCCATCTCCCCCCAACTTCCATTCACCCTCCGATCCATCTCCCCCCAACTTCCATTCACTCTCAGATCAATCTCCCCCAACTTCCATTCACCCTCCGTTCCATCTCCCCCCAACTTCCATTCACCCTCCGATCCATCTCCCCCCAACTTCCATTCACTCTCAGATCGATCTCCCCCAAATTCCATTCACCCTCCGATCCATAGCCCCCCAACTTCCATTCACTCTCCGATCCATCTCCCCAACTTCCATTCACTCTCCGATCCATCTCCCCCAACTTCCATTCACCCTCCGATCCATCTCCCCCCAAATTCCATTCACCCTCCGATCCATCTCCACCCAACTTACATTCACCCTCCGATCCATCTCCCCCCAAATTCCATTCACCCTCCGATCCATCTCCACCCAACTTACATTCACCCTCCGATCCATCTCCCCCCAAATTCCATTCACCCTCCGATCCATCTCCACCCAACTTACATTCACCCTCCGATCCATCTCCCCCCAACTTCCATTCACCCTCCGATCCATCTCCCCCCAACTTCCATTCACCCTCCGATCCATCTCCCCCCAAATTCCATTCACCATCCGATCCATCTCCCCCCAAATTCCATTCACCCTCCGATCCATCTCCCCCCAACTTCCATTCACCGTCCGATCCATCTCCCCCCAACTTCCATTCACCCTCCGATCCATCTACCCCCAACTTCCATTCACCCTCCGATCGATCGCCCCCAAATTTCATTCACCCTCTGATCCATCTCCCCCCAACTTCCATTCACCCTCTGATCCATCTCCACCCAACTTACATTCACCCTCCGATCCATCTCCCCCAATTTCCATTCACCCTCCGATCCATCTCCCCCCAACTTCTATTCACCCTCCGATCCATCTCCCCCCAACTTCCATTCACCCTCCGATCCATCGCCCCCAAATTTCATTCACCCTCCGATCCATCTCCCCCCAACTTCCATTCACCCTCCGATCCATCTCCCCCCAACTTACATTCACCCTCCGATCCATCTCCCCCCAACTTCCATTCACCCTCCGATCCATCTCCCCCCAACTTACATTCACCCTCCGATCCATCTCCCCCCAACTTCCATTCACCCTCCGATCCATCTCCCCCCAACTTCCATTCACCCTCCGATCCATCTCCTCCCAACTTCCATTCACTCTCCGATCCATCTCCCCCCAACTTCCATTCACCCTCCGATCCATCTCCTCCCAACTTCCATTCACCCTCCGATCCATCTCCTCCCAACTTCCATTCACCCACCGATCCATCTCCCCAACTTCCATTTACTCTCCGATGCATCTCCCCAACTTCCATTCACTCTCCGATGCATCTCCCCAACTTCCATTCACTCTCCGATCCATCTCCTCCCAACTTCCATTCACCCTCCGATCCATCTCTCCCCAACTTCCATTCACCCTCCGATCCATCTCCCCCAACTTCCATTCACCCTCCGATCCATCTCCCCCAACTTCCATTCACCCTCCGATCCATCTCCCCCCAACTTCCATTCACCCTCCGATCCATCTCCTCCCAACTTCCATTCACTCTCCGATCCATCTCCCCCCAACTTCCATTCACCCTCCGATCCATCTCCCCCAACTTCCATTCACTCTCCGATCCATCTCCCCCCAACTTCCATTCACTCTCCGATCCATCTCCTCCCAACTTCCATTCACCCTCCGATCCTTCTCCCCCAAATTCCACCCCAAACTCCACCCAAATTATTACTGCCACTACATGAATGGTGATGGGAGCTGCAGCAATATATCCCTGAATCAAGTACCACAATGAGGGGCCCATTTTGTGTGCTGCTCCTGAAGGTTGGTGTTATTTTGCCTGCTCACCAATGCATCAAGAAGGTGACTGATGATCTTTTCAGGATGGCTGTATAATTCATATCCTTCCCAATGGAAGCAGCGAAACAATGTGATACCGATCACTTTATTCTGCATGTGAATCCCAGATTCCCAGATAGCTGCCAAGATAGCTGATGATTCCCGTGAGGCTTCAACAAGCAGAGGAGAACAACAGATATAATGAGGCCTAATCCACTCCAAGAAGTGTGATATCGAGAACTCTAGGCATTCTGAGGTCTCATTTAAGGTGCTGAGTTAAATCTGGTGGCACCGTAGAAGACGGCCCAACTGGAGACTCCAGAATCGTTGCAGTGAAGAAAGACCTTACTGCTTCCAGAAGCTGAATTGATGATGAAAAAAGACCAGTTGGAAGGATCCTGCTCCCCACAACATGAGGAGGGGGTGCAGGAAGGAGAGGACGGGGGGGCAGGACAGCCAGCAGCCACAGAGGGGACAGCACAAGTTATTGTCCAGGGCAATTAATAAAGGTTCACCCACCCAACAAAGTTACCTTACACCTGCCTATTCTCTGCCCCCTCTCCCCACCACCTCACGTTGGCTCAGTCCCTCACTCACTGTCAACGATTTCTGCCCAAGGTCTGTCATAATACAAAAGTTTACATTTCTCTTGCCATCGTTCAAACTCCCAAAAAGAGAAAGCATATGCAGAAATTAAATCAAAACTCAGTGTACAAACCATGTACGCTTTACAGAACAGCATTCACCAAACGGTTCCAAAAATTCCATTCACCCTGTCTATAACTACCGGCATCTCCACATCATACTTAATACTCTGAGGAGACAGCAACATCTGCACTCACTTCCTACAGCCCACTGGTGCTGGGCACAAGTTCAGAGGAACTCCTGGTCGATGTCAGTACGGACCAAATACTCCCAACCAGGACTTGGAAGCTCGGTGATAGTGTTCTGATCAAAGGTCTATTGCAGCATTGTTAGCTGCTACTCTGATGGTCACCATTGCCTTTAGAAGCTGTTGCTGGGGTCTTGATGCCACGGAAATCTCCCGGGCTGCCCAGGGTGTTCTGAAGTTCGTGAGATACTTCCTGCAGATGTGGGTAGTGACTCCTCCCACTTTTCCATCATCCTAACTAGGTGCGTGGAATCCATCGTCACTGCCTGTCCGTGAGATCCATGCACCCCAATCATTGCTTTTTTGAGGACTGGGCCCCTGAGACCTGGGTCCCTGACTTCTCAGTGAGAGCGGTCATTTCTTCACCCTCTGTGGAGGAATGGCACTCTCCCGCTCTCCCTCTCTCCACAGTCCCAACTACTGGTGCTCAGAGCTTTACCCGGTGAAGCCCGGTCTGATCCATTTCAATGTCACAAAATGAGTTTTAAATTTAAAGAAGACACTAGGATAAAATGGAATAAATTCCATTGGTTAAAAGGAGTTAAATTAAACTTAAAATAGTATTAACAGAAAAGAAAGAGTATTGGAGAGAGGGCAGATGGTGTGAGCGGAAGTGTTTAGAATTATCATTGTCCTTTAAATGTCTCAATCGCCTGTAAATTGCTGGTATTACAGTAACTAAACAACTCACATATGAGTGATTCTATTAGTATTTCTTTCAGCCTCATAGTGTATGATTTAAAGCCTTAACACCAGCGGGCCCAGCGACTGAAATTTCTATTGCTTAATTGCAATCTGGATCTGAGCCTTATCTGATGCTAACTATTAAACAATAATTCCCATGCACATTCTCTATTGTTTCACTTATCACTGTGAGAACCTGTGAAACTGTTGCCAGCGCACAGAAAATAAACACAAGATAAGTGACTGGCAGGGAGTAACAAGGCTGTAACTCAATTGAGCAGGTCTGATGTCATCATAAACCACAAGAGTGAAGACTGAACAGTTCGTGAGCAGCAGCAAAGTCCCAAGATTGAATTACTGCCTTAAAAATTCACTGCAAGCTGTTTGTTATTCATTCTAATAGATGTAGTGAATAATTTAAATGATGTTTGTTTTCAATTTTTCCTATGGTTATGCAGCAGCCAAATTCTGCAGAGTGCAGAAAATGTGATACATACAGGAAAGTAACCATGCAGGTACAAGACTTGGAGATATATGGTGCTATATCACTGGATAGCTATCAACAGGATTGGCAATCCTCCACATCAATGATCAAATTTTTTAATGTATATGTTTATTTATAATATTGCTACCTGACAGTGATTGTCGGGTAGTATTCTAATTACTGGGTAGAATTATGTCAGACCACAAAAATTAAGTTTAAGCAATTTCTATTATCCACCAATAAGATTAGAATGTATAATGTACTAAAAAAATCTTCCATCTGGCAACTTTTTCCATTCTAAATTCCTATGTTCACATTTACAATGGAAACTGCCTATGTAAACTTGTCAAGCTGTAATTACACCCTCCCCCCCAGTGGTGGCACTGCAACAGCATCACTGGCAGTAATTACAGTGTGACAAGTTCACATAGGCAGTTTCCATTACAAATGTGGACATAAGAATTTATAATGGAAATATAAAAATAAGGACCGAGCTAGGACTTTCAAATAGGGACTGAAATGCATCTCTGCGCCCCGGCCTAACTATACCCCACCCTCAGGCCTCACTTAGCCTTGACTCCCCAAGTTCAATCCGATGGGAGATCATCTAGTATAGTATTGAAATAACTATTTGCTATCTTTTAAATATATTTTTCTCTCTTCCAATTTTCTCCCTTCCTGAACCTCCTAACTCATGCTGGGTACCATTCAACAGGCACTGGTTACTCTCCAACAACTTGTTTAGGTGGCCATTGGTCATGGTGAGCCCAGAACCGAACAGTAATAACCTATTCACTATGGGGCTGATCACCAATTCTGCCCTCATCCAATGTACACCTGCAAGTACATCCTCGCGAACGGGCACGCTCTCTCCCTCGCGCATGCACACGTTCTCCCTCTCGGGCGCCCCACGCTCTCACGGGCGCACACATACATACACTCATATACACACTCTCATGCCCATACGCTCGCACACACAAGCACGCATACACAAACTTCCAGCTTCCATTAGACAGTGGTCAAGAGTGGAGACCATGGATGATTTTCCCATTGCCAAGCCAGGTTCACCGAGGCGAACTTTAATATTGCTTTGAGCATTTTTTATTTTAATGTGGGAATTTAATTCAGCAAGCAGTACCTGGCAGTGATGATGCCTCATCTCACATTTTGTCCTGATGAAGCTTACAATGAAGCAATAACAATTGTAATGTAATCACGATTACATGGAAATAATTTGCTTTACTTATCAGGACATGCTATGTTTAGTGCATAACATAGTGCCTGTATGTCTCATATCATATTTATGAAGAAAGGAAGAACTTGCATTTATATAGCGCCTTTCACACCCTCAAGATGTCCCAATGTGTTTCACAGTCCATGCATACTGTTTTTTAAATTGTGGTCACTGTTGTGATGTAGGGATACAGCCACTGCCAATCTGTGCATAGCAAGGTCCCACAAATAGCAATAAGATAAATAACCAGATAACCTGCTTTTTTTTGGTCGTGTTAGATGAGGGATAAACGTTGGATAGAACAGAGGACAACTTCCCTGTTCTTCTTCAAATATCGCCATGTGATCTTTTACAACCACCCGAGAGGGCAGGGGGGCCTCAGTTTAACGTCTCATCCGAAAGACGGCACCTCCAACAGTGCAGCACTACCTCAGGCAAGGTTATGTGCTCAAATTTCCGCACAGGGTGATTGAGCCCACAACTTTCTGATTTAGAGGCGAGAGTGATGCCAACTGAGCCATTTCCACTTGAAGTGGTTCTCCGACAGTCCTGCTAATCCACCCAATTTCCGCTGTGGGCAGAGTTTGGCTGCATTGGCGATGACAAGCAGCAGTCTACCCACGCACAATGTTCTCAATATCTCAAATCGCTGCTGGCTCGGCCTTCCCCTAAGTATAGAGAAGGTTCATGAAAAGCCAGCGATGAGGATACGGTGCTGCTGACCTTTACACGCAGGCTAAGTGCTCAACCAGCCACAGACACAAAACGTACTGCTGCCTCCAGAGTAGTCTGGGAAATCCCCCTCAGGGTGTGCAGGCTCCTCCAGGATCTAACACTGCATCATTCACCTTACAGCATGGTGATGGAAGCCAGGGCTCTAGCTACAACCTAAATATGGCATTTATTACATTCCTTTGAATTTCTGATCTTGTTTCAACCTATTTTACATTTCTGGGCAGAAGCACCTTGCTCAACAAAAATACACTTGCTTCCCATCAGGAACAAACTGCATTTTATAAAAGCTCTTCTCCCCGACCCTAGTACAAGCTTTCTACATGTGGAAGTCACTCTATTTTTGGCAAGGATTTGCATTTTAAAAAAAGCATGGGTTTTTCATGCTGTCTGTCAAAATGATTCTTACTTTTACCTAATTAAATTGGCACCTCTTTCATTTTAGAGAAATTTACAGTACCAATGGCAAGAACAAAATCGCTGCATGAAATATTCAAATCCATTCAGGATCACATCATTTTGAGTACAAGTTACTTTTAATATCTCAAATTTTTTAAATCTTTCTTTCATTCCAAAGAACATACAGGATGCAATATGGTGAGACAGTATCTAACGAGTATTTTCAATGTCAGATCACATGAGCGCGTATTTAGCATTCTGTTCATGCAGTGCTGAATTGATGTTAATTGTTAACATCTTACAAGGATTGCTACACAGGAAGGAGAGTGAAAAGCCTACAATATAATTGTACACACAACATGGCAGAATATGTTCATTGTGTACGGGGCTTCGGACCGTCTAGCAGCAGTAGGGGTCAGGTGCTTCCAGTCTGCATGCACTGTGAAGCACTGCATTTCCCTGGTTCTTTTAACCATTATGGTTGTCCTGAATGAGTTCTCTTGCCGTGATGAGACTGCCTATACTCTGGATGATACAACTCATCCTGTTGTACCACTCAACTATTTCATGCTTAGAAATGAGCTAAAAGTGGTCCTGTTTATTTTAATTTTCAGCAGGGGTGGGAGACTGGTAGCAGTGGATCGACTGATCCTGAAACATCCCGGCCAACTTTCCTTTCCATTGGGGTCAGTGGTAAGGAGTGTATTCCAGGTGTCCAGTCCGCTACTGCCCGTTTTACCCCCGCGGGATATCAATGGCTCAGCTTTCAGTGCTTGAATTGATAGAAAACGAGCCTTTCGAAGAAGTCTTCAGCAAAGCAGAGTCTAATTCTTATTTTGATTTGATTCCCAACTCCAAACTGAAGTGTAGGACTGGAGAGAGTCAGGGGACAATGTGTAAGGAAGTATTTTAAATTGCGTGGGCGTATGGGTCAGCAGCGCATAGGAAGGGCTATGGGGATGATTTTAAACCCCAAGAACGGGTGGGTTGAGGGCGGGTGGGAGTTGAAAATAGTTGTTTTTTTGGATCGCGACTGCAACCCGGCTTTATTTCCGGATTTAACTTCGTCGGGTAAAAGTACAGGCTTCCCACTGGGAATGCAAAGTCCGAAAATTTTGCAGTTGCGACCCAAAGTAACAACTATTTTCAACGCCCACCTGCCCCCAACCCACCCGTTCTCGGGGTTTAAAATCACCCCCTATGTTTCCGCAGGGGGGCTGTGTTTCCGCAGGGAGGCTGTCCCAGACCTGTGTCGCCCTCTGCAACAAGACCTGCAGCCCACAGCCACAGCTGGCACATCTGTTGCAGTCAAGTTTACTGCGGCCCTCAACCTCTTAGATGAGGGGACCGAGTGTAATGTATACAAGTTTGCTGATGATACAAAAGTAGGTGGGAAAGTAAGCTGTGAGGAGGACACAAAGATTCTGCAAAGCGATATAGGCAGGTTAAGTGAGTGGGCGAGAAGGTGGCAGATGGAGTATAATGTGGGGAATGTGAAATTATCCACTTTGGTAGAAAGAATAGAAAAGCAGAATACTAAGAGAGACGAAGAAATGTTGGTATTCAGATGGATTTGGATGTCTTTGTGCACAAATCACAGAAAGTTAACTTGCAGGTACAGCAAGCAATTAGGAAGGCAAATGGTAAGTTGGCCTTTATTGCAAGGGGGTTGGAGTATAAGAGTAAGGAAGTCTTGCTGCAATTATATAGGCTTCTGGTGAGACCACACCTGGAGTACTGTGTACAGTTTGGGTCTTCTTACCTAAGGAAGGATATACTTGCCTTAGAGGGGGTGCAATGAAGGTTCACTAGATTGATTCCTGGGATTAGAGGATTGTCCTATGAGAAGAGATTGAGTAGAATGGGCCTATATTTTCTGGAGCTTAGAAGAACGAGAGGTGATCTCATTGAAATGTATTAAATTCTTAGAGGACTTGACAGGGTAGATGTTGAGAGGTTGTTTCCCCTGGCTGTAGAGTCTAGAACTAGGGGACATAGTCTCAAGGTAAGAGGTCGGCCATTTAGGACAGAGATGAGGAAAATTTTCTTCACCCAGAGAGTTGTGAGTCTTTGGAATTCTCTACCCCAGAGGGCTGTGGATGCTCAGTCGTTGAGTATATTCAAGATTGAGATCGATAGATTTTTGGACACTAAGGGAATTAAGGGATATGGGGATTGTGCAGGAGTTGAGGTTGAAGATCAGCCATGATCTGATTGAATGGTGGAGCAGGCTCGAGGGGCCGTATGGCCTTCTGCTGCTCCTATTTCTATTGTTCTTACGTTTTTTGTCTCTGGCTTCTCCAAGGCTACAACATCAGTCAATCTTCAGTTGATGTTTGCATTAAGCGGGTCACTGATGCCATTTTTGCTAACTATCACACTCCCCTGGACAACTGGAAACAGCAGGTTAGGGCACTGGGGTTTACATGGATTACATGCTTCCCGCATATCCAGGGCCCCATTGACTATAGCCACATCGCTATGTGGAGTCCTACAGTATGACCCCACTGCCTTGATGAATTGCAAGGGCTTCCATTCTATTAATGTGCAATAATGAACCTTGCGAAGATGTGTGAAGAGCTTGGCATAGTGAGCAGGCCGAGAAGCAATAAGTGTGTGCAAAAGCGGGAACTCTTTGGATGTACACAATACGAAGTGTGAGAACGGAAATGTGAGAATGAATCCAAGTCCTAACAAAGTAAAATCAGAGTGTTGTTTGTGTCAGTTTTGAGGCAGTAGCAGGCGTCGAGTGTGAATGTGAGCAGAAGGGAGGTGTAATGAAGTGTCCCGCTGTGATTGGAGGGGCACTTTTTGCGGGGTGGGGGGGGGGGGGGAGGGAAGGATTGATAGTGCTGGGGGGAGGGGGGGAAGTCTGGTGTCACATGGCTGTATTCAGAGTAAAAGAGATGTGAAGAGGAGTCTTACCTTGGCAGTTCTGGTAAGGTCATTAATTTTTTTCTGGCACTGCAGCCAAGTCCTGGAAGTGATGCTGCTAGCACTGGCCTGCTCCGTCACCTCTCCCCAAGCCTGCTGACTTATTTGGTGTGGCTCCTGTCTGCCATCTGAGGAAACTAGGACCTCCTCCCAGGCCCTGACTTGCTCAATAAGCACCTCCACTGCAACATCTGAAAATTGGGGTGCCCTGGACCTCGACATTGTGCCAGCTCCAGAAATCAGTTTCCACACACCATCCAGTGAAAGCAGCACCTCCTCTTTAAGAGCTGCAGGGCGGCTTTAAGAAGTGGAAGGTCCGTCGGATTTCCTGCCCTCCGAAATGGCGAGATACCTATAAGCAGCGCGATTAGCGTTGGCGGTTCTCCGTTCAAATCCAAAGGATCACGAAAATCAATCAGCCTCCCACCAAGGACATCGAGCAGACAGAGTGGATGCCCCACTGTCCACCCTTGCCGCACCCCACTCCCCCTCCGCCCCCCCTCCCCGATTCATGACACAAGTTAAAATTGACCCAAAGTCTTCAAAATGATCGGGTGTAGGGTGGTGCATACAGGGAGTGTCGGCCCTCAGCCCCTGGTCTTCTGTTCATTAATTAAATGGATAAAAAAACTATGATGCCTCGACTAGCGCTCCCTGCGACTGTTACTCCTCAACGTGCCGAGCCCAACCTGGGGATCAGTGCCTTTTTTAAGCGTTCATTTTCGGTGGCAGCACTTTTGCAGCGGGGGAGGGAAGGATTGGTAGTGCTGGGGGGAAAATCATGGCTGTATTCAGAGGAAGAGGGATGTGAAGAGGAGTCTTACCATGGCAGTAACAAAGATGCTTCTGACATTTGAGAATCCTTCTAATTCTATATTGTTTCAGTGTCCCATGATGGGCAAGCTGAACGTTCTTTGTTACAACCGCATGAGCAGGCCGGGAAGGATAGAATTCCCCTTGTCTAGCAGTTTCTAAGAGTTAATGATAGCTCCACACCGTCACTAAGTATTTCTTTGTTAATATTCTCGTACATTTTGAGATTGGTTGCTATCTTTTTTTTAACTGACGTTGGATTTGAGAACAACTATACCATAGTGCAAAACAAGGACACTTTGTGCAACTCCGAGCAGTCAAAAGTAAAGAAAATGTATCATCACCCTGCTGTTATCACACTGTCAGAAGACTACAACCACTGAACAACAAATGCTTACGGTGACAAAAGAGATCTGTTTATGCCGTAAGCATGGGAGTACAATTGATGAATATGTTTTTTGTTATTCGACAGTCACTCATTTGTATAAGTTATTACACTGTAGGGGGGTTGAGCTAATTTCCTACTAACTCCCACAGACCCCGCAATTTCCCAAAACTCCAAACCTTATTTTAATAATTTGTCACGCAGTGTAAGTATTTTAAAGTATACATTTTAACATCACACCCATACTGTGAAGTGCAGGGAGCAGGGGAGGTGTTTCTCAATTAAATCCTACGTTGCACAGTCCTTCTGTAATCTGATGGATGCGGAACTGCAGTGAGGGGCTTGTGCTGGTTGCTAATGGTTCACATTAAGCCTCCTACAGGTTCAGTGATAAATGACTAAAAACACAGGGCTGGGTTTATGTCTCGGTGTTTGGTACAAGGTTAATAATGAAACACAGCTCCACTCCCACCCACATTTAAGGGTTTACCTCTTATGTTGTATTTAAACAAATTCTAAGCCATAAATTCTGGAATACTTACAGCATTCAATAGCAGAAAATCTATTTGAACAACTTCATAAGTTGTGACTTAAAATAATAATGAGTTACCTCTACGTATTACACAGATGAGCAAGCTGATTCCAATGACTGTTACAGCTACGTTAGGGGGTGAGTGGGCCAATCCAACCACTAGGCCTAATATTTTAGATTGTCAGGCATACGGATAATGGTATGACGATAACAACAACAACAACAACAACAACAACAACAACTTGCATTTATATAGCGTCTTTAATGAAGTAAAACATTCCAAGGCGTTTCACAGGAGCGACTGTCAAACAAAATTTGACACCGAGCCACGTAAGGAGATATTAGGACAGGTGACCAAAAGCTCGGTCAAAGAGGTAGGTTTTAAGGAGCGCCTTAAAGGAGGAGGAGAGAGAGGCAGAGAGGCGGAGAGGTTTAGGGAGGGAATTCCAGAGCTTAGGGCCCAGGCAGCTGAAGGCACGGCCGTCAATGGTGGAGCGATTAAAATCAGGGATGTGCAAGAGGCGAGAATTTGAGGAGCGCAGAGATCTCGGAGGGTTGCAGGGCTGGAGGAGGTTATAGCGATAGGGAAGGGGCGAGGCCATGGAGGAATTAGAAAATAAATCAAATAAACCTGCTCTATCCTAGTCTCGACTCCACTGTTGTTCATTATATATTTTTATTTTTTCCTTCCCGATTTTCTCCCCTTCTCTCCTTTTATGTAGGTGTTGACTTCTGGGCCGTGAGTCTACCTTTGGTGCGTCGCCCAAATGTCCGTCGTTCAGAAGTAAGCCTCGACAGTAGGTGTGCAGGGCCACTCCCAACCTTCCCCAGCCCAACCAACCCACAAACCCAGGGGCCAGACAGGCTGCCTTGGGCCTATAACCTGCATCACTCCCAGCGCACATTCCTCTCAGGCCTACAGAAGAAAAGAAGCTGAGAGTGGGTTAAGGTAAACTAGGAGGGAGTATGAGGAAATAATTTCAAAAGGTGTCAAAAGAAGCAGAAAGGTATTTTCCAAATATGTCAGGCGAAAGATAATTATTAAAGGACCCGTGAGAGGATTGTCAATTTATAGATGATCACAAAATGGCGGATGTATTTACTAAAGAGAAGGATATCTGAGAGGAGGTGATTCCTGAAGTGGTTATGAGGGAGATGAGCGATATTTATGATGGATAAAAGGAAAATTTAGATAATTTAGTTTGGCTAATGGCAGACAAAGCACCAGGGCCAGATAGGATACATCCTGGGATCGTGAGAGAGGAAATTGCCGAGACCCTAGAAATCATATTTCAGAGTTCTACTGAGTGTGGACTTGTGTTAGGGGACTGGAGAGTGGCCATTGTCATCCCATGTTCAAAAAGGGAGATGGAGTTAACCCAGATAATTATGGGCCAGTTAGTGTAACATCTATGTTAGGGAAAATTTTAGAGACTTTAATTAAGGATGAACTTACCATGTATCTAGATAAAGAGAAAATAATTAGAAGTAGCCAGCACAGATTTCAAAAGGGATGGTCATGTTTCACAAACCTCATAGAATTCTTTGAGAGGGTGACAGACCTGGTAGATGGGAAATGCAGTGGATGTAGTGTACATGGACTTTAGGAAAGTCTTTGACAAAGTACCACATGGGAGATTGCTACAGAAGTTTTAAGGGGGATAGAAATAGGGGAAGGATAACAAACTGGATTAAAATCAGTTAGAAGGGAGAACACATAGAGTAGGAGTTAAGGGTAATTTTTCAGAGTGGTTGAAAGTGGGTAGTGGTGTCCCATAAGGTTCAGTTTTGGGGCCATTATTGTTCACTGTGTGTATCAATGATTTGGATATAGGCCTAGAGGGAGTGGTGTTGAAATTTGCAGATGATACCAAAATAGGTGCTATTGTTAATTCTTTAGAAGACTAAAGGAGGCTGGAAAGGGACATGCAGATGGGGAATTGCCTAAACAGCAGCAGATTGAATTTAGTGTCAGTATGTGTGAGGTAATGCATTTTGATTAAAAAAGATAAGTGCAGTAATGATACTGTGAATGGAAGTAGACTCGGTGCTGTGGAAGAACGGAGGGATTTGAGGGGAGAGTTCACAGGACGTTAACAGAACAGGATGACAAGGCTGTAAAAAAAGAGAACGATCTTTTAGGTTTTATCTCAAGAGATATTGGGGGGAAAAAAAATTGGATAAGGGCCGTTTTTAAGCATAGGTAGCGTGATGTGCTATTATCACATGCCCAATGACCCCTGCACAGGCAGGACGGAAGTTTCAGCAGACCCGAAGACTCACCTGCAATTGGCGTTCCATTCCAGGCCTTGCATGTGGAATCGATGCAATTCGCACTTTCAACCACCAGGGGAGCTCAATCTCTTAAAGGGAGGATGTTTCTTAGAAATCTCTTAAAGGTAGCTGGTACCTGTTACTTGCTGAAATTAACAGTCTACTGTCTGCACGGAGTCCAAATGGAGATCAGACATCGCACACGTTAAACACAGATGCAGGTCCCATCCCTATGTTTACACACTGATGAGTTATGTTAAAATATAGAATAAGGGTTGCACACTACTAAATCCCACATCCTGCAATCTGCACGCCAGACCTCACCAATCTGCCGATCTGAGTTGGTACCAGGCCTGTGAGAGTGCATGCACCAAGGTTCTCTGCTGATGCTGAGAGACTTTGGTGCAAGAGGTGGACAGAAGGATGATATCCTATATCCGCGGGGGGGAGGGCAAGAGGCCCTCCAGACATATATCCAAAAGGCAGTGGGAGGCAGCGGGGGATGAAGTCAATGCCAGGCGCACAGCATCATGGACATGGATGCAGTGCAGGAAGAAGTTCAATGCTTTGACATGCGTGGGCAAGGTGAGTGAGGTCAACTGTCAAGTGGCGTCTCCTACCAACTGCACCACACACTACACCCCCATCACCCACATACCAACAAACTCTTTCAATCAGTACTCAACTCTTCCAACCAGATGCTTCCTCTCACCCTTACACATTACCACTGTTTCAAGCCGCCCACCCACAAATCACAGGTCACACACACTGGCAGCTATTCAACCATGACAGGCACATCACGCAGACACATGTCCTGCTTTCTTGCAGGAGAAGATGGCGCCTAGCAAGAGGCAGCAAGTGGCAGTGGCATTTAGCCCCTCGAGCCTGTTCCACCATTCAATGAGATCATGGTGGACCTGTGACCTAACCCCATATACCCGCCTTAGCCCCATATCCCTTACTACCCTTGGTTCACAGAAAACTATCAATCTCAGATTTAATATTCATAAGTGAGCTAGCATCAACTGCAATCTGCAGAAGAGCGTTCCAAACTTCTCCCACCCTTTGTGTGTAGAAGCATTTCCTAACTTCACTCCTGCATGTCCTGGCTCTAAATGTTAGGCTATGTCTCCGTGTCTATGTATTCAAGTCTAGGAGACCTCCAAAAACAGTTACAAATGTCTCGGCAGCCAGAAGCAATAATCCAGACACTAAACTGTAAATCTTGTATGGTCCCTTTAAATAGCGCTGGTGGGGGGGTCCTCCAGGCACTCTGAGACACGTTCAGATGGTCGGGGTTAAGACTGTGCGTAGAGTTGAGGGTTAAGTCCCAAAATGGTGTCTATCACTTTAAATCAGCATTGTACACTGATTGAAGCCATTTTCTCCCTACTTTACATGATTCCAGCGTTCGTTATCTGTGCCTGCGCTAACTCCTGTACCAAGATGGCGTCCGGCACACATCACGCTGGAACCGTGCGTGCGCATCCAAGACGCCATCTTGGATGTTGGAAAGGCCGTGTAACGCCGAAACAACGGGCGCTACACGGCCCAATTTAGCGCCCACAGAGTATAAAACCGAGAGGTAATGATGTGTCTATATAAAACCTTAATAAGACCTCAGTTAGAGCATTGCGTGCAGCATTGGGCTCCACACTATGGGAAAGATATTGAGGCTTTAAAGAAGGTACAGCAAATATTCACTCGGAGGCTGCCTGGTATGATGAAATTCAAATAGGAAGAAAGGCTTGAAAAAATGGGGCTCTTTTTCATTAGAATAATACAGATTAGAGGATAGAGGTGTTTAAAATGATGAAAGAATGGGACAGGGTAAATAGAATCAAACTGTTTCCAGTAGTTGAGGGGTCCAGAATGAGGGAGCGTAGATACAAGATTAAATGTAAGAGATTTAGATCAGAGGGCAGGAGAAACTTCTTTACGCAGAGAGTTGTGAGGCTGTGCAGCTCACTTCTAGGGTTGAGGCAGAATCTATGTCAACATTCCAGATTAAATTGGATAGGTGGGTGAAGGAAAAAGAGGTTGAAAGGATCTGGGAACAGGATGGGTAAATGCGATGAGGACTATTTGTTTGCGTGGAGGGTAAACACCGACAGGGACTGGTTGGGCTGAATGATCTATTTCCGTATAGTAACTTCTATGTATGTCTATATGGGGGAAAGGTTCGCTAGGGTCCGTTTTTGGGCGTGGGTAGCGTGATGTGCTATTACCCCACACCTAATACCTCTGTGCAGGCAGGTTGCAAATTTGGACCCACCGGAACACCTAGCTGCAATCAGCGTTCCATTCCCGGCCTTGCACGTGGAATCAATGCAATTCACACTTTCCACCACCAGAGGGGGTTCATTCTCTTAAAGGGAGGATGTTTCTTAGAAATCTCTTAAAGGCAGCTGGTACCTGTGTACTGTGCATGGAGTCTGAACGGAGATCAGACATTGCACACGTAAAACACAAATGCAGGTCCCATCCCTATGATTATACACTGATGAGTTATGTTAAAACATTGAATAATGGTTGCACACTACTAAATCCCACATCCTCCAATATGCACACCAGTCCTCACCAATCTGCCGATCTGAGTTGGTACCAGGCCTGCGAGAGTGCGTGCACCAAGGTTCTCTGCTGATGCACTAGAGACCTTGGTGCAAGAGGTGGACAGAAGGAAGGACATCCTATATCCGCAGAGGGGAGGGTGGGGATGGCAAGAGGCCCTCCAGACATATACCCAAAAGGCAGTGGGAGGCAGCGGGGGACGAAGTCAATGCCAGACGCACAACATCATGGACATGGATACAGTGCAGGAAGAAGTTCAATGCTTTGACATGAGTGGTCAAGGTGAGTGAGGTCAACTGTCAAGTGGCGTCTCCTACCAACTGCACCACACACTACACCCCCCCATCACCCACATACCAACAAACTCTTTCCATCAGTACTCAACTCTTCCAACCAGATGCTTCCTCTCACCCTTACACATTACCACTGTTTCGAGCCGCCCACCCACAACTCACAGGCCACACACACTGGCAGCTATTCAACCATGACAGGCACATCACCCAGACACACGTCCCGCTTTCTTGCAGGAGAAGGTGGCGCATATCAAGAGGCAGCAAGTGGCAGTGGGATTTAGCCCCTCGAGCCTGTTCCACCATTCAATGAGATCATGGCGGACCTGTGACCTAACTCCATATACCTATCTTGGCCCCATATCCCATAATACCCTTGGTTCACAGAAATCTATCAATCTCAGATTTAACATTCGCAAGTGAGCTAGCATCAACTGCTGTCTGCAGAAGAGCATTCCAAACGTCTCCCACCCTTTGCGTGTAGAGGCATTTCCTAACTTCACTTCTGCACGTCCTGGCTCTAAATGTTAGGCTATGACCCTGCGTCCTAGTATTCAAATATAGGAGACCTCCAAAAACAGTTACAAATGTCTCAGCAGCCAGAAGCAATAATTTAGCCATTAACCTATGAATCCTGCATGGTCCCTTTAAATAGCGCTGGTGGGGGGTCCTCCAGGCACTCTAAGACACGTTCAGATGGTCGGGGTTAAGACTGTGCGTTGAGTTGAGCGTTAAGTCCCAAAATGGTGTCTATCACTTTAAATCAGCTCTGCACACTGATTGAAGCCATTTTCTCCCTACTTTACATGATTCCAGCGTTCGTTATCTGCGCCTGCGCTAACTCCTATAGCAAGATGGCGTCTGGCGCACGTCACGCAGGAAACGTGCGTGCGCATCCAAGACGCCATCTTGGATGTCAGAGAGGCCGTGTAGCGCCGAAACAACGGGCGCTACATGGCCCAATTTAGCGCCCTGAATGCGTAAATGTGTACCTATATAATAGCTTCATAAAATGCATGGATGAAGGACACCTATGTGTATAATAACTTCATAAAAAAGTTGTGTGAATGGATACCTATATACAACTTCATAAAATCTACTTTCTTAACAACTCAATTAGAAAAGGGAACAAAAGCAGTCATAAGTGCTCTTAACTCCTACACATCACATTTTCATACATCCTCACCGGTCTGTGTGGTAATTGGATTCATTCTCCACAAATCAGAAGAAGCAAGCAACAGGTCAGGAAGAGATTGACTGATGTCAAGATCACAAAGCAGAAGATTGCAATGACCATTAACTCAAAACAACAAGTGGCAATTAATAGTTTTAAAAATCTAATTCAAACAAATTATGTGTTGTCTTCTTTTTGTAAACCAAGATGTCCACTGCCCCCTCCCCCTTCCCACCTGGAATCCCAATGAGGGGATTCCTTGATCTTGCTCGAGGTGAAGGCATTGGTTTGATACTATAAATGTTGTATCCAGCTGCTGACAGCTGTGTTTGTTGATTGGCATCATGGTGGCATGTGTTGTATCTGCAGCTGAGTATCCTAATTGGTGTCAACCTTGCAGTCCACCACATGTAATGTTTGTCAATAGGTGGCTGCTGTCTTGTTTGAAGTATATCCCGAAGTGTTGTTAGTTGTCTGGGTGTTAGCTCATCGAGCTTCGGCTAATCACAATACTTCATTGACAATTCTTCGTACAAATACTGATATTGTCACAACTGCAAGTCTAAAAACAATCAAAGTATTGCATTATTAAAAAACTGGCCCTTAGCGACTGGAGGGACTTCAATAGGAGGGATTGGTTATCAATAAAGCATTGTGCAGCAGCGATAGGAGAAAATAGCTTTCATCCGTAGCTTTTAATTTTCACTTTATCAATAAGAAAGAAGATAAGAAATAAGAGCAGGAGTAGGCCACATGGCCCCTCGAGCCTGCTCCGCCATTCAATCAGGTCATGGCTGATCTTCGACCTCGGCTCCACTTTCCTGCCCGATCCCCATATCAGAAGCTTCAAAGTGTAACAAATCCCTTGTGGACTACACAAAGGAATGATCATTGCACCGTTTAATATTGCATCATCAATAATTTTTTGTTTTGTTTTCAAGATGTGAACAACACAGACAAGGTCACATCTGTTGCCCATCCCTGGTTGCCTTGAGAACTGAATTGCATCTGCCACCTGTCTCTCTGTTTTACTAGTCTATCTGTATCCTCCTGCTAAAAGACATACTCTGTTTAAGTCAAGTGAGCCAACGCATCGATGTGGTATTATTACATAAAGACAAACTGTTCTAATTGAAACAAACAAATCCAATCATAACTATTGCTCTACATGTTCACATGACCTGAAATAAAGCACCGTAACAATTCATATCAAAGTGTTGTCTCACCAAGTGTTGATTGTTGGAAAGACTGAAGAAGTACATATGCAAAAGACATGAGTATCCAATTCAGGTCATGAAGGTGTACTCCTGTTTCACCCTGGGTTATGCTTTTCTGAAAGTAGATATAAGGCAGTGTGAGCCAACTCTTATACAATTAAAATACTCCATCAGTTTACAGGAGCCACTGGTGCCACTGAACCTGAGAAGGTACCTACGACAGACCCAACTTTGGAACAATGGGCTGCTATAGGCACAAACCATGGAGCCATCACACTTAGGAGGTGAGTTCCCCAGGAGTTCTCCAGCTCATCCATTGTAACTTCATCGGTTCTATTATCGTAGGTTGTTATTAATGGTAGTGGTTCTGCATGGAGACTGCTTACAGTGGGACCCCCGCAGGAATCAGTGTTAGGGTCATTACGCCTCATGGTCTATATCAATAATCTGGGTGAAGGTGTTGAGGCAACTGTCCGCAAGTTCACAGATGACACAAAAATTTGTGCCAGTATTAGAGCCTTGAATGAGGGAAAATGACTAGATGTGATGAAGGGATGGACCCACATCTGGCAGATGACATTTAATGTAGATAAATGTAATGTTATGCACAAGGGTAGGACTAACACCAACCATGTGTATACTGTGCAGGGCTCTGAGCTACAGTCTGTGGAGCAGGAAACAGACCTAGGTGTTATAGTGGCTAAGTCTCCAAAGGACCACAACCAGTGCCAAGAGGCTATAGCAAAAGTAAATAGAGTATTAAGACATATCACGAGGATAATCCAATATAAGACAAAAAGCACTATAATGTCCTTGTACAAGACCTTGGTTAGGCCTCATCTAGAATACTATGTCCAGTTTTGGTCCTGTCACATAGTGGGTGATACAGAGACCCTGAGAAAGGTTCAGCGGAGGGCCACTAGAATGATACCAAGCGTAAAATCCCTTCATTACCACGATAGGCTTATAGAGAGCTGAGCCTTTTTACGCTAGAAAACGGTGGACTTTGAGGAGATTTGATTGAGATATTTAAAATAATGAAGGGACTAAACTGTGCCCATGTGGATAGACTATTTGAGTTAGACAGGTTAGGGTGAACCAGAGGACATGTGTGTACATTATATAATAAGCAAAGAACTAGGTTAGATGTCAGGAGGTTTTTCTTTTTGCAGAAGGTCATCGATCTTTGGCTCGTGCAGAGTGTGGATTCACGGCACGTGTTCTAAAGGGAGCTGGGCACGTTCCTGGCTATCACCGCACACAAAAGGTTGGGGTGGGCTGTTAGGTTTGTGCCTCATGGTCACTGCCGTCTGCTGGAACTCGTTGTTGATCACCTTCAGGGTTCAGAGAGGAGTTTCCCGCAATTCGTTTTCCCTCAATTGGCTTAGGTTTTTTTTAAAGCGGGCTTTTTGCCTCTCCCAGGAGATTACAAGGCTGGTGGTGGGTGGCGAGCATTGTTGGGGGGGGGGGGTGTCATGATGCTTAGTGCAACAATCCTCTATGGGACAGATTCAATGGTCCAGCTGGTCTTTTCCTGTCTGTCTTTTTCACATTTGTAACTTTATCAGCGCAGTGTGATTCATAACCTCAGAAAAAACAAAATTGGAAATTCTGATGAAAATATTTTTACTGCTAATATCATTAATTGCAATGAAATTTAATTTTAAAAAGCTCTTAAGTTCAAACCTTTTGTTGCAAAACAGTGGAGGGTTTTCTACGACCAACACGATCCGAAGCTGTAGTACATTTACGCTCATAGTTATTGCGGTTTGATTTATTACAGATAATATAACTGATTAAAATCAGATGAGAAAAATGTGATGAGGTTAAAATAATATTTTTGGATGATCACTGTCCTTAAAGCAATTTGATCAGATTGATATCGATCAAATTGAATAAATCTTCAACAACAGCAATTGAAAATCATTGGCACATCTCTTGATTAATCAAACTGGTTTTGATAATGGCCTGTTTTAAGATAAATGTGTGAATTTTATCCAAACTTTTGTTTCAAAATGATTACGTTGATCAATTATAGAAAGATAATATCTTAATAAATGCTCATTTAATTTAATTCTACAAATAAATTGTTCTGTATTTAATTAGATTTTGAATAAGGAATATATTGTATCCTTCATCCCAAACTGTTAATATTCATAAAACCATGTCTTTGAAACTGAATTAGAAGTAACAGGAGTGAGTGAGGTTAGATGGTGTGGTCCTTTGAAATGTTAGGCTATATCCATTATAATAATTAAAATATGCAGAGAATATTGATGAATCTCTGATTCACTTACACTTACCATACTCCTACACGGCTGTGATCATAATAAAGTAATTACGGGCAGATGAGCCACATTCAGATTTCCACTTTTCGTTCTTACCCACTTATTACCATTATCCTTATTTTCTTCATTTTCAGTACAGTTGCAATGGCTTTCTGAGAAGCTCCAAACCAGAAGGGAGCAGTCGGCTGAACACAAAACTTTCAGCCTGCACAATTAGTTCATGGCTTTGCCATTATAGATATTGCAGAAATTACATCGCATTTTGGAGGAGAAAGAACTTACTTTGTTTGTATTGATGCACAGATTCAAAGCATGATGACATGCTTATTGCGATGGCAAACCAGCACTCGTTGCGTTGGAAGTTTTACATTCCATTGGATCCCCCGATTTAGTTTCCCCCTAAATCGATATGAACAAAGAGTTAGTTTGAAGCCCAAGCAGTTGAGAGTTTGGCTCAGCAGGTCAGTATTCAAATCCCAATATCGTCTGCTACTCAGTCAGGTGGGGATTCATTACCTTTCATTTAGCAGCCAAACATTACAACCATGCTGCAGACCCCTGACTACCTCGGAGCAATGACACTGGCTAGTATATTTGAAATTAACTGCATTCCGTAGATATATTGTCCTATTTTCTTTACTTACATGTTATGTAATTTAATTACTGTCCACTAAACTAAACTATTCAAATGCTTGCATAGTTTATTCTTTATTTACACTAAGCCATTAAATTCTTTTAATCCCATTTAATTTTTAAGTAGATGTAATTCATTTTAATGAGCTATTGTGAGCAAAACAAATTAGTCCCATTATCTCATCCACTCAATGATATTCTGAAGTTTCATAATTCAGTAATTAAATGTAATGTTTTCAGATCATATTTGCAATGCATTTTATTTTACGAAAATTCATTACAGAAACCAAGAAATGACAGTGGGTAATTGTTTGTATGTTGGTAATTTTAACTTGTCTTATTACCATGCATAAATTGAATTCGAGACAGAAATTCTGATTGGACAGGTTCTCCTTTTCTGGCATGGGTTTAAAATGGTGCAAAAGCTTCTCTGCTGATGGGTCACAAACAGAAGTTAAGGCCACTATTTGGTGGAAAGATCCAATTAATTGTAACCACGCTGCAATTTCAGACTGTTCATAAGAATAAACTTACATTTATGTAGCACTTTTAGGCATCAAAATCTCTCAAAGCACTTCACAAAGTTATTACTTTTGAAGTGCAGTCACGGTTGTTACGTAGGTAAACAAAACAAGCTTCAGTAAACAAAACGAGAATCGGTAAACATGACAGGAATCGGTAAACATTGCAAGAATTGGTAAACACGACAAGAGTCACTAAACATAACAAGAATCGGTAAACAGAAGCAGCATCTGTAAACACAATGACCATCGGTAAACATAACAAGCATTGGTAAACACAACAAGAATCGGTAAACACAAGATTCGGTAAACATAAGAATCGGTAAACATGACAGGAGTCGGGCAACAAAAGAAGCATCGGTAAACACAGCAAGAATCGGTAAACTAAGCAAGAATCGGTAAATACGACTAGAACCAATAAACACGACAAGAATTGGTAAACACGACTAGAATCAGTAAACACAACAACCATCGGTCAACACAAAAAAACGATAAACACAAAAAGCATCAGTAAACACAACAAGCAACAGCAAACAGGAGAAGCATCGGTAAACTAAATGAGCATTGGTAAACGCAAAAAGAATCGATAAACAAATGAGCATCGGTGAATACAATGTGCATTGGTAAACAGAAGTAGCATTGGCAAACACAACGAGAATCGGTAAAAACAACAAGAATCGGTAAACAGAAGAAGCACCGGTAACCAGAACGAGCATCGGTAAACCGAACAAGAATCGATAAACAAAAGACGCATCGATAAACAAAAGGATGATCAGTAAACAAAACAAGCATGTTGAACAGAAGAAGCATCGATAAACAGAAGAAGCATTGGTAAAAACAAGACAAGAATCGATAAACATAAGAAGAAATGGTAAACACCACAAGCACCGGTAAACATAATGAGCATCAGTAAACACAACGAGCATCAGTAAACACAAGAAGAATCGGTAAACAAGATTAGAATCGGTAATCATGACAAGCATTGGGAAACACAAAATTTGGCAAAACTGGCAAGAATTGGTAAAAAGCAGAAGCATCGGTAAACACAACAAGCATCAGTAAACAGAAGAAACATTGGTAAACAGAACAAGCATTGGTAAAAACAATAAGCTACAGTAAACAGAAAAAGCATCGGTAAACACGTCAAAAGTCGGTATACTCAACGAGCATCGCTAAACTGAAAAAGCATCGGTAAACACAAGAAGAATCAGTAAACAGAAGAAGCGTTGGTAAAAACAATAATGATCAGTAAACAGAATAAGCATCGGTAAACATGACAAACATTGGTAAACATGACAAGAACCAGTACACAAGACAAGAAATGATAAACATAAGTATTGGTAAAAATGCAAGAATCAGTAAACAGAACAAGCATCGGTAAACATGACAAGCATCGGTAAATAGACGAAGCATTGGTAAACAAAATGAGCGTTGGTAAACAGAAGAAGAATCAGTAAACACAACGAGCCCGGTAAGTACAAGAATTGGTAAAGACGACAGCCATCGGTAAACACGAGCATCGGTAAACACAGCATGCATCTGTAAACACAACCAGTATCGGTGAACAGAAGAAACCTCAGTAAACACAACAAGCATTGGTAAGCAGAATATGCATCTGTAAACACAACGAGCATCGGTAAACACAGTAAGAGTCATTAAACACAACGAGCATCGGTAAACAGAACAAGCATCGGTAAACACAACGGGGGTGATTTTTTTAAAAAATTTGTTCATGGGATGTGGGCGTCGCTGGCGAGGCCAACATTTATTGCCCATCCCTAATTGCCCTTGAGAAGGTGGTGGTGAGCCGCCTTCTTGAACCGCTGCAGTCCGTGCGGTGAAGGTTCTCCCACAGTGCTGTTAGGAAGGGAGTTCCAGGATTTTGCTCCCCATGAACAGTGGGTTGGGGGCGGGTAGGAGGTGAAAATAGTTGTTTTTTTGGGTGGAAACCACAACATTTTCAAACTTTGCATTCCCAGTTGGAAGCCCACGTTTTACTCGCCACGTTAAATCCAGAAGTGAAGCCAGTTTGTGGTCGCGACGCAAAAAAGCAACTATTTTCAACTCCCACCCGCCCCCAACCCACCTGTCCTTGGGGGTTAAAGTTACCCCCAACAAGAATCAGTAAATACAAGCATCGGTAAAGAGAAGATGTATCGGTAAACAGAACGAGCATTGAAAAACACAACAAGAATCGGTAAACACAACAAGAAATCAGTAAATACAATTATTGGAACATAAGAAATAGGAGCAGGAGTAGGCCATACGGCCCCTCGAGCCTGCTCCACCATTCAATGAGACCATGGCTGATCTTCAACCTCAACTTCACTTTCCCGCCCGATCCCCATATCCCTTGATTCCCCTAGAGTCCAAAAATCTATCGATCCCAGTCTTGAATATATTCAACAACTGAGCATCCACAGCCCTCTGGGGTAGAGAATTCCAAAGATTCACAACCCTCTGAGTGAAGAAATTCCTCCTCATCTCAGTCTTAAATGGATGACCTCTTATCCTGCAACTATGCCCCCTAGTTCTGGACTCTCCAGCCATGGGAAACAACCTCTCAGCTTCTACCCTGTCAAGCACTCTCAGAATCTTATTTGTTTCAATGAGATCACCTCTCATTCTTCTAAACTTCAGAGAGTATAGGCCCATTCTACTCCAGCTTTCCTCATAGGATAACCCTCTCATCCCAGGAATTAATCTAGTAAACCTTTATTGCACCGCCTCTAAGGCAAGTATATCCTTCCTTAGATAAGGAGACCAAAACTGCACGCAGTACTCCTGGTGAGATCTCACCAAAGCCCTGTACAATTGTAGTAAGACTTCCTTACTCTTGTACTCCAACCCCCTTGCAATAAAGGCCAATATGCCATTTGCCTTCCTAATTGCTTGCTGTATCTGTAACTAATACTACATTGGTAAACAGAAGATGCATCAGTAAACAGAAGCACCGATAAACAAAGCAAGCATCAGTAAACAGAAGATGCATCAGTAAACGCAATGAGCATCGGTAAAGACAACAAGAATTGATGAACACAATACGAATCGGTAAACAGAACAAGAATCGGTAAACACGAGAACAATCGGTAAACACAGCAAGAATCGGTAAACAGAAGATTCAGTAAGCACAATAATAATTGGTAAACACAACAAGAATTGGTAAACGTGACAAGCATTCTGTAGAAACGATGTTCCATGAATAGCCATCATATCAATCACCAGTTGCAAAAGCAAAATTACCAATGTGTCCTTCCAGAAATGGGTTGGCTTCTCCGGGCCTGTAGATGGCCCTGTCCTTAGGGTTTGGGACGGGCTCTGCATCTTTGGGCACGGGAGTTCCACTCTGCCGAACATCTGCCAACATGCTGGAATAGGGCTCCTGGAATTTCAGTCCCATTGCCTTTCCTGATTCCAATTTTCTCCTGGTAACATTCCTGCAAAGCCTGGGGACAGTTCCGCAGGCAGCAATAATCCTCTGGCACCTCGCCCAAGCTACCGTTCTTCATGTAAGAGCCTGCAGAATCATCTCTGAATTCACTCTAGAATCACACTGGATTCACTCTGGCACACCTTCGTTCATGCTGTAACACTGAGAGTATCACATTCTTGATTGAAGTGCTTCTGAAGAACCATCTAACATTATAGTTAGTCAGCCTTCACATATCTGTATCACTGAGTCAGCTGTCACCACCTTCCTTGGGAATTGGAGCATCCCCATTAACTGATCCTCTTGTGAGAGTGAGGTATGTGCAGTCACCAGGGCACCAGGGGCTGGGCACAGAGCACCTCTCGTACAGCCTGATCTGTCTGGTATCACTCCATTGATTCTCCTCTTCTTCTTCCATATCGATCAAAAGGGGGAATTCCCATTGGGAAACCCAATGACAGTGCAAGTAATAGCGATACAAAAAAAACCACAGAACAATTAGCACAAAGGCTGAAGTGGAAACAGATAGAAAATTAAGAAAACTAGTGCAGGATTAAGGAACTCAGTGATTTGATCATCTTGCTTTGCGCTTTAAATGAATTTTCCCCTGCAGCTGATGCCCAGTGACACTGGATCCCCAATGTATACTGGAGTGATTTCAATCTCGCACAGCACCAGTGTCACAGCCGGCAAATGGCACAGGTGAGGTAAGGAAATCACTCCCGTGGAATTTAATGAAGTTCCCAGCTGTTTCAGGACGAACCTTCCTGTGCCTGCCCCCAGGGAAATCTGCATCTGGCACAAACAGAGCAGAGACCCAACATTATACAGAATCTGCAGCACAATTCAGCCCAACTGGCCTATACCAGTGTTTATACTCCTCACAAGCCTCCTCCCACTCTAATTACCGCCGTCCACCCTGTTCCCCGTCCCTCTCTTCCCACCTCACTCATGTATGAATCTGGCCTAGTCTCTACCCATTTTTCTAGTCCACTAGGCCCCATATACTGAAGTTCAGCCACTCACTGGACAAACTTGCTGAACCTAATGGGAAATACCAGCACTGGTTTTCATTTCTGTTACCTGTAAACATCATTGATATTCACAATCCGAGTCTTCAGTGCTTTTCCTGGCCCTATCACTTGTCATGTGGAGGACAGGAGTCCATGAATTATCTTTTAAGCATATCTTTGCAATCATTGTGCTGTGCAAGCACCATCTTCTGATTGATACAATAAAAGAATGACAGACTACCGGATAAACTAAGAGTGAATTCATTCTATTAGGAGTTTCAGTGCTTGTGGTTTGTGTTTAATGGGCGCTAAATTGGGCCGTGTAGCGCCCGTTGTTTTGGCACTACACGGCCTCTCTGGCATCCAAGATGGCGTACTGGATGCGCAAGCACGTTTCCAGCGTGATGTGCGCTGGATTCCATCTTGGTACAGGAGTTAGCGCAGGCACAGGTAACGAACGCTGGAAGCATGTAAAGTAGGGAGAAAATGGCTTCAATCAGAGTGCAACGCTGATTTAAAGTGATAGACCCCATTTTGGGACTTAATGCTCAACTCAACGGACAGTCTTAACCCCGACCATCTGAACGTGTCTTAGAGTGCCTGGAGGACCCCCCCGCCAGTGCTATTTAAAAGGACCATGCAGGATTTACAGGTTAGTGGCTGGATTATTGCTTCTGGCTGCCGAGACATTTGTAACTGTTTTTGGAGGTCTCCTAGACTTGAATACTAGGAGGCGGGGATATAGCCTAACATTTAGAGCCAGGACGTGCAGGAGTGAAGTTAGGAAATACTTCTACACGCAAAGGGTGGGAGACGTTTGGAACGCTCTTCTGCAGACGGCAGTTGATGCTCGCTCACTTGTGAATATTAAATCTGAGATTGACAGATTTCTGTGAACCAAGGGTATTATGGGATATGGGGCTAAGGCGGGTATATGGAGTTAGGTCACAGATCCGCCATGATCTCATTGAATGGTGGAACAGGCTCGAGGGGCTAAATGCCACTGCCACTTGCTGCCTCCTGATATGCACCACCTTCTCCTGCAAGAAAACAAGACATGTGTCTGCGTGATGTGCCTCTCATGGTTGAATAGCTGCCAGTGTTTGTGGCCTGTGTGTTGTGTGGCTTAAAACAGTGCTAATGTGTAAGGGTGAGAGGAAGCATCTGGTTGGAAGAGTTGAGTACTGATGGAAAGAGTTTGTTGGTATGTGGGTGATGGGGGTGTAGTGTGTGGTGCAGTTGATAGGAGACGCCACGTGACAGTTGACCTCACTCACCTTGACCACTCATGTCGAAGCATTGAACTTCTTCCTGCACTGCATCCATGTTCATGATGGTGTGCCCCTGACTTTGACTTCACCCAATCCCCCCCCCCCCACCCGCTGCCTCTCACTGCCTTTTCGGTATATGTCTGAGGGCCTCTTGCCCACCACCCCTGCGGATATAGGATGTCTCTCCTTCTGTCCATCTCTTGCTTCCAAGGCCTCTGGTACATCAGCAGAGAACCTTGATGCATGCACTCTCGCAGGCCTGGTACCAACTCAGATTGGCACATTGGTGAGGTCTGGGGTGCAGATTGGAGGATGTGGGATATAGTAGTGCACAACCTTTATTCAATGTCTTAACATAACTCATCAGTGTGTAAACATAGGGATGAGACCTGCATCTGTGTTTTACGTGTGCGATGTCTGATCTTCGTTCAGACTCCGTGCAGACAGTAGACTGTTATTTTCAGCAAATAACAGGTACCAGCTACCTTTAAGACATTTCTAAGAAACATCCTCCCTTTAAGAGATTGGGCTCCCCTGGTGGTGGAAAGTGCGAATTGCATTGATTCCACGTGCAAGGCCTGGAACGGAACGCTGATTGCAGGTGAGTCCTCGGGCTGGCCAAAACTCGCATCCTGCCTGCGCAGGGGCCATTGGGCGCGGGGTAACAGCACATCACGCCACCTACGCACAAAAACGACCCTTAGACAATTTTTCGCCCAATGTGTTTTGTTGGTGCGTTTTACCGTTTTTTGTGTGTGGTGAACTTTATCAGCTGCTCGTTGATCCATCCGACCAAATGGCACTGGGAGTAGAACCCTTAACAGCCTTTAAAAGGCAAGTGGATAAATATTTGAAAAGGAAAAAAATGTAAAAGTGTGAGGGGTAAGGGCGGTAAGTGTATGGCCCTTTCAGACAGCCGGCATAGGCTCGATGGGTTGAATGGCCTCCTTCTGTACTGTATAAGTCTGTGACCGGGAATTTCCTCGGAGCGCCTGTGACTCCTGTGGAGCAACTCTAACATTGTCAGATATGCAGCAGAAACACCGGTGAAGTTACAGCGATAGAGCGGGACCAGCCTGAGGAGATCCCCGGCCTATGATTCCGCCACTAAATGCACTGTCAGCTGAGGGAGTAGCATAGGAACAGGAGCAGGCCATTCAGCCCCTCGAGCCTGTTCTGCCATTAAATTAAATCATGCTTGCAGGTAGCTCCACAGCCAGCTACAAACCGTTAAGGACGACCAAAGACATGTTACTGGTATTTGCAGTGAAACCTGAAGTACCTGCATCAGGACCAGATCACCTTTACTGGAGTTTCTGTAGGATCATTCACCTCAGAGGCAGCATCCACTGCCACTTGTGCAGAACTCTGTGATGGGTAACGAGCTGCTGCCAACATGCATGCCAACTGATTGATCCTGTGCTACGTCACTCACACTGCTGCTGCAAAGCACCTCCTCACATAACCCATTGTCTGAGCGGGAAGTCAAGGAATCCCTCTCTCTTGGTGGCCTGTAACCATTATTGCAGTGAGTTGCAGCGAGCCATGACTACATCCTGGAGTTCAACGGCAGCAGTGGGAATATTCACGAGAAGTGGTACCTCTCTGCATGCGGCCTAACTTTCTGAAGTCACCAGTGTAGATACCAACACCATCATACCATAACAAAATTATTCATGTTGCTGGTCAGCTCTGATTGTAATTTCTGCCATTTAAATCTTTCAAAAACTTTTGCATCAATCGCATAGCCATACCTCCTTGTTACTAGTAACTTTTTTGCATGTTAATTCAATTCTATAAGCAAATGTTACTAAATGTTAAACTATCAACTTTGTAAAATGTTCTCTTTCATTCACTGACTTTTCTTTTCCGTATGCTTCCTTCGAAGGGGAAAAATATCATTGTACAGAATGCATACTGCATTGCTCCTCCTTTGTGAATTATAGGTTTCTGATTAAATTAAAATTATTTAACACCATCGGTGTTAAAATCGCCGATCGCCGGCAACAAAGCAGGAAATGCAGCTGCTACAGTTTAACCTCTGCCCTGCTCCTTTCCCGCTGCTCGAGGAGAGTTAAAAGCACCCTCTCTATGTCCTGTATATGTCTTTGATTTCTCTCCTCTTGCCTCTTGCAAATATCACATCTTTTTTTTTATTATTCGTTCACGGGATGTGGGCGTCGCTGGCAAGGCCGGCATTTATTGCCCATCCCTAATTGCCCTCGAGAAGGTGGTGGTGAGCCGCCTTCTTGAACCGCTGCAGTCCGTGTGGTGACGGTTCTCCCACAGTGCTGTTAGGAAGGGAGTTCCAGGATTTTGACCCAGCGACAATGAAGGAACGGCGATATATTTCCAAGTCGGGATGGTGTGTGACTTGGAGGGGAACGTGCAGGTGGTGTTGTTCCCATGCGCCTGCTGCCCTTGTCCTTCTAGGTGGTAGAGGTCGCGGGTTTGGGAGGTGCTGTCGAAGAAGCCTTGGCGAGTTGCTGCAGTGCATCCTGTAGATGGTGCACACTGAAGCCACAGTGCGCCGGTGGTGAAGGGAGTGAATGTTTAGGGTGGTGGATGGGGTGCCAATCAAGCGGGCTGCTTTATCTTGGATGGTGTCGAGCTTCTTGAGTGTTGTTGGAGCTGCACTCATCCAGGCAAGTGGAGAGTATTCCATCACACTCCTGACTTGTGCCTTGTAGATGGTGGAAAGGCTTTGGGGAGTCAGGAGGTGAGTCACTCGCCGCAGAATACCCAGCCTCTGACCTGCTCTCGTAGCCACAGTATTTATATGGCTGGTCCAGTTAAGTTTCTGGTCAATGGTGACCCCCAGGATGTTGATGGTGGGGGATTCGGCGATGGTAATGCCATTGAATGTCATGGGGAGGTGGTTAGAATCTCTCTTGTTAGAGATGGTCATTGCCTGGCACTTATCTGGCGCGAATGTTACTTGCCACTTATCAGCCCAAGCCTGGATGTTGTCCAGGTCTTGCTGCATGCGGGCTCGGACTGCTTCATTATTTGAGGGGTTGCGAATGGAACTGAACACTGTGCAGTCATCAGCGAACATCCCCATTTCTGACCTTATGATGGAGGGAAGGTCATTGATGAAGCAGCTGAAGATGGTTGGGCCTAGGACACTGCCCTGAGGAACTCCTGCAGCAATGTCCTGGGGCTGAGATGATTGGCCTCCAACAACCACTACCATCTTCCTTTGTGCTAGGTATGACTCCAGCCACTGGAGAGTTTTCCCCCTGATTCCCATTGACTTCAATTTTACGAGGGCTCCTTGGTGCCACACTCGGTCAAATGCTGCCTTGATGTCAAGGGCAGTCACTCTCACCTCACCTCTGGAATTCAGCTCATTTGTCCATGTTTGGACCAAGGCTGTAATGAGGTCTGGAGCCGAGTGGTCCTGGCGGAACCCAAACTGAGCATCGGTGAGCAGGTTATTGGTGAGTAAGTGCCGCTTGATAGCACTGTCGACGACACCTTCCATCACTTTGCTGATGATTGACAGTAGACTGATGGGGCGGTAATTGGCTGGATTGGATTTGTCCTGCTTTTTGTGGACAGGACATACCTGGGCAATTTTCCACATTGTCGGGTGGATGCCAGTGTTGTAGCTGTACTGGAAAAGCTTGGCTAGAGGCGCAGCTAGTTCTGGAGCACAAGTCTTCAGCACTACAGCTGGGATGTTGTCGGGGCCCATAGCCTTTGCTGTATCCAGTGCACTCAGCCGTTTCTTGATATCACGTGGAGTGAATCGAATTGGCCGAAGACTGGCTTCCGTGATGGTGGGGATATCGGGAGGAGGCTGAGATGGATTATCCACTCGACACTTCTGGCTGAAGATGGTTGCAAACGCTTCAGCCTTGTCTTTTGTACTCACGTGCTGGACTCCGCCATCATTGAGAATGGGGATGTTTGCAGAGCCTCCTCCTCCCGTTAGTTGTTTAATTGTCCACCACCATTCACGACTGGATGTGGCAGGACTGCAGAGCTTTGATCTGATCCGTTGGTTGTGGAATCGCTTAACTCTGTCTATAGCATGTTGCTTCCGCAGTTTAGCATGCATGTTGTCCTGAGTTGTAGCTTCACCAGGTTGGCACCTCATTTTTAGGTACGCCTGGTGCTGCTCCTGGCATGCTCTTCTACACTCCTCATTGAACAAGGGTTGATCCCCTGGCTTGTTGGTAATGGTAGAGTGAGGAATATGCCGGGCCATGAGGTTACAGATTGTGCTGGAATACAATTCTGCTGCTGCTGATGGCCCACAGCGCCTCATGGATGCCCAGTTTTGAGCTGCTAGATCTGTTCTGAATCTATCCCATTTAGCACGGTGGTAGTGCCACACAACACGTTGGATAGTGTCCTCAGTGCGAAGACGGGATTTCATCTCCATGAGGACTGTGCGGTGGTCACTCCTACCAATACTGTCATGGACAGATGCATTTGCGACAGGTAGATTGGTGAGGACGAGGTCAAGTAAGTTTTTCCCTCGTGTTGGTTCGCTCACCACCTGCCGCAGGTCCAGTCTGGCAGCTATGTCCTTCAGGACTCGGCCAGTAGTGGTGCTACCGAGCCACTCTTGGTGATGGACATTGAAGTCCCCCACCCAGAGTACATTTTGTGCCCTTGCTACCCTCAGTGCTTCCTCCAAGTGGTGTTTAACATGGAGGAGGACTGATTCATCAGCTGAGGGAGGACGGTCGGTGGTAATCAGCAGGAGGTTTCCTTGCCCATGTTTGACCTGATGCCATGAGATTTCATGGGGTCCAGAGTCAATGTTGAGGACTTCCAGGGCCACTCCCTCCTGACTGTATATCACTGTACCGCCACCTCTGGTGGGTCTGTCCTGCCGGTGGGACAGGACATACCCAGGGATGGTGATGGAAGACTCTGGTACGTTGGCTGAAAGATATGATTCTGTGACTATGGCTGTGTCAGGCTGTTGCTTGACTAGTCTGTGGGACAGCTCTCCCAATTTTGGCACAAGTCCCCAGATGTTAGTAAGGAGGACCTTGCAGCGTTGACTGGGCTTGGTGTTTTGCCGTTGTCGTGTCCGGTGCCTAGTGTTCCGTCCGGTTTTATTCTTATTATGACTTTTCGTAGCAGAGATTTTACAACTGAATGGCTTGCTAGGCCATTTCAGAGGGCAATTAAGAATCAACCACATTGCTGTGGGTCTGGAGTCACATACGGGCCAGACCGGGTAAGGGCGGCAGGCTTCCTTCCCTAAAGGACATTAGTGAACCAGATGGGTTTTTACGACAATCTGGTAGTTTCATGGCCATCATTACTGATACTAGTATTTTAATTCCAGATTTTTATTTAGTTAATTGAATTAATTGAATTTAACTTCGCCAGCTGCCGTGGCGGGATTTGAACTCATGACTCTGGATTTTAGTCCAGGCTTCTGGATTACTAGCCCAGTAACATAACCACTATGCTGCCGTACCCCATGTAACCATCTCTTGTTCTCCACCGCAAGGTTATTCTATTTTTATTTGTGCATGTTTGTGTCTTACTTTTATTTTTCCCTTTCCCTTATTGTGTCCTTTTTTTAAATGCTGTTTGTCTATGATATCTCCTAGCCCCGAGGAAGGGTTTAAGGCCTGAAACATCGGCTGACTGATGACGGATGCTGCATTGACCTGCAGAGTATTTCCATCATTCATTCCATTACTGTTTATGGGATCTGATGTTTGCCTAAAGACACTCTCAAAAACAAACCGAATCACATAGTGATGTCTGTTGCTGAGCACATAAGCCAGGCTGACACTCAGTGCAGTGTTGAGGAAGTGTGACATTGTTGGAGGTGCTGCCTTTGTTCAACTGAGACCTTGTCTGCCTGTTCAGTTGGATGTAAAATACCCCAGAGCACTGTTTGAAGTAGAGCAGGGAAGCTCTTCCAATGTCCTGGTCAACATTTATCCCTCAACCAACACCAAAGAGAGAAAAAAAAACAAATGAACTAGTCTTGTGTCTTCTTGGCTGTTTGTGGGATCTTGCTGTGCTCCATGGAAGCTGGTGGAACCCTGGCTCTGATAAACGTTATTTTGCCTCCTTTCATGAAAAGCAATGGGGTCAGTCCGAAATCCTGGCTCATTCAACACTCCACAGCCTGCCCTGGAGGGTGTAGGGAATATCAACTTTTCCAGTGATTCATGAACCTGGACAATAATCAGTCAAAGAAAGTCTCACTTACACAGTTGTTTCATTAATCAAAGTGATTATTTAATGATTTAAAAAGTTCAGGCAAGCATGAAGCAAATCAAGCAATACATACAACATTACTCTACCCATTAAACACTTACGCGGTCGCATCACGATTATGTAATGATTTAAACAATTCACGCAAGCAGCAAGCAAATCAAGCAATACATACAACCTTCAAAACCAAGGGTTGAAGCATCAAGACGGAACAGTGATCAGCTCTTTCATAGCTCTTCAAGTTTCATCTTCTTGGTGTTGAACACCCATCCTCGAGGGGAAGTTTCGTTCGGCTCCACCGACTGAGGTGAAGAAGCTGCCAAAATATCCCACTTTGATATGATTTTTGCCAATTGGGGTGTGAGTGAAAGATAAGACAAGTCCCATTTTGGCCATTTTGTACCCATACTATGGGTACGGTAGCATAGTGGTTATGTTACTGGACGAGTAATCCAGAGGCCTGGATGAATTATCCGGAGTCATGAGTTCAAATCCCACCACGGCAGCTGGGGAATTTAAATTCAATTAATTAAATTCAATTAATTAAATAAAACCTGCAATTAAAATACTAGTATCAGTAATGATGGCCATGAAACTACCGGATTGTCGTAAAAACCCATCTGGTTCACTAATGTGCTTTAGGGAAGGAAACCTGCTGTCCTTACCCGGTCAGGCCTATATGTGACTCCTGACCCACAGCAACGTGGTTGATTCTTAATTGCCCTCTGAAATGGCCTAGCAAGCCACTCAGTTGTAAAATCTCGCTACGAAAAGTCATAATAAGAATAAAACCGGACGAACCACCTGGCATCGGACACTCGGCACCGGACACGACAAAGGCAAACCAAGCCCAGTCGACCCTGCAAAGTCCTCCTCACGAGCATCTGGGGACCTGTGCCAAAATTGGGAGAGCTGTCCCACAGACTAGTCAAGCAACAGCCTGACATAGCCATACTCACAGAATCATATCTTTTAGCCAACGTCCCAGACTCTTCTATCACCATTCCTGGCTATGTCATGTCCCACTGGCAGGACAGACCGACCAGAGGTGGCGGTACAGTGATATACAGTCAGGAGGGAGTGGCCCTGGGAGTCCTCCACATTGACTCTGGACCCCATGAAATCTCATGGCATCAGATCAAACATGGGCAAGGAAACCTCCTGCTGATTACCACCTACCGTTCACCCTCAGCTGATGAATCAGTCCTCCTCCATGTTGAACATCACTTGGAGGAAGCACTGAGGGTAGCCAAGGCACAGAATGTACTCTGGGTGGGGGATTTCAATGTCCATCACAGAGAGTGGCTCGGTAGCACCACTACTGACCGAGCTGGCTGAATCCTGAAGGACATAGCTGCCAGACTGGGCCTGCGGCAGGTGGTGAGCGAACCAACACGAGGGAAAAACTTACTTGACCTCGTCCTCACCAATCTACCTGTTGCAAATGCATCTGTCCATGACAGTATTGGTAGGAGTGACCACCGCACAGTCCTCGTGGAGATGAAGTCCCGTCTTCGCACTGAGGATACCATCCAACGTGTTGTGTGGCACTACCACCGTGCTAAATGGGATAGATTCAGAACAGATCTAACAGCTCAAAACTGGGCATCCATGAGGCGCTGTGGGCCAGCAGCAGCAGAATTGTATTCCAGCACAATCTGTAATCTCATGGCCCGGCATATTCCTCACTCTACCATTACCAACAAGCCAGGGCATCAACCCTTGTTCAATGAGGAGTGAAGCGTTTGCAACCATCTTCAGCTAGAAGTGCCGAGTGGATGATCCATCTCGGCCTCATTCCCGATATTCCCACCATCACAGAAGCCAGTCTTCAGCCAATTCGATTCACTCCACGTGATATCAAAAAACGTCTGAGTGCACTGGATACAGCAAAGGCTATGGGCCCCAACAACATCCCGGCTGTAGTACTGAAGACTTGTGCTCCAGAACTAGCTGCGCCTCTAGCCAAGCTGTTCCAGTACAGCTACAACACTGACATCTACCCGACAATGTGGAAAATTGCCCAGTTATGTCCTGTCCACAAAAATCCAATCCGGCCAATTACCGCCCCATCAGTCGACTCTCAATCATCAGCAAAGTGATGGAAGGTGTCGTCGACAGTTCTGTCAAGCAGCACTTACTCACCAATAACCTGCTCACCGATGCTCAGTTTGGGTTCCGCCAGGACCACTCAGCTCCAGACCTCATTACAGCCTTGGTCCAAACATGGACAAAAGAGCTGAATTCCAGAGGTGAGGTGAGAGTGACTGCTCTTGACATTAAGGCAGCATTTGACCGAGTGTGGCACCAAGGAGCCCTAGTAAAATTGAAGTCAATGGGAATCAGGGGGAAAACTCTCCAGTGGCTGGAGTCATACCCAGCACAAAGGAAGATGGTAGTGGTTGTTGGAGGCCAATCATCTCAGCCCCAGGACATTGCTGCAGGAGTTCCTCAGGGCAGTGTCCTAGGCCCAAACATCTTCAGCTGCTGCATCAATGACCTTCCCTCCATCATAAGGTCAGAAATGGGGGTGTTCGCTAATGATTGCACAATATTCAGTTCCATTGGAAACCCCTCAAATAATGAAGCAGTCCGAGCCCGCATGCAGCAAGACCTGGACAACATCCAGGCTTGGGCTGATAAGTGGCAAGTAACATTCGCACCAGACAAGTGCCAGGCAATAACCATCTCCAACAAGAGACAGTCTAACCACCTCCCCTTGACATTCAACGGCATTACCATCGCCGAATCCCCCACTATTAACATCCTGGGGGTCACCATTGACCAGAAACTTAACTGGACCAGCCATATAAATACTGTGGCTACAAGAGCAGGTCAGAGGCTAGGTATTCTGCGGTGAGTCACTCATCTCCTGACTCCCCAAAGCCTTTCCACCATCTACAAGGCACAAGTCAGGAGTGTGATGGAATACTCTCCACTTACCTGGATGAGTGCAGCTCCAACAACACTCAAGAAGCTCGACACCATCCAGGACATAGCAGCCCGCTTGATTGGCACCCCTTCCACCACCCTAAACATTCACTCCCTTCACCACTGGCGCTCAGTGGCTGCAGTGTGTACCATCCACAGGATGCACTGCAGCAACTTGCCAAGGCTTCTTCGACAGCACCTTCCCAACCCACGACCTCTACCACCTAGAAGGACAAGGGCAGCAGGCACATGGGAACAACACCATCTGCACGTTCCCCTCCAAGTCACACAGCATCCCGACTTGGAAATATATCGCCTTTCCTTCATCGTCGCTGGGTCAAAATCCTGGAACTCCCTTCCTTACAGCACTGTGGGAGAACCTTCACCATGCAGAATGCAGCAGTTCAAGAAGTCGGCTCACCACCACCTTCTCAAGGGCAATTAGGGATGGGCAATAAATGCCGGCCTCGCCAGCGACGCCCACATCCCATGAACGAATTAAAAAGAAATTCACCCACCATTGCATTACAATGGCCGGTTGGCTGGACCACTCAATACCGTGTGAAACCTGTTATTTCTTCTGGTCCACGTGAACCCAGGTGCAAGAATTGTTATTATCTTTCCCAAGGATTTCACTGTCTGAGCACTGTTTTTCCAGGTCAGTTATTTTTGAGAAGCAAAGTTGTTTTGAGATCCAAAGGCCTGTTCAAAGCTTCTTGAAGCTCCTGCTCATTGCGACCTTTACAGTTTTAAACGTACAATGCCCAAGGTCCTAATGTAATTTCCAAATGGGCACAGTTAACCCTTTCCTCCAAATGTAATGTCCAAAGGTCCAAATGTAATTTCCAAAGAGTTTTGAATTCACAATGTTCAAGGGGTTTTAACCACTGCCCCATAAGGGCATCTGGTGAAAGGAAGGTGGGCTACAAATGACCCCAGGCCTTAATGTTGCTTCTGGTCCAGAGGGTGAAGGCACTGTCTGGTGTAACAATAAGCCATGATGGCCAGACGGTTCGATTCTTGGTCTGTGCCGAGAGATAATTTCAGACAAATCAGCAGCTGAAGCATTACAATTGGTCTCAGAGTTACAGGGAGGTGGGGAATGGGGAACATTAACCAAGGTTTCTATCTCTAACCATTATCCAGTAACCTCTGCTAGAAAGAGTGGAGATGTGGCAATTGGGTGAGAACAGGATAGGCAGTGATGCCTCCATGGTGATATAACCTGTTGGAACTCAATCTCTAGCCTTACATGTATAAAATGGACACTTGGAGAAGGTACCTTAGAGCACATGGACAACGAATCTCAAAGCACATGGACAAGGTATATCGGAGCCCTTGCACAGGGTATCATAGAGCACTTGGACAAGGTATCATGGAGCACTTGGACAAGGTATCATGGAGCACTTGGACAAGGTATCATGGAATACTTGGACAAGGTATCATGGAGCACTTGGACAAGGTATCATGGAGCACTTGGACAAGGTATCATGGAGCACTTGGACAAGGTACCATGGAATACTTGGACAAGGTATCATGGAGCACTTGGACAAGGTATCATGGAGCACTTGGACAAGGTATCATGGAGCACTTGGACAAGGTATCATGGAGCACTTGGACAAGGTATCATGGAGCACTTGGACAAGGTATCATGGAGCACTTGGACAAGGTATCATAGAATACTTGGACAAGGTATCATGGAGCACTTGAACAAGGTATCATGGAGCACTTGGACAAGGTATCATGGAGCACTTGGACAAGGTATCATGCAGCACTTGGACAAGGTATCATGGAGCACTTGGACAAGGTATCATGGAATACTTGGACAAGGTATCATGGAGCACTTGCACAAGGTATCATAGAGCACTGGACAAGGTATCATAGAGCACTGGACAAGGTATCATAGAGCACTGGACAAAGTATCATAGGGTACTTGCACAAGGTATCATGGAGCACTGGACAAGGTATCATAGAGCACTGGACAAAGTATCATAGGGTACTTGCACAAGGTATCATGGAGCACTTGCACAAGGTATCATGGAATACTTGGACAAGGTATCATGGAATTCTTGGACAAGGTATCATGGAGCACTTGCACAAGGTTCATAGAGCACTTGGACAAGGTATCACAGCATGGACAAGGTATCAGAGCAAGTGGACCGGGTATCAGAGCAAGTGGACAGGGTATCAGAGCAAGTGGACAGGGTATCAGAGAGCACTTGCAGAAGGTATCAAAGCACTTGGACGAGTTATTTGGCTGAATATAGAAATTTAAGAGGGGAAATGACAAAGGAAATAAGAGGGGCAAAGAACGAGTATGAGAATAGACTGACGGCCAACATAAAAGGAATTCAAAAGTCTTCTATAAGCATGTAAACAGAAAATGGGTAGTAAGAGGAGGAGTGGGGCCAATTAGGGACAAAGTATGGTGGATAAGCAATGGCTAACATTTAAGGAAGGAATGCGTGAATTGCAACAATTATACATTCCTTTCTGGTGCAAAAACACAACCACGGCTAACACAAGAAATTAAGGATAGTATTAGATCCAAAGAGGAGTCATATAAAGTTGCTAGAAAAAGTAGTTTAGAATCCAGCAAAAAAGACCAAGAGATTGATTAAGAGGGGGAAAATAGAGTATGAGAGAAAACTTGCAAGGAACATAAAAGTGGACTGTAAAAGCTTCTAAAAGAATGTAAAAAGAAAAAGATTAGTGAAGACAAATGTAGGTCCCTTACAATCAGAAACAGGAGAATGTATAATGGGGAACAAGGAAATGGCAAAGCAATTAAACAAATACTTTGGTTCTGTCTTCACGGAAGAGGACACAAATAACTTCCCAGAAATGCTAGGGAACCAAGGGACTAGTGAGAAGGAGGAATTAAAGGAAATTAGTATCAGTAAAAAAAATAGTGCTGGAGAAATTAATGGGACTGAAAGCTGATAAATCCCCAGGGCTTGATAATCTGCATCCCAGAGTACCAAAAGAGGTAGCCATGGAAATAGTGGATCCATTAGTTGTCATCTTCCAAAATTCTATAGATGATGGAACAGTTGCTGCAGATTGGAGGGTGGCAAATGTAACCCCACTATTTAAAAAAGGAGGGAGAGAGAAAACAGGGAACTACAGACCACTTAGCCTAGCATCAGTAGTATGGAAAATGTTAGAGTCTATTTTAAAGGATGTGATAACAGGACACTAAGAAAATATCAACGGGATTAGACAAAGTCAACATGGATTTATGAGAGGGAAATCGTGTTTGACAAACCTACTGGAGTTTTTTGAGGATGTAACTGGTAGAATAGATAAGGGAGAACCAGTGGATGTGGTTTATTTGGATTTTCAGAAGGTCTTTGATAAAGTCCCGCATAAGAGGTTAGTGTGCAAAATTAAAGCACATGGGATTGGGGGTAAAATACTGGCATGGATTGAAAATTGGTTAACAGACAGGAAACAGAGTAGGAATAAATGGGTCTTTTTTGGGGTGGCAGGCAGTGACTAGTGGGGTACCGCAGGGATCAGTGCTTGGGCCCCAGCTATTCACAATATATACCAATAATCTGGATGAGGGAACCAAATGTAACATTTCCAAGTTTGCTGATGACACAAAACTAGGTGGGATCGTGAGTTGTGAGGAGGATGAAAAGAGGCTTCAAGGAGATTTAGACAAGTTGATTGAGTGGGCAAATATATGGCAGATGCAGTATAATGTGGATAAATATGAAGTTATCCACTTCGGAAGGAAGAACAGAAAGGCAGAGTATTATTTAAATGGTGATAGATTGGGAAATGTTGATGTACAAATGGACCTGGGTGTCCTTGTACACCAGTCACTGAAAACAAACATGCAGGTGCAACAAGCAGTTAGGAAGGCAAATGGTATTTGGCCTTCATTGCAAGAGGATTTGAGTACAGGAGCAAGGATGTCTTACTGCAATTATACAGGGCCTTGATGAGACCATACCTGGAGTATTGTGTGCAGTTTTGGTCTCCTTACCTAAGAAAGGATAGACTTGCCACAGAGGGAGTGCAGTGAAGGTTCACCAGACTGATTCCTGGGGTGGCAGGCCTGTCGTATGAGAAGAGATTTTTTTTTTTTATTCGTTCACGGGATGTAGGCGTCGCTGGCAAGGCCGGCATTTATTGCCCATCCCTAATTGCCCTTGAGAAGGTGGTGGTGAGCCGCCTTCTTGAACCGCTGCAGTCCGTGTGGTGACGGTTCTCCCACAGTGTTGTTTGGAAGGGAGTTCCAGGATTTTGACCCAGCGACGATGAAGGAACGGTGATATATTTCCAAGTCGGGATGGTGTGTGACTTGGAGGGGAATGTGCAGGTGGTGTTGTTCCCATGCGCCTGCTGCTCTTGTCCTTCTAGGTGGTAGAGGTCACGGGTTTGGGAGGTGCTGTCGAAGAAGCCTTGGCGAGTTGCTGCAGTGCATCCTGTGGATGGTGCACACTGCAGCCACAGTGCGCCAGTGGTGAAGGGAGTGAATGTTTAGGGTGGTGGATGGGGTGCCAATCAAGCGGGCTGCTTTATCTTGGATGGTGTCGAGCTTCTTGAGTGTTGTTGGAGCTGCACTCATCCAGGCAAGTGGAGAGTATTCCATCACACTCCTGACTTGTGCCTTGTAGATGGTGGAAAGGCTTTGGGGAGTCAGGAGGTGAGTCACTCGCCGCAGAATACCCAGCCTCTGACCTGCTCTCGTAGCCACAGTATTTATATGGCTGGTCCAGTTAAGTTTCTGGTCAATGGTGACCCCCAGGATGTTGATGGTGGGGGATTCGGCGATGGTAATGCCGTTGAATGTCAAGGGGAGGTGGTTAGACTGTCTCTTGTTGGAGATGGTCATTGCCTGGCACTTATCTGGCGCGAATGTTACTTGCCACTTATGAGCCCAAGCCTGGATGTTGTCCAGGTCTTGCTGCATGCGGGCTCGGACTGCTTCATTATCTGAGGGGTTGCGAATGGAACTGAACACTGAAGATTGGGTCGACTCTGCCTGTATTCACTCGAGTTTAGAAGAATGAATGGGGATCTCATTGAAACATATAAAATTCTGACAGGGCTAGACAGACTGGATGCAGGGAGGATGTTTCCCCTGGCTGGGGGGTCCAGAACGAGGGATCACAGTCTCAGGATACGGGATAGGACATTTAGGACTGAGATGAGGAGAAATTTCTTCACTCAGAGGGTGGTGAACCTGTGGAATTCTCTACCACAGAAGGCTGTGGAGGCCAAGTCACTGTATATATTTAAGAAGGAGCTCGATAGATTTCTAGACACAAAAGGCATCAAGGGGTATGGGGAGAGAGCGTGAATATGGCATTGAGATAGAGGATCAGCCATGATCATATTGAATGGCGGAGCAGGCTCGAAGGACCTAATGGCCTACTCCTGCTCCTATTTTCTATGTTTCTATGTTCCTATATATCTAATGGCACTTGGACAAGGTATCATGCAGGACTTAAACAAGGTATCTCAGGGCATTTGGACAAGCTTTCACACAGCACTTGGACTGGGTATCAATGAACACTTGGACAGTATATCACAGAGCAAAGACAAGGTACCTCAGAGCACTTGAGCAAGGTACATCAGAGCACTTGGACAAGATATCACAAAGCACGGACAAGGTATCTCAGAGCACTTGGGCAATGCATCATAGAGCACCGCAACGAGATATCAGAGCAGTTGGAGAAGGTACCTCAGAGCCCTTGGTCAAGGTATCTCAGAGCACTTGGAAAGCTATTACAGAGCATGAACATGGTATCCCAGAGCACTTGGACAAGGTTTCAAAGAGCACTTGCACGGGGTTTCTCAGACCACTTGGAAAAGCTACCACAGAGCACGAACACAGTATCTCAGAGCGCTTGGACAAAGTTTCTCGGAACACTTGAACAATTTATCTCAGAGCACTTGGACAAAGTGTCTCAGAGCACTTGGACAAGTTATCACAGAGCACGTGGACATGGTACATCAGAGCACTTGGACAAGGTATCTCACAGTACATGGACATGGTATCACAGAGCACTTGGACAAGATGTCTCAAAGTACTTCGTCAAGGTATCGCAGAGCACAGGCAAGGTATCACAGAGACTCGGGCAAGGTATCAGAGCATTTAGACAAAGTATCACAGAGCACTTGAACCAGGTATCTTAGAGCATTTAGACAAGGTATCACAGAGCACTTGGACCAGGTACATTAGATCAGTTGGACAAGGCATCACAGAGCACGGACAAGGTATCTCAGAGTACTTGGACAGGGTATCAAAGCAGAGAAGATATGTTAAGCTTGTATAGAACCTTAGTTAGACCACACTTGGAGTACTGGTCTCCATATTATAGAAAGGATATAGAGGTACTGGAGAAGGTACAAAAAAGATTTACTAGGATGATACAAGAATTAAGAGGTTATACCTATCAGGAAAGATTGAATAGGCTGGGGCTCTTTTCTCTAGAAAAAAGAGTGAGGGGTGACCTGATAGAGGTCTTTAAGATTATGAAAGGGTTTGATAGGGTAGATGTAGAGAAGATGTTTCCACTTGCAGGGGAGACCAGAACCAGGGGCCATAAATATAAGATAGTCACTAATAAATCCAATAAGGGATTTAGAGGAAACTTCTTTACCCAGACAGTGGTAAGAATGTGGAGCTCGCTACCACAAGAAGTAATTGAGGCGACTAGCATTTAGGGGGAAGCTAGATAAACACGAGGGAGAAAGGAATAGAAGATAGAAGGAAATGTTGGTGGAGTTAGATGAAGAAGGGTGGGAGGAGGCTCATGTGGCGCATAAACACCAGCATGGACCTGTTGGGCCGAATGGCCTGTTTCTGTGCTGTACATTCTATGTAATTCTATGTGTTCATTAAAACAAATCTTGTAAATATAATGAAATAAACTATTGGACTGTTTCTATTTAATAGATACACTTTTACCATCTGATGCCCATTTAGATACAGCTCTGCCACATATTTTTATTCATTCTCGGGATGTGGGCGTTGCTGGCAAGGCTGACATTTATTGACCATCCCTAGGTTCTCTGAGAAGGCAGTGGTGGACCTTCTTGAACCGTTGCAGTCCGTTTGGTGAAGATAATATTATTCTTTTGTAGTGTTTTGATGCAACTGTGTTGCTTGCTAGGCCACTTCAGGGGGCAGTTCAGAGTCAACCACATTGGTGTGTGATAGAGTCACACACAGACCAGACCAGTTAAGGATGGCAGGTTTCCTCCCCTAAAGGATATTATTGAAGCAGTTGCGTTTTTATGACAATCCGACTGCTTCATTGTCACTTTTACTGATACCAGCTTTATATCTCAGATTTTGCTTGAACTGAATTAAAATTGTCAAACTGCAATGGTGGTATTTGAACTCACCATTAAGTCCAGGTCTACTAGATTACCAATTCCAGTAACATAACCACTACATTACTGTACCCCACTTGCTAGCAATGTGATTATTCAGTCTACTGTTATGTACAGGTACTGCTCTCAGACCAGCATCTCTCCTGTAGGATCAGAGGTCCACACAGTGGCAAAGGAGCACCATGCAGGTGTGTTTGGGCATACGCACAACTCCACTCCCCGGGGAGCTGATTTTTACTGTTATGATACTGCACGTAGACGGACCCATCGTCTCCTAACATTAAAAAGATTCCATTCCAACTTTCACATTTATCCAAGTTTCCAACCAACTGCTTTTATTTTGTGGCTTCGTGTTGGGCTAGAGTTGTACTGCACTTGGTGCAAACCCAAGTCGTGTGAGACTATCTCCTGAAGGTAGAGCTTTAGCAGAGTTAGATCCCAAGATAACATTGGTAGACTGTGGTAGTATACTGGCACTCTAAAAGGAAATTCATGAACGAGAACAGCAAACAAAAAAATACATTTCCCCTGGGGATTAAATAAAATAAAATATGGATGTGTGACTAAAAGAATTATAGTGCTTTGATAAAATAATAGATAATGGGTGACAGAGAAAACCTTAGTCTCTGCAATTTTAAGTAATGGTTATTTTGGATGAGTAGTGTACAGTTTTGTGAGATCCCTGAGGCTGTTTTCAAGTATCTCCTGTTCATTTAGTACTCAAAAAATTTGAATACATTTCTCCACCAAGAATGACACATCTGGCTCTGAGCAAATAGAACCAGATATCTCATTCATTTGTTATTATTAGATATTAAAGTCCTATCTTATTTTGCATTAACTGCTATTGTTTTGACCCTCTCACATTTATTACTGCTCTATATTCACTGGAGAACGCTTGGTATGACAGTGTCTGCTGGTTGCTATTTATCTTTATTTGGTTAGAAGGTGTCCTCTGTTGAAAACTTGTCTGATTTTGTTAAAGTGGCAGTGTATTCCACTTTGCTGTCACACAGCCCTAAATGTTATAAAGGGAGATAGCCATATACGTGGTAGCGTCTCTGTGTCATCCTTACTTTGCTTACAGTAGAACTGCTGGTTCGATACTGTATTTACATTACAGCAACACCACAGCTATAATAAAAAGGAGGGAGCACCAGAGCCTCCAGAGGTTCATCTTGAAATTTTGCCTACCAAACACAAACAAGTGTCAGCAGCACGCAATATTGTAACCTTTCATCTTTACTGGCTTGCTGTGGGCTAACTAGGCTTTGTTTGCAGAATGTGGTACAAGCATTTTACTTATTGCATTTTTTAAAAAGGGCTTATAGAGTCCTAAACCTAAGTGCAGGTTAATGGCACTCGGGTAACAGTCTGCACAGAATCTCTCAGTCACAGGGAATTGCCGGATACCTGCACTCTGAGCATTATGGAGAGCAGTGAGCTGTGATTATCTTTTGCAAAAACGTCCTGTGGGCATTCTGTTCACTCTATGGATGTAGATTACCACAGAGTCTTGGGGCAGAGGAGGCTGGGGGTCTGGTGGGGGGAGGGGGGCTGGGGGTTGCTGGGAAGGGGTCTGGGGGCCAGGGAGGGGGCTGGGGAAGGGGGCTGGGGAGCCACCAAAATATTGTTAGCCAAAAACTGGACAACCTTGGGGCTGATTTTCATGTCCCGCTGTAAATCAGTTTTAAATAATTAAGATCTGATGCAAATCCCAGCAGGACATTAAAGTGCTAATAGCACTCAATTCTCCAGTATTATTATTCACAGCACAAAGCTCAGATTTGAAAGGGAGCATACCAGTGGAGGAAGTGGAAAATTGCATGTTTAATTTAGGGGGACGAAGCCAACTAAAGGGGGTTGACATTGCTATGTTTTGGGGTATTTTCTCAACTTCCTTCTCTGAGATCGTCAAACAGATTCTTTGATTTTTCAACTGAGAAGCTCTTTTATTTATATCCCAGAAAAGAATTTCTGGAATTCTTTGGAATGTGACCACTTAGATTTACAAAGGAACTGAGTCATGGGCAAACTGAAGCAATCACACAGCATTGTATTCCTGTCTTCAGCCCGTAATGGTGAAACTTGCAGCATTGTATTGGGGTAGACTTGGTACAAGATTCTGGCTTAGCCGACTGTTAAATTCCTGAGCCCCGAAATTCAGGAGGATCTGCTCTGCTTGCACGAGTGTGTTGGAGTGGAATCCCAGTCTGCTCCTTAGCTCCAGGCTGGAGACCCCATCTCAAATCCTGAGGGCAGAGTTATTTGCATGGCCAGGGCAGGTGCAGCGTGCCTGCAAGTGTGCCCCCTCACCCCAAACAACTGGCAATGTTGGACCAGTGCTGTGCTGCTCCGAAAGCAGAGAGGAGGCCCTTAAGGAAACATCTCCCCTTCTGTTTCCAATGGAGCAAGTGTGCCTCTTGGGGAAGCTAATCCCCTGTGTACGATCGCAATCTCTTTTGTCCATATTTGCAACTATCTGTTTAGGTGAGGCACAGTGACTCCTAGGAGCCTCTCTGCGGGTGGTTACACAAGGCTATTGGTAATGGTGAGCAGCATGAGGAAACAGAGAGAGAGAGAAAGAGAGAAATAGAAAGGGAGAGAAAGAGAGAGTGCAAGAGAGTGAGAAAGATAAAAATAGTAACCAAAACTAAAATGGTGCCAAGAGTATATTCCCTAGTAGTACATGGCAATTCATGGCCAAGAGGTCAGATAGACAATCAGCCTCTGCTCATGAGGGTCTGAAACTTTCTGCACTATCTGTACAGTTTACTTTGCTTATATAAATCTGTAGCTGCAAATTCCATTTATATCCTTGTGAAAAGCTGCCCAGTAACTTCTGAGCCCTGTCTGGTGTTGTGAATGATGCTAGTGAAAAGCACCTGAAAATACTTTGCGGCTCACTGCTCCTGGAATGAAGTGTTCACAGTATTAGAATTGGACTGGGTGATAGGCTCCCTGTTAGTTATCTGGAAGGAGGCACTATTTCTATTTCTGCTTTCATATCTTGTTTCAGAAAGAAAAACATGTCCGAAACCCCAGTCACTTCACTTAAAAAATACTCCAGGGGAATTGCTGCAGTTTCTGAAATGTGGATGGCAGCAGTAATCACTGGCTTCCTTTACAGTTAAAAAAAAAAGCAGGCTAATCAGCTTTGTCCTGACTAAAACTGAAACCTTTATGAATCCCTACCTCCTGCCATTACAGAAAAGGAGGTGCCACTTTCCTCTCCTGCTCACAATTCCCACAAAGCAAAGTGCTGAAAAAAGACAGCACTGAAATGGGACATCAGAAGCCCGATTTTACCGATGATTTTCCCCTTCCTATTCTCAGCGTATTGTTAAACAACACTTAAATCTCCCAAAGTTCTGTGAATTACAGGGATCTGCAAACTACAGTTCCTTTGAATGATTTCCATGGAGTTTTTTTTTTGTTAAGTTTAGCTGTAAAGATTTTCAACTGTTAAACAACCTAATTGAAGTCACTTACAAAAAGCAGTCTCTTTATCAAAAATACATACGTTGAAGAAAGTAATACATCTAAAACAAAGCAGCTGTCGCACACTTCCACCACTCACATTACACTCAGAGCTCCACAATTTGCAAACATCATTTTTAATTGAAATCTAATTCTTTAAGTTGCATCAGAAAGCAGCATTTAATCAAACTAATTTGAGTCTGGCTGAGAATACCTGGGTCACACTTTCACAAGTATCAAAGCTGAAGAGGCTGGGAAATATTATTCATCGTGGAGAAAATATAATTAAAGTGAGACTTTGAATTCTAATTTTTTAACTTCTTTTTCTCCTTTTTCTCTGCTGTGTTAGGGATTTGGGGAATTAGAATCCAAGGTTGGAACCTCATCAATATAGAGGCTGTTCCATTGTGTAGGTCGTGCAGTGAGATAGTTGACCGTTGACTGAGTATGGAAGAAGCCACTCTTGGTCCAATTGGCCTGATTTGTGCACCTTTCTTTTCCTCTACCCCTGCTGTGCGTTTTAGGGACCTCACAACCATTGCCATACAATGTGAATCTGTGATTTGCTCCTAGAGATAATAGAATGGAGCGTTACTGAGTGAACAGCGCATTCAATTCAAATCAAAGCTCTCTAGAGAGCATGAAAATTCCTTCTCTTTGAAATCCATTTTTAACCTGTCACGCTACAAAGGATCATTATATTCTGTTCTCTTTAGCACAAAGTCAGCAAGCACATTTAGAAACAACAGAAGGACAGTTAGGAAACATTGAATGTCACACTAGTGCAGTGAAGCTTGGGTTTAGTACCTGGGCACGGTGGGAGATCTCCATGTCGTCTGATTACTGTACCTGACATAGGAGTGATTGATATTATCACTAAGGGTTCCTGAATGGTCTCTGTCCATCCCAATGATTACAAATAAATAAAGGACATTTCATATCCCTGCTTTTATCTTCATAATATCATATAACTCACAAAACCTCATGAGTCATTCCAGACATTGCACAAATATAGGAAAAATAAATACTATTGTATAATTTCCTTTTTATATTAAGACTCTTGTGCCCATAATATTCTTTGTAATATTGCAGTCAACCTCCAACATTGTCATTGTTAACCATGTGGCACAATGTGCTAATCCAACCATAAAATGAGCCCATGTGAACCATGTGACCAACATAAGCCAATCAGATTTTGAGAAAAAACATTCTCACCACAATGGGAATTCCCTGTTACCCACTGTGTTAATCCCCCACAGCAGTATTTTACCCACTGTGTTAATCCCCCACAGCAGTATTTTACCCACTGTGTTAATCCCCCACAGCAGTATTTTACCCACTGTGTTAATCCCCCACAGCAGTATTTTACCCACCGTGTTAATCCCCCACAGCAGTATATTCCCCACTGTGTTAATCCTCCATCACAGTATATTACCCACTATGTTAATCCTCCATCGCAGTATTTTACCCACTGTGTTAATCACCCATCGCAGTATTTTACCCACTGTGTTAATCACCCATCACAGTACATTACCCACTGTGTTAATCCTCCATCAAAGTATTTTACCCACTCTGTAAATCCTCCATCACAGTATTTTACCCACTGTGTTAATCCTCCATTATGGTATATTACCCATCGTGTTAATCCTCCATCACAGTATTTTACCCACTCTGTAAATCCTCCATCACAGTATTTTACCCACTGTGTTAATCCTCCATTATGGTATATTACCCACTCTGTTAATCCTCCATCACGGTATATTACCCATCGTGTTAATCCTCCATCACAGTATATTACCCACTGTGTTAATCCCCCACAGCAGTATATTACCCACTGTGTTAATCCTCCATCACAGTATATTACCCATTGAGTTAATCCTTCATCACAATATATGACTCACTCTGTTAGTCCTCGATCACAGTATATTACCCTCTGAGTTAATCATCCATCACAGTATATCACCCACTGCGTTAATCCTCCATCACAGTATATTACTTACTCTGTTAATCCTCCATTACAGTATATTACCCATTGAGTTAATCCTTCATCACAATATATTACTCACTCTGTTAATCCTCCATCACAGTATATTACCCACTGAGTTAATCATCCATCACAGTATATCACCCACTGTGTTAATCCTCCATCACAATATATTAATCACTCTATTAATCCTCCATTACAGTATATTACCCACTGTGTAAATCCTCCATCACAGTATATTACCCACTGTGTTAATCCTCCATTGCGGTATATTACCTGCTGTGTTAATCCTCCATCACAGTATATTACCCACTGTGTTAATCCTCCATTACGGTATATTACCCACAGTGTTAATCCTCCATTACGGTATATTACCCACTGTGTTAATCCTCCATTACGGTATATTACCCACTCTGTAAATCCTCCATCACAGTATGTTACCCAATGAGTTAATCCTCCATCACAATATATTACCCACTCTGTTAATCCTCCATCACTGTATTTTACCCACTGAGTTAATCCTCCATCACAGTATGTTACCCACTCTGTTAATCCTCCATCACAGTATTTTACCCACTGAGTTAATCCTCCATCACAGTATATTACCCACTCTGTTAATCCTCCATCACAGTATTTTACCCACTGAGTTAATCCTCCATCACAATATATTACCCACTCTGTTAATCCTCCATCACAGTATTTTACCCACTCTGTTAATCCTCCATCACAGTATATTACCCACTGTGTTAATCCTTCATCACAGTATTTTACCCACTCTGTTAATCCTCCATCACAGTATATTACCCACTGTGTTAAGCCTTCATCACAGTATGTTACCCACTCTGTTAATCCTCCATCACAGTATGTTACCCACTCTGTTAATCCTCCATCACAGTATTTTACCAACTGAGTTAATCCTCCATCACAATATATTACCCATTCTGTTAATCCTCCATCACGGTATATTACCCATCGTGTTAATCCTCCATCACAGTATTTTACCCACTGTGTTAATCCTCCATCACAGTATTTTACCCACTCTGTAAATCCTCCATCACAGTATTTTACCCACTGTGTTAATCCTCCATCACAGTATTTTACCCACTCTTTAAATCCTCCATCACAGTATTTTACCCACTGTGTTAATCCTCCATTATGGTATATTACCCACTCTGTTAATCCTCCATCACGGTATATTAACCATCGTGTTAATCCTCCATCATGGTATATTACCCATCGTGTTAATCCTCCATCACAGTATATTACCCATTGTGTTAATCCCCCACAGCAGTATATTACCCACTGTGTTAATCCTCCATCACAGTATATTACCCATTGAGTTAATCCTTCATCACAATATATGACTCACTCTGTTAATCCTCGATCACAGTATATTACCCACTGAGTTAATCATCCATCACAGTATATCACCCATTGTGTTAATCCTCCATCACAGTATATTACTTACTCTGTTAATCCTCCATTACAGTATATTACCCATTGAGTTAATCCTTCATCACAATATATTACTCACTCTGTTAATCCTCCATCACAGTATATTACCCACTGAGTTAATCATCCATCACAGCATATCACCCACTGTGTTAATCCTCCATCACAGTATATTAATCACTCTATTAATCCTCCATTACAGTATATTACCCACTGTGTAAATCCTCCATCACAGTATATTACCCACTCTGTTAATCCTCCATTGCGGTATATTACCTGCTGTGTTAATCCTCCATCACAGTATATTACCCACTGTGTTAATCCTCCATTACGGTATATTACCCACAGTGTTAATCCTCCATTACGGTATTTTACCCACTCTGTTAATCCTCCATTACGGTATATTACCCACTGTGTTAATCCTCCATTACGGTATATTACCCACTCTGTAAATCCTCCATTACAGTATGTTACCCAATGAGTTAATCCTCCATCACAATATATTACCCACTCTGTTAATCCTCCATCACAGTATTTTACCCACTGAGTTAATCCTCCATCACAGTATGTTACCCACTCTGTTAATCCTCCATCACAGTATTTTACCCACTGTGTTAATCCTCCATTGCGGTATATTACCCATCGTGTTAATCCTCCATCAGTGATATTGGTTAAGGGCCAGGAGACTTTAGAAAATCCCCTGCTCTTCTTTGAATAGTGCCATGGGATCTATTACGTGCACCTGAGAGGGCAGACAGGGCCTTGGTTTTAATGCCTCATCTAAAAGAAGGCACCTCTGACAGTGTAGCACTCCCTCAGTGCTGCACTGAAGTGGTAGCCTGGATTATGCCTTCAAGTCTCTGGAGTGGAGCTTGAACCCACAACCTTCTGACTCCGTGGTGACAGTGCTAAGTTTAACATCTCATCCGAAGAATGGCACCTCTGACAATTCAGCACTCCCCCAGTACTGCACTGCAGTGGGGCTTGAACATACAACCTAGTGAGTAATATCAATTGAGCCAAGATGACACTGAACAAATTAAGAACCATCATCACTAAGTGTGCATTTTTGCTTAATACTGTGCAGTATTTCTGGTATAAATCTGATCAGACTGCAGTAACTCAGCAGCAACTTGCATGCCATCATTCCCATCACCAGCTCTCTGAAGGATTCTTGTGAACAAAGCCTAAAACTGTTCTGATTTACAGGTTATAATCTTATTGATGGAGTGCATTCTGTTCCTAGTCTGTCATCCAGCTTTAAACGCATGTCCTGGGGTGAAATGCTGCTGCTGTGGGCCAAACAAAAAGGGGAACAGTGATGATGTTGGACTTGATGTCAGCTCCATGGGTGGTGTGGGGGAGAAAAGCGATGAGATACAAGATGTACCTGAATCAAGAAATTCTACGTCACCAAAGTCCACTTTAGTTGCACGCGTTTCAATGAGCAGACTGGAAGTGTCACTCCTGTCACTGATAGATGTGCGTGTCAGTACAAAAATCAAACACTGCATCAGTTTCTGGATAATTCTGGAGCATGTTTCTGCTCTTGTCCACTGGTTTGAGTGTTCAGCATTATTTTGTGCAGCACCTTGTCTTGCTCATGGCACTACTGGGTTGTATGACTGTAGCCATGTTTGGTGATGTTTTTTATTATCTTGCTGTAAATATGGGCATTTCTATACCATCCAAAAAATGACTGCTTAATACCTTTCATGTTGCTAATTAGAGGCAGACACCAGGCTTGGCCTCACACAAGGCCTGGCCTTGGAGACGAAGAACGTTAAAAAAATGATGGACAAATACAAATAGCAGCAATTGAACTTTGCATTTATATAGCACCTTTAATGTAGTAAAACGTCCCAAGATACATCACAGGAGCGATTATCAAACAAAAATTGACACCGAGCCACATAAGGAGATAATAGGACATGTGAACAAAAGCTTGGTCAAAGAGGTAGGTTTCATGGAGCGTCTTAAAGGAGGAGAAAGAGGTAGAGAGGTTGAGGGAGGGAATTCCAGAGCTTAGAGCCTAGGCAGCTGAAGGCATGGCCGCCAATACAGGGGCGACGGTAGTGCAGGATGCACAAGAGGACAGAATAGGAGGAACGCAGAGTTCTCAGAGGGTTGTAGAGCAAGAGAAGGTTACAGAGATAGGAGGGGCAAGCCCATGGAGGGATCTGAACACAAGGATGAGAATTTTAAATTTGAGGTGTGGCAAGAAGGAGAACTATAGAGCAAAACAAATTATACATAAGATCACATGGCCTATAAAAGACCTATTGCCTAAACATAAAACAGTACTAGTCCACTGGCTCAGTGCGGCGTGCATCAGTGTGAACTTCAAAAGGTTCCACAAGGTGGATTGTGATACAGCAAAATGGATAACAGCAAAAGAACATATGGCTCGGTCTCATTGCAAAACAAACATTTAATGCTATCAAAATTAACAAGTAAAAGAAATTTCTAAAAGAAAATCCTGAAAGCTTTGACTAGGTGTCAGCTTGGCTCTGTAGCAACCTTTCACCTCTGAGTCAGAAAGTTGTGAGCTCTTACCCCACTCCACGATTTGATCACAAAATCGAGGCAGATGTTTCGATATAGTATTGAGAGAGCACTGCACTGTCGGAGGTGTTGTCTTTCAGATGAGACGTTAAACCAATTTGCCTGTTCAGGTTGACATGAAGGATCCCATGGCACCATTCAAAGAAGAGCAGTGGAGTTCCCCTGGTATCCTGGTCAACATTTCTCCCTAAATCAACAACACTAAAACAGACTATCTGCTCATTCATCTCATTGCTGTTTGTGTGACCTTGTCATGAGCAAATCGGCTGCTGTATTTACCAACAGTAGCTAGACATCAAAAGCAATTCATCGGCTGTGAAGTGCTTTGAGAGGCCCTATTTTCTTTCTTTTGAAAGTTTACAAAAAAGTTATAAGCATTGAATTCATATGTCATACAATGAAACAAACCTCAAAACTAGAATGTCATATTTAATATAAAATAGGCTTGCAAAGCCAAATGGCTTCTGGAAAAATAATCGTTACCCAGTGACATCAAAGTGCTATTGTCCAAAGGCATATTTTTGCTGTGTTTTTACTTTGGGATTGAAATTTGGAAAGGCACTGCTAACTGAAGATATACCACCACGCATGGTGACTTCAATACAAGACCATCCCTTGGATTTGGTTTCGCTGCCAATGTAAAATCCAAGAGATATCAACAGCTGCAACAATAACTTGCATTTATATAGCATCGTTAATGTTATCAAAACATCCCAAGGTACCGCACAAAACCGGAGGCCAATGGAAATGGAACAGCTATGGGAAGTATTCAGAGAAGTAATTGAGCTTCAATAGGGTAATAGGCTTTGAGGAGACTTTTGAAGACTGAGAGATAAAGCAAAGCACAGCATTGGGATGTCAATTCTAGAAGGCAGGGCTGTGATAGTATAAGGGGCACTGCTCATTTTTTCACTGCTATGGTGAGACACCAGAGCCAAATGTGCAGTATAAAGGATCCGTGCTGGGGCCTCAATTATTCACTATATTTATTAATGACTTAGATAACACAATAGAGAGCCATATATCCAAGTTTGCCAATGACACAAAGACTGGTGGCATAGTAAGTAGTATAGATGGGAGCATAAAGCTACAAAGAGACATTGATAGATTAAATGAGTGGGCAAAACTGTGGCAGATGGATTTCAACGCAGGTATGTGTGAGGTCATCCATTTTGAACCAAAAAAGGATAGATCTGAGTATTTTTTAAATAGTGAAATCTAGGAACAGTGGATGTCCAAAGAGATTTAGGGTCCATGTTCTAGCCCTTTATATCTAAAGAGCTAGAATATAAAGGGGAGGAAGTTTTGCTACAGCTGTGCAAAGCCCTGGTTAGACCACATCTGGAGTATTGTGTACAGTTCTGGGCACCGCACCTTAGAAAGGATATATTGGCCTTGGAAGGAGTGCAGTGAAGATTCACCAGAATGTTACCAGGGCTCCAAGGGTTAAATTATGAGGAGAGATTACATAAACTAGGCTAGTAATCCCTGGTATATAGGTTAAGGAGTGATTTGATTGAGGTTTTTATGATTTTGAAATGAATTGATAGGGTAGATAGAGGAAAACTTTTTCCGCTGGTGGGGGAGCCTACAACAAAGGGATATAACCTTAAAATCAGAGCCAGGCCGTTCAGGAGAGAAGTTAGGAAACACTTCTTCACACACAGGGTGTTAAAAGTGTGGAACTCTCCCACAAAAAGCAGTAGATGCTAGCTCAATTCATAATTTTAAGTCTGAGATTTATAGATTTTTGCTAGCCAATGGTATTAAAGGCTATGGAGCCAAGGGGGGTGGATGGGAAAATGGAGTTGGGATCAGCCATGATCTCATAGGATGACAGTCCTATAGAATCTATGATTCTATAGGAAATTGGGACTAGCTTAGTGGTATAAACTGGGCGACATGGACATGTTGGGCCGAAGGGCCTGTTTCCATGTTGTAACTTCTACTTCTATGACAGAACAAGCTGGAGGGGCTGAATGGCCTACTCCTGTTCCTATATTCCTGAAGACTGCAGGAGTCTTTGAGCAATACTGATGCCATATGTGAGGGAAGACATCAGAGCCTAGTGAGTCAAAAACTCTACTGATACAGGAGTTGCATTGTGAATAGCGTCAGTAAACTGGAGGAATCTAGAAAATGTTTTTATGAGACAGGAGCAGGGGATACGACATTGAAACCACATTGATAGCCAAATTGAGCTAATGTAAGTCAACTAACGTGCATTTTCATGTTACCCAGTAGGTCCTAACGTAATCTCTGTAATGCTAACTGACAATGAATATTTGGAGCATGAAACTGGCTGTGGAGTGCATTCCTATAAATTCGGTGTTACCATCACCATGAATACGGAGATCCCTGATATGTCATAGCCATGGGACGCACCATTAAATAGGTAGACATGTAACTTCGGGAGTGTTCCACAGATCCAGATATTGTAAAGCCAAAGATGAAGATTAGAAGCTGAAACGGGGACATAAAGAAATTCTCGGGTAGGAAAATGAGACAATGTTGTGGAATGAAGAGATTATACCTCAGGGGAAGAGAAACCAGGTGCCAAGAGAGAAAAGAAAACATGTTGAGAGATAGCATAGTTAGTGGGGAAGAAGGAAATCCTGGGAAAGACGGCATAGATGCGGACGATAGAGGAAAAAAGAAGCCACGGGACAAAGAAAGAAGGTCCCCGGAGAAGAAAAGTATCCCACAGGACTGAGCAAAGAGACACCAACGGAGTTAAGAAACTTCAAGGGAAATGGGAATATCGTGAAAAAGAGAAGGCACCAAGAGAAAGAGGGGATACTGAGAGAGAGAGAGAGAATAAAGGAACAGGAGAAAGAGATGACAGATGGGAAGAGAGAAATGCTTATCCTGCAAATTATTTAAATCTGCGATTTACCAGGCTGTAATGTGACGCTAGGTTACACTATAATGCAAGGCTGATCTGACCTATTACTTAACCATTTATTTTTCCCAATAGTGAAAACAAAATAGACATGAAATACTTTTTTCTGACCATCTTATTTGGATTTAGTAGGGGTTTTTTGTGTTACCCTTGGCAACGGTGACAGTTAGAAATAGGATTAACAGCAGAATGAACTAAACAAACAATTTAAAGGTAAGGTTTTTAAAACAGTGCTGAATCAAAATGAAACATTTTGTGTTCTTTCCAAAGTGAAGGGTGATAAACTGAATGGCTCCCCGCCTGTTCATCATGATTGTTCATTGCCTTGCCTCTGGCTAACGATCTTTGATGGTACTGTATACACGCCCTCTGCTACATCGTGAATGCATTGCCATTTCTGAGTAATCTCACAGCAGCGCATCAGCACATGTACAGAGCACGTGGCATACGGCACATGGAGGAGTGGGAACAGAATCTGAAACTCTCCAGCTGGTGTGCAAATGGCGCTAATCCTGCTGAGGATGTGAAGGTTTATCTGCACCGTGCTCATCATTTCTACAATAACTGCAATGAGCATGGAGCAACAGAAAACTGGGAGTGTGTCACCAGGGTATTCAGGGAGTGGAGTTCAGGTGACATAACCTGCAAGAACAATCAGCTTCTGCTAGATAACATTGCCCAGGCCAAAATTCTAGAAGCCTCTTTCTAACACACTCCTAAACACTCCTTACTGTGGATAAATAATGCATTTGGTTGTTTTTTTTTTACATATATGTAATAAAATATCACTGGCCTCTTGTTTTATTCCAGTCTACACGAAATCTTTGATTGTGATCTTAGATTCATGAGTCTGGAAAGGGTCTAGTGCCAAGCAGTGATCGCCCGGGTACCATGTGATAGCAGGAAAAGTGGGAAGGATTTTTTTTTTCCTCGGTGTGTTAAATGGATCCTGTTAATGTTCAATTCACCGAATCCCTGTTTGAAAATGAAGGTTGGGTGTGTTCCACGTGTATTATAAGCTCTCTGCTCCCTTCTGTTAACTCTGATCATTTTTCGGTATTGCACCACTCAGAGCTGTTAGGGTGTGTATAACACGCGGTCAGAGGCAAACAATGTCCTGCCCATGTACAAGGTTATTGGATTGTTTAATTATCCATTCATATTGCAGTGGCCATTCTGATTATCATTTTAATAAACAGATGATCAAACGAGCGACAATCGATGGATAAAAAGAAACACTTTATTCGATAAGTTTACTGCCTATTTGTGAAGTTTGTTTTACTCTTTCCTGCGGCTGATGCTACTGAGATAACTTCACAAAATGGAACTGGTTTAGGAAGAAACTGTTTATCTTGGCCCGGCTCAGCGCGGTCCAGTTGAACGATAAGCACCGAGTTGTTGAGGGGAGCTGCTGTGGAGGTGGCATTGCAAAAATAAGACATTTACTCGTGTTTAACCGCATTAAACCTCCGCCCCTATACAAACCACACGCTCTGCAGCGATATCCAGCGGTCTAAGCTGCATTAGTTAAAATGCAGGGGGGGGGAAACAAATACTTTGAATACAAAGCAGTAAAGTGGTCTTTTGCACCGTGCGCATTAGTTGGATTTGTTACTAACACGAGTGTTGCGATGCAAATAATGGCACTGGTTTGATCCGCCTTTTGCTCAAAAGTGGGTGAATGTGTTGTTTTGCATGGCGCAGATCGCTCGGTTCTAACCATTCGGAGCGGGGACCGAGAGCCCTGGAAGTTGCAGTGTGTAAGGTTGATTGGTCTGATGGGCGGATATTTCCTGGGGCTGCTCACAGAATGTGATGAGGGTGAAGACGCAATGGGGGGAAGTGACTGACGCACTGGAGACAGGTACCGAGAACAGCAGCAGCTCTCGCACTATTCTACAGCAGCGTCTCTCACTCCCGAGCTGGGCTTTGGGCTAACCAGCTGCAATATAGCTCACCTCCAGAAACACTGATCTCCAACAAACACACACACACACACACACGCGAAATCAGCACACACCGGGAGCAGAATGCAGCAGCTCACACACCGACTCCCGAAAAGAATTACTGTTTCGCTTTTATAATTTGTCAGGACGGCTGGATTCTTCGCTGCTGATGTCTGTTTGGGATGATGGGGACCTTTCCTCTTTCTCTTGGATTTGGTTGCCTTTTTGTTTTGTGCGCTCATCTGGGTTTTTCCTCCCAAGGTAAGTCTGTGATTGTTAATAAATAAACTCCTTTTAACGCTCCAGTGATTGAGATTAAAACGAGATAGAGAGACAGAGATAGACAGGGGCAGGTAATGACAGAGAACAGTGTCAGGGAGAAGAGACAGAGGGAGAGAGACCAGCGAGAGGGAGAAACAGAAAGAGTGACATGTTGCTGTTTGCAAAGCTGCCCTTGCTGGTAACTGGACTTAAATATATTTACAAAGGGAGAGGGGGTGCAATTTGTTGGAATGTGAAAGGCAAAATAAAAATAGCATGGAAAATATCGCGGTGGGAAAAAAAAACTATCAGGGTTCCGGGCTGTTGGTGAAGGGATGGAGTCGGTCAGTCAGTTATTCAGATAGAAGGAAAAGATAGCCGACAATAAACCCGCAGAAACACGGACCATCAATAAGCTCCTGTCCGTCTAGCACATCCCCTGACTGTCCCAGCAGTTTAACAATTAACATGGCCCTGCAAAAAATACGGTGTTTGTGTGTGAGCTTTACTGTGGGGCTTAGTCTTGGCTATTCTGAAAGGAATAATTTGATTAAACGGTGAAGTACAGAGAAGATGAAGAAAGGCAGAAAGATTAAATGTGAGTCTGGGCAACGAAGAACGAAGAGGGGGAAGAAAGGGGAAAAACAGGGGAGCGGAGAAAGTGTGAAATGAGGGGTCATTGGGAGTAAAAGTCGGAGGAAGGGAACAGTGTAACGGGGGAAGTGAAGGAAAAGGATAAACAGAAAGTGAAAAGATCGAAGGAATGAATCAATGAAGATCCGATGGAGAGAAGATATATAGAGAGAATAAACTCATTACTGTTCAGTCACTTAATGTGAAGCATTACTTTAAGTCCCCACGTGAGAAGGTTGCATTATCTGCCCGTGCCGATTCTCATTTGTATTCACCGTCTAACTTGTATTTTAAAATGTATTATTATTAATTGTTATTATGAATACGAGCACAGTGGAAGCGGGCGGAGAATGCGAACTGGTTTAATAACTGGATCAACACCTGGTCTTTTAAAAAACAGCTGTCCAGCTGTTGCACGCCAGGGCGCTACGAGTGGAGAGAATGGGATCTGAGAGCTTTCCATTCGGGTTGATAATGTTTCCAGTAATGGTTTAGCAGGAGGAGTCAGCTTTAACTCCGTTTTTTGGTAAGGTCTGAACATTTCTTATTTCCAGCGCGATTCACTGAACTCCCAAAGAGTGTGACGGCGAGGGAAGGGGACAATGTGGAAATGGCCTGTGCTTTCAGGGGCAGCGGCTCCCCGTCCTATTACCTGGAAATCCAGTGGTGGTTCATTCGAGCTCCATCGGAGCGGGAATACAGCCCAGAAACCAGCAAGATCCAGGTACAGGTACCTCGATAACTCCGGAGTTTACTACAGGGCTGCTGATTCCGCCCGGCTCCCCTGTCCGCCCCTCTCCCCACACACCCTCACACACTCACATGCACTTCTCACACACACACACCCTCACACACACACACTCCCTCACACACACACACACACACACACGCACTCACTCCCTCTCACAACACACTCCCTCACACACACACTCCCTCACACACTCGCTCACACACACACACTCCCTCACACACACACTCCCTCACACACTCGCTCACACACTCACACACACTCCCTCACACACTCGCTCACACACACACACTCCCTCACACACTCGCTCACACACACACACTCCCTCACACACTCGCTCACACACTCCCTCTCACAACACACTCCCTCACACACACACACTCCCTCACACACTCGCTCACACACACACACTCCCTCACACACTCGCTCACACACACACACTCCCTCACACACTCGCTCACACACACACACTCCCTCACACACTCGCTCACACACTCCCTCTCACAACACACTCCCTCACACACACACACTCCCTCACACACTCGCTCACACACCCTCACTCCCTCTCACAACACACTCCCTCACACACACACTCCCACACACACTCGCTCACACACACACACTCCCACACACACTCGCTCACACACCCTCACTCCCTCTCACACACGCTCCCTCACACACACACTCCCTCACACCCTCACTCCCTCTCACACACACTCCCTCTCACACACACTCCCTCTCACACACACTCCCTCACACACACACTCCCTCACACACTCACTCGCTCACACACACTCGCTCACACATACGCACTTCCTCACACACACGGACCTACACTCTCACCCCCTCACACGCACTCCCTCACACACACACTCCCTCTCTCATACATACACACACATACATACTCCTCACACACACATTCCTAGCATAAACACACACACCCTCACACAAACCCACCCTCACACATTCTCTCACACACACTCCCTCACACACACAAACCCTTACACACAAAGCCTCACATACCCTCACACACACATCCTCACACACACACTCACGCACGCACACACCCTTATACCGCATTATTTTTACCATGTTTTTCATCATTTGGATCGCTGAATTGAGCCATTTGTTTAAGCCTACGCGATTGTTCCATTGTGGTCTTGAAGTTGGCTGGATTTGGAGAGCATGTATCTACTCAGTGCCATCTCCTCTCCCACACCCTTCAGTGCAAATCAAACGCTCCGCAGTAACTCGGGCACATAAAAAAAAACACCAATGTAATAAATAAAAACTATAGGCAGTAGATCAAAACTGCACTCTCCCTTTTGTGGTTTGATTTTTTTCTTCGTGTGCCTTTAAAAAAAGAATTTGTTGTAAAATGGTGCGAAATTAAGACGATGGTTTACACAGTATAAGGCACGTTGAACTATTTGATTCGAAATCCATGTTTTATAACTGAAGGGATGCTTTCATTTATTGCCCACAGAACTGAACGCGTATTAACATTTATCACCTCTCTTCAAATTGGGGTCTTGACAGATTCGCGAATGTAAACTCAACCGGAAAGATCTGTCCGCCTGTCAGTTGGACAAGAAAAATCTTAGCGTGGTTGATTAATAGGAGGGGGAGGGAGGCATAATGTGAGGAGAATAGAATCCAGATGTACAAGAAATAAAGAGCAGTTCTGGGTCGAGGCTATCATGCAGCCCGTGATTCGAGAGAATTGCAGCTGAATGGAGACATCAAGTTATATCGCCTTCAACGGACAGACGTTATTACACTGTGCTGTGATAGTGAGGAGAGATTCACTTTGTCTTGCCCCATTCTAATGTATCACAGGCTGTGATACAGGGCAGGTTTGATAACTGACCCCGTGTCCGTCCAATTACTTCAAAGAAAAGAGCAGCCCATCGACCTTGAACCAAGCACAGCATTGGGAAAAGTTAGGTCGTTATATCTCATGGATTACCGCGAAATATCTGTACACATTTATATATTTTGAAGACTTGCCAAGCGTTTCATGCGCATAGCCCATCAGCCATAACAAAACATAAGGCCACATCTGGATACCTGGATAGGATTGTTCCATCAATGCGCCCGGTTTAACACCAGATACAATAAACATGGGCTGATTTAAAACAGTCATTTAATTCACACTGATCTAAGCATCATGAAATGGAAGATTTAACACTTCATGCACCCCGTGACAGGGGTCCTATATTATGTTGGACTCAATAATTCAAGTTTGACACAAACAAAATGTAATGGTTTTTTTTTAGTGTTTCCTCGTACATGTCCATCCTGTAATATAATGGTGCCAGCGCTGGCGCCCTGTTTGCCCTGGGTGATCTTATGTTGTATTCAATTGTTTTGTCTTTCATGCAGTTGGACAATTTGCCACAAAGCGAAATGATCAACGACGAGACGAAAATAAGTGTGAGTAAATAAATGTCTCGACAAAATGGGACAGGTGTCTGCACCAACGTGTTCGATTGTACCTGTGTAAATGTGTGGGCGGGCAGGGGAGGGAGATGTGGTTCGTTTCTCAGATGTGGTCAGTTCTGCGGGTCTGAGTGGACGGCCAAGGGAGGCAGATGTGGTCAGTTTCTGAGATGCGGTCAGTTTCTGAGATGTGGTCGGTTTGCGAGTTCTGAGTCAACGGGCAGGGGATGGAGATCCGGTCAGTTTCTGAGATGGTCAGTTTCTGAGATGTGGTCAGTTTCTGAGATGTGGTCAGTTTCTGAGACGTGGTCGGTTCTGCGGGTTCTGAGACAACGGGCAGGGGATGGAGATACGGTCAGTTTCTGAGATGGTCAGTTTCTGAGATGTGGTCAGTTTCTGAGACGTGGTCGGTTCTGCGGGTTCTGAGACAACGGGCAGGGGATGGAGATACGGTCAGTTTCTGAGATGGTCAGTTTCTGAGATGTGGTCAGTTTCTGAGACGTGGTCGGTTCTGCGGGTTCTGAGACAACGGGCAGGGGATGGAGATACGGTCAGTTTCTGAGATGCGGTCAGTTTCTGAGATGCGGTCAGTTTACCAGCACTGCTACCGTCTAATGTCTACCAGTGAATACACGGGGACAGGAACATTTACGGGCTGTAGAAATAATGCAAACCCTGATACCAATAATATGATACATAATACATTAGTCTAGTCAATGGTTGTTGCTTTTGTGCGCGCGTCGCTTTCTTGCCGAACGCGACAAAGTTGAAGGGAAATATGCAACTGGTACTTTTTTACGACTATAATCAAATTTAACAATTGAAGTTCATTTAAATTCGATTAATGCTTTAATGGAGTAAAAGCAATGAATGATAATGTTAATTAACAATCTCGCTCCTTTAATTGGTCACTGTTGCTATCACATTGTGTGACCAAATACGCATTAGAGGTTTCCCATATTAAGCGCAACAAACTGTTTTGTGATTGTAAATTTAATCGGCGATATTGTGTTCTTTAAACCAATCTCAACCCGGGGATACCCAGACACACCAGTAATCCCAAACCGACTTTAGTCCTAATTTAGGACGCAATCCTTACCATGATCCGAGCTCTGACTCCATGTGCCCTTTAGCCTCAGTTAGCCTGATCCTAACTCACGTCATCAAATATCAACACTAATGTATCATGATCGTAAACCTCCATGGGGAACCTCACTTTCCTTTACCCAATGCTTCTGACGGAAGTTGCACCGATTCTCTTCTTTCAGCATTAACTAATTTACATTAGAGTCTTCTTTAACTCGCCTCTAACCCGGCACTCGTACAGCCCTTCGTCATCCTTCCGCACTTTCTCTCTTTGTAAAAACTGCAAATCTAACAATGCCATTAACACATTGGGTAATTACAGGAAGGTGTAGCATCACCGGACAGTTACTACACTGGCAAGACCTTGATTATCTCTGGTGCGGTACTACACAGCTCAATACGTCAACATTTCAGCCCTTGGACAAAATTACTATTTACATGAGACATGGCCAGCTGCATTTTTACAATGACTTGCTTGCTCTAGTGGGAATCTTAATGGTCGAGCTTTGCGCTGGACGGGGTGATGATAATAATAATGATGATTATGATGACGGTGATGTTAGTGATAATGATGGTGATGTTGGTGACGATAATGGTGATGGTGGTGATTATGGTGTTTGCGTTGATGATGGTGGTGGTGATGATGATATGCTGATGATGATGCTGATGGTCATGATGAAGGTATTGTCGTTGGTGATGATGGTAATATTGATGATGATGATGGTAATGGTGATGATGATGATGATGTGTTGTCGTTCCTGATGGTGATGGTATTGTTAATGGCGTTGTTGATGATGACGATGGTGTTATTGATAGTTGAGTTTTCGTTGGTGATGGTGATGTTCCTGATGGTGATGATGGTAATGGTAATATTCCTGATGGTGATGATGGTAATGGTAATATTCCTGATGGTGATGGTGTTGATAATGACGTTGTTGATGATGATGTTATTGATAATTGAGTTTTCGTTGGTGATGGTAATGTTCCTGATGATGATGATGGTAATGTTCCTGATGGTGATGATGGTCTCATTTCCCCCCTTTTGCAGACAGTGAAAGTGATGGGCAGCGACATCTCACATAAACTGCAGATCTCCAAAGTGCGGAAGGATGACGAAGGGCTGTACGAGTGCCGGGTGACCGACGCCAACAACGGGGAGCTGCATGAGTACAAGGCTCAGGCGCATCTCTACGTGAACACCAGCCATGCTCGGGCCCTCCAGGCGCTGGAGGCGCCGCCGCTGCCCCTCCACGACGGCAAGGGCTTGCGGAGTCCTCCCGCGGTTGCGGCGCCTCCCAGCGAGCGACCGGGCCGCCGCTCCTCCAACAGCGGAGAAGCGCATAGGGGGCAGACAGGAGCCACATCCAGGCCCGCGGCCACAATCCTCAGGCAGAGCGCCACATCCACATCAGGTAGGCAAAGCAGAAGCTTCACCAAGAGTGAAAGCACCAGGCGGGGCCCGTTCACGCATCCAATTCTTACCCCATCTCTATACAGCTCACTTATTTATGAAGCATGACGATAAGTAACCTGTATATATGTACTGGAAGCATACGTATATAAACTAATGATTTATAGAGATAAACAATATAGTCATAATTTATTGAAAAGGAATAACCTAACGATCTATATTTGATCTAGTGAACATATATATAGGCAATAGATGGATACATCGATAAAGTATCTATATAATTGATTCATAAAGCATGATGTGTAATATAATTTAGGTATATAATGTAGTAAGTACATATACATATAGATTAACATGTGCATATACATAGCACTATAGTTGGGTCATTATTTGTGAAGAACGAGCTACTGGTAGAACATTATTTATGTGGCACCTTTTATCCGAGCTGCAGGACGTTCCAAAGTGTTTCCCAACCAAATGATCATTTTTAGACGTGCAGTCACTGTTCCTATGTAGGCAAAATCAGCAGCCAATTTTGTGTATAGCAAGATCCCACAAATGGGATGAATGACCAGTTATTCCATTTTGGTGATGTTGGTTGAGGGAAGAATGTTGACCAGAATCTATAATTGATGCAGAAGGCACGTGTAGGCTAATAGATGGAGCCATATAATAGTTAATATATAGAAAACGCGTTTATTCATAATGCATCCGCAATCTGTATATAATGCCTTAAGTACATTTGTATATAAATCACTAGGCTAACAGCGAGCTACAATTGAATCCAATGACATCACAGCACAAGAGGCAAGTGTGAGCAGGTTATAAGGAAGGCAAAGGCACAGGTTCTTGGACGTAATACAAGCTATTTGTAAATTAATAGGATTATTTAGACTAGGTACATTTCAAAAAGTAATAAAGACCACGTGATGTAAGATCCGAGGGCCCATTGCATGGGTCACGTGTGCTGCAATAGTAGCAGGATTTTGTCACCACTGGTTTGCTGGGAAATAAACTATGTAAATATGCTAACGGTGGCAATGTATCCACATATAAAACACAATGTTAAATAACTCAGCACCTTAACCGGCAGATATGATGGAACTGCCCTTTGTGTTAACCGTTTACTTCATTTCCCTGTTAAGATATACAACTTGCCTCCTTAAAATCTATTCCATCCGGCCTGTGTGCAATGTGTGTGGTCTGATTGTGTAATTACAATGCTAAACAACTGTATAGCTTGTATTCTACTGTAATTATTTATAACATTATTGTGGTATATAATTAGCACCGTATGTAATGTATACATTATTATATACGTTCTCTAGTGTGTAGAGTGTAGTTTTGTTTTAAAATTATCTTTGATAAGATCGGATTGTGCCCCTTCGGGCGAGAACATATTGCCTCTAGCTGATTTATGATGCACCAGATATACCATTTCCATGCTGTTTTGTCCTTCCATTAATTAGATGTTGCCTCTGAGAATCCTGCTTTCTCCTTGAGATCAATATCAACCCCTTTGGTTTCATTAGGGCCGGACTGCATGTCATGTTGTAGTTTGGAATGCATGCCAAGCCAAGCGATGGGCATTAACAGACAATGCCAGCGTTAATTTGAAATACATGTGTTGAAAAACGTTACTAAGAAATATTGGGAAACAAAATCTTCCAGATGAGCGAATATTTTAACTTCTTCCGCAGGTACGACGATCGTAGCTGCGAGCGATGGATTAGGTGTCCTGCTTCTTTTTTGTGGCTTTGTGAAGGATGCTTTGCTATAGTCTTAGTGCTGACTTTTCCACTATCACTTTCTCTTTAAAGCAAAGAGCGATTGGATGGTAAAATCCACGGATTGGACAGCAAACTCGACTTTAAACTCCCACCCTCCTGCACCCAATGTACTGTAATTCTCTAGAAACGGGAGCCCTTAGAGAGGAGCAAACCAGAGAAATAAAGCACCACTGACGGCATTGCTCAGGAGATTTACTGCAAATGGATTTCATATTGATAACGAACAACTTTTGGGGCAATTCACACGTGCAAGGTTTCAAGTCTAGGGGCGTCCTCTTACACAACTGTGCACTAGGAGATCACTGGTGCGACTAAATCTGTCAATTAACGAACCGCATCGGCGCGTGACGACTCAACGCGTGTGCAAGATTTTAACTGCACCATCTCCACTTTAATGGTATCCTGGTCGTCCTTTGAAGTTTTAAGAACAGTCTTGATTTCCATCATAAATATCTGTGTAAGTGTGTGCAGGATTCTTATTACAATAGAGACACCTTCAGGACATGTGCAACTGCGCTCAGCACCTGGATGTTTAATTTTACTTGTACTAGTTTGATATATCAATCCGTTGGAATCTCCTGTATTATGTGCAGAGCCGACCTATCCCTGATAATTTACTGCTTCCCAGTGTGCTGTCATTGTACCCTTCCCCAGAGAGGGCCCCAAAGCTTCCCCTCTGCCATTTCCGATACCCGTTGTGACACCAGTGCGTTTTTTTTATAACTGGCTAAATTCTAATTTTAATAATACGACACTGTGTGATCCGTTATTTTTCACTTCTATTAACGTATTCACTCAAGCCTCTGGACAATCTTCCCTTATCGAAATGCAAGTTGTGTATTTAAAACAATTTTCGTACGGTCTGTGAGTGAACAAATCAAAAAAAAAGCAACTTACGGTATGTTGTGAGTGTTTTATTTTTTAAAAAAAGAAAATATTGAGAATTATCTTACGAATCGCGTTGATGTTGACTGGGTTATGTTTAATTTCTCTGTAATAAAATGTCATCTTCGTGTGATCCGCCCTCACCCAACCGCAACACGGTGAAAGTTAGACCGCAGAGATACCGACTGGAAATATTATGTAGAGACTAAATCACTTGGAATTAAAAAAAAACACAAGGACTATGTTCTATTATTTTACGTTTCGTTCGTCTTTTTTTTTCCCATCTGCATTTAAGGGGCTGCCCCTGCTCTCCTGGCCGGTTCAAACATTGCAGTAAGACTTGTGCTCCCCCTATATATAAATTTAATCATTTCATGATGCTTTATTATGTGGAAGGAGTTGGAATGAAAAGAACAACGCAGTATCAGCTTCTCAAACGAGGTTCTCTGTTAGTAAAACCATGTAGATTATAGGCAATATTCAGCACTCTAAATCTAGATCACCGTCCATTCATTCCCAACATGCGCTGGGAGGATTTTCCTACATTGTTGGGTCGTTATCTATAGATAAATAAATGTTCAAATAGGGCACCGGGGGAGTTTCTCACGATGGGTCATTGGGGTGCAAGATATTTTGCATATATAAGTTTTCTATGTCTGATGAAATATTAAGGTGAAATATATGACGGCCCGGCCTCGGCACTATATGGAAAAGTGACCGTCTCTCTTCTCCCATTTGCCCACAAACATGATGCAAGGACTTAAATTTATGGACACAGATCACGGCATCTCCTGCACCCACCACTGTCCTTTGTGATAATGGTGCATTTATCTGAGGCTCTTCTGAAACAATAACTGGCTTCATGAAGACGACGCCCCTTTAATCACCCGGTTTGAGTTCTGACTGCTGGGACATGAATCCCCAAGTTAAGCGGATGAGTGAGTATCCCTTAGGTGCTGACATTATTTGCCAAATAATGGGGCCTACAATAAATTATTCTCCAGGAGTTTCAGGTAATGGCTGCACCCGGAAATGACCCAAGACTCCAAGAAGATTCAACCCACCCCCATAGAACGGGGTGTCCCACATTTATACAACTGGTGAACATACAATGCACAACATTTGAATGTAACTCCTGGCAGTAACACCGATATTTACAATCGGCCAGTTCATTGCACAAATAAGGCGGGCTATTGCCCCATTTCTTATTTTCTGCTTTTCTCTAGTGCTGATAGAAAGGAGTAAGGGCGAGCTTAAAAGAACTACCCACACATTGCCTGAGATTCCTCTCTGTGGCAATGCCCATCTCTTCCAGTGGGAATTCTTTTCCTTTGAACTTTTCCCAAATGAAGTATCCAGTCAGCCACAGATGGTATGATTCCAACAAAAATTCAATGGGGACAGTGAATTTTTTTGAACACTTTGATCAATGACCATGCATACTAATCGGTCAAATTTCCCTCCCTCTCTCGGGAAGGGGAACGTGTTTAAGAGTGCATTTACACTGCAAGTTTAATGTCAGTGCAAAAACAATTTGTGTTTTGCATCAACATCAAACCTGCCTTGCAGTGTTCAGGTCCCACCGGGTCCGGGGTAAAACGGATTGAGACACTCCCCGGTGGAGAGAGCCCTAAACTGCTTGGGTTTGACACCATGATGTGAAATCTGGTTTACAATGTGCTGAGTGGCGTTGACTCCGGGGAATTTAGAAATCTACCAGATCATAATTGAAATGTTTGGACAGCGGGATGTTCCCCTGCATACTGCCTGGACATTAACATATTTAACTGTTGGGAGAGAGCTCTGAAACCCAAACTGCAGCTACCAGTCTGAGACTGGCGTGTAAATGCAGCCAAAGATTCACTGGGTAATTATTAACATATCTAAATTTGACACGTATTTCTAGAGGATTTTTTTTAACAAAACTAACCAGTTCTAAGAGTTGGTGAAGCACACACCACATTAGTAAGTTTCAAGGTGTAATGGACTTCAAACCATCTGAATTTCCATTTGCTTTTGATAGTGTGTGATTTAGTGTGGCGTCACTTCAGAATAGCTTCACATTACATTTAAAGGGATTCCAGACAAATCCTACAACAGGGTTATTCACATGTACATTCTATCTATTTCCAAACCATAACTCTCCAAACCTTTTCTTTCTTTTGTTGAATGTTCCTTCCCCTCTGTACCCCCCACCCCGCACCCCCAACCCACTATCTCAAAATGAACACATCTGATGAAAGGTCATCGACCTGAAACATTAACTTTGTTCCTCTCTCCACAAATGCTGCCTGACTTGCTGAGTGTTTCCAGCATTTTCTGTTTTTATTACTGAAAAAGTTAGACCCTGCAATTCTATCCCAACTTCCTGACTCCAGGAGCACACTGTATAGGGCAAACACCAAGGTTAGATCACAAGTGTGTTTGTCACTATCTCTCGGAGGGGTGAGGAAAGGAAGCCTGGCAGGACAAACTAATCAAGTGTGTGCTGTCGAAGTCTCCCCACCCCCTCCCTCTCCCTCTCCCCCCCTCTCCTCCCTCCCCTCTCCCCGCCTCCTCTCCCCCTCTCTTTCTCCCCCCTCCCCCTCTCCTTCTCCCCCTCTCCTTCTCCCCCCTCCTTCTCCCCCCTCTCCTCCCCCCTCCCCCCTCCCCCTCTCCTTCTCCCCCCTCCCCCCTCTCCTTCTCCCCCCTCCCCCTCTCCTTCTCCCCCCTCTCCCCCTATCCCTCTCCTCCCTCCCCCCTCTCCCCTCTCTCCCCTCTCCTCCCCCCCTCCCCCTCTCCCCTCTCCTCCCCCCTCCCCCCTCTCTTCCCCCTCTCCTTCTCCCCCTCCCTCTCCTTCTCCCCCTCCCCCTCACCCCCTCTCCTTCTCCCCCCCACCCCCCTCCTTCTCCCCCTCTCCTTCTCCCCCCTCCCCCTCTCCTTCTCCCCCCTCTCCCCCTATCCTTCTCCCCCCTCTCCCCTCTCCTCCCTCCCCCTTCTCCCCCTCCCCCTCTCCCCTCTCCTCCCCCCTCCCCTCTCCTTCTCCCCCCTCCCCTCTCCTTCTCCCCCCTCCCCCTCTCCTTCTCCCCCTCCCTCTCCTTCTCCCCCTCCCCCTCCCCCTCCTCTCCCCTCTCCTTCTCCCCCCTCCCCCTCTCCTCCCCCTTCCCCCTCTCCTCCCCCTTCCCCCTCTCCTCCCCCCTTCCCCCTTTCCCCCTCTCCTTCTCCCCCTCCCCCCACCCCCTCTCCTTCTCCCCCTCCCCCCCACCCCCCTCTCCTTCTCCCCCTCTCCTTCTCCCCCTCCCCCCACCCCCCTCTCCTTCTCCCCCTCCCCCCTCTCCTTCTCCCCCTCCCCCCTCTCCTTCTCCCCCTCCCCCCTCTCCTTCTCCCCCTCCCCCCTCTCCTTCTCCCCCTCCCCCCTCTCCTTCTCCCCCTCCCCCACCCCCTCTCCTTCTCCCCCTCCCCCTCTCCTCCCCCTCCCCCACCCCCTCTCCTTCTCCCCCTCCTTCTCCCCCTCCCCCTCTCTTCCCCTTTCCTCCTCTCCTTCTCCCCCTCCTCTCCCTTCTCCCCCTCCTCTCCCCTCTCCCCCTCCTCTCCCCCTCCTCTCCCCTCTCCTTCTCCCCCTCTCCTTCTCCCCTCCCCCTCTCCTTCTCCCCCTCCCCCCTCTGTTCCCCCTTTCCTCCTCTCCTTCTCCCCCTCCTTTCCCCTCTCTACCCTCCTCTCCCCTCTCCCCCCTCTCCCCCTCCTCTCCCCCCTCTCTTCCCCCTCTCCTTCTCCCCCTCCCCATCCTCTCCCCCTCTCCTTCTCCCCCTCCCCCTCCTCTCCCCTCTCCTTCTCCCCCTCCCCCTCCCCCTCCTCTCCCCTCTCCTTCTCCCCCCTCTCCTCCCCTTCCCCCTCCCTCCCCCCTCTCCCCTCTCCTCCCCCTCCCCCTCCCCCTCCCCTCCCCCCTTTCTCCCCCTCCCCCCTCTCCTCCCCCCTTTCTCCACCTCCCCCCTCACCCCCTCTCCTTCTCCCCTCCCCCCCACCCCCCTCTCCTTCTCCCCCTCCCCCCCACCCCCCCTCTCCTCCCCCTCCCCCCCACCCCCCTCTCCTTCTCCCCCTCCTCCCCCACCCCCCTCTCCTTCTCCCCCTCCCCCCCACCCCCTTCTCCTTCTCCCCCCTCCTTCTCCCCCTCCCCCCCTCTCTTCTCCCCCCTCTTCTCCACCCCTCCCCCTCTCTTCTCCCCCCTCCCCCTCCCCCTCTCTTCTCCTCCCCCTCCCCCCTCTCTTCCCCCCCTCCCCCTCTCTTGCCCCCCTCCCCCCTCTCTTCCCCCCTCCCCCTCTCTTCCCCCCTCCCCCCTCTCTTCTCCTCCCCCTCCCCCCTCTCTTCTCCCCCTCCCCCCTCTCTTCCCCCCTTTCCTCCTCTCCTTCTCCCCCTCCTCTCCCCTCTCCCCTCTCCCCCTCCTCTCCCCTCTCCCCCTCCTCTCCCCTCTCCTTCTCCCCCCTCTCCCCCTCCTCTCCCCTCTCCCCCTCCTCCTCCCCCCTCTCCCCCTCCTCTCCCCTCTCCCCCTCCTCTCCCCTCTCCTTCTCCCCCCTCTCCCCCTCCTCTCCCCTCTCCCCCTCCTCTCCCCTCTCCTTCTCCCCCCCTCTCCCCCTCACCCCCCCTCTCCCCCTCCCCCTCCTCTCCCCCTCCCCCTCCTCTCCCCTCTCCTTCTCCCCCTCCCCCTCCTCTCCCCTCTCCTTCTCCCCCCTCTCCTCCCCTTACCCCTCCCTCCCCCCTCTCCCCTCTCCTCCCCCTCCCCTCCCCCTCCCCCTCTCCTCCCCCCTTTCTCCCCCTCCCCCCTCACCCCCCTCTCCTTCTCCCCCTCCCCCCCACCCCCCTCTCCTTCTCCCCCTCCCCCCCCACCCCCTCTCCTTCTCCCCCTCCCCCCCACCCCCCTCTCCTTCTCCCCCCTCCCCCCACCCCCTCTCCTTCTCCCCCTCCCCCCCACCCCCTCTCCTTCTCCCCCTCCCCCCACCCCCTCTCCTTCTCCCCCCACCCCCTCTCCTTCTCCCCCTCCCCCCCACCCCCTCTCCTTCTCCCCCTCCCCCCCACCCCCTCTCCTTCTCCCCCTCCCCCCCACCCCTTCTCCTTCTCCCCCTCCTTCTCCCCCTCCCCCCTCTCCTTCTCCCCCTCCCCCCACCCCCTCTCCTTCTCCCCCTCCCCCTCTCTTCTCCCCCCTCTCTTCTCCCCCTCCCCCCTCTCTTCTCCCCCTCCCCCCTCTCTTCCCCCCCTTTCCTCCTCTCCTTCTCCCCCTCCTCTCCCCTCTCCCCTCTCCCCCTCCTCTCCCCTCTCCCCCTCCTCTCCCCTCTCCTTCTCCCCCCTCTCCCCCTCCTCTCCCCTCTCCCCCTCCTCCTCCCCCCTCTCCCCCTCCTCTCCCCTCTCCCCCTCCTCTCCCCTCTCCTTCTCCCCCCTCTCCCCCTCCTCTCCCCTCTCCCCCTCCTCTCCCCTCTCCTTCTCCCCCCCTCTCCCCCTCACCCCCCTCTCCCCCTCCCCCTCCTCTCCCCCTCCCCCTCCTCTCCCCTCTCCTTCTCCCCCTCCCCCTCCTCTCCCCTCTCCTTCTCCCCCCTCTCCTCCCCTTCCCCCTCCCTCCCCCCTCTCCCCTCTCCTCCCCCTCCCCTCCCCCTCCCCTCCCCCTCCCCCTCTCCTCCCCCCTTTCTCCCCCTCCCCCCTCACCCCCCTCTCCTTCTCCCCCTCCCCCCCACCCCCCTCTCCTTCTCCCCCCCCCATCCCCCTCTCCTTCTCCCCCTCCCCCCCCACCCCCCTCTCCTTCTCACCCTCCCCCCCCACCCCCTCTCCTTCTCCCCCTCCCCCCACCCCCTCTCCTTCTCCCCCCACCCCCTCTCCTTCTCCCCCTCCCCCCCACCCCCTCTCCTTCTCCCCCTCCCCCCACCCCCTCTCCTTCTCCCCCTCCCCCCCACCCCCTCTCCTTCTCCCCCTCCTTCTCCCCCTCCCCCCTCTCCTTCTCCCCCTCCCCCCCACCCCCTCTCCTTCTCCCCCTCCCCCCCACCCCCTCTCCTTCTCCCCCTCCCCCCCACCCCCTCTCCTTCTCCCCCTCCTTCTCCCCCTCCCCCTCTCCTTCTCCCCCTCCTTCTCCCCCTCCCCCCTCTCTTCTCCCCCCTCTCTTCTCCCCCTCCCCCCTCTCTTCTCCCCCCTCTCTTCTCCCCCTCCCCCTCCCCCCTCTCTTCCCCCCTCCCCCTCCCCCCTCTCTTCCCCCTCTCTTCCCCCTTTCCTCCTCTCCTTCTCCCCCTCCTCTCCCCTCTCCCCTCTCCCCCTCCTCTCCCCTCTCCCCCTCCTCTCCCTCTCCTTCTCCCCCCTCTCCCCCTCCTCTCCCCCCTCTCCCCTCTCCTTCTCCCCCCTCTCCCCCTCACCCCCCTCTCCCCCTCTCCCCATCCCCCTCACCCCCCCTCCCCTCCCCTCCCCTCCTCCCCCTCCCCTCCCCTCCCCCTCCCACCCTCCCCTTCCCCCCCTCCCCCTCCCACCCTCCCCTTCCCCCCTTCCCCCTCCCCTTCCCCCCCTCCCCTCCCCTCCCCCCTCTCTTCTCCCCTCCCTTCTCCCCCTCCCCCCTCTCTTCCCCCTTTCCTCCTCTCCTTCTCCCCCTCCTCGTGTATGTGTATATAGGACAGTAATCATGCATATCAGACAGTAATCGTGTATATCAGACAGTGATCATGTATATATATACATATCGGACAGTGATCATGTATATCAGACAGTGATCATCTATATCAGACAGTGATCATGTATATGTATATATATATATCAGACAGTGATCATCCATATCAGATAGTGATCATGTGTATATATATATATATATATATATCAGACAGTGATCATCAAAATCAGACAGTGATCATGTATTTATATATATATCAGACAGTGATCATCTATATCAGACAGTGATCATGTATATATATATATATATATATATCAGACAGTGATCATCTATATCAGATAGTGATCATGTGTATATATATATATATATATATCAGACAGTGATCATCTATATCAGACAGCGATCATGTATATATATATATATATCAGACAGTGATCATCGATATCAGACAGTGATCATGTATATCAGACAGTGATCAACTATATCAGACAGTGATCATCTATATCAGACAGTGATCATGTATATCAGACAGTGATCATCTATATCAGACAGTGATCATGTATATCAGACAGTGATCATCTATATCAGATAGTGATCATGTATATCAGACAGTGATCATCTATATCAGACAGTGATCATGTATATCAGACAGTGATCATCTATATCAGACAGTGATCATGTATATCAGACAGTGATCATCTATATTAGACAGTGATCATCTATTTCAGACAGTGATCGTGTATATATATATATATATATATATCAGACAGTGATCGTGTATATCAGACATTGATCGTGTATATATTTTTTAAATTCGTTCATGGGATGTGGGCGTCGCTGGCGAGGCCGGCATTTATTGCCCATCCCTAATTGCCCTTGAGAAGGTGGTGGTGAGCCGCCTTCTTGAACCGCTGCAGTCCGTGTGGTGAAGGTTCTCCCACAGTGCTGTTAGGAAGGGAGTTCCAGGATTTTGACCCAGCGACAATGAAGGAACGGCGATATATTTCCAAGTCGGGATGGTGTGTGACTTGGAGGGGAACGTGCAGGTGGTGTTGTTCCCATGTGCCTGCTGCTCTTGTCCTTCTAAGTGGTAGAGGTCGCGGATTTGGGAGGTGCTGTCAAAGAAGCCTTGGCGAGTTGCTGCAGTGCATCCTGTGGATGGTGCACACTGCAGCCACAGTGCGCCAATGGTGAAGGGAGTGAATGTTTAGGGTGAGGGATGGGGTGCCAATCAAGCGGGCTGCTTTATCTTGGATGGTGTCGAGCTTCTTGAGTGTTGTTGGAGCTGCACTCATCCAGGCAAGTGGAGAGTATTCCATCACACTCCTGACTTGTGCCTTGTAGATGGTGGAAAGGCTTTGGGGAGTCAGGAGGTGAGTCACTCGCCGCAGAACACCCAGCCTCTGACCTGCTCTCGTAGCCACAGTATTTATATGGCTGGTCCAGTTCAGTTTCTGGTCAATGGTGACCCCCAGGATGTTGATGGTGGGGGATTCGGCGATGGTAATGCTGTTGAATGTCAAGGGGAGGTGGTTAGACTTTCTCTTGTTGGAGATGGTCATTGCCTGGCACTTATCTGGCGCGAATGTTACTTGCCACTTATGAGCCCAAGCCTGGATGTTGTCCAGGTCTTGCTGCATGCGGGCTCGGACTGCTTCATTATCTGAGGGGTTGCGAATGGAACTGAACACTGTGCAATCATCAGGGAACATCCCCATTTCTGACCTTATGATGGAGGGAAGGTTATTGATGAAGCAGTTGAAGATGGTTGGGCCTAGGACACTGCCCTGAGGAACTCAAGCAGCAATGTCCTGGGGCTGAGATGATTGACCTCCAACAACCACTACCATCTTCCTTTGTGCTAGGTATGACTCCAGCCACTGGAGAGTTTTCCCCCTGATTCCCATTGACTTCAATTTTACAAGGGCTCCTTGGTGCCACACTCGGTCGAATGCTGCCTTGATGTCAAGGGCAGTCACTCTCACCTCACCTCTGGAATTCAGCTCTTTTGTCCATGTTTGGACCAAGGCTGTAATGAGGTCTGGAGCCGAGTGGTCCTGGCGGAACCCAACCTGAGCATCGGTGAGCAGGTTATTGGTGAGTAAGTGCCGCTTGATAGCACTGTCCACGACACCTTCCATCACTTTGCTGATGATTGAGAGTAGACTGATGGGATGGTAATTGGCCGGATTGGATTTGTCCTGCTTTTTGTGGACAGGACATACCTGGGCAATTTTCCACATTGTCAGGTAGATGCCAGTGTTGTAGCTGTACTGGAAGAGCTTGGCTGGAGGCGCAGCTAGTTCTGGAGCACAAGACTTCAGCACTGCAGCTGGGATGTTGTCGGGGCCCATAGCCTTTGCTGTATCCAGTGCACTCAGCCATTTCTTGATATCACGTGGAGTGAATCGAATTGGCTGAAGACTGGCTTCTGTAATGGTGGGGATCTCGGGAGGAGGCCGAGATGGATTATCCACTCAGCACTTCTGGCTGAGGATGGTTGCAAATGCTTCAGACTTGTCTTTTGCACTCACGTGCTGGACTCCGCCATCATTGAGGATGTTTGCAGAGCCTCCTCCTCCCGTTAGTTGTTCAATTGTCCACCACCATTCACGACTGGATGTGGCAGGACTGCAGAGCTTTGATCTGATCCGTTGGTTGTGGAATCGCTTAGCTCTGGCTATAGCATGTTGCTTCCACTGTTTAGCGTGCATGTAGTCCTGAGTTGTAGCTTCACCAGGTTGGCACCTCATTTTTAAGTAAGCCAGTTGCTGCTCCTGGCATGCTCTTCTACACTCCTCATTGAACCAGGGTTGATCCCCTGACTTGTTGGTAATGGTAGAGTGAGGAATATGCCGGGCCATGAGGTTACAGATTGTGCTGGAATACAATTCTGCTGCTGCTGATGGCCCACAGTGCCTCATGGATGCCCAGTTTTGAGCTGCTAGATCTGTTCTGAATCTATCCCATTTAGCACGGTGGTAGTGCCACACAGCACGTTGGATGGTGTCCTCAGTGCGAAGACGGGACTTTGTCTCCACAAGGACTGTGCGGTGGTCACTCCTACCAATACTGTCATGGACAGATGCATTTGCGACAGGTAGATTGGTGAGGACGAGGTCAAGTAAGTTTTTCCCTCGTGTTGGTTCGCTCACCACCTGCCACAGGCCCAGTCTGGCAGCTATGTCCTTCAGGACTCGGCCAGCTCGGTCAGTAGTGGTGCTACCGAGCCACTCTCGGTGATGGACATTGAAGTCCCCCACCCAGAGTACATTTTGTGCCCTTGCTACCCTCAGTGCTTCCTCCAAGTGGTGCTCAAAATGGAGGAAGACTGATTCATCAGCTGAGGGAGGGCGGTAGGTGGTAATCAGCAGGAGGTTTCCTTGCCCATGTTTGACCTGATGCCATGAGATTTCATGGGGTCCAGATTCAATGTTGAGGACTCCCAGGGCCACTCCCTCCTGACTGTATATCACTGTACCGCCACCTCTGGTGGGTCTGTCCTGCCAGTGGGACAGGACATACCCAGGGATGGTGATGGAAGAGTCTGGGTCATTGGCTGAAAGATATGATTCTGTGAGTATGGCTATGTCAGGCTGCTGCTTGACTAGTCTGTGGGACAGCTCTCCCAATTTCGGCAAAAGTCCCCAGATGTTAGTGAGGAGGACTTTGCAGGGTCGACTGGGCTTGGTGTTTTGCCGTTGTCGTGTCCGGTGCCTAGTGGTCCGATGCCGGGTGGTCCGTCCGGTTTTATTCTTATTATGACTTTTCGTAGCGAGATTGTACAACTGAGTGGCTTGCTAGGCGATTTCAGAGGGCAATTAAGAATCAACCACATTGCTGTGGGTCTGGAGTCACATGTAGGCCAGACCGGGTAAGGACGGCAGGTTTCCTTCCCAAAAGGGCATTCGTGAACCAGATGGGTTTTTACGACAATCCGGTAATTTCATGGCCACCATTACTGATACTAGTATTTTAATTCCAGATTTTTATTTAATTAATTGAATTTAATTAATTGAATTTAAATTCACCAGCTGCTGTGGCGGGATTTGAACTCATGACTCTGGATCATGTATATATATATATATATATCAGACAGTGATCGTGTATATCAGACAGTGATCGTGTATATGTATATATATATCTCTCAGACAGTAATCATGTATATATATCGGACAGTGATCATGTATACGAACATACGTACAAACATACGAATTAAGAGCAGGAGTAGGCCATTCAGCCCCTCAAGCCTGCTCTGTCATTTGTTAAGGTCGTGGCTGATCTGATTGTGACCTCAACCCTACTTTCCCATCTACCTACTATAACCTTTGATTCCCTTGTTAATTAGGAATCTATCTAACTCAACCTTAAAAATATTCAATGACCCTGCCTCTACCGCTCTCTGGGGAAGGGAGTTCCACAGACTCACGACCCTCTGAGAGAAAAAAATTCTCCTCATCTCCCTCTTAAACGGGAGACACCTTATTTTTAAACTGTAGCCCCTAGTTCTCGTCTATCCCACAAGAGGAAACATTCTCTCAGCATCTACCCCTTCAAGTCCCCTCAGGATCTTATATATTTCAATAAGATCACCTCTCATTCTTCTAAACTCCAGTGTATACAGGCCCAACTTGTCCAACCTTTCCTCATAAGATAACCTCCTCATCCCAGGAATCAGTCGAGTGAACCGTCTCTGAACTGCCTCCAAAGCAATTATGTCCTTTCTTAAATAAGGAGACCAAAACTGCACACAGTATTCTGGATGTGGTCTCACCAATGCCCTGTACAACTGTAGTAAAACATCTCTTCTTTTATATTCCATTCTCCTTGCAATAAATGACAACATTCCATTTGCCTTCCTAATCACTTGCTGTACCTGCATACTAACTTATTTGTGATTCATGTACTAGGATACCCAGATCCCTCTGTACCTCAGAGTTCTGCAATCTCTCTCCATTTAAATAATATACTGCTTTTCTATTCATCCTGCCAAAGTGGACAAGTTCACATTTTCCCACATTACACTCCATCTGCCAAATTTTTGCCCACTCACTTAACCTATGTCTATCCCTTTGCAGACTCCTTGTGTCCTCTTCACAACTTACTTTCCTACCTACCTTTGTGTCATCAGCAAATTTAGCAACCATACATTCGGTCTCTTCATCCAAGTCATTGATATAGATTGTAAATAGTTGAGGCCCAAGCACTGATCCCTGTGGCACTCCACTCATTATATCTTGCCAACCTGAAAATGACCCATTCATGTCTAATCGCTGTTTCCTGTTAGCTACCCAATCCTTTATCCATGTTAATATGTTACCCCCTTCACCATGAGCTCTTATTTTATGTAGTAGTCTTTGATGTGGTGCCTTGTCAAAAGCCTTCTGGAAATCCAAGTACATCACATCCACAGGGTCCCCTTTATCCACGTTGCTTGTTACTTCTTCAAAGAACTCTAATAAATTAGTCAAACACAATTTCCTTTTCACAAAGCCATGTTGACTCTGTCTGATTGCATTGAGATTTTCTAAGTGCCCTGCTATAACCTCCTTAATAATAGATTCTAGCATTTTCCCTATCACAGATGTTAAGCTAACTGGCCTGTAGTTTCCTGCTTTCTGTCTCCCTCTCTTGAATAGAGGAGTTACATTTGCTATCTTCCAATCTTTCTTTTTATTCGTTCACGGGATGTGGGCGTCGCTGGCAAGGCCGGCATTTATTGCCCATCCCTAATTGCCCTTGAGAAGGTGGTGGTGAGCCGCCTTCTTGAACCGCTGCAGTCCGTGTGGTGACGGTTCTCCCACAGTGCTGTTAGGAAGGGAGTTCCAGGATTTTGACCCAGCGACAATGAAGGAACAGCGATATATTTCCAAGTTGGGATGGTGTGTGACTTGGAGGGGAACGTGCAGGTGGTGTTGTTCCCATGCGCCTGCTGCCCTTGTCCTTCTTGGTGGTAGAGGTCGTGGGTTTTGAGGTGCTGATTGGGACCCTTCCAGAATCTCAGGAATTTTGGAAAATTAATACCATTGCATCTACTATCTCTGCAGCCACTTCTTTTAAGACCCTGGGATGAAGTCCGTCAGGACCTGGGGACTTGTCAGCTTTTAGTTCTAATATTTTTTTCAGAACCCTTTCCCTGGTGACTGTAAATGTTTTAAGTCCCTCCCTCCCTTTCACCTCTTGATTCACAATTATTTTTGGCATGTTATTTGATACTCTACAGTGAAGATGGACACAAAATATTTGTTCAATTCATCTGCCATTTCCTTATTCTCCATTATTAATTCCCCAGACTCATTCTCTAGAGGACCAATGCTCACTTTACTTACTCTTTTCCTTTTTAAATACCTGTAGAAACTCTTACTATCTGTTTTTATATTTCTAGCTAGCTTTCTCTTGTACTCTAATTTCTCCCTCCTTATTATTCTTTTAGTCAATCTTTGCTTTTTTTTTATATTCTGTCCAATCTTCTGACCTGCCACTAATCTTCCTGAAATTGTATGCTTTTTCTTTCAATTTGATACTATCTTTAACTTCCTTAGTTAGCCACGGGTGGTACGTCCTTCCCCTAGAGACTTTCTTTCTCACTGGAATGGATCTTTGCTGAGTGTTATGAAATATCTCATTAAATGTCTGCCACTGCATCTCTACTTAACCTAACCTAATTTCCCAGTTCACTTTAGCCAGCTCTGTCTTCATGCCCTCATAATTGCCCTTATTTTAAGTTTAAAGCACTAGTCTTAGACTTATTCTTCTCTCCCTCAAACTGAATGCGAAATTCAATCATATTGTGATCACTGCTACCTAGAGGCTCCTTTACAATGAGGTCATTAATTAATCCTGTCTCATTACACATTACCAGATCTAGAATAGCCTGCTCTCTGGTTGACTCTAGAATGTGCTGCTCTAAGAAACTGTCCCGAAAGCACTCTATGAACTCATCTTCCAGGCTACCTTTACCAATCAGATTCCTCCAATCTATATGTAGATTAAAATCACCCATGATTATCACTGTTCCTTTCTCACAAGCCCCCATTATTTCTTCCTGTATACCCTGTCCTACAGTGTGGTTACTGTTAGAGGGCCTATAAACTACTCCCACAAGTGACTTCTTGCCTTTACTATTTCTTATCTCTACCCAAACTGATTCTACATCTTGGTCTTTAGAACTAAGGTCATTTCTTTCTATTACACTCATGTCATCCTTAATTAACAGAGCTATCCCTCCAGCATTTTCTAGCTTCCTGTCCTTCCAAAATGTCAAGTACCCATGAATATTCAGGTTCCAGCTTTTGTCATCTTGCAGCCATGTCTCTGTAATGGCTATGTATATATATCAGACAGTGATCGTGTATATCAGACAATGATCGTGTATATATAGGACAGTGATCGTATATGTATATATATATATATATCTCAGACAGTGGTCGTGTATATGCAACAATGATTGTACATATCAGACAGTGATTGTGTGTATATATATATATATTAGACAGTGATCATGTATATCAGACTGAGATCATGTTTATTTGTATGTACATATATCTCAGACAGTGATCGTGTATATCAGACAATGATCATGTATATCAGACAGTGATTTTGTGTGTATATATATATATCTCAGACATTGATCGCATATATATATTGGACAGTGATGGTGTATATATATATATCAGACAGTGATCATGTATATCAGACAGTGATCGTGTATATATATATATTTGACAGTGATAACGTATTTATATATATATATATACACACGATCACAGACTGATATACATGATCACTGACTGATATACACGATCACAGACTGATATAGATGATCACTGACTGATATACATGATCACTGACCGGTATACATGATCACTGTTTGTGATCGTGTATATATATATATATATCTCAGATAGTGATCGTGTCATTTCAACAGTGTCTGTTAAACTGTGTCAGGCTCGGTACCTCCTTTTCAATACACTGATGGGAAATCTGTATTCGGAACTAGATATGGGCCGGATTTTGCTGTGAAAGTAACGGTGAGATTAACAGCGGTCACCGTTATTTATGCGCAAATCGGACAGCGACTTCCGGTGAACGCACATGCCGCAGTTAAACACAAAATTCCGGAAGTTGCTGTCCGAGATGCGCTGCCCCTCCGTAAACTGTGCAAAAACGGCATCTCATCGTCTGGCTCCCCATGCAAATGTATTGAACAGCGTGACGTTGCTGTACGAACGTCGTAGATATGAACTAAACTCACCACAAAAAGTTAGTCTAAGTACCCTTTTAACAACAACAACAACTTGCATTTATATAGCACCTTTAACAAAGCAAAACGTCCCAAGGCGCTTTACAGGAACGATCAAACAAAATTTGACACCGAGCCACATTAGGACACATTACGACAGGTAACCAAAAGCTTGGTCAAAGAGGTAGGTTTTAAGGAGTGTCTTAAAGGAGGAGAGAGCGGTAGAGAGGCAGAAAGGTTTAGGGAGGGAATTCCAGAATTTAGGATCGAAACAGCTGAAGGCATGACCACTAATGGTGGACGATTAAAATCGGGGATGTGCAAGAGGCAAGAATTGGAGGAGCGAAGAGATCTCGGAGGGTTGTAGGGCTGGAGGAGGTTACAGAGGTAGGGAAGGGCGAGTCCATGGAGGGATTTGAAAACAAGGATGAGAATTTTAAAATCGAGACGTTCCCAGACCAGGAGTCAGTGTAGGTCAGTGAGCACAGGGGTGATGGGTGAATGGGACTTGGTGTGAGTTAGGTTACGGGCAGCAGAGTTTTGGATGAGCTCAAGTTTATGGAAGGTGGAAGATGGGAGGCCGGCCAGGAGAGCATTGGAATAGTCAAGTCTAGAGGTAATAAAGGCATGGATGAGGGTTTCAGTCGCAGATGAGCTGAGGCAGTGGTGGAGATGGGTGATGTTACGGAGGTGGAAGTAGGCCGTCTTGGTGATGGAGCAGATATGGAGTCGGAAGCTCATCTCAGGGTCAAATAGGACGCCAAGGTTGCGAACGGTCTTGTTCAGCCTCAGACAGTGGCCGGGGAGAGGGTTGGAATTGGTGGCTGGGGAATGGAGTTTGTGGCGGGGACCGAAGACAATGGCTTCGGTCTTCCCAATATTTAGTTAGAGGAAATTTTTGCTCATCCAATACCGGAGGTCGGACAAGCAGCCTAACGAATCAGAGACAGTGGAGGGATTGAAGGAGGTGGTTGTGAGGTAGATTTGGGTGTTGTTAGCGTACATGTGGAACCTAACATTGTGTTTTCGGATGATGTCGCCGAGGGGCAGCGTGTAGATGAGAAATAGGAGAGGGCCAAGGATAGATCCTTGGGGGACTCCAGATGTAACGGTGTGGGAGCGGGAAGGGAAGCCATTGCAGTTTATTCTCTGGCTACGACTGGATAGATAAGAATGGAGCAAGGCGAGCGCAGTCCCAACCAGCTGGACGATGGAGGAGAGGTGTTGGAGCAGGCTGGTGTGGTCAACCGTGTCAAAGGCCGCAGACAGGTCAAGAAGGATGAGGAGGGATAGTTTACCAAAGTCACAGTCACATAGGATGTCATTTGTGACTTTAATAAGAGCTGTTTCAGTACTGTGGCAGGGACAGAAACCTGATTGAACGCAGAGTTGAGGAAAAGATGGGCACGGATTTTGGAGGAGACAACATGTCCAAGGACTTTGGAGAGGAAGGGGGGGTTGGAGATGGGGCGGTAGTTTGCAAGGACAGAGGGGTTAAGGATGTTTTTTTTGAGGGGGGGGTGATGATGGTAGATTTGAAGGGGAGGAGGACAATACCTGAGGAGAGGGAACCGTTAACAATATCAGCTAACGTGGGCCAGGAAGGGGACTTGGGTGGTCAGCAGTTTGGTGGGAACAGGGTCGAGGGAGCAGGAGGCCGGTCTCCTAGTCAAGATGACCTCAGAGAGGGCGTGAGGGGAGATTGGGGAGAAACTAGAGAAGGATGCAAGTTCAGGGCTAGGGCAGGGGGGAATTATAGGGGAAGTTTGGCTCGGTGAGCTAGGGGAAGGGAGGGAAGTGGCAGAGGCAGCTGAACGGATGGTCTCAATCTTAGTGACAAAGTAACCCATGAGCTCCTCTCACTTGTGCTTGGAGGTGAAGGTGGAGAAGGCAGGGGAGAGGGATTTAAGAAGATGGTTTGTAGTGGAGAAGAGAAGCCGGGGGTTATCTTTGCATTCCAGGACAATCCTGGAATATTGAGCAGTTTTGGCAGAGGAGAGCATGACCCGATAGTGCTTTATGTGTTCCAGCCAGATCTGGCTGTCCAGTTGTCCGCCATAAACGTTCAAGTCTGCATCTCTTGGACATAAGGGAGCGAAGATGAGGGCAGTACCAGGGGGAAAGACTAGGGTGAGAGAGAGTAATGGTTTTAATGGGGACAAGAGCTACAAAGGTGGAGGTGAGGGTGTGCTTGAGCAGATCGGCAGCTGCAGAAATGTCATGGTGAACGGAGGGCCAAAGGCTAAACAGTTGGGAATTTGAAAGTGCCGTTGTAAGTGACTTGGGGGAGAGTTTTTCCCAGGAGCGATCACAGAAGGAAGTGGGGTTGGGAGGGGAAAGGGGGTTGTGAGTGGAAAGGGATACAAGGAAGTGATCAGAGATGGCCTTATCCGCGATTGACATGATGGGAGTAGAAAGGCCATGTAAGAGGGCAAGTTCGAGGGGGTGGCCGTGAATATGAGTAGGGGAGTTTATGTGGAGGGAGGGATTAAGGGAGGATAGGAGGGCAGTGAACTCAGAGGGGAGAGAGCATGATGAGTTGAGATAGAGGTTGAAATCACCGAGGATGAGAAGTCGCTCGGTGCAGAGGCTGAGGGAGGAAAGCAGTGAAGATATCTCAACAACAGCAACAACAACTTGCATTTATATACAGCCTTTAACGTAGTAAAACGTCCGAAGGCGCTTCATAGGAGTGATTTTCAAACAAAATTTGACACTGAGCCGCATAAGGAGATATTAGGACAGGTGACCAAAAGCTTGGTCAAAGAGGAAGGTTTTAAGGAGCATCTTAAAGGAGGAGAGAGAAGTAGAGAGGCGGAGAGGTTTAGAGAATTCCGGAGCTTAGGGCCCAGGCAGCTGAAGACACGGCCGCCAATGGTGGAGCGATTAAAATCGGGGCTGCGCATGAGGCAAGAATTGGAGGAACGCAGGGATCTCGGAGGGTTGTAGGGCTGGAGGAGGTTACAGAGAATGGGCGGTAGAGAACGAGAATTTTAAAGGAGAGGTGAGAGGGGTGGAACAAGATGAGATGATCAAAGGAGGAGAAGGTGCCAGAGGAGTAGGGGGACAGACCAAGGTGTGATTTGGTGATAAGGGCCACACCGCCATCGCGGTGGTCTGGGCGGGGCAAGTGGTGGAAGATATAGCCGGGGTAGGGGGAAGCTTCATTAAGGGGGAAGGTGTCATCACCCATCAGCCAGGTTTCCGTCAGGGCCATGATGTCGATGCAATCATCCACAATAAGCTCATGGATGGCAAGGGCCTTGTTCACAAGTGAACGGACATTCTGGAGGGAGATGCGGAGAGGGGCAGTGATAGCTGATCCTCTGGCAGAGTCCACAGGGTCATCGCTGAGGGGGGTGAGTGGGATGGGAAAGAGATGGGCAAGATTAGCCCCCAGCGGGCACGGTGGGCAGGAAAGTAAACGAGGGAGTAGGATGGGGCAGTTGGGGTTGCAGTTCGGAAGGAGGCAGTGACGAGTGCCTTGATGGGCCCTTCGGAGGATGCCAAGAGAGGCACTGAGGGAAGCTGTAGGCTTATCTAAGAGGGAGTCAAGCCTGATACAGTGGCAGGAGAGTAGGAAGGTCGAGGAGTGCTGAAGGGTTGAGGTAGGGATTTGGGGGGGCAGAGTACCTGAGAGAGGAGAAATAAAAGGAGGCATGACAACAGAAGAGAGGGGCCTAGGAGGGGTAAAGAGAAAAGAAAAAAAAAGGTGAATAAAGGGGAAATAAAAGTGATGGGCTCGGGTCCGGAGCGGCAGCCAAAACACGCACACGAATGGACACAGGGAAACTCAAGTTATATCGGTGTGGTTACATAGCAAGATTAGGATAGATCTGTCCTAGTAATAAACAGCGTGGTAAGTCTTAATTACTGCCAATCAACCTCTCTGGCACTGAAAATTAACTTTTACAAGTGTGGAGTCTCATTCCTTCAGCTTTTAATTATTGTTGGAGATTTTTTTTAAAAATTGAATAAAATATTTTAACATTTTCTTTCTGACTCTTTTTTCTCTCTCTCAATTCAATCTTTCTTTCCCTCTCTTTATGTTGCTTTCTGTCCCTGATTCGACATTGAATTCACTATTCTAACTGGTTCAGATTCTGCGCTGCTCACTAACGATTCTCCAATCTGATTGGTTAAGGAGACACACAGCTGCTTGCCCTGTTCACACAGGCCCCAGATGCCCTGTAGAGGGCGCCACACTGTTTAGATCTCCCGCTGACAGCAACTGGTGGTGCAAAACCCCATAGAAAGTCGATGGGCAAAGGGCAAGTCTAATGAACGGTGGGGGCCGTTCGATCGCAGCTCACAGCAAAATCTGGCCCAATGTGCTTGTAAGGGTAGCTTATATATTCGTTCGAGGGCCAATTTTCAAAATGCTACCAGTTGGGGAATATATTAGGGAATTACAGACACTGCCCACCGTTTTCCATCCAGTAAGGTCAATGGGCATTGCGCCCATGATATGTGCAACTGCTAAGCAAGGCTCCGCCAGTACCAAGCAGTGTGAAAACCTACCTTCTCTCTCCTTTTTTGGTCTTTTTTCTTTATCTCTCCTCTTTGTCCTTTCTCTCTCCGCTTCACTATCCAGTCGTAGAAAGCAAGATTAAAGCTACCCAGGAAGGACAGTTCCAAGGCTCCCAGCACCGGTGACAGGCGCTATCTACAATTCTAGTGCAATCTTTTCTCTTTGCTATGAATCCCCACCTCCAGAGAGTGTGCTGTCGCATTTTGTCACTGGAGGTCAGAGGAAGGAAAAGTGTCTCACTGATAAAATCCAGGAATCATGTGGGCAAGGCAAGCGGGGAATTGTTTTTTTTTTGCCATTTGACAATCTGGGCTGATGGCCCCCATCCTGGTGCTTTAGGCTACAACATGTCACAGACCCAACGCAATGCTCCTCTTGATTGCCCTATTTAACTTTTGGGATGAATAATGCAACTGTGTCTTTCCCATTGCGCAGAATCATGGAATTGGATGTTTGCATAATCTGACACGAAGAACCATTATGATCAACATTCTGTGATACACAACTGGTGTGACAGGAAGGAAGGTGCTCCATAGTTTGGTTCGCAGTGTCTATTGATCCCACTGTGTTGGCCAATGAGTTGGAGGCAGGGCGGGACTTATGGCAGGACTCACGGCAAACGGTGTATTTTATAGCAAACAAAGCAAACAGCAAAACAAGCAATATCTATTTACAGAGTCCATTTAGAAAGAGTCTTTACCAACTAGAAACTGTAGCAACTTCTCCCGATAAAAGCAGGGTGATTTCTCCAGCAATGTGCAGTGAGTAGAGGGAAGTTACATAATACAAATTATGTGCATGAAATCAATCTGTCAGTTACAGCAGTGTAATCCAGGCATAATTGACAGGGGAATTATCCAATCGTCTCCATTCTGGCCAGGAATATTGGTGTCACTATATGCAGCTGGTTTTGCTGGCTATATTTCTAGCAACGTGAGTTGCCACTGATACAGATTCTCAGAACATCGGCACTTGGTGTACAGACTGACATTACCTGTCATTTTCCAACACTAACTTTATAAATAATACGCCTTTGTTTGGAAATACAGCCCCTGACTTGCTCTTGGGGACATAAAGAATCAATGAGGCAACACATGGGGGCGATTTTAATCCTACCCACCTGGCAGATACTGAGTGCCCTGATTTACTCACCCGTCAGAAAGCTGGTCAGATCTCGACGGCCGTGATTTTACTCAGGCGTCTGGATGGGCAGCTAAGCCGCCTGCCCAAGGCCTACAGGGTCCTTCCTTAAATATGCAGATCGGGCCCCGACTGTGATTTTAACTTAGGACTGAGCTGTGACGTTCCCACCAGGCTGGAGAGAGTCCCGGGACCTGCCGGGTAGCTGAAGACGTGCAAACAGGTAAGTTTTGTACTTTCCTTGTGGGGCCACTCCTGCTCCTCAGAGCCCAGCAAGGAAGGTTTAGCGCTCCCCTTCCCCGAACTCTCCCTCCCCCGAGACCCTCCCGGGTCCTCCGACCCCACATCTACCTTCATGCCGGCAGGTGACCAGCAGCTGACTCCTACCCGGCAGAATGTTAATGAGGCCCAGGAGTTAAAATAGACGAGCTCTCAAATCTTCTCCAGCGAGTGGAATTCCTCAACCCCCTCCCCCGCCTGCTCGAGATCCGGCCGGAGTTAAAATCATCCCTCGGTTTCGGAAGTTTAATGAAAATCGTAAAAGAGAAAAAGATGAAAGAAACAAAACTGCAAGTTATTGAGCCAAATGCAAATAAGCCTTGTGTTCTCCTTGATCATATTTAGAAGCAGAGAGGGACTACATTACCAGAGAATTCACGGCCTTGTATGCATTATTGCAAAGTAAACGTACACACTATTATCAGAGGGCTCCACATCTGAAGGACTTATGTCAATACAGGGTTAGAAGTTGTACCAATGCAAACAACTGAAATTAGACAGAGCTGGCCTGCAGCTGAACACCACACTGGGCCCTGTCACCAACTGATGATGAGCTATGGGCAGAGGGATAATTTTCTATGTCTACATCACACACATATAGGCACCACACTCATGCACACAGACATACAAATACACACCACACATGCGCATATTCACCACATACGCACAGACATACACACATACACACAGACATATATACACATACACAAATATACAGACATACACACACACAGACATACATACACATATCCATTTACAGACATACACACATATGCACACATACACACACATACACATATCCATTTACAGACATACACACATATGCACACATACACACACATACACACACAGACATAGACATACATGCACACAGACATACATATACACACCACACATGCACATATTCACCACATACACACATACACACAGACATATATACACATACACAAATATACAGACATACACACACAGACCTACACACAAATACGAACACATATACACAGACATACACACACACAGACATAGACATACATTCAGAGAGACATACACACGTATTTATACACCACACATAGACACTCACACCTTGATCCAACCAGGGGAAGGGTGAACACAGATCAAGCACTCACTGCAACACAAATCTTACAACAAATCCATGTCCTGCACCTCCATGGCAAAGGCTAATTCTCCACCCATGTGTAGTGCCAGCAGATGGTCACCAGATGTGCTTTATTGCTGATGATTTATCATCTCCACCATCACCTTAGTCAAAGTTTTAAAGAAATGCAGTATTTCTCCATACAGTATTCACCCGTTGACCCGACTGGCCCTATAGTGAGATCCAGGCCATCAAAGTAGTTTGTAGTTCTCCCTTGCCCCTCCCAAGTGTTGAAATACGCAGTAGCTACTTGAATTTTACTTAAGCCCTCGTGGAGATGGGAAGATAAATGCAAACTGATGTATTATCAGCTGCATTATTTCCAAAGAAATCAAACACACTTATGCCCTTTCAACAAATTAATGCGATGAGACTGAAAATAGCCATATTAGCAGCAACCAGAAAGACAGAGGAACGTCACCTTTCAAATATGGGCCTTTGTATGGGCGCAAGTGAATAAATGATTAGCACCTATTAGTTTTATGAGGTGAAATATTGATTTGACAGCACAATAATTTGAAAACACAATGTAAGTGAAGTTAGTATGACCTCGAAAATAGACGGCAGATATTCTGGACTATTAAATCCTTCAGAAATATCCAATCATATTCCAGAAGCATTTCTATTCCTATTGTGAGGAAGACCTTCACCTCAGCCAGCTCCTGCTGTCAGACACACAACTGTGAATTTAAAAGAAAGTAAAAGAAGAGAGAAATAAATGTTAGCCATTAAAATAATTTACAACCCAACCACTTTCTAGAATCAACTGTCTGCTGTAATTTTATCGCAATATTTTTCAGTTTCCTAAGTATGCTTTTTACTGCAAAGCTATTACAAATATGCCAAAGGCCTCGTACCTTCCCCATTACTGTTACCGCTATTGTAATATGTCTGTTACAAAGCAGTCCAATCATTTTAATGGCAGTATTTAAAATAAATACACCTAATGACCTTTCTGGGGTATCAGCGTTAACAGTCCTCAATTTCAGTAGACAATGTGCAGCTGTCACAGTGCAGGATGCCAGCACAGGGTATGGAACCAACAAAGAAGCCTGTCCGAGGTGGATTGCACCCGCTGAGCCCAATGTGCTGAATGCCAGATGTGGTGGATGGGGATAATGTCGAGTGGGCAAACAGTTCTCTCCCAGCGGGCAGAGGACACTCAACGAGTAACTGCGAACCCCCTGCTGTGAGTGAGGATGATTGCACGGTTCAAGAGGGAAGAAGTCCCAAGTGAGTTATAAAAATCTTCCCTGTGAATGGGATTATGGGAACTGGGTAGACAGTTGGACAACATTATGAACTTCTCAGTTCTGGGCCTTGTGTTTCAATCTGGCCAAACTACTGGGACAAAAGTCTCCTTTCTCTGGCACTTCCAGGATCCAAGGCGTTCGGACTTGAAAGGCCAAGAGTTGGGCTTGTGGAAATCAAACATTTTATTGACAATCTCCTACAGCATAAGCATCACAATCTTACCACTGCGGAGTGAGACTCAGAACTCAGAGTCATTAGGTCCTCGTCCTGGGAGAACCGGAGCATCACCTTCTTCCTTCCTCACGATGAGGAGAGATTAATTACTCCTTCTCTTCCTCATAGCTCTCCTGATCTGCAGTTCAAAAAAAAAGCCTATTGTTACATTGTTACACTTTCAGAGGTTTGTGGCAGCTGGTCGCTCAGCCACTATCGCCCGACTCTGAGACGTTTATTCCCACACCACAATCACTCATTGTCTACTATCAGGCAAGATCTAATTGTTTGTAAATATAATCAAGCCAAGTCACGAGAACATCCAAAACTGCAGTATCTTCGGACTGTTAACTAAAATGGTCAACAGGCCCATCATCCTCTATGATTTTGGCCAAGCTTGCAGTCTTGCTGTGCATTCAGTCCTTTTCCTTCTACAGTTCAATGAGCTTGAACTGACTCAACTCAACTTTTAGTAGGAGATCACATTCAGCCTCAAACTGTCAGTGTGCAGCACTCATTGACACTAAATTTACATTCTTAGTCAGAGAGGCCATGGGATCGCTGGTGCAACAGAGAGTGCAAGCCTGAGGCTGGTATCAAACCATTGTTGGGGCAGAATAGAGGGAGCGTTACCCTGCGTCTTGTCCACGCTATACATGACTTAGAAGGGCTCTGTACTGATGATGGCTAAAATGGAAATGGTAATTCAACCTATAGCACCAACATCTCTCACTTCAACAAGTGCAAATCACTAAAACCAATAGAAAGTTTTAAAATGACATTTTACCGTTACTGCAGTAACGGTTGTTATGTAAGCAAACAGAGCAGCCATTCAGCATAAAGCAAGATCCTACAAACAGTAAAATAGGTTTGTTTTTTTTGTATGATATTGCTTTAGGGAAGAATATTGCCCAATATACTGGAAAAACTCCCCGATCTTCTTCGACTTGTCCCAGAGCATTTTTAACATCACCTGAACCATTGGGATATGCCCACAGTCTTTGATTTAACACCTCACTTGAAGAACAGTATACCCACAAGACTCCCTCGGTACTGCGTGGGAGATTAAATAAGTGGCTGGAATCAACGAAAGAGGATGTTGAATGTGATCTGTGGATGGAATGGGTTTAACAGTCTTTACTTGTTCCATGATTTCTTATTCTTAATTGGATCACATTTCATTCTGTGCTTGGTTCTGCAACTTGATCAAAGATGCGATGAAAAGGTTTTCTGCACAAATGCTGGTCACAAACAACGAGGATTGGAGAAGGAGGGAATAGTAACAGACATGCATGTGTGTCTAATCCTGAAGGTTAAATGCCAATGACTTTCCAACATATACTGCAGGCAGACAGATAAAATACATTAAGCTTTAGTGGAAAGAGATTATAGCAGAAGGCCCTGCTGTTTTGTTAATTTAGAGGCCTGTGAGACCCCCTAGGGATCCTCATACGCGTCCTCATTAACAACACAATGGTGTCTTTTGGTGTAATTGCTCTGCTGTGGAATAGTCACTGTGTAATCCCAGGGCCTGGGGTTAAAACCTAAATCTGAGCAGCACATTTGTTAAGTAACTCTTCATCTGTTAATGATTCTTTTGGTCAAACAAAAGGGATTTTATAAGAACATAAGAACATAAGAAATAGGAACAGGAATAGGCCATAAGGCCCCTCGAGCCTGCTCCAATCAGATCATGGCTGAACTTCGAACTCAACTCCATTTTCCCGCCCGGTCCCCATATCCCTTGATTCCCCTAGAGTCCAAAAATCTATCGATCTCAGCCTTGAATATACTCAACGACTGAGCATCCACAGCCCTCTGGGGTAGAGAATTCCAAATATTCACGACCCTCTGAGTGAAGAAATTCCTCCTCAAGTCAGTCCTATATGTCCGACCCCTTATCCTGAGACTATGCCCCCTAGTTCTAGATTCTCCAGCCAGGGGAAACATCCTCATAGCATCTACCCTGTCAAGCCCTTTTAGTATCTTATATGTTTCAATGAGATCACCTCTCATTTTTCTAAACTCCAGAGATTATAGACCCAATCCACTCAATCTTTCCTCTTAGGACAAATCTGTCTTCCCAGGAATTAATTTAGTGAACCTTCGTTGCACCACCTCTAAGGCAAGTATATCCTTCCTTAGGTAAGGAGACCAAAAATGTACACAGTACTCCAGGTGTGGTCTCATCAAAGCCCTGTACAATTGCAGCAAGGCTTCCTTACTCTTGTACTCTAACTCCCTTGCAATAAAGGGCAACATACCATTTGCCTTCCTAATTGCTGGCTATACCTACAGGTTAACTTTCTGTGTATCGTGTACAAGGACACTTAAATCCCTCTGAACACCAACATTTAATAGTTTCTCACTATTTAAAAAATATTCGGTTTTTCTAATCTTCTTACCAAAGTGAATAACCTCACATTTCCCCACATTATACTCCATCTGCCACCTTCTTGCCCACTAACTTAACCTGTCGATATCCCTTTGCAGACTCTTAGTGTCCTCCTCACAACTTACTTTCCCACCTTGCTTTGCATTGTCAGCAAACTTGGATACATTACACTCACTCCTTTCATCTAAGTCATTAATATAGATTGTAAAGAGCTGAGGCCCAAGCACCGATCCTTGCGCGTCCCACTAGTTACAGCCTGCCAACCTGAGAATGACCTGTTTATTCCTACTCTCTGTTTTCTGTCCGTTAACCAATCCTCTAACCATGTTAATATATTACCGCCAACTCCATGAGCCCTTATTTTGTGCAACAAACTTTTATGTGGCACCTTATTGAATGCCTTTTGAAAATCCTAATGTACTACATCCACTGGTTCCCCTTTATCTACCCTGCTAGTTAGATCCTCAAAAAATTCTAATAGATTTGTGAAACACAATTTCTCTTTCATAAAGCCATGTTGACTCTGCCTAATCATATTATGATTTTCTAAGTGCTCTGTTACCACTTCCTTAAAAATGGATTCCAGCATTTTCCCGATGACAGATGTCAGGCTATCTAGCCTGTAGTTCCTTGTTTTCTCTCTCCCTCCTTTCTTGAATAGCGGTGTTACATTTGCCACCTTCCAATCCACTGGGACCATTCTAGAATCTAGGGAATTTTGGAAGATCACAACCAATGCATCCACTATCTCTGCAGCCACCTCTTTTAGAACCCTAGGGTACATGGGAACAACACCACCTGCACGTTCCCCTCCAAGTCACACACCATTCCGACTTGGAAATATATCGCCGTTCCTTCATCGTCGCTGGGTCAAAATCCTGGAACTCCCTTCCTAACAGCACTGTAGGAGAACCTTCACCACACGGACTGCAGCGGTTCAAGAAGGCGGCTCACCACCACCTTCTCAAGGGCAATTAGAGATGGGCAATAAATGCTGGCCTCGCCAGCGACGCCCACATCCCATGAACGAATAAAAAAAATGTAGGCCATCAGGTCTAGGGATTTGTCGGCTTTTAATCCCATTAATTTCTCCAGTACTTTTTCATTACTAATATTAATTACTTTATGTTCCTCACTCTCATTAGACCCTTGGTTCTCCACTATTTCTAATGTTTTTTGTGTCTTTTACTGTGAAGACAGATACAAAATATTTCTTTAACGTCTCTGCCATTTCCTTATTCCCCATTATAATTTCTCCTGTCTCTGCCTCTAAGGGACCAATGTTTACTTTCGCTACTCTCTTCCTTTTTACATACTTGTAGAAGCTCTTACAATCTGTTTTTATATTTCTTGCTAGTTTTCTCTCATATTCTATTTTCTCCCTTTTTATCAATTTTTTGGTTGACCTTTGCTGGTTTCTAAAACTCTCCCAGTCCTCAGGCTTACTACTCTTTTTGGCAACATTATAAGCCTTGTCTTTTAATCTAATACTCTCCTTAACGTCTTTAATAGATACGAAGTTCCAGATAAATACATTTATGGCAAGAAAGTAAAGTGCCGTCAGGCAGCTGAAACAGAACGTTACCCACGGGGGGGGGGATCTTCAGCAAACTGTAATGAAGGATAAACACCCCCTCTCTCACTGGGCAAACCACTGGGACATTTGTTTATTATCAAAGCGACTTACACTGAAAGTGCTGTGCGATTATAGCCACATTATTCCTCTATCATATTTACATGCTTCACATCAACACGGCACTGTGTGAGTGAAGCTACCTGAAGTATCCACCACACCATTCACATTTATTTTTATTCGTTCATGGGATGTGGGTGTCGCTGGCGAGGCCGGCATTTACTGCCCATCCCTAATTGCCCTTGAGAAGGAGGTGGTGAGCCGCCTTCTTGAACCGCTGCAGTCCGTGTGGTGAAGGTTCTCCCACGGTGCTGTTAGGTAGGGAGTTCCAGGATTTTGACCCAGCGACGATGAAGGAAAGGCGATATATTTCCAAGTCGGGATGGTGTGTGACTTGGAGGGAGAACGTGCAGGTGGTGTTGTTCCCATGTGCCTGCTGCCCTTGTCCTTCTAGGTGGTAGAGGTCGCGGGTTTGGGAGGTGCTGTCGAAGAAGCCTTGGCGAGTTGTTGCAGTGCATCCTGTGGTTGGTACACACTGCAGCCACAGTGTGCCGGTGGTGAAGGGAGTGAATGTTTAGGGTGGTGGATGGGGTGCCAATCAAGCCGGCTGCTTTGTCCTGGATGGTGTCGAGCTTCTTGAGTGTTGTTGGAGTTGCACTCATCCAGGCAAGTGGAGAGTATTCCATCACACTCCTGACTTGTGCCTTGTAGATGGTGGAAAGGCTTTGGGGAGTCAGGAGGAGAGTCACTCGCTGCAGAATACCCAGCCTCTGACCTGCTCTTGTAGCCACAGTATTTATATGGCTGGTCCAGTTAAGTTTCTGGTCAATGGTGACCCCCAGGATGTTGATGGTAGGTGATTCGGTGATGGTAATGCCGTTGAATGTCAAGGGGAGGTGATTAGACTTTCTCTTGTTGGAGATGGTCATTGCCTGGCACTTGTCTGGTGCGAATGTTACTTGCCACTTATCAGCCCAAGCCTGAATGTTGTCCAGGTCTTGCTGCATGCGGGCACGGACTGCTTCATTATTTGAGGGGTTGTGAATGGAACTGACCACTGTGCAATCATCAGCCATCCCCATTTCTGATCTTATAATGGAGGGAAGGTCATTGATGAAGCAGCTGAAGATGGTTGGGCCCAGGACACTGCCCTGAGGAACTCCTGCAGCAATGTCCTGGGGCTGAGATGATTGGCCTCCAACAACCACTACCATCTTCCTTTGTGCTAGGTATGACTCCAGCCACTGGAGAGTTTTCCCCCTGATTCCCATTGACTTCAATTTTACTAGGGCTCCTTGGTGCCACACTCGGTCAAATTCTGCCATGATGTCAAGGGCAGTCACTCTCACCTCACCTCTGGAATTCAGCTCTTTTGTCCACGTTTGGACCAAGGCCGTAATGAGGTCTGGAGCCGAGTGGTCCTGGCGGAACCCAAACTGAGCATCAGTGAGCAGGTCATTAGTGAGTAAGTGCCGCTTGATAGCACTGTCGACGACACCTTCCATCACTTTGCTGATGATTGAGAGTGCACTGATGGTGCGGTAATTGGCCGGATTGGATTTGTCCTGCTTTTTGTGAACAGGACATACCTGGCCAATTTTCCACATTGTCAGGTAGATGCCAGTGTTGGAGCCGTACTGGAACATATCACACCTATACTTGACACCGCAGCATTGTTATTATTGTTCTCTGTGGAATGCAGAGAGATGAATACTAATAGTGTCTTCAGGGACCTTTCCAGCGACTCAGATCTTTTTACTCCCACATGTTTCTTTGTGTATTTTTTTCTGTTAAATAAATTTGAAAAATTATTTTTTTCCCCCCAACAGTTTCAGCTGAAATAGATTTTTTTGTGCACTGGGAGTTTGTTGCATGAGTCAAAGGTAGTTCACGGGAGCCTGTAATGAGTTTATATTCAAACCTGTCCAAAACTTACCCTTTCCTCTGTAAAATCCAAACCTGATAACAAACTTTTACTTGATTATTAATGGGATTCAAGGATTATTTATGCAGGAGATTAGAAGCCCAGAGGCAGTTCATGATAGAGTAGTTGTACACATCCTGGGGAAGGTTTGATCGGCCAAATGGTTTCACTTATTCATAAGAACATAAGAAGCAGGAGCAGGAGTAGGCCATACGGCCCCTTGAGCCTGCTCCACCATTCAATAAGATCATGGCTGATCTTCGACCTCAACTCCACTTTCCAGGGTGGATATATTTCTTATGCCCTTAAAGAACACATTGTAATGGAGTGACCTCCCCGGCTGTAGGGTCATTGGCTCCAATCCCACTCTCAGCTGTTGTCAGAACTGAGTTGGGCCAAATTCAGGCGCTAGACTGCAATGTCCTACCTTTCCAGTTAAAGGAAGATACCTGGTGTTCAGAGACAGTGGCACGGGAAAGTCAAGGTACATACATATTGGAAATATTTTACCACCATCGGATGGGGGAAGGAAAGGATAAAAATTTTGCAAAAAAAGAACAAAATGAGGAGGACAAATCCAAACAGAAAAGGAAGATCATTTGGTTTTTTTGTCTGATAACGCTCCTGTGAAGCACCTTGGGACGTTTTACTACGTTAAGAGCGCCATATAAATGCAAGTTGTTGTTGATTACTGTGCTATTCCCAGTGCAAATGTCCACTTGAAAGGTAAACGGTTTGATGATATTGACACATTTATTCCAGTGAATGGGCAGTCACCTGTGAATGAGGACACGTGCTGAAAGAAAACTGTCTCTGGCATTAGTTTAATCGTACACAATCTAGTGTTTGCTCACCAGGGATAATTGGATGAAAGGAATGTTTTGCTCACCATCAGAATGTATCCGTTAAGAGGCTTTTATTGTATATTGTTCAGCAAAGAGCATGATTAATTACCACTTTGCATTACACGCACTTTACCATGGAGACATAATTCTGTTGCTAAGGCTTCCCCTCTCCTACTGTTAATCAGTAAAAGCATAGTCCTGATTTTAATCTGAAAATCATAAATATTATGAGCTCTTCAACACTGCCATCTTGCGGTAACAGGAAGTAGCAACACCAGGGCAGCCTGGGGAAGTGATGGATGGGGGTCCGCGGAGGCCACATTACAGATGCTGACTTGCTTCCTCTGCCTGGTTCAGTCAATCATTCAGGGGAGAAGTCAGGACATATCTCAAACATGAACAGTGTACTTACAACGTAAAGGAACATTCATGACTCGCTCATTGCTCTCTAACCCACACAATGGCAGCAACCCATTATTCAACACGAAAGCTCGATCAGACATGGCCTGTGGGTCACATGCACCGTTGACCCCTGGTAATTCAGCCCCTCAAAGCAACTCAGTCCTATTTGTGCTTTTATTTCTTATTTAGCGGTTTGTTGTCTGAATGTTGTGAGCCCAGGAAGGGCCGTGATTGATTGCCTCATTGGTGGATGAATCCTAAATCAGGACTGTTACTGTCAGCATCTTGGGAGATACGCAAATTAATATGGGCATGGGTTTAAACATTTTCGGACCTGGAGTTTCCTCCGCATTTATGCCCAGAGACATGCGTAATCTGGGTGCAAACCAAACACAGGGTTAAAAAGATCTTGGGATTTTGGGCGCGAGTGAGTTACGCGCGTAACTACGATATGCCCACGTCTCCTCCATCTTTTACGTCCGTCCATCAGACCCTCCACTCGAATGAATCTCCGCCCGCAAAACTCCCCCCTCCACCCCCGTCCCCAACTCTCAAACGCGAGTATGCTCCAATTGCGCTTGTTCAGGGGTCCCTCAACATTGCAACCAGATTTTCAGGTGCAGCAGGAAAGAAAGTCATCCTTCTGGTGTCCTGTGGCAATTTTTTGAGCGTTTTAAAAAAAATGATCCTCACTGAGACCTGCACCGTATTTTCTGTTCTTTTTTAATAAGTCACATTAAAAATTGAAAAGCTTCCCTGATTGCAGGTTTTTAAACACGTACCTGGGGCCCGATTTTAGCATCGGGTTTCGTGTGTGTTCTCGGCGGGGGGGGCCTCGATAATCCCGATCCCCAGGTGCGGGACCGGAACGCGCCGCGATCCCGGCCACTTCCGAGTTCCACGCTGACGTGCGGGGCTGCGTGCGCAGGCCCCGCTGGTGGGAATCCCGCAGGCAATTAAAGCCAGCGGGATGCCACTTGAGTGTATTTACTTTACTTGTTCAGGTCATTAAATGACCTGATTCAGCTGTCTTATTAGGAAGTGTGGGATTTTACCTTCAACTCAGACTGTTTCACATACTGGGGGAAACAGTCTCACTCCAACCGGACGTGTTGCAGCCAGCAGCCTGTGGCAGCTGCCAAGGTGCATTCCACAGGGGGGGGGGGAGAGACCCCTCACCCACGCAGGAGGCCACTCCGTCACATAGGGCAACGCCTGCCCTCCACCACCCCCCTCCGAGCCAGAGGAAACCCCGACGTGGAACTGCAGCCCCAGTGCGAGGAAACACCTACCTCCCGTGCACAACCCCTCAGACCAACACCTGCCAGATGGGGGCCGCTTCGACATCCTCGGAGGACGAACAGCATCACCAGCCCCAGCAGCCTCGCAGTCCACGCCGTCCGCCTCAGCGACGTGGAGCCCCCCAACACGGTGCTGCGGCACACCCACCTGCACAGCAGGAGGGAGGGCAACCGCAGAGAGAGATGCGTCGCAGGAGGCACTACCCTCCGCAGAGGGTCTACAGACCGAGGCTCAGCTTCATGGACCTCTCCGAGGAGCAGTGCATACGGAGGCTCAGAGTCAATCGCCAGGTAGTCGCCGACATCTGCAGCCTCCTCAATGACGAGCTGCTCCCGGATGGACCAAGCAGCATCTTCTTACCCGTCGCCGTCAAAGTCACCACTGCCCTCAACTTCTTCGCATCCGGATCCTTCCAGGGTGCCACCGGGGACATCACAGGGGTCTGTCAGTCCTCCGCACACAAGTGCATAAGGCAGGTCACCGATGGGTTGTTCCACAGGGCCTCGCACTACATCAACTTCGCCATGGACGAGCGCAGCCAGATGGAGAGGGCGGTTGGATTCCATGCTATGGCTGGCTTCCCACGGGTGCAGGGTGTAATCGACTGCACCCACATCGCAATACGGGCACCTCCGCATGAGCCAGGGCTGTTCATCAACAGGAAGGGGTATCGCTCCATGAACGCCCAGCTCATTTGTGACCACCGCCAGAGATTCCCACACGTGTGCGCCAGATACCCCGGCAGCTGCCACGATGCCTTCGTCCTCAGGGAGTCCACCGTCCCGCCCCTCTTGCACGCACCCAACACAGGCAACAGCTGGCTCCTCGGCGACAAGGGGTATCCCCTGCACACGTGGCTTATGACACCTCTGAGGAACCCCATTATCGAGCCGCAGCGTCGATATAACGACAGCCACATTGCTACCAGGTCTACAATTGAGCAGGCTATAGGGCTGCTCAAGATGCGCTTCAGGTGCCTTGATCGTTCCGGGGGAGCGCTCCAATACACTCCACTCAGAGTGGGATGAATTATAGTTGTCTGCTGTGCCCTGCATAACATGGCACTACAGAGAGGGGTGCCGCTGGAGGAGGCCCCATGCACACCCGCCACCCACATTGAGGACGACAATGAGGAGGAGGAGGAGGAGGAGGACGAACGAGAGGAGGAGGAACAACCCATGCGCCGAACACCGGCTCACCTGCGTGCTCGTCAGGCCAGGGAGGCACTCATATGCCAACGGTTCCCCTAACATCACACTGTGTGAGGCGTTCACATGTCATAACGTGCACAGACGAGGGTCCATACAGGCTCCCTCCACAGAAGAGTGGTGCCTGTACACCTGCACCCACTGTATTATGCCCAATGGGTGGGACGGGGTGGTCGTCGTCATGATGAGGCGCACGGAAGGGACATCTTGCACAAGCCGCAGAATTATGGACAAGAGGTGGCAGCATTGGTGAGAAAAAGAGTGTATTTCGTGTTGCCATTCAAAGACTGGAAATAAAAATATAACAAATTGACAAACACCCTGGTGCAATCCCTGTGTGCTCACGGAACTTTGGGTTTTCGTTTCCTGGCACCTCTACGTGGTGCTACCCCTGTGGCTCCTGTTCGTGCCCTGACCTGGTAGATGCTTTGGGCCGACGCCCCCTGGGTTTCGGTGCCCGTGAGGGCACCTCCACAGCCTTCCAGGCTGCAACCGGGGACATCCCCGGTGTCTCTCAGTCGTCTGCGCAGATGAGCCCTGCAATTACACCTACACCCACTCTGCAGTGACACACTGGGTGGCATCAGTGGTGGGTCCTCATAGGGATACCCAGGAGCGGGCATTATTGCACAAACCGGACAGGATTCGCGAAGACATGGCAGTAGTGGAGCCAATATAAAGTGTGATGTGAGTTGTTCTTTAATTCAATAGACGTATGAACCATGACAAACCCTCAAACACCCTTGTGCATCCCCTTCATGCTCACGACACGTTTGCCTTACGCTGCCTACTGCACATATGTGATGCATGCCCTGTGGCTGCAGCACAGGTGGTGGCAGGTTGAGTGAGGCTGGCCGTGAGAGAGATGCACGAGAGGGTGAGTATGAGATAGAGCCATGAGATTGTATGAGGATTGGGTTGAGTGGTAGTGGCGGGGTGAGTACTGGGGAGGTGAGTAGGTGCAGGTAAGATGAGGATGGGGTTTGAGTGGGTATGAGGTGTGATGTGACAGAGTAGTGTTGGCAGTGCCGAAGGAGATGTGGGGTGGGGGCAGTGTTGTGGCAGGCAGAGTTTAGGGGAAAGACTACGTGTTCTCACTGTGGCTGACCTACTGAGGTCATTGGTGCGCCTCCTGCACTGTATGCAGGTGGGCGATATGTTGGTGGCGCAGCTGACCCCCTCTGCCACCTCAAGCCAGGCCTTCTTGGTGGCAGAGGCAGGCCGCTTCCTCCCGGCCGCCGGGGGGAAGATCTCTGTCCTCCCCCTCCTCCTCACCCCATCTCATGATACCTGGGGTGAGGCATCATTAAACTGGGAGCAGCCTTCCCCCTGGGCTGCTCCATGCTGTAATTTTTTCAGTTTGTGGCAGCATCTGTCAGTGGAGGACTGCCCCTTTAAATAGAGCTCCTCCAGCTGACAGATCTTACTGCGCATGCGCAGCCCGCCCGACGCGCAGATCAGCAGTGGGGAACCCGGAGGAGCAGGTAAGTGGATCCAATTAGAGTGTTGCCTGCTGCGATCGCGCGGGAAACCCACTAATTTCACCCCCCGCCCCGGGAACCTGCACCCCTGGTAAAATCGGGCCCCTGATGTGCATGAATGATGGTTAGATGAGTTGAAACTTAAATTTGCATGCTGAAAACAGAAATATATGGTGTGGATTTGGTGATTTCCTCGAGTCCCTGTGTTTAAGATGATTTACGCCCATTTTAAATTTGGGCGTATTCTAATGAGATCAGGAAGATATTTGGGCGTAACTTTACATTCAGCGTGACATTGGGTGCATTTCGGGATTAACTTCCGAGTTGCACCCACAGAGAAAACTTTATTCCTACATGTAACCTCCATGACACGTACCGATGTAACCCACCAGATAAAAAGATTGGACATCCTGCACCAGGTGACTCTGTGGGAGAAGTTCCTATCGAAGCAGGAAGTAGCTGCTTCACCCTAACGATACATTTCCTTTCAAGTTTTTCCGAACTTAGCAAATGCCAGTCAAAAGTCCAGTACATCAAATCTCATCATCCAGCATGAACCATTAGTTACTGCTGTTATTGAAATATTTTACGCACACTTAGCTCACAAGAGTCCATAACAAGCAAAATCGTTCAACAGTCCTGACAAATCCAGTCATAGTTCCCTGTGATCTTGATTGGATAACTGTTCTGGAAGCAGTAGCCTGTTCTATCTGCACTTGCTCTCCACTCTTATCTTGCTGCGTCTGGGGTTCGAGGGCAAGAGAGGAAAATGGGGTTCGGGGGCAAGAGAGGAGAAAGGGGTTCGGGGGCAAGAGAGGAAAATGGGGTTCGAGGGCAAGAGAGGAAAATGGAGTTCGGGGGCAAGAGAGGAGAAAGGGGTTCGGGGGCAAGAGACGAAAATGGGGATCGGGGCAAGAGAGGAAAATAGGGGTTCAGGGGCACGAGAGGAAAATGGGGGTTCAGGGGCAAGAGTGGACAATGGGGATTCAAAGGCAAGAGAATAAAATTGGGTTTTGGGGACAAGAGAGAAAAAAATTGGGTTTCAGGTGCAAGAGAGGAAAATGGGGGATTCGGGAGAAGAACCCTGCTTGTTATACACCCCGCCCGTTACACACCCCGTCCGTTACACACCCCGTCCGTTATACACCTCGCCTGTTATACACCCCGTCCGTTATACACCCCGTCCGTTACACACCCCGTCCGTTACACACCCCGTCCGTTACACACCCCGTCCGTTATACACCTCGCCTGTTATACACCCCGTCCGTTATACACCCCATGCGTTACACACCCCACCCGTTATACACCCCACCCGTTACACACCCCACCCGTTATGCACCCCGCCCGTTATGCACCCCGCCCGTTACGCACCCCGTCCGTTATACACCCCGCCCATTACACACCCCGCCCGTTACACACCCCACCCGTTACGCACCCCGCCCATTACGCACCCCGTCCGTTATACACCCCGCCCGTTATACACCCCGCCCATTACGCACCCCGTCCGTTATATGCCCTGTCCGTTATACACACCGTCCGTTACACACCCCACCCGTTATACACCCCGCCCGTTACACACCCCGCCCGTTAAACACCCCACCCGTTATATACCCCGTCCATTATACACCCCGCCCGTTACACACCCCGTCCGTTATACACCCGCCCGTTATACACCCCGCCCGTTATACACCCCACGCGTTACACACCCCGCCCGTTATACACTCCGCCCGTTATACACCCCGCCCGTTATACACCCCGTCCGTTATACACCCCGCCCTTTACACACCCCACCCGTTATATACCCCGTCCGTTATACACCCCGCCCGTTACACACCCCGTCCGTTATACACCCGCCCGTGAGACACCCCGCCCGTTATACACCCGCCCGTTATACACCCCGCCCGTTATACACCCCACCCGTTATATACCCCGCCCGTTATACACCCGCCCGTTATACACCCCGCCCGTTATACACCCCGCCCGTTATACACCCCGCCCGTTATATACCCCGCCCGTTATACACCCCGTCCGTTACACACCCCACCCGTTATATACCCCGCCCGTTATACACCCCGCCCGTTATACACCCTGCCCGTTATACACCCCCCCCGTTATACACCCCCCGTTATACACCCCGTCCGTTACACACCCCGCCCGTTATACACCCCCCGTTATACACCCCGTCCGTTATACACCCCGCCCGTTATACACCCTGCCCGTTATACACCCCGCCCGTTATACACCCCCCCCCGTTATACACCCCCTGTTATACACCCCGTCCGTTACACACCCGGCCCGTTATACACCCCGCCTGTTACACACCCCGTCCGTTATACACCCCCCCCGTTACACACCCCACCCGTTATACACCCCGCCTGTTACACACCCCGCCCGTTACACACCCCGCCCATTATACACCCCGCCCGTTATATACCCCGTCCGTTATACACCCCGCCCGTTATACACCCCCCCCCGTTATACACCCCCCCCGTTACACACCCCGCCCGTTATACACCCCACCCGTTATACACCCCGCCTGTTACACACCCCGTCCGTTATACACCCCGCCCGTTATACACCCCGCCCGTTATACACCCCGCCCGTTATACACCCCGCCCGTTATACACCCCGCCCGTTATATACCCCGTCCGTTATACACCCCGCCCGTTATACACCCCGCCCGTTATACACCCCCCCCGTTATACACCCCCCCCGTTACACACCCCGCCCGTTATACACCCCACCCGTTATACACCCCGCCTGTTACACACCCCGTCCGTTATACACCCCGCCCGTTATACACCCCCCCCGTTACACACCCCGCCCATTATACACCCCGCCCGTTATAAACCCCCCCTGTTATACACCCGGTCCGTTACACACCCCACCCGTTACGCACCCCACCCGTTACGCACCCCACCCGTTACGCACCCCGTCCGTTATACGCCCTGTCCGTTACACACCCCACCCGTTACACACCCCGCCCATTACAGACCCCACCCGTTATATACCCCGTCCGTTATACACCCCCCCCCGTTATACACCCCGCCCGTTATACACCCCACCCGTTCTACACCCCCGCCCGTTATACACCCCGCCCGTTATACACCCCGCCCGTTATACACCCAGCCCGTTACACACCCAGCCCGTTACACACCCCGCCCGTTACGCACCCCACCCGTTACGCACCCCGCCCGTTGTGTACAGCCCATTATACACCCCGCCCGTTACGCACCCTGCCCGTTATACACCCCGCCCGTTGTGTACAGCCCATTATACATCCCGCCCGTTATACACCCCGCCCGTTATACACCCCGCCTGTTATGCACAGCCCCTTATAGACCCCGCCCGTTATACACCCCGCCCGTTATGCACAGCCCCTTATACACCCCGCCCGTTATACACCCCGCCCGTTATACACCCCGCCCGTTATACACCCCGCCCGTTATACACCCCGCCCGTTATGCACAGCCCCTTATAGACCCCGCCCGTTATACACCCCGCCCGTTATACACCCCGCCCGTTATGCACAGCCCCTTATAGACCCCGCCCGTTATACACCCCTCCCGTTATGCACAGCCCCTTATAGACCCCGCCCCTTATACATCCCGCCCGTTATACACCCCACCCATTATACACCCCGCCCGTTATGCACCACCCAACATAATTCTCATTTGCCCACATGGTGAGTCCAGTGGTTTTGCCAGGACCTCGCCTGGCTGCGCCCTTCAGCACCGACCCTGCTGGGGTTTGCAGGGTCAGTGGGAGGCACCTCATTAGCTTGGGGCAAGAGAGAGTAAGCTTCATTTTGGGCACCTCTCTGGTGCCGGCCTGCTGCATGTTGCCGGAAACTCTGGCCTCTTCCCCCAGTGGTCAACTCGGGCCCCTGAGAAACATGGTCAATCTGGCTGAATTCTGCACTATAAAAGGAAAAAAGTCTTTTAGTTCTCTGGCCACCCAGACCACTTGCCTCACTGGGAGGACCAGGTGCCAGTGCAATGCCAGGACCAGGAATGCTAACTCTCAGTTTAGGGAGTCCTTGCTCCGAGCCCTGCACCCAGCCAGTCATTCGCCTGACAGAAGTCACACCCCACAAAAGCGCTGAGGAAAGAACCAGGTCACCGCCATTTCGTCGGGGTTCCCATTGGGAGACCATGGTCGCTGGAATTTCAAGCCTGCACACTTTATTTACAGCGTAAGAGAACACTGTTGACTCACTCACTGCACCCCAACTCTCAAAATGACAGATGCTATATACACGTTTATACACCGGTACAGCCTGTACATGTTGGGCTCGATGTTATCAGGGCTGCGGGTTCGCGGCGGGGGGGGGCGATTGGGCGCGTGGGTAACGCGCCCGGTGAAATCAGTCTGCCCCGCGCGCAATTGCAGGCTGATTGGATCCACTTATCGCTTGTTCCGGGTTCCCCGCTGCTGAGCTGCGCGTCGGGCGGGCTGCGCCTGCGCAGTAAGATCTGTCAGCTGGAGGAGCTCTATTTAAAGGGGCAGTCCTCCACTGACTGATGCTGCAAGAAATTGGAAAAATTACAGCATGGAGCAGCCCAGGGGGAAGGCTGCTCCCAGGTTTAATGATGCCTCACTCCATTGGATGGGGTGAGGAGGAGGGGGAGGATAGAGATCTTCCCCCCGACGGGCGGGAGGAAGCGGCCTGCCTCTGCCACCAAGAAGGCCTGGCTCGAGGTGGCAGAGGAGGTCACCTGCACCACCAACATATCGCCCACCTGCATACAGTGCAGGAGGCGCTTCAATGGCCTAAGTAGGTCAGCCAAAGTGAGTACACTTACTCATTCCCTTACACTCTGTCTGCCACATCACCGCCCCCACCCCACACCTCCTTCTGCACTGCCAACACTACTCTGTCACATCACTCCTCATACCCACTCAAAGCTCATCCTCATCTTACATGCACTTACTCACCTCGCCAGTACTCATCCCACCACTACCACTCAACCCAATCCTCATACAATCTCATGGCTCTATCTCATACTCACCCTCTCATGCACCTCTTTCACGGTCAGCCTCACTCAACCTGCCACTACCTGTGCTGCAGCCACAGGGCATGCATCACATATGTGCAGTAGGAAGCGTAAGGCAAACGTGTTGTGAGCATGAAGGGGATGCACAAGGGTGTTTGAGGGTTTGTCATGGTTTTTACTTATATCTAATTTCTGATGAACTCACATTACATATTATATTGGCACCACTACTGCCATGTCTTTGCGAATCTTGTCTGGTTTGTGCAATAATGCCCTTTCCTGAGGATCACAATGAAGACCCACACCTGATGCCGCCCATTGTGTCACTGCAGAGTGGGTGTAGGTGTATTTGCAGGGCTCTTTTGTACAGACGATTGAGAGACATTGGCGATGTCCCTGGTGGCACCCTGGAAGGATGCGGAGGAGAAGTTGTTGAGGGCAGTGGTGACTTTGACAGCGACAGGTAAGAAGATGATGCTCGGGCCAGCCGGGTGCAGCTCAGCATGAAGGAGGCTGCAGATGTCCATGACTACATGTCGAGTGACTCTGAGCCTCCATGTGCACTGCTGCTCAGAGAGGTCCAGGAAGCTGAGCCTCGGTCTGTGGACCCTGTGGCGAGGGTAGTGCCCTCTGCGACGCATCTCTCTCTGCGGATTGCCCTCCCTCCTGCTGTGCAGGTGGATGTGTCACAGCACTCTGTTGTGGAGCTACATGTGTCAGAGGTGGACGGCGAGGCTGGCGAGGCTGGTGAGGCTGGTGATGCTGTTCATCCTCCGAGGAGGTCATGACTGCAGCTATGGCGGCCCCCATCCGGAAGATGTACATCTGAGGGGGTGCACAAGGTAGGTACATGTCTCCGGACCCCGGGGTAAGTGTGCAATTTGGTGAATTTTGTTGTTAGAAGGAGGGTGGTGGAGGCCAAACTTTGTCCAAAGTGACAGAGTGGCCTCCTGCAATGAGTGAGGGTCTCCCCCCCCCCACCTGTCAAATGGACCTTTGCAGCTGCCACAGGCTGATGGCTGCAACACGTCCATTTCAACTGGGAGTGTTTCCCCCAGTACGGGAAACAGTCCCAGTTGTTTCTAAAATCCCAACCCTCCAAAAATATCTCGTTAATCAGGTCTGTAAACGACCTGAAATACCAAAATAAATAGCTTAAGTGGCACCCCGCCGACTTTGATTGCCTGCGGGAGTCCCACATGCGGGGGCTGCGCGTGCACGTCAGCGCGTCTGTGGGAAACCCGGAAGTGGGCGGGTTGGAGCGGGGCTCCTGCCCCGCCCTGGGAATCCCCGATTTTCGGAACACCCCCGCCAGGAACGCACCCGATTGCGGGTGCTAAAATAGAGCCCGTAATGTCTGTATTTCGGAGTCCCAATCTGGGCTAGTTGCTACTGCTCAGGCCACGTGACCAATTTTGCCACTTTGCTGCTCTTGAGTATGGTGAAGGGAGAGTAACTGTTATTGCTATTTTCAAACCTTTGTACTAATATGTGGTTAATAGCTTCAGACTCGCCTGCCGCACTCAGAAGTGCAGTCTAAAGGCAGAGGTAAGGCTTAATTTAAATTATCCACTGTAAATGAGTAATTCATTTGCATCAAACCCACAACCATTAAAATGAGTGGGTCTTTAATAACCAGCCACATTTCTAATTATTAATCCTACTACACTACTATAATAAGCAATTAATAATATTTCATTAAACTACAAATATAGAGTTATAATTATAACATTGTATGACACATGCTATTAATAGTTATAATAACTGTTCTAACATATTTTGTTCTGTATTATAGGGTTGGAGTGCATTAAATAGATCAAAGTCCTTTAATGTGTTAGCAGACTCATAATATATTTCTACACGTGCTTGGCCAGTCCGTGTTTAGTCTGTGGTTTTGATTTCCAAGGATGTAGGGTTTTAACATGTGGTAATGGCTGTTCTCTTAGATGACTAAATATATCCTTTTATGATATTACAGTTGCTGATTTGTAATTTATTCAAGTTGTTGTTTAAGATGTGATGGACGATTTGCATTTGTTCATCTTTATTAGAAGATGAAGGTAGCTGACTATCAAGAACTGGGATTGTGGGGAGCCTCCACAATGGCTTACAATAACAACAACCACTTGCATTTATATAGCGCCTTTAATCTAGTAAAATGTCCCTAGGCGTTTCACAGGAGCGTAATCATAGAAACATAGAAACATGGAAAATAGGAGCAGGAGTAGGCCATTCGGCCCTTCGAGACTGCTGCGCCATTCAATATGATCATGGTTGATCCTCTACCTCAATACTACATTCCCGCTCTCTCCCCATACCCCTTGATGCCTTTTGTGTCTAGAAATCTATCTAGCTCCTTCTTAAATATATTCAGTGACTTGGCCTCCACAGCCTTCTGTGGCAGAGAATTCCACAGGTTCACCACCCTCTGAATGAAGAAATTTCTCCTCATCTCAGTCCTAAATGTCCTACCCCGTATCCTGAGACTGTGACCCCTTGTTCTGGACCCCCCCAGCCAGGGGAAACATCCTCCCTGCAACCAGTCTGTCTAGCCCTATCAGAATTTTATATGTTTCAATGAGATCCCCTCTCATTCTTCTAAACTCGAGTGAATACAAGCCGAGTCGACCCAATCTCTCCTCATACGACTGTCCTGCCATCCTAGGAATCAGTCTGGTAAACCTGGTGTCAGACAGAATTTGACACTGAGCCACATAAAAGGATATTAGAACAGGTGTCCAAAAGCTTGGTCAAAGAGGCAGGTTTTAAGCAGCGTCTTAAAGGCGGAGAGAGAGATGGAGTGGCAGAGAGGTTTAGGGAGGGAATTCCAGAGCTTAGTTAACGGCCGCCAAAGGTGGAGCATAGGAAATCTGGGATGCGCAAGAGGCCAGAATTGGAGGAGCACAGAGATCTCAGAGGGTTGTAGGACTGGAGGAGGTTACAGAGATAGGGAGGGGCAAGGCCACGGAGATATTTAAACACAAGGAAGAGAATTTTAAATTTGAGGCATTGCTGGTCCGGAAGCCAATGTAGATCAGTGAGCACAGGGGTGATGGATGATCGGTGTGAATTAGGATACGGTACTTAGTAAATCCAGTGGCCTGTGTGGATTTGATCCATACCAACTAGAAAGGCTCCTGGTGAGATCTGAGTGAACTAATCTCAGCTGGGATGGGGGGCGGGGGGGAGGTAGGATCCTATAATCATCACCACCCCCAGGCTTGGAAGTTGGATAAAGAACACTCAGGATTCCTGCTCCCAATTGCCACTCACTAGGGGTCATTTTCACTTTGTGCGATAGTGTAAAACGGGTGATAGCGAATTGGAAGCCCATTTAACATCTCTCCCGATTTTTATTTCCATTGAAGTGAGTGACACCCACATCCTGAGAATAGATACAAAGAAACCATAGATGATTTACAAGTAAGCAGGCCTCACAAGAGTGGAACGTAAAGTCTCAGCACCAGAGCCTGGTCAGCCTTCAGCTTTCTTTAATTCCCAAATCTGTCTGTTCAGCACCGCTGCCATCTGTGAAATATTTACTGTGGAGCCTGGAAGCTTGTCAATCCTAAAGTCGAGGGGATAATTAAAACCTTTCCCGGAATAATGTTAGTATCATTGTGGAATCCTACAATAAACAAAGCAGGTTGTAACCCAGACTCAGTGCATTGAGTGTTACAGAGGAGGCTGAAGGGTGATTTAATTGAGGTGTATAAAATTATGAGGGGCTTAGATAGAGTGGATAGGAAGGACCTATTTCCCTTAGCAGAGAGGTCAATAACCAGAGGGCATAAATTTAAAGTAATTGGTAGAAGGGTTAGAGGGGAGCTGAGGAAAGATTTTTCACTGAGAGGATGGTGGGGGTCTGGAACTCACTGCTTGAAAGGGTGGTAGAGGCAGAAACCCTCAACTCATTTAAAAAGTACCTGGATGTGCACCTGAAGTACCGTGACCTACAGGGCTACGGACCAAGTGCTAGAAAGTGGGATTAGGCTGGGTAGCTCTTTTTTGACCGGCACAGACATGATGGGCCAAATGGCCTCCTTTTGTGCCATAAATTTTTCTATGTTTCTATCTACAATCCTCTCTGCAGCCCACTAACCTTTAATTAGGATGTGACCATGCTATCCCCATTTTGTTTTAACTTAGTTGATTGGTGGAATAAGATGATACAGATGCATAAAGTTCCTTTGGGTGCACAGATGCCTATCCAGAGCTAACCACATTCTCAGCTCTTGCATCCATAGCTTTATTAAACTGAATGTGCTGCACTCCACTGGCACATTGCTGCCAACATGATGCACCAAAGGCAAGGACACTCAAGGCTAATCACAGCCTTGGCTGATATCTGCTTTTGAAATTCTTTGGGACTCTAAGTTGCTGACAAAAAAAGACTTGAACCTGTCTCAAACGCCTCGAACGCTTCGCATGCACTGAACTACTGTGAAGTGCAGTCACTGTTAACAAGGTAACGTCAGTGTAACAGTCTGGGCTTTCCTCCAACACCTTCATCTCTTGATGATAAAGTGATTTTCCCGGGTAGACGGAGCCTGACGTGAGCTGAAACCTGCCCTCTTATACCTGCTGTGGATGAGGAAGTGTGCCCAGGATTAACAATTACTGTTCATCAGTGATATTGGCCGTTGGGGATCATGTACTTTGCCCTACATGTTCTCCTGACTGTTCTGATAGGCAGTAAATGCCTCACTGACAGACCAAAATGTATAGGTGAAAACAAATAGTCATATTTATTTGCAAATTGAACTATACACAGAAACCATAATACACAGCAAGGTATTTAAAGTACAATATTTAAAGCAATGAAATTAGAATAAATCCACAATCTTACGTCTTCGGTTTATGTTGGTTCTCGGGATGTGGCAAGGCCGCATTTATTGTCCATTCCTATCTGCCCTCAGGGCATTAAAAGTCAACCATTCAGTATGGGACTGGAGTCACATGTAGACCACATTGGGTAGGGACGGTAGGCTGCCTTCCCTGGACGACGTTAGTGAAGCAGTTGGGTTTCTGTGAGAATCCGACAACTATTTTAGAATGGAACCGTCACACAGTGGAGTAAATGTTCCTCTGAGTTTCACACCAGGAGTAAATATTGGAACACCAGACACCTGGGCAATTTCCATCCAGGAATTGCGGACTGTCGCCTGGTTTAGTAAAATATTGACAACGTTAAAAGTATTCCAAAGGGGATTGGGTTCATTTCTGATTCAGCTTGGACTGGAGATGTGGGTGAAGGATAGGAATGAGATGAAAATTGGTCAGGTCAAGTCCTAGGATGACTGACAAGATGATAAAGTTTTGCGGAAAAATAACACATTCTGCTTTGGAAGATTACAAGGTAGATGAGGGTGACTGAGGCCATTTAGCCAATCTTAACTCACCTATCCATACAAAGGATGTAACAAAAAGAACTGCAAATGCTGGAAATACTGAGCAAGTCAGTCAGCATCTGTAAAGAGAACTAACTCTTACATCTTCCGAATTATACTCAGCCGACCTGGCCATATAATCAAGCATTTATTCACTGTGTTTATTGCTGCCTGACAATGATTCGACACATTAGGTGCAGATTCTGCCATGACACCCTGATCCCTTTCTGCTTCACCTGTAACTATTTCTACAGTAGGGGTAATTTTCTGACTTTGCACTCCAGGGTGTACCTAAATTAGTCCTCCTAATGACCATTTAATTAAGTCATGAAATCATGCACAGCACTCATCCACATTTCTGATACATGCTCCCAGAAAGCAAGGCTCCCTTCTGTGAGTGTGAAGCCTTAGTATCACCCCTATTGTATCTGGGACATGCAGCTTTCCCTGCTAACATGTTATACCTTGCAGAAACTGCAGGGATGACAAACATTATAAAAACCCAAATATTTTAACACCAGTGACAGAAAATGGAGCTGCTCTATTCAGTCGTGTAAGGGAATGTTGCCAAATGGCTGTAAGTCCTATCAGTGTGACAATGGTGAGCAACAGTCTGCGTGCACCAATGCCCTCTGACACCACTCACAAAGAATGGTTTCTGTGCCAATAATAAAAAAGCTCTTGTGACATGTAATAATATAGCCATTCACACTCAAGGTATTTACATAATTCTGGAGCTGTTTTCTCTGCTTTAATGACTTGTGAATGTCACTTGAAGCCAGAGACTGAATTGCAGCTCATAATTAGCCCTTGGGGATCTATTACTCTACATGAATTTTATTCTGTAAAACAGAACCTGTTATTTTTCTGAAAAACTTATCTTATTGTCAGTTGGCCCCAATATATTCCTTGTCTGTCATCAAAATATTCTTCCAGACTCTCTCACACACACACACACACACAATCCTCTTGCATACTGCATTGCCCAGTCACAATCCTTCTCTTGTCTCTTTCTAGATCCTCTCAAGTCTCTTGCACACACTCACAGTCCTCCACTCACACTTTTGCACACTCACGGTCCTCCTCTATCATACACACTCACAGTCCTCCACTCACACTTTTGCACACTCACGGTCCTCCTCTATCATACACACTCACAGTCCTCCACTCACACTTTTGCACACTCACGGTCCTCCTCTATCATACACACTCACAGTCCTCCACTCACACTTTTGCACACTCACGGTCCTCCTCTATCATACACACTCACAGTCCTCCACTCACTTACATTTTACACACTCACAGTCCTCCTCTATCATACACACTCACAGTCCTCCACTCACACTTTTGCACACTCACAGTCCTTCTCTATCAAACACACTCACAGTTCTCCACTCACTTACATTTTACACACTCACAGTCCTCCTCTAGCATACTCACAGTCCTCCACTCACACTTTTACACACTCACAGTCCTCCTCTCACATACACTTTTACACACTCACAGTCCTCCTCTAATGTACACATTTACACACTTATAGCCCTCCACTCACATATACTTTTAGAAACTCACAGTCCTCCACTATCATACACTTTTACACACTCACAATCCTCCATTCACATACACTTTCACACTCACAGTCCTCCTCTATGATACACATTTACACACTCACAGCCCTCCACTCGTACACTTTCACAAACTTACACTCACAGTCCTCCTTTAACGTATACTCTCACAAACTCACAGTCTTCCATTCACATACACTTTTACACACACTCAGCCCTCTACTCACATACATTTTTACACACTCACAGTCCTCCTCTCACATACATGTTTACACACTCACAGTCCTCCTCTCACATACATGTTTACACACTCACAGTCCTCCTCTCACATACATGTTTACACACTCACAGTCCTCCTCTCACATACATGTTTACACACTCACAGTCCTCTCTCACATACATTTTTACACACTCACAGTCCTCCTCTCACATACATATTTACACACTCACAGTCCCTCTCATTCTGTGTCTAGTGAATAGAATCATAGAATCATAGAAAGTTAACAGCACGGAAGGAGGATCTTCGGCCCATCGAGTCCGTGCCGGCTCTATGCAAGAGCAATCCAGTTAGTCCCACTCCCCCGCTCTTTCCCCGTAGCCCTGCAATTTTTTCCTTTCAAGTACTTATCCAGTTCTCTTTTGAAGGCCATGATTGAATCTGCCTCCATCACCCCCTCGGGCAGTGCATTCCAGATCCTAACCACTCGCTGTGTAAAAAAGTTTTTCCTCATGTCACCTTTGGTTCTTTTGCCAATCACCTTAAATCTATGTCCTCTGGTTCTTGACCCTTCCACCAATGGGAAGAGTTTCTTTGTATCTACCCTGTCTAGACCCTTCATGATTTTGAATACCTCTATCAAATCTCCTCGCAACCGTCTCTGTTCCAAGGAGAACAATTCCAGCTTCTCCAGTCTATCCATGTCATTATGGTCCCTCATCCCTGGAATCATTCTAGTAAATCTCTTCTGCACACTTTCTAAGACCTTCACATCTTTCCTGAAGTGCGGTGCCCAGAACTGAACACAATACTCCAGTTGTGGCCGAACCAGTGTTTTATAAAAGTTCATCATGACTTCCTTGTTTTTGTACTCTATGCCTCTATTTATAAAGCCCAGGATCCCGTATGCTTTTTTAACTGCTTTCTCAACATGCCCTGCCACCTTCAACGATTTGTGCACATATACCCCCAGATCTTTCTGTTCCTGTACCCCTTTTGGAGTTGTGCCCTCTAGTTTATATTGCCTCTCCTCGTTCTTCATACCAAAATGTATAACTTCGCATTTTTCTGCATTAAATTTTATCTGCCACGTGTTCGCCCATGCACCAGCCTGTCTACCTCTTCTTGAAGTCTATCACTATCCTTCTCACTGTATATTACCCTTCCAAGTTTTGTGTCATCTGCAAATTTTGAAATTGTGCCCTGTACACCCAAGTCCAAGTAATTAATAAATATCAAGAAAAGCAGTGGTCCCAGCACCGACCCCTGGGAAACATCACTCTACACCTCCCACCAGTCCGAAAAACAACCGTTCGCCACTTCTATCTGTTTCCTGTCCCTTAGACAATTCTGTATCCATATTGCTACTGCCCCCTTTATTCCATGGGCCGCAATCTTGATGATAAGCCTACTGTGCAGCACTTTATCAAATGCCTTTTGAAAGTCCGTATACACCACATCAACTGCATTGCCCTCATCTACCCTCTCTGGTACCTCATCAAAAAAACACAATTTGCCTTTAACAAATCTGTGCTGGCTTTCCCTAACCAATCCACCCTTGTCCAAGTGACTGTTAATTCTGTCCCGGATTATCGTTTCTAGAAGTTTCCCCACCACTGAGGTTAAACTGAATGGCCTATAGTTGCTGGGTTTATCCTTACACCCTTTTTTGAACAAGGGTGTAGCATTTGCAATTCTCCTGTCCTCTGGCACCACCCCCCATATTTATGGATGTTTGGAAGATTATGGACAGTAGTTCCACAATTTCCACACTTAATTCCCTCAGCAACCTAAGATGCATCCCATCCGGACCGGGTGACTTATCTACAGCTAGCCTTTCTAGAACCTAGTAAGGATGTCCATGAGCTGGAACATTAGACCCCTTCGAGGTGTCCGGCATTGAGGAAGCATGAAAATATTGAAGGAGAATAAAACAGAAGGGTTTTTTCAAAGAAATTTAATTAAAAAGAGAAAGTCAGAATGGTTGCATTAGGTTCAAAGACTTAGGCCCCGATATTTACAGGGAGGTGGGGAGGAAACGGTTGTGCCAGTCACTGGCCAGGAGACCCAGAAATACAGGGAAAGTGTAGATCCCGCCGAATTTAACCCAGGACCTGAATAGAATTTGTTTTACTCCGTTTCACGCCCGGCAGCCGGCCAGATTGAGAGGCTGTCTGTCTCAGGGCAGGAAAGTCTGCAGTACAAGGCTGCAGCCAGAGAGGTGGGAGGGAGGGAGGGATGGAGAGATCATGGGGGGGCTGGGGAGGAGATCACGGTGGGGGAGGAAGAGTTTGGATTACGGGGGGGAGAGATCACTGGGGGGAGAGATCGGATCGCGGGGGGAGGGGGGTCTGAAGATCGGAGGGGGAGAGATTGTGAGAGGTCTGAAGATCAGGGCCAGTTTGCTTAGGGAACGGGGGAGAAGCACTCCTGCTCCTCTTGGCCCACAAGCAGCACTGGTCGAGCACTACTGGATCCCACAGTTCTTACCTCCCTTTACCTGCTGGCTTTCCCGAGCCCCGGAAAGCGCGTACTGGAGGCGTTAAATCCAAAAGGCTGACAAAATCTGAGGCACGGAGCCTCATTAACATATAATTACTGACCCGCCTCTCGAGAGCAGGTTATTCACCCAACCTCCAACCCACCCCAGTTTATCCGGGAGTAGGCACGTTTGCAGTGGGTTCGGGTCGGGTTTCCCATTGTACATTGTCCCTCCAACAACATCACCAAAACAGATGATCTGGTCATTTATCTCATTGCTGTTTAATTTAACCCCCCCCCACCCACTGCCATTGCCCCTCTCCCACCCATCCTGGCGGAGGTTAAAATTTCCCTTTATTTAATCAGGCAGATAATCTGTGTGTACACTTAGCTTCCCAATTGAAATATACTTATTGCGGTCACACATCCAAATAAAACAAAACCTCTCAAAGTCTTCTCCAATCTGTGCAGTTGATATAAACATACATAAAAATATCAGCTTTCACATCATTGAAAACTAAAGTACAGAAACAGAAGTATCCTATCCTATTGAGGAAAGAAAACTTGTTGAATTGGATGGGGGACATTGTACATTTTTTTTAAACAATAAAGAACTTGCATTCATAAAGCACCTTTCACATCCTCAGGATGTCCCAAAGCACTTTACAGCCAATTAAGTACTTTTGAAGTGTAGTCACTGTTGTAATGTAGGAAATGCGGCAGCCATTTTTGCAGAGCAAGGTCCCACAAACAGCAATGAGATAAATGACCAGATCATCTGTTTTGGTGATGTTGTTAGAGGGATAATTTTGGGCCAGGACACCTGGGAGAACTCCCCCGCTCTTCTTCGAATAGTGCCATGGGATTTTTTTTATGTCCACCTGAGCGGGCAGACAGGGCCCTGTTTTATCATCTCATCCAAAAGACGGCACCTCCGACAGTGCGGCATTCCCTCACTGCCGCACTGAAGTGTCAGCCTAGATTATGTGCTCAGGTCTCTAGAGTGGGACTTGAACGCACAACTTTCTGACTCAGAGTTGAGAGTGTTATCACTGAGCCACAGCTGACATTTAATGAGATAGCACCTCACTTGAAACCATGCCTGAACATATAGCATATTATCATTTTGCAGAAACAAACAAAAAAAACAGAGATTTAATTTTTAAAATAAAACCAGATGCTCTTCAATGCCTGTAGCACTTAGTGCATTAAATGTTTGTGTTTAGAATTTAAGTCTTGACAGATGCATGGATACAAGGAAGGGTAGGAGCAGGCACTGGTTGACAATTCAATCCTTATCATCACGGAGTGAGCAGCACGAAAAACTTTGGCGAATCATGTCCCCCTCGCCCCCCTCCCCAATGGCTGTGCCTATAACAAGATGCAGCTCAGTTTCCCAAAATATGTTTCCCAGATCAGAGTCCCAGTGGTACTGAGCAAACTTCAACTCTGCCATGACTCTCTTGAGTCAGGGGAACCTGTGAGCGCAGAATTTGCAGCTGTGCAAAGCCAGCCCTGTCAGCCTTGAATATGTAACTTCTGTCAATGAACGTGGAGCAGCACTGACAGCCCACCTGACTTCCCAGCTGAAAGAGAAGAATGTAAGGATGATGTGGGTGGAGATACAACAGAGGGAACACTGCGGAAAAAGAGAAAGGGATGTAAGAAGTGAGTAGTCCAATTTCAATTAGCCTTCTGCTCCAGCACTCTGACCGTCACTGTTACAGAAAACAGCATCATGAAAATCTGGATATGGGTTAATGTTAAAGCTGTTAACCTGGAAGCTTCTCTATTGACAAAGGAGAGGGAAGATGAACATGATTCGTGCATCTTCTGACAATGTGCTGAGGAGTTTAGCTCTTGGTTTTTGTAGAAGATAACGCCCTGAAAGAAATACTATTAGATATATGTTACATGGAGCGTACACTACACCACTGACAAAAGAAATCGCTGTAATCTCAGCATATAAGGAATTCAATTATATAAGCCTCATTTTCTAAAGCTGTGTTATGCCTCCGTGGCATTTTTTTTAATTAACTGATTTCACAAAAGCCTCTCAGTTAAAAAGAAAAACCTTGAATTCCAGAAATCCAAAATGAAAACAGAAAAAGTAGACAAAGAGAAAGATAGGTTAAAGTTTGAGCTGTGAATGCTTTCGATGAAAGGTTGTATATTCTGTCCTCCCACAATCTACAGGTCCTTGAACCCCAAGTTTGATGTCATTATTCCTTAATTTACTTTGACTTCTCCTTTTTCCAATCCCTGGTGTTGTTCTGTGCTATGATCACAGCTGTTCAGCCAGGGATCTTGGTAAAGAACGGGGCCGATCGATCTGCTGTGCGTCTCCAATGTTTTCTGTTTTTATCACAGAGCTTATATTGATTTTTAAAGGTTACACAGTGTGCACTTTATATTTTTGATAGATACCAAATAATAAAACATAAAACATATGAGTACACTATTTGTGGTGTTCTCTCAGAAAGCTGAACTAACATCAGGAGGAACACTATCATTAACCCAGCACATTTAACAATTCTGTGTGTGTGTGTGTGTGTGTGTGTGTACTCCATCTTCACACTGTCGAGATGCCTCAAAACTGGATCATCCGATAATGTTATCAGGATTCACTGCTGAGAGAAAATCTCCAAACTAGACAGAAACAAACAAGAGGTCCTCAAATTAATCATAATTCTCCCCCTCTGATGTAGCAGATGTAAAAAGGCCTGAAGCTATTAAACTCCAGATACCCATCATTGGGTAGGTGCAGGTTGCAGACAGCACATAGAGAACTGGTAATGTGAGCCTGAGTTTAGAGCATCAGGATAATCCTGTCTGTGCTGGAAAATAAGTCAGCAAAATGTAGATTTCAATCATTGTGCCATTGTCACGGTGGGGCAGTGAATGTCTGCAATAATTACCAATCCAATTAACAAGAAACCTTTTCTTTCTTTTAAAAGAATATTGTTCTGATACTAACCATCAAAATGCAGCAAATCACAACATGGAAACGGCCGTTCGCCCAGCCAGTCCATGTTGGTGTTTTTTCTCCACACGAGCAGTATCCTAATCTTGTGCCCACTCTGTCCCCATATCACTTTAACCCCCTTTCCTTCAGACACGTACCTAACCTATTCCTAAACCTTGACGTGGGCCCCGCATCACAGGCTGTCAGCTGGAGGAGCCCTATTGAAAGGGGGCATTGCTCCAATGGCTTTTGCTGGAGCAAACACCCACACACCACAATGGAGCAGCCAAGGTGCAAGGCTGCTCCAAGGTTAAACGATGCCTCGCTCCAGGTGCTGCTGGATGGGGTGAGGAGGAGGAGGGATGTGTTTTACCCGGTGAACGGGAGGAAGTGGACTGCCTCTGCCACCAAGAAGGCCTGGCTCGAGGTGGCAGAGGAGGTCACCAGCAGCAGCAACATCTCCCGCACCTGGATCCAGTGCAGGAAGCGCTTCCATGACCTAACTAGGTCAGCAAAAGTGAGTACACTTACTCATTCTCCTACATTCCATCTTCCACATCACTGCACCCCCCCAACTCATTCTGCACTGTCAAGACAACTCTCACTCACTTAAGGCTCATCCTCGACTTACCTGCACTTCCTCAACACTTCCTCACCTCCCCATTACTCACCCCACCACTACCACTCACCGCAATCCTCATCCAATGTGATGTCTCTGTCTCATACTCACCCTCTGATGCAACTATTTCACGGTCAGCCTCACCCAAAGCAATGCATTCACCGGTTGGCCACTTCATCATCACTCACTCACACATCTGTTCTTTGTCCCCTTCCAGGAGAAGAGAGCACAAAATGCACGGGAGAGGGCGAGGACCGGAGGGGGGCCGCACCCTCGAGTGCCTGTCCATCGGGGACAGTGAGATTGGCACCCCACAAACATCTGGTGACACAACTTTAACATTCAGCACACACAATATGAATTGATGTTAACATGTGTTGCCATCTTCAACACCTCAATATGCTCATCGCAACATGACACATCTGTGATGATGCTTAATATTGTCTTCTGTTCTCTTCAACGACCGTGGTGACGGCAGAGGGCGATTCCTCAGAGGATGTGCCGGTCTCTGAGGGGGCACTGTCACATCTTAGTGAGCCATCTGCCAGCGCAGATACTCACACCTCAGTGGGTCCTAGTACTCAGTTAGTTGGGTTGGCACCTGGTGAGTCACCACACACAAGTGAGCAGACACTGGTGGTAGGGGCAGCTGTGGAGAGTCTGTGTCGGTGGGAGCACTCCTCTCCAGGCTCTGCTCAGCTGGTCGCAGATGCTGAACCTGTGGAATTCTCTACCACAGAAGGCTGTGGAGGCCAAGTCACTGAACATATTTAAGAAGGAGCTAGATTGATTTCTAGAGACAAAAGGCATCAAGGGGTGTGGGGAGAGAGCGGGAATATGGTATTGAGATAGAGGATCAGCCATGATCATATTGAATGGCAGAGCAGGCTCGAAGGGCCAAATGGCCTACTCTTGCTATTATTTTCTATGTTTCTATGTTACTAACCCTGGGGGCCGTCCTTTAAATGGTGAATGATCGAGGGACAGCAGCACATTTGCGAGGTACTGGAACAGGTGCCACGCGCACTCTCCACAATAACGCAGAGGATGGAGGAGTCCAACTCCTGCATGAGTGGAATAGTGGCACAGGTACGGGAAGGAATCTCTGAGATAGTGTCACAAGGACGTGAGCAACTCTCTGAGATAGTGTCACAGGTAAGTGCGGGAATGTCTGCGATGGAGGGAAGGCTAGCCTCCGTTGAGCTTCAAGCACGGCTCACAAATGAGTCCATTCAGGCCCTGGCAATGGCCATTCGGACTCAGGGCGAACAACACTCTGCCGCCTTAAGCAGGCTAACAGATACTTTAGAAGTGGCCTTCCAATGCATCACACATGTCCACCACATTGTTCTCCAGCAGGGTGGTAGGAGCGATGTGGGCCTGGCCCTGGGGATGGATGACGGCGAAAGGAGACATGGAAGTGGGGATGACACTCAAAGCGCTCTCATGTCTCACCTGTTGCCTTCCTCTCAACCAGTACCCGCAATGCTGCCTCCTCCCCAGCACTGAATACTAGGATACGGGGACATAGCCTAACATTTAGAGCCAGGACGTGCAGGAGTGAAGTTAGGAAATGCTTCTACACGCAAAGAGTGGGAAATGGCAGTTGATGTTAGCTCACTTGTGAATGTTAAATCTGAGATTGATAGATTTCTGTGAACCAAGGGTATTAAGGGATATGGGGCTAAGGTGGGTATATGGAGTTAGGTCACAGGTCCACCATGAGCTCACTGAATGGCGGAACAGGCTCGAGGGGCTAAATCCCACTGCCACTTGCTGCCTTCTGATATGCACCACCTTCTCCTGCAAGAAAGCGGGACTTGTGTCTGAGTGATGTGCCTGTCATGGTTGAATAGCTGCCAGTGTATATGGCCTGTGAGTTGTGGGTGGGCGGCTTGAAACAGTGGTAATGTGTAAGGGTGAGAGGAAGCATCTGATTGGAAGAGTTGAGTACTGATGGAAAGAGTTTGTTGGTATGTGGGTGATGGGGGGTGTAGTGTGTGGAGCAGTTGGTAGGAGATGCCACTTGATAATTGACCTCACTCACCTTGACCACTCATATCAAAGCATTGAACTTCTTCCTGCACTGCATCCATGTCCATGATGCTGGGCGTCTGGCATTGACTTCATCCCCCGCTGCCTCCCACTGCCTTTTGGACAAATGTCCGGAGGGCCTCTTGCCCCCCCACCCCCCCACTGCGGATAAAGGATGTCCCTCCTTCTGTCCACCTCTTGCACCAAGGTCTCTAGTGCATCAGCAGAGAACTTTGGAGCATGCCCTCTCACAGGCCTGGTACCAACTCAGATCGGCAGATTGGTGAGGTCTGGTGTGCAGATTGGAGGATGTGGGATTTAGTAGTGTGCAACCTTTATTCAATGTTTTGACATAACTCATCAGTGTGTAAAAATAGAGATGGGACCTGCATCTGTGTTTTACGCGTGCGATGTCTGATCTCCGTTCAGACTCCGTGCAGACAGTAGACTGTTATTTTCAGCAAATAACAGGTACCAGCTACCTTTAAGAGATTTCTAAGAAACATCCCACCTTTAAGAGATTGAGCTCCTCCTGGTGGTGGAAAGTGCGAAGTGCTGATTCCACGTGCAAGGCCCAGAATGGAACACTGATTGCAGGTAAGTCCTCGGGTGGGCCGAAACTTGCGTCCTGCCTGCGCAGGGGTCGTTGTGCATGGGGTGATAGCACATCACGCTACCCGCGCCCAAAAACAGCCCTTATCCAAATTTTCTCCCGGAGTGTTTCCCACAGCACGAGAAACACGCTGAGGATGCTTCAAAATCAGACCCCTGCCTTAATGTGGACAAAATTAAGTACTTCATGTATCTACTTAAGTCTCTTAACTGTCATCCCGCCGGCTTTAATTGCCGGTTGGACTTTCGCATTCGGGAGGTGCGCGCGCACCCAGACGCCTCAATAGGGAACCCGGAAGTCTGGGGGTTGGAGCCGGGTTCCAAACCCACTTGGGATTTCCGCGATTTTCGGAGCCCCCCCCCCCGCCCACCAACTTCATTCCAAAATCAACCCCATGGTCTCTGTTTCAATCCCTAACTCTGGTAATACATTCAACAGCATCACAAACACTTGTGTAAAAAAGTTTCTGCTGCTCTCTGTCCTAAATCTCTAATGTTTAATCCTGTATCTATGTGCCCTCATTCTGGACCCTCATCCACCCTACAGGACTTGGTGCCCCTTTGATTTAGTTTTGAGTCCACTCCCTTCATTTGCTATAATTGACCCTTTTATGCTCTGCTGCTACTTTGTTTTATTCGTTCAGGGGATATGGGTGTCGCTGGCAAGGCCAGAATTTATTGCCCATCTCTAGTTGCCATTCAGAAGGTGATGGTGAGCTTTCTTCTTGAACCATTGGTGAAGGTACTCCCACGGGGCTGTTAGGTAGGGAGTTCCAGGAGATCACGGCACTTCAAGTGCAAATCCAAGTATTTTTTTAAATGCGATGAGAGTTTCTGCCTCTATGCCCCTTTCAAGTAGTAAGTTCCAGACCTCTACCACCTTCTGGGTGAAAACATTTTTCCTCAGCTCCCCCTCCATTCACTTTAAATCTATGCCCCCTGGTTATTGACCTCACTGCTAAGGGAAATAGGTCCTTCCTATCCACTCTATCTGGGCCCCTCATAATTTTATACACCTCAATTAAATCTCCCCTCAGCCTCCTCTGTTCCAAAGAAAACAACCCCAGCCTATCCAATCTTCCCTCATAGCTAAAATTCTCCAGTCCTGGCAACATCCTTGTAAATCTCCTCTGTACCCTCTCTAGTGCAATCACATCTTTCCTGTAATGTGGTGACCAGAATTGTACACAGTACTCAAGCTGTGGCCTAACCAGTGTTTTATACAGTTCTAGCATAACCTCCCTGCTCTTATATTCTATGCCTCGGCTAATAAAGGAAAGTATCCTGTATGCCTTCTTAACCATGTTATCCACCTGTCCTGCTACCTACAGGGATCTGTGGACATACACTCCAAGGTCCCTCTCTTCCTCTACACTTCTCAGTATCCTCCCATTTATTGTGTATTCCCTTGCCTTGTTTGACCTCTCCAAATGCATTACCTCACACTTCTCTGGATTGAATTCCATTTGTCACTTTTCTGCCCACCTGACCAGTCCATTGATATCTTCCTGCAGTCTACAGCTTTCCTCCTCACTATCAATTACACGGCCAATTTTTGTATCATCAGCAAACTTCTTAATCACGGCCCCTACATTTAAGTCTAAATCATTAATATAAACCACAAAAAGCAAGGGACCTAGTACTGAGCCCTGCGGAACCCCACTGGAAACAGCCTTTCAGTCACCGAAACACCCGTCGACCATTACCCTTTGCTTTCTGCAACTGAGCCAATTTTGGATCCAACTGGCCACTTTTCCTTGAATCCCATGGATCCACGGCAAGTGTCGAGCCTCTTGAGTGTTGTTGCAGCTGCACCAATCCAGCTAAGTGCAGAGTATTCCATCACACTCCTGAATTGTGCCTTGTAGCTGGTAAAGAGGCTTTGGGAAGCCGGGAGTTGAGTCACTCGTCACAGAATACCCAGCCTCTGACCTATACTAGTAGCCATGGCATTTATGTTGAGTTTCTGGTCAATTGTGACCCCCAGGATGTTGATGATGGGGTATTCTGTGATCGTAATGCTGTTGAATGTCAAGGGAAGGTGGTTAGACTCTCTCTTGTTGGAGATGGTCATTGCCTGGCATTGGTCTGGTGCGAATGTTACTTGCCACTTATCAGCCCAAACCTGGATGTTGTCCAGGTCTCGCTGCATGTGGGCATGTACTGCTTCATTATCTGAGGAATTTTGAATGGAGCTGAACACTGTGTAATCATCAGCGAACATCCCCACTTCTGACATTATTTAGGAAAAGTCATTGATGAAGCAGCTGAAGATGGTTGGGCCTCGGACACTGCCCTGAGGAACTCCTGCAGCGATATCCTAGGGCTGAGATGATTTGCCTCCAACAGCCACAACCATCTTCCTTTGTGTCAGATATGACTCCAGCCACTGGAGAGTTTTTACTCTGAACCCCATTGATTTCAGTTATACTAGGGCTCCTTGGTGCCACACTCGGTCGAACGCCGCTATGATGTCAGGGGAAGTCTCTCTCACTTAAATCTGGAGTACAGGTCGTGTGTCTATGTTTGGACCAAGGCTGTAATGTGGTATGGAGCTCAGTGGTCCTGGAGGAACCCAAACTGAGCATTGGTGAGCAGGTTATTGGTGAGTAAGTGCCGCTTGATAGCACTGTCGACGACACCTTCCATCGCTTTGCTGATGATTGAGAGTAGACTGATAAGACAATAATTGGCCAGGTTGGATGTGTGCTGCTTTTTGTGGACAGGATATATCTGGGCAATTTTCCACATTATCGGGTAGATGCCAGTGTTGTAGCCGTACTGGAACAGCTTGGCTAGAGGCGCGGCTAGTTCTGGAGCACAAGTGTTCAGCACTACAGCCGGGATGTTGTTGGGACCCGTAGCCTTTTTCTGTTTCTTGATGTCACGTGGAGTGAATCGAATTGGATGAACGCTGGCATCTGTGATGGTGAGAAGCTCAGGAGGAGGCCGAGAAGGATCATCCACTCGGTGCCTTATACTTATTGGGCATGATTTTAGCGTGGAGCCGGGAACTGAACGGGTAGATTACCGCATGGGACACTCGAAAATGAAGTCAGCACATAAATGTTGGTTTAATATCCTAACCAGCAATTTGTGGGAGGGGGGTGGTTGGGGGTGAATGAGAGTTTGTGATTCTATGCCAGAATTTCTCCTCAGTGGTGGGGAGGAGAAGGTTTATTGTCCAAAGCTGGAATTTCTGCTATGTGTTTATGGTCCTTTACTGTGGGGATGCATTTGGCCTTATGGTCATTTTTTGAGGGTTATTTCTGGATATATACTCATTGCCTTGGTTCCCCATCTTTGCTCAGCGGGTGGGGTTTGATTTTTATTTTGCTCGGTTGAATGAGGACAACATTCTACTGGGGGATGTAGAAAGTGATGCAATGGTGGTGCTGTGGGGGAGAGATTTATTTTCATTGCTTGCAGTTTTTGGCAGTTCAACTCCCATGGGGAGATGGGGAGTCAAAACCAATGAACATCACATCAACCAAGGGAGATAATTGAACCAAGACAAGGAGGGGAGGGGTAAGAGAAAGGGAGAGGGTGAGAACAGTGAAGGCCGACTGAGTGAGGAGGAGAGGAAGGGTAGGGAAGGGAGAGGCAGCAATAGGGAGGGATGGGGAGAGGAGGGAGGGCTGATAGAGGGTGAGGACAGGGGAGGGGTGGGATGAGGGAGAGATGAGAGGATAGGAGGGTGGGAAGGGATGAAAGGGAGGGAAAATGAAAGAGGAGAGGAGGAATGGAGAGGGATGAGGAGGAGGGGAGAGGGAGCGAAGAAGGTGAGGTGGAGGAGGACAGAAGCAGGTGGGGGGAGAGGGGGAAAATGAAAGAGATGGGGAGGAACGGAGAGGGAGCAGGAGGAGGAGAGAGGGAGAGAAGGTGGTGAGGTAGAGAAGGAGGGAGGCGATTTGATGATCAGTGCAATATAAGTAACATTCATATTTTGAACTTCCTAGCATAAGCATTAAAAGATGAAAAGCATAATGAATGTCCCTGGCAGTTATATTCTGTTGCATATGGGAAATGTGGTGGATTCAATCAAAGGGCCTGTCAACCACTGAGGGAAAAGAAGGACCTTTAGGAACTCAGGTGTGGAAAGTAGATTTATTAGAGCAGGTATGACAGAGAAGGAGAAAATTAGAGAAAGGGATGTAGTATTTACTGGAAGTGGGGTGGGAAGAAACACAATCCAACAGTTGTGGGAGTCCGAGCTTGTAATGAATATCTATGGAAAGCCTATTGCCAAAGATGGAGAGGGAGAAAGCCAGAAAAAGGGAAGAGATGGACCACACAAAGGTAAAGAATGGATGAGAATTGGAAATGTATTTGGAGTTCTCTAATTTATATTAGCAAAACAGCCAAGTTCTTACAAAATGTTATGGTTCTTTCAAGTAACTTGACTGCAGAATCTGCCAATATTTCAAATGTTGTCATCATTCTTAAAAATATAAGTTTGTGCACACACTCAACATTGATTTAGAATGTTAACAACTGAGTATTTTCAGTTTATTTAATTTAATTGAGTGGTGGCTGGAGGAGTGAATAGAGACCCAACATGAACAACTCTCAGCCAAACGTTTGCCTGAGAAAACTGGGAGACCAGCTGCAATCGCTGAGCTTTTCTTAACACAGTTAAAGGGTCAAATCATCTCCTGCATGAATCTCGCCTCCGTTTCACTGGCGAGTTTGAGAAACGATGGAAAAGCCGTGCAGGTAAGGTAAAATTCGTTTCAAGTTCAGAATGCACAAAAAATTAAGTACCTCAACTGTTTAAATGACCTACATTACCCCTTTAACAAGCCAGCCACCGGCATTAATAGGGGAGACAACTTCCAGGTTTCGGCTGCACGCGCATCTAAAGGCGCCTGGGTTAAACCCGGAAATGGGCACGTTGGAGCCGGGTTGCAGTCCCGCTGATTAAATCAACAATTTTTACTGCCCACCCTCCCCCCAGCCCACCCGTTCTTGGGGGTTAAAATTACCCTCATTACGGGGCCAATTTTTGGATGGCCGAGCGGGTGCGTTGGTGGTGGGGGGGCTCGTGAAATGGCGGAATCCCGGAGCGGGTTCGGAACCCGGCTCCAACCCGCTGACTTCCGGGTTCCCCAGTGACACGTTCGGGTGCGCGCGCAGCTCCGGAATGCGGGACTCTCACCGGCAATTAAAGCCGGCGGGATGCTGATTTACATTGTTCGTCAGATAGTTGAGGTACTTGACAGACCTCATTGAGTGGAGATTTTGGCAGGGGTGTGATTTTGAACGATCCTCAGCATGTTTCCCGTGCTGTGGGAAACACTCCCTGTTGGAGCAGATGTGTTTCAGCCAGCAGCCAGTGGGAGATGCAAAGGATTATTTGACAGGTGGGGGGAAAACCTCTTTTAATGCAGCAGGGCACTCTGTCACTTCAGACAAAGTTTTGGCTGCAAGACCTTTGTCTTTCCACTCAAAATGATTAATTTATACCCAAAACTCTGCTGTGCAAACACATTTACCTACTTTGCGGACCCCCTCAAACTCACACCGTCAGGATGGGGGGGGCGCCATGGCTACATTCATCACTTCATCCGAGGACAAGCAACATTACCAGCCTTGCCGGGCATGCCATCCACCTCCGCCACGTGGAGCTCCACCACACAGTGCTGCACCACAGGCACCTGTATAACAGCAGGAAGGGCAACAATAGAGAGAGCGACGTCGCAGGAGGCACTACCCTCGCAACAGGGTCTACAGACCAAGGCTCAGCTTCCTGGACCTCTCTGAGGAGCAGTGCATACGGAGGCTCAGATTCAGTCGCCAGGTAGTTGCCGACATCTGCAGCCTCCTTCATGCCGAGCTGCTCCCGGCTAGGCCGAGCAGCATCTCCTGTCGCTGTCAAAGTCACCACTGTCCTCAACATTTTCGCCTCCGGATCGTTCCAGGGTGCCACCGGGGACATCGCCGGGGTCTCTCAGTCATCTGCACACAAGCGAATAAGGCAGGTCACTGACGGCTTGTTTCGCAGGGCCTTGCACTATATCAACTTTCCCATGGATGACCTCAGCCCGACGGAGGGGGCAGTGGGATTCCATGCTGTGGCTGGCTTCCCATGGGTGCAGGGTGCAATCAATTCCACCCATATAGCAATACGAGCACCTCCACATGAGCCAGGACTGTTCATCAACAGGAAGGGCTATCACTCCATCAACACTCAGCTCATCTGTGACCACCGCAAGAGATTCCTTCACGTGTGCGCCAGATACCCTGGCAGCTGCTACGATTTCTTCATCCTCCGGGACTCCAACATCTCACCCCTCTTCCAAGCACTGAACACCCGCAAGGGCTGGCTCTTCGGGGACAAGGGATACCCCCTGTACACGTGGCTCATGACACCTCTGAGGAACCCCACCACCGAGCAACAGCATCAATACAATGACAGCCACATCACTACCAGGTCTACAATTGAGCATGCTGTAGGGCTGCTCGAGATGCACTTCAGGTGCCTTGATCGTTCTGGGGGAGCACAACATGACACAACAGAGAGGGGTGCCGCTGGAGGGGGCCCCATCCACATCTGCCACCCATATTGAGGAGGAGGACGAGGATGAGGAGGAGGCAGAGGGGGAGGAGCAAACCATGGGCAGAACAGCGGCTCACCTGGCTGCTCGTGAGGCCAGGGAGTCACTGATATGTGAACGGTTCTCCTAACATCAGACAGTGTGAAGAGTCCAGTCCTCACCACCTGGACAGAGGCTGGCCACACCAGCCCCCTCCCCCAACCCCCACCCCGCCCCCTGCACAAAATATTCATGTAACTACACATACACCCACTGTAGAGTGACCCAATGGGTGGCATCAAGTGTGGGTGTTCATGGTGAACCTCATGAAAGGGCCTTATTACACATCCAGTCAAGAATGGCCAGGACGTGGCAGTAATGGTGACAATAATAATATTTAATGTGCGTTTAACAGAAAGCAAATATAAATAAAAAACATGACAAACCGTCAAACACCCTTGTGCATCCCCTTTGTGCTCACAAAACCTTCGCCTTACGCTTATGACTACTTCTACGTGGTGCATTCCCTGTGGCTGCAGCAGAGGTAGTGGCAGGTTGCTCGTGTTCATGCCCTGGTCGATTAGATGCTTTGGGCCTATGCCCTCTGGGTTTTGGTGCCCGTGAGGGGCCTTCCAAGGACTGCTCCACCTGCACCTGTGCAGGGGCAGACTCGACCACCTGGAGAGGAGGCAGCATTGCGGGTATTGGTTGAGAAGGGGGCAACGGGTGAGACGTGGGGCACTTTGAGTGGCATCCCCACTTCCATGTCCCCTTTCGCCATCATCCCTCTCCTGGGCCAGGCCCACACCACTCCTACCACTCTGCTGGACGACAGTTTGGAGGACATGTGTGAAGACTTGTGAGGCCAGTGCCAGAGTATCTGCCTGCCTGTTTAATGTTGTTAACCCTGAGTCCGAAGGGCCGTTGTCAGGGCCTGAATGGACTCATTGATGAGCCGTGCTTGAAGCTCCACGGAGGCAGACATTCCCGCACTTACCCACGACACTATCTCAGAGATGCCCTCACGTCCATGTGACAGTATCTCAAAGATGTCCTCCTGTACCTGTGCCACTATTCCACTCATGCAGGAGTTGGACTCCTCCATCCTCTGCGCGATTGTGGAGAGTGCGCGTGGCACCTGTTCCAGCACCTCGCAAATGCGCTGCTGCCCCTCGATCATTCTCCTTTTCATGGATGGCCCCCAGGGTTCAGCATCTGTGTCCAGCTGAGCAGAGCCTGGAGAAGAGTGCTCCCACCGACACGGACTCTCCACAACTGCCCCTGCCACCAGTGTCTGCTCACGCTCACATGTGTGCGGCGACTCACCATATGTGACCCCCAACTAACTAATGAGGTGTGTGTATCTGCGCTGGTGGCTGGCTTGCTCAGATGTGACGGTGCCCCCTCAGAGGCCGGGAGCTGCTCTGAGGAATCGCCCTCTGCCGTCACAGAGGTCGCTGAAGGCCCTGTAAGAGAACAGAAGGCAATATTAAGGATGATGACAGATGTTGAGCTGCTGAAGATGGCAAGGCATGTTAACATCAATTGCTATTGTGTGTGCTGAATGTTAAAGTTCTGTCACCAGCCGTTTGTCGGGTGGCAGTCTCGACGTCCCTGACGGACAAGCACTCGAGGGTGAGGCTCAGTTCCAGAGCCTCCTGCTCCGCGTCTGTGAGGACGACCTGATGTTGTGTCCCCCCCTCCGGTCCTCATCCTCACCCATGCGTTCTGGGCTCTCTTCCCCTATAAGGGGAGAAAATAGAGAGGGCTGAGTATGTGATGGTGGCGTGGCCAACCGCTGAATGCATTGGTTTGGGTGAGGCTGACCGTGAAAGAGATGCATCAGAGGGTGAGAATGAGACAGAGCTATGACATTGTATGAGGATTGGTTTGAGTGGTAGTGGTGGGGTGAGTACTGGGGAGGTGAGGAAGTGTTGAGCAAGTGCAGGTAAGTTTAGGATGAGCTTTGAGTGGGTGTGAGGAGTGATGTGATAGAGTAGTGTTGGCAGTGCAGAATGAGTTGTGGGGTGGGGGCGGTGATGTGGAAGACGGAGAGTAGGATAATGAGTAAGTGTACTCACTTTGGCTGACCTAGTTAGGTCATTGAAGCGCTTCCTGCACTGGATCCAGGTGCAGGAGATGTTGCTGCTGCTGCTGGTGACCTCCTCTGCCACCTTGAGCCAGGCCTTCTTGGTGGCGGAGGTAGGCCACTTCCTCCCATCCTCCAGGTAGAATATATCCCTCCTCCTCCTCACCCCATCCATTAGGACCTGGAGAGAGGCATCAGTAAATCTGGGAGCAGCCTTTCCTCTGGTCTGCTCCATTCTATAATTTTGGGTGTTTGCTGCAGGAGCAGCATTGGAGAACTGCCCCTTGAAATAGGGTTCCTCCAGCTGACAGCCTGTGATGTGGGTGCGCAGTCCACCCACTGTGCAGGTTGACAACGGGAAATCCAGACGCCACGGTAAGTGGCTTCAATTTACCCGCGATCGCGTGGGGAACGGACGGATTTTACTGGGCGGGTTATCCATGGGCCCAGTCGCCCCCCCCCCCCCCCACTGCCATTCAGCCTCCCTGGTAATAACAGGGCCCTGGTGTTCATTCTCCATGTGAGAAATAGTCCTAACTCCATGTGCCAGCCCTATTCCCAAACCCCTTTATCCCCCTTTCCTTTAACCATCTGTCTAACCTATTGAGTGTTGACATGGTCTGTGCTTCAATCACTAACTCCATTAGTACATTCTATAGGCTTATGACCCTGTTTTTTTTAAAAGGCATATTAAATAAAAATTCTCCTACTGTCCTAAATATCTTGCACTTAATCTTGTATCTGTCTCCTTGTTCTAGACCCTCAATCACTGGAAACAGTCTATTTCCATCCATCATTTTAAACACCTCTATTTAATATCTGCTCTAATGAAAAGAGCCCCAGTTTTCAAGTCATTCTTTGTATTTGTATTTCCTCATACCAGGCAGCATCTTAATTAATCTGTGCTGAATCCTCCAATGCAACGACATGCTTCCTATAGTGTGGAGCTCAAACTGCTCACCATACTCTAACTGAGGTTTTATACAGATTCTTCATTGCATCTCAACTTTTATATTCTATGCCCCTTGCCATAATACCCAGGATTCCATTAGTTTTTTTTATTACCTTTTTATCCACTTGAGGTGCTACTTTTAATGTCTTGTGAACCTGAACCCTCAGATCCCTCTGCTCTTCTACATCAACCACCTTTCCCTCAAAGTATAATTAATACTTCTATATTTTTAGCCAAAATGTACCGCCTCACATTTATTGACATCATCCTTTGATTCACAGAATTATTTACTATGCCTCCTTTTTATCAAATAGTACTCAAAAATGTATCTACTGCCCCAATCTCAGTATCTAACACCTACAGTGTTTTAATCTAGTCAATCATGTAATATTTTGCTTCTGTAAACTTATTACAGAGATGGGTAAACAACTAACATTTTTGGGCTACAATGGGACTTCAATAAACGTCAAACTGCACTACTGGTCCGGGACTACCTGTAGGCATCACAGAAACTCATGTTTCTAAAACCAAAATGAGTTGTCTGGAGTTCGCAGAATCTGCAACGGTTCTCCAATTGCCTGGAAAAGAGGTAAAAGATTTTTTTTTTCTCTCAATGCTCAAGTACCATCTCAGTTAGAAAAATGTTGAACTTTTTTACTGCACTTTTTAAAAAAATCTTTATCTACCTTCTCATTGTTTGTAATATCTCCCAGCAGCATGCATTGAATGTGCTTGTGTTGCTAGAGCCTGTTTCACATCTAAACTGTTTCTTATACTGAGTGCGGTAATGTAAAGTGGCTTATGATGAATAATGTAACTGTGTATGCATGTACACTGACAGCGTACACAGGACGCTCAAACAATTACAAATAAAAACAGAAAATGCTGGAGAAGCAAACAATTACAGCTCTACCAGTAGCTCATGTTTTCAACTGATGCTGCTGTGCAACTTTAAATTGGATGCGTTTTTACCACTTTGTATTTTACTTCATGCAGAGGCTAAAGTTCCTATATTTGTAATGGTTAAAAATTACATAGTGGATGCAGCTTAATTTAATGAATCAATGTAAAAGGAGATATTTACTTTCACATACCGATTTTCTTTGCTTGAGGATAAAGAAGATTTTAATGAATTACTTTTTTATTCTCTTTTGCTTGGCCATCACAGTTTTTCATTTATGTTTCATCCAACAGTTCAACTTGGCAAGGCAATGTGAGGTCTGGTTTTGGAAGAGTTTTGTGAGATTGTCTGTTCTATGGAGCCCTCTTTTATTCAGTGCTCTAAATTGCGTTCTTCAGCATTGTATAGATTATGTTTCATAAAAATGACTTTTCAGATCACATTTTGTAAGTGTGTTTTTTCTAGACAATACCTCACTAATGCAACTGTACAGATTTACAATACAACAGAGAGATAATATCACTTGCATTTACACAGCACCTTTAATGGCCTCAAAGTGCTTGACAAAAAATGAATTACTTTTTGAAGTGTAGTCACTGTTGTCTTAGAAGCAAATGCATCAGCCAATTTGTGCACAGCATGATCCCACAAATTGCAAATACGTTTTTGGTGGTGGCTGAGGGTTAAATCTACCGCTGTTTTTAGAATAATGCTACGGGATCTTCTACACCCACCTGAACAGGCAGACAGGGCCTCAGATTAACGTCTCATCCGAAAGACAGCAGCTCCGGCAGTGCAACACTCCCTCAGTCCTGTACTGAAGTGTCAGCCTGGGATTATGTGTTCAAGTCCTGGAATGGAGCTTGAACCCACAAATTTATGTCTCAGAGGTGAGAGTGCTACCACTGAGCCAAAGCTGACACCTAAATGTATAAAATGAATGTGCCCCACAGTCTTTCTAGCCACAAAAGGCATCAAGGGGTATGGGGAGAGAGCGGGAATATGGTATTGAGATAGAGGATCAGCCATGATCATATTGAATGGCGGAGCAGGCTCGAAGGGCCGAATGGCTAATCCTGCTCCTATTTTCTATGTTTCTATGTTTAGTTTAACACTACGCATACTCCGACTACGCATACTCCTTTAGAATATTTTTAAAAATTATATATTCAACACAGAATCTGTATGAAAAGAAAAACAAAATGGTTTGTGTGGAGAATAAAACACCAGCATAGACCTGTTGGGCCAACTGGCCTTTTCCGTGCTGTAAATTTGATGTAATTCTATGAAATAGATAGTGTGGTTTTTAGAGCCCATCTCTGGTTTCAATTACACTTATGCAGAAATCATGCTTTCATAGTGGATGGTGGGGTTGAGTGTAAAATAAACAGATCCACCCTTAATAATTGGCTAATTTGCCAGATTTTCAGATTGTGCAGAAAAATTCCAACCGCCCCTCCCCCATTTTAGCATGGGATGGACAATACTAGCTTAGAACAACCACGATTTCCCAAATTTACCCGTTGGAGAATTCTGGATGATGCTCGGATAATTTCCCAATTGGATAATGCTGGATTATTTCCCACCCCTCCCCCAGCTAGTGACAGCCGCAGAAACAAAGAGAATTAAAAGAACCTGCGAATTTATGGAAGACCCATGCAGTGACCAGCGCTGTCATAGAATCATAGAACCTTACAGTACAGAAGGAGCCCATTGTGCCTGTACCGGCTCTATGAAAGATTTATCCAATTAATCCCACTCCCCTACTCTTTCCCCACAGCCCTGTAACTGTTTCCTTTTCAAGTATTTATCCAATTCCCTTTTGAAAGTTATTATTGAATCTGCCTCTACCACACTTTCAGGCAGTGCATTCCAGATCATCGTAACTCACTGTGTAAAAACATTTCTCCTCATTTCTCCCGCTTGGTTCTTTTGCCAGTCTCTTAATTATCAACTCTCCTGCCAGTGGAAACAGTTTCTCCCTATCTACTCAATCAAAACCCTTCATAATTTTGAACACCTCTATTAAATCTCCCTGTAACCTTCTCTGCTCCAAGGAGAACAATCCCAGATTCTCCAGTCTCTCCACGTAACTGAAGCCCATCATTCCTGGTACCATTCTGGTAAATTTCCTCTGCACCCTCTCCAAGACCTTGTCATCCTTCCTATCATGTGGTACCTAGAATTGGACACAATACTCCAGCTGTGGCCTAACCAGTGATTTCTAAAGGTTTACCATAACTTCTTTGCTTTTGCACTCTATGGGGTTATATTCAGGCACACCGTCACTCAATCTTCCACTTGCAGACACCAGCTCAGATACTGACACTGCACGTCCTTTAGAGGGTAGGATAGAGGAGAGATCTGCACGTAGTGAGACACTGGGTACAATTGCGCAGGAGCCGGGGCAGGGGAAAAGGCTACCGCAAGTGTCAGCTCGCCAAAGGGCGAGGTCGCACACTAGTTCTGCTGCAGAGGAGTCATATGATAACTTTGATGGGCCAGGCTACAGAAGAAGGCTGATGGGCGTACACAACCAAATGCTTGGTGCACTGGAAAGCTTGCCAGAAAGTCTGCGCACAATGTCAAGAGGCATGGAGGAGTCCAGCTTTGCGCAGAGCTTGGAGCCCATCCTTTCCCACATGGACTGGGTGGTCACCACCATCAGCACATCTGTAGAACCCACCTGATACAGCATGTCTCAGCTTCCATTGCAGCACAAACAGCTTCCATCTAAGCTGCGTTACAGGCTCAAACTGCTGCTATCGTGGCTTTGGGCTCCACTGTGGAACGGGGCTTCCAGGGCGCCACAGCAGTCCAGCAATCTGTTCTGCAGCAGATCACCAGGATTGCTGAGGCGTCGCCCCAGGAGAGTGGCAGTGGCACCATAGAAGACGAACCTGCTGTCCTCTCTCAGGATGACAGCATTCCTGCTCCCACCCCTGCCACTCCACCAGTGCCCTTGTTGCTGCCTGTCAGCCAGCCAGGCCAGATTGCTGCAGCCCAGGCCGAGATGGTGCAATCTGAAACCAGGTCCTCCCGGCCCAGAGCTGCTCGAGGTCATCCTCCACGGCCATCTACACTTTCCTCCATTGAAGGTCAGCAGCCTTTCACCACCCATGCTCCAGCCACTGGGGATGCACCTCATAGGAGCACTGGGAAAGGAAAAGGCACACGGACAACAGGCACTAAGGGAATGCACAGGGTGAATAGTATCAGTTTGTTTGAATCATTTCACGTGTAAATCTATAAATGTGGTTATGAATTTGTATTTAGTGTTGGTTTTTATTTCTGCGATGAGCTGAGGGAGGAAGCAATGTGTAATCATAAGGAGGATGATTTGATGGTCATGTGGGAGAGGAAAGGTAAGGAGTGTGGGACTGTTGGTGAATGGGGAGGTGTCGTTGAGGTTACTGGTATCGCTCATTAATCATCTGATCATGCAGAGCCCTGACAGGCAGGGCCTGTCTACCTTGTTGCCTCTCTGCCTCTTCCTCCACTTCCTCCACTTCCTCCTCTTCCTTCTCCACTCCCTCCTCCTCCACTTCCTCCTCCGTCTCTTCCTCCTCCTCCTCCACTTCCTCCCTCTTCTAGCAGCTTGTCCCGCTCTGCGTGGCCACTCTGCATGCTCCCAGTCATGTTCAATTCCCAGAGGGAGCCCTAGCAGGTCACCCATGTCTGGAAGCAACTTTGATCAGCACACTATTTTGAATGCCACTAACATGGCATTTCATGTGTAAATCTATAAATATGGTTATGAATTTGTATTTAGTGTTGGTTAGGAGACCAGACCAAGACCAGCCAGACCACTCTCTATAGAATATTGCAACTTTATCCAAGTATAGGAAACTTCCACAAACACGCACAATTGTACCAGCAGCCAGAGTAACTAATCCAGCAACTAACCTGTAACTCCTGCATGATCCCTTTAAATAGAGCTGGTGATTGGTCTTTCATGCCATTTAACTCCTGTTCAGCTGTGCGAGATTAAGACAGTGTGTTGGATGGAGCAGGGAGTTTCAAAATGCCGCTGGCTGCTTCAAATCAGCATTGCGCACTGACTCACGTCATAACCTCCCTACTCCACCTGCTGCTGGCATTCTTTAAGTGCGCGCCCGCAAACACCTTTACCAAGATGTCGTCCTGCGCATTTCATGTCGGAAGTGTACACACGCATCTCGGATGATATTTTTGTGGCTTAGGAGTCCGCCTAATGCCTACACAACAGGCGTTACACGGCCCAATTTCGCTCCCTATGCCTTTGTTTATAAAGCTCAGGATCCCGTATGCTTTTTTTAACAGTCTTATCAACTTGTCCTGTCACCTTCAAAGTTTTGTGTATGTGATCCCCCAGGTCTCTCTGCTCCTGCACTTCCTTTAAAATTGTACCATTTGGTTTATATTCCTTCCAAAATCCATCACTTCTCTCTTCTCAGCATTAAATTTCGTCTATCATGTGACTGTCCATCTCACCACTCTGTCTATGTCCTCCTGAAGTCTGCTACCATCCTCCTCACTGTTTACTACATTTCCAAATTTTATGTCATCTGCAAACTTTGAAATTATGCTCTTTATACCCAAGTCTAGGTCATTAATATATATCAAAAAGAGCAGTGGGGGACACCACTATACACTTCTGCCAGTCTGAAAAACAACAATTCACCACTACTCTGTGCTTTCTGTCAGTTAGCCAATTTCTATCCATACTGCCACTGCCCCTTTAAGCCCATAGGCTTCAATTTTGCTAACAAGTCTATTATGTGGTATTTTATCAAACGTCTTTTGAAAGTTCATATACACAACGTCAACTTCATCAACCTTCTCCGTTATTTCATCGAAGAACTCAATCAAGTTTGTCAGACATGATTTGCCTTTAACAAATCCATGATGGCTGCCATTTATTAACCCTTGTTCTTCCAAGTCACAATTATGGTCTCTAGAAGTTGGGGTTAGTCTTTGCGCACATAAATATTAGAGGGTGTGAAGACCTAGAGACTTGCCCCTAACCCAGAGAAGTACACAGCTTGACTGCAGGAGCTTGATGCAGGTGCCACAGCGACATTATGCAGGTTAAAAGTACAGTTACCCCCTACGGTGAGTTCCCTATCTCTGCTGTGAAATTAAGGATAAGCTACCTCCCAACAGGGAATGGGGTGAAGAAAATGAGCAGGTAAGTTACCCACCTCACCTGCTGTCGTGCAGTTGTTAGCAGTTAAATTCAAAGCAACATTGACAGAGCTCTCCTGTATCCTGATATGAGGAGGTTTAAAGGTAGGAAAGGGAGAACAATAATGAGGGTGAAATTCCTCCGAATTATTATTTTAGTGAAAAGATCTGCCTTATTACAAAGTAGAATTTCTTCTTTTTCACGCCAACTTTCTTAGTAAGGTTATCGACAGGAGGAATGTCAGCACTAGCGCAATGTGGCTGCAGTCTGTACGATCTACAGGTGCACTTCAACAACTCATCAAAGTTACTTCATCACCACCTCCCTCCCCTGTGACCTCAACCACCCAGAAGGACAAGAGCAGAAATGTTGTGGGAACACCATCACATCCAAGTTCCCCTCCATGTCACACACCATCCTGACTTGTACCTATATCACCGTTCCTTCACCGTTACTGGGTCAAAATCCTGGAACTCCCTCCCTAACACCATTGTGGGAGCACCATCACCACAAGGACTGCAGCAGTTCAAGGAGAAGGCCCAGCACCACCTTCCCAAGGGCAACTAGGGATGGACAATAAATGTGGCATTGCCATCGAAACCCACATCCTGAGAACAAGGAAAAAAAGTGTCATCCACAAAACAACTTACATTAAAAGAAAGTCTGTTACGAACTCAGAGTCTGACTGTCAAAATTTAAGAAACTCCCCCCAGGAAACTGTAACTATCTTATCAAGTCATTAATGGGCCAAAGTTTTATTATTTATTCATCTTTTACATTCGATATGAAGACAATGCAAATCTCTTCTCCGTTAAGTTGAACTGACTGTATCTGCACATTCCAATAATCCTTTTTTCCATAAAGTAGGTACCATGTGAAAACAGAACCTCACTTTTCCCTGAAACATTTCCCATTTTGCATTCACACTTTCTGGAATTTTATAAATGTAAGTCTTCATTTACTGGAAATTTTGGAATAAGTGAATTATGGCTTGATCTGCTTATTTCGCTGTGTTTTCTGAAGCCTATGAAATGCCTGTGTTTATTGCACATGCAGAGTAGGAGTACAGCTGAAGCTATTTAATTACAGCGTGACTAATTGAAATCTGTTAGTATGAAATAACATTACTAGAACCATTTTAATTGCTTCATTTAATTTGCTCTGTTTAATTAAAGTTGTTGGGTCCAGCAAATTAAATATGCTTAGGTCACAGATGCTCATTTCATTCACATTCAAAATGTCTAAAGCACCTGAAAGCACAATTTTTTTTAACATATAACTGATGTACATTGTGGGATTAGTTTTGGATTGATACAGGTCTATGGGAGAGAGCAGGGCAGTAGGATTAGTTTTGTATTGATACAGGCCAATGGAGAGAGAGTCGGGCAGTGGGATTAGTTTTGGATTGATACAGGCAATGGGGAGAGAGTGGGGCAGTGGGATTAATTTTGGATTGATACAGGGCTATGGGGGAGAGGGAAGCAGTGGGTTTAGTTTTGGATTGATTCAGGATTATGGGGAGAGAGCAGGGCAGTGAGATTAGTTTGGGATTTCTCCAAAGAGCCAGCACAGACGTATGATGGTCTGACTGGCCTCCTTCTGTGCTGTAAACTTCGATGGTTCTATGGCAGTAGATGCCTGAAATGAGAAAGTATTCCATTTCCCAGCTTCTAACATCTTTTGGCTTGATATACACAAAGAAAATAACTATAACAAATTTGTTTGCAAGCCAGCGATGATAATCCTTGGATCTGGCTAGAGAAATCACAGAACAGTAGAGCAGAGAGGGGAGTTACAATTTCAGACTTATATCAAACCAGTTCTCTTTTAACAGATTAGACAGCAGTTCCTGCAAATGAGTCTGATCCCTACAATACAGAAGATATTTATTTTTCCGTAATCTGTCGTCGCAGAAGTGCGTGGCCTATAGGATCAGTAATTACCCTTTTTGCTGTAATCTGCGTACAGCATTAACCCAAGACTTATGTTACAATGTCATTCAGTATATTGGCGAGATATCAAACAGACAAGAGTTTTTTTTTAACAGGCTAATGCAACTAAAATAATGATTTAAAATCACATGGAAAATTGAAGCTAAAAGGAATTTGTCACGTACCTATGAACAGTACGACACAGAAACAATAATCAATAAAGTCTATAAAGGATTAATTTATCCTTTTCAGTGATTCTTCCCAAAGCAATGAAACATACTGTCCATGTTGTTAAACAAAATCCTTAATAATACAGTGCAAAATTGTATTTTTCTGCCATTGAGAACATCTCCAGCTGACCTCCAACTTTCAGAAGATGTTTCCTTTCTAGGATCCTGTTTGAATCATTTGAAGTTGAATAATTAGATGAAACGTGATGAGATCTGAATGAATTTAGATGTAAATGGGGTTCATGAGCACATAATTCAAACCTGTCTGTGGAGGTGCCAAACAACCTTAACCATTTTCCATTGAATGATGATGGAAACAGCTTGCTTTGAACTTCAGAACAAAAGAGCTTTTTGATCTGTTGAGTGGAAACTACCCACTGAAAGGTACACAGCACAAGCAAATCCATATTTTTAATAGGGGATGTGGGAGCTTTGAGAGTTTGAACATAGACACTGGAAGCTACTGAACAGTGAGCAGCACTGAGAAAACATTGATTGAATTGAAAACTAACTGTACAGCTGGTTTCAGAATAGCAAAGTTCTGAAAATGTTTAGCAAGGAATATAAAGAAAAAAACGTGCATTTATATAGCACATTTCACAAACTCAGGACATCCTAAAGCACATTGCAGCCAATTAAGTCCTTTGAAGTGGAATCACTGTTGTTACGTAGGGAAACACAACAGCCAATTTGCACAGAGCAATGTCCCACAAACAGCAATGAGATAAATGAGCAGGTAATCTGTTTCTTTTAGTGATGTTGGTTGAGGAATACATATTGTCCAGGACACCGGGGAGAACATCCCTACTCTTCTTCGAAATAGCGCCGTGGGATTTTTTAAGTCCACCTGAGAGGGCGGACGAGGCCTCGGTTTAACATCGCATCCAAAAAGACGGCACGTCCGACGGTGGAGCGTTCCCTCAGTACTGCACTGGGAGTGTCAGCCTCGATTATACGCTCAAGTCACTGGAGTGGGACTTGAACCCACAACCTATTGACTCAGTGGCTGACACCTTAACACCAATTTTAACCTCATTCGCCCGGCCTCAATGGAGAGTAAAATCGGAAGGGGTTTAAAAACGGGCGACTGACCGAAATCCCGCTCCGTTGGAACTTACCAGCTAGAAACTAATGAATCAAGGCACAGAGGCGAAAATTGTTACTCAGTATAAACACAGAACTGTGAGTGCTAAAGTTAGTGATTGTTTGAGCGGCTATGGATCAGAACAAATTAAATGGAAAGGAGTGTGTGTGTGTAAGGAGCATAAGCCTACGAAACAAATTGCTATTTGCAGAACAGCAAAGGAGGAAACTGTACATGGATCAAAAAAATTATACAAAGGAATACAAGAGGATATTGAGGGTGAAAGTGGATCCTGCAAATAAATCTTAACGTAAGAAAGTTTAGAGAAGGAACAAACGCTTAACATATTACGAGCAAATTTACAAATTATGCGAGAGTGGAATTAGGAGGGACTGAGCAAAATCCATAGAGAGCACGGAGCTGGAGCAGAACGAGTAAATGTGTGAAATTTAAAATGGAACTGACAGGAGGAAACGCAAGCTGTTGCTGGAGGGCCCACAGTAGGACAAACAATAAAACCAAGGACACCATAGTTGAACAGACCCTGGCCCAACCACTTTGCAAGTGGTGTTTGAGCTGCACCTCACAACTTGAGCCGTCTCTCAGAGATTCTCTCCCTGCCACTCCACTCTGCGTGGAGGGATTTCCTGTCCGGGCTGCTCCTGCATACCCTCCGCTTCCTCACCCTCGTCTTCTCTCCGGACACCACGCCATCTGTCAGAGGCAGGGGTCCCCGGTGGAGGGCCCTCTACGTGTAAGTCCTCCCCTGCACCATTGGGGAACTGGGGGTGGAGAGTGTTGCGTGGAGCGGTCACAACAAATAGATTTTTAAATCACTTTCCAAGGCCGCCTGTACTTTTTGTAAGGAGTCGAGCAGAAATTGATAGCCAAGTTCCGCACCCATGAGGACGGCCTCAACCGGGATCTTGGGTTCATGTCACGCTACATGTAACCCCACCAGCGAAAAAAAGTTATCTGTTTTTAATACAACGGGTTATTCTAACTCTTTCTCTGCCTTTCGGATGTGTGTGTGTGTCTCTCTCTCTGTCTTTGTGTTGTGACCGTTTGTGTATTCGGTAGTCTTGTATGTAATGTTTCCCTGTCTGAACACCATTCAAGTCCTTTGATTGCTTTGATAACGGGCAGTTGGAAAGATTATCTGTAATCACCAGGCATTGTTCTCTGACTATATATGCTGTACTTTTATGGAATCCCACACTCACCTGACAAAGGAGGAAGCCTCCGAAAGCTTGTGATTTCAAATAAAACTGTTGGACTATAACCTGGTGTTGTAAGACTCCTTACATTTGTCCACCCTAGTCCATCACCGGCATCTCCACATCATGTACTTTTTGTGGCCTGGATGAGTCCGTTTTCCATATATGCATGGAGTGTGAGAGATTGCAGCCCCTATTCCACTATTTGAAAGGGCTGGTCCTCAACCTTTAGCTGCACTTCAGTCCCACGCTCCTGATCTCTGGCAGGTGGGGGTGGGCAAGTCGGAGGACCACCTCATGGGTCTGCTCTTGGGCCTGGCCACGGGTCCAGGTTGGACAGGGCCCGTGGGGGCGGTCACTCCAGCTGCCTGCCTCTGTCCATGGCTTTCTCTATGCCCGGGTGGCCCTGGATGCTTGAGGCCTTCCGCGACCGATGGACACTGCAGGGACTGGAGGGCATTGTAGTCACTGCCAATAATATTATGATTTAATTTGCTGCGTTTCCTTTGTCTTTTGTATGATTTGGGTGTTTATTGGTTGTACCCCTCAGGGGCACTTTTGTTAGATTTCTTTTATTTTGGGTTAATGATACTTGGGCAACCCAGTGGAGTTGGGTAAACTATACTGGAATATGTAATATATTATATATTAATGAATAGTATAGTGAAGGACACATGACTTTAAGTATCTCAGACAAAGTAACTGGGGAAGACTCATGGGAGGTTGATATATATTTTTTAAAAATCGAGTTACTAGGAATCTTCCACTCAGCCTTTTAATGGGTTAGCTTTAGTCGGTTTGTCTGATTGAATGAATTTCAATTAAGATTTCATAATGAGGAGCAGGGAAGATTTATAAAACCCAAATGAGGTAATTGCTCTGTGCAATGATGATCAGTTCCTTAAATGGAGACACCTGTGTGTATCTGGACTTGACGCAAGAGAAGATTCTGTATGTGTGTTGGGCTGTGAGGGTAAGTTAAGCAAATGCTAGAATCAATCAGAATTCTTTGACTTTTGTTAAATGGGTGCTTGGTGATATTTGGCCTTTGCAGGTTTCTGTCCTTTTACTATTGATGAGCTACCTTCTTGTTCCTATTAGCCTCTTTTGATCTGGTGACTGTAGATCATTCTGGAAGGTAGTGATTTGAGATGAGACTTGTTTGGTGTCTTGTAATAAAATAAATTTAATAAGGACTAACTTTATATTAAAAAAAAATGAACTGAAAAGGATGGGGAAGGAAGGACCTGTGACTCCTAACTGCTTTGACAAGTTAACCTGTGCTGTTCTATGGAAGAAGCTAATGTGGAAGAGGAGAGATAGAGAGGGAGCTAGCTGTGTATTCTGCTCCAATATTGCTATTAAACTGTGTGCACTTCCAAATGCAACTAACTTTGTTAAAAAAAGTTTGTGTCTCTGTAGTTAAATGTTCTGGTCAAGAGGAGGGTAAATGTGCTGTCCAGGGGTAATAAGGCAAACAGACTAGGACAGTTCCTAGTTCAGTCTCTGCTCTGCTAGTTGATTTCAGCTGGTTAGTTGTTGGGGTATGATGACTGGTCTTCTTGACTTGGGAGGGGGAAAATCTGCTGTGGATCCTGCATCTGCATGTTACCCAAGGACCTGTGTATGTGGCTGCCAGTGAGGATAGGATTGAATTGGGCTTGGCTGTGATGCCCTTGCTGGTTGAATATCCTACTGATACTCACTGTCTAGGCTTATGAGACTGGCTGGCTGTGGGTGTGAGGCTTTGGATGATTTGGGGGTGATTTTTTTTAAACCCCCAAGAATGGGTGGGAGTTGAAGATAGTTTTTTGGGTTGCAACTGCAACCTGGCTTTATTTCTGCTTAATTTTGCCGTGGAAGCACAGGCTTCCCACTGGGAATGCAAAGTCTGAGAATTTTGCAGTTGTGACCCTAAAAAAACAACTATTTTCAACTCCCACCTGTTCTTGGTTTAAAATCACCCCCTTTGTGTCTGAGTTGGTGCCTTCACCTGATTTTAGTGGATGATATGTCAGCTCTCTAGTAGAAAGAAATCTGACCTACCCTAGACAAAGGGTCCCTTCAGAAACTGGTTTAAGAGCACCAATTGGAGACTGAGCTCCTGGAATTAACTTGAGGTTTTTTTAATGTGGAAAGACTTCTCTCTAATTGGGAAGTCAGTGAAGAGGGGGTCATCAATTAGGAGAAATTTCTTTATGCAGAGGGATGTTGGAGTATAGACAAGGGAATGATTGAGGCAGAGACCATTACATCTTTTAATAGAATATTGGCAGCAGAGGAAGATACAGTGCTATAGGAAGAGAGTGGGGCAGTGAGATTAGTTTTGGCTTGCTCTAGCAAAGAGCCAGCACAGACCTGATGGGCCAAATGGCCCCCTTTGGTCCCCTCAGCTTCTATGGTTGAGTGTGTGCAGTCAGCTTGTTCAGATCTTTGAGATTTTCTTTTTTTTTTCTCCACTAGCAGATGTGAAAGCCCTGACTGTATAGATCTGTTTCCAATGATTTACACTTCTGCTAAAAACATAGATCACAGCTATTCCTCCTGAAAAGCTGTTATAGCAGAGGTGGAACACATGCCTACTTCATAGCTGATCAGTGAAAGATCAATCCAGCAGCCTGTCAGAGATTGATGCTTTGAATTCAGGCCCTTGAGCACGGCCACTAATTTAAGACGAAGGAAATAACAACCAGGAGCAAAAGGTTAATGTTTTGGAGTAATGGGATTGTGTCGCATGTGGGAGGCTGCTGCTCGGTGACCTCTAGTGATGTTACTAGGTAATTACAAGTAGCGCAGCAACATTTAGAATGATCTTGGGATAACTGAGTAATTGTAGAGACAGCACTGCTAATACTGTAGTGCACTCTGTGATTTGGTAGCTTGATCTAGTGTAAACTGTTAGTTTCTCAGACTGGTACTATATAAATGACTGCTGCAACAGTTTTTTTTATTCGTTCATGGGATGTGGGTGTTGCTGGCGAGGCCGGCATTTATTGCCCATCCCTAATTGCCCTTGAGAAGGTGGTGGTGAGCTGCCTTCTTGAACCGCTGAAGTCCTGCTGTGTGGTGACGGTTCTCCCACAGTGCTGTTGGGTAGGGAGTTCCAGGATTTTGACCCAGCGACAATGAAGGAATGGCGATATATTTCCAAGTCGGGATGGTGTGTGACTTGGAGGGGAACATGCAGTCTGATGAATGAAGCAGGCGGCACATAAGTTTAACCATTAGCCCTGTGGTTATTAGCTTTTAAACGGATCCTGTTTTTGGAATACTCAGTGTTTTAAATATTGCAACTAATACAAGTATCAGTTTATTCTGAATGAGCACCAACCACTATGGTGGTATGACGGTGTAGTAGTTATGTTACTGGGCTAATAATTCAGAGAACATGGGCCCGATGTTACCAGGGCTGCAGGTTCTCGGCGGGGGGGGGCTATCGGGCGTGTGAGTAACGCGCCTGGTGAAATCAGCCACCCACGCCAATCATAGCCCAATTGGATCCACTTACCTGCTCCTCCGGGTTCCCCACTGCTGATCTGCGCGTCGGGCGGGCTGCGCATGCGCAGTAAGCTCTGTCAGCTGGAGGAGATCTATTTAAAGGGGCAGTCCTCCACTGACAGATGCTGCAACAAATAGCAAAAATTACATCATGGAGCAGCCCAGGGGAAAGGCTGCTCCCAGGTTTAATGATGCCTCACTCCAGGTATCAATACATGGGGTGAGGAGGAGGGGGAGGATAGAGATATTCCCCCCCCCCCCCCCCCCCCCACTGCGGGCGAGAGGAAGCGGCCTGCCTCTGCCACCAAGAAGGCCTGGCTCGAGGTGGCAGAGGAGGTCACCTGCACCACCAACATATCGCCCACCTGCATACAGTGCAGGAGGCGCTCCAATGACCTAAGTAGGTCAGCCAAAGTGAGTACACTTACTCATTCCCCTACACTCCGTCTGCCACATCACCACCGTCCCCACCCCACATCTCCTTCTGCACTGCCAACACTACTCTATCACATCACCCCTCATACCCACTCAAACCTCATCCTCATCTTACCTGCACCTACTCACCTCGCCAGTACTCATCCCGCCACTACCACTCAACCCAATCCTCATACAATCTCATGGCTCTATCTCATACTCACCCTCTCATGCATCTCTTTCACAGTCAGCCTCACTCAACCTGCCACTACCTGTGCTGCAGCCACAGGGCATGCATCACATATGTGCAGTAGGATGCGTAAGGCAAATGTGTCATGAGCATGAAGGGGATGCACAAGGGTGTTTGAGGGTTTGTCATGGTTGTTACTTCTATTGAATTTCTGACCAACTCACATGACATATTATATTGGCACCACTACTGCCACGTCTTTGTGAATCTTGTCTGGTTTGTGCAATAATGCCCTTTCCTGTGGATCACTATGAAGACCCACAACTGATGCCACCCATTGTGTCACTGCAGAGTGGGTGTAGGTGTATTTGCAGGGCTCTTTTGTGCAGACGACTGAGACGTCGGCGATGTCCCCGGTTGCACCCTGGAAGGATGCGGAGAAGTTGTTGAAGGCAGTGGTGACTTTGACAGCGACAGGTAAGAAGATGGTGCTCGGGCCAGCCGGGAGCAGCTCGGCATGAAGGAGGCTGCAGATATCCATGACTACATGTCGACTGACTCTGAGCCTCCGTGTGCACTGCTGCTCAGAGGTCCAGGAAGCTGAGCCTCGGTCTGTAGACCCTGTGGCGAGGGTAGTGCCCTCTGCGACGCATCTCTCTCTGCGGTTGCCCTCCCTCCTGCTGTACAGGTGGATGTGTCACAGCACTCTGTTGTGGAGCTCCACGTGTCAGAGGTGGACGGCGTGGCCGGCGAGGCTGGTGATCCTGTTCGCCCTCCGAGGAGGTTATGACTGCAGCTACGGCGGTCCCCATCCCGAAGATGTAAATCTGAGGGGGTCCGCAAGGTAGGTACATGTCTCTGGACCCCGGGGTAAGTGTGCAGGTTGGTGACTTTGATTGTCAGGAGGAGGGTGGTGGAGGCCAAACTTTGTCCAAAGTGACAGAGTGGCCTCCTGCAATGAGTGAGGGTCTCTCCCCCCTCAACTGTCAAATGGACCTTTGCAGCTGCCACAGGCTGACAGCTGCAACACGTCCATTTCAACTGGGAGTGTTTCCCCCAGTGTGGGGAAACAGTCCCAGTTTGCTCTAAAATCCCACCCCTCCTCACATAATCCTTTAATCAGGTCAGTTAATGACCTGAACAAGCAAAATAAATAGCTTCAAGTGGCACCCCGCTGGCTTTAATTGCCTGCGGGATTCCCACCAGCGGGGGCTGTGCGCGCACGTCGGCGCGTCAGCAGGGAACCCGGAAGTGGGCGGTTTCGAGGCGGGCTCTGGGATTCTCCGATTTTCGGAGCCCCCCTGCCAGGAACGCACCCAACAGCAGGTGCTAAAATGACGCCCCATGAGTTCAAATCCCACCATGGCAGTTTGAGAATTTGAATTCAGTTTAAAACATCTGGAAATAAAAAGCTGGTATTTAGTAAAAATGACCATGAAGCTGTTGGATTGTCATGATAAACCCAACTGGTTCACTAATGTCCTTTTTTTTGAGAAGGAAACCTGCCATCCTTGCCTGCTCAGACCTATGTGACTCCAGTCCCACACCAATGTGATTGACTCTTAACTGCCCTCCTGAAGTGGTCTAGCAAGACACTCCGTTGTATCAAAACGCTACAATCACAGACTGCAGCAGTTTAAGGTGCTGGCTTACTGCCACCTTCTCAAGGGCAACTAGGCAATAAATGCCAGCCTTGCCAGTGACACCCACATCCTGAGAATGCTTTTTTTTTAAAAAAGCATCAACCACTTACTCATTTGTGGGGAGGAGCAGGAAGGGAAAGTGGGAGTAGAAATGGCCCAGTGCTAAGGAGGCACTCAGTCTGCAGCAGCCATTCGGGCAACTGTACGCTGGTTGTTGCTGCAGTCTTCTCTGGAGAACAAATATTGTAATGTCAGAGATCTGCAGCAGAACAATTTCCCATTTAAGAGGCTTATATGAAAAAATCTTGTCTTTTCCATCCCCAACATTTTCCTGATTCTGAGGTGTGAATGATGTTGAGGTCAGTTCAGAATTTTTCAGTGCCCATTACTGACTGCGTAGTACAAATCCCAGTCACAGAATGATGTGTTTCCCTTGGTGCAGTCCCAGTGCTTCAGCTGAATTTTACCTGAGTTCTATTCCAATTATTTTCAGTTTCTCTCTGATGTATAAATGGCATTCTTGTGATAAGGGTCCTCCTTTGAAAAAAGATAAAGCCTCTGATCAGTGAACTTTGAGGTATGAAGGCAGAAGTCGTGGTGGGGGGGGAACAACTTCAAGGAGCAGATGTGTACTAAATAACTTTATCCACTTGTGTATTTAAACCATTATGCATCTCTCTGCACACAGTTACAGAGACAGATATTACAATGTTGGTAATCTGTGACACCTTGCCGAATGGTATACCACAAAAAAAATCACTACAAATATTGTTTGATGTTTTATCATGGTGTATGTTGTGAAAATGTAATTTTTGTTCTTGAGGTATTAGCTGCTAAGCTTTGGAAGGACTTTTCGCTCTGAATATCCTCCAAAGACTGGTACTTTGGATTGGCAGCCATGTCGCTGCCAAGACAGCTGGACTCGGGCCTCTGAACTCTTGTAACAACATCCTGGAGCAGCACAGAAAGAAGGTTGCTGGTTTTGTGCCTGCACAATAAGCAGGTTGGTGGTGCTGAGCCCAGTTGTACAACATTTAATGTGTTTCTGGCATGCTCACTTTCAGTGGCCTGTCTGAAGGTCGTGTGTACCCATCCCAAGCCATCTCTAGGATGGTGGTGTGTGGATTGAAGGACCAGCAGCTGTTTCACGTTGCTGATTCGTCCCTTGGTCTTGGTTGAAGATCCTCCACCTTGATTGGTGTACTCCAGAGAAGGCCTTTTTTGGAGGATTTAGCAAAGGGAGATACTTCGTCTGGTCTCTGGGGAGGCACAGTTGTCAGCTCTTGGGGTTTTCTCTCCCGAGAGAGAGAGAGAACCCAACATTTGTTGGGCTTCTTAATGGCCCTCTGATTATGGCAATGGTCTCTGGGCTTGATTCACTTTACCTGAAAAGACATTCCATCTGAAGACTAGTTTGTCCTTTTTTGATTGCATTACACAGGCTGATTATCATTGGGTGAGGTCAGCTTATGTGAACAGGACTATGGAGTGCCTAAGGAGCAGCAGCCTTGTGGTGTCAAATTGCCTACCAGTAGATAGCAACATGCCACTGAGTCACATCAGCTCCAGCCCCACTACTGAAGCTATGGCTGTTTTGGTCTGCCCCTGGGCACCTTTTGGGTGTCAAAATACAATGACACTGCAGTTAGTGGAGTGACCGAGTGGTAAATGCTATGATTTTAGCACTAAAGTTGGTATGAAAGTTTATTGATTAACAATCAATGGGACTCCTTTCTCAGCTGCTGTCCTCAATGGGCTAGAGAGCTGATCGAGATGATTGTTAATTCCAATTTTTTAAAAAATTGGAAGATTTATGAAACTTGATATTACTAGTGTACTTCATCAAATTTGACTTCAATAGTCATTTTTAGATCTGCAACCATGTAGCATTTCTGAGACATGATATTAAACTTTAAAAAAGAACTTGCATTTATATAGCACCTTTCACAACCTCAGGACATCCCAAAGCACTTCAAAACTACTTCATTGGCTGTCACTATTGTATTGTAGGAAACATGGCAGCCAATTTGTGCACAATTTTTCCCACATCTGTTTTTATGTGTTGCTTGAGGGATAAATGTTGGCCAGGATATCAGGGAGAACTCCCCTGCTTTTCACATAGTGGCATGGGATCCACCTGAGGGCAGACAGGGCCTCAGTTTAAAGACAGTAATGCACTGGAATGTCAGTCTGGATAATGTGCTTGGGTCTCTGGAGTAGGACTTGAACCCACAACTGTCTGACCCAGAGGCAAGAATGCTACCAACTGAGCCACTGCTGACACTTGTTACTTTTTCTCTGCACTAAAGCAAACTCCTTTTCAACAATCTTGTTCTGCTATACTTTAATCACAGAAGCATTTGCACCCTGTGATTCATCTCATCTGTTACTTGAGGGAGATTGTTCCTCAATATTGGTCAATGGGTGTATTATAGTAACATAATAGGCCTCCTACCGGAGGTACAAAACTAACTTGCATCTCTAGTAGAAAATTTTCTGGAATACAGAGAAATAGGGCAGAACTTTCAATGTTGGCAGGCTGCCAAATGGGCAGTATCGAATTCTCAAATTGGGCGAGGTGTATAATGGGCAGCCGATCTGATTTACCCCTGCTGCAGCTGAAAGCATTGCCTGTATTCTTTTAGAAAAGGGGGTCTCAAATAGTAATGTATCTTTAACTACAATATTTCCAAGCCTGTTTAAACATTTGTTTTATATTTTTAATGTGAGCAGTCTTTGATCACTTTGCTTGGTGTAAAGTGGTCATTCCTGTCACTGGGGTGTTGGACCAAAATTGGGTGTTGCATTGGTTTAAACAAATCATCGCATTTCATTTGAGTGAAGCACGGAGATGCCTTGACATAAGGGACCATATAAATACAAGTGTAGATTGTGTGTGTGGCTGCAATTTGTCAAATTAAACAAGAGGTGGCGCACTCTGAAGGCTTTCTACACTATTTAGACCATAACTAGATAATGATTGTAGCAAGGCACTTTTCTGTAGTCCTAATTTTGTCTGTGTAGATAGGCGCAGTGACTATAAAACCCTAGATTGCTGTAATCAGTTTCCACTTTAAAATCTTGAGGTTTGCAGTCCTGGTAAACTGCTATACCCATTTGGAAAGGAGGACTGCAGTGTCAATGGATTGCTATGAATGAGCATTTGGATAGAATTATATAGGCATTAAACACCAAAACAGTCCATGTTGGTGTTTATCCTCAATGAGCAGTGTCCTAATCCCATGTGTCCATTCTGTTCCCATATCCCTTTATTCCCCTTTCCTTTAACTGCCTCTCTAACCCAGTCTTAAATTTTTGACAGTCTCTGCTTCAATCACTAACTCTGGTAGTACATTCAAGAGCCTCACAACCCTCTTTTAAAGTTTCTCCTGCTCTTTGTCCAGACTGCTTAATTTAATATACCTATGTTCCTTTGTTCTAGACCCTCAATCATTAGAAATAGTCTGTTCCTATCTATCCTGTCCCATTCTTTCTTAATTTTAAACACCTCTCCAATCACCCCATACTCTCTTCTGTTCTAACAATAACAGCCCCAATTTTTCAAGCCTGTCTTTACATTTGCATTCCCTCATCAATCAGTATCCTAGTGCCTGTACCCTCTCCTTTGTCACTCAACCACTCATGTGGAAGTGTCTAACACTCTGCCTCAGCACTTCCTCAGAGGGTGTAGGGCTGGAGGAGGTTAGAGATGGGGAGGGGAGAAGTGAGGCCATAGAGGGATTTGACGACAAGGATGAGAATTTTAAAATCAAGGCGTTCATAGACCAGAAGCCAATGTAGGTCAGCAAGCACAGGTGATGGGTAAACTGGACTTGGTGCAAGTTAGGATATCAACAGCAGAGTTTTGGATGAGCTGAAGTGTATGAAGGGTGGCAGGCTGGTCAGGAGAGCACTGGAATAGTTGAGTGTGGAAATAATTAAGGAATGTATGAGAGTTCATCTGCTGGCGAAACCGAGGCAAAGACCAGCAATATGCTGGAGGTGGAAGTAGGCAATTTTTATGATGGGGCGAGGAAATGGGGTTGGTAGCTCAGCTCAGGGTCGAATAGAATGCCAAGGTTGCGACCAGTCTGGTTCAGCCTGAGACAATGGCCAGGGAGGGGGATGGAATCAGTGGTTAATGAACGGTGTTTGTGGCGGTTGGGAACCGAAGGCAATGGCTTTGGGCTTTCCAATGTTTGGAAAGCCCAAAGTCATCCATTGGATGAAATTGCTGCTCATCAGGAGTGGATGTTGGACAAGCAGTGTGACAAATCAGTGGAGGGGGGGGGGGGGGGGTCAAGAGAGCTGGTGTGAGAAAAAGCTGGGTATCGTCAGCTTGCATGTGGAATCTGACTTTGTGCCTTCAGATGATTCTGCTAAGGGGAAGCATGTATGAGGAAAAGGAGGGGGACAAGGATAGATAAGTATCCAGAGGTAATGGAGTGGGAAGAGAAGTCATTGCAGGAGATTCTCTGGCTGGGTAAGAGTGGAACCAGGCGAAGGCAGTCCTACCCAGCTGGACAATGAAGGAGAATGGGTGTGGTCAACGTGTCAAAGGCAGATGAGGAGTGATAATGCACCATGGGCGCAGTCACAGAAGATGTCATTTTATGACTGATTATGGCCTTTTAGTGTGTAGCAAGTATTGTATGATGAAAGGAGAAAAATACATTTGCACATGTTGTATTCAAAGCCACTCCCTGTATGAGAGCTGGTGAATGTCATGGCAAAAGAAAATGATTGTTGGACAATGCTACAAAGTAACCTGACCTTGTATTCCTCAGCATGCACAATCTTCACAATGCCTCAACTGAGAGCTAGTAACCAAACAAATTAAACTTCTAAACTCCAGGCTGAAGGCTATATTCCTCCACAATTCTGGAATGTTGATGCGTCACAAGGGGCCAATCCCAAGTGGCAGTGTATTGTTTTAAACACCACCACTCTTGTATTCCTCTTGTTCCACACAACAAGGAATGTAGGCCTCTGGATTTATTGCATTTTTGTTCGTAATTTATTGCCATGTTAAATTTTAACCACCTTCATTGCTTTCTGTTTCCCTTATCGTGTTTGATCAGTTTTCTACTAAAACTTGCTTTCACAGCCACATCTCTTTCCTCAGCAACTGTCTCCAGCTCCGACTAATTCCACCCTTCATGTTTCAGATCCACCTATGATTACATATATCTCCATGATATCCAGCATTCCTCGACCCCGCTACTCTCGCCGCTTCCTGAGATCCACACTCAACGCCATGCGCTGCCGCAGTCATGCTCTCAACCTCTCTTCAGCAGCACTGACTCACTACTTTGAGTTGCCCTGGTCCGCAGTTCCAATTCATCCTTTGCCTCATCCATCACTTTTTAATAAAACTTTTTTTTTCAGGTGTCAAGGACCACAAGCTTCAACAACTCTTAAATACCAATGCCCCTCCTGAGCCTTCTCTTTCCCCTGACCACCCCCCCCATTCCCTCCAATACCATCCTTTGTTGTGTTTTCACCTTCCCCTCTGACCCCAAACAATCAGGCCTCAGCTTCATCCCCTTATGCTCCCACCTCAATGAATTTTGAGCTCGACACGATGCTGGGCTCTTCTTCCGTTGGCTTCGCCTCCGTGCCCACTTTGGCCAAGAGTCTTCTCCCCACACAGCGGACCTTTTCTCCCATCTTCTGAATTCTCGTTCCACCTAGACCCCTCCCTCTGGCCTCTTGTGCTCTCTTGATCTCTTCATTGCGATCTGCTGATGTGGCATTGGCCATCTCAATTTTTCCACTCTCCTCACTCACTCTAACCTACCTCCCTCTGCAGCATCCTGTCATCTCTGCTCCAACCCTAACGTTGTCATTAAACCTGCTGACAAGGGCGACTCTGTTGGGCGAACAGACCTCTACCTTGCGGAGGCTGAACGCCAACTCACCGACACCACCTCCTACCTCCCCTGGACCATAACCGCACTGCCCAACATCAAGCTATAGTTTCCCACACAGTCAGTGACGACCTCCTCTGGAGGCCTTCCCTTCACAGCCTCCAACCCCATACAGCCTGATTCTATCTCCTTCCCAGGATTCTCAAATAAGACTACTCATTGTTTCAGCCTGTTCTTGCTTATTTCTTCCTATCTTGGCTCTCTCCACTTGTCCAGTCACTTCCAACCTACATCCATGATTCTTCCGATTCCCTCTGCCACTTTAATTGTTTCCAGTTCCCCATCTACTTTTCACCATTGACGTCCAGTCCCTCTGCACCCCCATCCCTCACCAGAACAGCGTGCTTTTTCCTTGAATGGAGGCCCAGCCAGTCACCATCCTCTTCTGCCTGGCTGAACTTGTTCTTACGCTGAACAACTTCTCCTTTGACTCCGCTCATGTTCCCCCAAATCAAAAGTGTTGCATGGGTCCTAGCTGTGCCTGCCTTTTTGTGGGATACGTGAAACATTCTTTGTTCCTGTCTTACTTGGATCCCCTCCCTTTTTTTCCCCCGGTACATTGACTATATCAGTGCTGTTTCCTGCTCTTGCCCCAAACTGGAAAATTTCATCAACTTTGCTTCCAATTTCCACCTTTCCTTCACCTTCACATGGTCCATCTCAGACTCTTCCCTTCCTCAACTTCTCTCTCCATTTCTGGGGATAGGCTGTCAACCAATATCTATTATAAGCCCATCAACTCCCACAGCTACCTTAATTACACTTCCTCCCACCCCGCTTTCTGTAAGGACTCTATTCCTTTCTCTCTCGATCACATCTTTTCTGACTCTGCCATCTTCAACACCAGTGCTTCTGTTTTTTTCCTTTTTATCCTCAACTATGGTTGACAGGGCACTTGACCATGTCCATCCCACTTCCTGCAGTTCTTCCCTCTCCCTCCCAGAACCATGATGAGGTCCCCCCTTTGTTCTCACCTTCCACCCCACCAACTTCCACATTAAACATATCATCCTCCAGTGCGATCCCACCACCAAACACCTCTTCCCCTCCCCTTTCAGCATTCCGAAGGGACCGCTCCCTCTGACACCCTGGTCCACTCTTCCGACACCCGTTCTCCTCCCCACAGCACCGTCCTGTGTGAGTGCAGGAGATACAACACCTGCCCTTTGACCTCCTCCCTCCCCACCGTCCAGGGCCCCAAACACTCCTTCCAGGTGAAACAGAAATTTACTTGCACTTCTTTCAATTTAATATACTGTATTCACTGCTCACTATGCATTCCCCTTTACAATAGGGAGACCAAACGCGAATTGGGTGATCGCTTTGCTGAACACCTCTGCTCGGTCTGCAAGCACAACCCTGAGCTTCCAGTCGCTTGCCATTTTAATTCCCTGTTCCATTCCCACTCTTACCTCTCTCTTCGGCCTTTTAAACTCATCCAATGATTATCAAGGAACAGCACCTCATCTTTCGATTAGGCACTTTACAACCTTCTGGACTCAACATTGATTTCAATAACTTCAGATCATAACCACTGCTCCCATTTGCTTTTTTTCAGACAGCAGGTGCTGGTAATGGTTCTGATGTTGCCATTTATAGCTCCTCTAGACCCACCTTTTTTACTTGTCCCATTACCACCCTCCTTGCCTTGCACCATCATCCTTTTTGTCATTTAATCACTCGTGCTCTCCACCTATCAGACCTTTTTTTTTCCCACCACCAAAAACCTCCCCTGGCTCTGTACTTGCTTTAAAAACTGTTCAATCTTCAACTTCTTCCGGTTCTGAAGAAGGGTCATCGACCTGAAACGTTCACTGTTTCTTTCTCCACGGATGCTGCCTAACTTGCTGAGTATTTCGAGCATGTTCTGGTTTTTTTTTGTTTTAACAACTTCACTTGTCTATTGTTTAGGCATAAGGCTATATGGGGTCTGAGTTGTACATTTGTACAACTGCTGAAACTGGCTGGATGTTCCACTGTTCTTCATCACTAGTGTGATGTACAGTCTCTTACATTAAGGTCATATCACACCAGGATGTGTGTGGAGCTTTGAGTCCTTTTTTTTTCACAAACTATGAATGTTTTAGTTTTTTTCATTGTTTATACAAGGCAGTTGGTGTATGACATGATTATAATTTTATTTGCCTATAGTGAGCTTTAAAGCTAATAATTTCCAAACTGTTAACAGATTGTTTGTTAGCTGGTAACTACTGTTATATCAGCTATTAAAAAAATAATTAAATGGCTTATAAAATTGTGCAAAAACCTATAATTAACAGCAGGCAACCTGACAATTTTTTTAATTGCAATTTTAAAAGTCCACAAATAAGCACTGTCTTAAACTGGAAACGTGCTCAGTGTGATTCTTTGATCTTCTCAACTAATTGCACGGTTGTATGGCAGAAAGTTTGTTTCATAGGGAACATAAGAACAGGAGTAGGCCCTCGTGCCTGCTCCGCCATTTGATAAGATCATGGCTGATCTGTGATCTAGCTCCATATACCTACCTTTGGCCCATATCCCTTAATACCTTTGGTTGCCAAAAAGCTATTTATCTCAGATTTAAATTTAGCAATTGAGCTAGTATCAATTGCTGTTTGCGGAAGAGAGTTCCAAACTTCTACCACCCTTTGTGTGTAGAAATGTTTTCTAATCTCGCTCCTGAAAGGTCTGGCTCTAATTTTTAGACTGTGCCCCCTACTCGAATCCCCAACCAGCGGAAATAGTTTCTCTCTATCCACCCTATCCGTTCCCCTTAATATCTTTTAAACTTCAATCCGATCACCCCTTAATCTTCGAAACTCCAGAGAATACAACCCCAATTTGTGTAATCTCTCCTCGTAACTTAACCCTTGAAGTCCGGGTATCATTCTAGTAAACCTACGCTGCACTCCCTCCAAGGCCAATATGTCCTTCCAAAGGTGCGCTGCCCAGAACTGCTCACAGTACTCCAGGTGCGGTCTAACCAGGGTTTTGTATAGCTGTAGCATAACTTCTGCCCCCTTGTACTCTAGTCCTCTAGATATAAAGGCCAGCATTCTATTAGCCTTATTGATTATTTTCTGCACCTGTTCATGACACTTCAATGATCCATGTACCTGAACCCCAAGTCCCTTTGGACATCCACTGTTTTTAACTTTTTACCATTTAGAAAGTACCCTGTTCACCCTTTTTTTGATCCAAAGTGGATGACCTCACATTTGTCAACATTGAATTCCATTTGCCACAGTTTTGCCCATTCACCTAATCTATCAATATCCCTTTGTAATTTTATGTTTTCATCTACACTGCTTACAATGCCACCAATCTTTGTGTCATCGGCAAACTTAGATATGAGACTTTCTATGCCTTCATCTAAGTCGTTAATAAATATTGTGAATAATTGAGGCCCCAAGACAGATCCCTGCGGGACTCCACTAGTCACATCCTGCCAATGTGAATACCTTCCCATTATCCCTACTCTCTGTCGCCTTTTGCTCAGCCAACTTCCTAACCAAGTCCGTACTTTTCCCTTGATTCCATGGGCTTCTATCTTAGCTAACGGTCTCTTATGTGGGACCTTATCAAATGCCTTCTGGAAGTCCATATAAATAACATCCATTGACATTCCCCTGTCCACTACTTTAGTCACCTCTTCAAGAAATTCAATCAGGTTTGTCGGGCACGACCTACCTTTCACAAATCCATGCTGGCTCTCTGATTAACTGAAAATTCTGTGTTCAGTCACCCTGTCCTTAATTATAGACTCCAGCAATTTCCCCACAACAGATGTTGGGCTAACTGGTCTATAATTCCTTGGTTTTCCCCCCCTCTCTCCTTTCTTAAAAAGTAGAGTGACATGTGCAATTTTCCAATCTAGAGATTATAGTTAGGGCATCCACAATGTGCTCACCTACTTCCTTTAAAACCCTGGGATGGAAACCATCTGGTCCTGGGGATTTGTCACTCTTTAGTGCTATTATTTTCTTCATTACTGTTGCTTTACTTATGTTAATTTTATCGAGTCCCTGTCCCCGATTCAATATTAGTTTTCTTGGGATTTCTGGCATGCTATCCTTTTTTTCTACTGTAAATACTGACACAGTAATTATTCAACATGTCTGCCATTTCCCCATTGTCAATGACCATATCCCCACTTTCAGTTTTTAAGGGGCCAACACTGCTCCTGACCACCCTCTTTCCTAATATAACTAAAAGTTCTTCGTATTGGTTTTGATATCTGTTGCAAGTTTCTTTTTATACTTTTTGTAGCTCTTACTATCTGTTTTGTGACCCTTTGTTGATCTTTGTATCTTTCCCATTCACCAGGATCTGTGCCATTTTTTGCCTTTTTGCATGCCCTTTCCTTATGTCTTATACTGTCCCTTACCTATTTAGTTGTCCATGGCTTTTTTTGGCAAGTAGAGTTCTTGCCCCTTGGGTATAAACTGGTTCTGTATCTTGTTAAATGTTTCTTTAAACATTTCCCACTGATCATCAGTCGTTTTACCCACTAACAAATTTGCCCAGTTTACTGTGGACCGTCTGTCTCATCCCATTGAAGACAGCCTTACCCAAGTCTAGAATCTTAGCAGCTGATTCACTTTTTTCCCTTTTCAAACACTATATTGAACTCGATCATGTTATGATCGCTATTGGATAGATGTTCATGCACAGTTAAGCTGTTAACTAAATCTGGTTCATTACTCATTACTAAATCTAGTATGGCTTGCCCCCTTGTTGCCTCTAGGACATACTGCTGTAGAAAACTATCCCGGACACACAAGAAATTCACTACCTTTGACAGTTGCTAGTCTGCTTTCCCTAATCTATGTGAAGGTTAAAGTCCCCCATTAAGACCACTATGCCTTTGTTACACGCTTGTCTAATCTCTGCATTTATACAATCTAACTTCAGAGCTGCTGCCAGGGGTCCGATATACAACTCCCACTATAGTCTTAGATCCTTTCCTATTTCTCCATTCAACCCATAAGGTCTCTGTTGGCTGCTTACCTCTCGTTATATCCTCCTTTTTATCATTGAATTGATTTTATCTCTAATCACTAAGGCTACTCCTCCCCCTCTTCCATTTTCCCTATCTCTCCTGTAGACCTTATAACCTGGTATATTTAGTTCCCAATCCTGACCATCCTGCAGCCATGTCTCAGTAATAGCTATCATGTCATACCTGCCAATTTGAATTTGAACCTGTAGTTCATTTAATTTATTCCTTACACTCCATGCATTTGTATATAGAACTCTTGGTTGGGCCACACTCCCTAGCCTGACCTTCAGCTTTGATGCTGGGATAATCGCCTTACGCCTTCTAGTTTTCACTTTATCTGTAGTGTCTAAAGTACACTTTCTGCTGCTCTACGCTTTTCCCTTTCACTTGTTCTTGAACAACTGTTTGTACTATTTGTATTGTAGATTTCCCCTGGGTCTTCCCCTCTCTTGCTCTCAACTTTACTCCCTTCTGACTCCCCGCTAAGGTTCCCACCCCCCTGCCACTCTAGTTTAAACCTTCCCCAACAGCACTAGCAAACACCCCTGGATAGTTTCTACTATGAAGCAGTTATATTTCTTATTCAAAGGCTGTGTAACCTTATTGATAAACATGTGCAATAAACGTCTTTACAAAGCTAGATGCAGGATGCTGTCAGTACATATTGTGCTCCTTACTTGTAGGGCGATATCTCGAGGCATTTTACAGGTAGTGGGATCCTGGGCAAGGTTAGGGAGGAGGAAGGGCACTGGGGAGAGGAGGCAGAAATTTTGGGTGGGCAGTGAAAAGACCAGTTGGGAAGAGATTTTGCAAGAAGGGATGTTGTAAGACTAAATTTGAGGGCTGTGGTGTAATGGTTGGGACACCTACACCCTTCCCAGGGGTCTGAAGCTAGAGGGGATTGCCAAGGTCTTGGAGGGACTGGAAGATGAGCCAGTGGTGCTTGGAGGAAGGAGATAATGGAAATGCAGGACTTTGTGCAGTTGTGGGTTGTCGCATGCTGAGAATTGTCATTTGTCAAGGTTGGGAGGCTGCCTAAAATATCAATCCAGGAGTGATAAAGGTGTGGATTACAATTTTGAACACTTGTGAAGGGATGGTTAGTGTGTTTTTCTGTAATTGGTTATTTATCTAATCAGCTGCTGCAAAACCAATTGAACAAGCCATTAACATTACTGCACACTTTTCAGATGTTTCCTTTGTGCAGTTCAGTATGTAGGCTCAAAATAAAACTTCAAACAGGACATTGTGCAACTCTGGATATGTAAAATCATTAAATCTGCCTGTAGAATTAGTCATTTAATTTTGGTGATGCCTGCACAAAGTTTCCTGTAGATGGGCAGTTTTACACAGTTGCAATTGTTAAACACAAATTCAGAGCTTAAACTGTTTGGGATGAGGATTTCTGAATGGAACTTATTTGCATTGAGGCCAGGGAATGATCTTTGGATATTGTGACTGCAGTCAGTCCCAGACTATCGTGAATGACCGCTTGTTCAGGTGCTAGTGACTGGAATGAAAATCCCACCAAAGGGAGAAAGGCCTCCCGAGTAGGGAGATACCAACAGTTAAAGCAAAAAGAAAATATCATGAGCCACTTGAGAAAATCTTTTACCATATAAATAACTGAGGTGGGGTGGGGGGGGGAAATAACTAGTACTTGTATTCTAGGTAAACACTGCAAAAAAAAAAAAAAAGTAAATACCTGGAGAGGTTACTATAATCTTTACAGGTTCATTAGTGGTGAAATTACAACACAGAATGGGCTGTTTGGGCCAATCATTTGGTGTTCATTCTCCATGTGAGCAATAGTCCTAACTTCATGTGCCAGCCCTATTCCCAAACCCCTTTATCCCCCTTTCCTTTAACCATCTGTCTAACCTATTGAGTGTGGACATGGTCTGTGCTTCAATCACTAACTTCATTAGTGCATTCTATAGGCTTATGACCCTGTTTTTTAAAAGGCATATTAAATAAAAATTCTCCTACTGTCCTAAATATCTTGCACTTAATCTTTTATCTGTCTCCTTGTTCTAGACCCTCAATCACTGGAAACAGTCTATTTCCATCCATCATTTTAAACACCTCTATTTAATATCTGCTCTAAAGAAAAGAGCCCCAGTTTTTCAAGTCATTATTTCTATTTCCTCATACCAGGCAGCATCTTAATTAATCTGTGCTGAATCCTCCAATTCAACAACATCCTTCCTATAGTGTGGAGCTGAAACTGCTCATGATACTCTAACTGAAGTTTTATACAGATTCTTTACATCTCAACTTTTATATTCTATGCCCCTTGCCATAATACCCAGGAATCCATTACTATTTAAAAATACCTTATCCACTTGAGGTGCTGCTTTTAATGTCTTGTGAACCTGAACCCTCAGATCCCTCTGCTCTTCCACATCAACCACCTTTCCCTCAAAGTATAATTAATACTTCTATATTTTTAACCAAAATGTACCACCTTGACATCGTCCTTTGATTCACAGAATTATTTACTATGCCTCCTTTTTTATCAAATAGTACTCAAACATATCTAATGCCCCAATCTCAGTATCTAACACATGCAGTGTTTTAATCTAGTCAATCATGTAATATTTTGCTTCTGTAAACTTATTACAGAGATGGGTAAACAACTAACATTTTTGGGCTACAATGGGACTTCAATAAACGTCAAACTGCACTACTGGTCCGGGACTACCTGTAGGCATCATGGAAACTCATGTTTCTAAAACAAAAATGAGTTGTCTGGAGTTCGCAGAGTCTGCAACGGTTCTCCAATTGCCTGGGAAAGGGGTAAAAGATTTTTTTCTCTCAATGCTCAAGTACCATCTCAGTTAGGAAAATGTTGAACTTATTACTGCACTTTTTATAAAAAAAAAAAAATCCTTATCAACCTTCTCATTGTAATATCTCCCAGCAGCATGCATTGAATGTGATTGTGTTGCTAGAGCCTGGTTCACATCTAAACTGTTTGTTTGTTATACTGAGTGCAGTAATGTAATTGTGTGTTTGTGTGTGTGTGTGTATGTATGTACACTGACAGCATACACAGGACCCTGAAAGTTGCAGGCATGCAACTATGAAAGTTGTCCTTGTAAGGAAAAAGCATAAGACTTTGCAATTTCACTTATTCTACTGGTGTGGTTGGATTGGAGTTCGAAAAATCCTTCTAGTACAATTTTTTTTTGTTTAAAATTGTTTTTCACTGGAGTAAGGTAGTTTGACAGTGGGAGGAATAATGATAGTTTGATGCAGGATTTACTGGTTTCACTTCATGAATGTTTGACCCAGAACTTATTCAATATCAACAACTACTTGCATTTATATTGTATCTTTAACATAGTAAAACATCCCACAGTGCTTTACAGGAGCATAATAGGACAAAAATTGGCATCGAGCCAAATGAGACATGAGGTGGGTTTTAAGGAGGGTCTTTAAAGGAGTGGAGAGGTTTAGGGAAGGAATTGGAGCTTGGGGCCTAGATGGCTGAAGGCACAGCTGCCAATGGTGGGGGATGCACAAGAGGTTAGAGAGGAATGCAGCATTCTGAGAAATGTAGGGCTGGAGGAAGTTAGATATGGGGAGGGAGAAGGCCATGGAGGGATCTGAAAATGAGGATGCAAATTGTAAAATTGGTGGACAGGAAGGAAATGGGTGAAACCCAGAAATAAGTGCATTTGATTTGACTCCCTAAGGCATAATATGTTTGTGCCATCAGTATTCCCTCTAAACCAATCCATGCAGTGAGATGTTGACCTGAGCAATGTACAAATACACTCAATGTGACCAGGAAATTTTACTGCTGGCCACTTTAATGTGCAATTTTCAGTATAGTCTTGCACAGCCTGTGTCTAGTAAGGGAGAAGATTCTCTTATTAAAAATGATTGGTGGCCAGCATACTGGCAGTCTCTGCTGCTGCAGCAGACTCTGCAGCTGTGTTTCCCATTCAACTCCCTGATGGAGGCTGGGCCCTTTGCCTCTGTTGTGCTAATGACACTGACCAAAAACCGGCTGGGGTCAGGGGGCATCTCTAGCAAGCTGGTATGCCTGCTCACCTTTCCTCTGGCACTGCAGCTGCATAACAAGCCCAGGCCTTTTGACGATACATGATTTTTACAATGTGGCCTGGTCCCTGCTCTTCATCTATTGATCATCACTCAAACGAGCAGTGCTTGCACCTCCCAGTTTTTAGGATGTCATTGTGAATTTCATTGGCCCAGAAGTTGCACTGAGCGATGAATGAACATCGCCTGCTGTTAGTTTGTTGGCGAGTTTAAAACAATGTGGGCTTTTGGGCAGCAACCTGCCTCAATAGTGAGATGCAAAAAGTGCAACGTTCTTACCCAGGCTTCTGTGAGCGGGGAAGGGATCTCTCGCGCCCTTCTCCCATCAATCAGCTCAAAGCACCCTTGACAAGCCACACAGGCAATCAGGAAATGAAAGCTACAACAATTAGTTCAATGTCAATCAGCCAGAGAAAGCAAAATAGAGAGGGTAAGAAATATTGAATTGAGACACAGAAAAAGGAAATTTTTTATAAATGTCCAACAACAATTAAAATCTGGCACTAAATTTTTTTTTTCCAGTGGGGCAAGGTCCTGCTGGCCCATTCGTTCAGCCGGCAAGTTGTCCTTCATGCACAGCTTTCAAACAAGCAGGGCAAATGGTAGAGCAATTCCAACCTCTTCCATTTGCCCTGAAATAATGGTGATTATGTATATTTTTTATATACATTAAAAAAAATAAAATCTGAGGGCAGAATGTCTCCAGGATGGACAACTGCTCTGGAGCATCTAATAAAATTGGTTGCTGCACTGTGATGGGCCAATATTCCCTTGAGAGGAGGAATTTTAAGAAAGGACTTGATTCTTAGGATCATACAGCATTGTGCCTGTGCCATTCTTTGAAAAAGCTATCCCCTGCTCTTCATAGCCCTGCAAATTTTTTCTTTTTCAAGTATATACCCAATTACCCTTTGGAAGTTAGTATTGAATCTGCTTCCATCACCCTTTTTCAGGCAGTGCATTCCAGATAATCATAACTTGCTGTGTTTAATATTTTTTAAAATGTCTTTTCTTCCCCCTTGGTTCTTTTATGTTAAACCTGTTTCCTTGGTTACCAACCCTCCTGCCAGTGTAAAGGGTAGATGGGGAGAAATGATCAAAGTCCCCTATAATTTTTGACACCTATTAAATTGCCCCATAACCTTCTCTGCTCTAAGGAGAACAATCCCAGCTTCTCTAGTCTCTCCATATAACTGAAGTCCGTCATCCCCAGTACCACTCTAGTAAATCTCCTGCACCCTCTCAGGCCTTGAATCCTGGAAGACTTGCTCCAGATGGTGGCCTCTGTCTGCTGCAGTGTAAACTGTTACAATGTTTTAAATTTTAAAAAAATAATCTTTTCATGGTTTTTTTTTCAGATCTCACCTGGTGACATTATTTAACTTTCCACCCTGGTAAACCTGCAAGTTTAACCATATTACTGGATGGGAATTGCCTTTTTTTAAAAAAAGACCCATTTATCAACAGGGCTCTAGGACACTTCAAGCTCAGAACCACACACCAGAGAAAAGGTAATGATGTAAATATTTTTGAAATTGCTGTACTAGTTAGCTTGACAAGTGAGTGAACACTGATCTTGAAATGTGGGTCCATGAACCAGTCTTCTGCAATTTTTTTTCAACTCAATCTTGTGTGCCTACAGCAGGATCCAGGCTGCCATAGTGGAACTGCAGAAAAAAGCTTGATTCGTCTTAAAGCAACAGTCACTGTGCAGTTATTGCCACTTTAATGTATTCACAAATGGAAATTTTCACTGTTGCATCATGAATCGGCTGATCAAATGTTACAACCACTTCAGTTACAGACAATCTTCAAGTTGCATCATATCAAATATGGGCTGATTCAGAGTTTTGTAGCCCAAGAATAGTAAATGGGAGTTTACGCATGTGCCTGATCCAATCCCTGATACTGTGACTGAAGGATGGGCTGAGTACTGGAGGTATATTTTTGTTGATCAGTGGAGAGATAAAGCAAAGAAAGAACTAGAATATAAACCACTTTGGCTTGTTCTTGTGAATGGAACCATGTGTGAGAAATGGGGATAAACTTCAGCAAAAATAAAGCTGGGAAAATACACTCTTGTTTCAAAAAAAGCCTGCATCAAAAAGCAATTTATAAAAAATAATTGAAGGACTTATGCTGTTGTTGCCTGAAATTATATGTACCTCACTTTTTTTTAATAAACAGGCTAAATTGCCTTGCTCATATGATCTTTTTCAGAAAGTGGCCCACATGAATCATAAAGGCACTAGTCAATGTGTATGCTATGCTTCTCAAATACTTACCACAGAAGAGAATCTCTTACCATTTACTGTGTCTAAAGCAAAAGCTTCCCCTTTTTTAAAATCCAGTAGCTCAATAATGTTTGGGAGGGTACATGCAAGTGGGAAGTCTCTGAATGGTAATACATGCTTGTAGAGAGTAAACCTGCAGGTGCTGTCACCATGGTCCTAAAGTATTCCACCTGTTTAAACAGTCTGTTATATCACAGTAGGATCATGCTTCCAAAAGCTCCCAAGTACCTTCTCACTGGGCATGTTTGGTCACCCTCCAACGAAACTAAGTGTAGCACTCTTGGACTTGGTGATGTGTAGCAGAACACAATGTATGGAAGCAAAAATACTTTCATAAATCTTTCCCAGTGAGAGTCTGAGGGTAATAAATTCCCTTCATGCACCACTTGCAGCCTTTGTTTTTAATGGAAGAAGACGCTTTCATGGAACATTTGCACGGAGCGTGAAGAGGGAAATAACTTCATCCAAATATGAAAAACTGGATTGATGGCCACTTTTTGCAAAATATCCTGATTAACTCCTGTAGTTTGTCAATTGGAGGAAATATTAGATTTAACTGCAGTCTCCTTAAGGATAAATGGATACCTGGAAGTAATAATTTGACTGAATTTTGAACATGTGAAGTTGCAGTGGTTTTTGTCCCTCCAGCCCACAGTATGTCTGTACGTATATTGCAAACATGCTGATTTCAGGTAGTAATCTCACCCTAGATGGCGTTTGTGACTCCTAATTCCTTTTACTTTCCCCCCCTCACTGGTCAGTGGGGGGCTGATGACCTGTATATTCACCTGCAGCAGATATGAGTCAACTTGAGGATTTATAACCACTTATTGGAGTTTGAATGATTTAACAGTTTGTTTATGGGACAGTAACAATTTGATTCACTCAATGTGACCAGAAAAACTGTGTGCCTAGGACACAGCAACGGCTACCTAGCACTGTGTGCACTGGAGCAATGCCCCTGATGGCTGGAGAAAGTCTGCAGTGGTTTTCCTGATCAGTGTGTACTTCAAGGAGGATTATTGCTGGTATATTAACAGGGCCTGTGATGGGGAAGTGTATCTGATGCGGGGGGGGGGTAAAACTTAAGCATTAGGTGTCTGGGCAGCTGTGGTATGAAGGAGCTTTTGGTTTCCAGGGGGCACTGAGGTGGCAAGAAAATGGATGCACAAAGAATGAGTGGCTGGGGTAGATCTAAATCGGGGGCAGCGGAGTTAGTAAAAAGACCACTGTATTTATTCTGCTCTGGATGCTAGGTTTCCTACCCAACCATTTTATGTACATACATACCACCACTAGATGGTGCAGACGGTGTGGTAACTGGTCATTTTAATAGTGACCATTTACCTCTCACTAATTGGGAAATGGCGGGCAGCACAGGTATTGGGGCTTGTAAATCTCATTAAGGAGAACATGGTGGCAGTACGTTTCCCTTTCGTTCCCTACTACAATGCCCCAATAAGTGACTTCTTCCTTAATTGTCTGGCTTGGAACCCCTTGCAACTATTGACAGTGTTGTCACTAACCCACCCACGAAAGGAAAGCCAAGTGTGTCTGTAACAGGAATAAGTTAACAACTATGGACATCTGATGCACTCTGATCACCCAGGTCACACTGTAGCCGAAAAATCGAAACTCCATCTAGAATGGTAGTTCTTAAATTCGATTGAACTGGAATATCAAACGATGCAATAACCTCTTGATATTCCCCCCCCCCCCCCCACCGATTCATCAAGTCCCTGCTTTACCTTTTTAGATAATTTTCAAAAGCACTTCTAACTCTGCTCATGGCATTTGATATTGAACCGAAAAAATGATTTTTTTAAAAAAAAAACCAAAACAAAAAGGGGGCGCCTTTTTCTTCAATTGAAATAAATCCAGACGTCGAGGGGGTTAAACGCGTTTACTTGCTTGGCTTTAAATCCGAGCCAAAATTAATTTAAAAAAAAAATAAATATTAAGAAGCAACGATTAAAATGCAAACTAACAGTAACGGGGCTCCGGACACATGTTTGGGCTGATGTCGATTTAACCACAAAGGCACCGCTGAAACGTGCCTTCATCTGTCTGAAGTTTCAGTGTTTTTGTGGAGGTGGTGAGGCTCGACTCGCCGACTTTAACAGCTGGGGGCGCTGAGCGGCCGGGGCCGGGGGCCGGGGGCCGGGGCCAGTGCTCGGGCAGGCGGTGCAGGAGCCCGGTCGGTCTCTTGCTCTCCTGCGGGGAGGGTGAGAGAGAGAGAGAGAGAGGGGGGTTAAATGATGGAGGGAGGGGGAGCTCTTCGCCCATCTCGCTAGACCTGGGACTCGCTGAGTGACAGCAGCTGCGGGCTGGGAGCGGGAGGTTTGCAGCGTCCCGGGAGCCGGGATCATTCTGCACCCCCCCCACCCACCCACCACACACCCCCTCCCCGGAGCAGCGGGCTGGGAGCGGGAGTGGCGGCTCGGTAACAGGCTCTCCCCGACTCCGCTCTCTCTCTGTGTATGGACGGGCCATGGCCACCTTGGTTTGCAGGGTCCAGTTCCTCGACGACACCGATCCGTTCAACAGCACCAACTTCCCGGAGCCGACCCGGCCACCGCTCTACACTTTCCGGGAGGACATCTCGCTCATCAACCAGATCGCGGGGCTGCACCGACTGCTGCAAGCTCCGCACAAGGTAGGTCAGCCCGGGGGGGGGGGGCAAACACCGCACCGGTCACCCGGGGGGGGGGGGGCAAACACCCGGGGGGGGGGGGTAAACACCGCACCGGGGGGGGGGGCAAACACCCGGGGGGGGGGGGCAAACACCGCACCGGTCACCCGGGGGGGGGGGGGGGGTAAACACCGCACCGGTCACCCGGGGGGGGGGCAAACACCGCACCGGTCACCCGGGGGGGGGGGGGGGTAAACACCGCACCGGTCACCCCGGGGGGGGGGGGGGGGTAAACACCGCACCGGTCACCCGGGGGGGGGGGGGTAAACACCGCACCGGTCACCCGGGGGGGGGGGGGGGTAAACACCGCACCGGTCACCCGGGGGGGGGGGGGTAAACACCGCACCGGTCACCCGGGGGGGGGGGGGAAACACCGCACCGGTCACCCCGGGGGGGGGGGGGGTAAACACCGCACCGGTCACCCGGGGGGGGGGGGTAAACACCGCACCGGTCACCCGGGGGGGGGGGGGGTAAACACCGCACCGGTCACCCCGGGGGGGGGGGGGGTAAACACCGCACCGGTCACCCGGGGGGGGGGGTAAACACCGCACCGGTCACCCGGGGGGGGGGGGGGGGGTAAACACCGCACCGGTCACCCGGGGGGGGGGGAAACACCGCACCGGTCACCCGGGGGGGGGGGGGGCAAACACCGCACCGGTCACCCGGGGGGGGGGGGAAACACCGCACCGGTCAGCGGGGGCCATGGGCCGAAAAAAACATCGAGGCTGTGTGTGGGGGGGGGGGGGGAAGTGATCGATCAGCTGTGTGTGGGGGGGGTGATCGATCAGCTGTGTGGGGGGGGTGATCGATCAGCTGTGTGGGGGGGGGGTGATCGATCAGCTGTGTGTGGGGGGGGTGATCGATCAGCTGTGTGGGGGGGGGTGATCGATCAGCTGTGTGTGGGGGGGGTGATCGATCAGCTGTGTGGGGGGGTGAGTGATCGATCAGCTGTGTGGGGGGGGGGTGATCGATCAGCTGTGTGTGGGGGGGGGGTGATCGATCAGCTGTGTGGGGGGGGGTGATCGATCAGCTGTGTGTGGGGGGGGTGATCGATCAGCTGTGTGGGGGGGGGTGATCGATCAGCTGTGTGGGGGGGGGGGTGATCGATCAGCTGTGTGTGGGGGGGGTGGGTGATCGATCAGCTGTGTGTGGGGGGGGTGGGTGATCGATCAGCTGTATGTGTGTGGGGGTGGGTGATCGATCAGCTGTGTGTGGGGGGGTGGGTGATCGATCAGCTGTGTGTGGGGGGGTGGGTGTAATGTTTGACAGCCCCCGTATCCTGGGGACTGGGCAGCTGGTGTTGGGCCGTGTATTGGATGTGAGTCGATGCAGAGCCCAGAGCCGGTCCCTCGGTCGCCGGTCTCTGCAGCGCCGAGCCGCCAGAGTGCACATTCCGCAGGCTACTGGGTACCGAACTACCAGGGGGGCATCGCACCCCCCTCCCCTCCACCCTCCGTCCACTCCCCCTGGGTCACTGCTGCAGAGTGACCCGGCAGGGCTGCCGTGTGTTAAGTGGGGGTGAAGGAGCTGCTCCACATTTCGCCACCAAAGCTGGTGTTTACAGACTGATTATCGTCAAGGAACTAAATCCTCTTCTCGCCATCTGTTCTCCTTGTAATCTCCAATTTTTAAAATAGCCCCTGCGTCAGGTTATATTTGGTCCGTTGCTTTAATTCTGTTTGATCGCGGACTCCGAACCTCCATCACCTGCTTCCTTTTCTATCTCCGTCCTCCCTTTCCCTCGGCATGTTTAACACTTTGAGATCAATGTGCTTGTGGCAACTTGTGAATCAATAAAAGCAACATTGACCTTACAACTGAACGTGACTGAGAGACACCCCCCATCCCCCGCACGGTGTAGGGGAGGGGAATGGGGAACGCCACCCCCCCACAGGCATGGTGGGGACCCCCCCTCCCCCAGGGCTTGGTGTGGGTGAGGGGTCTGGGTAAGCCCCTGGGCACGGTGTGGGTGAGGGGTGTGGGGACCCCCTGGGCACAGTGTGGGTGATCCCCTGGGCACGGTGTGGGTGAGGGGTGTGGGGGACCCCCTGGGCACAGTGTGGGTGATCCCCTAGGCACGGTGTGGGTGAGGGGTGTGGGGGACCCCCTGGGCACAGTGTGGGTGATCCCCTGGGCACGGTGTGGGTGAGGGGTGTGGGGGACCCCCTGGGCACAGTGTGGGTGATCCCCTGGGCACGGTGTGGGTGAGGGGTGTGGGGGACCCCCTGGGCACGGTGTGGGTGAGGGGTGAGGGGTCTGGGTGACCCCCTGGGCACAGTGTGGGTGATCCCCTGGGCATGGTGTGGGTGAGGGGTGTGGGGGACCCCCTGGGCACGGTGTGGGTGAGGGGTGTGGGTGATCCCCTGGGCACAGTGTGGGTGATCCCCTGGGCACGGTGTGGGTGAGGGGTGAGGGGTGTGGGTGATCCCCTGGGCACAGTGTGGGTGATCCCCTGGGCACAGTGTGGGTGAGGGGTCTGGGTGACCCCCTGGGCACGGTGTGGGTCTGGGTGACCCCCTGGGCACGGTGTGGGTGTGGGGGACCCCCTGGGCACGGTGTGAGGGACCCCCTGGGCACGGTGTGGGTGAGGGGTGTGGGGGACCCCCTGGGCACGGTGTGGGTGAGGGGTGAGGGGTGTGGGTGATCCCCTGGGCACAGTGTGGGTGATCCCCTGGGCACGGTGTGGATGAGGGGTGTGGGGGACCCCCTGGGCACGGTGTGGGTGAGGGGTGAGGGGTGTGGGTGATCCCCTGGGCACGGTGTGGGTGAGGGGTGAGGGGTGTGGGTGATCCCCTGGGCACGGTGTGGGTGAGGGGTGAGGGGTGTGGGTGATCCCCTGGGCACAGTGTGGGTGATCCCCTGGGCACAGTGTGGGTGAGGGGTCTGGGTGACCCCCTGGGCACGGTGTGGGTCTGGGTGACCCCCTGGGCACGGTGTGGGTGTGGGGGACCCCCTGGGCACGGTGTGAGGGACCCCCTGGGCACGGTGTGGGTGAGGGGTGTGGGGGACCCCCTGGGCACGGTGTGGGTGAGGGGTGAGGGGTGTGGGTGATCCCCTGGGCACAGTGTGGGTGATCCCCTGGGCACGGTGTGGATGAGGGGTGTGGGGGACCCCCTGGGCACGGTGTGGGTGAGGGGTGAGGGGTGTGGGTGATCCCCTGGGCACAGTGTGGGTGATCCCCTGGGCACGGTGTGGGTGAGGGGTGTGGGGGACCCCCTGGGCACGGTGTGGGTGAGGGGTGAGGGGTGTGGGTGATCCCCTGGGCACAGTGTGGGTGATCCCCTGGGCACAGTGTGGGTGATCCCCTGGGCACGGTGTGGGTGAGGGGTGTGGGGGACCCCCTGGGCACGGTGTGGGTGAGGGGTGAGGGGTGTGGGTGATCCCCTGGGCACAGTGTGGGTGATCCCCTGGGCACAGTGTAGGTGAGGGGTCTGGGTGACCCCCTGGGCACGGTGTGGGTCTGGGTGACCCCCTGGGCACGGTGTGGGTGTGGGGGACCCCCTGGGCACGGTGTGGGTGAGGGGTGTGGGGGACCCCCTGGGCACGGTGTGGGTGAGGGGTGTGGGGGACCCCCTGGGCACGGTGTGGGTGAGGGGTGTGGGGGACCCCCTGGGCACGGTGTGGGTGAGGGGTGTGGGGGACCCCCTGGGCACGGTGTGGGTGAGGGGTGTGGGGGAACCCTGGGCACGGTGTGGGCGAAGGGAGTGACAGCTTTTCTTCGCTGTTATTTTTGAAGTTTTGCCAACACTACACACTCTCTCCGTTTAGCTTGATATTTGATCACTAAGATCTTCACTCTTCCTCACTCATGCTATTAAGTACTCGCTGTATTCTTTTGGTAGATGTTGTTCAGCATCACCCACCCCCCCACCCAATTCCGGGTCAGTCCCAGCACCTGTACTAGGACCAGTGCCTCGTTGCACTAACCAAACTCTGCTGTGTGTCTGGACTTTGTTTTAAAGGTTGTACATCATTTCTTGATCAGGGTCTTGCAAGGTAAATTGTTTGCAGCAAACTAAATAAGTTGTATGTTGATGATTGCAGTCCACTGCACTTCTTTTACAGGTCAGCCTGCACCTTGCAGTACTGCCTTGGTATTGGCACACTGGCACCATCACAAACCGAAGAAACATTTCATAATTGGCATTGCTATTTGGACAAGTTTTTAAATAAATAATGTCACCAAGTGGAGTAGCTGGTTGGCATTCACTGTCTAGTTTCATACAGAGAATGGCCATTTAGGTATCATGCAGGTTGGCGTCTAAGAGAGGACAGGTAAAGAGGAAACAAAACCTCTTTGAGCCCAGAGAATAAAAGACAATCACTAAGTCTTTTACCTGCAGGATTTTTGTTTAATGTGTGTGATGACCCTTGAGGTGCAGTAGTGGCATACATTGTTCCAGTATCAAGTTTAACAGGCGTTTAATGTTCTGCCAGGAGTTGCATGCCCAGAGCGAAGGGAATACAGTGTGTGCTATCAGCATTGTTTCACACTTAGCCAGTGAAAGGAAATAAAGATTTTAAAAAGGCCTTTGTAATTCTTACTGCTGCATGCAGCATAATGTGTTGTGAGCTTCAGGTTTTTCACACTGGTAAAAGTTCTGATCAGAACTCCGACTCCCCCTCCCCCTCCCCCTCCCAAACAGTGAGGTAAGAGAACATTATTTTTTATTTTGGTGCAAAAATATTACCAAGGCTCATGAAGGGTTAACACCTTGAAAAGCCTGTATAGAAGTCTGTTTTCTTGCTTACAAGGAAGAAATGGATAATAAACATTCTGCGGCGGTGATGAGGGCATTATTGTGTTAGTCTCATCTGATTGTGTGCTAGGCACGTGCCCTCATTGTCTCTAATGTATGTTGCTATTGGAGGCAGTCTGAGCTGTTGGATTGTATGAAGAGCTACATTTGCCGACACAAGTCACCCCATGCAATGAAATGCATTGTGTGACAGTGTCTTGAGATATTTCAGCATGATAAGGTATTATGTAAATACAAACATCTTTAACTTGCCTTTTATTGTAATGCCATCCCGCCCTCCCCCCACAAACTCTTCGTTCCTCTGACTTCAGCCTCTTGTGCATTTCCCCACCTCTTCACCCCACTATTGGAATTCCCTCCTTAAACTTCTCTGCCTCCTTTAAGACACTTGATTAAAACTCACCTCTTTGACCACCCCTCCTAGTATCTCCTTTCGCTTGGCATCCATTTTTTCCTTACGCCCCTGAAGTGGAACGTGTTTTTATGTTAATGGTGCATTTAAATGGAAGTTGTTGGGCAAATCGTAGGTATGAGATATTCAATTACACGTCCCCTACCCACATGAGGTGTCTCCCCGCACATCTATTGTACAAGATGTGCAGATCGGAGGGGAGGCCTGCCCATACTTTAATCAGGGTTTGGTGATATTGTTGTCTTGGTTCACTGGAAGAGGTGTCTCACGCTGGGAAGAATGGGCATTGGGTCAAGATCCTTGAGTTTGTTACTCAATACCATCATTGGGGCACCATCAATACAAGACTACAACAGTTCAAGGAAAAGGCCCACAACCATCTCAGGGCAATTAGGGATAGCACCCTATCAAAGAAGTTTTTACAGTTAAAACAAACTGACTTGCTGTATCGCCCTTCACGTTTTAATCATTCTTGTCAGCAATTTCTGATCATTAAAAATCACACTGGCAACAGGAGGCCAATAAACCATGCTCCATGTGTGTATTTGAGAATGTTGTTTGGAGTCATGTCTTCTGCTCCTGCGCCTCCCCCACCAACTTCACAACAAAGTGAAAATGTAGCTTCTATTTGTATTGCTGAGAAAATAGAATATTGCTTCCTTCAGTATGGTATAAAGATGACTTAATGTACTTTTATCTCACTGGGTGCTTTCAACTTTAGCCTCTTCCTCTTTAGTACTAACTCTTTTTAAGTTCTTTCTCTCTTCAAAGTCTGGCTGACTCTAGATGTGAGTGCCTCTGTCTGGTTGCTTTTTCTTGCTGTAAAGCGATATAATTGCTAATGTTATGACTCAGTCACCAACAATCGTGACCAATTAATATCTAACCTAGAAATCACTAACTTTGAGGAGTGCCAATCGTGTGGACGTGCCACAATGTGTAGAAGTAGAGTAGACCTTAGCTGCTCGTTCCTGACCTCCTGCAGCCTGACATCATTGTTCAGCCAGTATGTGGTACACTCAACTTGCAACACTGAAGAGGTCTCCTGTTAGCACACTGCTGCTACAGAATTGGTCTAATCACTGTTAACTACATTCAGCTAGTCAGCCTACACTTGTGTTGCTTAATTAAAGTAGTCTTTTAAGTGAGAGACCAAATGGTAATTATATAGTGCTTTTAATGTCAGTCCAAAGGTGCTTCAGAGGCATAATGGGGTGGGGTTTGGTGGGGGAGGAAGGACACTGAGCCAAAGAAGGAGATATTAGGAGTGACCAAAAGGTCGTTCAGAGATGGATTTTACAGAGGGTCTTAAAGGAGTTTAGGAAGGGAATTTGAATTGAAGGGCCTAGGTTACTGAAACATGGATGTTGTTTGTTAGGTGAAGGGGATGGGGCTTTACAAGAGGTTGGCATTAGAGGAACAGAGTTTGGGGATGTTGTAGTGTTGGAGGAAGTCATGGAGATATTTAAACAGAAGGATGAGAATTTTAAATTTGAGTCTTTGGTTCTCAATCTCCCAATGTAGATCAGTGAGAACTGGGATGATGGGTTACGGCATTTGGTGCAGAATAGCATGGGCAGCAGAATTCTGGATTAGCCGTTGTCTATGGAGGATGGGAGGTTGGCATGTGGGGGTTAGGGTAGATCTTAACTTTGTACGATAGTGTAAAATGGGTAATATCGAGTTGGCAGCCCATTTTACATCTCTCCCATTGAAATCTTTCAAATGACACATGATGGACTTGTGGATGAAAGCCTTGCCCAGTGAGGTATGAAGTAGTATCAAGGCAGCATTTGACCGAGTGTGGCATCAAGGAACCCTAGTAAAATTGAAGTCAATGGGAATCAGGGGGAAAACTCTCCAATGGCTGGAGTCATACCTAGCACAAAGGAAGATGGTAGTGGTTGTTACAGGCCAATCATCTCAGCCCCAGGATATCATTGCAGGAATTCCTCAGGGCAGTGTCCTAGGCCCAACCATCTTCAGCTGCTTCATCAATGACCTTCCCTCCATCATAAGGTCAGAAGTGGGGATGTTTGCTGCTGATTGCACAGTGTTCAGTTCCATTTGCAACCCCTCAGATAATGAATCAATCCGAGTCCGCATGCAGCAAGACCTGGACAACGTTCAGGCTTGGGCTGATGTCTGGTTGACTGTTACTTGCCACTTAAGTGCAGACAATGACCATCTCCAACAAGAGAGAGTCTAACTACCTCCCCTTGACATTCAATGGCATTACCATCGCCGAATCCCCCACTATCAACATCCTGAGGGTCACCATTGACCAGAAACTTAACTGGACTAGCCACATAAATACTGTGGCTACAAGAGCAGGTCAGAGGCTGGGTATTCTGTGGCGAGTGACTCACCTCCTGACTCCCCAAAGCCTTTCCACCATCTACAAGGCACAAGTCAGGAGTGTGATGGAATACTCTCCACTTGCCTGGATGAGTGCAGCTCCAACAACACTCAAAGCTCAACACAATCCAGGAGAAAGCTGCCTGCTTGATTGGCACCCCAATCACCACCTTAAATATTCATTCCCTCCACCACTGGCGCACTATGGCCATCGACAAGATGCACTGTAGCATCTCGCCAAGTCTTCTTCGACAGCACCTCCCAAACCCGCGACCTCTACCGCCTAGAAGGACAAGAGCAGCAGGCACATGCGAACAACACCCCCTGCACGTTCCCCTCCAATTCACATACCATCCTGACTTGGAAATATATCGCCGTTCCTTCATCGTCGCTGGGTCAAAATCCTGAAACTCCCTACCTAACAGCACTGTGGGAGAACCTTCACTACACGGACTGCAGTGGTTCAAGAAGGCGGCTCACCACCACCTTCTCAAGGGCAATTAGGGATGGGCAATAAATGCTAGCCTTGACAGCGAGGCCCACATCCCATGAATGAATTTTTTTTTTAAAGCGCAAAAAGGTAGCTGATTTGATTGCTTTTCTGGGCTGAGTTGCCTTGTCATGTGGAGAGTGAAATACCATTCAGGGTTTGTATCTCCTAATTGCCACTCAGTGAGCAGTTGCTTCAAAGTGCATGTATGGATGTTTTGATTGGGGCAGCATTGGGTTTAATGTGCGATGCCTTCTATGACTGACTGGCTTGCTAACACTGGACACACTTTTACTCGGCCACTGGGGTGAGGTACCAGATAGCTGCTGGGACCTGTGAAAGTGCTCTCCAGCAAGGGTCAGAATGTTGCAGGAGGGAATGAATAAAAATGTGGAATTGTACAGATCATTGGTTTGTACATACCCATGTCAATCGGAATGGGGTATAAGTGATGGCGACCTAGATTTGGATTGTGGTTTATTAAGATGTTGCCTTCATGGATAGTAAATTGGAACTGAAACAGTGCTTTGCGAGTTAAACGGCCTTATTGTTTTACTCTGTTAACAGTGGGAAAGAAATATATCATCTCATCTTATCAGCAGAGAGCAAACCTGTCAACAGGCAAAAGCTTTAGAAAGCCAGATTTATTCAAGTTGTGGGAGGGAGGTGGCCTTGCAATACAGGAAGGCGGGGTGGGGGGGTGATACTACAGAAGCCACTGCAAGTAGGACTGTTGCTGCTGGGAGGTATTTTTATTAGTTTCTCCTTGCTCTTGTCACAGGATTTAATGTAGGACAGCACTTCAGTGGGGAAGCTTAAAACAATTGGATCAAAGATCATCATGAATGCCAGAAGCACATAATGTACGTTGAGACAAGGTTGTTGAACAAGGAGAGCTGGAGGAGAATAGTAGATAACTCAATGGCAAAAGAGCTTCCGTTCATTATATGTGTGTAATATTTTATATTTATTTGTTATGGGACTGAGGAAACTCAGTCTATCTTCTACCACCACCACTAGCTTCCCCCCACCCCCCCCCATGAATTTCCTGAATTGAAGTGTCTCACTACAACATTATCACTCCATCTAATAGTCCAGCCTCACTGACTAATCCCACAACCAATGGCACAAGTGCATTTGAGTGACGGATGGTGCTAGAACTAGAACATACCACCACCCAAAGAGGTGACTTCCTATGGGCTTTTCCTTACTTTCTTCCCCAATCCCCCCACCCCCTATCATTTATCCATTCCTCTCCCATTGCTTATTGTAGCTATTTTTAATGAGAACACTGATGTTGAGTTACAGCAAGCAATTTCTCCATATATCCTGTTGTCAAAGGATAGTTTAATCTTATCCTCATGATGTTTTTGTTCTTGTACCTGTTCTGGTAAGGATGGAGTGGGAGGGCTGCTGATCAGGACTAATGTTCCTGACTACTGCTGCTGCATTTTTTTTGGTGCAATTAATTTTTCTAGTTTGATTTTGTTTGAGAAGGACAGTTTTTTGTTAAGCTTGTGTTGAGGGAAGCCAATGTTGGAAAAAGGAGGGACTCGTCAAGAGGCTACAGGTTGTGACCTTTAACTGGGCCTGAAAATATAATTCATCCTTCGGGAGACAATTAATAATTGCTCTAACAATGGGGCTACTTGCCTCTTCTAATAATGTAATCTCTTGACTCCCACTAAATTATTTATCTACTCATCTGATTTCTTCCTAGTTCTGAGATGGAAGGCCTCAAGGCCATCAAAAAACTGTCCTTGTTGGCCTAGATTTTCATCTTGGCATAACTGTACTACCCAATTTATAGTAGTAACAGCTGGCAGGTAAAACCCACTCCCCCTGGGAAAAACTGTAGTCACATTTAGGGTTTTTGGAGAAGGGCAATGGAGTTATACATTAGTTTCAATGCCAGCCAGAGGTGGCCCTGCCATTGTAAATGTTTAAATTTTTTCTAAATATTTTCATTGTTCCCTCATGGTTTGGGTCCTGTCTTCAGAGCAATAACTCATTTGGATGTTCAAATGACATTGGTTTGGGGGAGGGGGAAAACACGAGAAGGTTTTTGGAAATTTCAGAAACCCCCTTGATGGCCAAAATTCATGTAAAGAGAATGAAACACTGATTTGAATATTTAACCTGCCCATTAACGGCATTTGTCAAGGTAGTAAGAAATCATATTTATCATGGGTGTCACTGGTAAAGAGCATGATGGGCAGTATGTTCACAGATGGCTGTGACCTATACTATTTTTAGCAATCTGCTCCAGCCTTGCATGCACCCTGTGCTCCTCTGACTCTGGCTTAATCCGTCTCTTCTCTTTTTCCGTCCTTTATCTTTCCCCCTCCCCTGCTCCATCATTTGTGGCTGCTTGTCCAGTCTCTGCACCCTGTCCTCTGAAGCTCACTCCGCCTTCTTACTTCCCCCCTTTTTTTTCCCAAGACCCTTTTTTTTCCAGCCCCCTGTTTGACTTCGACAGTATTTTCTCTTTCACTTTGAAATGTCTTCCTGTGTATGAGGAGCCCTGGAGAAATTGTGAAAACCTTTTTCTTATTTGCAAGTGCATGGCAGTGATGGCAGTACTAGTGAAACACATCATGACTTCAACATAAGAACATAAGAAATAGGAGCAGGAGTAGGCCAATCGGCCCCTCGAGCCTGCTCCGCCATTCGATAAGATCATGGCTGATCTGATCCTAACCTCAAATCTAAATTCATGTCCAATTTCCTGCCCGCTCCCCGTAACCCCTAATTCCCTTTATTTCTAGGAAACTGTCTATTTGTGTTTTAAATTTATTTAATGATGTAGCTAAATGTTCAAATGGACTTCAGTTATGGAAGAGCTCTTCATGAAAATGATGCACATTTTATGTCCCTTTCCCTGTCTGCAACCTGCCAGTGATGGTAGGTTTTGTACAAGTGTCAGATGGCCAGTAAGTTTCTGTGATGCTCTAGCATTTCGTTGTAAGCTGCACCACATACACTGGTCACGGTCCCTTTTGTTAAGCAGAATAGTGGTTTAGTGTTGCTGTAGAAGTTAGTCCTGGTAATGCTTTATACCTGGAGTCACACTCGGTAATTGGAGAGGCTCGAACTAAACATAAAGCAATTAGCCTCCAACGATTCACTGGAACGGGTTAGAGCAGGCCGGCTTCAACACCTCTCCCCCGCTCGTGCTCGCTGGTCCTCCAATCACAGCTTCACTTTTTCCCGCTCGCTCTCTCCGGCCGCTCGCGCTTTTCCCGTTGGAGTTTCAGTGCTGGTCGCGCGTCCCTCCTTCAGCCACCCTCACACACTCTGCAGTTAAATACCGTTTTAGATAAGTTTTTTATTTATTTTATATATAATAATGATAATAAAAGGTGGAGTAGGGAATTGGAAAAGCTGAGGGGGGGAGGCTCCACGGCCAGGGGAACCGCTTCGCCCTCCATTTAAAAGAAGCAAAATACGAAGGCTGAAAGAAAAAGATGACGAGCTGGTGAGCGAAGACGGACTGGAACCAGGAGGAGGTGTTAGCGAACTTCCTCTCCGAAACCCAATCCAGGGACCACTTACATCGAGAGACCAAATCCAGGGGCCACTTACATCAAGAGACCAAATCCAGGGGCCACTTACATCAAGAGACCAAATCCAGGGGCCACTTACATCGAGACTATAAAGTGGGAATCAGTGTGCCTCAGTGTGGGGAATGGTCATGGCGGCAAAAGTAGCTCTGACAAAAGGTGGATAATGGGATGAAGATATGACCGTGGAATCAGATATGACTGGTGGGGCCTGATATGACCGTGGAATCAGATACGACTGGTGGGGCCTGATATGACCGTGGAATCAGATACGACTGGTAGGGCTTGATATGACCGTGGAATCAGATACGACTGGTGGGGCCTGATATGACCGTGGAATCAGATACGACTGGTGGGGCCTGATATGACCGTGGAATCAGATACGACTGGTGGGGCCTGATATGACCGTGGAATCAGATACGACTGGTGGGGCCTGATATGACCGTGGAATCAGATACGACTGGTGGGGCCTGATATGACCGTGGAATCAGATACGACTGATATGTTATTGTCTGAAGCCTTTTGTGGCCAGGCGGATGATTGGATGAAACCAACGCAACGCCTGGATCTACCTGGTCTTGTGTCAAAATCCCAAAGTCTGAAGTCCTTGATCTCTACATTTCTCTCAGAAAAAGACATGTGAAAGAAGGGAGGAAATCTGGCTCAGGCCAGAAAGAAAGTTCCTTGACTGAACAATTCCCAAGCCTACTATTTGACTTCTCTACGTGCGATTGAAAAAAAGTATGAAATGAAAAGGACAATGGTGTTGTCAACAGTGGCTTCTAATCCGAACCAGTAACCACTGATCCTAAATCGTGCAGCGTCAGTAGCATGATGCAGGGCCATGTTGTCAATAGTCACTCCGAGCGGGGAGGAAAAGAAAGTCTTCCAAAGAAACCTTGAAAAAGTCAGAAAGAAGATACTTTATTTGAACAGTAAAGGTTAGAGTAAAGCAAGCATATTGCCATGAGAAGGAAGAGCTCCTCTTTTCCCCTCTTCTGGAGGCCCCAGAGATAATGCTTACAAGGTGTGTGCAGCAGAGAGTGTTATATGCTTGTGGCTTATGACTAATAATTATTAAGGCAACCAGTTGTAGTTGCGTAACAGATTAAAAGTATAGGAGGTCAAACAAGACAGGTAGGTGGCTCAGTCTTTGTGCCCTTTTTGTTAGGACTCCTCCTTCTCATATTCAACATGCATTCCAGGACGATATGATGAATGTTTAAAATGATAAAAGGTGGGATGGGGTAGGTAGAAGCAGTCTGTTTCCACTAGTTGAGGGGTCATGATGAGGAGCTATAGATAAAAGATTAAATGCAAGAGATTTAGAACAGTGATCAAGAGAAACCTCTTTACACGGGGAGTTGTGAGGCTGTGGAATTCACTTCCAGGGCTAATGGTTGGGGCTCAAAGGTCTGAAGTAACAAGTGGTCGTCATGTTTTTAATCCAAGGCAGGCCTCAGCCCAGTCATTTGCTCCAAATGCTGATGCAATGGTTCAAGCTAAGAGGTGCCAGGTATCAGGAGTAGCAGTAAATAAAATCTAAATGTAAGTAAGTACGAATATAGTTCATCTTCTATTCCTATTTTAATAACTTTTGCTGAACGTGGCGCACACCAAGTGCCAGGATATCAGGTCAGGCCCACCACAGAAAATGAGTTTGACATTCCTGGGTAGAGTTTTTTTTTGTACTTTTTAATATTCTGCAAGTTTTCAAGCAACATTCTTCACCTCTTATCTGGACACTGGCACATTCAGTAGCACACTGCCATTTACTAATCATTTCCTTATATGCTGGTGAAATGGATTCCAGTGGCATGAAGCAGTAACTGTTATATTCTGTCACAGACTGAAACTTTTATTTGAATTAGCTCCGAACAGTAGCATTTTCTAATTTTTCTCCTGTACAATAACATAGATTTCATCTTTCATTAAATTGAGAACCAGCCAACCCTAGATGATGGAGACAGTGTTTAGTATCGATTCTGGGGAGCATCTCGTATGGATGGAGTTGTAAATTCAAAACGTGTGCTGAAACTGGTGTGATAATGTGGTTATAGCGCCCTGAATCAAGGGAAGAGAGGTGATAAACTGAATCGCCCCCACTTTGTATGAGTGCCTTATTAGGTAGGGTTGCCACGCTCCTGGAGATCTCCCAGAATGGGGCCTTCATTACAATTGGCTATTACTTTAAAGGGAATTAGATAAATGTTTGAAAAGGAGGTATATAATCTGGGAGGAATGGGGATACAGGAGAGAGCGCCAGCAACAAGGGCCGAATGGCCTCCTGCTGTGCTGCAATTTCTATTTTCAGGAAAACTCCTTTTATTGAGCCCTAGCTCAGAGTGGTTTAGAAATGTTGGTGCTGCGTTGACTTTAGGACAATATGCCCTGTGAGAAGTGCCCTAAACACTGAGCCCGCTGCACTTTGTGCGATCTCTCGATTTGGTTCAGGTCAGTCTGTGCCACCTGGTTTTGACGTGTGAATTTCAAGTATAGATCGGCTTTGTTTGAGGTTCCCAGTTCAGAGTTATCACCATTTCAAAAAAACAAGAATAGGCTCTGCTGTGATACTTTGCGTTTGAATAGTTAGCCTCTGTTGACTAGGGTCAAGTATGAAGAATGACCATGCTAAGGTCCTGGAGGATTCCTGGTGTCTGTGCAAATCTACTCCAGCATGAGTCAGTGCTTTAAGAAAGGTGGGAAAATTAAATTGTGGTGGTGGAAAGGAGAGGCATTTTTCTTTAAGCTTTATTTACTCTCCAGTTGCTCCTGAGTTAGTTTAGAGAGAAAGTTGATTACGTTTCTGGGGGCTGCAATATCAAAATTCTAGGAATTCATATATTTTTTTCTAATTCTGCTTTATTCTGTTCAGCATTAAAGGCTTAAAGAAATTAATTTCTTGCAGATGTGCAGCATAAGAAAATGTGCATATTTTGATCATTTGAACTTCTTGTGGCACCAAGCCATTAGGAATCTGTTTACTTTGTGAGCCAGGAATCCTGTTCACAAATTGAAGCAATAGTTAGACTCTTACTGCACAGAAGGAGGCCATTCAGCCTGGCATGCCTGTGCTGGCTTTTTCAAAGAGCTATCCAATTTACTCCCACACCCCAGTTTTTTCCCCCATAACCCTGCAAATTAGTCCTCTTCATGTCCAATTGCCTTTTGAAAATTCCAATGGAATCTGCTTCCACCATCCTTTCAGGTAGTGCGTTCCACATCCTAACAACCCTCTTAAAAACAATTTCCCCTCTAGTTCTTTTGCTGATTATGTTAAATCTTTGACTCTTGGTTACCAATCCTCTTGCCAGAGGAAACTGTTTCTCCCTACTTGCTCCATCAAAACCCTTCATAATTTTGAATTCCTCTATTAGGTCTCCCTTAACTTTCTCTGCTCTAAGGATAACAATCCCAGCTTCTCCAATATCTCCACATAATTTATGTCCCTCATCCCTGGTAAACCTCCTCTGTACCCTCTAAGACCTTGACATCCCTCCTAAAATACAGTGCCTAGAATTGTACATAATACTCCAGCTGAGACCTAACCAGTGATTTGTAAAGGTTTAGCATGACTTCCTTGTTTTTGTATTCAATGCCCCTATTTACAAAGCCAAGTATTCCATACACTTAATTGCCTTATGAACTTGCCCTGCCACCTTCAAAGATTTGTGAATATACACCCCCAGGCCCCTCTGCTCTTGCACCCCCCTCAAAATAGTATCACTTAAATTATAATGCCTCCCCGTGTTGTTCCTCCCAAAATGCATCATCATTATCCGCATTAAATTGCATCTGCCATATGTGTGCCCATTTCTCCAGTCTGTCTATGTCCTCCTGAAGTCTGCTACTATCCTCCTCACTATTTACTATGTTGTCAAGTTTTGTATCATCTGCAAACTTCAAAATTGTACTCCCTATACCCGAGTCCAGGTCATTTCTATATAACAAAAAAAGCAATGATCCTAATACTGACCCCTGGAGTATTCTCTCCAGTCAGAAAAACATCTGTTCACCACTACTCTCTGCTGTCTATCCCTTAGCCAATTACATACCCAAGTTACCACTGTCGCTTTAATTCCACGTGTTTCTACTTTCTGAATAAGTCTGTTATTTGGTACTTTATTAAATGCCTTTTGAAAGTTCACATAGACAAATGTACTACGCTACCTTTATCAACCTTCTCTGTTACTTCATCAAAAAACTCAATCAGGTTAGTCAGACATGATTTGCGTTTAACAAATTCATGCTGGCTGACCCTTATTAGCCCATGCTTCTCCAAGTGAGAATTGATTTTGTCCTTGACAATGGTCTCTAGTGGCTATTAAACATCTTACATTAAATATAACAAGTATACAAATACGTCATGGGTGTCAATATTTGTCAAGCTCAATCAGTTAGACTGATTTGGCCTGTAGTTACCAGGTTTATCCCTCCTTTTTTGAACAGCGGTTAAACATTTGCAATCCTCTGGCACCACTTCCATATCCAAGGAGGATTGAAAGATTGTGGTTAGTGCTTCTGCTATCTCCACCCTTGCTTCCCTCAGCAACCTAGGATGTGGACTGGATGATGTGTTAACTTTGAGTGAGGCCAACTTATTTATCACCTCCTTTCTATCTATTTTTATCTACTCCTACCCCCCCTCTACTGTGACATTAACTTCATACTCTTGTGAAGACAGATACAAAGTACTCATTCAGTACCTCAGTCATGCCCACTGTCTCCACAAAGATTTCCTTTTTTGTCCTTAATCGGCCCCACCGTTCCTTTAACTATCCTCTTTTTATATGCTTATAAAAGATTTTTGGATTCCCTTTTATGTTACCCGCTAATCATTTCTCATACTCTCTCTTTGCCCTTTTTCAATTTATCCTTTTTCAGTTTCCCCCTGCACTCTCTTCTGCCTGGTTTTTGACTGTATTCTGTACCTGACATTTGTTTTATTTTAACCTCTATTTCCTTTGTCATCCAGGGAGCTCTAGCTTTGGATGCTCCATCTTTCCTCCTTTATGGGAATATGCTTGGTTTGTACCTGAACTATCTTTGCCTTGAAGGCCTGCCATTGCTCATTAACTGTTTTTCTAGCCAGTCTTTGTTTCCAGTCCACCTGTGTTCAATCCCTTCTCAAATCACTGAAATTGGCTCTCTTCCAGTTGGGAATTTTCACCTTTGTTGTTTTTGTTTGTCCCTTTCCATAACTACTTTAAACCTAATTATATTATGATCACTATTACTCAGGTGTTCTCCCACTGAAACACACTCCACTTGCTCTACTTAATTCCCCAGATCTAGATCCAGCACTGCTTCCTTCCTTGTTGGGATAGAAACATACTGATTATACTGATTAACAAAGTTCTCTTGTACACTTCAGGAATTCTTCACCCTCCTTGCCCTTTTACTCTCTTTCCCCCCCCCCCCCATCCATATTAGGGCAATTGAAGTCCTCTCTTATTTTTACACTTCTCTGAAATTTGCCTACAGATTTGCTCCCCTATCTCCTTCTCACTATTTGGGGGTCTATAATAAACACCCAGCAATGTAACAGCTCTTCTTCTGTTCCTTAACTCTAACCAAATAGAGTTTGCACCCTTTAATATATTAACCCTCTGTAGAACTGTGATATTATCCTTGATCAATACTGCTACCCCCACTCCTGTCTTTTTTTCCTTCCCTATCCCTCTTGAATACATTGTAGCCAGGAATGTTTAGTTCCCATTCCTGTCCATGTTTAAGCCAGGTCTCCATTATAGCCACTATATCATAGCTCCATGTTGCAACTTGCGCCAGTAGCTCGTCAACCTTATTTGTAACACTCCTCGCATTAACACACATGCATTCCAACACCATGCTAGTTGGCTTTTCTTTTATCCTCCATCTAATTCCAGCTCTTTCTACACCATATTCTTTGTTCTGTTGCTGCTTGTCCCTTCTATTTTTCTATGCACCTTGTCTCTCCTCTCTGCTGCTGTGTCCTGGTGCCCCTCTGTTGATGACAGTGGCCTGTCAGGGCATGCGTGTTATACCTGTCGTGTTTGGAAATGGTGATGGACAGGCATCTCCTGCTCTGATTGTATTATTTGCAAAGCCAGAGCATTAGGATTTTGATAAACCTCTGTTCCTGCGGACCCCCTCTGTTCCTGAAGTTTCCAACAGACATTACTCTCAGCACCGAGTGAAGTTCTGTAAAAATTGAATTTCTGGTTTGCAAACTAGAAATTTCTGACAATTCGGTAGTTTTTTATCGTGACTAGTGAATTTGATTAACTCTGATTCAACATTTTACCGACTGCAGCAAATGTGATTTCCAGCATATATCAAGTAAAGTTTGACAATGCTCTTCCATCTGATAATGTTTGGTCTGTGTGATATTTCTGACCATTCTATGGACTTATGATGTGAACTTGATAAATTGTACAACTACAAAAGCAGGGGAGGAGATGTGCATTTTTAAGAATGAGGAAGATACCTGTTGGTTCAAACAAACCCAAACTTTGATATCTCAACCCAACTACCTGCCATTTTACCTTATCCCTCCATTCCTACTCACTCCAGGTGCAGTGTGCTAGTGATGGAGCATTTGTTGTTCACAAATGGTGCACAGCTCCAGTTCCCTTTTAAGTGTTGGACCAACAGACTCTGCACAGAAATCAACTTGTGTATATGTAATACCTGTTCCAGTGTCAGCTTTTACATGGTCTGCACTGTACAGGCATATTTTAAAACTCCTATATATATATATATAATACACAAGTACTGGTCCTTTTATATTTTTGTGACTACTACTGGTGAAGTATCCTCTTTTACAGGGTGTGATGGAGTGGAAGTGTTTAACAGATCTGAAACAACTGATCTAACACAACTAATAGGTCACATAGTAGTCTGTTACTCAATGCTTACTGAAATTTAGGAATTTACACTTACAATGAATAACTTGCTATAGAAGTGTGAACAGAGTTTGTTGAAAAGTCCTGCATGGTTAGAGTCACCTTCCTTCTCCACCCCCACCAAAAGCCTTGAACTTCCAGTATGTCTAGTCTTATCAACTGCCTACCTTTTAAACTGACTGGGTTCCCTCTTTCCCCACCCTGGGCATCACAAGTTGACTGCACCCAACAGGTCATCAGTAGTTCACCTCCTTCATCTCGTGCATAGCACCTAACATCCATTCTTTAACGGCTGCATACTTTGGAGCCGCCTGACCCTTCCACCCCAATACAGATCTCCTTACAGATACTGAGTCCTTCTCTCCCCTAAATGTGGTGAGAGCTGATCAGTTTACTCCTATGGGCTTTCTGCATTTTCCATTCTTTCATAAATTGCAAATTTATGTACACACATTAATATCTCTGGCTGTGCATCCTTTTTTTTGGATCATCATCCACAGCTCATCCACCTGACTTGTCTTGTTGGCCTTTCCATAAATCTCGTGAGTTGGTTGCTAATGGTGTCATCAGCCACCCAACTGGTCTCGCTTTACAGTTCCTGTGGATTGCCTGGCTCTCGCGCTCTCATGCTTGCGCTCGCTCCTTCCACCAATGAGTCTTATAAGCTGTGTGGCCTCCTTACAAATTTCATTAAAATCTGTCTGCTTGTATTGTGAGTTGGAGCTTCTTTGGATTTGACACACTCTAGCCTTTATAATGAATTACCCTCTTGTGCAGTGAACATCTGTACATTATTTTTTAATAAAGCTGCACTCTGTATGCCACAGTCATTAAATCTTTCTGTGCAACATCATGGCTTCTGAAGCCAATTTCTATTGATGAATCTAGCTTGGAAACCGGGAACTATGACAGAAATAGCAGCAGAGGGAGGTACACAGTGACTGTGATGCCATCACTTCGTATGTATTCATGCTATGTTTGAAAACTTCACGTTTACTGTTTTCTTTATCTGTATCTCTTCTGGAACATTTTTGTGAAATATATGGTTCTGCAAAAAAGGGGAAAATTCCAAAGGCCTTCTGTCTTCAGGCAATCTCTCTAATTAACATCAATGTACAAGAGCAATGAGGAAGTGACTGAAAACAGAATATTAGTTTTATCTGATGTATGTTCCATATGCAGATGCTGACCCAGACTCCCAAGTAGTTGCACATCTCTCCAGATCAGTGCGTGCTGAGTGTTGGGTGAGCCATGGATTTTCGGGGTCGGGTCAAGTCCAAGCCGAGCCAGGGATCTAACTTTGCTCTTCGAGCCAAAACTAGAGTAGAGCCAAACAGAAAATGTGAGTCACTCTTCACTGTAAACTGAGAACTGTGGGATCTCCTCTGTTGATGGCTGCCTGCCTCGAACACATCCATTCCTATGAATTAAAAATAAGACAATAGTTGTGTGGTCAGTGATAGCTGGGACACCCAAGTTCAATTCCCCTTCTTGATTTAACATTCAAAACTATCACTGGGAGTCAGAGGGAAAGCTGGCAACAGAGGAATTGTTCCTGTTTTACTCCTTTACCCTTGCTCGTTCAGCCATGGAATAACATTTATCTCTCTGGATTTGAGCTGAGGTGTAAGTGTTTCTTCACTTAAGTTTTGGTGTTGCATGTGCTGGGGGGAAGGGGACTAAAATTACAAAAATAAGGTAGAGCCATCTAATGTGTTAGTTAAAAGCAATGAAGTTTGCCATTCACATTTAATAAATGGTAAAATGTGTAAAACACTCATTTACCACCACTAACGTCACTCAATTACTTTAATTGTGCACAGTTCTAAAACAGTGAGGTACATTGGTGATAATAAGTGTCATTATCATCTATGGTATTTCAGAATAAAGCCTTAATCCTACAGTTCCAGATCATGAAATGCTTTGGATTTTACCCAAGGCAGAAAGGTTTTTCAAAGTTGTCATAACCATTTTTCATGTTGGTATATCTTTCTTACCATGGTTATTACACAGTAATATTATGTAATGGGAGCATTAAAAATATACCGGTAAACCAGTGTGGGAGGCCATACATCACCTGCACTAGTCTGCCATTAGGGGATTCGTGCTATACAGTTAGTGTCACTAAAACAAAATGTTAAAAGGCAAGTCATGAGTAGGTACCATCACTGATGGATAAATATGTATTACACCTGCATCAAAAATTCACATGTTTAGCTTTTTTTAAAAAAAGCTAGTTAAGTGTGTTGGGATTGAAGATTATAATAATGATGATGGTGTGTAGACCTGGGAGAGGGAGAGGGAGAGGAAAGCTCCTTTAAACCTGGTGCTTCATATGTGATGGGACCAGGCACCTGTAGAATGCGACTGGACACAGCTGAAGAATAGTGTGGATTGCAAGATTTGGTGTTGTGGAGTTTTATGTCTTTATTGGGTTCTATGGGGAGGGGGGAAAGAGGAGTTTCGCAGAGGTGTTTTCAAGTTTACCTGTGGTTGTTGGTCTGATAAATTGGAGAAGATTGTCTCAACAAAATGGTATGGCAATTTGCACACTCCCTGTAGCGACAACAGGGTTGATGGGCCAAATGGCCTTTCCTTCAATATTTTCTTGAGTTCTTCTAGCCAGCCAATAGAATGCAGACTTTCATCCCATTTGAAACCCAGAGCCTAGAGGTTGAAAGGGTAGTGTTTTAACCTACAAGTGTCAGAATTCTAGTCAATGGCATTGGCTGACATTTATTGCCCATCCCTAGTTGCATTTGAAAAGGTGGTGGTGGGCCACCTTCTTTAACAGCTACAGTCCGTGTGGTGAAGGTGGTTCCATAGGCTTGTTAGGTAGGGAGTTCCAGAATTTTGATCCAAAGCTCCAAGGCTAGACCATACTCTATGATTCTCTCCACGGCTAGACCTTACTATATGATGTTCTCCACGGTTACCAATGGGATAGTCACTCTCTGTCCAATCTTGCATATGATGAACAGCTGCTTGGGAAAATGCTAGATCACTGCTGCACCAGAAATTTGAGCCTTCAGGAGAGGAGGGGAGGAGATTGAAAGGTCTTCTGATTACCTACTGAAAAGGATTGGGATTTTGTGCAAAAAGCAGTATGGATGATGTGATGGTGAGTAGTTTACAATAACTGCAGCCATTGTAGTTAGTTGAGAGTAATTATTCATTCTGCCCCCACATTCTATCAGACATGAATTAGTATTGCATGGAGGAGTGGAGGGACTGCCAGGTAATCAAAGAGCAGTACATGGTTTATTATTCCACAGCAATGAAAGCTTCAGTTGTTTTGTGAAGTGGGTGGATTTGTTTGAATTTCTTGGCCAAGGTTAAGGGTTATCTACCTTTTGCGTTTCTTTTGAAAGCCAAGCAGAATAATTAATTGATAACACTGAATCTGGTAGTACAGCAACAGTAGAAAGGAGTACTTGTTTTTAAAAAGGAGAGCACAGGTCATCAAAAACATTGGAAATCATGTTCAAGTGTTTGTGCTAGATCCGTACTTTTGTTACACATCCTTGTTACAAAAGGCTCTTTTTACTGCTGTAAACTAGGGTACTTCCAGTATAGGTCTGAAGGCACGGAATGGGAAGGATCCAAAATTGGCTCAATCACAGGAAGCAAAGGACAGTAGTACATAAATGCCGTGGAGTGTATCATATAGTACAGGCTATTTTTAAAAGTTGGTCTTCTAACCTTGACAACCTGGCCTGTCCCCAGGGCAGGATCTGGGGAGTGACGAGCTCTACAGTACGTACCCTCAGCAGTTCACCTCAGCCTGTCCCTATTCAGGGAGTACCTGGGCTGCAGCCTAAAGGAGATGGGCCAGGTTAAATGCAGCTCCATCTTTGCAGCTAATCATCACAACTCTGCTCCAGATCCCTGGCTTCTTCACATCAGCACTTTTTTTTAAAAAGAAAAGCAGAATTATAACTGCCAAAAGTTTCTGTACCTCTGCCTTTTTAAGCCAAGACTTTATACATCTCCTCTTACCTGGCAGTTTTCCTAGTTTCCAAATGTGAGTTCATAAAACTGAATTTTAATAAGGTTGTTTGACCCAGGTGGTTTTATAATGAATTCATGGAGAGAGACACCATATCATTATACAAGTGAAGTGCATTAATTAGTTTGAGGTCCTTATTTGACTGTGAAAGTTGCTGAATCATTCCTTGTCGCTTTAGTACAGAATGAGTTATTTTTATATACATTCAAATAATTTGGGATTTTTTTCTGTGAAGAATTGAGATGTTTTCTTCCTCTTCATCTGTTGAAATTCAGGATGGGTTTTTGGAATATTTCCCGTTCTTATATAATAAACATGCTGAAAATATATAGCAGGTTACTCAGCATATATAAAGAGAAAAGACAGTTTCTTGTTTTGGGTGTATGACCTTCATAGCAGAACCATAGAACTGTACAGCATAGAAGGAGGCCATTTGGCTCATCGTGTCTGCTGACTTCACTGGAGCAATTCCAAACTAATCCCACTTCCTGCACTCACACTATAGCTCTATATCTTCCTCTGCTTAAAAGAATTATCTAATTTTCCCTTAAAAGATGCAATGATCTCGTCCTCAACCTGTGGTGCATCATTCCATGCTCCAACAACACTCTGTGTAAAGAAATTTCTCTTACCCCCTCTCCTCGCTTAGTGATAATTTTAAATTGATGGCGTCTAATCACTGACTTCCCAACCAGAGGAAATTGTCGATCCCTTTTCACTCTTATCATAATGTTTCATAATTTTAAAAACCTCTTTAATCTCTGATCCACTGGAAATAGTCCCAGTATCTCAAGTCTCTCCTCATAACTATAGTTTCCCATCCCTGGTATTAACCTAGTGAATCTACGCTGTACACTCTCTATGGCTTTAATGTCCTTTCTATAATGGGGCACCCAAAACTGCACAATGTGGCCTAATCTTTTTATAAATTCATCATTATTGCCTTACTGTTATAATCTGCCCCACTTTTGAACCTAAAAATGCTGTTGGTCTTTTTATTACCTATCTACCCGCACTCTCACATTCAAGGGAATGTGCATTTCCACCCCTCGGTCTCTTTTGTTCCTCCACACTCTTCAATGTCTTTCCATTGTGTATACTCCCATTCTTTGTTTCCCTCCCAAATGTATCACCTCACCCCTCTCTACATTAAGTTGCATCTGGCACCTGTCACCTTTTCTGCCAATCTGTTGGTTATCCTGAAGTATTTTACCATCCTTCTAGCTGTTTGCCAAACCTTTTACTCCTGCATCTTCAACATATTTCGATATCATGCTCCTTATGCCAAAGTGGGGTGTGTGTGTGTGTGTGTGGCAGATGTGGACCCAGCACTGACCCCTGGGGCACACACTTCTCACTTCCAACCCTTTTATAATCTGAGCAACACTTATTAAACCCAAGCCTTCGTTTTTTGTCCACAACCCATTTTGTTTTAATCCATGTTACATTTCCTCAGTTTTTGTAACCAGTATCCTGTGAGACACTTTATTGAATGCCTTCTGAAAATCTATGTACACTACTTCTACTGTATCCCTTTTCACAAGAATGTCACTTCAAAAAAAAAATTCCCACACTTTCTATATTCTTTTTGGTTTTTTTTGTATTAACCAAAGCTTGATCGTATGCCAGTTCAGTTTTTATTAGCCTCAGCTCATTAGTATCACTCTTGCCTCTGAGTCAGAAGGTTGTGGGTTCAAGTCCCACCCCAGAAACGTTAGCACATAATCCAGGCTGATGCTTCAGTGCACTGTCGGAGGTGCCGTCTTTTGGATGAGATGTTCAACCGAGGCCCCCATCTGCCCCCTCAGGTGGACGTAAAAGATCCCATGGCATTATTCGAAGAAGAGCAGGGGACTTAGCTCCGGTGCCCTGGCCAATATTTATCCCTCAACCAACATCACTAAGACCGATTATTTGGTCATTTTATCTTATTGCTATTTGTGGGATCTTACTGTGCGCAAATTGGCTGTCGTTTTTATGACTACACTGCAAAAATAATTCATAGGCTGTAAAGCGCTTTGGCACATTCTTAGTTCGTGAAAAATGCTATATAAATGCGAGTTCATTCCTTCTCTGTTTTTGTTTATCCATTGAACTCTACTTTGATGTATCGCTTAAGGAAATGCATCTATATCTATAAGGTTTAGCAGAACACTGTTGGTCATGTCGACCGTTTAACCCATAGATTGTTGAATTGTTAAGGGAAGATTCCTGGACTTTTACTGTTTTTAGTTCATGCATTATGTTGCTTAAAAAAACATAGTAAAGCTACTCCCAATGTCAGGAGTAACTTTTTATTACTATAATATCAACCATCCAGAACTAAATTGTAAGTAATAATCAAAAAAACTGAAAGAATGTTGGCCTTTATCTTGGGGGGGGCAGCAGGGTGGAATACAAAGGGAAGGAAGTTATGCTTCAGTTATTACAGAGCCTTGGTCAGACTCCATCTGGAGTATCATGTTCAGTTTTGGGCACTGCATCACAGGAAGAATATACTGGCCTTGCATATTCACAAGAATGATACTGGAGTTTAAAGTGTTAACTTGAGGACAGGTTGCATAAATCTGGTTTATATTCCCTTGAGTTTAGAAGGTTGAGGGGTGATCAGTGATGATTGTCAATCTATATCACTCCCTCTGATATTCCTTCATTTGATTGTTATAAAGTTATCTAATCCACTTGGCCAAAGCCAATCCGAATCAGTCCACCACGGAGTGAATCATAGAACGTTACGACACAGAAGGAGGCCATTTGGCCCATCATGTCTGCTGGCCGAAAAAGAGCTATCCAGTATGATCCCACGTTCCAGCACTCGGTCCATCGCCTGTAGGTTACGGCACTTCGAGTGCACATCCAAGTATTTTTTAAATGAGTTGAGGGTTTCTGCCTCTACTATCCTTTCAGGCAGTGAGTTCTAGACCCCCACCACCCTCTGGGTGAAAAAAATTCTCCTTAGCTCCCCTCCAATCCTTCTACCAATTACTTTAAATTTATGCTTCCTGGTCACTGACCCCTCTTCTAAGGGAAATAGATCCTCCCTATCTACTCTGTTTAGTCCTGTCATAATTTTATATACCTCAATTAAATCTCCACTCAGCCTCCTTTGTTCCAAAGAAAACATCCCCAGCCTATCCAATCTTTTGTCATAACTAAAACTCTCCAGCCCTGGCAACATCCTCGTAAATCTCCTTTGTACCCTCTCTACTGCAATCACATCTTTCCTGTAATGTGATGACCAGAACTGTATGTAGTACTCAAGCTGTGGCCTAACCAATGTTTTAAACAGTTCTAGCATTACCTCCCTGCTCTTATATTCTGTGCCTCGGCTAAAAAAGGAAAGTATCCCGTATGTCTTTTTAATCACCTTATCTACCTGTCCTGCTATCTTATGGGATCTGTGGACATGCCCTCCAAGGTCCCTTTGTTCCTCTACACCTCTTAGTACACAATAAATGAGAGGATACTCCTTTGCATTGTTAGCTCTCCTCTGGGCAAGGCAGGGGGGGTGGGGTAAGGGTGTTAAAGTTTTATGTGCAGGACCCTTTACCATATTTGATGTGATGAGGCTATTTTGTTGTCTGTGTGCTATAAATGCTGCTGCTTTTATTTAGAACTGACATAGTATAAAACCACACTGTAATAAACTGCATTAGCTGTAACTCTTTAAATGTTTATGGCTTCTATTGCCATACAAATATTCCCTGAAGGCCTTTGTAGTAGTGTAGTAAAGCGCAAGCTGGTTCAAGATCTGCCTTGTCCTTACTGAGGTGGTGTTCCAGAATGTTAAAATGCTAGCATAGGAGACTGAGAGTTTATAACTAGGTTCAATCTATTCCAGTGTAAAACATGATAGACCATTCATTCTGACCAGTTGTAAGCAGATTGTAATGTAATTGTTGAGCTTGTTTGAGAAGGTGAGCAATTATCAAGCAGTAATGCCAATCCAATCACAACTTTGTCAAGCTCCATCAGCTTTGACATAGTTGTACATTAAAGTGGCAGTGTCCCCTTCAGAAGGTGTCTTCAAACTCATTTCACCATGTTTATATACGGAGACCACAATGGAATGAGGACAGGACTGAATGGTGGAGATGGATGACTATCCTGGAGCTTTGCTTCCTTGTCTTTAAGGGTCAGGGAGTATTTATACAGAACTCTCCCCTCGGAAGATTAAATGACTGGATTATAGCCCATGACTGAGAGGATTGTACCTGGTTTATGTAAGGATCAGCTTGATGGGCTGAACGTGCTTTATTTAATTCATACTTTCTGTGTGTTGGTTTAAAGTTGGCAGTTTCAACAGATGCTGCAAATAATTTGAACCATAATTAAATAACGATCAAATAGGCAAATAAGAGTTAAAAGTTCACTTTAGCAAATACACAGCGTATTGCAGTGTACACTTGACATGGAAGAAAATACAGTGGCACTGGAACTGAATTTTTGGAACACAAAGTCCCAGGACTTTAAGGTACTGGTAGAAGCTCCATTTAATACAGCAATACCGCTGCTTCTGACTGTAATCCTGAAATAGCTGCATAGTTCAGAGCTTTTTAAAAATAATTGTAATTTTGACTGTCATACACAATTCAGCAGTGCCTTAACTTCCAGTGGTGAGAGGGCTCCGAACTGTGAAGGAAACTGTACTTGAAAGGTTCTTGCCCAGCTCCTTGGGGAAGCAAACAGCAGCTTAAAGTGGAATAAGTTACTATGTTTCTGTCAGGGTTTAGAATTTGTCCACTATACAGCTCCATATTTGCATAGTCACGTGTGCAAATTGGGCAAACTACAGATTGCCAAATTAAACTGGGAATGAGTTAACTGGGATTATCTTAGTCAAAGCCCTGTATTGTATGGCACTTAGTAAGGTTAACCCTTCCACTATTAAATCATCATTTCAGCTTTCAAAGCACACACTCGTTTTTTTTTATTGTGCCCCCCCTACCCCCCCGCCCCCCCCCCCCAAGTGAAGATTACAAAAATGTCTTTTGGAAGGGTGTGCAGGAAAGCTCTCAGGCCTGGGTGTCACTGCCGTGTTCTTTCCTGACACCCATGCTTTCCAGTAGGGATCACTGATCAGCTGAACTAGCTGAAGGTTCTCTTGCCTCTAGCACAGGGCCATTCAAGAGATGTGTGGACAAATGCAAGATCATGAGAGTAAGGAAGGGGACTAAGCAGTGGGGATATAAACTAAATAGCTATAGACTGCAGGACCCAATACAGGAGAGGGATCAGGGGATGGGAAAGCTCATTAAAACAACAGCTAAGTATGGTAGCAATAAGGAAAGCTAAACAGATCTTTGGGTGTATAGCCAGAGGGTAGACAACAAATCCCAGTGTTATGTACATCCAAGATACTGATATGGCCACACCGTATTGTTCTAGTCACCGTATTACAGCAGAGAGATCTAGGCAGTGCAGAAAAGGGTAACCAAACTGGCACCAAGCTTAAGGTATCTAAGCTCTGAGGGTTGGTGAAAGAGCTGGAATTGTTTACTTTGCCCCACTCCCGAGCCTTCTCCTCGCTAATTGTTACTGAAATATTCACAAGATTCTTCAGACAATAGATAAGTTAACCCCAATTTGTATTCGATTGTCACAACTCAAGAACTAGGAAACAAGGACTTGAGCTTAAAAGGGAAGGGATACACTGCTTGGATTTAATTACTTTGCACAGAAGGTGGTGTTTTGTGAAAGGGAGGCAGATAATTTAAGGAAGAATTAGATGGCTACTTGAGGGAATGGGCATTATTTAAAGGTATTCAGTTTTGGGACTGGCCTCCAGATGGACTGCAGAGTCTTTTCTGGTCCTCTATATGCCAGTGTTGCTGTTACCAAGAAATCTGAGATCCATTCACTTTGCATAGAGCAAGAATCAAATCTGGCCCTTCCTGGTGTGTGTGGCTCAGTGCCATCTCACAATGTCGATACCCACTGAGTCATCAGGTGATGTTAGCAATTTTATTTCTAAAGTTTGAGTCTTGTATAAAGCTCTTTTTTTGTTGAAATGTACAGACCCTGATGTAAATGGTGTAAAGCTTTGGAGTACCAGTGTGCTGCATCATAGATTGGTGGGATGCAGGATCGTGACTCCAATCCTCAAAATTTTCAATCCTAGAAGGGTGTCTAGACCCAACATCCAAGCAAGAATCTGAGGTAAATGCTGAAGCAGAGCTAAAGAAGTTGCATCTGACTCTTTCAGCTCTACTTTGGACAATGGGTTGGACTCCCATTGAGAATGTTGGCAATGCTGAATACTCCGCACAGAGCTAATGAGAAAATAGCAAGTAGAGATTAGGTACTTTCCCAAGAGCTGGGAAAAGTATGTCATTTGAAGCCAGCCTTTCTCACTTCCTAGTGACTGGCCTCACAGCAGCATCGTACATTGGAGTAGGTTATCAACCATCTATTGGCCAGAATTGCAAGGGGAGCGAGGCAAGGGACTAGATGGAGAAAATCTCAAAGTAAGTGTCTTTGCCTTGCCAGGAATAAAATGGCCTTTTATTCTGTACATGCAAGTTCTACATTGTTTCTCACATTGTAGATCATTGAAATTTTCAAGCTTCACACAAGCTTCACACAAGCTTCACACAACTGGGCGGCAGGGAAAAGCCTGGGAACTACAGACCAGTGAGCCTGACATCTGTAGTGGGTAAGTTGTTAGAGGGTATTCTGAGGGACAGAATCTACAGGCATTTGGAGAGGCAGGGACTAATTAGGAACAGTCAGCATGGTTTTGTGAGAGGAAAATCATGTCTCACGAATTTGATTGAGTTTTTTGAAGGGGTAACCAAGAAGATAGATGAGGGCTGTGCAGTAGACGTGGTCTACATGGACTTCAGCAAAGCATTTGACAAGGTACCGCATGGTAGGTTGTTACATAAGGTTAAATCTCATGGGATCCAAGGTGAGGTAGCCAATTGGATACAAAATTGGCTTGACGACAGAAGACAGAGGGTGGTTGTCGAGGGTTGTTTTTCAAACTGGATGCCTGTGTCCAGCGGTGTGCCTCAGGGATCGGTGCTGGGTCCGCTGTTATTTGTTATTATATTAATGATTTGGATGAGAATTTAGGAGGCATGGTTAGTAAGTTTGCAGATGACACCAAGATTGGTGGCATTGTGGACAGTGAAGAAGGTTATCTAGGATTGCAACGGGATCTTGATAAATTGGGCCAGTGGGCCGATGAATGGCAGATGGAGTTTAATTTAGATAAATGTGAGGTGATGCATTTTGGTAGATCGAATCGGGCCAGGACCTACTCCGTTAATGGTAGGGCGTTGGGGAGAGTTATAGAACAAAGAGATCTAGGAGTACAGATTCATAGCTCCTTGAAAGTGGAGTCACAGGTGGATAGGGTGGTGAAGAAGGCATTCAGCATGCTTGGTTTCATTGGTCAGAACATTGAATGCAGGAGTTGGGATGTCTTGTTGAAGTTGTACAGGGCATTGGTGAGGCCACACTTGGAGTACTGTGTACAGTTCTGGTCACCCTATTATAGAAAGGATATTATTAAACTAGAAAGAGTGCAGAAAAGATTTACTAGGATGCTACCGGGACTTGATGGTTTGACTTACAGGGAGAGGTTAGACAGACTGGGACTTTATTCCCTGGAGAGTAGGAGGTTAAGGGGTGATCTTATAGAAGTCTATAAAATAATGAGGGGCATAGATAAGGTCGATAGTCAAAATCTTTTCCCAAAGGTAGGGGAGTCTATAACGAGGGGGCACAGATTTAAGGTGAGAGGGGAGAGATACAAAAGGATCCAGAGGGGCAATTTTTTCACTCAAAGGGTGGTGAGTGTCTGGAACGAGCTGCCAGAGGCAGTAGTAGAGGCGGGTACAATTTTGTCTTTTAAAAAGCATTTGGACAGTTACATGGGGAAGATGGGTATCGAGGGATATGGGCCAAGTGCAGGCAATTGGGACTAGCTTAGTGGTATAAACTGGGCGACATGGACATGTTGGGCCGAAGGGCCTGTTTCCATGTTGTAACTTCTATGATTCTATGATTCTATAAGTATATCAACAGTGTTTTAAATTTCAGAAGTGCACCTTAGTCTGTGCTTAATCCTTGTTTACTAAATATAACTACAGAAGAAAAAGATGAACTTGTAACTGTTCGAAATGGCCAGTTAAAGCCTATGAAACAAAACTACTACCAGCTTTAAACATGGACCGAACCATGCTGTAAATAACCTCTATTAAAATTGCAGTAGGCTGGTGATTTTTACAGACCAATAAAGGTGGCCATTTGTTTTGACAGTACTGCCGCCCTGGTTTCTGGTTCTGAATGTTACTGGTACGGGGTTCTAGGGTTTAGAACGGGAGTTCCAGAACACACTATGCTAGTGGGGCTTTCCAAATCTGAAATCTGCAGAATATTAAATATTTCAACTAAAAGTCCACAGGTTCTTGTGATGTCCTTCATTGAACCACTAATCTATGTTTGCCCCACTGAATATTTTATATTTTTCTTTCCAGTTTTTACCCACTTTTTGTCTCGTCCAAAATGAGATAAAAGCAGAGCTCTGTTTGCCTCCATTTGATTTTTTTTAGAGGTGCATGTGTCATCCTGATTCAAATAATTTAGTCTAATTGCCCACGTAACCCTTTTTGTGATCTGTCTTGACTCCAGTATTGTTATCACATGTTGTTTATGGGCTTTGTTATGCTGTAGGCTCTGGTTTGACATCATTAGCTCCTTTAAAGCGATGAAGACATGGTAGCACAGATTTGTATTCCTAGTTCCACATAATTCCATAGTTAGTTAAACTTGACCTGTGCATGTGTATTGTAAGTGCGTATACACGGATCCATGCAGTCGTGGTTTTGGCATTACTAAAAAGCTGACTGTCCCCAGCATCAATGATTTAAATGTGGACCATTCCAAATGACTCCCATGATGAGGCAATATGTAACTGAGTCATGCAGACCAGAAGGTCCTGGGTTTGATTCCTGGTCTCTACTGAGTTAGGTAGTGGATCTAAGGTGTTTTGTGGGTTTGCTACAGTTGATATTGGTGTTCCAAGTTAAGGAGGAGCAAATCAGCCAGGGTTCCTGTTTCCAGTGATATCCACTGGCAAGCAGGCCTTGCTCAAAAGTGAGTGAATGAGAACAGATTGAGTTTAGCTGCTAAAACTCTGTCTAAGCTTGCACGGCAAGAATGAGCACCTGGGGAAAGGTATCAGAGGCTGACCAGTGCCAATGGAACTGTAATTGGGGGGGGGGTGGTGGTGGCAGTTGTACCTCAGTCTCTTATAGACTGCCATTTCCATTTTTGATCTTTCTTTTTTATAATTTTTCAAAGTTTCATACTAATTCTAGTTGTATTAAAGACCGTGTGAAGCACAAGTTCATATTCAATATGCCACTAGATCAGTGACTTCACTCCAGTTAGACTGGATTTTGTATGAAAAACACAGTATAACTGGCTATGTGAAACAAATGTTACAAAATCATCTGGCAGTCCATGTTTCTTACTTTTATAGTTGAAGAATCTTTTTATGCAGGCAAGAATGTGCAAGCTCAATTACCAATCTGACAATATACTGCTAGGTGCCAGTGCTGTAATATGACAAGAAGGGCTCACTTTTTCTCTTCCAACGCCCAGAGGTGCTGGTGAGGACTGGGCATTTGGGCAGAAACCCTATATCGCAGGGCTCAGTCTGTTTTGCACACCTGATCTTTTTTTAAAAATTGGCTTAAAATATGCAAGGGTTTTATTTAAATATTGGGCTGGATTTTGCGGTGAAAGTAATGGTGACGCTAACAACACTCATTATTTATGCGCAAATTGGGCAGTAATTTCTGGTGAGTGCACATGCGCAGTTAAATGCAAAAATCCGGTAGCTGCTATCAGAGATGCGCAACTCCTCCGTAAGCGGCGTGAAAATGCCGTCTGGCTCCCCATTCAAATATATTGAACGGAGTGAAGTTCCTCTACGGACATCATAGATATGGACTAAACTCGCCACAAAAATTTAGGGCTTGTCCATTCCAGTCTAAGTACCCTTTTAACAGTGTGGTAAGTCTTAATTACAGCCAAACAACCTCTCTGGCACTGAAAATTAACTTTTACAAATGTGGAGTCTCATTCCTTCAGATTTTAATTATTGTTGGAGATTTTGCTTTTTCTTTGTCTCTTTTATTGCTCTCTCTCAATCCAACCTTTCCCTCTTCATTTCTCTTTCTGTACCTGATTTGACCTTGAATTCATTATTCTAACTTATACTTCCTGGTTCAGACTCTGTGTTGCTTATTAACGATTCTTCAACCTGATTGATTGAGGAGATACACAGTTGTTTGCCTTGTTCACACAGGTCCCAGATACCCTGTAAAGGGTGCTGCGCTGTTTGGATGTTTGGCTGATAGCAACTTACTGTGCAAAACCCTGTGGAAAGTCTATGGGCAAGTGCCATTCGATCGCCGCTCACAGCAAAATCTGGCCCATTAACATTAATGGAAATGACTGCATACGAGCACAAACAAAAGTTACCTTTTTTTTGGGGGGAATGCACAGTTGGTCATGAAATAATGAGGGTCACAGCAGATACCAAGTGACTTCTTACAGGGAGAAGCAGTTGTGATTACTTACATAGACATTGCAACATGAAACAGGCCGCTCCGCGCATGTTGGTGTTTATCCTGCACATTTCTGACAGTGAAATTCAATAGTGAATTTCTGAGTGGTCACTTTAAGTTTTTTTTTGCCCAGATTTTTAGCAGCAACAGTTTTGATTGTTCCAACGTAATAAATGGAATATGGGAATTCCTTTGGTTTTGTTTATTTGGAGGAGAGTTAAAGGAAGGATGTGCATCCATGTGTATGACTTTTACCTCCTCTCGATAATCAAGTTTGAGAGTCTTCTCGGCGCTGGATATGCCCTTCAGACATTGCACCATCAGGGGCAGTGACTGATCTATGCCATTAACTAGAAGCTGACCTGCAGATATTCTCTATCACAGGAGTGGCACTCGAGGTGGGGGGGTGGCCCTCGACCCTGAATTTTTATGCCTTGGGCCTCATTCTCACTTACCACATCAATCATCCAGTGTACACATGTTACAGATGATGTGTCAGGGCACCTTCTGTCTTCCTGTAGCAATCTGGCAGCAGAATGAAAGGGCCCTGCACCATTTCCATGTTGCAGGAAAACCGTGGAGTTACTGATTGCACCCACGTAGTGACAATCTAGACACTATGCTATTTATGGAAGTAGCTTTAAGGAACCCTATAAGAAGATTAGTAGGAGCATTTGGAGGTTATTTCTGCAGTGTTCCTCTTTTTGTTTTTCCTGTTGCCGCTTTGTTTATTTCTGCCCAAATATTTGTCCCAAAGGCTCCTGCCATTTTCCAATCACCACAGCAGGAACACCATTGATTTCCATTTGGGAACCCTCAGTGTCTTTTGTGGAAGACGATGAGGAGGACCAATGGCAAATCGGTTGTACCAGAGATGTTCTGCACCCAGCTACCGATACCTAAGCACACTACTCCAGCAACAGTGCACTGTGGAGGCTTCTGTTTACAAGGGACACTGACTGTGCTGTGCTACATGCTTCAAGATAACCTGTAGTCAAACTCCTCCTCTAGCAGTGCTGTGTGTGTAGCTGTTGACTTCACAACCACCCTTAACTTTTAAGCTTTGGGCTTATTTTCAGTCAACCACAGTTATGGTTTTCCTCTCATTCTTCCCTTCCCCACTGTTTTTATTCGGGCCTCGTATCAATATGGCCTATTCCTGTCAGCAAGGTACACGGACAGCTAGATTTTTGCCAACACCATTCAGAAATTTTTGGTGAGTGCGCTGCTGAGTCGTGCACCCAGACTTACCCCCGCCTGCTCAAACCTCCCGGCTTCCATTTAGTGTCCCATCCTAAACACAGGCATGTCCTCGTGTTCTGCTGGTGTGATATAAAGCTTTGAGTGCACCAGGCTACCAGCCAGCTTCCTGTCTAATCTTATTTTAATATCATAGTCACTTAATTTGATGAAGGATTTAGATTCACTGTTGCAGTTTTACCAACATCTACAGAATTCATTGCTCAGCAAATATTGTTCAATTGATTTTAGTCTTAACTGCCTGTAAGTGGTATTCAGTGGTGTCCCCCAGGGATCGGTACTAGGACCACTGCATTTTTTTGATATATAGTAATGTCTTGGACTTGGGTGTACAGGGTGTAATTTCAAAATTTGCAGATGACACAAAACTTGGAAGTGTAGTAAACAGTGAGGAGGATAGTAATAGACTTCAAGAGGCTATACAGGCTGGTGGAATGGGCGGACACATGGTAGATGCATTTTAATGCAGAGAAGTGCAAAGTGATACATTTTGGAAGAAAGAATAAAGAATTCTAGAGGGGGTGTAGGAATAGAGAGATCTGGGCTATATGTGCACAAATCTTTGAAGGTGGCAGGACAGGTTGAGAAAGCAGTTTTTAAAAAAAGCAAATGGGATCTTGGGCTTTATAAGTAGAGGCAAAAGAGTACAAAAACAAGGAAGTTATGATGAACCTTTATAAAACGCTGGTTCGGCCACAACTGGAGTATTGTGTCCAATTCTGGACACCTCTCTTTAGGAAGGATGTCAAGACCTTAGAGAGGGTGCAGAAAAGATTTACTAGAATGGTTCCAGGGATGAGGGTCTTCTGTTATGTGGATAGACTGGAGAAGCTGGGGTTGTTCTTCGAGCAGAGAAGGTTAAGGGGGGATTTGATAGATGTGTTCAAAATCATGAACGGTTTAGATAAAGTAAATAAAGAGAAACTGTTCTCGTTGGCGAAAAGATTGAGAACCAGAGGACACAGATTTAAGGTGATTGGCAAAAGAATCAAAGGCGACATGAGGAAAAAAATTTTTGCGCAGTGGGTAGTTATGATCTGGAATGCGCTGCCTGAAAGGGTGGTGGAAGCAGATTCAATCGTGGCTTTCAAAAAGGAATTGGATAAATATTTGAAGGGAAAAAAATTGTAGGGCTACAGGGAAAAGCAGGGGAATGATACTAATTGGATTGCTCTTACAAAGAGCTGGCACGGGCTTAATATGCTGAATGACCTCCTTCTGTGTTGTAACCATTCTATGATTCTAAGTGAGTAGCCCTATGGAATCAAACAACATAAAAAGACAATATAATTTAATCCAGATGCAATTAAGTAGTTTTTTGAGACAATTTTTGTACCTTTTTTTGAAAATAATTGCTCGAAATGCATATAGTTCCCCTACTTTATGTTCACCTGAAGGTTGACACTGGTAAGGAATTAACCCATTGACTGACCTGAGTCCAATTCCAAAGACTGAATAAGTAAACTGAGGTCATGGGTTGGGAACTGATATTGGATTAATGAAATAAACATGGAATTATGAAATACTTGAGGACATATAGCAGCCCCTATGCTCTTTAAGCAAGTACCTGGTTGAGTAGCTGGGAGGATGACTGGGTTTGTGCATTGTGGTAATGATCAATAAGTCAATGTTTGCTTCTCTGTTGCAGCTTGATGATTGTGCACTGCAGCTGTCTCACAATGGTACCTATCTGGATCTGGAGTCTAACTTGGCAGAACAGAAAGATGAATTGGAAGGCTTCCTGGAGGATCCTGGGTAAGGGAACTCTGTCGCCATAAAATGACTTTGTTTTCAATTGGGTAGTGGCCTACATGTCTAATTTTATCCTGTAATAACACAATATCTCAAGAGATTGTCCCTGACAAGGCATTACAACTTGAACCTACTCTGATGTTGTAAACTGACTAAAACTTTAGTTCTTTTTTATTCATTCATGGGATGTGGGCATCGCTGGCAAGGCCAGCATTTATTGCCCATCCCTAATTGCCCTTGAGAAGGCAGTGGTGCACCGCCACCTTGAACTGCTGCAGTCCGTGTGGTGAAGGTTCTCCCGCAGTGCTGTTGGGTAGGGAGTTCCAGGATTTTAACCCAGCGACGATGAAGTTGCTGTTGTGTGTACTGAGCTTGAGCATTGGGCGTGAGGACCATGCAAGACTGTGTGCTTCAAGATGGAGACTTACCATCAGAAAACTTTTTTTAAAAAATGATTGATTAATCAAACATTCTCTGGGTTTTTTTGAGTCTGGTTGTTTTGGTTAAATAGTAATGACTGATGACATAATTAAGGGAATTGACTTGGAAAACTGATGGTTCGCGGGAACTGGATTAACATCAATACAGATACATCTATCAACCCAAAGAGCTTTTGCAATTGTCATTTTCAACCATGTTCATTAATTCTGTTCCTTTGGTCATTCTTCCAGCCCAGGTTCCTCTCACCAGTTTAAATAAGTTATTGGAAACTGAAAACAAAACTGATTATAATTTGTTTTAATAGTTTCATTTATTAAAGTGATCTAGTAGTGAAACTCCCCGTTTTAGTTCTACCCATAAACTTATGAAGTTATATAGGGCTTTGTTCTGGCCTATTGCTGGCTGAGCTTGGTAATATAGTTTACTGTCCTTGTGTATATGTAAGTTAGAACCATAGAAAAGATACAGCACAGAAGGGGGCCATTCAGCCCATCGAGTCCGCGCCGGCTCGAAGGACAACCAGTTGCCCATTCTAATCCCACCTTCCAGCACCCAGTCCATAGCCCTGCAGCTTTCAGCACTTTAGGTGCAGGTCCAGGTCTTTTTAAAAGAGTTGAGGGTCCTTGCCTCTACCACCAATTCAGGCAGCGAATTCCATACACCCACCACCCTCTGGGTAAAAAGATTTTTCCTCATGTCCTCTCTAATCCTTCTTCCAATCAGCTTAAATCTATGTCCTCTAGTTCTTGAACTCTCCGCTAGTCGAAACAGGTACTTCCTGTCTACTCTATCTAGGCCCCTCATAATTTTGTACACCTCAATTAAGTCTCCCCTCAGCCTCCTCTGCTCCAAGGAAAATAACCCCAGCCTATCCAATCTTTCCTCATAGCTGCAATTTTCAAGCCCTGGCAACATTCTTGTAAATCTTCTCTGCACTCTCTCCAGAGCAATTACGTCCTTCCTGTAATGTGGTGACCAGAACTGCACACAATACTCCAGCTGTGGCCTTACCGGCGTTTTATACAGTTCCATCATTACGTCCCTGCTTTTATATTCTATACCTCGGCTAATAACGGAGAGCATTCCGTATGACTTCTTCACAACTTTATCTACCTGTACTGCCACCTTCAGGGACCTGTGCACATGCACTCCAAGGTCTCCCACTTCCTCTACCCCTCTCAATATATTCCCGTTTACTGCGTATTCCCTTTTAATGTTTGCCCTTCCTAAGTGCATTACCTCACACTTCTCCGAGTTGAACTCCATTTGCCACTTTTCCGCCCACTCCACCAACCCATTGATATCTTCTTGGAGCCTACAGCTATCCTCTTCACTATCAACTACACGGCCAATTTTTGTGTCGTCTGCAAATTTGCCAATCATGCCCCCTACATTCAAGCCCAAATCATTAATATATACCACAAACAGCAAGGGACCCAACAGTGAGCCCTGTGGCACACCACTGGAAACGGATTTCCATTCGCAAAGACATCCATCAACTTTTACCCTTTGTTTCCTGTTACTAAGCCAATTTTGGATCCAATTTGCCACATTTCCCTGTATCCCATGGGCTTTTACCTTTCTGACCAGTCTGCCATGTGGGACCTTGTCAAATGCCTTACTAAAATCCATGTAGTTGAAAATGCTTAAAGGAGTCAGGCTGCCCTTTACAAGAATAATATTGGTGGACTGGCGCAGTGTGAAGGCACCACACTTACTAGAACTACACATAGTTTCTTGAATACATCTGTGTACTCATCAAATTTGAAAGTATCCAATAGGTTGATAGCATGGCAATTCCAGAGCACCTATCCTGTTGTCTAAACACTCCCAAAATGGCCTTATTTAAAGATTACAGTGAACCTGAAGCCGACTGCCACCTTGAATACTGACAGTTGGGTGCATGCCATTTATAAGTGTCTATTCTGCTCTAAATTGACCTCCTCCCCATCTCCCCTCTTCTTTCTGTGCCCCTTTCCTCCCCTCCCATTCCTTTCCTAAAACAACACAATAAGTGTCCTAAATTGTTTTAATAAGCCAAACTTGTCTCCCTTATCACCCTTCTTTCCCTTACATTTTGCTTTCAGTTCTGTGCAAACCTGTTTTGCTTGGTGTATGACAATAATTGTTCAGCTTTGCAATCCACAAATACAAAACATACTTCAGTGGCAGATTGAGTGCTGGTTGCCACCTTTTGGAAAATATAGATGCACTCATTTATTCATCAGCTGAACACCACCAAACTCTGTTATACTCTCACCTAACCACTGTTGCTTTGTATTGTTCATGTTGGTAGTTAATGAAACTAGAGAATTTTAAAAAAATTGTTACTGTATACATAATATTAAGTGTGTGTATGGTGTGAATAAACTGTTACACACTCATCTGAAGTATAATGTAGTGCCTAATGGGAGTTGAAGCAGAATTCTCATGGATTCTGCACTTTTTTGCATAGGGATGAATGCTATTTGTTAAATATTTGGTATAAGTGGATTATTGCCCTGTGCAACTGTGTGGAAATCTCTTGCTTGCAATGGTAATGCTTCCACCATGAGGCAAGTGTACATTTGGGAGAAGTTCTGCTTAAAACTCCGTGGGCATAATTTTAGCCTGGATCCGGGAAGGGGGCAGAGGGGTCGAATCACGGACGGGAAACCTGGAAGTACAGGTTTCCCGATTTTTGACGTAAGGACGTCTTTTATTTTTTGTCAGTTTCTCATCCGATAGGCCAGCCTGATTGACAGGCTGGTCTCAGTCGGACAGGAGAAGAGCAAGAAAGAGGTAAGTGAACAGGTAAGTCTTAGATTGTATGGATTGGGGGGAGGGGGGGCATGGGGACATAGGGGTCACCAGGGGGTGTTAGTCAGCTTAGGGGGTGGTGGTGGGTCAGGATTGGGGGTTCGCTGCAGGTAGGCTTGTTGGGCCTGGAGGAAGCACTCCTGCTCCTCCGGGCCCACAAGCTGTGCTGTAAAGGCATTTACCTGCAGTTTTGGGCCTTCTCACCTCCTCTCACGCAGCGTGAGGAGAAGGCCCAGGAACCCTGGCCCCCAGAGGTTGAAATCGCAAAACCTTTCAAAATGGAGGCCCACAGCCTCCTTGAAAGGTTTTAGTGATCAACTTGCCTTCTGAGAACAGGTTGGTTGCCCGCCCCTTATTCCGCCCCAGTGAAAACTTGAAATTGGGGGGGGGGGGGGGGGGGAGGGTCTGAAATTTTTGCAATTTTCAATGCCCCCCCCCCCCCCACCGCCCCATGGGTCTAAGGCCTGTGGGAAATTGTAGGAAAATGTGTTAGAGATAGGACTAGCGGAGCAAATTTAAATGCAACAGTACTGGTTTTGTGTCAGAAGAGGGTGCTCTACTGTTGGCTCACTGAGGTGCCCTGGGGGCAGAAGCTGGTCTTGCAATGTTAAATCTCGGTAAAAATCTAATAGGCCATTTGGTAGTTCATTGGCATAGCACATGAGTGTTCCCAAAATGCCGTATCCAAGAGTGCACCTTCAGTTCCTCATGAGGTGAGTTCATGATCTTCAGAATACCATGAGGAAATAGCCAAGTGCTGCCCTCGGAGAGAGTCTATCTGAAGGTGAGTCAGACTATTCCACTCTTCTGTACCTTCTAGGTGCTGACTGATAGCTGAGTTGGCAATGGCCTGGGAGTAGGTCAGCTTTGCAGCCTTCTGGCCAGAGAAGAATGCACAAAATGGAAAGACCTAAAGAGATTTCCGATGGGCAGAGGATGTGGAGAGAGATGCGTTGGTATCTGTCCTGGTTCATCCCAAACAGTTCGGTAACACAGGACGCTGTGCTCTACGGACTGTTCCCCAGGACGCACACCGAGACAGATATCACCTGCGGCTGGAAGACCATCAGCTCGGTGAAGGAGGCCCTTTAGGCTGCCTGAAACATACTGGTCTTCCAGCTGAAGGAGGTGTCCACGGCCGACTGGCATGCTCCAAGATCCAAGAGTATGTGCTGCGGGACGCACTGAGGCGAGGTTCAATCTATGCAAAGGCTCCATGGGGAAAGGCCACCGTGTAAGACCACCCCACCTTGTATTGTACACCATGAGTCATAAATACTGTGTTTGAATTGTAATAATGAGATTGCCTTGTGTACGATCTGTAGTGTTCTTGGTTTGAAATGTACTGAAATAAAGTATATTTTGAAATCAAAAAAAAGGAAAGACCTAAAGAGAAATTAAGGTTAAATGAGGAGCAGTAGATTCACCACTATTTTCATCACCCCTACATTTTATGGGCTTGGAACTTCAGCAGAACAAAACTGGATGGAATGCTCTGCCAGTTTTTCAGCTCTGAAAATGTTGGCTCCTTGCAGGGGTATAGTTTCCTGGGCAATGGTTGCCATCTGGCATTTTGCCCAGTTTTCCATTATTTACAGTTGAGACTTGACCAGGAACCTTGCCACTTTACTCAAGCACAGGGAACATTACAATAGAGTCCAATTCTGAGCCCAACATTCACTGTACCTCTTGCAGAGCTCATTGACTGGTGAGATTCACTCACGATGTGCTCTGAAAGTGTACAGTTACTGGTGTACCTGTACTACCTGTGAGTGGATATAGAGGAAGTTCTAGCTCAGTAGGGTTAGCTCCTCTGACAGAAGGGTGAAATTGGCCACAGAAGTTTGAGAACAAGTGACATATGAAGATTGGGGTTGTTTCCCAAGGACTTTGGATTACACTTTTTTTTGTTTGAGTCTCCTAATGTTTTAAAGATGGTCTGCCATCTGGATTCACAGGGATGGGACGCAGTCCAAAACTACCTGCAGGTATTGAATTTATAAGGTTCCCGAATTTATGAAGCAGTGAATCTTTTTCCAATTAACCACAAGAACAAGGGATCCACATTATACAGTAAAATCTAGTGTGGGTTATTTGAGGGCACTGGGCATGAAGTATCTCGGTGTTGGGTTACTCCAGAAGCTTGTTTGGCAGTGTGCCTGCTCTCTGTACCTCCTCCTGTGGGAATATGTGAAATGGAAACTTGTAACTTTGAAATCAGTGGTTAAATGCTTTTTCAATCAAATGTAGAAAACTAGAGGAAGTTGTAATTCAGGTGTGAGTTTTTACTGACTTCCTTGTTGTAATATTTTACAGTTGATTAGGGAATGTAGCAACATTGCACATTACAGACTCTCAGCTTTCACCCTTTTAAAGAAAACAATCTGTTGCCTTGAACCATGAACTTGTGTTTTTTTTATTTAAGTTTATTAACTTCTCTAATTAGGAAGGCAAATGACATGTTAGCCTTTATTGCAAGGTGGTTGGAGTATAAGAGTAAGGAGGTCTTGCTGCAATTATATAGGCCTCTGATGAGACCACACCTGGAGTACTGTGTACAGTTTTGGTCTCCTTACCTCGGGAAGGATATACTTGGCTTAGATGAGGTGCAACAAAGGTTCACTAAATTGAGTCCTGGGATGAGAGGATTGTCCTATGAGGAGAGATTGAGTGGAATGGGCCGATACTCTCTGGAGTTTAGAAGAATGAGAGGTGATCTCATTGAAACATATAAAATTCTTAGAGGGCTTGACAGGATAGATGCTGAGAGGCTGTTTCCCCTGGCTGTAGAGCTTAGTACTAGGGATCATAGTCTCAAGAGGTCGGCCATTTAGGACCGCGATGAGGAAAGGTATCTCCACTCAGAGGGTTGTGAGTCTTTGGAATTCTATATCCCGGAGGGCTATGCTTAGTCGTTGAGTGTATTCAAGAATGACATCGATGGATATTTGGACACTTAAGGGAATCAAGGGATATGCGGATAGGGCGGGAAAGTGGAGTTGAGGTAGAAGATCAGCCATGAGCTTATTGAATGGTGGAGCAGGCTCAAGGGGCCGTATGGCCTAGTCCTGCTCCTATCTCTTATGTTTTTGTGCACCTCCCGACCACCCCCTGTCCCTCAGGTACTGGATGCACCACATGGGCTGAGCCAACAGGCAGGCAACCTACTCCTAGCCCTGTGTTAAGCAATCTAGGGAGTGGAGAGGTGACTGCCCTTCTGACATTTTAGTTTCTCCTCCCCTTCATGTGGGATGAAGCCTGGTATCTGCTCTCACTCTCTCCTGTTGTCTCTCCTGTAATGGCATAGCTGAGATTGGGAACTCTTTGGAGTAGTGTAAATATGAAATCTCCCCTTTTCGACTGGTTATGTCTCATCCACTTGCGTATTCAGTTCACACACAAAACCAATTCCACATGTGTCTAAGTTTTAAATGACCAATTATGTTTTGATCCATTTGAATGCAAGTTTCTACAAAGACAAACTGTATGTGAAGAAAGAGGTGCTAATATTTAAATCACTGGATAGCTTTTGCAAATCAGAAGTTGCGCATGCCTGAAGGAACTTGTGTTTATGCAGCACCTTATGTCCTCCAGATTTCCCAAAGCATTTCCCAATCAATGAATTACTTTTTTTAAAGTGCAGTCACTGTTAAATGTGAAAATCAGGTGCAGAATACAAATACGGATCTGATTGCATCAGCTGTACCTTGAGAACATAAGTTCATAAGGAGTAGGCCATATGGCCCCCTGAGCCTGCTCTGTGATTCAATAAGATCATGGCTGATCTTCAACCTCAACTCCACTTTCCTGCTCGATCCCCATATCCCTTGATTCCCTTACAGTCCAAAAATCTATTGATTTCAGTCTTGAATATACTCAATGAGCATCCACAACCCTCTGGGGTAGAGAATTCCAAAGATTCACAACTCTCTGAAGAAATTCCTCTTCATCTCAGTCCTAAATGTCTGACCCCTTATCCTGAGTCTATGCCCCTAAGTTCTAGCCTCTCCAGCCAGGGGAAACAGCATCTACTCTGTCAAGCCCTCTCAGAATCTTGTATGTTTCAATGAGATCACCTCTCATGCTTCTAAACTCCAGAGAGTATAGGCCAAGGCTCCAGTGTTCAACCTGTGGAAAATTTAAGCCATGTTATTTGGGGGGGAAAAAACCCTGGAGCCTGTTGATCCCTGGAGTTTGATCAGTGGAAGAGATTTCATTCAGCATTTAAGTCCAGTTTAACACATCTGCTTATCTTATAAAAAATTTGAGAACATCCGTCACATACCAGATGTGTTCAGTTTGATTTTTACATAAAAAGAGAAAGTTACTTCCTGCTCTTTTTTTCTGACCTTGAAATGACCTGGAGTGGCTGTTGAGATAACGAGGAGAGGAGCGAAGCAGCTGTCAATTTAAAGAAACCGCCAACAGTAAGAATTGACTTCTAATCGACTGCACGATTATTTTTAGATTGCGTCCAGACAGAGGCCATCTTGAGAGGTGTTTTTAGGGAAAGGATAGATTAACAGTTGAAGATGCAGACCTACCCATGAGCAATGACACAGGTGATCAGCTAAGATATACAATCTTTGTTCAGGTGGGTCCTAAATCATAAGAGAAACTTACTTTGGATGTAACCATCACCTGAACATTGATCGAATTACAGTTTTGAATCCCTTTGCAATAAAATTATGAAAGAATGGAAGAGATATAGAATCAGACTTTCCAGTGATCGAGGGGGTCTAGAAAAAGGAACTATAGGTATCAAATTAAATGTAAGACTTCTAGGGAAGAGAGCAGGAGAAACTTTCTGACAGAGAGCCATGAGGCTGTGGAATGTGCTACTTCCTCAGGTGAACGAAATGTTTTCATTTCGTTCACCTGAGGAAGGAGGAAGCCTCCGAAAGCTTGTGAATTTAAAATAAAATTGCTGGACTATAACTTGGTGTTGTAAAATTGTTTACGAATGTGCTACTGGAGTTGGTGATTGAAGCAGAAGCCATGTCAGCATCTTAAGAATGGGTCAGATAGGCGGTTAAAGGGATATGGGATTAGGATACTGCTCGTGTGGAGGATAACCACCAACATGGATTGATAGCCTGTCCCTGTGTTGTAATTATTCTTTATATAATGTGTATATTATTGGGGCGGGGGGTCTTTCATTAAGTTTTGGATCAATGATGACTGACTCGCTTGAGGATAGATAATGCACAATATCCATATTGTGTGATAACCAATAGGAAATGATCATTGGTACATAGTTTACAATGTACATTTATACACCTTTCAGAACTGTTCACAGTTGACCAGAACATTTTCATTTTCAAATTGTCTAATCTTTATGCTTACTATTAATTCCTTTTCTATTAAGTGTGGAATCATTATCCTGGAGAATAGCCCAGCTTTGTGCAGAACCTTTTACATTGGCACACAGTCTCCACATGAAAGATGTGGTAAGAAACATGAGACGTGCAGCTTAGTGCTGACAGGCTGGAGGATTTGAAGACCTTGAATAAACCGGTTGAAGAGTGGGGAAGTGGTGGTGAGGAGGAGGAAGGCTAATTACAGAAAGCCTGATGAAAATTGAAGCACTTGGTTCAGGAAATCCACCACCTTTTTATACACAATAACCTGAAAAAATTATCTCTCGTGCGTTATCGTATTCCTCAGGGTAACCACTTTTTGAAACCGCCCCAACATGTTGTCGAACTAACGTTTGTGTTCGAGCCATGAACACTTGCCTGAGGGGGATGGAGACTGATTAATCATCTGAGCTTATTGCTGCAGAAGTGGAATGAAAGATTAATGTTGTAGGTACTGAGAATGAGTAACATCGTCTGCTGTTTGATGTGAGCCTGTTTATGTTGGTACTATGGCTGTAGGTGTTTGATTGCTGATGGACAGTAATAGACTGTGGTAAAGATAGAGTCCTAAGTGATTCCTTCAGGACCAGTGCATTTTTATGCCTTGGAGCCTTTAAGGTGAGAGCAGGTATTTAACATGACGTTTTCTGGGCAGGGGTGAGGGTAGAAAAATGTAAAGAATGAGAATTCGTTCTCTGGGTCCTGATCTCTCTTCAGGAATCGTGATAAGCTCAAAGCACTTTGTAACGGTCCTTAGTTGTGATAAGCTATCTGATTCTGTTTCCATGCAAACCGATTGAAAAAGACCTTTGGCTAGTCTTTGTCAAACAAAACTTTATTTTTTTTAATAAAATGTCTGCGTTTGAGAAACATCGCATCAAAATACTTCGGCTGCATACCAGTAGCCAGTTAATACGATAATCTGATTTCTTCTGTACCGGTTTAAACAGTGACAGACTTGTGCCAGTGGAAATGTGTCCCTAGGCTGCTCTGTTTCAGAGTACTTTCTAAACTTTAGCTTCTGTTGACCAAAAGACCAGTAGTGGTATCCTGTTATTGCTCCTCTTGTTTCTATCTGTCACTGAATAGGTTGTATTTTTTAAGAAGCTATGCTTATGGCCATTCCTGAGCTGTGGATTTGATAGAATGTTTATTCTCCTGAGTGATATGTGGAGTTGAGTGCATTGTGGGAGAGCAAAATCAGAGACCAAATCTGTCTGCTCTCTCCTTACACCACCTAGGAATCTGCTTTGAGAGCAACAGGGGCAGAAATGGTGCATGGCATGGGTAGGATCAAAAGGAGAGACGAAAATAGATCTAAAAATTTGCTTTTTGTTCCTAATAAACTATCCCAGCACTCCTGACCAATTGGGAGCACGCATGCTGACCTCTCGACAACATTTGGGCCACATAGGGTGACTGAAGTGTGTGCTTACCCTGAGACCATTCTGTCCCCATTAAACCATCTGCCTGTTCCTGTGATTTTAGAACATTTTTAAACTCTGCATAGTGCTCATTTCAAACAGGCAGTTCAGTTTGTGAAGCTGCTTGTTAAATGGGAGCTGTTTGTTTTAAAATCCCCATTTAATGAGCAATGTGCTGAATTGAATCAACCTGCAGAAATTTTATAGTGCCACTTGGAGGCACTTCCCTCTGCATTGACGATAGCTTCGCTTGATTGCCTCTCGCGGACCACAACTGCTGAGTTAATGCCTTGAATTCCAGAGCACGGGAGGTGATCATGCGAGTGCACGTTTGGTTTGTAGGTAAATGCCCTGAGTGCTGTCATAAAACTCTAGTATTTTAATCAGTTGTTTTGTGAAGCTGCGCTCTCTGATAGAAACAAGTGTTCCTTCACCGAATACATTCTCAGCTCCACTCCTGATTTACAGATCTCCAGACTTCAAATGTAACATTTTTGCAGCTGTTTATGCTCTATAGCTCCCCCTGCACAGAGCACGGATTGCAGAAGGCAGATAACCGAACATTATGAATTCAGGGCTCCTATTGGTAAATTGTTGATCTTGGCATTTCCATCTACATGCAGGTGTTATCTTGCTGCTAATAATCTGTTGACTAGATCTACTGGCCTTAAATATTTGTGTTCATTTTTTTACCACGTGTCACGGGCAGCTTTATGCTACAATTGGCCTATTAGGGACACCTAGAAGGGAGGTCCATCTGATAAAATGTTTGTTTCTGTTTACCCGTTGGCAATGTTCATGGCAACGCCATTTATTATTTCAGGTGTTGAATGTTGGTAAAATAACAATGTGTCATTTTCTTCTGCTCAGAATTAGCTACTACTAACTCTAGCACTTATTTGTTCAACTTTCTACAATGGATATTAACTTGCATGATAAGTCAGCACTTTCCAGCAGAATCATTGCTGATCGGCAGTGTTAATCTTGTCAATCTGTGTAGAGAGGCTGGACCAGCATTAATTGAACTGTTGTTAACCACAAGCACCAGTGTCATCATTGGTGTCTTTAATGCTGTGGTTAAAGTGGGATTTGTTATGAGGGAGGCTCTTGGTCTTTAGAACTGCGAGGGGTCCATAGATTTTTAAAAACCTTATTGTAAAGGTTCCTGATTAATGCAGAGGATGAATTAATAGGGAGAAACATTTTATGGCAAGATTTTAGCATAGAAAATCCACATGTGTATGAATACATTTGATATGTTTGTTATAAATATTGGACAACAGAAATCCTCCTCTTTGTTCTTCAAGGATCCCAATAATGGAGATTCAAACAGTTGCTTTGGGTCTTTTGCCCTATTTCGTATTCAGCATTTTCTTCAAAAAAAAAAGTAATGCTGGAATGAGACTGGGTGTCTGATTAGACTCTAGACTCTCATGGAGAGAAATGGAAGGCTAGAAGCAGAAGAAACATGTGGGGAGGAGAGAGAATGTGGGGCACGAGGGCCCCTGATTTATAGAATGTTACTGGCAAAAGATCACTAACCTTTTACAAGTCAAGTTGGTCCAACATAGTAGAGACCGTGATGAACACCCATAGGTAAAGTGCAACTCCTGTGAGTAGCTGAGCAGTTCAAACCAGCTGAAGGTCCCATATTCAATGCCTAGTCTGTGCTGGGTGTCTCTCAGTTGGCGCAGCAACTGGAGTGTGTGTGTGTGTGTGTATCTAAGTCTAACTGGCAGTTGGATTTATTATTCTCAATGGTTTACACTGCAGTTGGAAAAGCAAGTTCCTTTTCTGGTTCAGGAGAAATGGGATCTATTTTCCTAGAGACTGGCTAGATTACTCTTTTTCACCCAATGGAATTGGTGTCTGAGGGTAATAGCACTGAGTTTATTTTTGTTTTCATGCCAGACATAAGCTGCTGTCTGTCAATGCTTCCAGGAGCTGATTAGTTAAGCACTTTTAGTAATCGCTTATTAACACATGGGATTCAATGGCTGTACTGGAGTTCATCCCTGAGATGTCGAGAGGAGGAGGGCAGGGGTCATTGCCATGGCAAAGACCACCAGGCGGGACTTTGGCAAACAAGGAAAGTCCTGTAATTTCTTTTTAAACAGGCAATGTTTTGCTTGTCTTTGCTTTTTAACCCTGCACTGAACATTCTTATCACACGTAGTGCTAGCAATCACTTTTGAATTTGATGCATTATCTGTTTAAACTATTCATCATTGATTATAAAACCTGTGATTTCAGTCTGTTTATGTCCCCTCTTTTTCCCCTCACCCATCAAACAGGCCAATTTCTTACTTCCAGTTTTTAAACTTTTCTAATTTTGTCTTAGTGGCACTTGGGTGAAGTGAATCCCTTTAATCAAGTTGTTATAATTCTGATGCTGGATATGTATCTGATCCAGGCTGGTTTATTATGCCCTGTTTCCTGGGGGTCATAGTGAGTAACGTTCCTATAACGTGGGTTGCATTTGTGTTCCGCTATATTTTAGTGTGGGAGAGGGCATGCATTTCATCCTTAATGTTCTACTGATGCATAAGGGTGTGATCCATCCCCTTTTGATTGGCTGGAAGGAGGGGAATGAAGTGATGTATGTTCTGTAACTATCAAGGGAGGGATATGTATCTGTTCTTGGTGTGTTGGGTTCTCTTTGCAAATTCCTGTATTTTGGACCATCTTGAGTCATGCATAACTCCTGAGGTGGAAGGACAGGATCAGGATGTTTTTAGGTTTATAAACCAGAGTTATCAAATTTTTATTAGGGTAGGGCATGCTGGCATACAGTTTCCAGAATTCTTTGTTTTACTAGTATCTCTTTTTTGCTGAATCTAACATTATATTGATAATCGAATCAAAAATTCTGACTTCAATGTGCATTTCATTAAAAATTCCTATATCTACATTTGTAATGGAAACTCCCTATGTAAACTTATCACACTAATTACACTCTTCTGCCAGTGGAGGGGCTGAAATTATAACAGAAATATAAAAATAGGACAGAATGTATGACTTTTAAAATGGGGGACTGAATTACATCTGTGCACCCTGGTCCAATGATAGGAACAGGAGTAGGCCATTCAGCCCCTTGAGCTTGTTCTGCCATTCAATTAGAACGTGGTTGATCTGTATCTTATCTCCATTTACCCGCCTTTGCTCCATATCCCTGGATACCCTTACCTAACAAAAATATATTAGTCTCTGTCTTGGAAGCTCCAATTGACCCAGCATCCCAGCCTTTTGGGTGAGAGTTCCAGATTTCTACTACCTTTTTGTGTGAAGAAGTGCTTCCTGATTTCACTCCTGTATGGCCTGGCTCTAATTTTGAGGTATTGCCCGCTTGTTCTGGATTCCCCCACCAGAGGAAACAGTTTATATTTATCTACTCGATTGGATCATTTTAAACGACTCAATTAGATCAACCCCCAATTATATATGCCTTTTAAATCTGCTTCACCTAAGACAACACTTGGTCTGGACTCCCTGTATGTAATGCCATGGGAGATCAAACTAATATTAATCGGCATGTTTTCTGCAGTAACAGCATGGTTTTCCTTTGGGTAGCTGACACTACTGCAGTCGTTGGAACAGGTGGTCCCAGTGAGTGTTAATATTTGCAGCAGATTTCTCCCACATAAACTTTTGGAAAGCTCTTTTTGTGGCACCCATTGTATTTTTTTTGCACAACTTGACCAAAATGAGGAGGAGAAACAATGGAGATGTAAAGATCAACAAAGTATAATACATGAATATAGAAGTTACATCAATGGATTACTAGCTCTTAACTAAATGGCCTTTCCTCTGTAAGCCTGAACAGTAAGCAATCGCAAGCTGGTTTGTTGTGAGGAGCGTACAAAATGTTCTTTCTTAATGTAGAAAAAAACATACATAGCTAAGAGCCATTTCTTCCCCACACTTGTACTTACTGCCTGCATGTGTGCATAAGTATAGAATTGTATAACTACCTTTCAGACTCAACTCAGCAGTTGAAAAATGGCAAATTAAGACTGAAAGTCTTGCTCAGAACACATGTGCCTGAAAGATTTGTTTTAAATAGCTGTTGGGTGTTTAGGAGGAATGCAGGTCTAGTTTCGGCAGTTGGTCTGCTATAGGTTGAATTAGCCAAGATTTGTTGAAACCAAATCTCTGTTGATCTTCTCATTTGCCCCATTGTCATTGCTGCCACTGCCATGAAGGGTAGCAAATGTTGTGCCTTTGTTTAAGAAGGGCGGCAGGGAAAAGCCTGGGAACTACAGACCGGTGAGCCTGACATCTGTAGTGGGTAAGTTGTTAGAGGGTATCCTGAGAGACAGGATCTACAGGCATTTGGAGAGGCAGGGACTGATTAGGAACAGTCAGCATGGTTTTGTGAGTGGAAAATCATGTCTCTCGAATTTGATTGAGTTTTTTGAAGGGGTAACCAAGAAGATAGATGAGGGCTGTGCAGTAGACGTGGTCTACATGGACTTCAGCAAAGCCTTTGACAAGGTACCGCATGGTAGGTTGTTACATAAGGTTAGATCTCACGGGATACAAAATTGGATTGACGACAGAAGACAGAGGGTGGTTGTAGAGGGTTGTTTTTCAAACTGGAGGCCTGTGACCAGCGGTGTGCCTCAGGGATCGGTGCTGGGTCCGCTGTTATTTGTTATTTATATTAATGATTTGGATGAGAATTTAGGAGGCATGGTTAGTAAGTTTGCAGATGACACCAAGATTGGTGGCATTGTGGACAGTGAAGAAGGTTATCTAGGTTTGCAACGGGATCTTGATAAATTGGGCCAGTGGGCCGATGAATGGCAGATGGAGTTTAATTCAGATAAATGTGAGGTGATGCATTTTGGTAGATCGAATCGGGCCAGGACCTACTCCGTTAATGGTAGGGCGTTGGGGAGAGTTATAGAACAAAGAGATCTAGGAGTACAGGTTCATAGCTCCTTGAAAGTGGAGTCACAGGTGGATAGGGTGGTGAAGAAGGCATTCAGCATGCTTGGCTTCATTGGTCAGAACATTGAATACAGGAGTTGGGATGTCTTGTTGAAGTTGTACAAGACATTAGTAAGGCCACACTTGGAATACTGTGTACAGTTCTGGTCACCCTACTATAGAAAGGATATTATTAAACTAGAAAGAGTGCAGAAAAGATTTACTAGGATGCTACCGGGACTTGATGGTTTGACTTATAGGGAGAGGTTAGAGAGACTGGGACTTTTTTCCCTGGAGAGTAGGAGGTTAAGGGGTGATCTTATAGAAGTCTATAAAATAATGAGGGGCATAGATAAGGTAGATAGTCAAAATCTTTTCCCAAAGGTAGGGGAGTCTATGACGAGGGGACATAGATTTAAGGTGAGAGGGGAGAGATACAAAAGGGTCCAGAGGGGCAATTTTTTCACTCAAAGGGTGGTGAGTGTCTGGAACGAGCTGCCAGAGGCAGTAGTAGAGGCGGGTACAATTTTGTCTTTTAAAAAGCATTTGGACAGTTACATGGGTAAGATGGGTATAGAGGGATATGGGCCAAGTGCAGGCAATTGGGACTAGCTTAGTGGTATAAACTGGGCGACATGGACATGTTGGGCCGAAGGTCCTGTTTCCATGTTGTAAACTTCTATGATTCTATGAAAGAATAAACCCTCCCATGTACAACAAAAAGACAAGTAACCCAGCATTCCCAGCACCTCAGCTAGCCTACTCCGACTGTAAAAGGAAATAGAGGCCTCCCTTTTACAGATATCCTCAACACATTCGGTTCCCTTCCCACTGTAAGTTCCCTTCTTGATGCACCAGGCTTTCTCTCTAGTGCTTCTGAAGTCCCAGACAACAGCTCAATACTTCATGCTGCTCAAAGCTTCATGGATTAATGTACAAGGCCCTCTGGATAGATACTCTTTGAATCAACACTTAAAACTTCCAGAACCAATACACAAGGTATCTTTAAATCTACACTATTTTGTTTGATATCATAGACACTTGATCACTAGTCTCGATTGCTTCATCTGTTTAAAAAGCGTACGGGATCCTTGGCTTTATAAATAGACGGATAGAGTATGTTTATTATTCGTCCATTGGATGTGGGCGTTGCTGGCAAGGCCACATTTATTGCCCATTCCTAATTGCCCTTGAGAAGGTGGTGGGCCGCCTTCTTGAACCGCTGCAGTCCATGTGGTGAAGGTTCTCCCACAGTGCTGTTAGGTAGGGAGTTCCAGGATTTTGACCCAGCGACGATGAAGGAACGGCAATATATTTCCAAGTCAGGATGTTGTGTGACTTGGAGGGGAACGTGCAGATTGCCCTTGTCCTTCTCGGTCGTAGAGGTCGGGGGTTGGGAGGTGCTGTTGAAGAAGCCTTGGCGAGTTGCTGCAGTGCATCCTGTGGATGATATACACTGCAGCCACGGTGCGCCGGTGGTGAAGGGAGCGAATGTTTTGGGTAGTGGATGGGGTGCCTATCAAGCGGGCTGCTTTGTCCTGGATGGCGTTGAGCTTCTTGAGTGTTGTTGGAGCTGCACTCATCCAGGCAAGTGGAGAGTATTCCGTCACACTCCTGACTTATGCCTTGTAGTCTTTGGGGAGTCAGGAGGTGAGTCACTCGCCGCAGAATACCCAGCCTCTGACCTGCTCTTGTAGCCACAGTATTTATGTGGCTGGTCCAGTTAAGTTTCTGGTCAATGGATGTTGATGGTGGGGGATTCAGCGATGGTAACGCCATTGAATGTCAAGGGGAGGTGATTCGACTCTCTTGTTGGAGATGGTCATTGCCTGGCGCTTGTCTGGCGTGAATGTTATTTGCCACTTATGAGCCCAAGCCTGTATGTTGTCCAGGTCTTGCTGCAGGTGGGCATGGACTGCTTCATTATCTGAGGGGTTGCGAATGGAACTGAACACTGTGCAATCATCAGTGAACATCCCCATTTTTGACCTTATGATGGAGGGAAGGTCATTGATGAAGCAGCTGAAGATGGTTGGGCCTAGGACACTGCCCTGAGGAACTCCTGCAGCAATGTCCTGGGGCTGAGATGATTGGCCTCCAACAACCACTACCATCTTCCTTTGTGCTAGGTGCGACTCCAGCCACCGGAGAGTTTTCCCCCTGATTCCCATGGACTTCAATTTTACTGGGCTCCTTGGTGCCACACTCAATCAAATGCTGCCTTGATGTCAAGGGCAGTTACTCTCACCTCACCTCTGGAATTCAGCTCTTTTGTCCATGTTTGGACCATGGCTGTAATGAGGCCTGGAGCCGAGTGGTCCTGGCCGAACCCAAACTGATCGTCGGTGAGCAGGTTATTGGTGAGTAAGTGTCGCTTGATAGCACTGTTGACGACACCTTCCATCACTTTGCTGATGATTGAGAGTAGACTGATGGAGCGGTAATTGGCCGGATTGGATTTGTCCTGCTTTTTGTGGACAGGATATACCTGGGCAATTGTCCACATTGTTTGGTAGATGCCAGTGTTGTAGCTGTACTGGAACGGTTTGGCCAGAGGTGCAGCTAGTTCTGGAGCACAAGTCTTCAGCACTAGCCGATGGACTTTGTTGTATCCAGTGTACTCAGCCGTTTCTTGGTATCACGTGGAGTAAGTCGAATTGGCTGAAGACTGGCTTCTGTGATGGTGAAGATATCGGGAGGAGGCCGAGATGGATCATCTAGTCAGCACTTCTGGCTGCAGACGGTTGCAAACGCTTCAGCCTTGTCTTTTGCACTCATGTGCTGGACTCTGCCATTGGTATAAAGGCAAGAACGTTATGGTAAACCTTTATAAAGCACTGGTTAGGCCTCAGCTACAGTAGTGTGTCCAAATCTGGACACCATATTTTAGGAAGGATGTCGAGGCCTTAGAGAGGGTGTAGAGGAGATTTACCAGCATGGTACCTAGGATGAGGGACTTCAGTTATGTGGAGAGACTGGAGAACATAGAAACATACGGTCAGGAGTCGGCCATTCAGCTCCTCAAGCCTGTGTCGCCATTCAGTTAGATCATGGCTGATCTGTATCCTAACTCCATCTACCTGCCTTGGTTCAGTAACCCTTAATACCCTTGTCTAACAAAAATCTATCAATCCAGTTTTGAAATTTTCAATTAACCTAGCCTCAACAGTTTTTTTGAGGGTGGGGTGGGTGAAGATAGATAGAGAGAGAGAGAGAGAAAAAGAGTTTCAGATTTCCACTACCCTTTGTGAAGAAGTGCTTTCTGACATCACCCCTGAATGGCCTAGCTCTAATATTAAGGTTATGCTCCCTTGTTCTGGACTTTCCCACCAGATGAAATAGTTTATCTCTATCTACCTAGCAACTCCTATCAATGTCCCTTTGCAATTTTTTGCTCCCATCTACACTGTTTAGTGTGCTACCTAACTTTATGTTGTCAGCAAACTTGGATATATGGCTCTCTATTCCTTCATCTAAGTCATTTGTAAATATAGTGAAATGCCAAGGCCCCAGTTCAGATAATTGGGGCACACCGCTGATCACATCCTGCCAATTGGAGTACATATCCATTACTCCTACTCTCTGTTTCCTATGTCCTAACCAATTCTCCACCCATGTTAATAGGTTGCCTCCAATTCCATGTGTTCTTCCTTTTGTTAAGTTTCTTGTACGGAACCTTTATCGAATGCCTTCTGGAAGTCCATATAAATAACATCCATCGATACTCCCTTATCAACCATGTGAGTTACCTCCTCAAAAAATTCAACTGGGTTCGTTAGACATGACTTTACAAATCCAGGCTGGCTCTTTGATCAGGTCATGTTTGTCCAAGTGCTTAGACACTCTGGGGGGAAAAATTGGATAGGGCCTGTTTTTGGGCGGGAGTAGCACGATCCACTGTTACCCCACGCCCAATGGTCCCAGCGCAGGCAGGACGAGATTTTTGTCAGGCCTGAGGACTTACTTGCAATCTGCGTTGGAAATCAGCGTTGAACGAGGATTCTATGCAATTCGCACTTTCTACCAGCAGGGGGTAGCTCCAATCTCTTAAAGACAGGCTGTCTGTTAGAAATCTCTTAAAGGTAGCTGATACCTGTTATTTGCTGAATATAACAGCCTCCTGTCTGCACGGAGTCTGAACTGAGATCAGACATTGCACACATAAAGCACAGATGCAGGTCCCATCCCTATGTTTACACACTGATGAGTTATGTTAAAACATTGAATAAAGGTTGCGCACCACTAAATCCCACATCCTCCAATCTGCATGCCAGACCTCACCAATCTGCAGATCTGAGGCTTCGTGCATCAAGGTTCTCTGCTGATGCACCAGAGGCCTTGGTGCAAGAGGTGGGCAGAAGGAGGGACATCCTATATCCACGGTGGGGGTGGGGGGAGCGAGCAAGAGGCCCTCCAGACATGCACCCAAAAGGTAGTGGGAGGCAGGAGGGGATGAAGTCAATGCCAGGCGCACAACATCATGAACATGGATGCAGTACGGGAAGAAGTTCAATGCTTTGACATGAGTGGTCAAGGTGAGTGAGGTCAACAGTCAAGTGGCGTCTCCTACCAACTACACCACGAGCTGCATCCATTGCGACACGCACTACACCCCCCATCACCCACATACAAACAAACTCTTTCCATCAGTACTCAACACTCTCACCCTTAGACATTACCACCATTGCAAGCCGCCCAGCCACAACTCACAGGCCACACACACTGGCAGCTATTCAACCATGATAGGCACATCACCCAGACACACCTCCTACAAGAAAGCGGGACAAGCTGGCACATATCAGGAGGCAGCAACTGGCGGTGGCATTTTGCTGCTCGAGCCATTCGATCAGATCAGGGTGGACCTGTGACCTAACTCCATATACCCGCCTTCGCCCCATATCCCTTGGTTCACAGAAATCTATCAATCTCAGATTTAGAATTCACAAGTGAGCTAGCATCAGCTGCTGTTTGCAGAAGAGCATTCCAAACTTCTCCCACCCTTTGTGTGTAGAAGTATCTCCTAACTTCACTCCTGCATGTCCTGGCTCTAAATGTTAGGCTTTGTCCCCGCGTCCGACTATTCAAGTGCAGGAGACCTCCAAAAACTGTTACAAATGTCTCTGCAGCCAGAAGCAATAATCCAGCCACTAACCTGTAAACCCTGCATGGTCCCTTTAAATAGCGCCAGCTGGGGGGTCCTCCAGGCACTCTAAGACACGTTAAGATCGTCGGGGTTAAGACTGTGCATTGAGTTGAGCGTTAAGTCCCAAAATGGTGTCTATCACTTTAAATCAGCGTTGTACACTGATTGAAGCCATTTTCTCCCTACTTTACATGATTCCAGCGTTCGTTATCTGTGCCTGCACTAACCCCTATACCAAAATGGTGTCTGGTGCACGTCACGCTGGAAACGTGCGTGCGCATCCAGGACGCCATCTTGGATGTCGAAGAGGCCGCGCCGCGCCGAAACAACGGGCGCTACACTGCCCAATTTAGCACCCATCATCCATAATAATAGATTCTAGTAACCTCCCCACAACGGACGTTCGACTAATCCAATCCAGCCAATTACCGCCCCATCAGTCTACTCTCAATCATCAGCAAAGTGATGGAAGGTGTCGTCGACAGTGCTATCAAGTGGCACTTACTCACCAATAACCTGCTCACCGACGCTCAGTTTGGGTTCCGCCAGGACCACTCAGCGCCAGACCTCATTACAGCCTTGGTCCAAACATGGACAAAAGAGCTGAATTCCAGAGGTGAGGTGAAAGTAACTGCCCTTGACATCAAGGCAGCATTTGACCGAGTGTGGCACCAAGGAGCCCTAGTAAAATTGAAGTCAATGGGAATCAGGGGGAAAACTCTCCAGTGGCTGGAATCATACCTAGCACAAAGGAAGATGGTAGCGGTTGTTGGAGGCCAATCATCTCAGCCCCAGGGCATTGCTGCAGGAATCCCTCAGGGCAGTGTCCTAGGCCCCACCATCTTCAGCTGCTTCATCAATGACCTTCCCTCCATCATAAGGTCAGAAATGGGGATGTTCGCTGATGATTGCACAGTGTTCCGTTCCATTCGCAACCCCTCAAATAATGGAGTCCGAGCCCGCATGCAGTAAGACCTGGACAACATCCAGGCTTGGGCTCATAAGTGTCAAGTAACATTCGCGCCAGACAAGTGCCAGGCAATGACCATCTCCAATAAGAGAGAGTCTAACCACCTTCCCTTGACATTCAACGGCATTACCATCACCGAATCCCCCACCATCAACATCCTGGGGGTCACCATTGACCAGAAACTTCACTGGACCTGCCATATAAATACTGTGGCTACAAGAGCAGGTCAGAGGCTGGGTGTCCTGCGGCGAGTGACTCACCTCCTGACTCCCCAAAGCCTTTCCACCATCTACAAGGCACAAGTCAGGAGTGTGATGGAATACTCTCCACTTGCTTGGATGAGTGCAGCTCCAACAACACTCAAGAAGCTCGACACCATCCAGGACAAAGCAGCCCGCTTGATTGGCACCCCATCCACGACTCTAAACATTCACTCCCTTCACCATCGGCACAGTGGCTGCAGTGTGTACCATCCACAGGATGCACTGCAGCAACTCGCCAAGGCTTCTTCGACAGCACCTCCCAAACCCGTGACCTCTACCACCTGGAAGGACAAGAGCAGCAGGCACATGGGAACAACACCACCTGCATGTTCCCCTCGAAGTCACACAGCATTCCAACTTGGAAATATATCGCCGTTCCTTCATCGTCGCTGGGTCAAAATCCTGGAACTCCCTTCCTAACAGCACTATGGGAGAACCTTCACCACACGGACTGCAGCGGTTCAAGAAGGCGGCTCACCACCACCTTCTCAAGGGCAATTAGGGATGGGCAATAAATGCCGGTCTCGCCAGCGACGCCCACATCCCATGAACGAATAAAAAAAAATAGGCCTAGTTTATCTCTCCCTTCTTAAATAGTGGAGTGACATTGGCAACTTTCCAATCCAAGGGGACAATTCCTGAATCGCGAGGTTGGGGAGATCATGACTAGAGCATCTACAATTTTCTCACCTTTTAATACCATGAGGTGGAAACCATCAGGTCCTGGAGATTTGTTTACCTTTAGCCTCATTACTTTCTCCATTTTCCATTTTTTTTTACTTATTAAATCTAGTAAGTTCCTCCCCTTGATTTATTTTTACGTTTCCTCGTTTCTTTGGTACTTTTAACCTCATCTCCCAATGTGATTGCAAAAGTTGGGGTTGTTCTCCTTAGAGAAGAGAAGGTTCAGGGGACATTTAATAGAGGTGTTAAATTATGCTGGGTTTTGATAGAGCAGGTAGGGAGAAACTGTTTCCACTGGCAGCAGGGCCGGTAACCAGACGACAGGGATAACTGGCAAAAAAAAGCCAGAGGGGAGATGAGAATTTTTTTTACGCACCGAGTTATTATGATCTGGAATGCTCTGCCTGAAAGGGTAGTGGAAGCAGATTCAATAACTTTCAAAAGGGAATTGGATATATACTTGAAAAGGAGAAATTTGCAGGGGAAAGAGCCGGGAAATGGGACCAATTGGATAGCTCTTTCAAAGAGCTGGACATGATGAGCTGAATGGCATCCTCTATGCTGTATGATTCTATGATCTAATGATTAAGGCTCCTTGAAATTGTGAACACTTCAATTCATTTGCAACTACTGCAATCTTACTTGTGGCTCGATACTTGGAATCTCCTGCAATAAGTAAGATTATGTCAGATTGTGCTGTTTTTAATAGAAAATTACAGTATCTTGCGAAGTGGGCTTGAATGGAACTTTTAGGACAAATTCCACTTCTGCCTTGGTCAGAGTGAGTAATCATAGAAAGGTTACAGCACGGAAGGAGGCCATTCTGCCCATCGAGTCCGCGCCAGCTGTGTGCAAGACCAATCCAGCTAGTCCCACTCCCCCGCCCTATCCCCATAGCCCTGCAAATTTTTTCCTTTCAAGTACTTATCCGGGTCCCTTTTGAAGGCCATGATTGAATCTGCCTCCACCACCCCCTCGGGCAGTGCATTCCAGATCCTAACCACTCGCTGTGTAAAAAAGTTTTTCCTCATATCACCTTTGGTTCTTTTGCCAATCACCTTAAATCTATGTCCTCTGGTTCTTGACCCTTCTGTCAATGAGAACAGTTTCTCTCTATTTACTCTTTTTATCTCTCTATTTATGAAGCCCGGGATCCCGTACACATTTTTAACCGCTTTCTCAATCTGCCGTCACCTTCAACAACTTGTACACATAAACCCCCAGATCTCTCTGTTTCTGTACCCCTTTTAGAGTTGTGCCCTCTAGTTTATATTGCCTTTCCTCGTTCTTCCCACCAAAATGTATCACTTCGCATTTTTCTGCATTAAATTTCATCTGCATGTGTCCACACATGCCACCAGCCTGTCTATATCCTCTTGAAGTCTATCACTATCCTCCTCACTGTTCACTACACTTCCAAGTTTTGGAATGCGATGTTAATAATGATAACTGCTTGTGGGATTTGTAGCATGTGGCGGAACTTGGAAAATAAGGCTCGAACAATTGAAACCCGACTAGCCCTGGCAAATCAATTCTAGAGTCTCCAAAGAGTTGAGCCGTGCTATCAAGGGGGACTGTTGTATACATTGGGCCGGAGGCAAACAGCGCTCACCGTTACTCGTGCAAATCGGACAGTAACTTCTGGCAAACGCACATACGCAGTTAATCGCGGAAATCCGGATGTTGCTGTCTGAGATGTGATCTTCCTCCAAAAGCTGCGTGTAATGGCATCTCGCTATCTGGCTCCCCCTTTAAACGTATTGAACGGTGTGACGTTTCTGTACTTACCCAATAGATACGAAATAAACTCACCAAAAAAAGTTAAGTCAAGTCATTTCAAGTCTAAGTTCCCTTTTAATGGTAGTAAGTCTTAATTGTCGAACAACCTCTCTGGCACTGAAAATTAACTTTTACAAGTGTGGAATCTCATTCCTCTCTTTATTTCGCTTTCTGTTTTGACATTGACATTGAATTCACTATTCGAACTTACTCTTCCTGGATCTGACTCTGCATTATTAACAATGCTTCAATCTGATTGGTTAAGGAGATAGACAGCTGCTTGCCTAGTCACACGGGTCCTCGATATCCTGTAGAGGGTGCAGCATTTTTGGAGCTCTAATTTCCTGGAATCTGCCGTGTAAAAGCTCATAGAAAGTTTATGGGCAAGTGCAAATCTAACGAATGGCGCAGCAAAATCCGGCCCATTATGTTTATTATGAATCATCGTGCTATGCGAACTAAAATTATTTGGTCTCGAATGCTCATCCCACATTTTTTTTAAAGCAGTGAACGAGTTACATTTTTGGCTAACTGTAAGACCCCATTCTTGTAAATTACCAACCTGTGTAGGATGAAATCGACCTAATTTCCTGTGGTATGTGAACAAACAGGAAATGGTAATCTCTTGCGGCACTTTGCATGGTTGGTAACTATCAGCGTAATGAGCAAGTATTTCTCATTTCCATCGACACAACTTGCTATTGAGACAAATGACAAAACTGATGGTGTCATTCAAGAATCTGAAATCAAATTTCATTTAGTTTAAAAGATGGAGAATGGTGCTACAACCTTACTCAAAAATGGTAGTGAGTGTAGAAAATATTTTTTTTTTCTTTCATTGATAAAGGTTCATGCATCACTCAGGTAAATGCATCACCACTGTCGAAGAAAGTCATTTAACACCAAACTTCATATACATCACTTCATATACATCACTACCTCATTACTTGACAAACTTTGACCTCTATTAAAGTCAGTTAATAGTTCCAGAATGATCCTAATCATTTATTTAGCAATAGTACTGATATGGTCATTACTCATTTTTAACAAATCTCTTCTAAGATAGCCTTGTTGAAAATCTTCACAGCAGTAACCTGAAGCATTTCTTTTTGGTTTTTGCCTTTCATACAGTCTTCAAATATCATCATAAAGCATTGGTTGGCTCTAACTGTGCATCAAGTGACAGGGAAAATGTTGTAATCTTTAAAGATGAAATTACTAAATATCTATCTAGATGAAAAGAAAATAAGTAGAAGCAGCCAATACTGATTTCAGAAAGGAAAATCATGCTTAACAAACCTAATGAGCATTTTTGAGGAGGTGACAGATATGGTGGATGGGGTGTACATAGATTTTGAGAAAGCCTTTGGCAAAACATGAAGGGGGAATTGGGAGCGTAATAATAAATTGGATTTGAAAACTGGTTAGAAGGGAGGAAACGGAGAGTAGCTGTTAAGGGCAGATTCTCTGGTTGGTAGCAGTGTCTCATAGGGATCTGTTCTGGGGCTATTTCTGTTCATTGTGGATGTCAATGATTTGGATATAGTCTAGAGGGATTGATGTCCAAATTTGCAGATGATCCTATAATAGGAGGTATAGTAAATAATTCTGACCAAATGAAGCTGCAAGGTGATATTGATAAGATGGTGCAGTGGGCAAAAAGAAGTGGCAGATGGAATTCAATGTCAGTAAAGTGAGATGGTACATCAACAGATAATTATTCTTTAGGGACAGGTGAGTGATGTGGAAGAGCAGAGGGATTTAGGGGTTTAGGTTCACAAGACATTAAAAGCAGTAGCTCAAATGGATAAAACCATAAAGAAAGCTAATGGAATACTGGGTATTATTGCAAGAAATATAGAATATAAAAGCTTAGTAAGCTAAGTACTTAGTTGGAGTACTGAGCAGCTTTGGGCTTCACATTTATAGGAAGGATGCTGAGGCAATAGAGGGGGTACAGTGCAGATTTATTAGGATACTGCCTGGTATGAGGAAATCTAAATATGAAGAAAAACTTGAAAAATTGGGGCTGTTTTCATTAGAACAAAGCTTACATGGTAATTAGATAAGGTGCTAAAAATTATGAAGTGTTGAGACAGAGTAGATAGAAATAGACTGTTTCCAGTATTTTGAGCGTCTAGAACAAAGATATACAAGATCAAATGTAGGAGATTTAGGACAACTTCCCCCATGGATTCTCATTTCCATTCAGGTTGGACCCCAACTCTGATTTCAGGTTGCATTTGTACTATAGCTACAGTACTGGAGCAAAGGGAAACTGCTTCGCAAAGATGCTACAGTTACGTTGTGTGAATACCTGTTTTTATTTTTTATTTTGACTGACTGTCAAAATTGAAAATCTTAGATCTTTTACGAATTGTCTAATTTGGAATATCAGCAGTCAACTAGGCACTTGGACATCTTGCTAGATTGACAAATTGATCTATCTTTCTTATCTTAGCCTATTTTCTTTATTTCCCCCTCAGATTTTTTAAATTCCCCCTGAGTTAGGACCTGCCTTTACTTACCTCTTTCCCCCCCACCCCCCTCAATACACATGCAATAACTCAATCCCTTATTCAACTATTCATAGTTACTTACCTTGGGCAGGATAATGGGCTGGCCCACCCCAAGGATATTTCCAGAAATAGTGTCAGTGCCACACTCTTGCTCTACTGTTTTCTGCTCATGTCCTCGCCAATATCACTGACTATAGTAAACTCAACTTCTGGAGTAACCCAGGGGCTAGTGAAATCAATAAATTTGAGATTCTAACAAAAGTATCCTAGATTTTCCAATCAGCATATTTTTACACTGTTAACCCATTTAATGTAAATGTTCTCCAATGTAAGGAAGTGTGCAGTAAAGATATGAGTGGCCATTAGATAATGGTAAAGGAGAGGGAGAAGGATTTAGGAGTGATCATTGACTGTGCTTCCTTCCGCACCTCTGCCCGCCCCCCGCCTGCCCCAAGGTTCCAGCTCAATGTTGGGATGCCATGGCCAAAGTAAATCAGTTTCTGGTCTGTACTGTCCATAAGGATTATATAAGGATTTGGTATGACCACTTAGGAGTACTGTCTCCAGTATATCATCTCTTCCCCTTCCCCCCCCCCCCAACCTAGTTCATTTCTAGAGGGATAGAATTGAAAAGCAGAGAAGTTATGTTATACTTGTATAGAGCCACACTTGGAGTACTGTGAACAGTTCTGGTCTCCATATTATAAAAAGGTTATAGATGCATTGGAGAGGATGTAAAAAAGATTCACAAGGATGATACCAGAACTGAGAGGATATCCTTATCGGGAAAGGCTGAACAGGCTGGAGCTCTTTTCTCTAGAAAAGAGAAGACTGAGTGATGACCTGATAGAGGTCTTTAAGATAATGAAAGGATTTGATAGGGTAGAAATAGAGAAAATGTTTGTACTTGTGGGGGAGTCCAAAACTAGAGGTCATAAATATAAAATAGTCGCTAATAAATCCAATAGGGAATTCAGGAGAAACTTCTTTACCCAAAGAGTGGTAAGGATGTGGGACGCGCTACCATAAGGACTAGTTGAGGTAAATAACATAAATGTATTTAAGAGGAAGGGTTAGATGAAGTAGGAAGGGAGGAGGTTCATGTGGAGCGTAAAAGCCGGCATAGACCAGTTGGGCCATTTAGCCTGTTTCTGTGCTGGAGTTTCGATATAACTCTATGTAATCTCTAGAAGGACATTAACTCTGGTAGAAGGTGCAGAGAAAAGCAAAAAAGATCCCTGGCCTGAAATGATTGAGCTATGAAGATACCTTGATCCCCTGGAGTGACAAATTTAGATCTGATTCATGTATTTAAGGTGATTAAAGCAATGAGAACCCTGCAAATATTGTCCGTTTGAGGTGATGGGAGTTGGATAGAACTAGGAGCCACCCATACCAGCTGAGGAAGCATGAGGAAAAGATGGCTGTATGAATGTGTTACTTATCCCAGAGGGTGATCGAGTTGTGGCGTAGGATTTGGAAAGAGATCGTGGAGACTAATTCCTTTTAGTGCTTCACAGAGGTGGACTTTTGAAAAACGAGATGCATATGGGAGTAAGAGTGGATTTTTCTGGACTAGTGCATGGAGCTTCTGGGTTTGAATGATTGCCTGAGAGGAATGGGAGAGGAACATTTTGGTTCCACGTAAGAGACTGTTAACAAAACTAAGAGCGGAATTGGAGGCAACCTATTGGCTTGGATAGAGAATTGGTGTCCCCCACAGATCTGTATTGGGGCCATAGCTTTTCACTGTATTTATAGATGACTTGGATGAAGGCATGGAGAGCTGTATATTTAGGTTTGCTGATGACACTAAGTTAGGTGACACAGTAAATAGTGTAGATGGGAGCAGAAAATTGCAAAGGGACATTGATAGATTAAGCGAGTGGGCAAAACTGGCAGATGGAGTTCAATGTGGAAAAGTGTGAGATCATCCACTTTGGACCCAAGAAAGATAGATCAGAGTATTTTCTAAATGGCGAGAAGCTAGGAATGGGGGAGTGGGACTAGCTGGATTGCTCTTTTGCATTGAGCCGGCACGAACTTGATGGGCCAAATGGCCTCCTTTCTTGCAGTAACCTTTCTATGATTCTATGATTTCTATGAACTGTGGATGTTTGGAGAGAATTAGGGGTCCAAGTACAAAAATCACGAAATGCTAGTGGACGGGTACAAAAACTAATTAAAAGGGCTAATGGATTGTTGGCCTTTATCTCAAGAGGGCTGGAACACAAAGGGGTAAAAGTAATGTTACAGCTCTATAGAGCTCTGGATAACCCCCATCTGGAGTACTGCATTGAGTTCTGGGCACTGCACCTTTGGAAGGATTGGAGGGGTGCAGTGCAGATTCACCAGAATGATACCAGGGTTTGAGGACAGGTTGCATAGTCTAGATTTGTATTCCCTTGAATATAGAAGATGAAGGGATGACCTAATTGAGGTGTTTAAGGTGATTAAAGGATTTGATAGGGTAGATAGAGGGAAACTATTCCCTCTGCAGGGAGAGTCCAGAACAAGGGGCAAAACCTTAATATTAGAGCTAGGCCGTTCAGTGGTGATGTCAGAAGAATCTACTTCACATAAATGGTTGTGGAATTCTGGAATTCTCTTTCCCCCCCCCCTCCCCCACCCCCGCAATTGAAAAGCTGTTGAGGCTAGGTCAATTTTTGTTAGGCAAGAGTAGTAAGGGTTATGGAACCAAGGCAGGTAAATGGAGTTAAGATACAGGTCAGCCATGATCTAATTGAATGGCTCGAGGAACTGAATGGCCTACTTCTGTTCCTATGTTTTAACAGAGCATTCCTCAATTGGCAACAGTTCTCTGGATTTTGCCACTTGCCTTGTGGGGGCAGAAAGAAGTGATTGTGCACTGTGCACTGTGCACTGGCATGGAATCAGCCGAAGGATGGGGGTTAGCAAATATGAGCAAAATAAGTAGTTTCACTCTGGTGTTAAAATGCTGAATGGAAAAGTCTTTGTATGTACTGTGCTACCCCATTCAGATGCTCAATGCTGCTTGGAGCCATCTGTGTAATGACTGCACTGGCTGGCATTCTTATCCAACATTTTCATGTAAAGATGTTGCTATAGCAAAAGCTTAGGTTGTTAGGAAAGTTGTGTAAACACTCTTGTCTCTCTTGCAATGATACAAGACATATAATACAGCCCAGTGTAAGTAACTTAGAGCACTACAGAGCAGTGGGATCCTAGCATAATTATAGGCTTTGTACTGGTGTCTGTGTGCTGCCATTGTTTCTTCACAAGGGTGAAATTGAGAAGAGTGGGTAGCTGGGAGTGATTGCAAGGCAGAGAGGTTCAGCAATAAACTAATTATGTTTCAGTGGTTTATCTCTGAACTTTGAGATTAGGTTATTGCCCATCAATCTCTCAGTGATATATATTTAAGTTAATGTACACTTTCAATTCTGAGGGATAGGTGGAATAGCTTCTCATCTATACTTCTGGCCATCTTCTAACATCGAATTCACTACTAATATCTAACCTATTCACCCATCTGTGATACACTAGCTGCGTACTTGCTGTATATCCTTGATCCAAGATGATCATTAAAGGATTAATAATCGTGATGTCGTTCCTGCAAATTTATCAAATAATCAGCCGTCAAATACTAGGAAATTCTATTTGTGCGTGAGGTTCATCCAAGATGTACAACTGACCAGCACTGAGTGCAATTGTATTTTAAAAGGAATTGATTTAATTCTGTGGCATGAATCAATTTACTGATTATCTGTGATCTGGGTCAGGCTAAATGAGTACTCTGAGACTCATGGTTCATTGGTTTGAACAGAGTGCATGTGGAAACTGCAGTTTCACACATCCCTGTCTGTGTTATGATAATTTTCTCCTCTCCCTTCTCCTGATGACATTGACTCTGTGCAGTTCTACAGGCCTCCAATATGTTCTGGTATCTAACCCAAGTGGTCATGTTAACAAGTTATTCAGTCATGTGCGGCTAGGGGTGTCATTGTTGCCTTTACCTAACAAACTCCAAACGTGTACAGCCACCTGCAGGATAAACCTGCTGGGTATCTGGTTCAAAACCATATTGTGGGCTATAAGTACATATAAAAATGATCAAAGGTTGTGTGAAAGAAGATGGCTCGTGAGCTGCTGGACCAAGGAAATGCCAGGCTGAGGACAGCAACTGGGATAAGATGTAGAGAGTAAGATTAGATGGGTGTGTTTGTTGCATACCTTTTTTGGAGGCTAAGAGATGTATTGAGAATTTTTCTACTGCATCTGAATTAGGTTGGGTGACTCTACAAATGAGCCTTCGTCCCAAATTTCAAAGAGTTTGCATGAAATGCTGTGAAGTAATTCTGTTTTTCTTATGGCCCAGATAGAAAACTCGGGCAGGTTAATTGAGGTTCCGCATTAAATAAAGTGCTGCGTTCAGCTCTTGTGTTTTTTTAAAAAATCACTATTTCCAGCCTGAATACTCTTTCTTTCTGTTTTCAGGAGGGGAAAGAAGCACAGTATGATCCTGCGGACACAGCTCTCCGTCAGAGTCCATGCCTGTATTGGTAAGTCAAACCTTTCCCTCGTAAGGAGAAGGTGAGTGGGTTTCAAGCTGGAACACCTAGCATCGAAATGGAAATTGACCAAAGAGCAATGAAAGTGAAACACAGCAAGCTTGACTGACTTGTAAAGTCTGGGGTTTATTTGTGGGATTGCACTGATGGATTTGTGTTGGAGGCATATTCAAAGAGGGTCGTTAAAGTTGATAGCCATTTTTTGGGGGGTAAATGTTCTCCGTTTCTTAACGTGATGGGTTATGAATTTGGTGCAATAAACAGTCTTGTAATCTAGAACACTGCGAAACAGACACCAGCATTCATATCTTGCAGGAACAGTGTGCCATTTCCACAGGAAACTTGCATCAATTGTACGAGTAAGTAGTGATGCTGTTGTACCTAGATCCAGTGCTACACAAATGAGTATCGGGTCTCCAATCACCACTACAGCTTATTTTACTCTCCATTGAGCTCTTCTGCTATGCTGGGTTTGCAACTTATCCCATTTACAGCATTTGTGCACAGAAGTCGATATCAAAACTTGCATCAGCCATATAGTACCAGCTGAAGGCCTCGAGCTCAAGTGCTTTGTGTTGTACTATTGCCTTTAGCTCTCCCAGCATAAGGTTAGTTGTCTTAAGCCAGGTAAAACTGAGTGCTCTAACACAGTAACACTTATTATGGGATTATCCCAGCAACACATTGGCACTACTGGGTGCCTGTTTCACCGTAGAGGATAGAGCCTTTTAAACAGACAGCTTAGATATCAAAGTGATTGTTGCTGCTTCTCTGATAGATTCATGCGCATTGGATAGGGTGCAGAGAAGAACAATAAAAATGGTTCATCTGCTAAGAGGATGACCAGTGGGGAAAGATGAGAAGCTAAAGCTCTATAATCTAGATAGTCAAAGGTTAAGTGGAGACCTCCTTGAGGTGTATAAAAAAATATTAAATGATAAAGTTAAGGTAAACTGTCAGGCTGGAAGATCTGCAGAATGTAAATTTTAGATTATGAAAGTAAATTTAGAACAGATACTTGGACCAACTTCACTCAAGGGTGATCAACATTTTGAATAATTTAGGAGTTTTCGGAATGTAGTTTGATGCTAGGCTGAGTAAGTGCAGGCTCAGTGGCTTTCAACTTTTTTTGGCATGCACCACTTTGTAAATATTCACAGCCATAGACCCACTTCCAGGGATCCCGTATACGAATATTTGAAAGACTGCGACAGCTACCCAAAGGGGAACAGGCCATTATTGCAGAAAATGTGTTTTGTTGTTGTACTGCAACGTAAATAATGTTAGTAAGTCAACATACGAGGAAAAATTAAGAAATTTGACGACAGATGGACAGAAATCTGATTATCTTGGATATCCTGCGATCTCCTTACAGATCGTTTCAAGGCCCGGGGTCCCAGTTTGAATGTTATTATGATCATCTTATGTACTTAATGCTAGAAAGCCTACAGAGAGGAGGCAGTTGGTCTTCCAGAGCAGAAATCTGTTTTCAGCTGAGACTGGTAGGAAGTGGAGTCTTTCAAGATGCATTTTAGTTTATGCATCTGGTGATGAGGCTATTAGTAATATTTGTGTGTGAGTAGTGAATCATTTTTTTTTTACCCACTTGCAGACTATATTTGGTGCTGGCTTTGCCACATGAATAAGTGGATAATATGGTTTCTGGCCTCCTGCTAAGCTTCTGGCCATGGTCCCCATTCACTGCAGTGAGGAGGAGCAATTGTCCACAAGCCTAGGCCATTCTGAGAGATTAGGGATTTACCTAAAGTTGCTAGAAAGGTGAATGAACTGTGGATATCAATTTATTTTGGTATCCCCTTCGCCTGGAAATTTACAGCTGACCTTGAGACAGATAACGATGTGATTCCAGATCCATATTTGCTCAGCACCAGCTCTGGATTTATCCCAGAGCAAAACCTTGCCAGGCTTTATGGCTTGATACTGAGTCGAGACCTTTAAAATTTAGTATATAAATCATATCTGCATGCAAGCTTTTAAGATTTCCAGACCTGGGCGTGTGAATTATGTGCCCATGCAACTAGGGTGTCTCATTTTATGGAGCTTGACTTATCATTCTGTAACTGTTTGAATTTTATGTACTCTGTGAACTAAAGCATTCTGTATAAGTGTGGTAATGCTAGGGAATTCCTTGACATCATGCATCACCAAAAAAAACCTTCCTGTTGTTTCCTTAAGGATTGGACCATTACAGATGAATTAATCAAGTTTGAGCCAAACCTAAATTACTGGTCATCATCTGTTTTAGCTCAAAGGAAAAGTGAAAACTTGGCTCATCTCAATTTTAATTTGAAAGCTGAGCTTGAAATTAGAAAAACTCAGTTACGAAGTTAAGTTACACTTGCTTTTTCAGGCCTGTTGATGTAGCGATGTTTTGCAACATTAAGCTTGATAACGTGCCTGTCCAGGTTTTAAGCTTCATTTCCCTGATTGACTTTCACATGTACACTACCTCGTAAAAAGTTTCTTCCGTTGAAAACTGGAGGATGAAATAGTGCACCAGCTGCAGGGTTTGCTGAGAAATCACACTGGGATGGGTGTGGAAGTCTGAGGGACTCTGGGCCAGGTAACTAATATCTGTCATACTCTTCCTTGATTCATACAAATCATTAAGCCTGGCCATCTAACAGAAGCGTGCTGACATCTGTGTATGCTAAATTACTAGTGCCTGGAAGTCATGGTTGTTGGTTAAGGAAGGTCCCTTGTCTTCTGAACTGGTCCTTGAGCCAGTGTTGAGGCCAATGGATATGGTGAGGAAAGTGTCAGGTGTATTTTATAACCAAGCTTTGAGCTTATTTGGTATGTTAAGTAAAAGCAAAGATAATAAATCACATTGGCAAACATGAAACTTTTTCTGTTTTTCACATTTTTATTTTGTCCCCCCTCACTTCAGGTTCCCTGGTGTTTGTTATTTCCCCAATCAAAAAGCTGGGGGTGAGTGATTTGCTCCCCGCTGTCGACCAGTGCCATTCTGTAACTTTGACCAATTGGCACAAAGTGTTCAGGTGCAGTGTAGGGATAACTCTCTCCCTCAAAGTTTGCCTTCATGTAAAGTAGCCTCTACACTCCCATCAGAGCCAGCCTTAATAGAATCATAGAAAGTTTGCAGCTTGGAAGGAGGCCATTCGGCCCATCAAGTCCATGCCGGCTCTAGCAATCCAGCTAGTCCCATTCCCCAATAGCACAGCTTGGCTAAGGGCATTACAAGTGGAAACCTGCATTCTAGCATTACAGGCACCAGCATGTCACTGTGTCTAAACACGGGAATCCTGAATGCCTGATTACTAGGATTAGCTTGTAGCTGCAGTTTTGTTTTGCAAGTTAATCCAGGCTGCAGCGTACAATTCTTCTGTAAATCAAGTCTACGTTCTGTTCTTTGTCACCTTATCCGATCAGCAGAGTTTCTTGTAATTGCCCTGAGGAACTGACACCTGTTGAAAATAGCTTTTAACTCACCTAATAAAGAATAATATATTGGAGGTGAAAATTTTGCTAATCTGCCTCCAGCAATTCAGGAAAAGAATCTAGGAAGGGAGTCTATTAGGAGAAAGGAAAAAACTATTCAATCAGCTTGTATAAATGAACAAAAATATGATATTGCAGTTTTTTTTAACCACGAGGATCTATATGCATTTCAACACTGATTTAATAACAGTAAAACAGAAGTGAATTGCCCTCCTGAAGGCCCTGCTGCTCTACTGGACTCTCCAGGGCCCATCAGAAATATGTCAAACTTCTTGCAGGTACTTGGTATGCAGGAAATAAACACCCAGCAGGCTGAGACCTTGCACAGGTACTGAGTGCAATGGAAAGGTTAAACCTGAATACTATTTCAAGTCAGACCAGGTCTGTAGTTCAGGGAGACCAAGTACAAACTGGTAAAAGGCAAGTTCAGGACTGATGTCTGGCAGCATCTCCATAAAGTGATTAATAACTGGAATAGTCTTCTGGTTAGGGGAGTGGGAAAATTATTCAAGAGGCAGTTGGAGGCTGTGAAGGTGGGATTTTGAGTTTCTAGGGAAGGATGAGCTGGATGGGCTCATCTCTGTACTTCATTTTGGCTGTTCCAAAATTGATATAATCCAGGCAATCACTAGGATCACTACTGACTATACCATTGAAGCAGATATTCAGATGGACAGACAGGGCATTCATTATAGGACAGCTGTTGTCCTCCCCACAATCTCTAAGATCCTGTAATGCATGCTCCATAACTTTGCTCTACTAAGAGGTTCAACCATGAAGAGTTGAATTCAGAAGGCATGCCACAGTAAGTGAGATAGTGGCCAAGCTTTGTTACAAACATGTGACACCTAACCTAACCCCTAAGTCATTCTCTTATAGAAGGAGTAAGTGTATAACTGTCAGCAAGGCTTTACTGATATGCTGGGATTCCGGTGGCCTGAGATATTTCTGGGCTGTACATTGAGAGTTCTGCCATGTCTGAGACAGTGGTCACTGACATGTTCCTGCCTTCGGCTACCTCTTCCCATGCCTGGTGCTTCAGGGAAAGGGGTGGTCATCGGTCAGTTAAATTGTGTGCCTTCTCTCCTTTGTGCCTTAAAGAAGGGCTTGCATCTTTTGGCCTGTCAACTGATTTTCTGACTCTCTAACGTCCAAACTACAATTTGATAAGTTATCTTCTAGCTTTGCCTTTTCAGTGCTATTTCAGCTCTTTACAATTCACAGCTGATATAGTGCTACTTCCTTTTTAGTTGGCCCATTGTGTGGAAGAGAATGTCCATGGAATGAGAACAGCAATATCGTGATCGAGCCACCAACGGTAAATTCACCCAAGAACGTTTAGTAACCCTCAGTTTACCCAAGAATAACAGTGTGTTTATGGGTCTTTCTACCCTTCTTGCTCTAGATTCTTTGGCTTCCAAATTTTAGAGTATTACCAAAAGTGTTGCTATCAAGGCTAGTATCAAAGGTTTCGGGAGCCGCCTATGAGTGTCTTTGCTAACTTTGATATCTACGCTTGTAATGCATCCAGGATAACGAACAGAAGAACGTTTTTGTATAAAAGATTGCGGAAGCTCCAGCGTAAAGTGGTTATGGGTGTAATTCACTTATGCTTAAAATTCCACCATAATTTGCGTTATTTCATTTCACTCTGCTCAGATTCAGCTATTACCTGGGCGGAAATCATGCGGAAACTCCAGGCTCTTGTGTGGTGTAAGTAGATTTAAAGGGCCAAGCACCAAGCCAAAGCCATACACAAAAAAAGCTTAACTTTGTCATATACACTAGCTCTGGGCTCATGTATTTTGGTGTTTTTGCGATTCTGTGAGTCACTCTGGTCAGTCAGGTCCTGCAGGTCCACATCGCTACATAGCTCTGTAACAAAATAAATCTGCCGTTAATGCCATCTGTACATCTTCCGCTTGTTGTAACTTTCCTAGTGTTCAATAAAATGTAATCATGCAAGTAACAAGTTATGCTATAAAGATTGTCTAGTGTCTTCAGTTAATGGCTTCCAGAATGTTTTATTAGATACATCATTTTCAACTATTTCTCTGACCTTTGTAAGAGGACCGAACTATTATAATAAGGAATGTTTAACCCACAGGATTCAAAATCATACTAGAAATCTTTAATTAATTTGTTTTCATTTGCTTCCTGTTGGCTTTTTTGAGTGACATGCAGCTGGTTCCCCATTAGCAGCAAGGAAGTGATCAGAAATCTCATCTCCCCCGCCCTCCTCTGAACACACCAAAATCTCCAGTTCTCGTCACAACTGCCAGTGAACATGAGCAGAAAGTCAAAGCAATCGTAACAAAAGGCACTCCTACCTGCCTCAAGTTGCCAACCACAGCCTGCATGTCTGCTAAATGATGGTTCACACTCGACACGGACACTGTCACTACAATGGGTCGGATTTTGCTCTTTTTAAAAAAAAAACGGCGAGGCTAACAGGGCTCACCGTTATTTCTGTGCATCTGGTACAGCAACTTCTGGCGAATGCACATGCGCAGTTAAGCATGGAACTCCAGAAGTTCCTCTACCAGATGCCCTGCTCCACCGGTGAGTCAGCCGGCGAGAACTGCACTTCGCTGGCTGACTCACAGTTAAAATGACTGCAACAGCGTGAAGTTTCTCTACTGCCTTGATGGAAATGAAGTAGTCTTGCCAAAAAAAAAAGGTATGTCAAGTTTTTTTTAAGTCTAAGCAAATTTTAACAGAATGTTAAGTCTTAATGACTGTCAGACAATCTCTCCGGCACTGAAAATCTACTTTTAAGTGTGGAGTCTCCTTCCTTCAGATTTTAATTATTGGACATTTGTAAAGACAAAATGTTTAACTTTTTTATTTTACTTTTTCTTTCTGTCTCTTTTCCTTGTCTTTTTAATTCAATATTCCTTGCCCTCTATTTTGCTTTCTGTTCCTGATTTGACATTGAATTCACTATTCTAACTTACAATTCCTGGTTCTGACTGCACTGCTTATGAACATGTTTCAATCTGATTGGTTAAGGGGTTACACAGTTGCTTGCCCCATTCACACAGGTCCCAGATCCGGGAGAGGGTGCCGCATTGGATTGAGGGCCTCATGAGAGGAACTCGGTGTGAAAAAGCCCATCAAAAGTCTTTGGGCAAGTGCAAGTCTAAGGAACAGCGGGTACCGTTTGTTCACTGCTCACAGGAAAGTCCGGCACAATATATCTGTATCTAGACTTAAGGATTCAGAAAGCCTACTCCTATCATATGGTCTCAATGATGAGACGAGGTCCTTTTGTGAACAGTTTTGCTGACTATCAGTTTAAAAACAAAGCATCGGCCTCAAAGTAAAGTCCATATATTCTTTTACTTGTAGATGTCTAGAATGAATGTAATAAGAATGCATCTACATCATAATTCTTGGTTGTCACTGGTGTGCTGAGCTGAAAGTCCTGAATTGAGTCACTAGCGGTATTTTCCAGATTACACTTCAGAAATAATGAATTTTTAACAGAAAATCACTAACATTCAAGTGGGAACATGTGGATGCTGTTAGTAGTTCAGTTCAACAACAATCTGACTTTAATTTTTTTTTTAAGTACCTGGAGGATTTGTGGGAAGGACTGTTTTTGTGCTGCTACTTTTAAGCCTGCACTGGAAAAGGGGAGGGGGTACCTTGGATTATTGTACTGCTTCAGATGTCTGGCAGACATGATCGGTTAGAAAGACATTGTATGATCAAAACCCTTCCTGTTTTCACTTCACACAACATCAATATCAACTTTCTTAAATGCTAGCCATTGTTCTCAACTAGCCCTAGCCTGTAGGGCATCTTTGAAGAGCCAGATGCAAACCTACACCTCTGGAAGAATTAGGTACTAGGGATCAAGAAGGTGACTGTTTAACATGCAATAAATGATTTAACACAAATGGCAGAGGTTGGGCCATTGGGGAGGGATAATGGCAACCAGTCTTGCCCTATTTGGGACTTTAGAGGCAGCTTTGATTGCTTCGAACAGCCTGATGTGAAACGCTGCTGTAGGAAGCCTGTGTTGGATGCTGTGCCTCAATTGTGCTGCAGCAGATGTTCATATCCACGGTGGTGCAAGCATTTGTGATGTGGTTTTCACAAAACTAAGATTAGAAATAACAAACTTTTAATGGCAGGTGTGATTTGGTGACCATGAAATGACTAGGTTATCCATAGTGTTATTGTGCGGGTCTCTTTCTGTGTATATATCTTACTAGATTCTTCAGCACCTACCTTGTAATTGTTTTCTTGGGAGCAGTAGCAATGAAAGTGTGTGGTTCATGGCAATATTGGTGTTTATTTATCCGTAAAAACCTAGCTAAGCCGGTTTGTTTTGTAACTAGTGCAGTGGGAATTGGTAGTCCATTGTTCTGTCTGTTTTACAGTAGTCCTGTTATAATTTTGTAACGACATTGGATTATTAGCACTAGGTGAATTTGGTTACTAAAGGAGTAATTAAAAGTATTGGATAGAAAATTGGAGGGGAGGGAGAGGGGAGAGAGGAATTGTGGTACTCTCCTGAATTCCCAAAATATGTTCCGAGGATGAGTTCTGCACTGGGAGTGGGAATGTGTAAAGTTACCCTCTAAATTTATTCGTGGTAGTCTGATAATGAAATAAAGGCTCAAGTGTTGCTCCTTCATTAAGTTATACATTATTGTGTGGGGAATATAGTAGGTAGACGGGAAAGTAGGATTGAGGTCGCAATCAGATCAGCCATGATCTTATCGAATGGCAAAGCAGGCTCGCGGGGCCGAATGGCCTACTCCTGCTCTTAATTCGTATGGAATGCGACAAGCAAACAAAGCAGCGGAAAAATGTATTCTTTGGAATAGCAACAACAGAAGAGGCTGACACTACAGAGAGGCTGGTAAATGTATAAGATAGCTGATAAAATAACCTGTGATCATGTGAGTGCTGTTTTGAGGGAGGGCTGTCCAAGTATCAATCAGTGACTATATTTATACATGAAAGTAGTGAGGAATGTCAGTAGTTTCATTGTATTTAAATAGTTACTGCCTTTGGGGAGGGAGAAGATTCACATGAGCCACGCGCCATTTCGAACATATATACATACATACAAAATTGACGGGCAAGAAAAGATCAGCTGGTCCATCAAGCCTGCCCCACACTTCATGACAGCTTGAGCATCATGACGCAACATTTGCCAACCCAACCCCTCTCCCCTCAGCCATGTAATCTCCTGGGAGAGGCAAAAAAACAGGAGAAACCCAGGGACACTAAGGGAAAAAATATTCTGGAAACTTTCCCTTTGACCCCCTCAGGCAATCGCAATCAGTCCAGGAGATAACATGGACCAAGTGTTACCTATATCGACACTTATCTTCTATATGATACGATCTCTGCCTCAGTCAAGAACTGGTCTAGCTCCCTCTTGAAGGCATGCAGAGAATCAGCACCCACCACACCAGCGGGCAATGTATTCCAGAGGCTCTCAATTCTCTGGGAAAAGAAGAACCGCCTAACATCTAGTCTATTCCTACTCTTGTAGTTTAAACGCTCCAGTATGCTAAATTGGAATAATCTATCAATAGACACGCTATTCAGCCCTTTCATTATTTTATAGATCTCTATCCGGTTGCATCGAAGTCTATGGTGTTCCAAAATAAATAGACCAAGGTCCTTAAGTCTAAGTAGCTGAGGTTTTTTAAGCTAGTAATCGTTCTTGCAGCTCTCCTCTGGACCTTTTCCAAGGCCACTATAATCACCCACCATGTGGGGGGACGCAAAATGGGCACAGTACTCTAGATTTCCTCAGGACATCATGTGAAAGTATGTATTTTAATACAATTTGTCATCTCATTTTATGTTTGTAAACAAAGGTTTTACAAATAGTATTTGTTAAAGGTATTGTGCCTTCTTAAGAACTTAGTCATGTTTCAGGGTGTTCTGAACATTTTGCCACAGAATGATCTTGGTGTGATTTATATTGAAATGCTTCTATTAAGTTAAATTTAGCTCTCAAAGGCTTAAATTAACTGAACAGAAGGGCTTGCAGATGTGTATTGGAGCCAGATGAACCAGTTTGTGGAATGGTCCCTTCAGGTTGAGACAATTCAAGTCATTTAGATCTTCCTGTGGACCATGCAGATTGATTTGTCTAGGATGGTCCTGTTCATTTGAAAACAGCAGGAGATAGTTTCTAGGGACCCTCATCCAGGGGAGTGGTAGCTGGGTTAATTGATAGCCCTACTGGCCAACCTCATGACGGGGAGAGGATGAGAGGTCAAGCTACAGACTTCCTGTCCAACCATGGAATAAAACGTACACATGGACTGCAGCAATGTTTTGAGCCGATCTGTTCAGTGAGTCAGTCGGGGAATCAGCGTGACCTCCTTAAGATAGAGCCGATCAGGGTCAGCAGAATTACTGACCAGAAAATTGCTAGTTAATCCACTAACAGTGTGGTGTGTTTTATTTTCTTTGTTATGAGAAATGATGCTGAATTAAGTCAAACAAACAGTGAGATTTACTATAAATGTTACTCTGCTCATTTAATGGTAAAATAAACCAGTTTCATCTCAATAAAGCGTTAATCAGTCCACCCTTGGAAAGATTGGAGAAGTGCACCAGAAGGCACATGCAAGATTACCATATCCAGTTCATTGTTGTGGCCCAAGTCACACTATTGTAGGACTAGATAGTACTTAGGCCCTCCCCCCCCACCCCCCCCAACACCCATTGGGGGAGGGTCCCAGAAGAATCTGACTCAAACCACCATTGGGCCCTTTTGAACCATAAGACCCTGAAGTCCCTCCCACATGTTAGGTAATCCCATCACCGCTATCACCATTATCAGTTGGTTCCTATCTTTATATTCATGCCTTCAAATATTCATGTAAATGTTCTGCTTGTTAAAATTAATGGACAGAAAATCATGGTATTGGGAGGACACTATTTTCTGATTTAAACTCCTGGTATGCTTAGTGAGTTTGCTGACTGATAGTCTTTAATAAACATAAAGTGCCATAAACAAACAAAAATTACCGCAAAGAATGCTCAAATGTTATTGTTTATATAGTTTCCAATTTTTTGGGATAAAAAATCATTAAGGCTCAGAAAATTGTTCAGGAGAGATTTATTTAAGTGCATATGTTACTATCTATCTATTCTCTATAAATAATGTTTTCTGACATCAAAGATTATTAACAGCTCTTTATTCCCATTTATTTAATCAATTATCTGAAATAAAAGCTTTGAGTACTCCATTTTCCTCCAGTTTCCTTTAGTATTTTGGGGAGAAAAAAAAGCAAAGAAATAATCAAGGTCTCGGGATGAAGAGATGCACTCTTTTACCATTCAACTCCTCGGCATGCACAGATTACATGCTGGGAAATTCTACAAATGGCACATGCTCAGAATGTACAGATGTGATTGAAAGTGCTCTCTCAATTATTATGAGCTACAAATATCCAGTCGCAGCCCAGGTTTTAGAGACCGGCCGAAGCCTTCAAGTAAAAACTTTAATGAAGGAATTAAAAGACAATTCCATGGATTAATTTAAATTTGTTATGAAATATGTAATTTGTTTTGTTTAAACCCTTACTTTAGAAATTAAAAATTAGTAAGGAAAAAATGGCATCTGAAAAAAAAATTCAGATGAATGTTGACAAACATTCTGCAGCTCTGCAGCTGCACCCAGTAGCCAGAATATGGAACTACTAAGTCATGGGCTTTCACATTAATGGGAAAATCATACTAAAGACACGATGGGTCAGATGTGGACACAATTTTATATAAACTCCTCAGTGGCGCACACTGGATCTCCAGCCTGCCCCAGATGAAAAGTTGCTTTCAGCATGTGGTTTATAATATTGGAGTGTTCTGTTTATTCTCTAGGCCAGCATTCGTTGAGTAACACCTTAGCTTTTAATTCAGAATGTGGTGTACTAGGCCAAATTTCATAGATCTTGTACCAATGAAATCCATCTTGTCTCAAGATGACTAAACACAAGTAAACTAGTCCCAGCAAAGCTTTTTGAACATTTTAAAAGGAAGGGTAGTTCTGTTAATTGTCACTGAATGCAACTGATATCTAAGTCATCACAACTTTTCTTCTGGTGGCTAATATAATTGCACATTTTAGTGACAAAGTTGGTTATCAGACTGCTTAATTTTAGCAGAAATAAAATATTATGTAGAGTAAGGCTGGGATCACACCAATTTGCCCATTTCCAATGATGCTGATGAACATGCCTGCTTTACTATTTGTGTGCTGGAATCTATATTTCTATATATATATATATATATATATATATAAAAAGAGATGACAGGATATAATATTTTTAATATACTGCAAAGTGGTGAAGTTAACAGGGGCTTGGTACCAAATTAAATAAATTTTTAAAAAGCCTGCCTTTTATCACTGCCCCAGATATGAAATGACTTGTTGGGTAGGCAATAAACTAACTTGTATTTGAGTAGACCCATTTCTGTGGGACAAAACTCAAATATAATAGTGATGCAAACTGGCTGTGCTTCTATAATGGCTGCTGGGACCCCAGCCTGTTTTTTTTACCTCACTGGGATCATAGGACAGTTGAGCCTCTAAGTAGATGAGGATTCTCAGTAAGATGACAGCCAGCTGTCACTGATCTTCTCTTACTGCCTGATGATTAGCCTGTAGCTACATTTCCAGACCTGTACACCTGATGACAGATTCTCCTCACCCTTATTCATTGGACGTATTATGGGGCAGGCAGATCTGGAAGCTGAAATCAGAGCTATGCAGCATTTAGGTCAATTCACTTTCATCTCTAAAAGCCTGATCAAAGAGTTTCAAAGCACACCTGTCCTTTGGAAGTCTACTGATGCTGTAATATGTGCAGGGCTGGAAGCTTGGACATGTGGTGAAAGATTGCTACTGTAGGGAGTGGGATTGAAACCCCTGGATTCGGCTCAGCAAAGCAAAATAGCAAGTTTTATTATAATTTCAAGTGTGGCATGGCTTAGCTTTCCCTAAGGGAGTTAACTTGAGTGCTGAGTATTTCCATATGAACCCTCTTGTTTTAATAATGTGCTTGTATCCCAGTATTTGAAGTGGAAGCTCACATGGTTTCAAAGTAGAGCACCAAGAAATGGCTTGAAAGAAAGTTGCTGGTTTGTGAATCCACGTATAAACGGTGTCGTTTGTATTTGCTCCAATTACGTGGTTGTTGCTGATTTAAAGGCAAATTAATGGCATGTTAAAAACCATAAAACATAAAACTTGACTGCAATATTAGCAGATGACTGCTTTACACGTTTGTATGACTTTCCTTTGTCTATTTTATTAAGTATTTATTAACTATTTATTTTAAGTGAGTTCACATTCCCATTAAAACAGCAGACGGGAATGTCATTCAAAAGTGTTGAGCATTACATTAATCACAAACAGTTATTTCTAAGCAACCTATTGTTCTATTGATCTTTTGTACCTCTCTGCTTCAGAACCTCAGGATCCAAGTTTGATATGTTCCAGAGACTGAACCAATTAAAAGGGAGTTTATGCCAGTCTAAAGAGCCAACAAATCGATAAAATGTGACTTAGAGAAACCCTTTTTTATTTACAAAAATGTAATGCTGATGTAAATGACTTCAAAACATATCACTTGAGTAATGTCATTGTGACCAAAAGTAACAATTGGTTCATAATATGAAACCTGGTACCACAGCCAGCTACAACAACATATATCCTGAATTATTGAAGAACATTTGTCCACAAGTCTCTAAATTACTTATTTTTCTTCACTTATGTCGTCCTTGAAGGCAGAATTCTAGCAGTATGGCACCGAGCAAAGACATTGGGCTACTTAAACCAGGCAAGGACCCACAGTTAGCTGCGAGCTACCGACCAATCTCCCTTCCGAGCGTTTGCTATAAGATCCTCGAGTGACTGATTCTCCAGCGTATATCTCCAGTAGTCGATACTCCCCTGGTCCCCCAGTGTATATGTCCAGTAGTCGATGCTCCTCTGGTTCTCCACTGTAGGGGCTTGCCCACTGCTTCTGATTCACACCTGGTGAGGGAACAAGAAACTAAATAAATTAAATAAAAAACCATAGACGGAAGTGAAAGCACAAAATGAACCTACCTTTGCACCCTGCTCCAATGTCTCCCTCTCCGATGTCCCCCTTTTCACGCCCCCAATTTCCCCCAATGTCCTCCCGATGACCCACTCTTCACCCCTCCCCCCCCTGATGTCCTTCCAATGTCCCACTCTTAACCCCCCCCCGATCTTCCCCCTCCCCCCACCCCCCCCCCCGTCTTCCAGTCCAGTGCCAGATCTTCCACTCTCCCCCCACCCGTGTGTTCCAGTCCAGTGCCAGATGACTCCCCGCTCGCTCTTTCTCGCACTCGCCCCTTCCCCCCACTCCCCCTCAGGCTGGCTGCCAGGCACGAAACCCAGAGAGGATGTTAAACTTCAGCAATCAACATGTGATTGCATCGGAAACGGTAAGTTTTGTTTATTTGGGTTTGCCACCTGCACTTTCACCCCCCCCCACCCCGCTGCCAACCCGCCACCATTGCAAAATCGAGCCCATATATGTCCAGCAGTCGATGCTGTGCTGAGCCCAGATCAGGAAAAGAAGTGTCTCCTAATTCCCAATTGGATTTATTGGTGACTATCTTATATTAATGACTCCTAGATTTGGTCTCTCCCCACAAGTGGAAACATCTTTTCTATGTCTACAGTATAAAACCCCTTCATAATTTTAAAGACCTCTACTGGGTCACCCCTCCACCTTCTATTTTCTAGAAAGAAGAGCCCTAGCCTGTTCAGCCTTTCCTGATAATTATATCCTCTCAGTTCTAGGATTATCCTTGTGAATCTTTTTTACACCTTCCACAGTACCTCTATAGCCTTTTTATAATTTGGAGACCAGAACTGTGCACAACACTCCAAATTTGGTCTAACCAAGGTACTATACAAGTTTAACAATGTCTCTGCTTTTCAATTCTATCTCTCCAGAAATGAACCCTGGTGCTTGGTTTGCTTTTTTTATGGCCTTATTAACCTGCGTCAGTGATTTGTGAATGTGTACTACTAGATCTCTTTGCTCCTCTACCCCATTTAAACTCTTATTATCCAAGCAACATATGGCCTCGTTATTCTTGCTACCAAAATGCAACACCTCACATTTATCTATAATGAAATTCATTTGCCAATTACATACCCATTCAGATTGTTTATTAACGCCATCTTATATTTTGACGTAGTCTTCCTCAGTATTAACTATACCCCCAATTTGGTGTCATCCGTAAATTTTGAAATTGTACTTCCGATTCCCGAGTCCAAATCGTTTATGTAAATGTTGAACAACAGTGGTCCCAGCACCGATCCTTGAGGAACACCACTTCCCACCTTTTGCAAGTCTGAGTAGCTACCTTAAATCCCAACTCTCTGTTTTCTGTTCTGTAGCCAGCTTGCTATCCATTCTGCTACTTGTCCCTGATTCCACATGCTCTGATCTCAGTCATGAGTCTACCATGCGTAAATTGATGTGAAGTACTTAAGGTCCAATTTGACACATAGATCTACACTGAAATTACAACATGAAAACAGGCTTTTGGCCCAGCCAGTCCATGTTGGTGTTTGTCCACCAGTAGTTCTAATCCAATATGCCTGTTGATGTTCTTGTATCCCTCTAGCCCCCTTTCTGATGCATATTTTTGTGACTTCCAAGTTACAGTATATACTATACAAAGGACAACAGATCCCCAGGAGTGATTGCAAGGCAATAATCTCATTTCTCAAAGGTTTCAGATGATCTCTCAAACCATGGAGGTTAGTTGCCATCTTAATCTTGAGACCACAGCCAGAAACTCAGTGCAGGGTACTAGTTGTGCTGGTATTTAGAACTAGTATATCTCCTGTGGTATTGATGACTGGCCAAGGACCTGAGGCTCAGGAATGAACAGTTTTATGTGCAAGGTGTATTCTTAATGGCGAGAAACTGGAAAGTACTGCAGTACAAAGGGATCTGGGGGTCCTAGTGCAAGAAAATCAAGAAGTTAGTATGCAGGTGCAGCAGGTGATCAAGAAGGCCAACGAAATGTTGGCTTTTATTGCTAGGGGGATAGAATATAAAAACAGGGAGGTATTGCTGCAGTTATATAAAGTATCGGTGAGACCGCACCTGGAATACTGCATACAGTTTTGGTGTCCATACTTAAGAAAAGACATACTTGCTCTCGAGGCAGTACAAAGAAGGTTCACTCGGTTAATCCCGGGGATGAGGGGGCGGACATATGAGGAAAGGTTGAGTAGATTGGGACTCTACTCATTGGAGTTCAGAAGAATGAGAGGCGATCTTATTGAAACATATAAGATTGTGAAGGGGCTTGATCGGGTGGATGCGGTAAGGATGTTCCCAAGGATGGCTGAAACTAGAACTAGGGGGCATAATCTTAGAATAAGGGGCTGCTCTTTCAAAACTGAGATGAGGAGAAACTTCTTCACTCAGAGGGTAGTAGGTCTGTGGAATTTGCTGCCTCAGGAAGCTACATCATTAAATAAATTTAAAACCGAAATAGACAGTTTCCTAGAAGTAAAGGGAATTAGGGGTTACGGGGAGCGGGCAGGAAATTGGACATGAAGCTGAGTTCGGATCGGTCAATGCCCTGTGGGTGGCGGAGAGGGCCCAGGGGCTGAGCGGCCGGGTCCTGCTCCTACTTCTTGTGTTCTTTAGATTTGAGGTTAGGATCAGATCAGCCATGATCTTATTGAATGGCGGAGCAGGCTCGAGGGGCCGATTGGCCTACACCTGCTCCTATTTCTTATGTTCTTATGTAGGTGTAGTTCGTGGGGATAGCTTTATCCATTTTGGGCTCTTCATTTTTAAACCGATAACAGATATTATCACACCAGATGCTGAAGATGCACATTGACTGATGACTGCAGATCATCAATTGCGACCCAATCATTGCAAGTTTATTGTGTGGTAACCAGCAGTCAAATATCAGAGGCAACACTGGCACTATGTACAGTATTGCTATATTTACAGTATAATACCTTTTTATTATAACTTATCATATCAAGATCCTGTGCTTCACACGTGATTAATTACTTTGAAGTGCAGTGGTTTCTTAGGTGAGCAAATGTGGCAACTGTTTTGGTCACACTAAGATCCCGCTCACAGGAAAGAGATAAATGAATTTTTTTTAATGCTATTTGGTCAAGAAAAAAGTGTTGGCCAGGGCACTAAGAGAATCTCCACTTTTAAATAGTGTAATGGTATCTTTAACATTTGCCTGAGCTAGAGATACAGGCACGTAGGACCTTGGTTTATTGTCTTCTCTAAAGGACGAACATAATTACATTCCACCATCAACTGAGCTTGGCATCTACATGGTGTAACTGATGTATGTGAAGTATGCAATACGAGACTTTTTGATCACTGGAGCCCCTTGCCATCAAATCTACTCTTGGACTGAAAAGTACTGATCAAAGGAAAGAAGATTGGCATCCTGTAAAGACTGTAAAATAGTGAGGCAGGGAAACATGTCTAGGAATGTTGCAAGTAAAGATTAAAGGATTAAATGACTGGTCAGGGCTGTGCACTTGATCATTCACTCATTCATTTATTCATACACTATTGAGGTCATCAGGCTATTCATAGCTTGGCAAGGTATGAATCTGTTTGTGTGTTGAATTCACATCAGTTTTTTGAGGAGGTTTGGTTTAGAATAAAATGTTGACCGTTTGTTATTAAATAGACATTACTGCCATCACTTTCATATTGTATTCCAGAATACCTAGGGATATCCAGCTCCAAAAACTTCACTTAAATGTCATCGTTTTAAATGGCAAAACAAGATATTTCACCAGCTGCAGTACAAAACCATTGCTCTTCATTCATTGATTATTTAAAATCTTGCTGCAGTTTTGTTGCAATGGCATTGCATTATTACATCACAAATCTCATCTTACCTGTAGTTACAAACTTAACGGAGAAGGGAGCTAACTGTAGGGATAGTGTTTCAGTATAAACCATGCCCATTCCCAATAAAGGGACTGCAGAGAGAGAAAATTAGGAAAAAAGCTTTATGAAGAAATTGTCTTGTTTTAAAGAGTAAATCTGAAGGGGAGATTGATTTCTCTATAAAGCTCCTCTTCCCTTTCTCAGTCCTGATACTGTGAAAATGAGTTTAGAAATCAATCTCTCAAAATATCCCCCTAATTTCTAAAATGTCTATCTCTGATCCTGTGATCAGCAAAGGGGAGCTGTGGACAGACTTTGCTATATGCAACCCAAACTTGAAGAAGCACCAAACAATAAAGTGCTTTACCAGGCAATCGGACTCCTTTTGAATGGGCTCTGTGAAGAGATTATCCGGAAATGATTGTTATGTGGAATGTGTAGCAATAATGAGATACCTTATGATATAAATAATGGCAATCACTGTACTTGCCTCCTGTAGAAGATTTTCTTCCTTGATCCTTGTTTGAGAATGGAATTTACAGAATTTTGGAACTACCTTCAAAGCTGAGAACTTGTAATGATTAACACAGAGACTCGGCCTCCAGGTGGCCTATACAAAGAAGTGTTGTCACAGCATTCGGGAATGTCTTGTCTTTCTATTCTCCTGGGCAGGTTCTGTACTTGGAACAAGAAGCATTAAAAAGTCTTAGGTTATTACCCATTCACCATTGGGGGTATTTTCCTCAGCATTGTTGTTAGAGAGGAAACTTTCTACAAATACTTTTAACCCTAGGATTGCTGGCAGCTCCCAGCAGTTCCAATCTCCCTTTTTTGAAAAAACATTATTCAGATTTCAATCATGGAAGTTTCAAATAACAAGAGAAGCTTTATTAATGCTTAAACACTTTTGATCGCCCCATCTTCCTTTTTCATGATTCTCCCCCAGTTTACTCTATTCTATGCCAAGATGTTGGTTCTCAGTGGAAACTGAGTGGGAACTTTTGGAAAGGCTTCTTAAGCTTGATGTGGGGTATCCCAGCTTTCAAGACTTGGTTTAGGGACACATTGCCAGTGTTGTCATCCCATGGTGAATCACTAAATGCTCCATATCACCGTGTATTTGCTAATCAATGTTCAGTAATATAACACAACATTGTTTTGGAATTTCTCAGTCTCTGATGCTGTAATCAAAATAGCTGCTGCAGTTCATTAACATTTAACTCACTGTGCAGCATTGCAAATGGAGCTCCCACAATGACACAGGGAAACATCTAGATAAGTAAAACTCTTGTTCATCGTAGAGTTGTATCACGGGCAAAGGCTAGAAGGAGGAGAAAGCTGTTTTCAGGATCTAATTGCTGCACTGAGCAAACTTGTGTATTCAATGGTTCATGACATAAAAGAGTCTGGGTGTGTTCCATTGCTGCAGTGTGTAATTATTGGCAAGATGTGATGGCCAGTTTATTGTTGAAGAGAGAATGCACTAAAGTGCGAGGGGAAACTTTTCTTTCAAATTTCACCAAGGAAAATTTATCTCAAATTTACCACCAGTGTTCTGCAGATTTCTTATGAATAAGAGGATCTAACAATCTTCCTCTTTTGTGAATTTGCATGTTTGCTTTGGATACAGACCAGAAGCAGTGCTTGAGACCAAAAAGAGTTAGGATTTCACACACTGAAGTCTCAGCCTTTGCATTTCCAGCAGTAAATGCAGCCATTCAGGATTGGGATGCTCAGTGAGCTAAGGCATGGCTTCAGTTAAGAGCTGGAGCTGTGGTTTGAATACGGTCTGCTTCTTAAGATACTGAAACTGTTTGTTGCCTTTTTTTTTTAACAGGTGGTTTAGGTGAGACCTGAGTTAACGTGACTCACATTTGGCTTCTTCCAAAGAGGAGTTGTAGTAACAAACATTAATAGAGCTTAGCAACGCACCTGGTTTGCCTGGGCATGTTACTGCATTGGTGAAATTCAAAATACTGCAATTGGTGCAGTGCTGCTATTGGTGTTTAATATCCAACTACTGAGCGCTGCGTGAGAATGGAGTGGGTTGACTCTCTTTGGCTTGTCCCTGCTTATGAGGAAGTGCCCAGCCTCTGCTGTGAACGTCCTTTCAGCAGCACTGCCAAAATCTGGAAATCTTATGTCTAAGGAATCTAAGGCACAAACCCTCTCCGCTCTACTGTAAGGCACACTGTATCATTGCTCCAATCCATTGTCCCACCTTTGCCTTTATCTATAGAAATCAGCCATTGCTGTATGCTCCAAGGAGGACACACACATGCAGTGTAATGTCATGCAAAGGATTTTTCCTCTGTTTTTCTGTCCAGAAGTGATCATTTTGGAAGGCATCTGCTTGTGCACAAAGATTGTGCTAACTAGTTTCCAAGCCAAAAGCATCTTTCAGTGGTATGATAATTTGAAGATGTTCTGGTTGTTCATGAGAAGACGCAGCAGTGATGTTCTTATACACTGGAATGTGAGGAGGAAGATCTGACATTTGTTTTTTGCACTGTCTTTTGTGTCGCACTTAGTGAGTGATAAGAGCTGGAAATCTCTCAGTTGTGCCAGGCTGAGAATTAATGATGGATTCCAAGTTTTAGTGATGTTTAGAGAACAGTAATATTTATATTGCGCCTTTCACAACCTCAGGACATCCCAAAGCGCTTTATAGCCAGTGACGTATTTGTGAAGTGTCGTTGCTGTTGTAACGTAGGAAACACAGCAGCCAATTTGCGCACAGCAAGGTCCTACAAACAGCGATGAAATAATGACCCGATGATCTCTTTTTAGGTGTTGGTTGAGGGATAGTTGTTTTTAGGTGTCGGTCAGGACACCGGGGAGAACTCCTAGTTTTTTGATTTATTATACCTGGCTTAACTCAGCTAATGTGTTTAAAATCAATGCATTTAGTTACATGGCTATCATATCAAGTGAAGTGTATACAATACCTCATAGATTTCTTTCATGAATAAGCTTTCTCCCACTAATGTTAAACTACTGATGGCAAACATTGACGGGAGTACTATTTCTATTCATTGCAGTGGAAGTTCACCTATTTTAAATATAGCCAACATTGGCTAATAGCGGTTTTCCATTACATTTTGTTTCATAAAGGCCATGGATAGTGCAGTGGGTTTCAACACTGACCCTTCACACCCAACACCTGTGTTTCAATCAAGCCCAGACTGATGGGATGATAATCTTGATAGTCTCCTCTCTATGTCTCTACTGGCTGTAAGGTCCTTACTTTGGGCAATAAATATTCCAGGTCAGGGAATGTGATTTTCAACAAAATACAAGAAGACATTAATGGCGCATGTAATTGGCAAATGAATTTCATGTGGAAAAGTGTGAGGTGTTACATTTTGGTTGTAAGAATAAGGAGGCCTCATACTCCTTGGAAAATAAGAGTCTAAATGACATAGAGGAGCAAAGGGATCTAGAGGTACAGATACACACATTACTAAAAATAATGATGCAAGTTAATGAGGCCATAAAGAAAGCAAAAAATGGATTTACAAGGATGATACCAAAATGGAGAGGTTATACCTATCAGGAACGATTGAAGAGGCTGAGGCTCTTTTCTCTAGAAAAGAGAAGGCTAAGGGGTGACCTGATAGAGGTCTTTAAAATTATGAAAGGGTTTGATAGGGTAGTTGTAGAGAAGATGTTTCCACTTTATAGGGGAGACCAAAACTAGGGATATATATTTGAAATATAAAAATGTCACTAAACAATCCAATAGGGAATTCAGGAGAAATCTCTTTACCCAAAGAGTTGTTAGGATGTGGAACTCACTACCACAAGGAGTAGTTGAGGCGACTAGCATAAATGCATTTGAGAAGCTGGATAAACACATTAGGCCCGATATTAGAAGGGCAGCGGGCTCACAGCGGGGGGTCGACTGGGCGCGTGGGTAACGGGCCCTGTGAAATCGGGGTGCTCCGCACGCAATCGCTGGTTAATTGAAGCCACTTACCTTGGCTTCCAGGTTTCGCGCTGGAAAGCTGCGCAGCGGGCTGTCAGCTGGAGGAGCCCTATTTAAAGGGGCAGTCCTCCACTGACTGATGCTGCAGAAAATAAGAAAAATTACATCATGGAGCAGCCCAGGGGAAAGGCTGCTCCCAGGTTTAATGATGCCTCACTCCAGGTATTATTGGATGGGGTGAGGAGGAGGGGTAGGACAGAGATCTTCCCCCTGGTGAGCGGGAGGAAGTGGCCTACCTCTGCCACCAAGAAGGCCTGGCTCGAGGTGGCAGAGGAGGTCACCTGCACCACCAACATATCGCGCACCTGCACACAGTGCAGGAGGCGCTTCAATGACCTAAGTAGGTCAGCCAAAGTGAATACACTTACTCATTCCCCAACACTCCGTCTGCCACATCACCGCCCCCACCCCACATCTCCTTCTTCACTGCCAACACTACTCTATCACATCACTCCTCACACCCACTCAAAGCTCATCCTCACCTTACCTGCACTTACTCACCTCGCCAGTACTCATCCCGCCACTACCACTCAACCCAATCCTCATACAATCTCATGGCTCTATCTCATACTCACCCTCTCGTGCATCTCTCTCACGGTCAGCCTCACTCAACCTGCCACCACCTGTGCTGCAGCCACAGGGCATGCATCACATATGTGCAGTAGGCAGCGTAAGGCAAACATGTCGTGAGCATGAAGGGGATGCACAAGGGTGTTTGAGGGTTTGTTATGGTTTTTAGTTGTATTTAATTTCTGATCAACTCACATAACATATTATATTGTCACCACTACTGCCACGTCTTTGCGAATCTTGTCTGGTTTGTGCAATAATGTCCTTTCCTGAGGATCACCATGAAGACCCACAACTGATGCCACCCATTGTGTCACTGCAGAGTGGGTGTAGGTGTATTTGCAGGGTTCTTTTTGTGCAGACGACTGAGAGACGTCGGCGATGTCCCCGGTGGCACCCTGGAAGGATGCGGAGGAGAAGTTGTTGAGGGCAGTGGTGACTTTGACAGCGACAGGTAAGAAGATGGTGCTCGGGCAGCCGGGAGCAGCTCGGCATGAAGAAGGCTGCAGATGTCCATGACTAACATGCCGAGTGACTCGGAGCCTCCGTGTGCACTGCTGCTCAGAGAGGTCCAGGAAGCTGAGCCTCGGTCTGTGGACCCTGTGGCGAGGGTAGTGCCTTCTGCTACGCATCTCTCTCTGCGGTTGCCCTCCCTCCTGCTGTGCAGGTAGATGTGTCACAGCACTGTGTTGTGGAGCTCCACATGTCAGAGGTGGAAGGCGTGGCCGGCGAGGCTGGTGATGCTGTTCTTCCTCCGAGAAGGTCATGACTGCAGCTACGGCGGCCCCCATCCGGAAGATGTACGTTTGAGGGGGTCCGCAAGGTAGGTAAATGTGTCTGGACACCGGGGTAAATGTGCAAGTTTGTGAATTTTATTGTTAGGAGGAGGGTGGTGGAGGCCAAACTTTGTCCAAAGTGACAGAGTGGCCTCCTGCAATGAGTGAGGGTCTCCCCCCACCACCTGTCAAATGGACCTTTGCAGCTGCAACACGTCCATTTCAACTGGAAAATCCCACCCCTCCTAAAATATCAGGTCAGTCAGGTCTATAAAAGACCTGAAGTACCTAAATAATTACCCTAAGTGGCATCCTGCCGGCTTTAATTGGCGGCGGGAGTCCCATATGTGGGGGCTGCGCACGCATATCAGCGTGTCACTGGGGAACCTGGAAGTGGGCGGGTTGGAACCGGGCTCCGGACCCGCCCCGGGAATCCCTGATTTTCGCAGCCCCCCCCGCCACGAACTCACCCGCTCGGGGGTGCGAAAATCAAGCCCATTGAGGGAGAAAGGAATGGAAGGTTATGCCTATAGAGTTAGATGAAGAAGGACGGCAGGAGGCTCGTGTGGAGCATAAACATTAGCAAGGACCAGTTTGGCCGAATGGCCTGTTTCTGTGCTGTACATTCTATGTAAGACATAGAAAGACTTGGAAAAATGGGCTTTTTTTGTTGGAACACTGCAGATTACCGGGTGATATGATTGTGTTTTAAAATTATGAAAGGATTGTACAGGGTAAATAGAAGCGGGCTGTATCCAGGAGTTGAGGTCTAGAATTAGAGGTTATGAATGCAAGACTAAGTATGAGATTTAGAACAGCGGGCAGGAGAAACTTCTTCATAGAGTTGTGTGGCTGTGGAATTCACTTCCAGGGCTGGTAGTTGGGGCAGAAAGTGTGAAAACATTTAAGATTAGATTGGATAGGTTGATTTAAGGATAAAGGGATCTGGAAATAGGGCGGGTAAACGTGATTAGAACTATTTGCTCGCTTGGAGGGTAAACACTGACACGGACTGGTTGGGCCGAATGGCCTGTTTCTGTATTGTAATTTCTATGTATTTCTGTGTATAAACTTCAACCCAATTCTTTGAGTGCAGGTCTAAAATACACAACTGACCATAATTTGGCACTAATTGGCAATCTAACTCTTAAGATGTCACAGGGATGACTAATGTGGGAAATGAAAATTGAGATTGACCCAATAGATTTTCTAAAATCAAATGTATCATTAACAATTCCTTCATAATTTAAATTTCACACTGAAACTTTTAATAAAACAGCAAAGTACGTCCGTGTTATTCAAGAAGAGAGCAGATTTCTGGTAAAACGTTTAAAGAGGGGGCAATGGGAGAGGGAAAATGATAGTGAGGCTCACATAAGCTTCAGACTATGTAACACGAGACCTGATGTAGCATCTTTTGTCTGCTTGACAGAAGCTGGGAACATTGGGTCTTCTCATCTGTAACCACTGTTGAGACTATACGGGGTTAAAGGACAAGAGCTGCTCACAGTTTTGGTTGACTGGCTGGAATTCCTATAGACATCAGCCTAATGTGCATGCGGCTGTAAAGGTCAAAGGCCAGGCTAATCCGGGGGTGGGGGGAGAGAAACGGTAAGAGTGATTGAAGCAAAATCAAAGACATTCTGCTCTTTAGCCAAGAGGGGAACCTCCATGGAGATGGGAGCAAGTTTCAGGGTGGGGGAGGTGGTGGGAAGGACTCTTTTTAAAGTCTCCTTGAATCAACTGCTTAAGCACTAGTGTTCCCATAGTAACTACACTTCAAGTTTTATACTTGGGAGGTGTTGCAAAAGTGGGGGAAGGTTAGGATGGGGATGCAGGCCACTGTTTTTTATTGATGAGGGCATATGTGGAGAGGGCAGATGCCTGGGAGTGAGGTTTGCATTGCTTGTGATTTACATGCTCTAACTGCTCTGTCTAATATTTAGAACTTTTAAACTTGTATTCCATCCATTTGTTAAATGTCTATAAATGCTATATATTTTACTCTTGTCGTTATTTATTAATTACATAAAATTACAACATGTAAACAAGCCAATCTGTTTATTGACTGTCAGAATTTATCAGAATACAAACTGCCTTTTCATTTGACATTGCCTAAGATGAACACGAGTAATTAAAAGTGAATATGAAGACTACAACAGTGTTTGCTCTGATATAAATTCAGGATCTGATATTACATTAGCCAATCGGGAGGGAGTTTTGAAATGAGCTATTGCTGGCTGTTTCGAGAACAAATGTCTGCCTAAAATCTCCCTAATAAGGCAACAGGGCCCCTTTAAGATTGGGTGTTCTAAGTGTTCTGATGACTCGGCTGGTGACTAGCTGAGCAAGACAAACCAGGAAGGCGTCTGATCCGATCATCAGTCTGTGCTGAGTTAGCAGATCTTAGCCACCTTAGGAGTGGGAATGTCAGGGCTGAGGGGATAATCAGCCACAATTCCAGATCCTGAATGTTATCTTCCAATCCCTGCTGGAAGTGCACGTGTGTAGACAGATGAGAACTAGATTCGGTGTATGTGTGATGCCCCTGTGGTCCAACACGCTGTCTAGGTTTGTTGAAAAATGGCCACTTGAATGAGGTATTGAAGGTGACCAGCATTTGTGGACCATAACCCAACAAGAGTTAACTCGTTCTGAAGAAGAGGTGAAAAATGTTGTGATTATTAAATCAATTTGTTTGTGTGCAGAGTTTTGAAAGTTTCTCGCTACAATTCATTCTGAGCCTTTTCGATTATCAATGATTAAGTGAACTAGTTCAGGCTGCTAACTCTCTCTCTGTTAAATATTACAGCAAATGTGAAACAAGAGTTGAGAGCAGGAAGGGTGGAAAGAGAATGAGGAGTTTCAGTGCGTTCCCTGTTATAAGTCACCCAAATAAGTCATTTTACCGAACTGTTGCTCATTCTCACAGGTCTGCATACTTGCTTAAAGGGTCATTGCTGTTGAGTAGCCATTGCCTTTGGTCCCCACCACAAACTCCTTTCCTTAGCCATCGACTCCATCCCTCTCCCTGAGCACTGTCTGAGGCTGAACCAGACCATTCGCAAGCTTGGCGTCCTATTTGACCGTGAGATGAGCTTCCGACCACATGTATGCTCCATCACCAAGACCGCCTACTTCCACCTCTGTAACATCACCCATCTCTGCCCCTGCCTCAGCTCATCTGCTGCTGAAACCCTCATCCATACCTTTGTTACCTCCTAGACTTGACTATTCCAATGCTCTCCTGGCCGGCCTCCCATCTTCTACCCTTCATAAACTTGAGCTCATCCAAAATACTGCTGCCGGTATCCTAACTTGCACCAAGTCCCTTTCACCCAACACCCCTGTGCTCGCTGACCTACATTGGCTCCCAATCCGGGAACGCCGCAATTTTAAAATTCTCTACCTTGCTTTCAAATCCCTCTATGATCTCGCCCCTCCCTACCTCTGTAACCTCCTCCAGCCCTACAACCCTTCTAGATTTCTGTGCTCCTCCAATTCTTGCCTCTTGCGCAGCCCCGATTTTTATTACTCCACCATTGGCGGATGTGCCTTCAGCTGCCTAGGCCCTCTGGAATTCCCTCCTTAAACCACTCTGCCTCTCCACTTCTCTCTCCTCCTTTAAGATGCTCCTTAAAACCTACCTCTTTGACCAAGCTTTTGGTCACCTGTCCTAATATCTCCTTAGGTGGCTCGGTATCAAATTTTGTTTGAAAATCGCTCCTTTGAAGCGCCTTGGGACGTTTTACTATGTTAAAGGCGCTACATAAACGCAAGCTGTTGTTGAGTAAAGTATCCTGTCCTGTAATTTACCTAGTTAGAAAACCAAGGGATTTTATTAGTGTTATAATTGTGTCACATGTGTCTGACAGGACAGCGCAATCTTATTTTTGTCCTTTTTAGCAACAATTCAAGACAAAAGAAATCACAAGGTGACTGGTCAATGGCAGTGATTTTGTAGCAGGCTGTTTCTGATACTGACTCTGCCAAAAAAAAGAGTTCATACAAATAAAACCCTTTTAAGCAAGCAGTTGCTCTTAGTGCAATGCAGGAGTTGGGGATATTGGAGATTATTTAAAGCTGAGCTGTCAGCAAATAAAATTGAAATTACTACCAAATAAGGAGGCTACAAATCTGGATAATTATCAAATGAAACTGTTCCATCAGGACCGAAGAATTTCAGAACGATGCAAAGATGATTTTGGAGTGTCAGAGAACAGTAAAGGTTTGCTCCAGTGTCATTCAAAACCCACCCAAAAAGCCTAGCAGATTATAGCTTTGGCTCATTTTAAACCAAAAGTGTGTATATATAGTGATTAATGGTACTTTTAAAATAAACACTCTTGATAGTTGTCTGGAGTCAAGCAGCAGGGTGATCAGCAAAAGCCGACTGCCAGGAAGGATGTTGAGGGTTCGACATGAGACTCATTTACAGGAAAACTACCAGATGCTTTACTGGGAAGATGATAGGGTTGGTATTCTGACAGGCGGTCAAATGGACTGCAAAAGTACTCCTCATACTTGCTTTGTTACATTGAAACATCTCGCACAATTAAGTGCTGTGACTGTTGTGTCGGCAAGTGAGGCAGAAACAGGAGTCGGCCATTCAGCCCTCAAGCCTGTTACTCTATTCATTTAGATCATGGCTGATCTATACCTCAATTCCATCTTCCTGCCTTTGCTCCCTATCCCTTGATACCCTTAGCCAACAAAAACTTATCGATCTCAGTTTTGAAAATTTCAATTGACTTAGCATCCACTGCCTTTTGGTGGGGAAGAGTTCCAGATTTCCACTACCCTTTGCGTGAAAAAGTACTTCTTGATTTCACTCCTAAATAGCCTTGCTCTAATTTTAAGATTATGCCCCCTTGTTCTGGAGCTACAACCCCACCTTCACATGGAAAATAGTAACCATGGAAGAGATGCTAATACTCAAAATATTTTAAAATTAATTTTTGAAAGGCAATATTTTTAGTGGGCAGATTGGTGATCGAATCGAACACTGGAAGTTATACCACACTGCCACTGATGATATGGCGCTGCTGTAAAATACCTGTACAGCATCAACAAAAAGAATTCCTTTGGTATTTATAAAGTAAAACTGGGGAAATATACCAATTGCCTATTAATTCATGGTGTTACTGCAATTAACCAAATAAAATATATGCAAACAGTTAACCACTTCGATTTGAAATGGCAGCAGATGACAGCAACAGGAAATGTGATTGTGACCTTTTAAGTACAAGTCCGGGGGTAAGTGCTAAGCATATGGAGTTCCTATTTGTTCAGGGCAAGGCGCCAGCGTCCTATTTGTCAAACCTAATGGGATATTTTTGTCATCATGAATCTTTGACTTGTCCATCTATATTTGTTACAGAAAGCACTTTTTTTAGATTGATGCCTGATAAAACCAATTGGCTCGGGGTCCATATAATTGAACATTTCATTTCATTTTAAGGCTACAGTATCTTACGTGCTTTGGGTTTATTATGGGCTTCCATTAAAGCTTATTATAAATCAAGTTGTCAGTGGCAGCCATTTGGAATGTAGCATTTGCTGTGCTAGCCAATATCTTGTTATGGAAGGTAAACATGCTGACTGGGAGGCGCTCAACGAGGAGAGCTGCAATCAGAAACATTGGAGTTCAAGTCTCGAAGCTCAAATTCACTAACCTCACTTGGAGAGTTTCATTAATTGCCATCTGTACTATTAGCTGGAGCATGCAGAGGCTTTGAATTCCAAGTGTTCCTCAATGCCCTCTACCAAAAACTGCTCACTCTCCTCCAATTGATGGATTCCCCCTGTTGGTTAAGCACAGAAATTGTGGAGAAATTTGTAGCCAGGATTGTTTGTTTTTGTAAAGGGTGGTGTGCACCTGATAGGAGAAGAAAAAAATCTAACTTGAAACCAATAAGTAAAAATTGAGACCTACCATTCTGCGCTGTTTCAAATCTGGTTAACTTAGCCTGATCACTAACATAGATTGATATTGTTCATTTGATGGGACAAAAACCACTCACAAATGGAGCTTGGGTTTGAGTAAATGAGGCTATGGAAATACCCGTCCAGATTTCATATTCAACTTTGGTTAATTTATATAGCTGTCAAGTTCTGAGATGTTGAATAAAAATATGTAAACTGATTCTATTGGGGATGATGTATAATTTGTACTTAGCAATAAGATTCTGTGATGAAATCAGTGTAATCTTTTGCACTAGTTAGTGAATCCCTTACATTAATGTCTAGTAACTACAATTTATAACAGATTTAAAAATATATAACTTTCTAAATGCTTTGTTAGGATTTAGATCTCTCTCTATTCTGAAGTCTTATTTGTAGTAATATATATTAATGTGCATGAGATCTTGGGATTTTGGATCATGTTATTCATTAGGGAAACTGAGAGCTACAAAAGTCTTCCTCTGACTGATAAGACAGTTACAATGTACGTGAGTGAATTTTTGAGGGAAGCAGGCGTCTTCATGAGTGGGACTAAGTATGCACTTGTGACGCTCCAAGAGTTGTCCACCAATCCGTTGCAAGATCAGTTCTCTTCATTGAGAATAGGCCATTCCTATTGAATGTGCAGGCCCATTGTTCATGTCCATGATGAGCTTCTTAGCAACAGCAGTAATCACTGCTGGTTACCATGCTGTTCTTCACGTTTGTTAATGCCAGAATTCCAGGGAGAACAAACATATAAAGGTCAAATCTTTGAAGCATCTCAAACGCCTATCCCCTGCACCTTGGAAAGTCGACTGAACAAACAGAATTGAAGGAGATCTGTAGCAGTTCTAGGAACAGCTGGTCTTGCTCTCAACTCGAGATCAAGCGATGGATTCAATTTTGTTTTTCTCTATAAGCCTAGTGAATGAATGGACTCAGTCTTGCATGTTGAGAACAGACCTATTTTAGTGAAAAACATGACCCAATAGTTCCTGTCTTTCGTTGTTGGCAGAGTCTGTGAGGGACACCATAGCAACAGCTGTAGTCACTAGTGATGACCATGCTGCTTTTCATGGGTCTTGCTGCCAGAGCTCTGTAAAAGATGAATGTAATTAAAAGCAAATGATCTCTATCTCATCAATACAAGCTAAATTGACTCTTAAAGAATATGTTTCTCGCTTGGTAGAATACCTCAGTCAAATGTGAGTGGCTGGACTACATAGCAGTAGGATACGTTATTGATGCCCATTAATACCCACACTAAGAGTTCCTGATCTCCAGCCCAGGAAGGTATCAAACACAAGCTAATATTTCTATTCCCCTCAGTCTTGGGAGGGGAAATTGAAGGGAATTTTAGGGCCTCTGTCGCTATCTGCTAATGACTGGATTATACGAAAATAGACAACATTTCAGCAATAGATGCCATCTGCCACAGACATAATGATCAGTGATGCAATAGAATTACCACTTGCATCAACCATGAAACTAACCATTGGCAGTTACCATTGCAGTCAATTACAAAGGTGCCGCTTATAACATATTAAGCGGACCGCCTATTTCGGGCAATTCATCAAGCTTCTTGCACCTCGATAAAGTGCGACTAAGTGCTTTTAACTATTTACCTGAGGAGCTGAGTGCCTCTGTGCACCGTCCACCCCTTTATCTGTTTTTATTGCCCCGGGAACAGCTGATTGAAGCTGCCTGAAGTCTCCATCAGCTTTTGGTTAAAGACAATCTGTCGGTGTTCATTTAAATAAGCCGTCACCATCCGATCTTGGATCGATTTAGCATTATGCAATACTGCCCCCACTATGCAATACCGCCCCCACCACTTTTTAACTCGATTAGGGATCCAATAAATTCATAGAATCACTGGCTTCCTTCTGTGCTGTAAGATTCATTCAGCCCATCATGCCTGTGGTGGCTCTTTGAAAGAGCTGAAAAATTAAGTCCCAGACCCCAGCTTTTTCCCTATAATCCTTCAAATTAGTGCTTTTCAAGTAAATGTCCAACTGCCTTTTGAAAGTTCCTATGGAATCTGCTACCCTTTCAGGTAGTGCGTTCCAGACCTCAACAACCTTCTGTGTGAAAAAATTTCTCCTCATTTCCCCTCTAGTTCTTTTGCCATTTATTTTAAATCTATGATCTCTGGTTACCGACCCACTTGCCAGAGGAAACTGTTCCTCCCTACTTACTCTATCAAAACCCCTCATAATTTTGAATTCCTCTATTAGGTCTCCCCTTAACCTTCTCTGTTCTAAGGAGAACAATTCCAGCTTCTCTAATCTCTCCACATAACTGAAATGTAGGCAATCACTACAGTTGTTAGATAATAAATTTTGTATTAAGCCACTACTTTTCCAACAATATGGATAAGGTTTGGTTCAGTGCAACTCTTCACCCAGGGTGGTTAGAATGTGAACTCGCTGTCCAATGGTTAAGACAAATAGCATAGATTTAAGGGGAAGCTAGATAAGTACATGAGAGAGAGAAAGGACTAGAAGGATATGCTGATAGGGTTAGATGAAGTAGGGTGGGAGGAGGCTCGTGTGGAGCCTAAACCCCGGCATAGACCAGTTGGGCCAAATGGCTTGTTTCTGTGCTGTAAGTTCTATGCATATAGTATGTATGCAGCTTTTGAACCTAGATCCTTATTTGTTCAAAATCTTCGGCATCAGGGTTGCCAACTCTGGTTTGATGTATTCCTGGAGATTTGATTCCGAAAGCTTGTGAATTTAAAATAAAATTGCTGGACTATAACTTGGTGTTGTAAAATTGTTTACAATTGTCAACCCCAGTCCATCACCGGCATCTCCACATCATGGAGATTTGATCACATGGCATTCTATCATGTGACAACACTCGTGCGATGTTTAATCACATGATATTTGATCACGTGACATTTGCCCACTGTTTGTAAATGTTATTCCATTTACCCTAGTTGAGTGTCTCAGTATCACCAAGCCCCGAATAAAATATTTGACTTATTCATCTCACTACAAAACAATAACATGATTTATAAATCAAAGAAAGAACACAGAAGAATAAAATGATTTAAGGATAAGTAATGTTTGAATAAAAACTACTTCTGTGATGTTTCTATAGAATCGACCGCAATGAGAAACAACAAGTAAATTCCACTGATTCAACAAAAACACCATCGATATAAGTAACCTCTAACTAAAGTTTTCATACAATTTTATGACTTTTTACAATACACAGCAAGTTATAAAATAATAAATAAAACCAAAACCTCATTCAATTCACTGACTCCCACTGAAGCCCAGCTTCAGGGAGTTGAGGCTCAGTCCTTTGGGAGCAGCACCAAACCTGCCTGACTTCAGTAATAAAACACATTATTCAATAGAGCACATCACAGGTCAACATGAACGCTCCCTCCACCAGTTTGTGTTTCTCTCTTTCTTCCCTCCTTTCCTCAGTTTATGTTTTTTTTTCTCTCTCTCTCCCCTTCCACAGTTTGTGTTGCTCACGCTCTCCCTCCCTCCCTCAGTTTTTGTCTCTCTCTCTCCTCCTTTCTCTCTCCCTCTTTCTCTCTCTCTCTCCCCCTCTCTTTTTAAATTTTTTTCTCTCTCCTCTCTCTTTCTCCTTTTTCTCTCTCTTCTTCCTTCTCTCTCTCTTTCCCTTTCTTCCCCTTTCTCTCTCTTTCTCTTTCCTTCCTTTCCCCTCCCCCCCCCACTTTTGGAGATACTGATGAATTCCTCTTATCGCCCTTTCCTAGTGGTATGGTAGAAATATTTGGCATGCAGTGTAGGGGAAAGCTTGTGCCCCACCGTTACCTGTCCCACTGTGAGAAATGCTATTTATACTTCACATGCATAAATGTAGATATTATTGTGCCATTCCACTGTGAAAAAGAAGAGTTCCTTTAGGCTCCTACAAAAATAAAATTGGAGTCCAATCTAATTTTTCCGCTTGAAGTGAGGATTGCTTTATCTTACTCGTTTTTCTTTTAAAGGTTATTTACATTGTATTGCCCTTTGCATTTGCCACTGAGCAAGGTCAAATCCCTTGAACTGGCATAATTTAAAGAACGAAAAACCCTTACAGCTTTATTCCAAAATTGGTCCTAATTGGTTAATTACTCAACTCTCTCTCGTTGTTGTATACCTACCATGTCTAAGAACAGTGTGAATGAATTTTGTGAATGACCTCCAATAAACTCTGCTGAAAGCATGTTGGGATAACAGAATTGCAGCAATTAGTAGCAGCTTTTTAGAGCCAATCTATGTGGGGGAGGGAGAGAGGATGGTATTGCCAGGAGAGTGTGCAACATTTAAGTACATCGGCAATAAAAAACACACAGAGGATTAAACTAATTGTTTTGAACTGGGGCAGCTCGCGTATGCATAAACTAAACCAATATTTAGAATTTATTTTTAATCTCTTCGATTGTTGGTCTTAAAGAGGATTAATTAAAATAACTTTTTGGCTTGGATGCACATAACTAAAATCAGTTTGGATCTAACTGGGCTTAACTGTAACTCAGTGTGCACAGTCTAGGCAAAGCCCAGGGATAATACAGGAATCTGTGAAAATTGCCTAACCGTTTCACTGATGGAATTTCTGTGGAGTGATGGAATGTGAAGGAGTATGTCGATCGTAATATTTTATCAAATTGCCTGTCTGCTGCTCCTTGGGGGGAGAAAATGGCAACAGTAGGTGCTGCCATGTTTAAGGAGCTTATAAGACTATACTACAGGGCCATCTCTAATCAGAACTGATGGAAGGGTGTATTGGCTGAAAATACATGCAGCAAATTCTCACCCGTGGATCTTCCACAGCATTGTTGGTGATCCGAAGAGCAGGAACTGTGGTGCAGGAGGTTTAAATGGCCACACCAGCCCACTTGCTGTCTCCAGGCTAATATTGGGAAAGGTTATCCAGGGTTCCTGTTCCTGTTCCTAATTATTATACGAGCCCTGTTGAGGGTGGATGTGGCTGCACAGTAATGCTCTCCTCCACCAATAGTCCGAGTCTGCCGACACTCTGCCTAACTCGCAGATAAGGAATGGCCATTTGGGTGTTGGCCTCATAGGGTTGTGAGCACCTACAGCACTGTACCCGAGCAAGATTGGTGGTCTCGTGATGGGAGGGGTAAGGATACCAATTTTAAAAATTAATTCTCTCCAATTTTATTTTTGTGATTCTCTTCCCATCTCCCTGGGAAACTCTCTCTTCCTTGGTCAATAGAGATGGTTATTGACCTCCTCCAAGGCCTCTGGTAATGAACCAGCCATTGAGAGGTATGCAGTGGGGTGGAGTCATTCTTTTCTTTCTTTTCTTTTTTCCTCCTCCTCCAGATTCCCCTGGAGAAGCACCAAGCCTCCTCAGTAGCCCAGACAGGATCAAAAATTTGCTTTGTGGGATATGGTATTGTTTTGCCACTCCTTGGCACAGCTTATTGGAGCCATTGTGCTGGCACTTTGCATTTGGTCATGGCAGATCGATCATTCGTTTCCAACAATGTAGTAAAATGACCCATAAGAACCAGATCTACATAACAAGAACTACACAGAGCTATCCATTTAACAGTAGGGAGTCTCTGATATCCCAAACAAGGACCCCCTGCAAAAACAACAGTCTCTCAAACACAATCCATCAATCCACAGTGATCAGAGAATTCAACAGAAACACCCTTTAAACTCTATTTAATCTTTTGATCCATGTAGTTGATCTAAAAGTTCTTTATAAACTGATATTAAAAAGTATGAGCCAGAGAACTATGGGCCCGATATTAGCAGGGCGGCGGGTTTGCAGCGGCGGGTCGACTGGGCGCGTGGGTAACGTGCCCAGTGAAATCAGGGTGCTCAGCATGCGATCGCAGGCTAATTGGAGCCACTTACCTGTGCTTCTGGGTTTCGCGCTGGAAAGCTGCGCAGCGGGCGGACTGCGCATGTGCAGCTTAGGCTGTCAGCTGGAGGAGCCCTATTTAAAGGGGCAGTCCTCCACTGACTGATGCTGCAGGAAATAAGAAAAATTACAGCATGGAGCAGCCCAGGGGAAAGGCTGCTCCCAGGTTTAATGATGCCTCACTCCAGGTATTATTGGTTGGGATGAGGAGGAGGGGGGAGGACAGAGATCTTCCCCCCCGGCGGGCGGGAGGAAGCGGCCCGCCTCTGCCACCAAGAAGGCCTGGCTCGAGGTGGCAGAGGAGGTCACCTGCACCACCAACATATCGCGCACCTGCATACAGTGCAGGAGGCGCTTCAATGACCTAAGTAGGTCAGCCGAAGTGAGTACACTTACTCATTCCCCTACACTCCGTCTGCCACATCACCGCCCCCACCCCACATCTCCTTCTGCACTGCCAACACTACTCTGTCACATCACTCCTCACACCCACTCAAACCTCATCCTCATCTTACCTGCACTTACTCACCTCGCCAGTACTCATCCCGCCACTACCACTCAACCCAATCCTCATACAATCTCATGGCTCTATCTCATACTCACCCTCTCATGCATCTCTTTCACAGTCAGCCTCACTCAACCTGCCACTACCTGTGCTGCAGCCACAGGGCATGCATCACATATGTGGAGTAGGAAGCGTAAGGCAAACGTGTCGTGAGCATGAAGGGGATGCACAAGGGTGTTTGAGGGTTTGTCATGGTTTTTACCTATATTGAATTTCTGATCAACTCACATAACATATTATATTGTCACCACTACTGCCACGTCTTTGCGAATCTTGTCTGGTTTGTGCAATAATGCCCTTTCCTGAGGATCACGATGAAGACCCACAATTGATGCCACCCATTGTGTCACTGCAGAGTGGGTGTAGGTGTATTTGCAGGGCTCTTTTGTGCAGACGACTGAGAGATGTCGGCGATGTCCCCGGTGGCACCCTGGAAGGATGCGGAGGAGAAGTTGTTGAGGGCAGTGGTGACTTTGACAGCGACAGGTAAGAAGATGGTGCTCGGGCCAGCCGGGAGCAGCTCGGCATGAAGGAGGCTGCAGATGTCCACGACTACATGACGAGTGACTCTGAGGCTCCGTGTGCACTGCTGCTCAGAGAGGTCCAGGAAGCTGAGCCTCGGTCTGTGGACCCTGTGGCGAGGGTAGTGCCCTCTGCGACGCATCTCTCTCTGCCGTTGCCCTCCCTCCTGCTGTGCAGGTGGATGTGTCACAGCACTGTGTTGTGGAGATCCACGTGTCAGAGGTGGACAGTGTGGCCGGCGAGGCTGGTGAGGCTGTTCGCCCTCCGAGGAGGTCATGACTGCAGCTATGGCGATCCCCATCCGGAAGTTGTATATTTGAGGTGGTTCGTTAGGTAGGTAAATGTGTCTGGACCCCGGGGTAAATGTGCAAGTTTGTGAATTTTATTGTTAGGAGGAGGGTGGTGGAGGCTAAACTTTGTCCAAAGTGACAGAGTGGCCTCCTGCAATGAGTGAGGGTCTCCCCCCACCACCTGTCAAATAGACCTTTGCAGCTGCCACAGACTGATGGCTGCAACACGTCCATGTCAACTGGGAGTGTTTCCCCCAATACGGGAAACAGTCCCAGTTGTTTGGAAAATCGGGTCTGTTAACGACCTGAAGTACCTAAATGATTCCCTTAAGTGGCACCCCGCCGGCTTTAATTGCCGGCAGGAGTCCCACATGCGGGGGCTGCGCGCGTATGTCAGCGTGTCACTGGGGAACCCGGAAGTGGGCGGGTTGGAGCCGGGCTCCAGACCCGCCCCGGGAATCCCCGATTTTCGCAGCCCCCCCGCCACGAATGCACCTGCTCGGGGGTCCAAAAATCAAGCCCTATGTTTCTATTGTACATATGTTCCAACTTACAAAACTAGCAAGAGCTGCTCAACAGCTTCAAAAAAGATGGAGGTTGAAAAACAGCCCTGAATGTAGACTCATGACACATGCAGATGAGGAGTTCCACGAATGAGATTCATGCAAATGAGGAATTATATTGACGAGACACATGCAGATGAGGAGTTATACTGATGATACAGTGGCATACTGATTTCTCATAACTTGTCTTGTAGTTGGACCCACTATTCCATCACTTTAATGGGGGGTGGGGGGGGGGAAGGAAAGACTTGCACCAAAATGCAATTTGCAGCAGTAGATTCAGAAATTTCTGAAGGGGGTTGTGAGTGTTTTAGATGCCAGTTGCATTTTCGAGGGGCTGTTTGCGGTATCCCCTCCTCCCAAAATCTGATTTTTGAAACTTGGTGCAGTTTTCTGCATTTTGCACTCTATTGTCATTCTGCTTTTAAGCCAAAAAATTCTTTTGGATGGGTTACATAATTTAAATATGAAAATGAAGTAGTTATACAAATTTCAGCACAATATTAAAAGTGCCATTCCTTCTGTTGGGAATCTAACCCCAGGTACACATTATCGGTTTGTGAACTGAAACCTTTTACAATGCATGCCAACAATAAGGGATCCAGTCGGGGCTGGTTCTATCAAGAAATTTGAGAACGTTGGATAAAGATCTGTAGAAAATTTGATAGAGGGGAGTGAGATCTATTGTGGGACCTGATACTGGGGCCATCCAGATGGACTGCAGTGTAGCAATCAGACAGCAGTACATGCTGTATCTATGAGAAAAATGTCTCACTATTTCATCTGCCCCTCTCCCAGATCCCATGGCAACCCAGAAGCAAGTGGATGTTATCTGGAATTAGACTACGCTGACTAAAAGTAAAAACTGCTTAACAGTTGAAGTAGCTTCAGGAAGGATAGGGATAGACTGTCATTAAAGCCATAGCTTAAAGCAGAACCCTGATGAAGGGTTCGCCTAAACAATAACCTGTCTTTTCTGCCTTCCCCTTAAAGGGTGTGGCCTGTACACGCAGGGTCCCCATTAAGGGACACGGCCTGTACACGCAGGGTCCCCATTAAGGGACACGGCCTGTACACTCAGGGTCCCCATTAAGGGACACGGCCCGCGTGTACACACCCCACAGCATTCTAAACACCAATAATTCTCCCCATCATGTTTTATGCTTGCCACCTCCCTTATCTTCTTGGGCATTTACATGATTTGCCCTAAGGGGTCTGCACAAGAAAACTCTTCACTCCAGTTCTGCACCAGAGTATGTTGAGAGAGAGAGAGACAGCGAAAAAGTTTGTCAGTCATGTTGCTCTACTTGTACTGCAGATGTTGAGGGGTATGGGAGCCTAAAGAAAAGGTTCCAAGAACTGTGTCTATATACTTTAAAGAAGCGTAAACGCAAAGGTTTTATGTAGGGGCAGATCTCTTGTTGAATGTTGGTGGTTCTTCTTTTCCCAGACAAAAGTCGACCTGTGGAACCGATGCCGGCTTGTGCAATGAGCACTGATTTGCTGTTTTCCTTCAAGACATTAGGGGATAAAGTTAATACTGAGGAAGATGTTAATAAACTTGCAGACTGGGCATATAAATGGCAAATGAATTTCAATATAGACAAGGGTGAGGTGGTACATTTTTGGTAGGAGGAATAAGGAGGCCACATACTCCTTGGAAAATAAGAGTCTAAACGGGGTAGATCTCTGGGTACAGATATACAAACCATTAAAAGTAGCAATGCAGGTTAACAAGGCCATAAAAAATGCAAACCAAGCACTGGGGTTCATTTCTAGAGGATTAGAATTGAAACGCAGGGTAGTTATGTTAAACTTGTATAGAACCTTAGTTAGACCACACTTGGAGTACTGTGTATAGTTTTGGACTCCATATTACAGAAAGGATATAGAGGCACTGGAGTAGGTACAAAAAAAGATTTACAAGGATGATACCGGAAACTGAGAGGTTATAACTATTAGGAAAGACTAAACAGGCTTGGGCTCTTCTCTCTAGAAAAGAGAAAACTGAAGAGTGACTGATAGAGGTCTTTAAGATTATGAAGGGATTTGCTCGGGTAAAACGTGGAGAAAATGTTTCCACTTGTGGGGGAGTCCAAAACTAGGGGCCATAAATATAAGATAATCACCAATAAATCCAATAGGAATTCAGGGGAAACTTCTTTACACAGAGTGGTTAGAATGTGGAACTTGCTACCACAAGGAGTAGTTGAGGCGAATAGCATAAACGCATTTAAGGGGAAGCTGGATACATACATGAGAGAGAGAAAGGAATAGAAGAATATGCTGATGGTGTTAATTGTATCTGTGATTTGTATCAATTAGTGTTAATTGTATTCAGGTGGTGGGTATCAATTGGGGACTCTTGTATCCATTTATGGGAGAGTGTATAATGTTGAGTTGTGTGAAAAAAGGCTTGGAAGCAACTGAAGACCAGACTACAGTATTCTATCCTTCACCACCAGGCTATCCAGTTACAATAGATAGATGAAGGTAGGTGGGAGGAGGCTCATGTGGAACATAAACACCAGTATAGACCAGTTGAGCCGGGTGGCCTGTTTCTGTGCTGTTAATTCTATGTAAAGAGCTGGACCGGTTTCTGGCTAGGATGGAGAGCACCTCGTACAAGAGGTAGGTAACCCTATAATGTAAATCAGGGTCAGTGTGATCTCCTGGACTAATTTTGATCGCCTAAAGGGATCGGAGAGGATTTTCCCAGGTTTGTTCCCTAATTGGCCTGTGTTTTTATTTGGTTTTTCGCCTCTCTCAGTAGATTACATGGGTAGGGATTGTTTGTATTGTGATGCACAAGGCATCACAACTATATGGGACAGGCTGAATGGACCAGTGGGTCTTTTCCTGTCCTTTTTTCATGTGTTCATATAGAATAGCTTATTTAAAGTGCTTTAGAAGTGACTTCTAGTGCAGCACGGAAAGTTTGAATCCTGCACTGATTTCTGCTGGTACATGGGCACAGTCTGTGTAAAATGTTGACCTGTTTGTATCTGTAGGGACCAATATCCCATTTCTAGAAATCACTTGATTTACAGAAACTGATATAATCATATTAGTTCTAATGATGGTGGCAGCCTGTATGTTAAATATATTAGAGGACTTCATGGGGTGAAATTTTTTTCAATTGCTATAAATTAGATATTTCCTAAGAAACGATTTGTCCCATAGGCTCTTAAATTACATTTTATGAATGTTTGCATCAATTCACAGGATGGTTTCGTAGATTGCAGAAGTTTGAGTTAGGACCCCCAGGACGATACAATTGAAGAAACTGTAGTTATTTGAGAAGGTTACAACTTTATTTACTGTTTACAAAGTGAGCAACCTGTGAAATCAATCTTTGCAGATCATTGCATATTAATCACTAGCTTCTTCAATGTTTTACTCCTGTCTGGAAACCTGGACTTTAGCCTTCCTGGGTTAACGTGAGGACTTTTATCTGCTAAGAATTCTGAGTAAAATCACATTATTTGGGATAGCTGCTTTTTTGACATCACCCTTGTCTGGTTAGTTTGGATAAAGTTGAGAGGTTAAAGAAGAGCAGAGTGCAATGTAGGAATCGAGTAGTATTTCAGCTTAGTTTTCATCTCAAAAGAAAAACATTGGGAGCAGTTGAGTCATCGATTGTAGAGAAGTGCTTTTACCATAGATTACAGTTAAAATATATTTCGCACTGTTACTGTGCCAGCAGCCACATCTATACCTTTAAGGGAAAACTCCCCAGTGAGTTTTAGTAGCAGGAATTGCTGAACTTGCAGCTTTATTTGGTCTGTGTTCCTAATGAGTGAGGATTTATATCCCGAGAACCGGTTTATGACACGATGAATTAATGAGAACTATCCACTTTAATCAGCAAAGCTTGTCCTTTTTTGTTTCTGTTCATGAATAATGATGTTGAATTAAGGTTCAGTTCGGCCTCACTGCACTAATGCGAACATTAATATCTTGATTTTGTATCACTTTTCTTGTTAAAATGTTTATGGTTTGCTCAATGTTAATTTTTCTTTTGTGAAGGTGGCTTAAATGAGTTGGAGTGGAAGGTGTCTGATGGGGTCCCTTTTTAACTGAGTTAGCTGCTGTATCAAATCAACTGTTTACTTTTAAGGTGATGATGCATGATAAAAGTCCTGTATTAAACAACAAAAAGTGTCTGGGTTAGATAATCCAATCCTCTTTGCTCTTGACTCTACAGACATGTTTCCCCCTCTGCAGTGTTCCTCCCTCCCCTCCCCTTCTTTCTTGGATGCATGGTGTCATTGTGAGGTTCTAGTTCCACAGGCACCAGCCACTCTTCAATACCTTGCTGACGTGGTTCGTGTAAACTTGGACAGTGACTGATTGCAAGTTATTTGGTGGTGGTGCACCTCACAGCTTTGTTGAGTGCCCACACTCTGCTCTATCCAGCAGGGGTCATTGGATCGTGAACTGCAATAGAAATCCTAGCCCACACCAAGTTCAATGTCTCGATTGCCATCTGAGGTAACATTGATGACATCGCTAGGAATGTTGCATAATAAATGTACACAGCACACCTCATCTAACCATGTGATTTTCTTTTGCCAGATTGATTCATACCGTGCTGCTAATCTGAATTTTCTTTCTCTACCTCCTAAAGTTTCTACGGCTGAGGTCAGTTAGGTCAGATGGCGAGCAGACTAGCTTCAGAGATTAGCTAGTTTGCTCTTTTTAAAAAAAAAGTAGGACCGTGTCCTGGGTCTGTATCTGGTGGGGCTCAGGTTCTGTAATGTAGAGTTGGCGAGGGTACAGAAGAGGTTGCTGTGTCTGGAACAATTGTGCTTAATGTTCCAAAACTAGGGGCCATAAATATAAGAGAGTCACTAATAAATCCAATAAGGAATTCAGAAGAAACTTCATTATCCTGAGAGTGGTTAAAATGTGGAACTAGCTACCACATGGAATTGTTGAGGTGAATAGCATAGATGCATTTAAGGGGAAGCTAGATAAGTACATGAGGGAGAAAGGAATAAAAGGATATGTTGATAGGGTTAGGTGAGGTTGGGTGGGAGGAGGTTTGTGTGAAGTATAAACACTGGCATAGACCAGTTGGGCTGAATGGCCTGTTTCTGTGCTGTAAATTCTATGTAATTCAGTTCATTGTTTTATTCATAAATGATTGCACATTAAAGAATTGTACAGCTTTGATGTGAAGCTGGACAGTATGGGCAAGTTGCAGCACCATTCAAGGCTTCAGGTTAGAAAATTCAATATGGAAGGGGAGGCACAATCTTTATCGGAGGTCCATCTCACTAACATATGGTTTCTTGTGATTTAACGGTGAAGTTCCTGACATCTGCTCTTCTGGGTCAAAACCTGCAAAATTCCTGTGGGTGAACTGCAAGTCTGAATGGAATTTGCTGTGCAGTCTACTGTAATATCTTCCCAGGATTCTGTAGGGCAATTTCAAATCATTGGATTTTTAGTAAATACTGCATTTGACCGTGCGATCCGTTAACTTTACAGGGATATAAACTTTGAGATTTGTCGGTGTGTTGAAAAATAATCAGGCAATTAAGTGATAAATGAATCGTTAGGGAAACTCCAGTGACTGGTGTGTCTTTGCTAAAATGTGTTGTATATTAAAAAAATAGGGTAAAATACTTAATTGTGTCAACATGTTTTTATAAATTCATTTTTTTTTAAAACTTCCCTATCTGCAGATTAATGGTCAGTGACAATTGCTAGAATCTGTGCAGATAAGATTATGTAGAATTGCATACCTGGACAATTGATTCTGAGATGTCTTCCTTGTTGAGTCTTAGCACTGCCAAGCAGTAATCGGTTTTGCAGCATGGAAATAGGATCTCCGTTGTTTTGAGGTGAAACTGATTAGTATATTAACGCTGCCAATTCCGTGTGAATGGAAGTCTTTATTATTTCCTTGAAGATTGATGTGTGGTGAGGATGCCTAAGAAACTTGGAATTTTCTATAACAGCTTGTAATTAAACTGCTTAGAGGAATGGAACAAATGATTTAACTATTTCTGTAACTAACTTGTCCGTCTGTAACTAATTTGATCTCTTGACATTGAGCTATATCTATGCCTCCCTCCTAGTAATCAATGAGTAAGACTTTGAAATCTTAGTTACTCAGATAGGCTGAAAGAAAGTCTGTTATACTTTGGAGAAGCGTAGACTTAGGGGTGATCTGATCGAGGTTTATATAACAATGAGGGGCCTAGGTTGTGTTCCTGTAGACCAATTGTTTCAACTGAATGGGTTAAGGAGGACCAGTGGTCACTTATACAAGATATGTAAGGGCAGAACTAGGTTAGATCTTAGGCTTTTCCCAGAAAATAGATGTCCAGGCTGCTGGCTTGTTTGTGAACATTAATTTACTGATTTCCTTAAAGCGGGAACTGGACCTGTTCCTCACTGGAGTGGAGATCACCTCATACAAGAGGTAGGTATCCTGTAGCGTTAATCAGGGCTAGGGTGGTCTCCTGGACTAGTTTTGATCACCTAAGAGGGCCGGAGAGGAGTTTTCCAGACTTCTTTCCCCCAGTTGGCTTGGATTTTATTTATTTTTTTGCCCCTCCCAAGTGGTTAATGGCTCAGGGGCTGGGATGGGGAGGGGAGGGGAAGGGAGTGTCTGTATTGTGTTACATAAGGCATCACTACACCACTGGGACAGGTTGGATGGACCAGTAGGTCTTTGCATGTCTGTCATTTTTCGTATGTTCGTAAGTGGGATTGTATCAGCCTCACTCCCTCCAGAGGGACCTGAATGTTCAGATGAGGTCCAACCAGACTGCAAATTGATTAAGAAACTTAAAGGCCATTTAATAAAAATCAGTAGATTGTTTGTTTGTTTTCTTTTGAAATTTCTTAAGAGTATTAAGTTAGAAGATGGCTGCTGCCTCTGTGCATAACTAATACCTTTTTAAAAAATTCATTCTTGGGATATGGGCATCATTAACAAGGCCAGCATTTATTGCCCATCCCTAGTTGCCCCTGAGAAGGTGGTGGTGAGCCACCTTAAATTGCTGCAGTCTGTGTGGTGAAGGTGCTCCCACAATGCTGTTGAGGAATTCCAGGATTTTGACCCAGCAACGATAAGGAACGGCGATATATGTCCAAGTCAGGATAGTGTGTGACTTGGAGGGGAACTTGGAGGTGGTGGTCTTCCCATGCGCCTCGTGCCCTTGTCCTTCTAGGTGTTAGAGGTCGCGGGTTTGGGAAGTGCTGTCAATGAAGCCTTGGCAAAATGCAAACTAATTTGTATTATTGGTATTCAGTTTTACATTATATACTTTTAGATGATTCCACTATTTCTAATAAAAACACCAAATGGGCTGGAGTTCAGAAAGGTAAAGAAAGGGTTAACTGAGCAGGGAGGAGTCACCTGTCCTACACTGGGCTATGTCCCAGGGAGCCAAAATAATTCAATTGCACTCAATTTAAAGCACAGTGCTCCTTGCAGTGCCCATTCTTTTCACTGGGCTTTTGCCCTCCTGCTGGTAAAACCACGTGTGCATTGGCGGTTTAGTAGCAACAGGGCAAAACCAGTAGCCGAGAATCCATGGCTGTTACCAGCCTGACTACTTGAAACCCTTCTTCTCTTCCCTATACTTGTACCAGTTGGTTTACTAGCACTTGCAGGCATAGAGCCAAGTTGGTAGTGTTTGAAATCCAGAGTAAAAACATGTTGAAAAGAAAAATGTATGTGGATTTTTTTCTTATCCTGGTGTCTGTTTAACAACCTTTCCTTCTCCCTGACAATTTCCCAGAAGTGACTCCATACCGGTAAAACCTGTGTGTTAAGGAGCATGGGGAGGGATTTGGACAGTCTGGCTGGATACAACTGTGATTAGCAGCCCATCACTCTTTTGCTTCAACCATGGGTTTACAGTGGTTTGAAAGTACTGTCCCAAATCAGATCTATTAAATATTAAATTAGATCTCCAAAAAATTTGATGTTTTGTAATTATGTCAATAGAGGCAAACAAGAGCTAAATGCTTGGTTTGTTTAAATTTGAATTTGATTCTATCGCAGTGCAGTATGTCGAGAAGGATATTTGGTTTTTTTCCCCATTGCAAGGCGAACTATCGTAGCCGTAACAAGGGAATGGATTGTTTTCCATAGTCTTTTGCTTACCTGTAACTACAGTTTTGTATTGTTCCATCTTGATTGAGTTGAGTTGATGTGGGTGTTTCTGTTGGATTTGAGTTCAGTTGCTAACCAACCAAAATGACCTATTTGGATTTACCATAATTAGTGTAAACTGGATGCTTTTCAGTTGATAAAGAAGATAGGTGAAGTTTTTTTTTCCTTCCATGATTTAGTCATTAAAGAACTGAAAGCTGTTCTAAATTTGTATTCAGTTGGTCATATTATTTGATGAGTGAAACTTGTTTATCAAAGAGCACTGAAAGGGATCAAATTCTAAACTAACCCTTCCATCTTTCCACAAACAAAACCAAGGCAGGGGAGAACCAAATGCCATCACTAATGAGGGAAATAAACTGCCTGTGTTACAGATGACATCACCGCTTAGCCTGATTTCTGATTCAGTTTATTCAATCAACTCATTTAGTTCCTGGCTTCTGCCTCATTGTTTGGACGCTGTAAATTTGTACAGCCTGTCTGACTCTCGCATTTGCTACCAATGTTGTTCTGTGCTTATGCCTGAATCCTCCAGCCTTGTGGTATTGTGAGATGGGCTTTGCTTGTGCTGAGATCAAAGTGAACTACATGAAGCTCACTTAATGCACGTATTTAGAACAAGAGGAAGGATGAAAGGGGAAAATGCCATTTGGCTTCTAACCCACTCATTAGAACAGACCCCACACTTTTTTATTGTCATGGACTTTATCTAATTTAGTTAACCACTCACTCGACTTTATCTTCAGTTAGAAAAGGAAATTCATCTGTTTTGGAAGCAAATAACTTATCATACTAGTCCTGCTAATTTTTATTTTGCTTCAGTCCCTGCCCCCTCCTCCCCAGGAAGGGGTGATATGGTACAATAGTGTTTCATCTAACTGTCAAAACTCACAACTCACCCAATCAGAGTTCAAAAACCGTTGTGGGCCGAGTGCATTGAAAGGCCATCATTCACATCTGCTGCCACCTGGGCACATGTGGACTACATTAGCATAATGAATAATAACTCTGTGCTTTCACATACACTTGTACTAGTTCCCTAATCACACATCTAGCAGACCTTCATTACACAGTTTCCTACATTACAACAGTGACTGCACTTCAGTTGTACTTCATTGGCTGTTAAGTGCTTTGGGATGTCCTGAGGTTGTGAATGGCGCCCTGTAGATGCAAGTTTTTCTTTCTTTCAGAACTGAGGTTTTATTCTAGTCTGATTGTGGAGTTGGTAATTTTAATTTGTTATGCGGGACTGTTGCTTCAGTAATGGATCCATCATGGCTGTTATAACTATCTCTCTCCCTACTCTCCTGTTTACTAATTTGATATTGCTCCATACCCTGTTTGTAAAATGTAGTAGCAGGCGTACCAACATCACTGCTTCAACGCAGCAGCTGAAAGCTTCAGACGGCCGAAAGGCATGGGACTGATGGCCTGCAGGTTTCTAGCATGACTGTGCAGCTTTCTGATCCCATACACAAGTTCCAGTATCAAATGCCTTCATTGGCTGCAGATTTGATGTCTCAGCACTTATCACAGAGCCCACTGCCTTGCAAAATCTAGCTTGTCAACAGAGAAACATTTCAGAAGCTCAATCACTTCAGTGAATAGAGAACTAGAAGGGGTAGTTATTAAACAATGTAGCACTTTCATCTTCAAAGAAAGCACTATCTGATTTATTAACATTGCCAGCTATATTTTTGATTTAATGACACATTAAAACCTATATAAATGCAGTGAAAGTCATACATGCCCTGCTGTTCCTCCAGGTGCAGTCGTGTGTGCCTGCTCACTCAACACTGCAGTAAAACTGGGCCTGGGGTCACTGTAGGGGCCGGGTCCGGGGATCACTGCAGGGGCTGGGCCCGGGACAGGGTTCGCTGTAGGGGCCGGGGCCAGGGGTCACTACTTGTGGTGGAGCGATTATAATCGGGGATGTGCAAATGGCCAGAATTGGAGAAGTGCCAAGATCTCAGAGGGTTGTAGGGCTGGAGGAGGTTACAGAGATAGGGACGGGCGAGGCATTGGAAGGATTTGAAAACAAGGATGAGAATTTTAAAATTGATGCGTTGGTGGACCGGAAGCCAATGTAGGTCAACGAGCACAGAGGTGATGGATGAGCATGACATGGTGCCAGTTAGGATACAGGCAGCAGAGTTTTGGATGAGCTTAAGTTTATGGAAGGTGGAAGGTGGAAGATGGGAGGCTAGCCAGGGGAGCACTGGAATAGTTGAGTCTAGAGGTAACAAAGGCATGGATAAGGGTTTCAGCAGCAGATGAGCTGAGAAGGGTTATGTTATGAAGGTTGTCTTGGTGATGGAGTGGATAAAAGGTCGGAAGGTCATCTCGGTCAAATAGGACGCCAAGGTTACGATCGGTCTGGTTCTGCTTCAGACAGTTGCCAGGGAGATGGATGGAGTCGGCAGCTAGGGAATGGAGTTTGTGGTGGGGACTGAGGACAATGGCTTCGGTCTTCCCAATATTTAGTTGGAGGAAATTTCTGCTCATCCAGTGCTGGATGTCGGACAAGCAGCGAGGCAAATCAGAGACAGTGAAGGGGTTGAGAGAGGTGGTGGTGAGGGAGAGCTGGGTGCAATTCAGTGTAACACACAAAACCTGCATGCAGCCGTTGAATCAGGTTCATATAAGCTTGGTATATTATGATATGATTTGCTTTATTACTAATGCAGTGTGTAAATGTTCTACGGGCCTATTTCTTCATGCATTTTACTGCATGTTTTCTGTTTAAATGGATATGGGGGGATGCTGTAGGGGAGGGCGAAGGGCCCCCATATATTCTTTGGTGTCCATGGCCCCAAGAATTCTTAATCCAGCTCTGGGCTTGAGGTTCTGCCATATTTCAAATCCAATGAAAAGCTTTTTAATATCCATGGGATTTTGGTGGTCACTTCAGTTTTTGCTTGGGGCACATTTGAATTATCTGGGATAGGAGAGAATCCACCTTTCTCCGTGACTGGAACTCGCAATGTCAATCACTCTTTTAGTTCGAGCAGTTGATTTTAGATGCAATCGCCTCAACTGTTTTGGTTATTGAATTGCTTTGGGCCTTTAGGTCGAAATATTACAATCCAGGAAGCTACAGACTCATTCATCCCTGATGGTTAGGCAATCAGAATTGCCTTTGTTCTGCATAAAAGCCAGCTAGGTGACATTGGGCCTGTGAAATTTGAACTTAAGCAGCCCAGTTCCCACGACGGGAGGATATCCCACATTGTAGCCCCGATTCTCATCTAATCTGCTTGGCGGGTTCGGGTCAGGTGCCCATTTTACTCAGCATCCAATATTACTCTTTGACCAGAGAGACAGGTAAAAGGCAAATGATATTCTTTAACTTGCTGTGTCCAATGCCATGGGAAATCTGCTAGTTCAATCGAAAGCCACAAAAGACACGGGATATTCCAAGGCTGTGTGGAAGGTGACCAAGCAGTACAGTGAAAGAAAAGAATTAAGAATGCCCAAACCTTCAGTCAAGTTTTGATTTGGAATTGGATGCGACCTGGGAGACTTAATGTAAATTAAGTACAAAGGAGGGAGTTGGTTTACAGCAGTCACCGCCACATAAAAATCTTCAAACCTTTTGAAAGCTTGACCTTTGAACTTTACACTTTCCCCTTATTGCCATTATGGTTTAACTGCAAAAGAAGGCAGGTTTCCTGCCTCTGTGATTAAATTGTCATCCTGCATCGGAGTTTATATTTTAGTCATCCAACGGTGTCCAAGTTTGTTGGAGTGCAACTATATGCTTTGGGATTAACTAACAGTAAAACACAGAAGGCCTAGAGCACAGACACACCACAGTTTGGACAATTTTTCTGTGGCGATGATATTTCACCTCTAATGCAGGAAGTGTTAATTCTTCAGGTAGGTACCATCAATGGTAAATACTTAGCTTACTGATCACCTCTACATCCTTTTTCTTTTTGGTTAACTTTTGTGGGTCTGGGTTCCCTGTTTGGAAACCTATGATTTGGAAGGCTTTCTATGTTTCTGCATTTGATGCTGCACAAATTGGAGTTCATGAGAGAATTGCAAGGGATCCTCTCGCAATATATCTGCTCAGTCCACTTTTTTAAAAAAAAAGTCTCTATAGTGAACGATGAAAGTAAATATGGCTAGCATTACCGTGCATGAATGCAGTGTGATGTATCATAATGTCTAGTGATTTGTAAGGGGTCTGGGGAGGGACTTTTACTATTGTGTTTTTTTAGCTCCATGTCAGTCCAGTTCTTCGCCCAGTGAGTTGAACTTTCCTCCTGAAGCATAATGGGCTCGATATTTGGAAGTCCGAGTGGGTGGGTTCGTGGCGGGGGGCTCTGAAAATCGGGGATTTCCGGGGCGGGTCTGGAGCCCGGCTCCAACCCGCCCACTTCCGGGTTCCCCAGTGACGCGCTTAGATGCGCGCGCATCCCCCGCATGCGGGACTCCCCCGGCAATTAAAGCCGGCGGGACCCCACTTAAGGCAATTAATGTGATAGTTCAGGTCGTTAGCAGACCTGATTTGTAGGATATTTTAGGAGGGGTGGGATTTTCAACTAAACTGAGTGTTTCCCGTACTGGGGGAAACACTCCCAGTTGAAATGGACGTATTGCAGCCACCAGCCTGTGCAAAGGTTCATTTGACAGGTGGGGGGAGGAGACCCTCACTCATTGCAGGAGGCCACTCTGTCACTTTGGACAAAGTTTGGCCTCCACCACCCTCCTCCTAACAATAAAATTCACAAACTTGCACACTTACCCCGGTGTCCAGACACATTTACCTACCTTGCGGACCCCCTCAAACGTACATCTTCTGGATGGGGGCCGCCATAGCTGCAGTCATGACCTCCTCGGAGGACGAACAGCATCACGAGACTCGCCGGCCACGCCGTCCACCTCTGACACATGGAGCTCCACAACACAGTGCTGTGACACAACCACCTGCACAGCAGGATGGAGGGCAACCGCAGAGAGAGGTGCATCACAGAAGGCACAACCCTCGCCACAGGGTCTACAGACCGAGGCTCAGCTTCCTGGACCTCTCTGAGCGGCAGTGCACACGGGGGCTTAGAGTCACTCGACATGTAGTCGTGGACATCTGCAGCCTCCTTCATGCCGAGCTGCTCCCAGCTGGCCCGAGCACCATCTTCTTATTCTTACCTGTCGCTGTCAAAGTCACCACTGCCCTCAACAACTTCTCCGCATCCTTCCAGTGTGCCACAGGGGACATCGCCGACGTCTCTCAGTCGTGTGCACAAAAGATCCCTGCAAATACACCTACACCCACTCTGCAGTGACACAATGGGTGGCATCAGTTGTGGGTCTTCATTGTGATCCTCAGGAAAGGGCATTATTGCACAAACCAGATAAGATTTGCAAAAACGTGGCAGTAGTAGTGACAATATAATATGTAATGTGAGTTGATCAGAAATTAAATATAAGTAAAAACCATGACAAACCCTCAAACACCCTTGTGCATCCCCTTCATGCTCACGACACATTTGCCTTACGCTTCCTACTCCACATATGTGATGCATGCCCTGTGGCTGCAGCACAGGTAGTGGCAGGTTGAGTGAGGCTGACCGTGACATGGATGCATGAGAGGGTGAGTATGAGATAGAGCCATGAGATTGTATGAGGATTGGGTTGAGTGGTAGTGGTGGGTTGAGCACTGGCGAGGTGAGTAAGTGCAGGTAAGATGAGGATGAGCTTTGAGTGGGTGTGAGGAGTGATGTGACAGAGTAGTGTTGGCAGAAGGAGATGTGGGGTGGGGGCGGTGATGTGGCAGACGGAGTGTAGGGGAATGAGTAAGTGTACTCACTTCGGCTGACCTACTTAGGTCATTGAAGCGCCTCCTGCACTGTATGCAGGTGCATGGTATGTTGGTGGTGCACTTGACCTCCTCTGCCACCTCGAGCCAGGCCTTCTTGGTGGCAGAGGCAGGCCACTTCCTCCTGTCCGCCGGGTGGAAGATCTCCCTCCTTCTCTTCCTCCTCACCCCATTCAGTAAGACCTGGAGTGAGGCATCATTAAACCTGAGAGCAGCCTTCCCCTCGGGATGCTCCATGCTGTAATTTTTCCTATTTTCTGCAGCATCAGTCAGTGGAGGACTGTCCCTTTAAATAGGGCTTCTCCAGCTGACAACCTATGATGTTGTCAGCCCACTGCACAGCTTTCCAGTGCAAAACCCGGAAGCCAAGGTAAGTGCCTTCAATGAGGCTGCGATCGCGCGCGGAGCACCCCGAATTCACTGGGCATCCAATCGACCTCCTGCTGCCAACCCGCCTCCCTCCTAATATCAAGCCCAATGTTTCTCTGTAGCAGTTGACCGATTTTTTTTTTTTAACGGCACTTTGACTTTAGATGACTGTTCAAAAACAGCACATCCAAAATAGTTTGTCATGTATATGATCTCCTAGGCACTGCAAATCAACAGATTGTACAGATTTAAATATTGGTACACGTAATGTGCTTATTTAAATATCGGTACACGGAACATGTGCACATTTAAATATTGGTACACAAAGCATTGCGCACATTTAAATATTGGCACATGGAACATGTGCACATTTAAATATTGGTACACAAAGCATTGTGCATATTTAAATATTGGTACATGGAACATGTGCATGTTTAAGTGATCTATTTTAGATCTAATATTGTGTAATAGACAGGGTTAATTAGTAATCTTATAGTTAAGGATCCTCAAGGGTAGAGTGATCACAATATGACAGAATTTCACATTGAGTTTGAGAGTGATGTAGTTAAGTCCGAAACTAGGGTCTTAAATTTAAACAAAGCCAATTATGTAGGTATGAGGGGCAAGTTGGCTAAGGTAGATAAGCAATGGCGAACATTTAAAGAAATAATTCCTAATTCTCAATGAATATACATTCCCTTGAGGAATAAAAACTCCATGGGAAAAGTCATCCAACTATGGCTAACTCGAGAAGTTAAGGTTAGTATTAGATTAAAAGAGGAGGTGTACAATGTTGCCAAAAAGAGTAGTAAGCCTGAGGATTGGCAGGATTTTAGAAATCAGCAAAGGATGACCAAGAAATTGATAGAGGGAGAAAATTGAATGAGAGTAAACTAGCAAGAAATATAAAAAAAATTTAAGAGCTTCTACAATTATGTAAAAAGGAAGAGATTAGCAAAAGTAAACATGTGTCCCTTCGAGGCAGAGACAGGAGGAATAAGGAAATGGCAGGGATGTTAAACAAATATTTTGTTTCTGTCTTCACAGTAGAAGACACAAAGAACATACCAGAAATAGTGGGGAACCAACGGTCTAATGAGAACGAGGAACTTAAAGTAATTAAGATTAATAAAGAAAAAGTACTGGCAAAATTAATAGGACTAAAAACTGACAAATCCCCAGGACCTGATGGCCTATATTCTAGGGTTTTAAAAGAGGTGGCTGTAGGGATAGTGGCTGCGTTGGTTTTGATCTTCCAGAACTCCCTAGATTCTAGAATTGTCCCCGTGGGTGGGAAAGTAGCAAATGTAACCCTGCTATTCAAGAAAGGAGGGAAGAGAGAAAACTGAGAAAAATAGGCCAGTTCGCCTCACGTCCATAGTAGGGAAAATGCTGGAATCTATTATTAAGGACGTACTAAAGGGCATGTAGTAATGTGAAATTATCCACTTTGGTAGGAAGAATAGAGAAGCAGAATATTTTTTAAATGGTGAAAGACTAAGAAATGTTGGTAATCAGAGGGATTTAGGCGTCCTTGCACACAAATCACAAAGTTAACATTCGGGTACAGCAAGCAATTAGGAAGGCAAATGGTATGTTAGCTTTTATTGCAAGGTGGTTGGAGTATAAGAGTAAGGAGGTCTTGCTGCAATTATATAGGGCTCTGGTGAGACCACACCTGGAGAACTGGTCTCCTTACCTAAGGAAAGATATACTTGCTTTAGAGGGGGGGTGCAACGAAGGTTCACTAGATTGATTCCTGGGATAAGAGGGTTGTCACATGAGGAGAGATTGAGTAGAATGGGCCTATATTCTCTGGAGTTTAGAAGAATGAGAGGTGATCTCATTGAAACATATAAAATTCTTAGAGGGCTTGACAGGGGAGATGCTGAGAGGCCGTTTCCCCTGGCTGGAGAGTCTAGAACTAGGGATCATAGTCTCAAGATAAGGGGTTGGCCATTTAGGACCGAGATGAGAAGGAATTTCTTCATTCAGAGTTGTGAACTTTGGAATTCTCTACCCCAGAGGGCTTGGATGCTGAGTCATTGAGTATGTTCAAGATTGAGATCATTACATTTTTGGACACTAAGGGAATCAAGAGATATGGGAATAGGGCAGGAATGTGTAGTTGTGGTAGAAGATCCGCCATATCTTATTGAATGGCAGAGCAGGCTCGAGGGGCCGTATGGCCTACTCCTGCTCCTATTTGTTATGTTCTTATGTAAATATTGGTACAGATAGCATTGCGTACGTTTAAATATTGGTTCACGTAGCATTGTGTACATTTAAATATTGGTACATGGAACACGTGCACATTTAAATATTGGTACACGGAACGTGCACACTTAAATATTGGTACACAGGATATGTGCACATTTAAATGTTGGTATAACGAACAAGTTCCGTTTAATTATGTGCACATTTCGAGTTGTGAAATATGTCGACCTTAAATTTATACGGAATATTACTTGCAAAAATATCAACTTTAAAAATAAGTCTCAAAAGTGAGGCCAAAGAAAAAAACTAAAAACCAAAGTAGATCTGTAGAAGTAGGTAGTATGTTTAGCATTTTCCAACTATTTTGATTGATAAGCATGGATTAAGACTCATAAAGTTTTAATTATCATATTCATAATCTACTAATAAGAGAGTCATAAAAGGACTTGATGTTCTCTAGAAGCAGCTCAGAGAACAAGAATCCCAAATAGGTTTCTGTCCTTTGAGACAGGACTCTTTATTTTTCCACAGCTGATCTCTGACTGACAGCCCTTTGATAGTATTTGAATGTAAAACAAGGACTGAAAAGTTCTAAAGCCGGGTGTGAAAAGGCCTCACCACCAGAGTCACAGCGGACTGTGGGAAAAATAGGAGCAGCTTTGTATCATTGCACAACTGAAAGTGGGAGTGACATCAAAATCTGACCTGCAGAACCAAAAGATACTCCGCTGAGAAAGAAGCAAGATAGCATTGTGCACTGAACTTTGACATCCTGTGAAGTTTGCATTTCCCAAGCCGTATCAAAAAGCTAACATTTTTAGGCTGGTGGTAGTGAACGTTTTATGTCGTTTTTATATTCCCTACAGCAGTGTCCCACTCTCCCTTTTCCATTGTCTTCTCACCTCCTTCTTGCCTCGTTTCACCTAAACCTTTCCATCATGTGAAGCTGAGATTTGTGGCCCTTTCAAATAAAGTTGCCAACTCTGGTTGAAGATATTCCTGGAGGTTTGGTCAAGCGACATCTGATCACATGATGCTTGGCTGCTCTTTGCAAATGTTACTGCATTTACCTTGTAAAGGCTGGGTCCCCCTTTGTAGTTGAGTGTGTTTGCTTGTGGTTTTGTGGCTGCAGCTGTTGTGTGAGAAGTTCTGAGAACGAGGAGGCCACCTGTGTACAGGTGAAGAAAGTACAAGGGCGCAAATCACCGGCGGCAACTAGGAAATGCAATCTCTACTTTTCTCCCGGGTTGCAAGCTGTTAGTGCCCGGGAGATTAATCTTCCATTCCTGGAGACTCCCAGACAATCCGGGAGGGTTAGCAACCCTAGTTGGAATCATAGAATCACGGAAAGGTTACAGGATGGAAGGAGGCCATTCGGCCCATCGAGTCTGCGCTGGCTCTATGCAAAAGCAATCCAGCTAGTCCCACTCCCTCGCCCTTTCCCCGTAGCCCTGCAACTTTTTTTCCTTTCAAGTACTTATCGTTGTACCCTTTCTAAATCCTGAATATCCCTCCCATAGTATGGAGCAGAATACTGCACACAGTGCTCTAACTGAGGTCTTATTAATGTTTTATACAGGCTTGTCATCATCTCTTGGCTTTTACGTTCTATACCTCTTGAGATAAAACTCAAAATTCTATTAGCTTTGTTTTATAGCCTTATCAACCTGAGGTGCTGCCTTTAATGTTCTCTGAATTTGTACCCCAAATCCCTCTGCTCTTCCATAGCACCGAGCCTACTTCCATTCAGAGTACAATTACTGCTATTTTTTTTAGCCCATTCCCCCCATCTTACCAATATCCCTTTGCAGCTTCCTTTTAGTCTTCTAAAGAATTAACTGTACCTCCTATTTTGTTTTAATCTTCAAATTTCAACACCATTCCCCCCAGGCCTTTGGGCTGGAAACAGTTTGCTTCGCAAACTCTGCGCAGAGCTGATTGCGTTGGCCAATCTATGCTCCTGCTTCAAATGCTGCATCTAAAACAGCAGGAGTAGTGGGTGAATTTTATGCTGTTTTGAATGAAATTTAAATGCATTACAGATTAGTCATAAGACCAAGCAGCACATTTATTAATCAAATTGTTCTGCCTTTCTACTTATAAACGTGCCAAAGATTTTAGTTAAACACTTCACCGAACGACAGCGCCCCTTCAGTTAAATCTGTTGAACATTCTTTTTCTATAGCTAGAAATCACAATGTACATCTCACTCCCCCCACCCCCCAATACCAGAGTAAAACCATCAACTGTACAGATAGTTTTTACAGACAAGGCACAGGTGTGGCAGGCTGAAATTTATAAGTTCATATTTCAGAGATGCTGCTGGAATCATTTTTTCCTTTTTCCTATTCTTTGTCTTGGACTTTATTCACTTTTTTTCTGTCATTTTCTGTAACTTTTTTCCTCTAACCCCTGTTTCCTCTCAATCTTCAACATGCTACAGCCACCAAAATCCCACATTATTGAGCACAATTGTCTTTTAGCCTTGATTGAAGTCTTGCTATTTCTTGCACAGTTGTGTACTGACTTGGGTTTCAGTTGGGACCTTATGTCATTGCACTGTATGTGTAGAAGGAGGGAGGGAAGGAAAGAGATACAATGTTGCCCCCATCAAGAGCTATTTTACTCCCTCGTGTATCCTTTGTGCTCCTATCAGTCTCCATTTTCATATAGTACCTACATTATAATGAGGGTAAGAAACCCAGTTGCACAGAGCCGGCATTTACCCTATGGTCTGATCCATGTATGTTGGTCTCGGAGAATTCTTTACGATGACTGTTAGACGGCAATGGTCTGCGTAGAAACATAGAAAATAGGAGCAGGAGTAGGCCAATCGGCCCTTCGAGCCTGCTCCGCCATTCAATATGATCATGGCTGATCCTCTATCTCAATACCATGTTCCTGCTCTCTCCCCATATCCTTGATGTCTTCTGTGTCTAGAAATCTATCTAGCTCCTTCTTAAATATATTCAGTGTCTTGGCCTCCACAGCCTTCTGTGGTAGAGAATTCCACAGGTTCACCACCCTCTGAATGAAGAAATTTCTCCTCATCTCAGTCCTAAATGTCCTACCCTATATCCTGAGACTGTGACCCCTCATTCTAGACCGCCCAGCCAGGGGAAACATCCTCCCTGCATCCAGTCTGTCTAGCCCTGTCAGAATTTTATACGTTTCAATGAGGTCCTCTCTCATTATTCTAAACTCGAGTGAATACAGGCTGAGTCGACCCAATCTCTCCTCATACGACAATCCTGCCACCCCAGGAACAGTCTGGTGAACCTTCGCTGCACTCCCTCTATGGCAAGTATATCCTTTCTTAGGTAAGGAGACCAAAACTGCACACAATACTCCAGATGTGGTCTCACCAAGGCCCTGTATAACTGCAGTAAGACATCCTTGCTCCTGTACTCTTGCAATGAAGGCCAACATACCATTTGCCTTCCTAACTGCTTGCTGCACCTGCATGTTTGTTTTCAGTGACTGGTGTACAAGGACACCTAGTTCCCTTTGTACATCAACACTTCCCAATCTATCATCATTTAAATAATACTCTGCCTTTCTGTTTTTCCTTCTGAAGTGGATAATTTCACATTTATCCACGTTATACTGCATCTGCCATGTATTTGCCCACTCACTCAACTTGTCTAAATCGCCTTTGCATCCTGTAACTCTCCTTCTACGCACTGTTCCATGAGTAAAAATCACTGCAACAACAAAAGGCATGGTTAAATAAATAATGTAATGGAAGAAGGTGATGCGGTAGAATTTCTTTCGAAAGCAACTGGTTCCTTGATTGCTTGGCTCTGATATCACAGTGAGATTAAAAGCAGCCAGTGAGGTAAGAAAGGCAACCAGGGAGGGAGTTGAAAGTGACAAAGTCATGTTTGTCTATAAATCTGTTTTCTTGGCAATTTATTCAGACTCAAGTGAAGTATTTAAAGTCAACACTGCATCTTATGAATGCCCCCTGTGTACTAGACTTATAAGAGTTTCATTTCACTTTACTGTTTCCTCACCTTTAGTACATTACCTGTAAAAAAAAAATTATCACTGATCTAAATTCTCTTGCGAAGCTTGTAATCATTGCATTTGCAGCTGACTTTGTTTTTATAGCTTTAAAACTGCTTTATTTAAAGGTAATACAATGGGACTTTGTGTTGGAGTCGCAATGAGTGGCATCATGGAACAGGAGGACACAGGCATGATTTCCGTCACCACTGAGTTCCTGATCTCAGCAACTATATACGTATGATACTTCCATAGGAACAGGAGGAGGCCATTCAACCCCTTGAGCCTGTTCTGCTGTATCAATGTTGTATGTTATTAATTCAACACTGATGGGTGAGAACATTGTAGCGATTATCCTTCTCTTGTATTAGTTTGTTGTTCTTTGATTAAATACTCTGGAGATGCTGGGAAACAAAAGCAGTTAGTTAATACCACACCAATACAAGTGGTTGTTCAGATATAAGTGAAGTGCCCAGTCAGGCTAAGTACTTCCCCCAAAGGAGGCATGGAAAACTGGAGGAAAAGTTTTCTCCCAGTCACTTGCCTGCGTCCCATGGAATTTGTCAGTGAATTTGGTGCCGGTCACCAACTCTGGTTCATGCCCATAGCTGGTGTTTCAGGGCTGCCAAGAAGGACTAGGGAGAAAATTGGGGACTCCATACCCTCAAAAATGTTTTTTTCTAAATGGAAGCTAAGCTTACGACCCCATATCCTCTCCATCACCAAGACCGCCTACTTTCACCTCCACAACATCGCCCGTCTTCTCCCCAGCCTCAGCTTATCTGCTCCTGAAACCCTCAACCATGCCTTTTGGTACCTCTAGACTCGACTAATCCAACTCTCTCCTGACCGGCCTCTCATCTTGAGCTTATCCAAAACTCCACTGCCTGTATCCTAACTCTTACCAAGTCCCATTTACCTATCAACCCTGTGCTCGCTGACCTACGTTGGTTCCCAGTCTGGCAATGCCTCGATTTTATTTTTAAAAATTCTCCTCCTTGTTTTCTAATCCCTCCATGGCCTCGCCCCTCCCTATCTCTTTAACCTCCTCCAGCCCTACAACCCTCCGAGATCTCTGTGCTCCTCTAATTCTGGCACTTGTGCATCCCCGATTTTCATCGCTCCACCATTGGCGGCCGTGCCTTCAGCTGCTTAGGCCCCAAGTAGAATTCCCTCCCTAAACCTCTCCATCTCTCTCCTCCTTTTAAGACACTCCTTAAAAGCTATCTCTTTGACCAAGCTTTTGGCCACCTGTCCTAATATCTCTTTATGTGGCTTGGTGTCAAATTTTGTTTGCTAACGCTCCTGTGAAGCACCTTGGGACATTTTATTATGTTAAAGGTGCAATATAAATGCAAGTTGTTGGTTTATGAAAAATATTTTGTTCCCCTGTCAGTTCCTAGGGCTGTGGTCAAACAAACTCCACCAAATTACTGCAGTTTTTATTGTGACCATCCCCAGTTTAATTTTAGCAATCTTGTCGGTCAGCTCAGTTATACCGGGCATGACTCCAAAGAGCTGCTATCTTTGGAAAGTGTTGACTTGACAGGAACACACGGGCTCACATTTTATTCTTAGACTGGTGCTGTCAGTTGTCAAAGCCAGTGCGTGAAAAGTCAGTGTCCCTCAGAGCTCTTGAGAATGTGGCTGTCTTGTTCCATCAAGCAGAGCTAAATGGGGAGACACAGTTGTTGTTTCTCTAAATGGAGCCTATGTGGACCACTGGGATTTCAAACACTTTGCAAACCTCTGATCTGGGGCTCAGTGCTGACCCACATCAACAAACATGTTCCCCTTATTCTGATTATTTGTAACGACTGTTAACTATGAATTGAATTTAAACTTTATTTTCTCTTTCTCCCTCACTCACCCCGCCACCCAAATATTCTCTCTTCTTTGCCTGAAGGTGTTGATCTCGTCATGCTCTAGTTCCACAGCTGTCAGCTGCACTCGGAAGTAACTGAAGTCTCCCATTGTTCAGGCAGAGAGTATCCATGGTACATTCGACCATGGGAATCAGGTGTCCCTGCCAAGGCTGATCCTGCCCACACAAAACATCCATGTGTCTGCACTTTCTAAAAGAGATCACTGGATAGAAATCAGAAAAGGATCCCTATCTGATTATCCCCTCATTGGCCCTTTAGTGATTTGATTCCAATATGACAGTGTTCCTCTTGAGTGGTGATGCTTATGGTAGCAAGCATAATTATATTCTGGGACACACATTTTTGGTTTTCTTGGAACAATGGATGGAATAGTGGTATGATGTCCCTAAAATACTGGTCACAAATCCTGGAATGCCATGTAATAAAAATGGATTTCGACTCTCAGTCGCTGTAGCATCACTGTCTGTTTTGAGCTGTAACAATCTATCAAGTGTTTTTTTCCCACAAGTCTACATTAATTCTAATTCTCCTGCTCGCTTCCAATTCCTTTTAATATCCCTTTTGTCAAGCAACTATCTAATTCCCTTTCAAAATACAGCAACAGTTTGTGGCACAGAATTCCACATTCTAACCACCCTCTGTAGAGGTTTTATTCTCTAACCTCCCCTTCTTTTGTGATTGTCCACAAGGACTGCAGCAGTTCAAGTACAAGGCCCACCACCACCTTTTGAAGGCAACTAGGGAAGGGCAATAAATGTCGGCCATGCCAGCCCACATCCCGAGACTGAATGTGCCCACTCATCACCCTCTCACTGATCTATCTCTACTCACCGATCAGAACCCTTGATAATTTTGAAGACTTCTCCAGGTCATCCCTACGACCCTCAGCTCCAGTGAAAAATTCCGGCTTTTAAAATCTCTCTCTTTGAGTTGTAACCCCTCACCCCATGTAACATTCTAGAGAATCTACTCTGTGCCTTTTCCATTGCTTTTATAGCCTCCCTTAACGGGATGCCCATAAGTACACATTACTGCAACTGAGCTAACTAAAGTCAAGTTAACTACGTCTTTTGTATACATAACCAAGGATTCTGTTGTCCATTTAATGACCTTTACTTGCACTGTCGCCTTTAATAAACTGTATTTCTGCATACCAATATAATTCTGATCCTCTTTAGCCATTTAAAATCTTACCATTTAAGGTGTATTTCGCTCCCCATTCCCATGCGGCGCCCCGCTCCCCGATGAATAAAAATGAGCCTATTTACATGAAGTCACTGCGCAGTGATTGATAGATTTATTCCTCAATACTTTGGGTATCAAAACCGTGGTTTCGCTGGATTATATAATGGAACAGGAGAGGGCTGTTTATTCACAATCTGGGCGGTGAAATCTAGGAATTCATTGACCTGCCAATCAGACTTGCTGTCTGAAAGTGGCTGCTTGAGATTAGATATTGACCAATGATGGAAAGTTGTCACTAAACTAATCTTGACGGATGTTATTGTTTAGATTTTCTGCATTCACATGTAAGCCAGATATTGGAAAATCCAGAACTACTTGAAACTTCACCAAAACAAATGTGAATAACAGTTTGACTCATTTTAACAACTCATTTCAAACTAGTCAACAAATACTTCCAACTTTGTAAGGGCAGTGAGACTCCTCTAAGTCGCTTTAAAGAACATTTATTTTTAATGAACAAAACAAAATAGTTCAGTCAGAAAGTTTAAGTGCTGCTACATTCTGAGACACGGTCAGCCCATACATAAAAAATGTTACTGATGATTTTACAGGCAGCTTTTGGCACTTTGGATTTTGGAGGTACACTAGAGTATACCTAGAGTACACCTGGGATTGAGGCGTAACCAAGAATCACTCTGGCTTCCCGTTGTCCTGTCATCATCTTGTTTTTTTCTGTTGCTTAAACAATATTTCATTGCCACACAGCATTTTAATGAATTTTAGCAAAGTGGGGGGGAGGGGTGAGGAATTCCCCTGATTAATAGAAAAGGATGACTTGAGAAGCTTTGGAACAACCATGTCCTGATGGAGACGCACTAGCTGCTGACTCTGCATAGACTTTTGCCTGGTTACATTTCTGTGAAACGCCTTGGGGCGGTTTTCTGTGTTAAAGGTTCTATCTAAATGCAAGTTGTTGTTGATGAACAGACCTCACAGGTGAAAGCGTTAAACTGCTTGTAGTCCATGAAAAGTTCATCTGTATGTCAAAGGCAGCCACGTGGTGTAGCTTCAGTCTCATTTCTCATGGAACTCGTAACGTTATACACAATCATCCGCACTCAGTGCTGATTGCACTTGAACTCGAGCTTGAAGAAAAAATGACTTGCTGCCCACCTCCAAAGCCCATTGTGTTTATTTCCCTTAATGTTTAACCAAGAGACTTGATTTGCACAGCCAGGAGAGGTCGCATTCCTGGGAAGCTCTGATGGGTGAAGATGGTGGATTTATTATTAGCTGGCGATGCAGCTGCCTGGCACTAATGGAAGCTCATTGTTCTGAGAAGCTGGTGCCTTTTGTGACCTTACATTAGGGCCTCCAGGTGATTTACGTGTACACTTCGCAGATTGTGTAACATGGCTGTGTGAAAACTTAATTTGGATCAGTACAAAAAGGAGGCTCACTACAAGCTATTGGAATGGGGCAAGAGAATGCTACTTCTGATCACTGAGGATAAAGATACTGTAAGATACTGAACCATACAGACCAGGAAGACACCAGTTTTGATGCCTACCTTGTGCTCAGTCCTGTCACGGCAGCTGTAGAGGTGCTACAATTGGCCTAAGTGTTCCTGGGCTTATGAGGGAAGATTCATTGGCCCCGATTACCAGGGAGGCGGGTTGGCAGTGGGTGGGGGGGGGCGACTGGGCGCGTGGGAAACCCACCCAGTAAAATCGGTCCGTTCCCCACGTGATCACTGCTAAATTGAAGCCACTTACCGTGGCTTCCAGGTTTCCCGTCGTCAACCTGCGCAGAGGGCGGACTGCACACCTGCATCACAGGCTGTCAGCTGGAAGAGCCCTATTTAAAGGGGCAGTCCTCCAATGGCTGCTCCTGCATCAAAGAACCAAAATTATACAATGGAGAGACCAGGGGAAAGGCTGCTCCCAGATTTACCGATGCCTCACTCCAGGTCCGACTGGATGGGGTGAGGAGGAGGAGGGAAATTTTCTACTCGGCGGACGGGAGGAAGTGGCCTGTCTCCGCCACCAAGAAGGCCTGGCTCGAGGTGGCAGAGGAGGTCACCAGCAGCAGCAACATCTCCCGCACCTGGATCCAGTGCAGAAAGCGCTTCAATGACCTAACTAGGTCAGCCAAAGTGAGTACACTTACTCATTCTCCCACACACCGTCTTCCACATCACCGCCCCCACCCCACAACTCATTCTGCACTGCCAACACTGCTCTATCACATCACTCCTCACACCCTCTCAAACCTCATCCTCAACTTACCTGCACTTACTCACCTCCCCAGTACACATCCCACCACTATCACATACAATCCTCATACAATGTCATGTCTCTGTCTCATACTCACCATCTGATGCATCTCTTTCACGGTCAAGCCTCACTCAAACCAATGCATCCAGCGGTTGGCTACGTTACCATCCCTCACTCACGCCTCTCTATTTTCTTCCCTTGTAGGAGAAGAGAGCCCAGAATGCAAGGGAGAGGGCGAAGTCCGGATGGGGGCTGCAACATCAGGTCGTCCTCAGAGAGGCGGAGCAGGAGGCGCTGGAACTGAGCCGCACCCTCGAGTGCCTGTCCGTCGGGGACGCCGAGACTGCCACCCGACAAACGGCTGGTGACAGAACTTTAACATTCAGCACTCACAATAGCAAATGATGTTCACATGCCGTGCCATCTTCAGCACCTCAACATCTGTCATCATCCTTAATATTGCCTTCCGTTCTCTTACAGGGCCTTCAGCGACTGCCACGACGGCAGAGGGCGATTCCTCAGAGGAATTGCCGGCCTCTGAGGGAGCACCGTCACATCTGAGCGAGCCATCCACCAGCGCAGATATACACACCTCGGTGGGTCCCCGTCCTCAGTTAGTTGGGATTGCACATGGTGAGTCACCACACACATGTGAGCACGAGCAGACACTGGTGGCAGGGGCAGCTGTGGAGAGCCCGGGTCAGTGGGAGCACTCTTCTCCTCCAGGCTCTGCTCAGCTGGACACAGATGCTGAACCCTGGGGGCCATCCATGAAAAGGAGAATGATCGAGGTGCAGCAGCACATTTGCGAGGTGCTGGAACAAGTGCCACGCGCACTCTCCACAATCGCGCAGAGGATGGAGGAGTCCAACTCCTGCATGAGTGGAATGGTGGCACAGGTATAGGAGGGAATCTCTGAGATACTGCCATAGGGATGTGAGGGCATCTCTGAGATAGTGTTTGCGGGCAAGTGCGGGAATGATGGAGGGAAGGCTAGCCTCCATGATCTTCAAGCACGGCTCACAAATGAGTCCATTGAGGCCATGACAATGGCCCTTTGGACTCAGGGTGAGCAACATTCTGCCACCTTAAACAGGCATGCAGATGCTCTAGCACTGGCCTTACAAGGCTTCACACATATCCTCCAAACTGTCGTCCAGCGGGGTGGTAGGAGTGGTGTGGGCCGGGCCCAGGGGAGGGATGATGGCGAAAGGGGACATGGAAGTGGGGACGCCACTCAAAGCGCCCCCATGTCTCACCCGTTCCCCCCCCCCCCTCTCAACCAGTACCCGCAATGCTGCCTCCTCTCCAGGTGGCCGAGTCTGCCCCTGCACAGGTGCAGGTGGAGCAGTCTTTGGAGGGGCCCTCATGGGCTCCAAAACCCAGAGGGTATAGGCCCAAAGCATCTAATCGGTCAGGACATGAACAAGAGCAACCTGCCACTACCTCTGCTGCAGCCACAGGGGAGGCACCACAAAGGAGTACCCATAAGCGTAAGGTGAAGGTTTTCTGAGCACAAAGGGGATGCGCAAGGGTGTGTCATGTTTTTTATTTATATTTGATTTTTGTTCATGGCACATTAAATATTATTATTGTCACCACTACTGCCACGTCCTGGCCATTCTTGACTGGCTTGTGTAATAAGTCCCTTTCATGAGGTTCACCATGAACACCCACACTTGATGCCACCCATTGGGTCACCCGACAGTGGGTGTATGTGTAGTTGCACGACTATTTTGTGCAGAGGGTGGGGGAGGGGGCTGGTGTGGCCAGCCTCTGTCCAGGTGGTGAGGACTGGACTCTTCATACTGTCTGATGTTAGGAGAACCGTTCACACATCAGTGACTCCCTGGCCTCACGAGCAGCCAGGTGAGCTGCTGTTCTGCCCTTGGGTTGCTACTCCTCCTCTGCCTCCTCCTCTTCATCCTCCTCCTCCTCCTCATCCTCAATATGGGTGGCAGATGTGGATGGGGCCTCCTCCAGCATCACCATCTCTGTTGTGCCATGTTGCACAGCACAACATACGACTATAATGCGTCCCACTCTGTCTGGTGCATATTGAAGCGCTCCCCCAGAATGATCAAGGCACCTAAAGTGCATCTTGAGCAGCCCTATAGCATGCTCAATTGTAGACCTGGTAGCGATGTGGTTGTCGTTATATCAATGCTGTTGCTCTGTGGTGGGGTTCCTCAGAGGTGTCACGAGCCACGTGTGCAGGGGGTATCCCTTGTCCCCGAGGAGCCAGCCCTTGCGGGTGTTCGGTGCGTGGAAGAGGGGCAGGATGTTGGACTCCCGGAGAATGAAGGAATCATGGCAGTTGCCAGGGTATCTGGCGCACACGTGAAGGAATCTCTTGCGGTGGTCACAGATGAGCTGAGTGTTGATTGAGTGATAGCCCTTCCTTTTGTTGAACAGTCCTGGCTCGTGTGGAGGTGCTCGTATTGCTATATGGGTGCAATCGATTACACCCTGCACCCGTGGGAAGCCAGCCACAGCGTGGAATCCCACTGCCCTCTCTGTCTGGCTGAGGTCGTCCATGGGGAAGTTGATATAGTGCGAGGCCCTACGAAACAAGCTGTCAGTGACCTGCCTTATGCACTTTGTGCAGATGACTGAGAGATCCCGGCGATGTCCCCGGTGGCACCCTGGGACGATCCAGAAGCGAAGAAGTTGAAGGCAGTGGTGACTTTGACAGCGACAGGTAAGAAGATGCTGCTCAGGCCAGCCGGGAGCAGCTCGGCATGAAGGAGGCTGCAGATGTCTGCGACCACTTGGCGACTCACTCTCAGCCTCCGTATGCACTGCTCCTCAGAGAGGTCCAGGAAGCTGAGCCTCGGTCTGTAGACCCTGTTGCGAGGGTAGTGCCTCCTGCAACGCCACTCTCTCTGTTGTTGCCCTCCGTGTTGTTGTGCAGGTGCCTGTGGCACAGCACTGTGTTGTGGAGCTCCACGTGGCGGAGGTGGACGGCGTGCCTGGTGAAGCCGGTGATGTTGCTCGTCCTCAGATGAAGTGATGAATGCAGCCATGGCACACATCCTGTCGGTGTGAGCTTGAGGGGGTCCGCTACGGAGATAAATGTATTTGCACAGCAGAGTTTAGGGTATAAATTAATAATTTTGAGTGAAAAGACAAAGGTGTTGCAGCCAAAACTTTGTCTGAAGTGACAGAGTGCCCTGCTGCAATAAATGAGGTTTTCTCCCCAACCTGTCAAATAATCCTTTGCATCTCCCACTGGCTGCTGGCTGAAACACGTCTGCTCCAACAGGGAGTGTTTCCCAGAGCACAGGAAACGCACTGAGGATCCTTCAAAATTGCACCCCTGCCAAAATCTCCAGTCAATGAGGTCTCTCAAGTACTCAACTACCTAAATAAGTATCTAAATTATCATCCCGCCGGCTTTAATTGCCGGTGGGAGTCCCGCATGCGGGAGCTGTGTGCGCACCCGAACACTTCATTGGGGAACTCGGAAGTGAGCGGATTGGAGCCGGGCTCCAGACCCGCTCCGGGATTCCACCATTTTCGGAGCCCCCCCGCCCCAATGCACCCACTCGGCCATCCCAAAATCGGCCCGTGTGTGTGTGTGTGTGTGTGTGTGTGTGTGTTAAACAACGCTCCTTTAATAATCTCAGAACAGCTCTCTTTGAGAAGCTATATTCCTGCTAGGCAACATGATTATTTGTATGCATGGAGTGTAAAGATGTAATATACAACTTCTGATATTTATAAATGTCTATAATGTAGGGGCTAGTTCTGTAACTGGCTAAACTTAACTGGTACCATCAACTCCCATTCTGCAAGAAATATCTCCTCAATTCAGTGGCAGTAAAGGACATCACTGCTCTTCTCCATTCCCTGCTGTGTGTCTCTTCACTCTCTCCTCCCTCCCACATCACAACCCCTTGCTGATCTCCTCCTCCCCATCCCACGTTCAATTAAACACTGCAACTACGTACGCAGCTTGTGAAAGGCTCTAGACAGCAGAATCGCCTGCTGTGAAATTGATTTCTTGTCAGTGACAAACTCCCAACTTTAATGTGTGCCCTGATTGCTCCATCAAGAGCTTGCAGACTTTTAAAATCTGGGATATTCGTTAATCCAACATTAGAGGTTTCATTTCGTCCCGTCCCCCCACCGATCTTGCCGAGCTCCCTGAGGGCACCGCCCCCTCTTTGCTGCGCTGCTGGGGGTGCCAGATTATGGAGACACTCCTTAAATAACCAGTAAGAGGAATGCCTTATTCAATGTAACTGGGTGCCCTTGATGAGCAAATGTGTTCTATGCAAGACTTGAGCTTGCATCACGAATTCCCAACAATTAGGTTTTGCACAGCATGCTATACCTCAGCAGCAGATCCGGCAGCTTTGCCTTTGGCTGCAGCCAGCTGTGCAAGACCTGTACATTGGGAATCACTGCTGCTAGTACTAGTGTCTCTTGGTACTGTGCAGTTATATTGTGACCCTGAAGGTAACACTGAAACTTGCTGTATCATCATTATGGCCAGCCATGATAGTTTGTGTCTAAAACACAGATTGCGTGATCCAGGTATTGGACTGAACATCTTGAACAGTATGTTATCAAATCATATCATGGCTATATTTTCCTTACTTTTTTTTTAAGTTGAGAATTGGCCATTTTTTATCATGTTCGGCCCACTAACGAAACTGCAGGAATGTGCAGCTGTGAGATCCTGAGAATGCAATTTCGTTTGTGGATATAAAAAGAACTAGCTAAACGTGATGTAGCTGTGATATTATCCTTTAATGCTTCTCAAGCAGCTAATAAACCAGTTAATCAGTATAAATGTCAAAGTTTGTTAATGCAGCTGTAGAAGGGACAATAATTGTGTGGAATGAACGTACGAACACATGAAAATGGGCAGGAAAAATCAGCTCATCCATTAAGCCTGCTCCACACCATGATGGTCGAAGCATCATGACTAGACACTTCCTCCCATTTCCCCCCCCCTCTGCAGCCATGTTATCTCCCGGGAAAGGCAAAAACCCAGGGCCAATAAGAGAAAAAAATATCCTGGCAAACCCCTCTCCGACCCCCTCAGGCAATCAAAACCAGTCCAGGAGACCACAATGGATAAGTGACGATTGGAAAAAGTACGATTTAGGAAATAAAGTGCTGACACATTGCTAACTGGAGAAATGTTGTGATGTGGAGATGCCGGTGATGGACTGGGGTTGACAATTGTAAACAATTTTACAACACCAAGTGATAGTCCAACAATTTTATTTGAAAATCACAAGCTTTCGGAGGCTTCCTCCTTCCTCAGGTGAATGTGGAGTCCACATTCACCTGAGGAAGGAGGAAGCCTCCGAAAGCTTGTGATTTTTAAATAAAATTGTTGGACTATAACTTGGTGTTGTAAAATTGTTTACAATGGAGAAATGTTCGCAGAGTTATGGAGGGGGAGCATGTGCCGCCCCCCCCAATATACCACAAACCATTTCAGAGTGAATAATTTGACAATGATTTGGAGGACTTTGCCAAAAGCTTAGAAGCAGCTGCACAAGATAAGCCTTGAATAATATTATAAGGTAGAAGCAGAGCATGTACACGACGTGAAGGATAGCAGTTATTCTGAAGGATGTATGCAAAAATGCTGCACTACACACCCAAAATGTTTGTAACTAGCAGGGTTATACACTGATGAATTCACAAAGAAGGAATCCCACTGACTCAACCCCTCACCTCCCGCCCCCTGCCCTAGGCTCTTGTTTTTAAAGGCAAGATTGGCACATAAGAGAGCACCACCTGTTGCATCCTGCACCAAGCATTGACCAGATCTCAGTACCTGTGAGGAATTAGTTGACTTACTCAACAATAGGGAGCGTCTGGAATATGTTGAGATTACAAAACTTGGATGGGTGAACAGAACTACTGGCATATTACTTCAATCACTCATTCTATGCTTTACCTGCATTGTGCATTAATGTGTCCAAATTGATGAGTGTGCTTAAAATGCTCGTAATATGCCATCCGTTCTGCTCACCAAGTCAGATGCACATGAGAAAAACCCTAGTAAATATCCCCCTCCCTATCCTCCCCTTTCCTTTCTCCTCCCCTTTACTTTCTCCTCCCCCCTCCCCTTTCTTTTCTTCGCCGCCGCCGCCTCCTCCTCCATTTTCTTTTCTCCTCCTCCTCCTCCCCTTTTCTCCTCCTCCTCCCCTTTCTTTTCTCCTCCTCCTCCTCCTCCTCCTCCTCCCCTTTCTTTCCTCCTCCTCCTCCTCCTCCCCTTTCTTTTCTCCTCCTCCTCCTCCTCCTCCTCCTCCCCTTTCTTTTCTCCTTCTTCTCCTCCCCTTTCTTTTCTTCTCCTCCTCCTCCTGCTCCTCCTCCTCCTCCTCCCCTTTCTTTCCTCCTCCTCCTCCTCCTTCTCTTCTCCTCCTCCCCTTTCTTCTTCTCCTCCTCCTCCTCCTTCTCTTCTCCTCCCCTTTCTTCTCCTCCTCCTCCTCCTCCTCCTCCTCCTCCTCCTCCTCCTCCTGCTCCTTCTCTTCTCCTCCTTCTCTTCTCCTCCTCCTCCTCCTTTTCTCCTCCTCCTCCTCCTCCTCCTCCTCCTCCTCCCCTTTCTTTTCTCCTTCTTCTCCTCCCCTTTCTTTTCTCCTCCTCCTCCTCCTGCTCCTCCTCCTCCTCCTCCCCTTTCTTTCCTCCTCCTCCTCCTCCTTCTCTTCTCCTCCTCCTCCTCCTTCTCTTCTCCTCCCCTTTCTTCTCCTCCTCCTCCTCCTCCTCCTCCTCCTCCTCCTCCTCCTCCTGCTCCTTCTCTTCTCCTCCTTCTCTTCTCCTCCTCCTCCTCCTTCTCTTCTCCTCCTTCTCTTCTCCTCCTCCTCCTCCTTCTCTTCTCCTCCTTCTCTTCTCCTCCTCCTCCTCCTTCTCTTCTCCTCCTCCTCCTCCTTCTCTTCTCCTCCTTCTTTTCTCCTCCTCCTCCTCCTTCTCTTCTCCTCCTTCTCTTCTCCTCCTCCTCCTCCTTCTCTTCTCCTCCTTCTCTTCTCCTCCTCCTCCTCCTTCTCTTCTCCTCCTTCTTTTCTCCTCCTCCTCCTCCTTCTCTTCTCCTCCTTCTCTTCTCCTCCTCCTCCTCCTTCTCTTCTCCTCCTTCTCTCCTCCTCCTCCTCCTCCTCCTTCTCTTCTCCTCCTCCTCCTCCTTCTCTTCTCCTCCTTCTCTTCTCCTCCTTCTCTTCTCCTCCTTCTCCTCCTTCTCTTCTCCTCCTCCTCCTCCTTCTCTTCTCCTCCTTCTCTTCTCCTCCTCCTCCTCCTTCTCTTCTCCTCCTTCTCTTCTCCTCCTCCTCCTCCTTCTCTTCTCCTCCTTCTTTTCTCCTCCTCCTCCTCCTTCTCTTCTCCTCCTCCTCCTCCTTCTCTTCTCCTCCTCCTCCTCCTTCTCTTCTCCTCCTTCTCTTCTCCTCCTCCTCCTCCTTCTCTTCTCCTCCTCCTCCTCCTTCTCTTCTCCTCCTTCTCTTCTCCTCCTCCTCCTCCTTCTCTTCTCCTCCTTCTCTTCTCCTCCTCCTCCTCCTTCTCTTCTCCTCCTTCTTTTCTCCTCCTCCTCCTCCTCCTCCTCCTCCTTCTCTTCTTCTCCTCCTCCTCCTCCCCTTCTCCTCCTCCTCCTCCTCCTCCTTCTCTTCTCCTCCTTCTCTTCTCCTCCTCCTCCTCCTCCTCCTCCTCCTTCTCTCCTCCTCCTCAGTGCATAGCTCTTGTCATTTTTTCTGTTGGCAACTTTTAACTTTTTCTATAAAGTGTGGGGGGAGAAAAAAACATTCCATCTATCTGGTGAAGTCACAACTGCAAGTATCTGTCTACCATCCAGCAAATGTGTCTTGTAAGTGGTGACAATGTGGAACTTGCTACCACAAGGAGTAGTTGAGGCGAATAGCATGGATGCATTTAAGGGGAAGCTGGATAAGTACACGAGGGAGAAAGGAATAGAAGGATATGCAGATAGGGTGAGATGAAGTAAGGTGGGAGGTGGCTCGTGTGGAGCATAAACACCGGTATAGACCTGCTGGGCCGAATGGCCTGTTTCTGTGCTGTAAATTTGATGTAATTCTATGTAAGCTACTTTCAGATAAAGGCTCTTATTTTTGATTATTATTCCTCATATGACTGTGTTATAATTAGGTGGAATCACTATTTGAAATGAACATATTGGGGCAAAAATTGCTTGGAGCGGCGAGCACTGTTATAGATTTATACTAACCCACTAACTTACCGCGGACTTTACTTTGGGAACTTTCTTGAATAAGAAGCAGAGAAGTGCCCAGCATCAGTTCTGGTGAAGCTAGAACCCTGGGAGAAGCAAGTGAATCGATCTCTCCCCTCAACCAATCAGATCGCAGCATTTTTGACAAGCTGCGTTAACTGTCTCTGCAGGCTTAAAATGTGAAAACCAGGAAGTGGAAGGTACAACAATAAAATCATTGTAAAAACGGTTATAGACAGCGAAAAAGAGGTCAAGAAATAGTTGAATTAAATAAGAGACAGAAGGAAAAGATTTTTTTTTAAAATAATTTTTTAAACATTTTTTTTCTGACCAAAAACTATTAAAATAAGGAGTAGTGAAACTCCACATTTTTAAAAGTTGATTTTTAGTTATTTAGCAGCCATTAAGACTTCCCGCACTATTAAAACTTAGTTTAGACCTGGTATTTTTAAGCGTACCTGTTTTGTGGCGATATGAGTTACTTTCCAGCTGGGCACATGAGCAAGTTGGCCCTGGTTCAATGATTTCTCTGATTGCAGCAGGTGATATACCTTTAATTCGAAGCTATCATAGCAAGTTTCAGATTTCTGCGTTTCACTGCACATGTGCGAATTACGCCACTAACAATGGTGAGCGCAGTTGAGCACTCCGTTATTTTGCAAACAATTTCTGCCCCAATGTTTTAGAGCAGGACTATAATTAACTTGACCGAATTGATCCTTGAATTTAAAAATGGGAACGCTCCATCTTGAAAGCATGGGTTGAGGGTGAAGGTAGGATATAATTTAATAAACTGGTTTAAAGAGTTGAAGGGGGAAAAGCCTTGTACCTGGGGATCGGTTTGAAGGAAGACTGAAAGACGAGAGATGAATATTCACCAAATACTGGCTGAGTTTGGGACTTCGATGATCAGATGATCTGTTTTTAAGCATGGCAACTCGTCAGAAGATTAGTAACCCAGAGTCCATGGTGGTGTGGATTATACATGGCCTTTAGAAACAATGGCCAGATGGGCTAGGTCATTCCATTCTTTCTCTGGTTCTTGTCCGAATAGTTCTTGCATGACCACCATGTGAGGTCATTAGAATGAGTTGTTTTCCAATGATCTCCCATGTACAATGTCATAAACAAGCTCATCCTTTTGACTTTCGCTGTGGCTGTAATCCTATGCAAATTCTGCAGAATCTGACTTCACATTCGTATTTTTGTTGCTTTTTGAAGGTGAAAGATCTCTCTCCTTTCTCTACAGTCCTCTGATGCTCCTGGGCTACACTATCTCTGTAACCTCCTCCAGCCCTAAACCCTCCCAGATCTCTGCGCTCCTCCAATTCTGGCCTCTTGCGTAGCCCTGATTTTAATTGCTCCAACATTGGTGGCCATGCCTTCAGCTGCCTCGGCCCTAAGCTCTGGAATTCCCTCCCTAAACCTCTCTGCTTCTCTACCTCTCTCTCCTCCTTTAAGTCCTTAAAACTACCTTTTTGACCAAGCTTTTGGTCATATCTCCTTATGTGGCTCGGTGTCAAATTTTGCCTAAAGGCACTATATAAATGCAAGTTGTTGTGTTGTTGTTACACATCTGCTCACTGTGGCTGAGAGGACATTTGAGCGAGCAGTCTGCTCCCTGGTCCCACCCAGTCCCATTCTGCAACTGCGCCTCTTGATTTTCTTTGTCCCCACAGTTTGGATTAATCTTACTCAGAACACCAGAGCTGAGAACTGGAACTCTGCACCTCTGAACTTCATGTTAATATTCAGATACACAGCTTTGTGTAAAGCTCATAGAAGATGATTGCAGTAAGAATTTTAAGAGAACTTCTGACATTCCTATCATCACAAACAATAGCTGTCGTAAAGGTTTATCTTTTTAATACTTTTTGTTTGAAACTTTTGCAAAATTATAGGAAACGAAACAGAAGATAAATGTCTAACAATAACATGCATTTTATATCCAATTATTTGAGCAAGGCATTAGACTATATAATATTCTTGCAATAAAAACAGAGCATTGGTTACACTTAGTGCACTGACATAAATGGATTGCTGAAACCTCTGCTTATAATCAGGCTGTTCACCACAATCAGGGTCTATTATATCATTGTTTGAAAAGGGCTTTACCTCACCTTGATAAACAATGTGTGTTGGTCACCTCCAGGTTGTTTACTGTGTTTTAAATCAGACTCCACGAGGAAGCGCTGTACTTGCCACCGTTCTAACTTCATCAGTCCAGTCCTGATTTAAAGAGCTACTATGTTCATGAAAAAACATTTGATAAACTTCTTACTGAGGGAGGGAGACGAGTTAGAAAAGGGCCTTTTATTTTCATCACAGTGGCATCATGATGCGTTGAGGCATTTTGATCTGATTGCATCATTGCATTCCCTTTGTTAATATGAAAAATGTTAGACAATTTCTTTTACATAGCAAAGAAAGTGCCCCCTTTGACTGTTTTTGTGCAGAGTGTGATTTTCACAAGTTCTGTTCCCATTTTAAGAATTGGCAGAAAAAACCTAATTTCTGAAACTTGGGAGATTGGAAAACTGTGGTTCTTTGTATACTATGTATCTTGTGAAATGCCATATACCTCATTCAGGAAATACTGCTTACCTTTCATATGTTTAAAATTCCAAAAAAATACATTTCTTTGGGGGAAAGTTCTATCTCCTGAATCCGACAGTGGGAGGACCTCTTCGCTTGCCTCCCATTGGACCGCAATTAATGAGTATAAATGACAGTAGCTCGTAACAGGCTAGAAGCAGAGCTTTGGCTGAGCTCTACATAATGCTTTTCCCAAATCCTCCACTACTTATCCTAGGTTTCTTAATTCCTAGAAATCTATATGAGAGTTACTGTGTTTTGCTCCCCCTCCCTAGCTCCCTCCTTTACTCTTGGTAAATCTGGCATGAAATAGCAGAATAAAGCCGTTTTCTGAATGATTCTTTGGCCTCTGGTAACCATTAGTCATGATTTTTTTTTCTTTGACATGCTCCAGGGGAATGAAAGTTATTCTAAATGAATTATTGACAGGCTCCTGGTTTTAATTGTCAGCAGATTTTATAAAGGCTGAGCTGCAGATTTTTTTCCATTTTCTTCAGAGAATCAAGACAAGCTGGGTTGCGCTCTTGAACAAGTAGAGTTTAATTTGGTGTGGGGACAATCCTTCTGAAGGCAACAGCTGCCCAAATGGTTACTGACCTAATGTGTTGTAAAGCAGAGGTCCCCTTCTGGTAATCCTTTCTGTTGTTTGTTTATTCCCCTCCTGAAGGCACTGACACATGTTAGGGTATAATTCCACACCCATTCACTACCTTGTATAATAGTGAATGTTCAATAGTGGGAGGGGGGTCTGAGCCTGATGCCATCCTCATTTAACATCAGTACATGCACTTCCGAACTGCAAAATAATTTTGTTGTGTGATCAAACTGTGCAGAGGACAGGGGAAGGAACGGTGTGTGGTTCCAGAGTGTGCATTGCAGAGCTCCCTTTCAAGTCCCAGAGCTTCTGCAATTTAAACGGCTTGCGATATATTCCTCGGCACCTCTAAGACATCCTCGACGTGATTCCTCCAAATCATGGAGAAATGATTTGGCAGCGTGCGGTCTGGTAAGGGTAAATGCTGTAAATCAAAGCCAGGTTCAGTCTAGAATGAAATCTCTACCGTGCACTAGGTTTTGGAAGAGATTTCGATGGACTCGCCGAAGCTCCAGCTGAGTCATTCAGAACAGATTGGCTGAGGCCAGCCAGGGAAATGCGGCACTCTCACCACCAATCGGCCTCCGTATTCCTGGGTTAGGGGAAGGGAGGGAAATTGGGCAGCATTCCTTTCTCTTGATCACTATCCATTGACCACTGCTGGAAGAATGTATGGATACCAGGTGAGGACAAGATTGGGCTTGACTGTTATGCCTCCTGTGGTTGAACAGCTTGCTGACTCTCTCTAGCTAGGCTCACACATGAATAACAGCAACTTGGACAAGTTACTGGACAGCAACTAGTGACCATGCAACCATAACTCTGCAAGTAGTCAACAGCTTTGAAGGAATGGGAAGAGAAAATTGGCAAAGGGAGAAAAATATGATTTGACACAGTTTTTGAATACAGATTCGACTCCAAGATCTGGCCATAAAAGGAGTGCTTGGCGGTCTAGCATTTTTTGTAACATTTCTCTATGTCTCTATTTTGTGCCTTTTGATAACTGTTGCCAACTCTGCCAAAGTCGAACAATCGTTCCAAAAGGATAAAGCCTTTCTTGATCCAGACAGAAAGGAGCTTTTAAGATTCCTCATTTAAATGAAAACTGAAGGAATCCCTTTTCTGAAGTTTCTATAGCGACTTATCTCATTTGAAATCAATCCACTGTCAAGCCAATCCACACCGTCTTTACTTCTCACTTTTATCTGACTTTGAATGCAGTGTTCAAGCTGATCTCCTTTAGTACTGTTATTACCTTAGGCAGTGAGGTCCCACGAGGGTGTTGGCCACATGCCAGAACCAGCCCGATCAAGCCCTTGCACTTTATATAGGATAAGACATGGGCTGGAGTGTGTTACAAGGCAGGAACATATGGAAGATGTTGAAATTATGTCATAAATGGCAAGAACAAAACTCAATGTTGCCACTCCAAAAGATATTTAATATCCTTCACACCACTTGGCCTGTGTTTAGTCTGTGTATGTATGTGTGTGTATATATATTATAAGTGTAGTCTTCAGGTGAAGTAGGGTTAGAGGTCGAGAGATAATGGGACCAGGATGTGCAGTGTTATTCGTTCCCCATTTTAAAGTTGTACATTGTGCCCTTATTTTTAGATCATATTTTGATTTGCTATTATTTATAGTTAAATTGCAAAACACACTGCAGTTTGAGAAGAGAGATGGCTGGAGTGTAGGAGTTTCTTTGACGTACTGGCTGAAGAGCTGAGCAAGACAAAGTGAAGGTGCTATAGTGCCAACACTGGGAGGAGGGTGCAATTACAGTACAACTGGTTTACATAGGTGGATTCTATTATAAACGCGAACATAGGAACTTATAATAGAATATTTTCAAGTGTAAGATTTTTAATATTATGGATTATATATTTTATATGACATCAGTTACTTAGCAGTTGGTTTCAATGATAGAAGCATGAGTGCATATCGTGTGATTCAGTGAAGCCCCATTTTACCACCAAATTAAAACTGCATAGATAGGGTGTTATAAGGTTAGAATGTACCCTGTATGTAACTAGTCAAGCACTGACTCTTTAACAGCTGGAAACAAACAGCTGTAAGCTGTTCTTCAATACGGATCCTTGAATTGGCAGTAAAGCAATTTCTACAGTGGATCATATATCCCTTAATTGACCAATTTCTCTCCACCCTCACATTTATTTTCGGAGCTCGGTTAGTTTGTCAGCATGGTTATTTTGACTTTGGACACCTCTGGTGTGCTGCATCACATTTGCTCAATTAGCGTTGTTAATTTGATAGTTGAAGAGAAATTATTTTTTGCAGATGCTTTCTTACAATATCTTTAGTACTTGGAAATTTTTGGTAATTTTAGTTCAGACCGTTAATATCCCAAAGTAGCTGATTTATTTTCCCTCTTTCACAGTGCGCACTCCCCTGCAATGTTCTCTCTGGGCAGCTCCTGCTGCTAGCTATGGACACTGAGGTGCAGCCTTCAGCATTAGCATTACCACTGGTGCTGATTCTAGCCTGGTCAATGCATAAAGACCATTTGTCTGTCATGATGCATCTTTACTTCTGCTAATTGAAGATAATCAGTCGGTTAAATCAGTGTACACTCCCTCTGTGAATATGTTGCATTAACAGATAAATCACAGGCAGCCTGAATAGTTTTTCCTTTCATTGGCTATATTTACATGAAGGTATCAGCTTGCTGCTAATTTGTTGTTAAATAATTTGTCGACTAACTTTCCTGCTATAATGTCAGCTGGTGTTTTGTGATATGGTAACTCAGGCAGGGAGTAAATGCATCAGTTTGGCTGGCGTAGCTGTTAGCCTAGGTGATGGGATTCATCCAAAAACAATTTTTGACTCTATCTTCAAGTTACCAGTATTTCCCTGAAATGACCTCAGACATGCTTTGAAGTGTTGAATGTTGAGACCATTATGTTGCCTTGTTGCGTACTGTTGAGTCAATACCAACATTTATGATATGGGTGTTCGTGGTTGACACTGGTCATTAAATTTAACTCTGTAAATTGATTTTGAATTAAACTTAACTTTGTAAACTCATCTGTATCTCTAAACAGGATACAAGTACAGGTGCTCTCATTTGCTGACTAGAGCACACTGGTTGAGAAAATTGGGCACCTTCAGGCCTGAATTCCTCTTTCAACGCAGCAGAAGAATGAATATTTTACTCCATAATTAATAGCAATTAATGAAACACCAGTACAATTTCTTAGAATGTAATTTTTAAACAAGCCATTAATTACAGAAAAAAATGAGCAATCTCAATTTTTTTTGCATTATCAGGATTTTCAGCCCTTGTTCAAATCATATAAATAACCCATATGATTATATATTGATCATCGGTTTACACCTTACTTTGGGCCTCTGGACCAATTGAAGATGGTTTTTACCCAGTGTTCAAACCCACAGCAAGTCTAATATAAATGACCTGGTGTGTGAATTGACTATTTCCACCAGCCGCTCCAGCCCAACTTGTTGCGTGAAACCTGCTCTGCTCAATACATTCCCAGTGTATGTGCTTTTTTTTAATTCATTCATGAGATGTGAGCATCTCTGGCGAGGCCGGCATTTATTGCCCATCCCTAATTGCCCTTGAGAAGGTGGTGGTGAGCCGCCTGCTTGAATCGCTGCAGTCCGTGTGGTGAAGGTTCTCCCACAGCGCTGTTGGGTAGGGAGTTCCAGGATTTTGACCCAGGAATGGCAATATATTTCCAAGTCGGGATGGTGTGTGACTTGGAGGGGAGGCCTCCAAACCCTGCTGCTAAATAACTGATATTTGCAGCACTTGCATCCTCCTGCAGTACCTGATAAAATCCTCCACTGCTGCAAGCTGCTTTGTGGACTTTAGGTTTTTCCCCCGCAACAAAAATGTTCAAGTTATCGTTGTATTCTCAGGCTATAAGCTCTACATTCAAGGCTGTTTCTGAAGTCAGATTTTGAGCTGACATTTCTTATCAGCTTTTGCTGATTTTATAGGTTGGCATGTATGTTGTGTGTCGAACGCAATGTTATTGACTATATTTTATACCCAGGGTAAATACAGTTCCTATAGGACTGTTCTGCTTTTCAGTTGGTCAACTCCATGAGAGGGTGAGTTTGCTGGATGGAGGTATGAGTAAGGCTGAAGCGCACTGACAGAGTTCAGAGGGAAAATCCTGTTGGTTATTGATTGTTTCACAGTTTTATTGTGTTGTTTCAACTTTACCAGGTTGAGTAAATCTTGAACCTTTCATTGTGCAGTCTATTCTCTGAACTAAGGAAGCATGGCTTGCACAGATTCAGAACATTACTGCGCTAATAACAGAAGAAGGAAAAGGGTTGAGGTCCTGCAGTCAGAGTTTCAGGAACTAGGGAGGAAGTTAGTAATCTCTGAGGTAGTAATCTCTGGATTACTCCCAGTGCCACGTGCTAATGCATATAGGAATAGTAGGATAAAACAGGTTAATGCATGGCAGGAGAAATGGTGCAGGAGGAAGGGCTTCTGGTTTCTGGGGAATTGGGATCAGTTCTGGGGCAGGAGGGACCTATACAAGCTGGATGGGTTGCACCTCAACAGAGCTGGGACCAATGTCCTCGCGGGCAGGTTAACTAGTGCTTTGGGGGAAGGTTTAAACAAATTGGCAGGGGCGTGGGCACCAGAATGAAACATTAGAAAGGAGAAACAAGGTGCACAGAGGACAGGGAGAGAAAAATAGCAGTAAACATAGAAACATAGAAAGTAAGAGCAGGAGTAGGTCATTTTGCCCTTCGAGCCTGCTCTGCCATTCCCTATGATCATGGCTGATCGTCTATCTCAATACCATATTCCCGCTCTCTCCCCATACCCCTTGATGCCTTTTGTGTCTAGAAATCTATCTATCTCCTTCTTAAATATATTCAGTGACTTGGCCTCCACAGCCTCCTGTGGTAGAGAATTCCACTGGTTCACCACCCTCTGAGTGAAGAAATTTCTCCTCATCTCAGTCCTAAATGTTCTACCCCGTATCCTGAGACTGTGACCCCTCGTTCTGGACCCCCCAGCCAGGGGAAACATCCTCCCTGCATCCAGTCTGTCTAGCCCTGTCAGAATTTTATAAGTTTCAATGAGATCCCCTCTCATTCTTCTATACTCGAGTGAATACAATCTCTCCTCATACGACAGTCCTGCTATTCCAGGAATCAGTCTGGTGAACCTTCGCTGCACTCCCTCTATGACAAGTATATCCTTTCTTAGGTAAGGAGACCAAAACTGCACACAATACTCCAGGTGTGGTCTCACCAAGGTTCTGTATAACTGCAGTAAGACATCCTTGCTCCTGTACTCAAATCCTCTTGCAATGAAGGCCAACATACCATTTGCCTTCCTAACTGCTTGCTACACCTGTATGTTTGCTTTCAGTGACTGGTGTACAAGGACACCTAGTTCCCTTTGTACATCAACATTTCCCAATTTATCACCATTTAAATAATACTCTGCCTTTCTGTTTTTCCTTCCGAAGTGGATAACTTCACATTTATCCACATTATACTGCATCTGCCATGTATTTGCCCACTCACCCAACTTGTCTAAATCGCCTTGAAGCCTCTTTGCATCCTCCTCACAACTCACGATCCCACTTAGTTTTGTGTCATCAGCAAACTTGGAAATATTGCATTTGGTTCCCTCATCCAAGTCAATGATATATATTGTGAATAGCTGGGGCCCAAGCACCAATCCCTGCGGTTCCCCACTAGTCACTGCCTGCCACCCCGAGAAAGACCCATTTATTCCTACACTCTGTTTCCTGTCTGTTAACCAATTTTCAATCCATGCCAGTATATTACCCCCAATCCCATGTGCTTTAATTTTGCACAATAATCTCTTATGTGGGACTTTATCAGAAGCCTTCTGAAAATCCAAATATACTGCATCCACTGGTTCTCCCTTATCTATTCTACCAGTTAAATCCTCAAAAAACTCCAGTAGGTTTGTCAAACATGTTTTCCTTTTCATAAATCCATGTTGACTTTGTCTAATCCCATTGATATTTTCTAAGTGCCCTGTTATCACATCCTTTTTAATAGACTCTAGCATTTTCTGTACAACTGATACTAGGCTAACCGGTCTGTAGTACCCTGTTTTCTCTCTCCCTTTTTTAAATAGTGGGGTTACATTTGCCACCCTCCAATCTGCAGGATCTGTTCCATAATCTATAGAATTTTGGATGATGACAACCAATGTGTCCACTATTTCCATGGCTACCTCTTTTAGTACTCTGGGATGCAAATTATCAGGCCCCTGGGATTTATCGGCTTTCAGTCCCATTAATTTCTCCAGCACCTTTTTTTTTACTAATACTAATTTCCTTTAATTCCTCCTTCTCACTAGTCCCTTGGTTCCCTAGCATTTCTGGGAAGTTATTTGTGTCCTCTTCTGTGAAGACAGAACCAAAGTATTTGTTTAATTGCTCTGCCATTCCCTTGTTCCGCATTATAAATTCTCCCATTTCTGACTGTAAGGGACCTACATTTGTTTTCACTAATCTTTTTCTTTTTACATAATTGTAGAAGCGTTTACAGTCCACTTTTATGTTCCATGCAAGTATACTCTCATACTCTATTTTTCCCCTCTTAATCAATCTCTTGGTCCTTTTTTTGCTGAATTCTGAACTGCTGCCAATCCTCAAGCTTGGTACTTTTTCTGGCAACTTTATATGACTCCTGTTTGGATCTAATACTATCCTTAATTTCTTTTGTTAGCCATAGTTGGGCCACTTTTCCTTGTGTTTTTGCGCCAGAAAGGAATGTATAATTGTTGCAATTCATGCATTCGTTCCATAAAATGGTAGCCATTGCCTATTCACCGTCATGCCTTTTAATGAAGCTTCCCAATCTATCATAGCCAATTCACTCCTCATACCTTCGTAGTTTCCTTTGTTTAGATTTAGGACCCTAGTTTCGGATTGGTAGAGTAAAGAATAGTTCAGAAATAGGAGGGATCAAACAGGGAGCAAATGCGAGGCAGTCGAAGATGAGTTTGGAGTGCATGTGTTTAAATGCACGTAGCTTGATCAGTAAGGTTGGTGAGCTGCAGGCACAAGTCGTCACATGGGACTATACAGAGACCTGGCTCAAAAAAAAGGGAGGATTGGGTACTTCGTGGCTACAAGGTATTCAGGAAAGATAGGGATTGATCAAAGAAACTATTATAGCACTGGAAAGGGATGATGTAGTTGAGGGGCCAAAGACAGAATCTATTTGGTTAGAATTAAGGAACAATAGAGGAGCTATTACAAACTGGGTATATACTATAAGCCACCAAATAGTGGGAATGAGATTGAGGAGCAAATTTGCAGGCAAATTATAAAAAGATGCAAGAGCTATAAGAGTAGTGATAATGGGGGACTTCAATTATCCCAATATAGGTTGGGATAGTAACAGTGTAAAAGGGAAAGAGGGGGAGGAATTCCTGAAATGTATATAAGAGAACTTACTTAAGCAGTGTGTTTCCAGCCCAATGAGGAAGGAAGCAGTGCTGGATCCAGTTGTGGGGAATGAAGTGGAGCATGTTTCCGTGGGGGAGTATTTGGAGAACAGTGATCATAATATCTTTAGATTTAGAAAAGTTATGGAAAAGGACCAGGAACAATCAAGCATCAAAATACTTAACTGGAGGAGGGCTAATTTCAATGAGTTAAAAAGGGATCTTACCCTGGTGGAATGGAATCAAAAATTGGGAGGCAAAACAGTAATTGAACAATGGGAGACCTTCAAGGAGCAGATGGTTCGGGTACAGAGTAGACACGTTCCCACAAGGGGGCAAGGAAGGACATCCAAAGTTAGAGCTCCGCGGATGACGAAAGATATAGAGATTAAAATGAAACACAAAAAGGAGGCTTATGACGAATGTAAATTTATAATACAGTAGAGAACTAAGCTAAATACAGAAAGTACAGAGGAAATCTATAAAAGGGACTAAGGGGGGCAAAGAGAGAATACGAGAATAGATTTGTGGCTAACATAAAAGGGAACCCAAAAGTCTTTATAAACATATAAATAGTCAAAGGAAGGGTGGGGCTAATTAGGGGCAAAAAAGGAGATCTTCTAGTGGAGGCAGAGTGTATAACTGAGATACTAAATGAATACTTCGCATTGGCTTTCATTAGAAAAGAGTATGCTGCCAATATAGCAGTAAAGAAGGCGGTAGGAGTGATATTGGATAGGATAAAAATAGATAAAGAGGAGGAACTTAAAAGGTTGACAGTACTCAAAGCAAAAACAAAGTCACCCGGTCCAGATGGTTACTGAGGGAAGTAAAGGTAGGAATTGCAGAGGATCTGGCTCCAATCTTCTAATTCTCCTTAGATATTGGGGCGGTGCTGGAGGATTGCAAATGTTACACCCATGTTCAAAAAAGGAGAAAGGGATAAACCCGGCAATTACAGGCCGGTCTGCCTAACATCAGTTTGGAAAAGTATGGGCTAATAAATTAAAGTCGGCATGGATTTGTTAACAGAAAAGTCAGGTCTGAATAACTTGATTGTATTCTTTGATGAAGTAACGGAGAAGCTGGTTAAGGTTGTGTGGTTGATGTTGTGAATATGGACTTTCAAAAGGCATTTGATGAAGTGCTACATAATAGACTTATTAGCAAAATTAAAGCCCATGTGATTAAAGGGACAGTGGCAACATGGATACACAATTGGCTAAGAGACAGAAAGCAGAGAGTAGTGGTGAACAGTTGTTTTTCAGACTGGAGGAAAGTATACAGTGGTGGTCCCCAGGGGTCAGTATTCGGACCACTTCTTTTTGACATATATTAACGACCTGGACCTGGATATACAGGGTATAATTTCAAACTTTGCAGATGACACGAAACTCAGGAATGTAGTAAACAATGTGGAGGATAGTAACAGACTTCAGGAGGACATAGACAGACTGGTGAAATGGGCAGACACGTGGCAGATGAAATTTAACGCAGAGAAGTGCGAAGTGATACATTTGGTAGGAAGAATGAAGAGAGGCAATATAAATTAAATGGTACAATTTTAAAGGGGGTTCAGGAACAGAAGACCTGGGGGTGCACATACACAAATCTTTGAAGGTGGGAATATAAGAGAACTTTCTTGAGCAGTGTGTTTCCAGCCCAACAAGGAAGTTGAGAAGGCTGTTACAAAAGCATCTGGGATCCTGCCTTTATTAATAGATGTGGAGATGCCGGTGATGGACTGGGGTTGACAATTGTAAACAATTTTACAACACCAAGTTATAGTCCAGCAATTTTATTTTAAATTCACAAGCTTTCGGAGGCTTCCCCCTTCGTCAGGTCACCTGACGAAGGGGGAAGCCTCCGAAAGCTTGTGAATTTAAAATAAAATTGCTGGACTATAACTTGGTGTTGTAAAATTGTTTACATTTATTAATAGAGGCATAGAGGACAAATGCTTTATAAAACACTGGTTAGGCCTGAGCTGGAGTATTGTGTTCAATTCTGGGCACCACACTTTAGGAAAGATGTGAAGGCCTTTGAGAGGGTTCAGAAGAGATTTGCTAGAGCGGTACCAGGGATGAGGGACTTTAGTTATGTGGAGAGACTGGAGAAGCTGGGGTTGTTCTCGTTAGAACAGAGAAGGTTAACGGGTGATTTGATACAGTAATTAAGGAGAAACTCTTTCCAGTGGCAGAAGGGTCGGTAACCAAAGGTCACAGATTTATGGTGATTGGCAAACGAACCAGAGACAACATGAGGAAACATTCATTTTAAGCAGAGAATTGTTATGATCTGGAATGCACTGCCTGAAAGGGTAGTGGAAGCAGATTCAATAATAACTTTCAAAAGGGAATTGGATAAATACTTGAAGGGAAAAAATTTACAGGGCTATGGGAAAGAGCAGGGGAATGGGACTAAGTGGATTGCTCTTTCAAAGAGCTGGCATGGGCACGATGGGCTGAATGGCCTCCTTCTGTGCTACAACATACTATGATCACCCTTTTCACCATTCTGACTCTTTTAACTCTTCAAATCCAACACCAACTCCAGAAAATTGTAAGTGAGTCCGAAGCATCAGAGTGCAATATTTGATGGTGATTTATGGCAAACGCTTTCCATACTGATGCAAGATAAAGCTATGGTTGAAGTTTTTCTTTGTTTTACTTTATTTAATACATGAAATAATTCTGGGTGAGTCTTCATTGTTTAATGCTTGTGTCATGCAGTCTTCATTCAAAGCTTGTCATGCAGCTGTGCTATGTTTGTTCTATTCATGTTTGGGGATGAGGTTGATGGTTTTTGTTTTACCCAAGGTTTATATTGTGTGTTGCGTTTCTTGTAGTGGTTTCTTCTCTTCCGTGAGCCACTGCTGAAGCCATTTGAGATGTGTGGTCTATATGCCACCCAACAGCTTGTGGTTTACTCCACAAATGTTGACTAGGGATGATGGGATATATCAGGAATCACATCATGCCTTGACTTACTGAGTGCTAAAACAACGACTGGTGTGGTGAAATCCCAGATGTATGCAAATACGTTGTTGATCCTGTATAGCATCCATTGATTGAAACAAAAACAATTATTGTTTTTAAAACTTGGGATCTCTTGCTACATTCACGTTTCAAAGGGAATGTAAACTTCTAATGACATTTCAGTGCAGCTCGAGCAGGCAAAATACTTGGACTGAAGCATTCAGAGAACATTGTTCTTAGTACTCAGGCATTATAGAACACGAATAGTCACATACAGCAATTATATTGACTAGTAATGATCACTCATTGGCAATTAATGGTCCAAGCTCTGCATTTCACTGATTTACTAATTGAACATAGGCACAGGAGTAGGCCATTCAGCCCCCTAAGCCTGTTCCGCTATCTAATGAGATCATGACTGATCTGTATCCTAACTCCATGCACCTGCCTTGGCTCCATATCTCTTAATACCCATGACTAACAAAATTCTATCAATCTCCGATTTAAAATTATTAATTGAGATAGTATATACTGCTTTTTGTGGGAGAGTGTTCCACACTTCTACCATCCTTTGCATGAAGAAGTGTTTCCTAACTTCTTTCCTGAATGGCCTGACTCTGATTTTGAGTTGATGTCCCCTTGCCCTCGACTCCCCCACCAGCAGAAAAAGTTTCTCTCTCTCTGCCCTATCAATTCCTTTCAAAGTCTTAAAAATCAATCAAATCACCCCTTAAACTTTTTCTATTCCGGATGGCTTGTCTTTTAGGCCCACATTTGGTGTCTGCTTTCCAGATTTGCTTTCCAATACAACTGTTCACTGTGCATCTTTTGTAAAGAAATAGTGAGTCATTTTCAACTTTGCTGCCAAGGAGAGATAAAAAAGATTTTTTACACTGTCCTCTCATGTCTCACATGAATACTGAAATTAGGCAGTGAAATGGTGATATTGTAGGGGGAATTTTTAGCTTTGCCGCCTGGGCAGTTGTCATGTAGAGCAGAGCCCACCGGCCTTTTGCTCCATTGATACAGTTCTATGATGCTAGGGATTGATCTTGTGTTCTTCTCTGAACTGTTTACAAGGTTTAAATATCTCTCTTGCTTGTCAGTAACCAGAACATGCCACTGTACTCTAAGCTGGTCTGACAGGGATGAGGTAGTGTAGTGGTTATGTTACTGGACTAGCACTCAAGAGGCTTTGACTAATAATCTAGAGATCAAATCCCACCATGGTCGTTTGTGAATTTGAATTCAGTTTTTTTAAAATCTGGAAATTAAAATAAAACACAAAGCTTTTGGACTGTCATTAAATCCCAACTGGCTCACTAATGTCCTTTTTAGGGAAGGAAACCTGCAACTCAGGTCCAAAACCAAGAGTAGCTGACCCTTAACTGCCCTCTGAAGTGGCCTAGCAAGCCACTCACTTGTATTAAACCGTTATAAGCAGTTCAAGAAGACCCATCACCTTCTCATTTAGGGGATGGACAATAAATGCTGGCTTTGCCAGCGATACCCACATCCTGAGAATCAATTAAGATAAAAGCAATATCTGCGTCAGGATACTTCCTCATATTTGTACTCTACAGTTTTGTCTGTACTGTTCAGCGTTTTGTTTGCTTTGTTAATTGCTGCTCGGCAGTGATTGCAGATGTTGAACATAAAGTAAACTAAAACTCGCACATCAGAATTCAGCGTATCCATCCAAGATGCATGTCCATCAAGATTTGCAAAAGTCTGAACTGGTGTATATTTTAGGTAAATACAGAGTTGCTTCTACAGTTGCAGCAAGATAAATGTTACTTGTTGACAGGTTTTTTCCACTGCTTGACCCAAGACCTCAGTAATATCAGTGTTTGAAGATAGTTGGTCCCACAATTTTTGTAAAATGCCTCCCTGGATAATTCTCTTTAACTACTGAGGTCTAGTGATGTAAAGTTATTTGTATTTGTTTACCTTGAGAGCTATCAGTCAATTGTATGGGTGTGTCTAGGATTATAGGTTGCTATCAAATGGGATTTTAGTCACACCTGCGGGGATAAGTAAATTAATAAAACAAACTTATGAGCAATCAGAAACCAATTTGTTTTTTTCAATTTGGGGGTATTTGGGAAATATATTAGAACTAGATGAGAATTATGGGCTCATTCAGCTTTATAAAGTTTATCTGCATTTATAATGAAAAATGACATTGTGTCCTAAATCTAAGTGATGATTACCCTGCATCGGCAGTTTTCAGTCACTTTTTAGGAGTAATTCTGGTGAAATTGGCAGCTTTAAACTTCTTGGAGATACTTGTCCAACTTTAAGCATTGAAGACGAAGGAGCTGGAAGAGCTTGGAAAATGGAATGAACAGCTGAAGGTTGGAGGTGTCCACAGACTCACTCCAGAATGCATTCTGACCTTCCCAGCTGTTTATTTCTTCAGCAATCATTGATTTGTTTCATGTTTGGGGTGTTTTATTTGAAGGCACTTTGCAGGTAGACTTAAAGAAATCCAAGATTATAGCAGCTAATGTACATCTGGCAAGTGTGCATACTTAGCAGTTGAATTGAGAATGAAATGTTTCAACATTGCTGAGGTTGCAAGAGGAATTTAGCAGGATGATTATTTTATATCTATTTTCATATGGCTGCTGGGATGGTACTGGCAACAGTGTGAAAAGTTTCTCTGATCTGGGCTAGTATCTACGTTGGATATTTGTCACCCCCACATTTGCAAACCTGAGACTGAAAAAGGATTTTACAAACCCAAATAATTCATTTATCAAACTTTGGAGATTTATAGTTAGTCTATAACGAACCTCTAGGTATATACATGATGAAAAATTGACACTTTTAAAGAAAGATGTACAGTGTGTACTGGGGTGAATGGGTTACATAGTGAATAGCTAATTTGTAAAGGATACACAGCATCACATGTTTCCAATCCCAATCACAAGAAGATACATTTTAGTTGTGAAAATATATATAAAAGTATATGTGGCGATTGGATAACTGGAAGAGATTACTGGGCAATATCCTAATCAAGCAGTTCAGATGGTTTCGAAAAAGAAGAATCGATACCAGAGAGTGATTACACATTGGTAATACAGATACCGGACTGATTACACATCGGTGATACGGATATCGGACTAATTACACATCAGTAATATGGATACAAGGGAATGATTACACATTAGTGATATGAAAATTGTAGCCAGCACCTGACCCCCTTATGTTTCAGGTTTGAAATCACCCCCTGGTATCTGTTACTGCTTACAATTACATAGAATGTACAGCACAGAAACAGGCCATTCAGCCCAACAGGTCCATGCCGGTGTTTATCTTCCACACGAGCCTCCATCTAACCCCATCAACATATCCTTCTGTTCCTTTCACCCTCATGTGTTTATCCAGCTTTCCCATAAATGCATCTATGCCGGTCGCCTCAATTACTCCTTGTGGTAGCAAGTTCCACATTCTAACCGCTCTCTGGGTAAAGAAGTTTCTCCTGAATTCCCTATTGGATTTATTAGTGACTATCTTATATTTATGGGGCCCCTGGTTCTGGTCTCCCCCGCAAGTGGAAACACCTTCTCTATGTCTACCCTATCAAACCCTTTCATAATCTTAAAGACCTCTATCGGGTCACCCCTCAGTCAATTCTTTTAGAACCATAGAAACGATACAGCACTGAAGGGGGCCATTCGGCCCATCGTGTCTGCGCCGGCTCGAAGAACAACCAGGTGCCCATTCTAATCCCACCTTCCAGCACCGAGCCTGTTCAATCTTTCCTAATGGGTATAACTTCTCAGTTCAGGTATCATCCTAGTAAATCTTTTTTGCACCTTCTCCAGTGCCTCTATATCCTTTTTATAATATGGAGACCAGAACTGTTCACAGTACTCCAAATGTGGTCTAACCAAGCTTCTATACAAGTTTAACATAACTTCACTTTTTCAATTCTATCCCTCTAGAAATGAACCCCAGTGCTTGGTTTGCCTTTTATGGCCTTATTAACCTGTGTCGCTACTTTTAGTGATTTGTGTATTTATACCCCAAGATCCCTCTGATCCTCTACCCCATTTAGACTCTTATTTTCCAGGGAGTATGTGGCCTCCTTATTCTTCCCACCAAAATGTATCATCTCACACTTGTCTGTATTGAAATTCATTTGTCAATTATACGCCCATTCTGCAAGTTTATTAATGCCTCCCTGTATTTTGTTGCAGTCCTCCTCGGTATTAACTATGCACCCCAATTTGGCGTTCTCTGCAAATTTTCAAATTGTACTTATAATTCTCGAGTCCAAATCGTTTATGTAAATGGTGAACAATAATGGTCCCAGCACTGATCCTTCTGGAACACTATTTCACACCTCTTGCCAGTCTGAGTAACTACCTTTAACCCCTACTCTCTCTTTTCTGTTTTGTAGCCAGCTTGCTCTCCATTCTGCTATTTGTCCCCGACTCCACATGCTCTGACCTTAGTTGTGAGTCCACTATGTGGTATCTTATCGAAAGCCTTTTGAAATTCAAATATATTACATTTACTGCATTATCCTTGTCTACCATTTCTGTTACTTCTTCAAAGAATTCAGTAATATTGGTCAAGCATGACCCTCCCTTTTGAAACCTGTGCTGACTATTCTCTTATTTTCGGTTTCTAGATTTTTTTTATATTCCATTATCTTTCCTACTATCGACGTTAAACTAATTGGTCTATATTTCCCTGGGCTTGTTCTATCTCCCCTTTTTAAATATAGGAATCTCATTAGCTGTCCACCAGTCCTCTTGCACTATTCCCTTTTCTAATGAAGGGAATTTCTAATGAATTTTTATATATATGTTGTAGTGCCTTTGTTATCTCTTCCCTAACTTCTTTTAATACACATGGATGCAGTTTATCCAGACCAGAGGTTTTATCCTTCTGTTTTTTTTATCTTTCGGCTTTTGTTATTTCTACCAGATCCCCGCCACCAATCTTGCTAGTTTAAAGCCTTATCCACCGACCTTTTTATCCTTTCTGCTGGGACTCTGGTTCCATTCCAGTTCAGGTGGAGCCTGTTCCAGCCGGTACAGGTCCTTCCTATTCAGTACTGGTGCCAGTATCCCATGAAATGGAACCCCCCCTTCCCACACCACTCTTTCAGCTATGCATTCACCTTTCTGATCTGTCTATCCATATGCCAATTAGCACGTGTCTCATGTAGTAATCCTGAGATTACCGCCCATGAGGTCTTGCTTTTTAATTTAATTTCTAGCTTCTGATATTCCCTTAGCAAGACCTCCTCCTTGTTCTTCCTTATGTCATTATGCCGACATGGACCATGATAATTGGATCCTCTCCTGCCCCTTCCTAGTTTCTCTCCAGTTGCTCCGACATGTCCTTTACCCTTGCACCAGGTAGGCAGCACACCCTCCTGGACTCTCTGTCGTTACTGCGGAGGATGCTGTTGATCCCCCGATTGTAGAATCCACTATGACTACAACCTTTCTATTCTGAATTTCCTCTTCCGTGCCAGGGGCGTGGGCATTCCCCAAATGCAGGGAAGAAGCAAAAGGGTGGAGTCTTGTTATGCTGAGTCTCCCGCCTCCCTATGCACTGCCATGGGATTTCCTCAGGCTTTTCCCACTGATGTAAGTGGGCCTAGGTTTGTAGTTGGCACAAGCCCATTGTTCTAATTTAAATGAGGTAGGTAGAAGTGTTACCCACTTCCCACCAAAGCTTACTCTCTCTGGGTGACCCAGCTTGTGGGGCCTGAAGAAAGCCAGTGCAAGAGCTGGTTCAAGAACCCTGTAGGCCGGAGGGTCTATGGAGGTCCCAGGGCAGACTGCAAATTGTTCCCCCTATCCAGCCAAGGTTGTTCAAAAGGCCTTATGTTCTCCAGCAGCAGTCAGAAGGTCCCGATGGCCAGGATCACAGCTGCAGGCCTCAGACTGGCGAGGTGCACCAGTGAGCTGTACCTGTCGGGCACCCATAGAGGTAAATCTACCTTATACCCTATAGAAGGTGATGCAGCAATTGTCTTAAAATCTTACAATAAAAAGAAAATAAAGAAAGACTTGCATTTCTACCTGGAGTACTGCATACAGTTCTGGTGCCCTTATTTAAGGAAGGATATACTTGCATTGGAGGCAGTTCAGAGAAGGGTCACTAGGTTGATTCTGGGTATGGAAGGGTTGTCTTATGAGGAAAGATTGAACAGGTTGGGTCTATGCTCATTGGAGTTTAGAAGAATGAGAGGAGATCTTATTGAAACATACAAGATTCTGAGGGGACTCGATAGGGTACTTGCTGAGAAGATGTTACCCGTGAGGGGGCATAGTCTCAGAATAAGGGGTTGCCAGTTTAAGACAGAAATGAGGAGGAATTTCTTCTCCCAGAGGGTCATGAGTCTTTGGAATTCTTTAACCCAAATGCAGGAAAGTGGAGTTGAGGTAAAAATCAGATCAGCCATGATCTCATTAAATGGCGGAGCAGGCTCGAAGGGCCAAATGGCCTGCTCCTGCTCCGATCTCTTATGGTCTTATAGTGCCTTTCATGACCTTAGGACGTCCCAAGGCACCCAATTAAGTACTTTTGAAGTGTAGTCAATGTTGCAATGTAGGGAAATAATACTGGTAACAAACCTGCCAAGAAGAAGGAAGATAATGAGGAAACATATAGCTTTTGCACAGTTCCAATTATGAAATGCTTGTGTAAGCTTGATTTCTTTTTTGCAATGAAAGAAATGCGTAACTTGGATCAATGGCTTGGGTGTAAACAGAATAAAACGGTGTAGTTACTGTGCCTCCCTACACTTCAAAAGTACTTCATTGGCTGCGAAGCCCTTTGGGACACCATGCAGTTGTGAAAGGTGCTATATAAATGTAAGTTCCTCGTTTGTTTTTACGTGGTGATACCAGGCCTTGTTGCTGTTTTCTTAATTGCCTTTTAGGAAATGGGCGAGTTCTATTTGGTGGATAAGTGCTGCCTATTTGATTTTGCTAAGTTTTCGATGACTAGTGTAGTTGTTTATAGTTATGCACAAGTTTTTTTTGAATCATGCAGTCCATATTGGTTTATTTGTAGGTGTCTTTTTTTAAATGAAACTTTTGAGAAATACCCTTAAACTGTATACTACAGTAATGGGGCAGCATAAATATTCATATTGCAGTTATGAAGTTTTGCTGAAGGAATTCACAAATGCCTACCAAAAATAGAATTTCATATACAAAAGCTTCATTTTTTTTCAAAGATATGTATTTGTTCCGCTAAATATAGTTTTGTGTGGATTTTTGAAAGGAACTGTAATTACAATAAACATTATGTCCACTTTGTGGGATAAACTGCACATTTTGGAGGGAAAGAGATGTTAATTACCTGCACTGGAAGAGTACTTTGTGAAAAAAGCACCATTTTTTCTAACCACAGATGGGAGATAAGAGTTCATTCTAAATCTGGAACAACTAAAACAGCTTCCAGTGGAGAACATGTTCACCTCTGCATGACATGATGATCAGTATATGAAGCAGCGATGGTGGAGCATCTCCTCGAGCTGCACAGGGTAGAAAACAGCCAGGTTTGTGGATGACATGTGGAATTAATTTGAATTTGCGCAACTGGCTGCGATGCCAGAGATGCGAAGGTCACGCATCGTGGCTCACCTCAAAATCTCATCTCCCCACTCCATTCTCTTTTTCCTTTTTTGAAGTTCAGAAACATTCATAATTTTATCTAGGAAATAATGTCTTCCCCTCCTCCTCTCTGTACCTTTTTTTTTTAGTTTAGGTTTTGGTTAGTTGCTGAGACTGGTATGGCATTTTGTCTTCAGTGAGCCTGCAGCCTGAAACAAGGCTTGCAACAAGAGCTACAGCAGGACCAGTTCTGCTGCGGCACCAAGGGACGATTTTCAGGATGTGGGTATTTACCTCCATTCCCATCTCTCCCTTTTTACACCCCCACCCATGAAGAAAAACAAGTTGTAGGAAACTTGTTCTTTGTGCAGGGGGGCATGGGCAGGCTGCAATATTGTGGAATGGAGGGTTTTTGGCAAACTGCCAGTATATTTTTGTTATTTATGAAAACTGGTTTATGTAAAGAAGTTACTTCAGTACTCAAAGAAAAACAGGAATCCAGAAATATTGTGGGTTTTACTGTTGTTGGGTGGTAGGGAGGGAAGAGAGAAACATTTAAAAAAAAACAAAATGGCAACAAACACTTTTGTAACTGTAGGATTTTGGGGTTTATCCTGTGGAACTTCCTACTAACTTCAAATATATTGGCAAAAAAGTATCTGGTGTAAAGGAAAGCTTATCACCACAGTTTAGGTGTAAAAGACACAAATCCTCCCATTCAATTCTGTGCTCTGGCCTCCCCAACTTGTAACTCAAATCCTTTCTAAGTTTGGCTTGCCATTCGCCACGATACTTCTACAACCATTGATCTGCTCAATCACTCCCTCAGCTCAGCTGTGGTTCAGTGGTAGCACTGTCGCCTCTCAGTCAGAAGGTTGTGGGTTCAAGTCTCACTCCAGAGACGTCAGCATAAAATCCAGGCTGACACTTGAAATCAGTACTGAGGGAGTGTTGCAATGTTGGAGGAGCCGTTTTTCGGATGAGATGTTAAATCGAAGCCCCATCTGCCCTCTCAAGTCGACGTAAAAGATCCCATGGCATTATTTGAAGAAGAGTAGAGGAGTTCTCCCCAGTGTCCTGGCCAATATTTATCCCTCAACCAACTTTACTATTTTAAAAAAAAACAGATGATCTCATCATGTATTTCATTGCTGTTTGTGGAACCTTGCTGTGTGTAATCTGACTGCCGCTTTTCCCAACATTATAACAGTGACTACACTTCAAAAGTACTTCATTGGCTGTAAAGCGTTTTGGGATGTCCTGAGGTAATGAGGATCTTTCTTTCCTTATTTCCACCTTTTTGATATCCTTGACCTCAGCAAAACCCTTACTGTCTCCCATCCCAATCTTATCCGCCTTGGTATGGCTCCTGTCTTCGCTCCCTCAAGACCAAAGGGCAATAACTTGAGTGTATCCGGCTGACAACTGGTTTAGACATACATCACCACATCTGGCTGGACCACATCAATGGCTATCAGGCTTCAATCTCCTCTGCCAAAACCGCTCATTACTCCAGGATTGTCCTGGAGAGAAAAAATGCCCCTGGTTTCTTTTCTCCACTATCGACTGTTTCCTTAAACCTCTCTCCCCTGCCCCCTCCACCCTCACTTCCAGGTGGAAAGAGCTCATTGACTTTGCCACCAAGTTTGAGACCATCCATCCGTTCAGCAGCCTCTATCACATCCCTCCTTCCCCTTGTGCACCAAATCAAACTTCTCCCCAGGCTCCGCCCCTGCCCTAGCCCTGAACCCCTGTCTGTCTCTAGTTTCTCTGCCATCTCCACCCATGCCCTCTCCAATTCACCACCTGCTTCCTTGACCCCATTCCCACTAAATTGCTGACTGACTAACTTCCCCTCCTTGCTCCATGCTGGCTGGCATTGTAAATGGTTCCCTCTCCTCAGGTATTGTCCTGCTCCCTTTATAAAACCACCGACATCAATCCTCCTTTTTCTAAAAAGAAAAACACCCTCGACCCCTCTGTCCATCTCCAACCTTCCTTCTCAAGTCCATATGATTTTCTCCAATCAAGTTTCTGCCTCTGCCACAGCCCTGAAACAGCTCTAACTAAAGTTACAAGTGACCTTCTCTGTGTGTATGATCATGGTGCACTGTCCCTCCTTATCCTTCTCGACCTCCCTGCAGTTTTTGCCACGGTTGACCATGCCATCCTTCTTCAATGCCTCTTCTCCACTGCCCAGTTCTGAGGGACTGTCCTCGCTTAGTTCCACTCTGATCTTTCTGATCATAGCTAGAGAATCTTCAGCATTGGCTTGTCTGCCCACCCCCGCACCATTATCTCTGGAGACCCCCAAGGAACTATCCTTAGCTCCGTCCTCTTCCTCTTGACATCATCTGCAGACATGGGGTCAGGTTCCACATGTACACTGACGACACCCAGCTCTGGTCCACCACCTCTTGGTTGTGATACTTCCTGTGGTGAGTAGTCTGCTGAGGCTCACATGAAACATGGCCGCTGGGTGGACTACCAGAGGGTGGCTGCTGCCTCCAGCAGGACTGGGTACCTTCAGAAAACATGGGGAGGAAATTTAAGATTTCATTTTTAGATCTTAAAATGAAAAGAATTTGCCTTTTTGTTCTGTGTTGTACCCTTGACAGCTGGAAGGGTCTGATCCGGGAAGTCATTCTACACCTGGATGTTTGTGTAGGATGTGTCCTTTCTCCTGTAATTAATTACCTTATTCCGCACTCCCATTTAGCCACAACACATCTCTTTATGATCATTGCAGAGGAATAATTGATGATATCACCATAACTCTTTTAATAGAAGTGTCGGGGGCATCATGCCCACTGCAAGCCATGTGTTGATAGTGATGAAGCGCTGTGACTGACATGATGGTGAACTGCTCGGTTTCCACTTGACGTACTGAGCTTGTGATTTTATTGTTGTATAATTGAATGACTTGAGAGCACAGCAGTTCATTGAAGTACTGATTGACCTTTGTGCTGTGGAAGTTATCGGCTTAATCATGTAACATGGTCTCATTGAAGAAAGAACGTTCCACCAAGACAATACTCATTCTAGATCATGCTCAGTTATTTCTGAAGGTCCTTTTATGTCAACTACATGGTCTGCACTGCAGTGAGTTTAAATGCTCTTATCCTGGCAACAAGGCACATAACCTCGGGTCGAAGGGTCATGTCTCTCATTGGCACCTTTATTATTGGACCCGACAAATGTGTCTTAAATAGACTCACAGACAAGAATGTGGTGGAATGTGGGGAGATAATTCAGTGCTGCTGTTTGGAAACACATGACCTATTGTACTTTTTTAGGTTGCATTTTCCTGGTATCAGCGGGTGAATTTGCTGCCAGTTCTACAGCTACTCAGCAAGGCCAGGAGCTACAAAATTTCCCCAAACACAGTGCATGGGCTCTCTGATCCTGTTGCTTTGTTAAAGTTGAAATCAATCAGTATGAACTGAATGAAGACCCAATATAGACTAAGACATCACAACCTGAGCTGCCACAGAATGTTGGCTTTTATTGCTAGGGGGATAGAATATAAAAACAGGGAGGTATTGCTGCAGTTATATAGGGTATTGGTGAGACCGCACCTGGAATACTGCATACAGTTTTGTTCTCCATACTTAAGAAAAGACATACTTGCTCTCGAGGCAGTACAAAGAAGGTTCACTCGGTTAATCCCGGGGATGAGGGGGCGGACATATGAGGAGAGGTTGAGTAGATTGGGACTCTACTCATTGGAGTTCAGAAGAATGAGAGGCGATCTTATTGAAACATATAAGATTGTGAAGGGGCTTGATCGGGTGGATGCAGTAAGGATGTTCCCAAAGATGGGTGAAACTAGAACTCGGGGGCATAATCTTAGAATAAGGGGCTGCTCTTTCTAAACTGAGATGAGGAGAAACTTCTTCACTCAGAGGGTGGTAGGTCTGTGGAATTTGCTGCCCCAGGAAGCTGTGGAAGCTACATCATTAGATAAATTTAAAACCGAAATAGACAGTTTCCTAGAAGTAAAGGGAATTAGGGGTTATGGGGAGCGGGCAGGAAATTGGACATGAAGCTGAGTTCGGATCGGTCAATGCCCTGTGGGTGGCGGAGAGGGCTCAGGGGCTGTGTGGCCGGGTCCTGCTCCTACTTCTTGTGTTCTTTAGATTTGTGGTTGGGATCAGATCAGCCATGATCTTATTGAATGGCGGAGCAGGCTCGAGGGGCCGATTGGCCTACTCCTGCTCCAATTTCTTATGTTCTTATGTTCTTATGAGCCTATTGCACCCAGAAGCTGATTCAGATGTAATTCAAACTAAACACTTTGTTCTAATGAAATAATTTTATTTTTGTGTTGTTTTGTCCCTCTCTGCACCACATGATATTTACCATCTGGATCATCAGGTTGGCACAATCTCCGGCTTCTGCTACTCCCACTTTGTAATTCATTCGTGTTCTCATTTTAAAAAAATCTTTTCCTCTGTCCGTTGGGTCAGTCCCCCTCCTGGTGCATTGCCCTTGCAGCAGAGCTAAGATCAGGAACTGTCCAGGAGCAAAGCCTGGACACACACCTATTCTGTAGAACAGCACAGATAAAAAGAAACCTGTGTAAATACTGACTCTCTGAAATAGAGCAAAATAATAGAGTAAAAATAGAGCTACAATGTATACAAGCATCAGGACGATAATGAGAGTCCAGCTGAAAATGTAACACGTCTTTTTTTCAGATTCCGAAAAAGCTGCTGTGCATTTCCAGCATTTTCTGGGTTTTCTTCCCTGCAGTTTTAAGGCCCCACACGTCCATGCCAGCCTTGAATAACAACCAGTTAATGTTAATTCTAGATTCGTCATCATTCTGCACCTGTGCATTAAGTGGCCCAGAATATTACGGAGATAGCTGCCACCTCAGCGACCTTTGCACTAAAATCGCATTCTAGAGACCCGAGATTACATTTAACACCAAAAGTCAGCATGACCTTGCAGTCGGACATCCTACACGGACCTTCAGATGTTGAACATCTTTCAGGTCCTAACCAAAACATGCGGCCTCGCGTTTCCTCAGGCCTGGGTTCACTTTAATGCCAGAAGTTCCTTATCTGGCTGCAGGAGCATCATTGGTTCCGATTCAAAACACCTTCCCTGTAATCACCAGCAGAACTTCAACAATTTCTTGGGATTTCAGGCTTCCTGCAGTTATTATTCTGGCACTCAAACGCTGTTTTGGGCCCAGTGTTGAAATTCTGGTCCATGATAATCAAACTTATGGTTTAGTAGGAAGGGGTTAACTTAGTTCCTAGTGAATGGAATCAAATAATTAAACAAACTTTGAACCTGCCTTTTTTTTTCCTTTCATTTAAATCCAAGAGTAACAACCAAAGTGGTTTCCACTGGAAACTATTTACTGATATAAAGTCTCTTATCACTTTACAAGCGTTCTGATGAAGCGATATCCATGCAAAAACAGGATTAAAACTTAACCCTCCTGATGATGATTTTGAAGTCATTTTATTTCCTCGCCATAAATTAGTGACAAAGGCCCAAGAACAGTAAACACCAGCACTGCCCCATCCCACACTCTTCAAGAGAACCAGTATTAGCATCACCGTAGGCTAATTTAGTTCTTCACCTTGTGGAAACCTGTGTCTCAGATGCTGCTACTACTTGATCCATTTAAAGAGAATCATCTTTATTGGTTTAAAGTGGAGGGTGATTCTTCATTCAGAAGTGTTCAGCCCCAATGCATTGTGCTATCTCATCTGTTTTTGTATCTGCCAGTTTTGTCTCCTCCCCAGGCCATATCTCTTAGGGTTGCCAACTCTGGTTGGTTATATTCCTGGAGGTTTCACCACATGCTTTCCTCCTTCCAACTGTCCCGCCCAGTCAAACAGTCTTTTTTCCCCAACTCCAATATATTTACAATTAATAACCAAAAGTGTTCAAAGAAAATGGAAAAAAACACCCTTTTTTTTGTTAATGCCTCCCATGAATTTTCTCCAGGCAGCGCCCAGGAGATTAATCTTTAATATCTGGAGACTCCAGGACAATCCTGGAGGGTTGGCAACCCTTAATATTTATTGAAGGCATTGATTTCTTGCTGCTTGCTCTCCTGTACCTTGTCCAAATGACCATTAGTAATGTGAATTTAGACAGTGACCATCAGCAGGTTATTCAATCCCATCCTGTCCTTGCCCAGCATCCTTACGTGACTTTCCAGCAGAGATTTACCATGGTCATAAGCTGGAAACCCGAGAACTGGGAACTAGCCTTGTGACCTTCCTGGGCCTTACGCTGAAATATGCACTGAATAAACATGCTGAACCATAATGTTGACATCCCTCCAGATAGTATTGTGCCTTTTTTTTAAGTTTATTTTTAAGATTTGCTTCATTGCATGTCTAACCCAGATAGCAAGCCTGTCCCATCTTGTCGTAGCCCAGTAGACAGTTTGTGAACTGAGGGCGGGTAACATGGACAGAGCACACAGCTGCTGTCTGCCACTGACATTGAAAATGGGCTCCGGGAATGTAGCAGAAGGGGTAGTCTTAAATTTAAAAAGCTATCATTTTAATAAGTTATGTTGGTAGACTTCCAGTATTACTGATGCCATAAACTTTAAATGTTAATGTTAAAGCATCAAGGTGTTGGCGTGGAGATTGGAAACGCCTGATGCTCACTGTGCTTCTCCACCCGATGCTGCAGTGTGATTAGTGGTTAGCCTGATTCCGGCCAGTACTTGCACCCAGTTACAAGGGAGTAGGTGCAAGTACTGGCATGAACACGCCTTTCCTTAGAGCAAGAGCCTCTGCGTTTCTCAGTGATATCGAGATTATGAAATGTTATGCAGAGAGAAACGCATACCCAGAAGTAATTGCAAGCAAGTAAATGAATTGAGAGTTTAAAATGGCATTACAAAGCAAAGCATAACTGAAATTACTGCCTTCAGATCGCTTCAAGGTGTGTGCGCATGTGTGTTATTTCTGGAGATTTGGTCATGTGATGGCCTGATCTCACAGCTTCTACGCATGTTATTGCATTTACCTTATAAAGGTTGGGTCTCCTGTACTTGAGTATTTTTGCTCGTGGTTCCAAGAACCAGGAGAACAGGGGAAACTGAAGGTGGGGAAGTGATTCACAGAGGGGAAATCAGAGGTGGGAGGAACTTTGATTCCACCAGTAACTAATGGTAACTCACTGAAATTGCAGTGGCAACACTCAGATTCCCTTCATAACCAACGGTAATATAATGACTCACTGATACTCTATATGTAACTGGTAGTAATAGGTGTAATGCCCCGATATCCTACCTATAACTAATAGTAATCCTATAACCTGCTGATGTTTACCCTGAACCCTTGGCCAGAAACCCCCTGCATCGCACAAGGTGCGATTAGGTTCCCCAGTTGATGCCACTTTTAATAGGCTTGATCTCTCTTCCTACCTCCTTGGACTCCAGTTCCGTGTGAAGATGACAACTCTGAACTTGAAAGCTCAGTCAGAGCTGATCTGTACTTGGACTTCACACGTCAAAACGAGCCGGTATAGACCAACCTGAACCAAACCGAGAGATCGCACAAAGCGCAGTGGGCTCAGTGTTTGGGGCACTTCTCACAGGGCACATCGTCCTAAACTCAGTTCAACGTTAACATTTCTAAACCACTCCCTGGGCTCAGTCTCAATAAAGGAAAGTTTTCAAAGAATTATAGAAATTACAGCACAGGAGGCGGCTATTTGGCCCCCAGTACCTGGTCCGAAAGTGGCGCTTTTCCTGTAACCCCATTCCCTCGATCCTTATATATTTCTCCTTTTTGAATATTTATCCCCATCCCTTTTAAATTAAGTTTTAGACTCTACGGGCTCAATTTTAAACTTAAATTGCGGCGGGGGTGGGGTGCTGCCAAAATTGCAAAAATGCAGAGCGGGTTCGGAAGCTGGCTCCAACCCGCCGACTTCCGAGCTTCCCACAGACGCACCTGTGTGCACGCGGTTGTCCTGAATCCAGATGTCCGGCCGGTGAAACCAGGCATGAAGGGCCGGATTAGGCAAAAATAAACTAAATAAATTAAATGAAAAACCATTGCACAAAATTAAAACGCAAAATCAACCTACCTTTCCACTCTACTCCGGTCCGATGTTTCCCTCTCCGATGTCTCCCTCAGCCTCAATGTCTCTCTCTCTCCGATCTCCCCCTCTTCCCCCCACGGTGTCCCTCTGATCTCCCCCTCTTCTGTCCCCCCAATCTTCCCCTCCCCTGATTTTCCCCCCGCCCCCCCCCCCCCCCCCGATCTTCGGTTCCAGCGCTGGATGACTTCTCGCTCTCTCTCTTTCTCTCCCCCCACCTCGCGTTGCAGCTCCTGTTGGCAGCCAGCCCATCACCTTCACCCCCCTGCTGCCAATCCACCACCATTTCAAAATTGAGCCCCACATCACTAACCACTTGTGGTGAAGGATCCCACGGTCTAATATCCCTCAGTTCAAGAACCTTCCTTCTTTCCTTCCCCCTTGGTTCTTCCAGTGAGAATTCTTGGTTTCTGTTCCCTTGTTCCCCATTTGCCCACCAGTGGTAATGATCTTTTACTATTTACTCGTACAATGAAGTTACCACTCACCCCTTACCCCTTTTACTGGCTGCTCCTCTCTCAGTGCTGTTCCCACGCACCACCTTGCTGCTGCTGTTGCTCCCTGCTTTGCAGGAAATGCTCGTCTCCACGCCCCCACCCAACCCCCAGTCCCCTTCTCTTCCTCCAACCCCCAGTCCCCTTCTCTTCCTCCAACCCCCAGCCCCCTTCTCTTCCTCCAACCCCCAGCCCCCTGCTCTCCCCTGACCTCCCATCCCTCATCCCCTGTCTCTCTCGTTCCCCGAGCCCCCAGTTCTCAGTCTCCACCTTTGCCCCAGCAGAAGTCTGATTACCAGTGCCGTGTGCAAAGCTAATGTCCGGATTAGTGGTTCAAGGCTGCCAGCGCTCTAGAATTCATTCAGTTTACACCAGGCTCACCAGCAGACAGCTGTGGATACATGGACTTGTACATGTGCAATTCCTTCCTCGCCATTTTTGAGAGTTCAAGTTTCTGGCTGCCGACCTTCCTCATAAATTTCATTTTTGACTCGAGCAGGTGATCTGAGCTCACCCTGCCCATAGCCCTTAAAAACTGTCTTGTGTCCAAACACAGCTAGCTGAAGTGGGCCTCTGAGTGCCAGAGGCTGTGCTGGAGTACAATGGCATGTAATGGGGTCATTCTCCCCAGTCTGGACAGGTCTCTTGGAAATGCTTTCTGACCAAGCATGTAAACAAATGCAAAGAAACACACTGCAGTTTGAGATCTGGCCCATCTAAAACTCTGCAGCTGAGGCAGTGAGTGGTTCTCACCCATTCACTGCAGTTGCCCTGGGCACAACTGCCTTGGCACAGCTTGTCAAACATTCTTGATGTGACTTGTCAAATATTTCTAGACTTTTTTTTTATTCCCTGTGTGGAATGCTGTTTGTGAACAGGGCAAGTCTTTCTTTATAAAGAGGGGTTTATAAAAGCTGCAGGTGCATGAAAGTTCAGATGAAGGCTCAAACTGCTGACTGATGTGCTGTGCTCTTCAAATATTTGATTTTAAATATATATGAAAGTGTTTTATATCTGTCATCTGAATGTAGAGATTAAATTACTGTCTTCAAATCACTTCAGGGTATCTGTTATTTTCTTAAATATATAATCATTTAGTTCATTAATTCACAAGGGAGTTTTATTTCCAGTTTTATGCAAATTGTCTAACCTTATTGTTATAAACTTGTGGGAAGCTGTTGAAGTATTTCCTATCTGAAGTTCATCCAGTGGAGGTTTGAGTTCCTTTGCATGGAGATCCTGCCAGGACGAAGAAGTTTGAAATGGCCGAGTTTGTAATGATGAGATTGCACGATGCAGAGGTAACTACAGCATTAGTGTCGTATTGCCTTACAAAACATCTTAACCATGCTAGTATCGGTGAGTGTCATGTTGTGTACCACCAGTGACATCTGTGGCCTTCTATCTGAAGGTATGAGAAGTACCGTAGGAAAGGAAAGTTTTTTCATAGTGCCGTACACCTTCAGGATCTCCCAAAGTGCTTCACAGCCAATGGATCACTTTACAAGGAAAGTCAACATTGTTATACAGGCAAATGCAGCAGCCCATTTGCAACAGCAAGATCCCACAGACAGCAAATGAATGAATAACGGTGGTGTTGGTGGAGAGAGAAAAATTAGCCTTTGTATTGGGAGAACGTTCTTGCTCTTCGAATAGCCATGGGTTCTTTTTCATTCACCTGAACAGGCTAAGGCTCGGTTAAACATTGGCCCTGATATGTGCGGGGGAGGCCAAAAACAGCCGAAGAACCCGGCAAGGCCGTGACGCGGAGGTCCTGCCCAACTTAACAGCAGGTCCTTGTTATCTTTTTTTGGGTCCATTGCCCGCCCTGCAGACGGACAGCCTGGCGAGTGGCCGAGATGGAAAGCCAGTGGCAGGAGGCTGCAGTTGGGGACACCAGGGGACAGTCCATGGCAATTGGGAGGGGTGTGGGGGGGTGGTTGACGGCATCGCAGCTGGGGAGGGAGAGAGGCTGATATCAGCAGAAGGGAGATGGAAAGCTTCCTTATGGACTGGGGTAGCACTTTTTTTTTATTCGTTCACGGGATGTGGGCGTCGCTGGCGAGGCCAGCATTTATTGCCCATCCCTAATTGCCCTCGAGAAGGTGGTGGTGAGCCGCCTTCTTGAACCGCTGCAGTCCGTGTGGTGACAGTTCTCCCACAGTGCTGTTAGGAAGGGAGTTCCAGGATTTTGACCCAGCGACAATGAAGGAACGGCGATATATTTCCAAGTCGGGATGGTGTGTGACTTGGAGGGGAACATGCAGGTGGTGTTGTTCCCATGCGCCTGCTGCTCTTGTCCTTCTAGGTGGTAGAGGTCGCGGGTTTGGGAGGTGCTGGCGAAGAAGCCTTGGCGAGTTGCTGCAGTGCATCCTGTGGATGGTGCACACTGCAGCCACTGTGCGCCGATGGTGAAGGGAGTGAATGTTTAGGGTGGTGGATGGGGTGCCAATCAAGCGGGCTGCTTTATCTTGGATGGTGTCGAGCTTCTTGAGTGATGTTGGAGCTGCACTCATCCAGGCAAGTGGAGAGTATTCCATCACACTCCTGACTTGTGCCTTGTAGATGGTGGAAAGGCTTTGGGGAGTCAGGAGGTGAGTCACTCGCCGCAGAATACCCAGCCTCTGACCTGCTCTCGTAGCCACAGTATTTATATGGCTGGTCCAGTTAAGTTTCTGGTCAATGGTGACCCCCAGGATGTTGATGGTGGGGGATTCGGCGATGGTAATGCCGTTGAATGTCAAGGGAAGGTGGTTAGACTCTCTCTTGTTGCCTGGCACTTATCTGGCGCGAATGTTACTTGCCACTTATGAGCCCAAGCCTGGATGTTGTCCAGGTCTTGTTGCATGCGGGCTCGGACTGCTTCATTATCTGAGGGGTTGCGAATGGAACTGAACACTGTGCAGTCATCAGCGAACATCCCCATTTCTGACCTTATGATGGAGGGAAGGTCATTGATGAAGCAGCTGAAGATGGTTGGGCCTAGGACACTGCCCTGAGGAACTCCTGCAGCAATGTCCTGGGGCTGAGATGATTGGCCTCCAACAACCACTACCATCTTCCTTTGTGCTAGGTATGACTCCAGCCACTGGAGAGTTTTCCCCCTGATTCCCATTGACTTCAATTTTACTAGGGCTCCTTGGTGCCACACTCGGTCAAATGCTGCCTTGATGTCAAGGGCAGTCACTCTCACCTCACCTCTGGAATTCAGCTCTTTTGTCCATGTTTGGACCAATGCTGTAATGAGGTCTGGAGCCGAGTGGTCCTGGCGGAACCCAAACTGAGCATCGGTGAGCAGGTTATTGGTGAGTAAGTGCCGCTTGATAGCACTGTCGACGACACCTTCCATCACTTTGCTGATGATTGAGAGTAGACTGATGGGGCGGTAATTGGCCGGATTGGATTTGTCCTGCTTTTTGTGGACAGGACATACCTGGGCAATTTTCCACATTGTCGGGTAGATGCCAGTGTTGTAGCTGTACTGGAACAGCTTGGCTTGAGGCGCAGCTAGTTCTGGAGCACAAGTCTTCAGCACTACAGCTGGGATGTTGTCGGGGCCCATAGCCTTTGCTGTATCTAGTGCACTCAGCCGTTTCTTGATATCACGTGGAGTGAATCGAATTGGCCGAAGACTGGCTTCCGTGATGGTGGGGATATCGGGAGGAGGCTGAGATGGATTATCCACTCGGCACTTCTGGCTGAAGATGGTTGCAAACGCTTCAGCCTTGTCTTTTGCACTCACGTGCTGGACTCCGCCATCATTGAGAATGGGGATGTTTGCAGAGCCTCCTCCTCCCGTTAGTTGTTTAATTGTCCACCACCATTCACGACTGGATGTGGCAGGACTGCAGAGCTTTGATCTGATCTGTTGTTTGTGGAATCGCTTAGCTCTGTCTGTAGCATGTTGCTTCCGCTGTTTAGCATGCATGTAGTCCTGAGTTGTAGCTTCACCAGGTTGGTACCTCATTTTTAGGTACGCCTGGTGCTGCTCCTGGCATGCTCTTCTACACTCCTCGTTGAACCAGGGTTGATCCCCTGGCTTGTTGGTAATGGTAGAGTGAGGGATATGCCGGGCCATGAGGTTACAGATTGTGCTGGAATACAATTCTGCTGCTGATGGCCCACAGCGCCTCATGGATGCCCAATTTTGAGCTGCTCGATCCGTTCTGAATCTATCCCATTTAGCACGGTGGTAGTGCCACACAACACGTTGGATGGTGTCCTCAGTGCGAAGACGGGACTTCATCTCCACGAGCACTGTGCGGTGGTCACTCCTACCAATACTGTCATGGACAGATGCATTTGCGACAGGTAGATTGGTGAGGACGAGGTCAAGTAAGTTTTTCCCTCGTGTTGGTTCGCTCACCACCTGCCGCAGGCCCAGTCTAGCAGCTATGTCCTTCAGGACTCGGCCAGCTCGGTCAGTAGTGGTGCTACCGAGCCACTCTCTGTGATGGACATTGAAGTCCCCCACCCAGAGTATATTTTGTGCCCTTGCTACCCTCAGTGCTTCCTCCAAGTGGTGTTCAACATGGAGGAGGACTGATTCATCAGCTGAGGGAGGACGGTAGGTGGTAATCAGCAGGAGGTTTCCTTGCCCGTGTTTGACCTGATGCCATGAGATTTCATGGGGTCCAGAGTCAATGTTGAGGACTCCCAGGGCCACTCCCTCCTGACTGTATATCACTGTACCGCCACCTCTGGTGGGTCTGTCCTGCCAGTGGGACAGGACATACCCAGGGATGGTGATGGAAGAGTCTGGGACGTTGGCTGAAAGGTATGATTCTGTGAGTATGGCTATGTCAGGCTGTTGCTTGACTGGTCTGTGGGACAGCTCTCCCAATTTTGGCACAAGTCCCCAGATGTTAGTAAGGAGGACCTTGCAGGGTCGACTGGGCTTGGTGTTTTGCCGTTGTCGTGTCCGGTGCCGGGTGGTCCGTCCGGTTTTATTCTTATTCTGACTTTTCGTAGCGAGATTTTACAACTGAGTGGCTTGCTAGGCCATTTCAGAGGGCAATTAAGAATCAACCACATTGCTGTGGGTCTGGAGTCACATGTCGGCCAGACCGGGTAAGGACGGCAGGTTTCCTTACCTAAAGGACATTCGTGAACCAGATGGGTTTTTACGACAATCCGGTAGTTTCATGGCCATCATTACTGATACTAGTATTTTAATTCCAGATTTATTGAATTTAATTAATTGAATTTTTTAATTCGCCAGCTGCCGTGGCGGGATTTGAACTCATGATTCTGGATTTTAGTTCAGGCCTCTGGATTACTAGCCCAGTAACATAACCACTATGCTACCGTACCATGCTCTTCCTAGCCCTCACGGAGTGCTGAAAAAGGCAGTAACCTTGTGGAGCCAACAGCTCCCACCTCCCTTTCACTGCTGAGTTTCCCGACCCCAGGGTAGAAAATTTATGGCACAGTAGGAGGCCATTCGTCCCATCATGTCCGCGCCCGCCGAAAATGATCCACCCAGCCTAATCCCACTTTCCAGCACTTGGTCCGTAGCCTTGTAGGTTACAGCACTTCAGGTGCACATCCAGGCACTTTTTAAATGAGTTGAGGGTTTCTGCATCTACCGCCCTTTCAGGCAGTGAGTTCCATACCCCCACCATCCTCTGGGTGAAAATTTTTTTCCTCAGCTCCCCTCTAATCCTTCTACCAATCACTTTAAATCTATGGCCCCTGGTTATTGACCTCTCTGCTAAGGGAAATAGGTCTTTCCTATCCACTCTATCTGGGCCCCTCATAATTTTGTACACGTGAATTAAATCACCCCTCAGCCTCCTCTGTTCCAAAGAGAACAACCCCAGCCTATCCAATCTTTCCTCATAACTAAAATTCTCCAGTCCTGGCAACATCCTCGTAAATCTCCTCCGTGCCCTCTCTACTGCAATTACATCCTTCCTGTAATGTGATGACCTGAACTGTATGCAGTACTCAAGCTGTTGTCTAACCAGTGTTTTGACCAGTCTACCATGTGGGACCTTGTCAAAAGCCTTGCTAAAATCCATGTAGACTACATCAAATGCACTACCCTCATCGACACTCCTTGTTACCTCCTCAAAAAATTCAATCAAGTTATTCAGACACGACCTTTCCTTAACAAATCCATGCTGACTGTCCTTGATTACTCCGTTCTTTCTGAGTTTATCCTGTCCTTAGAATTGATTCCAATAATTTGCCCATCACCAAGGTTAGACTGACTGGCCTGTAATTACTCGGTCTATCCCTCGCTCCTCATTTAAACAATGGTATAACATTAACAGTCCTCCAATCCTCCAGCACCACGCCTGTATCCAGTCAGGATTGGAAAATGATGGTCAGAGCATCCGCTATTTCCTCCCTTGCTTCTTTTAATAGCCTGGGATATATTTCATCCGTCCCTGGTGATTTATCTACTTTCAAAGTGCTAATCCCCTTAATACTTCTTCTCTTACTAAGTTTATCCCAAATCCCGGGCAACCCGTGCAGCAGCAGTGGATTTTAAATCGGGCTCCCAATTGCAGTGTGGGAGCCCGATTTCAATGTTAATGAAATGTCTCCCCTTTCCAACGCGCGACACCCAGATGCCATGAAGCCTGCCGTGGTAAAAACAGTAACTGGCACGTATGGGGCGGGTTAGGGTCGCGTTTCACGCCTTTGATGGTTTAACCCCCCCCCCCCTCCCCCAATCTCACCATTGCCTGCCTGTCAGGAGGGGGTTAATATCGAGGCCACTATCTCCTAAAGATAATAGCTCTGACCAGACTCACTCCCTCAGTGCCATACTGCAGCGGCAGCCTAAATCATGTGCTGAAGTCTGGAGTGGAGCTTCAATCCGTAACCTTTACACACTGAAGTGAGAGTGCTACTAGCCGAGACAAGCTGACATTTAAACAGAGTCAAACTGCTTCCCCACATGGACAGACGGACAGTGATATGGCAAATTGCCCACTAGCTACTCTCATCTACCTCTTAGCAGCTGACTCCATAGGCGTTAATGCCCAGAAGCAGCACAGCTGCCTATATTCAGATTGGTAAATGAAGGGAGGGCAACATTGATTTTGTGGGAAAAAAAATAGAAATGAGAACAAAAATGAACAAATCACAAACTTCTGTGTCTTTATAGCTTTTAAATCTCATGGATACATCAAAAATGTCCTTGTTTTCTCCAGTGTGGAGCATAAACACGGGCATGGACCCGTTGGGCCGAATGGCCTGTTTCTGTGCTTATACATTCTATATAAAGTCCATTATTTAATGACATAATGTAATGGGTTCGCAGCCTAAGGGAAGGGTGATTCCACTCTTTTCACTAGTGGCATGGTCCTATGCACGTGCATGTCTGTCAAAACCTGAAGATTTGGCCTCGTACTGTACTTAATGTACCTGGAGCAGTAAATATTGAGCCCCATGTTGGCAGATAGTAACCCAGAAAGAACCATCTTTGCAGGAGAGTTGGCGGATGTAAAAGTGGGTCACTCTGTTTTTATTCCTGAAGCTGCTTGCAGCGATTGCTAAATCTCTGTCAGACGTAGCCGTACCTTGTCAGACAGCAAACAGTTATGAAGGGAAGACAGAAGGAACAATTTAAAAAAAACACTTGCTTATGGACCGCTTCAAAAAAGCTTGTAAGAACATAAGGATTTACAGTGCAAGAAAACGTGTTTTAAAAATCTAATTGACTATATCCAATGTTAAATGTCTCAAACTATGTATTCTGAGGCAGTTAATTCACTTTCCCAGCTGTTTCTTCAGAAGTAGAAAGAATCCATTCAAAGGGGCAATAGAGTGCACCCAATGTTCTGCTCATCGGTCCTCAAAACGCTGACTCATTGCTGGGATACGGTTCCATTGGCACCAACTCTCCTCTGATGCGTCACTCAAGTCATTGTTTATGAAGAGCAGTAATAGAGAGTAAATATTAACCAATTATTTAATGGAGGGAGATGAAGAGGAAACGCTGGTGGCTTTAACAGCTGAACCTTCAGAAGAGGAGAAAATTGACCCCAAACGCCACCCTGCCCTTACCCTTGTGCTCTGATGAAAGGTGGTCGACCTGAAACGTTAACTCTCTTTCTCTCTTCAAAGATGCTGCCTGACTGATCGTTTACCAGCAGTTTCTGCTTTTAGTTTAGATTTTGATCTTCTCAAGTTGGGACTGAGATTTTAGGACAGAGTAGAAGGAACTTTATTCCGTACATGACGCATGCCATATCTTATCCCAGGGGAATGCAACACTGATACTTAATACCAGAAAGGGAAATGGTGTTTAATTCACCAGCACCAATGCACAAATCAAAAGGAAAACCCAAGCTCTTATATCTGGATGTGTTCTCTTGATGTGTAGGGAATTGACAAGGTTGATCTCGGCTGATCGCTTACTGTGGCAAAACGTTTAAATACCAGAGGACACAATTTTGAAGTATGAAAGTTAGGAATAAGAGAGCTTAATAAACCCGTGTAATTTATCATGGAAGCTTGCTATATCAACAGATAATTGGATGAGTTCCTGGAGAGAGAAGGGCTTGAGAGATATGGTGAGAATGAAGGTAGGGGGACTGATCTATCAAAAAGAGACCAGTGTTTTGGACTAATGGCCCTTATTGGGGACTTGGTGCTGGTGAGTAAACACAAATTGACTGTGATACAGAGGGAGTTGGTGTAAACTTTATTCTCATGTTAACAGATCTAAAGCTGTGCAACTATCCCAAAGCTAAACCTCATATTTTGATTTTTATTAGTCAGCATAAAGAATCTTCTCTATTCTCTGTAACACTTGCAGAATTTGATGGAGGAAATTGTTACAAGAAAGCACTCATTGTAATTGTCACATCGATCACATGTTCTATCTATAGGACAGAGGTTCCCAGTAATAAGCTTCAGATTATTTCTCAAAAGATCTACTGTAACAATGTTTTACTTGTTAAAATACTCTTTTGATTGACTCCTCCTGCGTGAATATTATCACGTCAAGGATATCAAGCTCAATCACAGTTGGCATCCATTCTAGTTGTTGCTATGCAAAATTTTGAACAAAAATAGAATTAATACCCACATAAAATGTACTGTGCGTGTCTGTGTGCTTGTGTGTCTATATGGTTACTTCCTGTGCCCCATGTTGATGTGACTTTCGTATACAAATTTCTTTTCATTGAAGGCAAATTTCTTCCAGCTGATTGGCTGAATTAATAATTGTGATTTAAATTTCTTAATTGTATTTGTCTTATACAAACTCAAGCAAGGAGAAAGCAAGCCAAATTCCTCAAAATACATCTTACAAATTACTTTATTCATTTCTTCCCCTTTCCGCCTGCCGATGACGCCAGTTAAACTAGGGAACTCAGTCTTCCATGTGAGTTATACCCCTCTCCTGCTTTACTGGGGTGGGAGATGTAGGTGGAGCTGATTTGCTGCCTCATCGCTCGTCCCTGATGCCTCAGGGATTTCCCATTGGAGGTAACAGGCCCGATACAATACGCCCGGCCATATATAAGCAGGTGCATTGTAATGTGCAAATGAGGGATTCATTTCCTATCATTTGCGCCAAAGCAACACTGGAAGCCTGGGATGCCTGTTCATCCCTTGTGTCCATTGTTACTTCGGGTAGCATTAGGGCCCTTTTAAAAGCCTGGGCAATTGATTTGCACAGGCCTATAACCTGCAGCACTGTGGCTATCAGCATTGCAGTGCTGTGCCATGTGGTGCAGCCACTCTTTAATTCCATTCCAGATGGAATGATGCAAATGGTCCTGAAGCAGAGAAATCTGAAAGCAGGGTAGGGGTCAAGGAGTGTTGTGATAGGTGGGCAGGCGAGCGGACCTGCTATGCCAAAAGTGAACACAATTCTGCTAAAGATGGAAATCTAGGCCTAACATTATAAAAATTACATGACCTTCAATAACATGAGTGAACTTAAATATCAAGTAGTGTCGAGCACCTTCACTAATGTTTTTACTTGAAGGCTGCAGCCTCTATCGAAAGCCTCAACTTGATATTTTCCCCCATAGCAATCACTGTCGGCTGAAGGAAGAAGCTGCAGTCTGACCATGAAATGTGTGCACATTTTGGTAAGATGCTCAGTGCAACTAAAGGGATATTTTGCTCCATGGTATAAAAGGATTTCTGAGTGTTTCCAAATTATGTGAAAATAATTTGCAGAATGAATTTTCCAGGTAAAATTTCGGATTTGTTCATTTTTCAGCTCAGAGAGAATGGGCTCGATTTTAGCACCCGCTATCGGGTGCGTTCTCGGCGGGGGGGACCCGAAAATCGCGAAATCCAGGAGCGGGACCGGATCGCGCCTCGATCCCGCCCACTTCCGGGTTCCCCGCTGACGCGCCGGCGTGCGCGCGCAGCCCCCGCTGGTGGGAATCCCGCAGGCAATTAAAGCCAGCGGGATGCCACTTGACAAAATTTAGTTTGGTACTTAAGGTCATTAACTGACCTGATTAAGGGACTGTGTCTGATTTTTGATCAACATGGGACTGTTTCCCACACTGGGGGAAACACTCCCAGCTCGAATGGACATGTTGCAGCTGTCAGCCTGTGGCAGCTGCAAAGGTCCATTTGACAGGAGGTGGGGGGAGACCCTCACCCATTGCAGGAGGCCACTCTGTCACTTGGGACAAAGTTTGGCCTCCACCACCCTCCTCCTGACGGTCAAAGTCACCAACCTGCACACTTACCCCGGGGTCCGGAGACATGTACCTACCTTGCGGACCCCCTCAGATGTACATCTTGCGGATGGGGGCCGCCGTAGCTGCAGTCATGACCTCCTCGGAGGGCGAACAGTATCACCAGCCTCACACGTGGAGCTCCACAACACAGTGCTGTGACACATCCACCTGCACAGCAGGAGGGACGGCAACGGCAGAGAGAGATGCATCACAGAAGGCACTAACCTCGCCACAGGGTCTACAGACTGAGGCTCAGCTTCCTGGACCTCTCTGAGCAGCAGTGCACACGGAGGCTCAGAGTTACTCGACATGTAGTCGTGGACATCTGCAGCCTCCTTCATGCCGAGCTGCTCCTGGCTGGCCCGTGCACCATCTTCCTACCTGTCGCTGTCAAAGTCACTACTGCCCTCCTGAACTTCTCCTCCGCAGCCTTCCAGGGTGCAACCGGGGACATCGTTGATATCTCTCAGTCGTCTGTGCAGAAGAGCCCTGCAAATACACCTACACCCACTCTGCAGTGACACAATGGGTGGCATCAGTGTTGGGTCCTCATAGCGATACCCAGGAGTGGGCATTATTGCACAAACTGGACAGCATTCGCGAAGACATGGCAGTAGTGGTGCCAATATAATGTGTGATGTGAGTTGTTCTGAAATTCAACCATGACAAACCCTCAAACACCCTTGTGCATCCCCTTCATGCTCACGACACGTTTGTCTTACGCTGCCTACTGCACATATGTGATGCATGCCCTGTGGCTGCAGCACAGGTGGTGGCAGGTTGAGTGCGGCTGACCGTGAGAGAGATGCACGAGAGGGTGAGTATGGGATAGAGCCATGAGATTGTATGAGGATTGGGTTGCGTGGTAGTGGCGGGATGAGTACTGGCGAGGTGAGTAGGTGCAGGTAAGATGAGGATGGGGTTTGAGTGGGTATGAGGGGTGATGTGACAGAGTAGTGTTGGCAGTGCCAACGGAGATGTGGAGTGGGGGCAGTGATGTGGCAGACGGAGTATGGGGGAAAAACTACGTATACTCACTTTGGCTGACCTACTGAGGTAATTGAAGCGCCTCCTGCACTGTATGCAGGTGGGCGATATGTTGGTGGCGCAGGTGACCCCCACTGCCACCTCGAGCCAGGCCTTCCTGGTGGCGGAGGCGGGCCGCTTCCTCCCGCCCGCCGGGTGGAAGATCTCTGTCCTCCCCCTCCTCCTCACCCCATATATTGATACCTGGGGTGAGGCATCATTAAACTGGGAGCAGCCTTCCCCCTGGGCTGCTCCATGCAGTCATCTTTGCTGTTTGTTGCAGCATCTGTCAGTGGAGGACTGCCCCTTTAAATAGAGCGCCTCCAGCTGACAGATCTTACTGCTCATGCGCAGCCCGCCCGACGCGCAGATCAGCAGCGGGGAACCTGGAGGAGCAGGTAAGTGGATCCAATTAGTGGTTTGGCTGCTACGATCGCGCGGGAAACCCACTAATTTCACCGGGCGCGTTACCCACGCGCCCGCTAGCCCATCCGCCGAGAACCCGCAGCCCTGCTAAAATCGGGCCCAATGAGTCAGAGACTGAGTTCACTGCCTGGGCTTTATTTTGTTGGAATTTAAGAACAATTTTTCTTTTATAGACAGATAGTTAAAATTTGAGAAGTGTTGCAGTTTTAGTATTTTTTTCTGTGTTTTTCACGTGATGTAAAATGATTTTTGAGCTTTCCGGTTAAACGTTTCACAAAGACCAGCTAATTATGGATAGCTGTGCTTTTCTTAATACTTTTAGAACAAAAGCAGTTCAATTAATGTAGCATTTTATGGGTAATGGAAACGAGGGAACTTTGGAAACATTTTTGAGCAAAAATGTTTCAGATGAAAACTGTTATTAACCCCTGCCATAGTGCAAAAACATCCACTTCCCTGAGCTGCCAAATTGTTGCCCTCAGTGTTAGTAAAACATCAGGGAGCAGAAATTCTGTGGGGATTCTGCCTATCTCTCGCAGGGTACCGGTGGAATTACGTGAAATTCCAGCCCCATGCTGTTATATCTTGCCAGTCATCTTGCTGCTTTATCCTTGGTTTAAAAAAAGTAAAATAAAATTGAGTATGTAAAGAAACTTATTATCGAGTCCTCTGGTTCTGTTTTCACAGAACAGAATTCAAGTCTTGAAAATATCAATAAAAAATTCACTGACAGCATGGAATGAAAATGCACTTTGACTGTCAATCATCTTAAATCAGTGGTGTGAAGATACATTGGGGCCGATTTTCCGATGGTGGAGCGGGTGCGTTGGGGGTAGGTGGGCTCCTAAAATCGTCGAAATCTGGAGCAGGTTTGGAGCCAGCTCCCGCTGACTTCCGGGTTCCCCAGTGACGCGTTCGAGTGCGCGCGCGCCTCCTGAATGTGGGACTCCCACCGGCAATTAAAGCTGGCGGGATGGTGATTTACATACTTGTACACATAGTTAAAGTACTTGAGATACCTGATTGAGTGGACATTTTGGCAGGGGTGCGATTTTGAAGGATCCTCAGCGTGTTTCCCGTGCTGTGGGAAACGCTCCCTGTTGGAGCAGACGTGTTTCAGCCAGCAGCCAGTGGGAGATGCAAATAAGTACTTGACAGGTGGGGGGAAAACCTCTTTTATTGCAGCAGAGCATTCTGTCACTTCAGACAAAGTTTTCGTTGCAAGACCTTTGTGTTTCCACTCAAGATTCTTACTTTCCACCCAAAACTCAGCTGTGCAAACATATTTGCCTACTTTGCGGACCCCCTCAAACTCACACCGTCAAGATGAGGGGTGGGGGGGCGCCATGGCTGCGTTCATCACTTCATCCAAGGACCAGCAACGTCACCAGCCTCGCCAGGCACAGCGTCCACCTCCGCCTCATGGAGCTCCACTGCGCCACAGGCACCAGCACAACAGCATGGAGGGCAACAACAGAGAGAGCGACGTCGCAGGAGGCACTACCCTCGCCACAGGGTCTACAGACCGAGGCTCAGCTTCCTGCCACACCGTTGTCTCCACACTCAAAATTATTACATCATACCCTAAACTCTGCTGTCCAAACACATTTCTGGACTTCTCTGAGGAACAGTGCATACGGAGGCTTAGGGCCCGATATTAGGAGGGAGGCGGGTTGGCAGCGGGGGGGTCGACTGTGCGCGTGGGTAACGAAATTGAAGCCACTTATCTTGGCTTCCGGGTTTCCCGCTGGAAAGCTGCGCAGTGGGCGGACTGTGCACCCGCATCAGAGGCTGTCAGCTGGAGGAGCCCTATTTAAAGGGGCAGGCCTCCACTGACTGATGCTGCAGAAAATAGGCAAAATTACAGCATGGAGCAGCCTAGGGGGAAGGCTGCTCCCAGGATTAATGATACCTCACTCCAGGTCTTACTGGATGGGGTGAGGAGGAGGAGGAGGAGGGAGATCTTCCACCTGGCGAACGGGAGGAAGTGGCCTGCCTCTGCCACCACGAAGGCCTGGCTCGAGGTGGCAGAGGAGGTCACCAGCACCAGCAACATATCACACACCTGCACACAGTGCAGGAGGCGCTTCAATGACCTACAGGTCAGCCGAAGTGAGTACTCTTACTCATTCCCCTACACTCTGTCTGCCACATCACCGCCCCCACCCCACATCTCCTTCTGCACTGCCAACACTACTCTATCACATCACTCCTCACACCCGCTGAACCCTCATCCTCATCTTACCTGCACTTCCTCACCTCCCCAGTACTCATCCCGCCACTACCACTCAAGCCAATCCTCATACAATGTCATGGCTCTGCCTCATACTCACCCTCTCATGCATCTCTTTCACGGTCAGCCTCACTCAACCTGCCACCACCTGTGCTGCAGCCACAGGGCATGAATCACATATGTGGAGTAGGAAGCGTAAGGCAAACGTGTCGTGAGCATGAAGGAGATGCACAAGGGTGTTTGAGGGTTTGTCATGGTTTTTACTTATATTTGATTTCTGATCAACTCATTGCATATTATATTGTCACCACGACTGCCACGTCTTGTTCATTCTTGACTGGCTTGTGCAATAATGCCCTTTCATGAGGTTCTCCACGAACACCCTTGATACCACCCATTGGGTCACCCTACAGTGGGTGTACGTGTAGTTGCACGACTACTTTGTGCAGGTACCTGTTGCGCAGCACTGTGTTGTGTTGCTCCACGTGGCGGAGGTGGACGGCGTGCCTGACGAAGCTGGTGATGTTGCTCGTCCTCCAATGGAGTGATGAATGCAGCTATGGAACCCCCCCCCCGCATCCTGACTGTGTGGGTGTGAGGGGGTCCGCAAAGTAGGTAAATGTGTTTGGACAGCAGAGTTTAGGGTATGATGTAATAATTTTGAGTGTGGAGACAACGGTGTGGCAGGCAAAACTATGTCTGGGGTGACAGAGTGCCCTGCTGCAATGAATGAGGTACTCCCCACAACTGTCAAGGAATCCTCTGCATCTCCCAATGGCTGCTGACTGAAACACGTTTGCAACTGGATGACAGTTTGGAGGACATGTGTGAAGCCTTGTAAGGCCAGTGCTAGAGTATCTGCCTGCCTGTTTAAGGTGGCAGAATGTTCTTCACCCTGAGGCCGAAGGGCCATTGTCAGGGCCTCAATGGACTCATTGGAGACCCGTGCTTGAAGCTCCATGGAGGCTAGCCTTCCCTCCATAGCAGACATTCCCGCACTTACCCACGACACTATCTCAGAGATGCCCTCACGTCCCTGTGACAATATCTCAGAGATGCCTTCCCTTACCTGTGCCACCATTCCACTCGTGCGGGAGTTGGACTCCTCCATCCTCTGCGCGATTGTGGAGAGTGCGCGTGGCACCTGTTCTAGCACCTCGCAAATGTGCTGCTGCCCCTCGATCATTCTCCTTTTTAATGGATGGCCCCCAGGGTTCAGTATCTGTGTCCAGCTGAGCAGATCCTGGAGAAGAGTGCTCCCACCGACGCGGGCTCTCCACAGCTGCCCCTGCCACCGGTGTCTGCTTGTGCTCACGTGTGTGGTAACTCACCATGTGCGACCCCAACCAAGTGAGGACGGGGACCCACCGAGGTATGTGTATCTGCGCTGGTGGATAGCTTGCTCAGACGTGACGGTGCACTATCAGAGGCCGGCAGGTCGTCTGAGGAATCGCCCTCTGCCGTCAAAGCAGTCACTGAGGCCCTGTAAGAGAACAGAAGGCAATATTAAGCATGATGGCAGATGTTGAGGTGCTGAAGATGACAAGGCATGTTAACATCAATTGATATTGTGTGTGCTGAATGTGAAAGTTCTGTCACCAGACGTTTGTGGGGTGCCAGTCTCGGCGTCCACGACAGACAGGCACTCGAGGGTACGGCTCAGTTCCAGCGCCTCCTGCTCCGCATCTGTGAGGACGACTAGATGTTGCGGCCCCCCTCTGGTCGTCGCCCTCTCCCGTGCATTCTAGGCTCTCATCTATAAGGGGAGAAAGTAGAGACGCTTGAGTGAATGATGGTGATGTGGCCAAACGATGAATGCATTGGTTTGGGTGCGGTTACCCATGTGCCAAATTGCCCCCCAGCAATTGAAAATAGTATTGACAAAAGAGCCAGAACATCTGTAACATCTGATTGACTGTACCAATCACACTCGCACAAAAACCTAGTGTTATACCATGAGGTATCCTCAATTCACCATGAGGAGTACTATGGTGTAGACCTGCAGTTTGAAGAGTAATTAAATTCTGATCTTACCTGTGTTTACTTAACAGTAATTAGATTTTGTGGTCTTAAAATCTATTCACCAATTGTGTTTTTTGTATATTTTAATTATTTCCCCCCACACACATAACTCTGAATTCCCAGTGAAAATTTATGCAAATCGCTGAAGTATTGAATAAGAATGGGTTAAAGGAATGAAAAAGTATCAGTAATCAATAACTTAATGTAACGGGTCCCTTAACAAACTGGCGTCCAGCATATCAGAAGCATAGCTTGGTATCGAAATAAAATTGGTATGTGTCACTGGTGACGTTAAGCCGGGCGCTATGAGTGGTGCAAGAGGCCAACGTTTTACTTATTACAGTGTGAGAAAGTGTTTCTGGTGATAAAGGATTATGTCCGTCTCATGAGCAAATACAAAACCTGGATTCTGTCGCAGCAGCAGGACTGATCAGGTCCTTTCTCCTGAATGGAAGAGAGACTGAAGAATTCCCATAGCCACAAGCAGGGCAACAGCATTGTGAAAAGATCAATTCACAAATTACCCAACACCGCCTCTCGTATCTCATTACAGGAAGTTGAATATCATAGAATAATGAGCCCATCATCCAAAACTATTTAAATCAATTGTTTGCCTCTAACAAAAGCTCCCTTTTAATACTTTAAATACAGTGATTGGTTCATAGCATCAAGGTCTTACAGCTCATTTAGGGCTGCCTTTACTATGGGTTTAAACGATCAGCCCTCAGAAATGGAGGACTAGGCTAAGATAAAACAAAAACATTGTGGGCTTTAAAGGGGGATTGCCATCTAGAATTTCTGACTCGGAAGCCAAACATTCCTGATGTAAACAGATTTTCTGCTTGACCGTATCTAATGTGAGGGATAAATTGTAGGTCTGGTGTAAGCTTTTCCGTATAATGCTGTTTTTGACGATCTTCAGCTTCTAGCTCTTCATAGGTAACGTTGAAAATGTGACCACAGACCTGTACCTATCAGTTGGGAAGTGCTGTTGCATTGCTTAGCTGCCGGGGGGGCCAGTTTTGGACCAACAGTCCAGTTTTTGAAATGGGCTTTCTGGAAATTTCTAAAATACAAATCAGACACCAAAAGCATGTTTTTAAAGGTGCATTTTCCCACTTACTTCTGTATCTCACAATGTGAAGACATTAGTTATCAGTTGTTGACATTTTTTATAAATTTACATTCTGAACAAAGCAAATGTCAGACCTCAGGCAATGATCATCTCACTCACCCCCAGCAATGCCATACCCTGATGTGGCCTCTTGTTGAGTTTTAGATCTGGTACAAGGTGACTACCCTGTGTTATAATTGCTCAGGCCTTTACCAGCCTGCCTCGAACTCACTTAAAGTTTCATGATTCATTTTTTTAAAAAGAATTAGTTTGACAATTTTTGTACTTTGAAATAAAGCAGCAATTGTAATCCTCTGTGTAGTGAGAAATGAATGAACAGTATAATTGGAAAGAGGATACTTTGTATTAGACCTGGGTGTGTCATGGTGCATTTAAACACTCAATAGCCTCAGAAATCTCTCACTCCAGTATACCGAACAACCACTTGCTCATTTTTTGAAGTTTGTGTCCTGATTATTTTGGACTGTCACAATAGGCTGCCACACATGTAGTTGGTGCACTAGTGTTTTTTTGAATAAAGCCGCGTTGAGAGAATATAGGAACAGGAGTAGGCCATTCAGCCCCTCGTGCCTGCTCCGCCATTTGATAAGATCATGGCTGATCTGTGATCTAACTCCATATACCTGCCTTTGGCCCATATCCCTTAATACCTTTGGTTGCCAAAAAGCTATCTATCTCCGATTTAAATTTAGCAATTGAGCTAGTATCAATTGCCGTTTGCGGAAGAGAGTTCCAAACTTCCACCACCCATTGTGTGTAGAAATGTTTTCTAATCTCACTCGTGAAAGATCTGGCTCTAATTTTTAGACTGTGCCCCCTACTCCTAGAATCCCCAACCAGTGGAAATAGTTTCTCTCTATCCACCCTATCTGTTCCCCTTAATATCTTATAAACTTTAATCAGATCACCCCGTAACCTTCTAAACTCGAGAGAATACAACCCCAATTTGTGTAATCTCTCCTCGTAACTCAACCCTTGAAGTCCGGGTATCATTCTAGTAAACCTACGCTGCACTTCCTCCAAGGCCAATATGTCCTTCCGAAGGTGCGGTGCCCAGAACTGCTCACAGTACTCCAGGTGCGGTCTAACCAGGGTTTTGTATAGCTGCAGCATAACTTCTGCCCCCTTGTACTCTAGTCCTCTTGATATAAAGGCCAGCATTCCATTAGCCTCCTTGATTATTTTCTGCACCTGTTCATGACACTTCAATGACCTATGTACCTGTAACTGTAAGTCCCTTTGGACATCCACTGTTTTTAACTTTTTACCATATAGAAAGTACCCTGTTCTATCCTTTTTTGATCCAAAGTGGATGACCTCACATTTGTCTACATTGAATTCCATTTGCCACAGTTTTGCCCATTCACCTAATCTATCAATATCGCTTTGTAATTTTATGTTTTCATCCACACTGCTTACAATGCCACCAATCTTTGTGTCATCGGCAAACTTAGATATGAGACTTTCTATGCCTTCATCGAGAACTAGGGGGCATAATCTTAGAATAAGGGGCTGCTCTTTCAAAACTGAGATGAGGAGAAACTTCTTCACTCAGAGGGTAGTAGGTCTGTGGAATTTGCTGCCCCAGGAAGCTGTGGAAGCTACATCATTAAATAAATTTAAAACAGAAATAGACAGTTTCCTAGAAGTAAAGGGAATTAGGGGTTACGGGGAGCGGGCAGGAAATTGGACATGAATTTAGATTTGAGGTTAGGATCAGATCAGCCATGATCTTAATGAATGGTGGAGCAGGCTCGAGGGGCCGATTGGCCTACTCCTGCTCCTATTTCTTATGTTCTTATGTTCATCTAAGTCGTTAATAAATATTGTGAATAATTAAGGCCCCAAGAAAGATCCGTGCGCGATTCCACTAGTCACATCCTGCCAATGTGAGTACCTTCCTATTATCCCTACTCTCTGTCGCCTTTTGCTCAGCCAACTTCCTAACCAAGTCCGTACTTTTCCCTTGATTCCATGGGCTTCTATCTTAGCTAACGGTCTCTTATGTGGGACCTTATCAAATGCCTTCTGGAAGTCCATATAAATAACATCCATTGACATTCCCCTGTCCACTACTTTAGTCACCTCTTCAAGAAATTCAATCAGGTTTGTCAGGCACGACCTACCTTTCACAAATCCATGCTGGCTCTCTCTGATTAACTGAAAATTCTCGAGGTATTTAGTCACCCTATCCTTAATTATAGACTCCAGCACTTTTCCCACAACAGATGTTAGGCTAACTGGTCTATAATTCCCTGGTTTCCCTCTCTCTCCTTTCTTAAAAAGCGGAGTGATGTGCAATTTTCCAATCTAGAGGGACAGTTCCTGAATCTAGAGAACTTTGGAAAATTATAGTTAGGGCATCTGCAATATGCTCACCTACTTCCTTTAAAACCCTGGGATGAAAACCATCTGGTCCTGGGGATTTGTTACTCTTTAGTGCTATTATTTTCTTCATTACTGTTGCGTTGCTTTGCTTATGTTAATTTTATAGAGTCCCTGTCCCCGATTCAATATTAGTTTTCTTGGGATTTCCGGCATGCTATCCTCTTTTCCTACTGTAAATACTGACACAAAGTAATTGTTCAACATTTCCGCCATTTCCCCATTGTCAATGACAGTATCCCCACTTTCAGTTTTTAAGGGGCCAACACTGCTCCTGACCACCCTCTTTTTCCTAATATAACTATAAAAGTTTTTTGTATTGGTTTTGATATCCCTTGCAAGTTTCTTTTCATACACTCTCTTTGTAGCCCTTACTATCTGTTTTGTGACCCTTTGTTGATCTTTGTATCTTTCCCATTCACCAGGATCTGTGCCATTTTTTGCCTTTTTGCATGCCCTTTCCTTATGTCTTATACTGTCCCTTACCTCTTTAGTTGTCCATGGCTGTTTTTTTTGGCAAGTAGAGTTCTTGCCCCTCAGGGGTATAAACCGATTCTGTATCACGTTAAATGTTTCTTTAAACATTTCCCACTGATCATCAGTCGTTTTACCCATTAACAGATTTGCCCAGCAGGATGTCAGTGAGTAGCAGGCAGGTAGGTTAGTGCAATACCAGCAGGTTAGTGTGGTATAGCTGTAACACTGAATGGATTTGCTCCAATTTTTAAATTAGCCTGAGGCCCACTATTTTGGAGAGAGCAGCATTCTGATGCAGTGTAGTAAACATAGAAAAACTGATGGCACAGAAAGAGGCTATTCTGCCTATCGTGTCTGTGTCGGTTGAAAAAAAGCTACACAGCCTAATCCTACTTTCCAGCACTTGATCTGTAGGTTATGGCACTTCAGGCGCATATCCATGTACTTTTTAAATGTAATGAGGGTTTCTGCCTCTACCACCCTTTCAGGTCGTGAGTTCCAGACCCCTAGAACCCTCTGGGTGAAAAAATGCCCCCTGGTTATTTATTTCTCTGCTAGGGGATATAGGTCCGTCCTGTCCACTCTATCTAGGCCCCTCATAATTTTATACACCTCAATTAAATCACCCCTCAGCCTCCTCTGTTACAAAGAAAACAACCCCAGCCTATCCAGTCTTTCCTCATAGCTAAAATTCTCCAGTCCTGGCAACATCCTCGTAAATTTCCTCTGTACCCTCTCTAGTGCAATTACATCTTTCCTGTAATGTGGTGACCAGAATTGTACACAGTACTCAAGCTGTTGCTTAACTAGTGTTCTATTCAATTCTAGCATAACCTCCCTGCTCTTATATTCTATGCCTCAACTAATAAAGGAAAGTATCCCGTATGTTGCCTTAACCACCCTGTCTACCTATCCTGTTACCTTCAGGGATCTGTGGACATGCACTCCAAGGTCCCTCTCTTCCTCTACACCTCTCAGTATCCTCCCATTTATTGTGTATTCCCTTGCTTTGTTTGACCTCCCCAAATGCATTACCTCACACTTCTCTGGATTGAATTCCATTTGCCATTTTTCTGCCCACCTGACCAGGCCATTGATATCTTTCTGCATTCTACAGCTTTCCTCCTCACTATCAACCACATGGCCAACTTTTGTATCATCTGCAAACTTCTTAATCATGCCCCCTAAATTTAAGTCCAAATCATTGACATATATCACAGAAAGCAAGGAACCTAGTACTGAGCCCTGCGGAACCCCACTGGAAACAGCCTTCTAGTCACAAAAACGCCCGTCAACCATTACCCATTGCTTCCTGCCACTGAGTCAATTTTGGATCCAATTTGCCACTTTCCCTTGGATCCCATGGGCTTTTACTTTTCTGACCAGTATGCCATGTGGGACCTTGTCAAAAGCCTTGCTAAAATCCATGTAGACTACATCAAATGCACTCCCCTCATCGACCCTCCATGTTACCACCTCAAAAAATTCAATCAAGTTAATCAGACACGACCTTCCCTTAACAAATCCATGTTGACTGTCCTTGATTAATGCATGCCTTTCTAAATGCTGTGCATCAGAATTGATTCCAATAATTTGCTCACCACTGAAGTGAGACTGGCTGGCCTGTAATTACTAGGTCTAACCTTTTCTCCCTTTTTAAACAACGGTACAACGTTAGCAGTCCTCCAATCCTCCGGCACCATGCCTGTAGCCAAGGAGGATTGGAAAACGGTGGTCAGAGCCTTTGCTGTTTCCTCCTTTGCTTCTCCTAACAGCCTGGGATACATTTCATCCAGGCCTGGAGATTTATCTACTTTCAAAGATGCTATACCCCTTAATACTTCCTCTCTCACTGTTTATCCCATCCAATATTTCACATTCCTCCTCCTTAACTACAATCTCTGCATCGTCCCTCTCCTTTGTGAAGACAGACGCAAAGTATTCATTAAGAACCATATCCACATCTTCTGCCTCCACACATAGGTCACCTTTTTGGTCTCTAATAGGCCCTGCTCTTTCCTTAGTTATCCTCTTGCTCTTTATGTATTTATAAAACATCTTTGGGTTTTCCTTAATTTTACTTGCCAGTATTTTTTTCATGTCTTTATATTCCCTGATTTATGGTTTTCAATAAAAACTGAACCTCCCAAACACTCAAAATCCTTGAATCCCATGCAGTAAGAATATAACTTGACTTATTCATTCACAGTGAACTGGTTGTTAGACTGTGGTATTTCCACTTTTTGAAATGTGATTGAACAGCGCTCTCACCACAGCAAGGAGTCAATTCTTTGTGGGGGTGAGGGGGGTGGTTGTAGGAATTCTGACCCCCCCCTGCCACCCCGGCCTATAAATCAAATAATATTTCTACTAATCAGTTTTTAAATGGGAATGTGGTATGTCTTAGTGATAGAGCATGCTTGCTGAAGATTTAGTATTGGTTGTGATTGTGCTGTGCTGAAGTAGGAATAGCATTAGAAGTGCAATGAAGTGGTCACAGAATGGTTGGTTATGTGGTTTAAATCAATATATTCCCAGAGAATAGTCTTCCACTGATCGTTCTTGTTTATTGTACACCAATAGAGTAGAGATTAACAAGGAGCAATGGCTTATTGGAGGTTTGTCATTGGCACCACTCTGCATTGTAAGATGACCTTGTGATCCGTGTGATCTTGAGATGTTGCTCAGGTCTTTACCCGCTCCAACCAAACAAAAGTAGAATTTTGTAGAGGCCTTAGAGCCCCTAATATTTTCTTCTTTCCAGACATGGTGATCTGTAAATACCTTTTTGTCAGTGATGTTTGGGGAAAGAATTGCACATCATAATAAATAGGAGCCTGCTCTGCCATTCAATAAAATCATGGCTGATCTTCTATCTCAACTCCACTTTCTTGCCCTATCCCCATATCCCTTGATTCCCTTCGTGTCCAAGGCTCAAGACCAATCTGCTCTGTTTCAAGTAATTTTGAATGCTGTAAAAAAAAACAAGTATTACCGTTCCACCTGTCTCAGACTACTCAAACTAGCAATTGACCAGTATGAGCGATCCAATGCATTCTATTGCCCAACTCCTACTTTCCGAACTATTCACACATGCAGGTACCTGCTTATGCAGAGTTTCCAGAAACCATCTACAAACAAATGCATGTCTGTACATATAAGGTACACTCATTTCTTAGATTGTGTTATGGTGATGGGCCAACAGTTTTTAATATAAATCAGAGGCCTCTATTGGCCATTGATTCTGCTACATAATGGTCTTGCAACTTTCATCTGGAGGCTAGCAGATAATCAAACAACGTTCATAGTTTTTTATTTAGACGAGAGTTGTTGGGAAGGAGATTTCTTAACTTGGTACCCAGCTTTTCCTGAATTGGCTGTTGGTCCAGACTAGTCTCAAATCGTGATTCTGGACTGTTACGGTGAATGTATTTCTCCATATACCCAGTCTATCATCATCAAGGTGGCTTCCTGGTCAAAGGAGATACCGGTAATGCAGACCTTCATGGGAAGGGAGAGAAGAGAGACTGGAATCAATATATATTTTTTAAAAAATCAACGGAGGAGATTTTTCCCTTTCTCGGAATTCTAAAGGTGGGATCGTGTTTTATGCTGAAACCAGTTCTCTCTGGCTGTCCTGTTTCTCAAAGGCAGGAATACAAATTACTTTTCTGAACAGTGGCCCATCTTTCTTAACTAATAGACATGAATTATAGTGGCTTGCTATAGGTGGCAAACCATATATTGGATGGCCTACAATGAGTGTTTTGATTTGGATGTCATATCCCCCCTTTTTTTAAATTTTCGGTTTTAAACAGATTGATCATTTTGCATGGGAGCTTATGACTAATAGAAAATTGTTGTTATTAAAGATTGGCGCCAAGCTATTCATGGCACGTCACAGATGTGCTTCCGTAATTGGATGTAAAAAAATAACTGAAATTGCTAATACTTTAATGGCAGCAACAATACTGAGGAAGAGCAGGCTCCGTATCACAAGGGTAAATCACACTATGAGCCATCACCATCTAAAACCTTTTCGATGGCTCCATTTTCTCTTGAAATCAATTGGTGAGAAGGCTGCATAACTTACCGACTACCAGTAGTAAGATGCAATGAGGATGTCTTGCATTGTCAGAGGTGCTGTCTGTCCAGTGAGATATAAATTGAGCCCCATCCATCTGCGCAGATGGTTATTAAAGATTCTATTTGAAAAAGAGCAGAGTTCTCAGTGTCTTGACCAACACCACTAAAAACCAATGAACTGCTCATCCATTGGCTTGCTTGCAAATTGGCTGCTGCATTTGTCAGACCTAACTGAGGTCTCTAAAATTATGAAGGTTTTTGATAGGGTAGACGTAGAGAAGATGTTTCCACTTGTGGGGGAGTCCAAAACTGGGGGTAATAAATATAAGATAATCACTAATAAATCCAATAAAGAATTCAGGTGAAACTTCTTTACCCAGAGAGTGGTTACAAACTTGCTACTACATGGAGTTGTTGTGAATGGCATAGATGTCTTTAAGGGGAAGCTAGATAAGTACATAACAGAGAAAGGAATAGAAGGATATGCATATAGGGTTAGATGAAATAGGGCGGGAGGAGGCTCGTGTGGAGCATAAACACTGGCATGGACCAGTTGGGCCGAATGGCCTGTTTATGTTCTGTAAGTTATATGTCAACATAACCTTGACTTCACCTCAAAAGTAATTCATTGTTTGTGAAGTGCTTTGTGATGTTGGAAGGTTGTGATAAAGTGCAATATAAATTGTCCCTATTCGTGCTCTCGCTCCCTCGCTGTCTCGTGCTGTCTCTCTCTCCCCTCCCTCACTCTTTTCTCCACCCCCCCATCTATCTTCTCCCCCCTCCCTCACTCTACCTCCACCTTCCCTGTCACTCTCTTTCCCCCCCCCCCCTCCCCCTCTCATTCTTTCTCCCCCTCCTTATCTTTCTAGTCATGATGTGGAGATGCCGGTGATGGACTGGGGTTGACAATTGTAAACAATTTTACAACACCAAGTTATAGTCCAGCAATTTTATTTTAAATTCACAAGCTTTCGGAGGCTTCCTCCTTCGTCAGGTGAACGATGTGAAAATCGTTCACCTGACGAAGGAGGAAGCCTCCGAAAGCTTGTGAATTTAAAATAAAATTGCTGGACTATAACTTGGTGTTGTAAAATTGTTTACACTTATCTTTCTAAGCACTACAAGTTCCTGGAAGAACCATCAGTGCAGGATTTAGAGAAATACATGTGACATAGTGGTCTGCGCATTCCATGTAATGTTTAATTAACCTAGTCTGGCAGATTGTGAACACGACTAGTTGCCTACAATAGCAGCAGATGGAGAATATTAAAAGAGCATGCTCAGAATGAGGCTTCATGTGGGTAAAACCGGAACAGTGCATTTATAGTATTACTGTACTCATCAAAGGAACTCCTTTATGTTTCCAAGTTCCTTTGTTCCTAAGCAACTAGAGAATGGCTGGAGAAGAATTTTTATAGTTGGATTTTATGCAACTCTTATTTTCTGCCAACAGATCTCAAGCTTCTTATTTTCTGTATTCCTTTTTTAGAAAAAAAAAATGTGGCAATTGGTCATTGAATATAAAATATGTGGCTAGAGCACATTATTCATGAATCCTTTTGCGTTCCTGATAGTTGGCCCGTGACTGAATACTTTTTACATTCAGTCACCCATCATAAAAGGGCCAGAGATTGTTGGAATTTCAAAGCCATGTTTTTGTTTTTTTAAAACTTTTTAAAATTTCTATTAATCTTTCCTACCTTAATAAATATCTTCCCAGATGTGATGGTAATTGGTGACTGGGTGATGCAGGAGGAGCTGACCTGTTGCTATGGAACCTGGTCTGTGTGGTTCTGTACAGTACACTTATTCATTAGGATATTGCTCCCAAAGATGTCTCAGTGGGTAAATACACCATATGGTGTGATACACAACCATTCAAAACCAGGAGGTATTCCTGTTGTAATCCCAGCTTTGGTTAATCACAACCAGGGTGGTAGAATGTTTAGCCTCATTCCCACTTTCCTCTGATTCTTGTTGGAAGTGTACATCTGTGTGTGGAGGTACATACATGAATGATGGTAACTTGGTATTGCAAGATGGCCAGTATGTGGAACTGTAGCCTAGCATGAGACATCACCTTTGAGAGGTGGATTAAGGGGAGACAACTGGAAGGGGATAAAAAAGGAGTTAAGTGCCATGTAAAAGTGTTTTTTATTCTATTCCACTGATCCAATGGCTGTTCTCATGGTACAAGTAATTAAAATGGTTGGCTCAAGTTAGTTTGTTGTTTACAGGTGGGTTTGTGTTTTTTTTTCTATTCTCTCCTTTCTTCTCCTAAAGATTTTCATGTTGGGTCTACAGCTTTACTAATGTTGTCCGACCTTTGGAATTTCATTCAAATGGCCAATCTTCATGTGTGATTATAAACACAGAGGGCTCAATTTTAAAATCAAATTGTGGGGGCGGGGGGCCTGCGAAAATGGCACAAATCCCGAGCAGGTTCGGAAGCTGGCTCCAACCCGCCGACTTCCGGGGTTGCTACAGACGCACCTGCATGTGAGCGTGCGCTTCACGAATCCAGAAGTCCCACTGGCAATTAAAGCCGGTGGGATGATAGTTAAAGAACCAAATGTACCTCATTGAGGTACTTAAGGTACTTTATTCCTGAAATAGTAGATAGTTAAAATGGTTTTCAACTTACCTGGGCGACTTTCCCACGGCTTTCGATTCAGGCCTGGTGAAATCAGGCGTGAAGGGCCGGATTAGGCACAAATAAACGAAATAAATTAAATAAAAAACTGTGCACAAAGTTTAAAAAAAACAAAATAAACCTACCTTTCCACCCTACTCCGATGTCCAATGTGTCACTTTCAGCGTCCGATGTCTCCCTCTCCGATGTCCCTCTCATCCCCCTGGTGTCCCCCTCTCCCCTCCCGGTGTCCCCCTCTCCCCTCCCGGTGTCCCCCTCTTTATCTCCCCCTCTTTCCCCCCCCCCACCCCGATCTTCAGCACCCTCCACTCTCTGTTCCAGCGCCGGATGACATCTTGCTCTCTCTCTTTCTCTTCCCCTCCACCCCCCACCGGCTGCCCGGCGCTGCAGCTCCTGTCGGCAGCCAGGAAACCTGGAAACAACTTTAATCACCATCAATTACATCGCAATCACGTCGGAAAAGGTAAGGTTTTTTTTCAGGTTTGCCACGTGGACCTTCACCCCCCCACCCCCCCTGCTGCCCACCTGCCACCATTTCAAGATTGAGCCCAGAGTATGTGATCACAGGGAGCCTTTGCAGCTGGTCACAAGTGGAAAACATTCCTTTTTTTCTGTTCGCTTCTGTAGCCAGGATGCTGAGGTCAATTGAAGCACCTATACCATTGCTCCACCTGAGCCAAATCAGCATTGATTACAGAGTGAACCTGGGGCTTTTCTGGTGTCTAATGGCTTTGTTCCACGACACGCATAGCGCTTAACAACTGGAGCCTCAGCAAAGTTGTAGCTGATTCAGTTTAAACACTTTTTATTATGCATTTGGCCATTGGAAATGCAATTTACTTGGGTTTTTGCTTTCCAGCCTTTAAGGCCTATTTTGAGAGACCTCTATGTTTGTCACCGTTGCCTCTCACTGCAACTTGTACTTATGTCATTTAATAGATGATAAAAATAAAACTCACCCTTCTAATTACCCTCCTTACCTCATTATCAGAATAAACATTGCAATAAGACGATGTAATTTGAATGATCTGGTAACATTCTTCCAATATGAGTTCTTTTATTACATCAAAAAAAATTGCAAACGTCAAAAAAAATTGTCAAGCAGATAAAAAGGGGTGCAGTGTAGATTCACCAGGATGATACCGGGACTTGGGGGGTTGAATTATGAGGACAGGTTGTGTAAACTTGTCTTGTATTTCTTTGAGTATTGGAGATTGAGGGGTGAGCTGATCAAGGTGTTTAAAATGTTAAAAGGATTTGATAGGGTGGATACAGAGAAACTGTTTTCTCTGGTGAGGAATGAAGAACAAGGGGGCATAATCTTAAAATTAGAACTAGACCTTTTAGGAGGGAAATCAGGAAGCACTTTTTCACACAAAAGGTAGTAGAAATTTAGAATTCCCTCACCCAAAAGGCTGTGGATGCTGGGGGTCGATTGGCACTTTCAAGACTAAGATCGACAGATTTTTGTTAGGTAAGGTAAGGGTATCAAGGGATATGGAGCAAAGGCAGGTAAATGGAGTTAAGATCAGCCATGATGTAATTGAATGGTGGAGCAAACTCGAGGGGCAGAATGGCCTACTCCTATTTCTGTGTTTCTAAACTTTTATTTACCTTGGGGTACATTGTGGAGCAACAAAACAAAGACTTTTTTTAAAGGTCATTTCTTTATTGTTTGTCTTCTAGAACAATACATTAAAATACAAAAAGCTGAAATGGGCAGATGACTTCATTTCTTTTCACTTTGCTTCTGGTCTAATACAGCATTGAATATACAGCAGCTCTCTGGCATTAGTTCACATTTACCTTCAGCCTTGGTTGGACAGGATAAAGAGCGGAATAACCATGAAACACAAAAAGTAACACACAGGTGCAGCAGGTAATCCGGAAAGCAAACGGAATATTGGCCTTTATTTCTAGGGGGATGGAGTATAAAAGCAGGGAAGTCATGCTACAACTGTACAGGGTGCTGGTGAGACCACACCTGGAGTACTGCGTACAGTTCTGGTGCCCTTATTTAAGGAAGGACATACTTGCATTGGAGGCAGTTCAGAGAAGGTTGACTGGGTTGATTCCGGGTATGGAAGGGTTGTCTTATGAGGAAAGATTGAACAGGTTGGGTCCATACTCATTGGAGTTTAGAAGAATGAGTGGAGATCTTATTGAAACATACAAGATTCTGAGGGGACTCGATAGGGTAGATGCTGAGTGGATGTTACCCCTCATGGGGGAATCTAAAACTAGGGGGCATAGTCTCAGAATAAGGGGTCGCCCGTTTAAGATGGAAATGAGGAGGAATTTCTTCTCCCAGAGGGTCGTGAATCTTTGGAATTCTTTACCCCAAAAAGCTGTGGAGGCTGAGTCATTGAATACATTCAAGGCTGAGTTAGACAAATTTTTGATCAGCAAGGGAGTCAAAGGATATGGGGAAAGGGCGGGAAAGTGGAATTGATGTAAAAATCAGATCAGCCATGATCTCATTGAATGGCGGAGCAGGCTTGAGGGGCCGAATGGCCTACTCCTGCTCCTATCTCTTATGGTCTTATGGTCTAACCTGTAAGTACAAAGTCAAAGCATAGGGCCAGCTCAAACATGTAAAACAGTGGCTGTGTTCAGTGCCGGGGTCCTCTATTGGATTTATCTAATGTCTTTGACTGGAAATCTTTCTTGTCCGATGTCGTTCAAGTTCTAGTCCAATGCGCAGCTGAGGCGTTGAGTGTCAAAGTTATCAGCTCCATAAACTGTCACTAACTGCACGTTGTGACAAGTACAATGCGTATTTGGTTCAGTTAGTAGTTACTCTGACCTTGTCTTTAATTGCATTGAATTTGTCAGTTTGTATTGGTATCTGACGAGCTGCCAGTATATTTGGCCGTTGGATTCTTAACTTTGTCAAATGAAGCAGATTTCTAGTGATTCGGGCAGTCTTCAATTCAAGAATATGTGTTGCTCGTTAGATATTTTAACTAGAGCTGTATCTCTAATGCACATATATCTTTTGCCCAAACTGTTTGTTCACTCAATCTTTCATATGAGAGAATTGATTTTATAAACCTTTTCGTTTTTGTTGAATTGAAGTACATCAACGTGAACATTACTGGAACACTCTTTTGTACCCGTATCAGATGCAGGTACTCCTGGGTCATATGTTGAATAAAGCTCCCTCTACTCTAACATTGTGCATTAAAACTAACCTTGGTAAACCATGACTGCTTTAACTGAAAATATTGTTTAACTTGTTTTTTAAAAATAATTAGTAGACATAATGTAACATAGACATTTGAATTTGTCTCCAATCTTCAAAGAGGTAGCAAAGTAATAGAGCATGCTTTTGCTGGTAATTGCGAGCCTGTAAATGTCATTTTTACGTAGATGCTTTAATTGAGAATGATCCTTGACAGCAAAATTGTTAGTCGCATTTGAATGCAAGCAGTGGGTTTGCAAACACCTAAAAATGTGTTCCCGTTATCTAAATTGCAGTCAGCAGCTGACTTAGCTCTTTTTTGAGCAATAATAAGTGATCTTAAATTGCTGTGATACCAACTCAAACCTCACTTTGGTTAAGTTAAGTGGCAGTCCAGAGGTTGCATGAATGGGACCCTCAAAGTTCTATAAGATAGGTTTAAGAATAGCGCACTGGTTACTTTCATTGTTTAGCTTGAATCTACCTGGAGTTACTGAATTATCTCTTGCAAACAGCAGGATGACCCTTCAAGAAAGAGAGCTGGGTCATATGTGTTCCTTGTCTGCATTCAGCTTTTGAATTCCAATTGAAAAGGGTTAATCCTGATGCTATAACTTACACACCATCACAACACCATTCTAGCTTGTGATAAACTTAATTATAGGGAGAAGCTTGGTGCTGTGGAGAACTGGGAGAGATGTCACCGCCCCTACCTCACCTTGTCTACGCCACTGATTGACTGTTAATGCCTTCTGAGATTTCTTCTTGGGATGTGGGTGACAGCATTTATTGTCCATACCTAGTTGCTTCAAGGGCATTAAGAATCAAACAGTTAGTGTAAAATTAGAGGTTCATATAGGCAGACCAGGTAAGGATGGCAGGTTCCATTCTCTGAAGAATATTAGTGAATCAGTTGAGTTTTTATGGCAATCGAGTAGGTTTCATAATTTTTGCTGGTGACAGCCCATAAGTTAACAGATTTATTGAATTGAATTTCATAATTTGCCATGATGCGATTTGAACTCTCGACCTTTACTTTGCTAGATGAGTTCGGTACCATGCTTAATATGAGTGACCTAACAAGCACTCCGATGCACAAACAATTGCTAGGGGCAACTAGGGATGGGGAATAAATGACCCTTGCTGTCGTCACCCACGCCCAAGAACAAAAAATATTAATAGATTCTACAGAAACTCAACAGGTTCAGAGATACAAGTATTGAAAATGTCAAAATACAGAAGTTTACATCCCTATAAAAGTAGGAGTACTGGGGCAAAGTTCCACGGGATCCATGAGAGGCAACACAGAGGGACTGACACAGATGCCAGCAGTCTGTGTTACTCTGACTCCCAAGGCAATCATGGCATCGGGCTTCAACTGGCTCGCGTTCCCTTTAATTAAGTCAGAATTGTATTGTGGTGTGCAATTACCAAAGTACTGTTCTCGAAATACTCTATACTCTTTCTCAAATGTCACTGTAATCAACAAGCAGATCAAATTACGTTGCAAGTACTTTAAATAAACTCTCACCAAATACATAAATGTGATTGTAATGAAGAAAGAAAGTTTTAAAAACTGCCTCCAATTTAATAGAATCTAAATAGTCACCTAGGGCTCAATTTTGAAATGGCAGCGGTGGGGGTGGGGTGCATAGCGGGGGGTGAAGGTGCAAGTGGCAAACCCAAATTTTAAAAAAACTTACCGTTTCCGATGCGATTGCAACGTAATTGATGGTGATTACAGTTCTTCGCGGGTTTTGCGCTGATTGACAGGCTGGCTGCCGACAGGAGCTGCAACGTGGGGGGGGTGGGGAGAGAAAGAGAGAGAGCAAGACGTCATCCGGCGCTGGAACGGAAAATCGGGGGGAGGGGAAGATCGGAGAGAGAGACATCGGAGCAGGGTGGAAAGGTAGGTTGATTTTGAGTTTTAACTTTGTTATTTAATTTCTTTTTGCCTGATCCGACCCAAAACCAGGTGTGAATCAGAAGCCGTGGGAAAGCAGCCCAGGTAAGTTTAAAAATCGTTCTAACTACCTAATATGTCACAAGTAAAAGTGCCTTAAGTACCTCACATTCAGTTCTTTAACTATCATCCTGCCGGCTTTAATTGCCGGCGGGACTTTTGGATTCGGGATGCCCACGCGTCTGTGGGGAACTCGGAAAACGGCGGGTTGGAGCCGGCTTCCGAACCCGCTCTGCAATTTTCGCAGCCCCCGCCCCCAATGCACCCGCAATTTACGTTTAAAATCGAGCCCCTAATGTTTATTCTGCACCTACCTTCATAGTTGAATGGGCTGGGAAAGGCTGGTTGTATTTAGGGATGAATTGGAACGGGATGGGTTGGGTTGGGCAGAGAGCTGACCTTCAGGAACTTTCTTTTGTTCGGCCACCTCCTATAAGTTCCCCTATAACCAGTGGCTTAACTGACCAAGTTGCTACACCCCCCTTCCATTGTGGTATCTTTGACTGGATCTCCACCAACAAAGGCTTTCTTGTTCTAAATTGTGTTTCCCTCTTGGCTTTTCTCCCTTCCCTGACTTGACTCCCTCACACGTGTATGTCTTAGTCCTGACTCCTCTGCATAGCCTTCCCTAAGAATGATCAAGGAGCAGCAGTGGTTAAAGTGGAATTTTGTGAGAAAGGACATTCAGCAGTTCCATTGTGGGATTTTAGTAAAATGGAATTCTGTGCAATATTGTTCCCACCTGTCATTGCACTTGAGTCCTAGCTGTTCATTTGTATGCCAGTCACCCAAAGACGGATGGAGGCTGCGTGTGGGCCTCGGATGAAGTGCAGTTTGAGTTGTCCCAAATGAGTTTGGTTAACGAGATCTCACGATAACGTTTGGTTAATCAGTTGCCAAAAATGAATTTGGTTAATGAGTTACTTTGCTCCCACGAAACATAAGGACAATCTATATTACAGAGTGAGGGAGATCTGCTTCTTGTGTATATATTTATATAATCTGGCACTTGGAACTTGCTGGGTCCATGGCAAAAGAGGAACCTAGAGACATTTCTACAGTTGAAACTCAAACCAAAACCCTAGCATATCTTAACTACTCGCTTTACAAATTTACCTTTAAATATATTGTAGTATTTGCTGGCAGTCCAAGAGCAGAAATTCACCAGCTGCCTGTTTCTGTCTAACTCTTTCGTCTCCTTTCCATTGTTGTAAGCACCACTGGATTTGCTTATTTAAAGAAAACTTTGCAGCCACTTTTAACCAATATTTTGTTTCTGGTGGACTGTAGAAGACTAACAGGGTTAGAAATTCATCTTGGGGAGATAGCATAAAGTGGGCAGCATCGAATTGGCCGCCCGTTATACGCCCTGCCTTATATTCAGTTTCACTGATTTCAATGGAACTAACTCTCGGGCGGTGCGTATAACGGGCAGCCGATTCGATAACATCGCTTTACACTACTTCCCCATGACACATTCCTGCCCCTTTATGTTTGATTTGATTTGTTAAAGGTCACAATCACAATACCTTCTATTAAAAATAGCGGTACAAGCAGGTGGGATGAGCAGTAGTGGTACTAATGGGGTCCAAAATTGGAGCAGGGGAGCAGGTGAGCAGTGACACTAATGGAGGGGGGGAACCTAGGAGCAGATAAAAGCAATGCTGAAATCAAGGGTAGGGAGCAAAGCAATGCATACGTAAAAGGCTCAGATCACATGCTAGTGTCTTTTAGTAAAAAAATAAATAATTTGAATGCAAAATATCAATGAATAAAGAAGCTGATTTATGAGTCTCATTAAACAGGACAATTCAGTCAGGTTTTAAAAAAAAATCATTTGATACAATTTTACATTGGAATGTTTTGCCCAGCAGAGTCTACTGCAACTATTTAACAACATTTTTTTTTAACACAGCACCTCTATCTTCCTACCCCTGGTTCTAATGTCCCTGATTTGGCATCAATTTTATTCCCTTCTGGGAAGTTTAGGTAGGGCTTGCTAGACTTGGCTGGGCCAGTTTGGGCTGAGAGATGGTCATTGCAAGGTTGGGTCAATAAGAAGGATGCGTGCTGCTAGGCCCCACCTGCACAGAAGAACTCCACTGAGCAACGTCTTAGGCGCTGAGAACTGTTGAGAGTGTTTGGTGAAAGGCTTGAGTCCCTAACAAATATGGAAAGTTGGTGTCTCTGGATGAATAGTACACAATGCTGTCATATGAGAACCTAACACAAAATAGCTTGCAGAAGGCAACATCCTATTCAAGAATTCTGCAACACCCAGCTGCATTGTTTAGGTAATGGATCATATTTGTAAGGCACAGAAGTTTCTTTGAACACTTTTAATCAAAATTTGATGCCATCTGTCCTGTCAAATTGTTGCAGAAGCAGGGCCTAATTTGTAACCATGAAGCTGCAGTGGTTTGTCTTCTACAGCTTTCAGAGACCAACAAAGGGTAGAGATTGTCAAATTGGAACTGTAGTGAATAAGGAACAGAGGAAATGCCTTTCTTTAAAACTGTTCAGAAACACCTTGCATGCTGTCCACTAAATGATTTTTCTCAGCAACATCTCAGACTCTGAACACTTCCTTCCAACTACCTCGCTGAATAAATTTCTCACAAAATATGGAGTGGATTATTGTGTCTGCACTAAAAATTGGAGTATATGAAATACTTAATGCAATTTTTAAATGGTTATCTTTTGAGTTGTAATGTAAAGCTGCATGACAAAACTTGGAATTGTAAGCATACCAGTGAAGGAATAGCTGGTGATAGTAGAAGATAAAGTCCATCTGTAGAACTTGCACAGAAGTTCAAACAAAAATTAAGAGTTTATGCATCTGCCTATAACACATTAAAAGTCTTGCATGTAACACACATTTCATGTGTCATGCTAACTACCCATTACACTTTATTGACAACATCCTTCTAATCAGCACAAGCAATGCCAAGGCAGGTCTTCTAACATATTAGATGGGGGAACTAACATATTAAGTTTTATGTATAGTTTCTGTAAATGTTGGACTTATTCCTGAAACACTGTTGATAGCAACCCAATTGCTATAAAACAACATATCCTCCAACTCACCATGAGCATATGCCATTGGAGATCGGTTAGTATATTGTAAGTATATACTATAGGACAAAGATTGAGCATGTGCTCAAGACTCACATTGATGAACCAGTTAAGCATCACATTTGTAATTTATGAAATCATTTAAAGCTCCGGAATGTGTTAATGCCATATAACAGTCCCTCGGCCAGGTGTAAGATAACATTTCAGGGTTTGTTGCTAGGTTACACTTATCAGAGCTTATCTAATACCATAATTAATTTTGACTAATTGGTTATGATTATGGAATTTACATGTATGATTTAGAAATACATTCCTAATTGCCCCTAGGATTTACTTTACCAAATACCAACATGATGAACCATTTTAAAGTTTGTTAAAGCTTTTTTTTGCAACATTATCATGCATTGCAGGAAATTGTTGACGATGATCCAATTGAACAACATTACGAAGCTATGTACGATTACTGCCACACCCACAATGCTCATAGTTCTGAGCAGATGCTGACTTGGCTTCATTCAGTGCAAGTTTGAAGTGTTTGATTGATCGTTAACTTGTGTGAGGTCTGCAGTTCGCAAAATGAATCAATGTCTGTCCCCGAATCCAGCAAGTACCAAAGCAATGTATGTTATAATGAAGCTCACAATCAATGTAGCAGGATCAGTAGCTGGAAGGTAGTGGGGTCCACCAAGATAAAGGAATTAAAACTGATTTCTATCTTGCACATATTGGTCTGCCAGAGGCGGTTTATAATATGCCTGCATTATGAATTTACTGTGTGAGGAAGCACTGTTCAGCGAGTATGTGTTAATGTTGGAATTTATCTACTCACTGTCACTGGCCCACTGGTAAGTGCACTGGGACAATGAATTCATCAGACTGGTCACTCTCACTGTAACTGGGAAGCACTTCCCTGTGTAGCTGCATCCCAGGTATTTATTTTTAGTATAAATCCATCACTAAAACATTGCAGAGGTTCGGTGGAAAGTTAGTGAATTACAAAAAACAGCAGGTGCTGGGCCTGAAGCCTGGCTGATCGTTCTTACAGGGGTGCTACAGTGCTCTCCAAGAAGGATTCCCCATGGCTGCTGTCAGCTGCATGGAGTGGCTTTTGGGCTGCCTTGAGTGATTTCACCCACTTGAAGGAGTTTGGATAACAACCAGTGCTATTCAAAATTCCATGTCCCACAGTAGCGTAACCACAACCATTCCAGGGAACCAGGAATGAGATTACACCCCATGAGAATGAGCGCGAGTTGTAATGGGGTCACGAGAGTTGGTGTTTGTGTCCTGACCATTGTGGATTTGTTGCCTTGTGCATTAATGCATCGGGCAAAGTTTGTCTTGATCAGACTCCCTCTCTCCCAATTCTGGGTCACTTCTCAGTAATTAACTTATTTTGACAGTTGCACCAATGTCAGCAGTCACATGTAAAGTGTGTGTATTGCACAGCGCTATACATTAGCTTTTACTGATTGGCCCAGTGAGGCTTGTTAAAATCCTGCCAGTTGATTCGCCTGCACCACTCTGCATGTACATCTTGCAATTACACTTATTGTAACCTTGAACCAAAAGACTTAATAGGGTAAGAACTGCTCTGGTGGTTATGTTCAGTGAAATCGTAAATGCATTCTTTTTGAATGCATGTACGATATAGCAGCACATAGCGGTGAGAGCACTTCTTCCACCTATATAACTGGCTGAACAGCCTTTGTATGTCGGTGAATAGTATCACCTTTATCAATTTTATCACTGATATCAATTTTAGGAAAATAGCCGCCTGGGAAATCATGACTGCAATAATGAACAATACTGCCCTGCGGAGTAGGGGAAGCAAGAAATAACTCTCAGATAATGGGGTTCTGAAGCACTCCTAATCAGGGGACTGCACTTCTTCCTTCCGAGTCCTGCCTACCCTTTCCTTTTCTCTCACCTGCTCCCATGATTCCTCAACAGGTGGTAGAATTGGTTCAGAATGGGCCCGATATTAGGAGGGCGGTGGGTTCGCAGCGGGGGGTTGACTGGGTGCGTGGGTAACGCGCCCAGTGAAATTGGGGTGCTCCGTACACAATCGCAGCTTGATTGAAGGTACTTACCTTTGCTTCCGGGTTTCGCGCTGGAAAGCTGCACATTGGGCGGACTGCGCATACTCAGCACAGGCTGTCAGCTGGAGGAGCCCTATTTAAAGGGGCAGTCCTCCACTAACTGATGCTGCAGAAAATAGGAAAAATTACAGCATGGAGCAGTGCCGGGGGAAGGCTGCTCCCAGGTTTAATGATGCCTCACTACAGGTCTTATTGGATGGGGTGAGGAGGAGGGGGAGGATAGAGATCTTCTCCCCGGCGGACGGGAGGAAGCGGCCTGCCTCTGCCACCAAGAAGGCCTGGCTCGAGGTGGCAGAGGAGGTCACCAACATATTGCGCACCTGCATACAGTGCAGGAGGCGCTGCAATGACCTAAGTAGGTCAGCCGAAGTGAGTACACTTACTCATTCCCCAACACTCCATCTGCCACATCACTGCCCCCACCCAACATCTCCTTCTGCACTGCCAACACTACTCTATCACATCACTCCTCACACCCACTCAAACCTCATCCTCATCTTACTGCACCTACTCACCTCGCCAGTACTCATCCCGCCACTACCACTCAACCCAATCCTCATACAATCTCATGGCTCTATCTCATACTCACCCTCTCATGCATCTCTTTCACAGTCAGCCTCACCCAACCTGCCACTAACTGTGCTGCAGCCACAGGGCATGCATCACATATGTGCAGTAGGCAGCGTAAGGCAAACGTGTCGTGAGCATGAAGGGGAAGCACAAGGGTGTTTGGGGGTTTGCCATGGTTTTTACTTATATTGAATTTCTGATCAACTCACATGACATATTATATTGTCACCACTACTGTCACGTCTTTGCGAATCTTGTCTGGTTTGTGCAATAATGCCCTTTCCTGAGGATCACCATGAAGACCCACAACTGATGCCACCCATTGTGTCACTGCAGAGTGGGTGTCGGTGTATTTGCAGGGCTCTTTTGTGCAGACGACTGAGAGACGATGTTCCCAGTGGCACCCTGGAAGGATGCGAAGAAGAAATTGTTGAGGGCAGTGGTGACTTTGACAGCGACAGGTAAGAAGATGGTGCTCGGGCCATCCAGGAGCAGCTCGGCATGAAGGAGGCTGCAGATGTCCACGACTACATGTCGAGTGACTCTGAGCCTCCATGTGCACTGCTGCTCAGAGAGGTCCAGGAAGCTGAGCCTCGACCTGTAGACCCTATGGCGAGGGTTGTGCCTTCTGCGATGCATCTCTCTCTGCGGTTGCCCTCCCTCCTGCTGTGCAGGTGGATGTGTCACAGCACTGTGTTGTGGGGCTCCACATGTCAGAGGTGGACGGCGTGGCCGGTGAGGCTGGTGATGCTGTTCGTCCTCTGAGGAGGTCATGACTGCAGCTACGGCGGCCCCCATCCCGGAAGATGTACATTTGAGGGGGTCCGCAAGGTAGGTGAATGTGTCTCGACACTGGGGTGAGTGTGCAATTTGGTAAATTTTATTGTTAGGAGGAGGGTGGTGGAGGCCAAACTTTGTCCAAAGTGACAGAGTGGCCTCCTGCAATGAGTGAGAGTCTCCCCCCTGTCAAATGGACCTTTGCAGCTGCCACAGGCTGATGGCTGCAACAGGTCCATTTGAACCGGGAGTGTTTCCCCCAGTACGGGAAACAGTCCCAGTTGACTAGAAAATCCCAACCCTCCTAATATATCAGGTCAATCAGGTCTGTAAACGACCTGAAGTACCTGGTTAATTACTTCAAGTGGCATCCCACCGGCTTTAATTGCCGGCGGGAGTCCCACATGCGGGGGCTGCGCGCGCATCACTGGGGAACCCGGAAGTGGGCGGGTTGGAGCAGGGCTCCGGACTCGCCCCAGTAATCCCCGATTTTCGCAGCCCCCCCCCCCCCCGCCACGAATGCACCCGCTCGGGGGGTGCGAAAATCGAGCCCAATGAAACCGAAAAGAAACTGTTCCTTTTACAAAGTGGCTGCCTCCTTCTTCAGCAGATGCTCGAATTCACTGACCACCTAAATCTCAGTCAGCAGCTCACCAATCGATTGATCACATTACCTCCTTGGGTATCTCCTCCTGCTGGATACCGTATAATTGTAAACTGCAGAGAGAGGTGTCGGATGAATTGCTCATTCGTCGTTGCCAAGCTAATGAAGTGGTAACCTATTCTTGGACACTTATCTCAGGAGGTTGCAGAGACTTTTATACCCACAACACGCACCGTCGTATTCTGTCTTTCCGATTTTGTCTTTTTAAATTACCTGCTGCTGAGTCGCAATTTTCAAGTGTGACTTTATATTTATTGAGGCCAAATTTTAATCTGTGCTCAGTAGGTAAGAATGCAAAGAAAAGATGGCTCATTGTGCTAATTATAAACAGCCTGCATCTGTGTCTCTCTCTCACACAAATGGGTGAAGGGCAATATTTAAAAAGACAAGGCAAGACATTGTGTTTCTGTGGGCCAGTATCAGCTGAGCACTTAAGGTGGCTCTTGGCCAACACAGATAATATTCCTGTAGTTCCACTGCTTATTCTTTCACACATATTCCAAAATTGTTCTGTCTCAAACTCACAAATACTCAGTGGGTGACTGAACTACATGGTGTGACACAAATCAAGTACATTCCAGGAAGGTCCCACATTTGTACCAGGTCTATGCTGTGTTGCTGATCTCAGTTGGGATGATATTGGATGCTCCAATTGGCTTCAGTGCCCGTGGGTTAAGGAGAAGAGGGAAATATATCAGTCTGGGTCTACTCCTGATTAGCTGTCCAACAACTTTGAATTGCACAAGTGTTGGCAGAAATAGCTCCACAATCAACTGGCAAATTCACACTCGCTCAAACCACTGACTACGTCACACCATTGGACACTGTCTGTAACGGTCACTGCACTGACCGCATCACACCATCGGACAGAGTCCGTAACGGTCACTGCACTGACCGCGTCACACCATCGGACACAGTCCCTGACGATCACTGCACTGACCGTGTCACACCATCGGACACAGTCCCTGACGATCACTGCACTGACCGCGTCACACCATCGGACACAGTCCCTGACGATCACTGCATTAACCGCGTCACACCATCGGACACAGTCCCTGACGATCACTGCATTAACCGCGTCACACCATCGGACACAGTCCCTGACGATCACTGCACTGACCGTGTCACACCATCGGACACAGTCCCTGACGATCACTGCATTAACCGTGTCACACCATCGGACACAGTCCCTGACGATCACTGCACTGACCGTGTCACACCATCGGACACAGTCCCTGACGATCACTGCACTGACCGCGTCACACCATCAGACACAGTCCCTGACGATCACTGCACTGACCGCGTCACACCATCAGACACAGTCCCTGACGATCACTGCATTAACCGCATCACACCATCGGACACAGTCCCTGACGATCACTGCACTGACCGTGTCACACCATCGGACACAGTCCCTGGACGATCACTGCACTGACCGTGTCACACCATCGGACACAGTCCCTGACGATCACTGCACTGACCGTGTCACACCATCGGACACAGTCCCTGACGATCACTGCACTGACCGTGTCACACCATCGGACACAGTCCCTGACGATCACTGCACTGACCGTGTCACACCATCGGACACAGTCCCTGACGATCACTGCACTGACCGAGTCACACCATCGGACACAGTCCCTGACGATCACTGCATTAACCGTGTCACACCATCGGACACAGTCCCTGACGATCACTGCATTAACCGTGTCACACCATCGGACACAGTCCCTGACGATCACTGCACTGACCGTGTCACACCATCGGACACAGTCCCTGACGATCACTGCATTAACCGCGTCACACCATCGGACACAGTCCCTGACGATCACTGCACTGACCGTGTCACACCATCGGACACAGTCCCTGACGATCACTGCATTAACCGTGTCACACCATCGGACACAGTCCCTGACGATCACTGCATTAACCGTGTCACACCATCGGACACAGTCCCTGACGATCACTGCATTAACCGCATCACACCATCGGACACAGTCCCTGACGATCACTGCACTGACCGTGTCACACCATCGGACACAGTCCCTGACGATCACTGCACTGACCGTGTCACACCATCGGACACAGTCCCTGACGATCACTGCACTGACCGTGTCACACCATCGGACACAGTCCCTGACGATCACTGCATTAACCGCATCACACCATCGGACACAGTCCCTGACGATCACTGCACTGACCGTGTCACACCATCGGACACAGTCCCTGACGATCACTGCACTGACCGTGTCACACCATCGGACACAGTCCCTGACGATCACTGCACTGACCGTGTCACACCATCGGACACAGTCCCTGACGATCACTGCACTGACCGTGTCACACCATCAGACACAGTCCCTGACGATCACTGCATTAACCGTGTCACACCATCGGACACAGTCCCTGACGATCACTGCACTGACCGAGTCACACCATCGGACACAGTCCCTGACGATCACTGCACTGACCGTGTCACACCATCAGACACAGTCCCTGACGATCACTGCATTAACCGTGTCACACCATCGGACACAGTCCCTGACGATCACTGCATTAACCGTGTCACACCATCGGACACAGTCCCTGACGATCACTGCATTAACCGAGTCACACCATCGGACACAGTCCCTGACGATCACTGCACTGACCGTGTCACACCATCGGACACAGTCCCTGACGATCACTGCACTGACCGTGTCACACCATCGGACACAGTCCCTGACGATCACTGCATTAACCATGTCACACCATCGGACACAGTCCCTGACGATCACTGCATTAACCGTGTCACACCATCAGACACAGTCCCTGACGATCACTGCATTAACCGTGTCACACCATCAGACACAGTCCCTGACGATCACTGCATTAACTATGTCACACCATCGGACACAGTCCCTGACGATCACTGCATTAACCGTGTCACACCATCGGACACAGTCCCTGACGATCACTGCACTGACCGTGTCACACCATCGGACACAGTCCCTGACGATCACTGCATTAACCGTGTCACACCATCGGACACAGTCCCTGACGATCACTGCATTAACCGCATCACACCATCGGACACAGTCCCTGACGATCACTGCACTGACCGTGTCACACCATCGGATACAGTCCCTGACGATCACTGCACTGACCGTGTCACACCATCGGACACAGTCCCTGACGATCACTGCACTGACCGTGTCACACCATCAGACACAGTCCCTGACGATCACTGCACTGACCGTGTCACACCATCAGACACAGTCCCTGACGATCACTGCACTGACCGTGTCACACCATCGGACACAGTCCCTGACGATCACTGCATTAACCGTGTCACACCATCGGACACAGTCCCTGACGATCACTGCACTGACCGTGTCACACCATCGGACACAGTCCCTGACGATCACTGCACTGACCGTGTCACACCATCGGACACAGTCCCTGACGATCACTGCACTGACCGTGTCACACCATCAGACACAGTCCCTGACGATCACTGCACTGACCGAGTCACACCATCGGACACAGTCCCTGACGATCACTGCATTAACCGTGTCACACCATCGGACACAGTCCCTGACGATCACTGCATTAACCGTGTCACACCATCGGACACAGTCCCTGACGATCACTGCACTGACCGTGTCACACCATCGGACACAGTCCCTGACGATCACTGCACTGACCGTGTCACACCATCGGACACAGTCCCTGACGATCACTGCACTGACCGTGTCACACCATCGGACACAGTCCCTGACGATCACTGCATTAACCGTGTCACACCATCAGACACAGTCCCTGACGATCACTGCATTAACCGCATCACACCATCGGACACAGTCCCTGACGATCACTGCACTGACCGTGTCACACCATCGGACACAGTCCCTGACGATCACTGCACTGACCGTGTCACACCATCGGACACAGTCCCTGACGATCACAGCATTAACCGAGTCACACCATCGGACACAGTCCCTGACGATCACTGCATTAACCGCATTACACCATCAGACACAGTCCCTGACGATCACTGCACTGACCGTGTCACACCATCAGACACAGTCCCTGACGATCACTGCACTGACCACGTCACACCATCGGACACAGTCCCTGACGATCACTGCATTAACCGAGTCACACCATCGGACACAGTCCCTGACGATCACTGCACTGACCGCATCACACCATCGGATACAGTCCCTGACGATCACTGCACTGACCGTGTCACACCATCGGACACAGTCCCTGACGATCACTGCACTGACCGTGTCACACCATCGGACACAGTCCCTGACGATCACTGCACTGACCGTGTCACACCATCGGACACAGTCCCTGACGATCACTGCACTGACCGCATCACACCATCGGATACAGTCCCTGACGATCACTGCACTGACCGTGTCACACCATCGGACACAGTCCCTGACGATCACTGCACTGACCGTGTCACACCATCGGACACAGTCCCTGACGATCACTGCACTGACCGAGTCACACCATCGGACACAGTCCCTGACGATCACTGCACTGACCGAGTCACACCATCGGACACAGTCCCTGACGATCACTGCACTGACCGTGTCACACCATCGGACACAGTCCCTGACGATCACTGCACTGACCGTGTCACACCATCGGACACAGTCCCTGACGATCACTGCACTGACCGCGTCACACCATCGGACACAGTCCCTGACGATCACTGCATTAACCATGTCACACCATCGGACACAGTCCCTGACGATCACTGCACTGACCGCATCACACCATCGGACACAGTCCCTGACGATCACTGCATTAACCGTGTCACACCATCGGACACAGTCCCTGACGATCACTGCATTAACCATGTCACACCATCGGACACAGTCCCTGACGATCACTGCACTGACCGCATCACACCATCGGACACAGTCCCTGACGATCACTGCATTAACCGTGTCACACCATCAGACACAGTCCCTGACGATCACTGCACTGACCGTGTCACACCATCGGACACAGTCCCTGACGATCACTGCATTAACCGCATCACACCATCGGACACAGTCCCTGACGATCACTGCACTGACCGCATCACACCATCGGACACAGTCCCTGGACGATCACTGCACTGACCGTGTCACACCATCGGACACAGTCCCTGACGATCACTGCACTGACCGTGTCACACCATCGGACACAGTCCCTGACGATCACTGCATTAACCGCATCACACCATCGGACACAGTCCCTGACGATCACTGCATTAACCGCATCACACCATCGGATACAGTCCCTGACGATCACTGCACTGACCGTGTCACACCATCGGACACAGTCCCTGACGATCACTGCATTAATCGCATCACACCATCGGACACAGTCCCTGACGATCACTGCACTGACCGTGTCACACCATCGGACACAGTCCCTGACTATCACTGCATTAACCGCATCACACCATCGGACACAGTCCCTGACGATCACTGCACTGACCGCATCACACCATCGGACACAGTCCCTGACGATCACTGCACTGACCGCATCACACCATCGGACACAGTCCCTGACGATCACTGCACTGACCGTGTCACACCATCGGACACAGTCCCTGACGATCACTGCACTGACCGTGTCACACCATCGGACACAGTCCCTGACGATCACTGCACTGACCGTGTCACACCATCAGACACAGTCCCTGACGATCACTGCACTGACCGTGTCACACCATCGGACACAGTCCCTGACGATCACTGCACTGACCGTGTCACACCATCGGACACAGTCCCTGACGATCACTGCACTGACCGTGTCACACCATCGGACACAGTCCCTGACGATCACTGCACTGACCGCGTCACACCATCGGACACAGTCCCTGACGATCACTGCACTGACCGTGTCACACCATCGGACACAGTCCCTGACGATCACTGCATTAACCGCATCACACCATCGGACACAGTCCCTGACGATCACTGCACTGACCGTGTCACACCATCGGACACAGTCCCTGACGATCACTGCACTGACCGTGTCACACCATCAGACACAGTCCCTGACGATCACTGCACTGACCGTGTCACACCATCGGACACAGTCCCTGACGATCACTGCACTGACCGTGTCACACCATCGGACACAGTCCCTGACTATCACTGCATTAACCGCATCACACCATCGGACACAGTCCCTGACGATCACTGCACTGACCGCATCACACCATCGGACACAGTCCCTGACGATCACTGCACTGACCGCATCACACCATCGGACACAGTCCCTGACGATCACTGCACTGACCGTGTCACACCATCGGACACAGTCCCTGACGATCACTGCACTGACCGTGTCACACCATCGGACACAGTCCCTGACGATCACTGCACTGACCGTGTCACACCATCGGACACAGTCCCTGACGATCACTGCACTGACCGTGTCACACCATCGGACACAGTCCCTGACGATCACTGCACTGACCGCATCACACCATCGGACACAGTCCCTGACGATCACTGCATTAACCGCATCACACCATCGGACACAGTCCCTGACGATCACTGCACTGACCGCATCACACCATCGGACACAGTCCCTGACGATCACTGCATTAACCGCATCACACCATCGGACACAGTCCCTGACGATCACTGCACTGACCGTGTCACACCATCAGACACAGTCCCTGACGATCACTGCATTAACCGCGTCACACCATCGGACACAGTCCCTGACGATCACTGCACTGACCGTGTCACACCATCGGACACAGTCCCTGACGATCACTGCACTGACCGTGTCACACCATCGGACACAGTCCCTGACTATCACTGCATTAACCGCATCACACCATCGGACACAGTCCCTGACGATCACTGCACTGACCGTGTCACACCATCAGACACAGTCCCTGACGATCACTGCACTGACCGCATCACACCATCGGACACAGTCCCTGACGATCACTGCATTAACCGCATCACACCATCGGACACAGTCCCTGACGATCACTGCACTGACCGTGTCACACCATCAGACACAGTCCCTGACGATCACTGCACTGACCGTGTCACACCATCAGACACAGTCCCTGACGATCACTGCACTGACCGTGTCACACCATCGGACACAGTCCCTGACGATCACTGCACTGACCGCATCACACCATCGGACACAGTCCCTGACGATCACTGCATTAACCGCATCACACCATCGGACACAGTCCCTGACGATCACTGCACTGACCGTGTCACACCATCAGACACAGTCCCTGACGATCACTGCATTAACCGTGTCACACCATCGGACACAGTCCCTGACGATCACTGCATTAACCGTGTCACACCATCGGACACAGTCCCTGACTATCACTGCACTGACCGTGTCACACCATCAGACACAGTCCCTGACGATCACTGCATTAACCGTGTCACACCATCAGACACAGTCCCTGACGATCACTGCATTAACCGCATCACACCATCGGACACAGTCCCTGACGATCACTGCATTAACCGTGTCACACCATCGGACACAGTCCCTGACGATCACTGCACTGACCGTGTCACACCATCGGACACAGTCCCTGACGATCACTGCATTAACCGTGTCACACCATCGGACACAGTCCCTGACGATCACTGCATTAACCGAGTCACACCATCAGACACAGTCCCTGACGATCACTGCACTGACCGTGTCACACCATCAGACACAGTCCCTGACGATCACTGCATTAACCGCATCACACCATCGGACACAGTCCCTGACGATCACTGCATTAACCGTGTCACACCATCAGACACAGTCCCTGACGATCACTGCATTAACCGTGTCACACCATCGACACATTCACATAAGAACATAAGAAATAGGAGCAGGAGTTGGCCATATGGCCTCTCGAACCTGCTGTGCCATTCAGTAAGATCACGGCTGATCTTTGACCTCAACTCCATTTTCCCGCCCGGTCCCCATATCCCTTGATTCCCCTAGAGTCCAAAAATCTATCGATCTCAGTCTTGAATATACTCAATGGCTGAGCATCCACAGCCCTCTGGGCTGGAGAATTCCAAAGATTCGCCACCCTTTGAGTGAAGAAATTCCTTCTCATCTCAGTCCTAAATCGCCCAACCCTTATCCTGAGGCTACGCCCCCTAGTTCTAGACTTTCCAGCCAGGGGAAACAGCCTCTCAGCATCCACCCTGTCAAGCCCTCTAAGAATTTTATACATTTCAATGAGATCACCTTTTATTCTTCTAAACTCCAGAGAGTATAGGCCCATTCTACTCAATCTCTCCTCATAGGACAACCCTCTCATCCCAGGAATCAATCTAGTGAACCTACGTTGCAGCGCCTCTGAAGCAAGTATACCCTTCCTTAGGTAAGGAGACCAAATCTGTACCCAGTACTCCAGATGTGGTCTCACCAAAGCCCTCTACAATTATAGCAAGATTTCCTTACTCTTGTACTCCAACCCCCTTGCAATAAAGACCAACATACCATTTGCCTTCCTAATTGTTTGCTGTACCTGCATGTTAACTTTGTGTTCGTGGACAAGGACACCCAAATCCCTCTGAACACCAACATATAATAGTTTCTCACATTTAAAAAATATTCTGTTTTTCTATTCTTCCTCCAAAGTAAATAACTTCACATTTCCCCATATTGTACTCCATCTGCCACCTTCTCGCCCAATCACTTAACCTGTCTATATCCCTTTGCAGACTCTTTTCCCAACAACTGATGTCAGGCTAACTGGCCTGTAGTTCTCTGTTTTCTCTCTCCCTCCTTTCTTATATAGCAGGGTTACATTTGCTCCCTTCCAATCTGCTGGGACCTTTCCAGAATCTAGGGAATTCTGGAAGATCACAGCCAATGCATCCACTATCTCTGCAGCCACCTCTTTTAGAACCCTAGGATGTTGCCCATCAGGTCCAGGGAATTTGTCGACTTTTAGTCCCATTAATTTCTCCAGTACTTGTCTTTACTAATCTTAATTACTTTAAGTTCCTCACTCTCATTAGACCCTTGGTTCCCCACTATTACTGGTATGCTTTTTGTTTCGTCTACTGTGAAGACAGATACAAAATATTTGTTTAACGTCTCAGTCCCTGATGGTCACTACACTGACCACGTGACACCTTGTACATAGATACCAACAGTCTGTGACGGTTGGTATCTATGTACAAGGTAGAAAGTCTAATACAAGTGGGATTTGAATGGTCAGTAGATTCCCTCTGGGCACTGGTAATCTTTATCGCTTAAAGCTGTGCAGGAGAGAATCAGATGATGGAACTGGGAGCTGTCGATAAAGTAAGAAACCCAGGGCCACAGGTTTTATTGCCATCATAGATTGTTTTCATACTAGCATGATGCCAGTAAAATAGCCACAGCTAGAACAGTTTTTTTATTTCTATAGTGTAGCTTGATGCAAATTTGATATCCATATCAGGCCTAAAGGTATGCTGCTGGGATTGAGGGTGAAGGGAGGGATAGTGTGCTGGGATTGGGGAAGATGGGAGAGGCAGTGTGCTGGGATTGCGAAGGGAGAGACAGTGTCCTGGGATTGGGGGGGATGGGAGAGGCACTGTGCTGGGATTGGGGGTGAAGGGAGAGGCAGTGGGCCAAGATTGGTGGCGAAATGAGAGGCAGTGTCCATTTTACCGCATAAAGCATTTCTTGGAGGCTTTCACTCAGTACAAACCTAACTGTGAACAATGTCGTTTCTCCTGCCACTCTGATCGACGCCCCTTTTTCTATTTTGATCCACTCGTCATGACAGAAGCCAGGAGATAATTGCTAAGTGCAATAGACATAAGGAAGCGAACAGACCACCTAAAATTAATATTTACAATAAAAACAGATCTGTTTCCATAATTGTGGTATTGTGGAATAGCATTAAGCAATTTGTCCATGAATTATAACTTGTCATTCATATAAATGGCTTATTTTTGATCCTTTCATTTTTCTCCTTACATATAAGTATATGAAGATTGAGATTGTTACAGGATTGGACTGTTACAAATGGGGAAGAAGTGGGCAACAATATGATTTTATCCTGAGCTTTTGACAGTACTATAAACTCTAAACTTCATGTATTCTTAGTGTCCTCTAATACTCAGGATTTGCACCAATTCACACCTGCAGTACAACAACCTAAAGATATATAATAGACCAGGTCCTGCACCATAAGTCCATTTGCAGTGCACAAAGAGGGCAATACACCAGGCTCCTCGCAGTATCTGTGCTCTCCTAATTCCCCCCCCACCCCACCCAGCCTTCCAATGCTGCTGCTAGCGGGACTCCATGGAATGCGGAATTGATTTCTCTTTTCCATCACCTCTATCACTTTAAAAATGATTGTGGGAATAGCCGGATGGCCTGTGCAACTGTTACAATTTATAATTCTGCTTTGAAAGCACTAACATCTTAGAATATTCAGTGCCAAGTCTAAACACTTTGGAACCAAGCCACATGGCAGCTCTTGAAGTTAATAATTTTGTCTGGGAGCATTTGGCTTGTACAGGATAACATTTTAGGAGACAAGTTAAAACATATTGGAACTAAGCTGTCCTCCCGGAGTATTGCAGGTTACGGAGTCAAAGAGCCATTACAGAATAGATGAGCAACAATTGGCAGTCAAGAGTGGGGCAGAATTCAGACCTAGTCAGGATAGACAAATTGACGCCCTTTTTAAAGTTGTAAGACTTCACCAAGACCAAAGTCTTCATGAAGAAGTGTTTGGCAAATCTTTTACTGTTTGCAGACTGAGTCATTTGCATAAACTGTATTAAAGCTTTACTTGTGGCTGACATATTCGTAAAAAAAATGGCACACAGATCTTTTGGCTTTTCTTGTTTACCAAACAAAAACCGATTTGCCGTTGCATAAAATTACATAGAAATTACAACACAGAAAGAGACCATTTGGCTCAACCAGTCAGTGTTAGTATTTATGTTCCAAACGAGCAGTAGTTCTAATCCCATGTGCCCATATCTCTTGATTCCTCTTTCCTTCACTATTTATCTAACCTCTTCTTAACGCTGGTGCTGAACAAATCTTTTGTGCTTCACAATATATCCCTCGTGGTCCAACTTTGTGACACGACCCTAGCTTGGTTCCATTTCTACCTGTTGCAATGCAGCCAGCACATCTGTTGCAATGTTTTCTCCTCTCATGTCCATAAGCTGCCCCGTTCCTTGTCTATATTTTGCCCCACGGTGAAATTATCTATAAGCTGACAATACCTAGACTTGTATCTCCCCACCACCACCACCACCATCTGTGACTGTCGCTGCGCTGTCAATTGGTGGATGAGCCAGAATGTTTTGCAGCTCCATGTTAATAAGATTGAAACCATCCTGTTTAACCCCCATCAGAAATTCTATGCCTTAGCCCTTGATCCTCTTCCTCCTCCCTGGATGCCTGCTCCGGTTCAACCCAACAATATGCATCCTTAGTATCCTGCTTGACTTTCAACTGAACTTCAAACCCCATAACCAGTCTATCGCCTATCAACCCTCGCCTTGCTCTCTTCAATGAGTTCCCCTTACCTCAACACATCAATGCAAAAATCTTTGTCTTTAGCAAATTTCTCAATAGCCTCCTTCACCGTCCACCCCTCTCTTAATGTTCTGGTCCAACTGTGTGCCTCCTGTCCCCCACACCCTACTATTGGTGGTAGGGCCTGCAGCCATCTTGCCCCTCACGCTCAAATTCTCTTCTTACACACATTTCTGTTGCTATATCTCTTCCCCATCTTATAGAATCATAGAAAATTTATGGCACGGAAAGAGGCCATTCGGCATGGCTAAAATTCTCCTATCTTCCAAACTCCCCTTGAAACCAACCTCTCCAACCATGTGTGCGTGCCAGTCGAAAATGAGCCACCCAGCCTAATCCCATTTTCCAGCACTTGGTCCGTATCCCTGTGGGTTACGGCACTTCAAGTACATATCCAAGTGTTTTTTAAATGAGTTGAGGGTTTCGGCCTCTACCACCTTTTCAGGCAGTGAGTTCCAGACCCCTACCACCCTCTGGATGAAAAATATTTTCCTCAGCTCCCCTCTAATCCTTCTACCAATCACTTTAAATCTATGCTCCCTTGTTATTGACCTCTCTGCTAAGGGAAATAGGTCTTTCCTGTCCTCTCTATCTAGGCCCCTCATAATTTTGTACACCTCAATTAAATCACCCCTCAGCCTCCTCTGATCCAAAGAAAACAACCCCAGCCTATCCAATCTTCCCCCATAGCTAAAATTCTCCTATCTTCCAAACTCCCCTTGAAACCAACCTCTCCAATCTTGCCTTCAGCTATCTTAATTTCTATCGTACTCCTGGTCTGACTCACCTCCAACTGTGAGAGGCCTTGGGATGTTTTGCTACATTAGGGCACTATATAAAGAAAGCACTCCTTTGGATTTTCTAACTATAATTCTCATTAGTCATCCAAAAAAACATTAAAATTTACATTCTGTATGGAGATCACTTTTTGGATGTTTGTTGTCCCAGTTGCATTTACATTTTTTTTAATAGAGATGAATCATGTCTCTGATCCCCATACTGAACAAAGTAGCACAAGTCTAGCGATCTGTCTGAGAAGTAAGGTGGTAGGGGTCTGGAACTCACTGCCTGAAAGGGTGGTAGAGGCAGGAACCCTCAACTCATTTAAAAAGCACCTGGATATGTACTTGAAGTGCCGTAACCTACAGGGCTACGGACCAAGTGCTGGAAAATGGGATTAGGCTGGGTGGCTCATTTTCAACTGGCGCGGACACAATGGGCCGAATGGCCTCTTTCTGTGTCGTAAATTTTCTATGATTCTATAAGATGGGGAAGAGGTATAGCAACAGAAATGTGTGTAAGAAGAGAATTGGAGTGTGAGGGGCAAGATGGCTGCAGGCTGTCTGAAAATGGGTGATGGGTGAACATACAAAAATGATGGCTGGGGAGACAACAGCTGGTCCATCGAGCCAGTCCTATACAGTCGTGTTGCACCGAGCATCAGGACCCCCAATATCTACCCCCCACCCCCTCCACCCCCATCCATTAGTAGGAACAGGAGTAGGCCATTCAGCCCCTCGTGCCTGCTCCGCCATTTGATAAGATCATGGCTGATCTGTGATCTAACTCCATATACCTGCCTTTGGCCCATATCCCTTAATACCTTTGGTTGCCAAAAAGCTATCTATCTCACATTTAAATTTAGCAATTGAGCTAGTTTCAATTGCCATTTGCGGAAGAGAATTCCAAACTTCTACCACCCTTTGTGTGTAGAAATGTTTTCTAATCTCGCTCCTGAAAGGTCTGGCTCTAATTTTTAGACTGTGCCCCCTACTCCTAAAATCCCCAACCAGCGGAAATAGTTTATCTCTATCCACTCTATCTGTTCCCCTTAATATCTTATAAACTTCGATCAGATCACCCCTTAACCTTCGAAACTCCAGAGAATACAACCCCAATTTGTGTAATCTCTCCTCGTAACTTAACCCTTGAAGTCCGGGTATCATTCTAGTAAAACTATGCTGCACTCCCTCCAAGGCCAATATGTCCTTCCGAAGGTGCGGTGCCCAGAACTGCTCACAGTACTCCAGGTGCGGTCTGACCAGGGTTTTGTGTAGTTGCAGCATAACTTCTGCCCCCTTGTACTCTAGTCCTCTAGATATAAAGGCCATCATTCCATTAGCCTTATTGATTATTTTCTGCATCTGTTCATGACACTTCAATGATCTATGTACCTGTCCCTTCGGACATCCACTGTTTTTAACTTTTTACCATTTAGAAAGTACCCTGTTCTATCCTTTTTTGATCCAAAGTGGATGACCTCAAATTTGTCTACATTGAATTCCATTAGCCTTGTAATCTCCTTGAAGAGGCAAAAAAAATTCAAAAATAACACTAGGCCAATTGTAGAGTAAAATGAGAATTTGGAGAAACTCCTCTCCAACCGTTGAAGGCAATCAAATGAGTTCCAGGAGACCATAGTGACTATGAACCACAAACCCAACATCCCACGCAGTGATATCAGCTACAGGCACCAACTTGACCAGCTCCCTTCTGAATTCTTGCAGCAAATTCACACCCACAGTAGACAGGGTGAAGGGTGTTCATTTAAATTTGCTGTCTGCTCACATTTGCACATAAGTAACTTTTGCGACATCATAAATTCTTCTGTGTTGCTCTTTTGCCCTGTTTTTCCAAAATCAGTCGTGTCCACAATTGGGATACCCTCCTGGTATGACCAGCCCTAACGGGGCACACTGCCCTCCACTCTGTTTTTGCACTATTTATTCTTCTACTACATAATGCACAATCCTCTATTATAATGAGCACGATGAGATTTGTTGAGATAAAATGCCACTGAACTGATCTTCTCTGGCAAATAAGAATCATCTTTGTTGTGTCCTTGGTGTCTCACTAAGGTGCTATTCTTCAGTGTCTATTTTCCATGACCTGCTCAGCAGATTTTTCTGGTTAGGTCAGATGCTTGCTTGTTTGGCCAGCCATTTCTTTGGCAGAACATTCATCCAAATGGAATGCACTCTGTCCATACCTTTACATCTGATCTTGTGTCAAATAACTTGTGGCAGTCAGTCTACCAACTTTCATTAAGCAACGGTTACAGTATTTCTGACATTGCTGCTAATATATTTCCATGATTACATCTTCATAAAATACAGAGCAATAGTAACTAAACAGTAAAAGTATCCAAGTGCTTAATGCGATACCACACTGAACTTTAGAGTGCAATGCATAATGATTTCGCTTTTAAAAACCAGCATTCATCTGCACTGTGCAAAGACTGGAAATTAATTTTTGGGTGATCTTTATTTACAATGTGATGCGGCTCTCTTGTGTCATGGAAAAGCTTTGTTGGTTGAGTTTGCTTGGCTTATCTGTGACATTTCAGTGTGTGTTGGACCCCCTGCTGTTAGGAGGAATTCACCTCCAGTGTTGCTTGATAGTGTGAACCTTGAGGATTTTATAGCTTGTTTATTATCCTGCTATTTATATCCTAAGCCACTTAGTGTGAGTTAAGAGACCAATCCATTTCTGCATCAGTTACTCTATTAGAATATATGCAGATATTCAATGCTTTCATTAAACAGGCTGTATGCTGTTTTTGTAATATTCTCCCTTGATATAAAACACTTAAACCATAACATGACACAAGTGTGATGGCAGTGGTTAGTGGCAGTAAAAGACAGCATGAATTCAGTAAAATTCAATGATAAAATGCTAATTCAAATTTGTGTTATTAAAATAAAATGTGTTTGGGATTATAAAGGCTCTAACTCTTCACAGCCATATTTTTTCCTTGGTACAAATATAATTCATTGAATTTTCAAGAATTAAATGCAGATTATGTTTTGTTTAAAACCTGGCAGTGGCAGGGATTAACACTGTGAATGTCATCCTGGGTCAATGACGTAGAACAGAAAAGCAGAATAGTCCATACTTTTTGTCTTGGTGGATCACTAGGTGTATAGCGCTGAGCCTGTACTATTACAGTGCAAAAAAAAACACAGCGAGAGGGGCACATTTCCCCAAGCTAAATTTGAATTAAATTGAACATTGTTTTTCGTAAGTAAATATACATAAAAGCATTCTCCGCCCCAAAGCTAAGTAACTGTTTGAACTAGCCTCACTTCGTTGGAATTAATTTTTCATGCAACGGGTTTTACCTCATTGAATTTGGTCATTCTGGTAGTTTGGAACAATTTGTTCTCAGCGATGCTTCCTCACTGGTGGATAAATCCTAAATCCACCAAGGGAAGAACAGGGCTGAGAATAGACTTTGCCAAAGAAACAGGTGGCCAAATTCAAACCACCAAACACAGCAGCATAAAAATATAACTGGAAATGGAAAGCGCGAGTCAGTGGAGCTTGGTAAGCCAAATAGCCAGGACATGCTGGCTACAAACGGGCTGAAGGATCAACACCTCTCATACATGCATCTCATATATGCTTTGCAGGTGATAGAAAAGATGGCTAAAACCACTTCCCCAGTTCAATCCTTGGTCTTAATATTATTAGGCAGGGCATATGTGTCTCTGGGTTAGGGAGGAAAGAATCAGCAAGGATTGCCATTCCTGACCCCTATCGAATGACTCCTGCCAGAAAGTGTGTGCATGTGGAGGAGGATATGATCACTCTCTACAATCGAATAGTCTACCGATGCTGAGCTAGGCTCAGACAAAAACAAACCCCTGAGTCGAGGTACCAGAGGGCAGTCAGTGTCCAATTACCTGTATTTCAGTATGAGGAGGTGAGAAAATTCTGTAGTGGGGGGGGAGGGGAGGGAAAAGAGTGAGTTACTAAAATTGAGCCAATTCCCCCGTCCCACACTTGTATTCATACATCACCTGATCACATCAATATTTCTCCGAGTCTTCACATGATGAACTACTTGTGAAGTGCAGTGATTGTTTGTTTTATAGGCATAATGCCACTGGAGCTGAAACTTTATAATGTCACAGTTGCGTCAGGAGACTTTCTACCCTACATATCTGCTCCCAGGCCGCCACTACCCAGCAATTCAAAAGCATAAAATATGGAAAAAAACGATCATCTGAGGAACACCAGTATGTGGGCAACTGAAATTATTGGACGATTCAGTGGATCCTCTGACCTGGCAGTTGTCAGGAAACCAACTCGCCTCTGTTCCTCCCCACACCACTGTTTCTCCTCTTTTCCTCTCCACAGCCCCCCAGTTCCTGCTGGCAGTCTTCACTCTCCCTCTTCCATCAGTTCATGCCAGAATTCTTTTTCTCTTTAACCTGTCCAGTTCACGCTGATACAAAAACCTGGAAATATTCATTAGATCCTGAGGAAAGGTTTAAGGCCTGAAATGTCTACTGGCTCCTGACTACTGAGTATTTGCAGCTTATTCTGATTTTATTTCCAGGTTTCCAGCATCTGCGGTATTTTGTTCTGCTGATACTGTTATTTTTGTCTAAAATATTTTTTTCTCCTCTTTGCTGTCTTGAAGTTGCTGCACGGTGGGGTCAAAACTCACTGCAGACTGGAATTCCTGATCTCTTGAAATGATTGAGTTTCAATGCCCCGGATTTAGCTAGGGTCAATAAAAAAAAATTAGGAAGCGGCGTTAACTTTCAGCTCCGATACATTCAAGTCCAAAGCACTGACTGTCCATGTGAAACAGGTCACGTGGCATATATGAGCCCCTTGTGGCCAGACCAGTGGGCTGGTGGACATTTGTTCCCTCTCCACACAGGAGTCCCTGTGCCTTTTTTTCTAAAGCTTGACATCACCAAATTGGGGCGATATTCAGCAAATTGAGCCTGAACATGACATAGTTTGTGTCTGGAATTTGGTTCATAGCTCACTTCTACTGGTGTTTTGTGCTGGTGTAATTTTTCTTCCACATGATTTCAACAATCAGATAGTGGTGAGTAGAACAGTTTGCATTTACGTAGCGCCTTTAATGTAATAAAACATCCCAAGGCTCTTCACAGGAGCAATATCAAACTAAATTTGACACTGAGCCAAATGTGATATTAGGACAGATGACCAAAAGCTTGGTCAAAGAGAGAGGTTTTAAAGAGCGTCTTAAAGGAGGAGAGTCTGAGAGGTTTAGGGATGGAATTCCAGAGCTTAGGGCCTAGGCAGCTGAAGGCACGGCTGCCAGTGGTGGAGCGGTTAAAATCGGGAATGTGCAAGAGGCCAGAATTGGAGGAGTGCAGAGATCTTGGAGGGATGTAGGGCTGGAGGAGGTTAGGAATAGGGAGGGGTAATTAGAAAACAAGGATGAGAATTTTAAAATGGAGGCATTGCTGGACCAGGAGCCAGTGTAGATGAGCGAGCACAGGGGTGATGTGTGAACGGGACTTGGTGCGAGTTAGGATATGGGCAGCAGAGTTTTGGATGAGCTTAAGTTTATGGAGGGTGCAAGGCAGGAGGCTGGCCAAGAGAGCATTGGAATAGTCAAGTTTAGAGGTATCAAAGGCATGGATGAGGGCTTCAGCAGCAAATGAGCTGGGGCAGGGGCGGAGATGGGCGATGTTACTGAGGTGGAGGTAGGCGGTGTTTGTGATGGAGCGGATATGGGGTCGATAGCTTATCTCAGGGTCAGATAGGACGCCAAGATTGTGAAAGGTCTGGTTCAGGACCATTCCTCACCCCAAGTAGAATTGTTGAACCACTTTGCACAGTTTTTGCAGTTATGTCCCTGGGCAATAAGCCAGAAAGGTGAGAGGATTCTATATTATTTTTTACAGATTGGGAAGCAAAAGCCACCAGGAGCAAATGATTAATGCAAAACAATGTGGTGGCACATCTGGTTGTTCTGTCCCAGAAGAAAGGTCCACTTAACGGAAGTCCCTAAGGCCTAAACCTTTACCTTGAGCGAGGTTCTTCCGGCAAGCCAGTGACTGATGAACAGTTCCCTTCAGACATATATTTCATAGCTACAGTGAAGGAAAGTCTCTGAATGCTACAGACTGTCACATTTAGGTTGATGTATTATAAGGATAGCCCTTTGGATACTCCTACTCTTAGGTATGCAAGAGAATAGACTGGCAAGTACCTAACATGCAGCAGAATTTGGATTGAGTAGTTCTTCTAAATCAACAGTCAAACATCTACAAACAGCAGCCTGGTTTGCTGAAAGCTCCCTCAGTGAAACCACTTACATGTATTATTACAAAGTATTTTTGAACCACGTATTTGTTATTTCTATCTTTTTTCACAACTTCATGGACATCATCTCATCACACTCCGGTTACTGGAACTACTTGGAGTTGAAGTTGGGGCAACACAATTGCCTTCTGCGCCCAGATCTGAGAAGCAGAAAAAAATTGGCGTGCATTCTCAGATCAGGTCACTGTCCAGTGATCTTTGCAGGAAAGTTCGCCTGTGTGGATGCTGAATGAGTACAGGATTGGGTTTAGTTCTGATATCCACGTGGTTGAATAGGCAGCCAACAAACACTGCCTGGGCTCAAACATCAATAATAGCCCGCAGGATGTATGGGTGGGTTACTGACAGGTTTACTACAGCATAAGTTCATGTCTTCAGGTGAGGAAATTGGAAAAAAGAAATTTTGATTGTGCACCCACCCATACCATATTCAGATATGTACATTAGACTTAAGTGTGTGCCACTAACCCTCCCGCGGGGCAACTAACCCTCCTGCAGTGCCAGTAATCCATCAGTACATCCAGCTGCGATGCCAGGAACACACCAGTACCTGTATGCTGGGGGATCTGGCAGTCTTTATTATGCCTTAGAGTCCAGTGAAGCTGGACTACAGATACTGTCAGTATCACATTGTTGCCATCTCTCTTGTAGTATCATACAACAGCACTGGTATTCACCCATTGCAGGTAAGGATGTGGGTGAGGTGCAATTCCACCATCTGATATTCACTCAAGTGATCAACAAGGCAAAGGAGTGGGAAGCTATGGAATTGTTTTATTTTTAATCCGAAACATCATATTTTGAAAATTGTTTTCCACCATCTGCTTAATGATTACCATCTGAATTGACTGTAGATTTTTCCATATGTTGGGTGACTGCTGCAATATTCATTGCTCAGAGTAAGACCAAGTAAGCTCCAAAAGGGATGTTGAGAAGTTCTCTGGAGGACTGATGACAATGGGAGAGTATAAACAAGCAGCATAAACAACAATGTTGATGAGATTAACTGTAATAGAAATTCTTCAAACAAAGCTTCTTCAAAATGCCATGGTTAATATTCCTGATGAACTCAGCTGTTTAACATGCCAGTTGATCTAAGTTTACAGAAGATGTGTTTTTAAAACTCTGGTATCTGATTATAGAGCATGATATTTGAAGCTTTACTAAAATAACTGGTCTGTATCAAGAGAAATGGGACTAACTCGAGCACTAATAGTGCAGACTGGCCAAGGCTAGATGTGGAATTTCAGTCTTCGACTTGAGTTCATTTTTGACTATCAAATAGAAATCAAGTGAAAATCAGCGAAAGTACTGGAGCCAATATGATCCTTTGTCCCTTTTGACAGTGAGAACTGTTCTTTTTTGCATCAGATTCCATACTGTCGGGATATGTACAGTGCACTTGGTATGTGCAGTATCTTGAGTTCTAGAACAGAGTAAGCACATGAGTCGCCAGTTAACAGCAAGGCTCTTGGGGTAAGCCCTTGACTTTCATAGTGAGTGCTGTATCTTGGGGCAAATACGTGCGCAGGGCAAATAAGTCCAGTATTGGCATGGCAAGTCACAAGCTCTCGGTGTTGAGCATTCCATTCAATTATAGAAAAAGAAGATTCTTGGGACAATGCCAGATTTGCTCCAGGCTACATAAAAAAATAATTCAAAAAAACATATTTCTCCCATTTGAACTTATGTAATTACTTCCATCGGATTGTTTGCCTTGTAAAAGTTATTGAAATGTGGCAAATGTGTTTAGTCAATGATATACATTGTGAAGGGACACTGGAGAAACTTTCATTAAACATTGAACAAGGCAAATTAATTTATGTACACCATCAAAGAGATGGAGCTGGAAGGGATAAGGGTGAATGATGTGGGAAATGAATTTCCATATTTCGGATATCCAGGTAGGAGCTGGGGGTGAGGGTGTGTGACCATCTCACACTGAACCCCTGAACTGTTGGTGGTGCAGTAGCAGATATGGGTAGGAGTGGGGGTTGAGGGTGTGTGACCATCTCACACTGAACCCCTGAACCGTTGGTGGTGCAGTAGCAGATATGGGTAGGAGTGGGGGTTGAGGGTGTGTGACCATCTCACACTGAACCCCTGAACCGTTGGTGGTGCGTAGGGGATATGGGAAGGAGCTGGGGGTGAGGGTGTGTGACCACCTCACACTGAACCTCTGAACCGTTGTTGCTGGAGCTGGGTGCCAAAAGCTGAAAAGCCTTCCTTCCCTCAGAACTGACATCCTCACTTCGATGAAGAAGATATTAAAAAAAATCACAAAAGTATCAATCAAGAAAAATACTTGACACGATTGCTATTTTAGGGGTAAGGTTGTTGCATGTAAAGTAACATTGGCAGAGAAAAGAAACTGTCTTATCTAATATTTTCCCAGTAATGTTTGACTTTAGCCAAGATGTGAACTTGTGGAATTTTATTTTCCAGTTAGCTCAAGCTTGACGGTAATGAGATGCTTTTGACAAATCAGATCTGAGAAAAACTTTCACTTCCTGGAACAATACCTCAGTAACAGAACACTGATTAGGTGAAAATGTGCTGTGAGCTGGCACAGAATGTTTAAACCTTATAAGTACAGTACTGAACACTATATCTGATAGTATAATCCAGTGCAAAGTCTTCTGACTGAATGCATGGAAAAGATGAACAGAATCTTTGCATTTCAATTGTTCTTTTAAGCACCAAGCCCTCTGACCTTAGACAGCTGTGAGTGGTAGTGTACACTATCCAGTCTGGGATCATGCTGTCGCAGTATTTATAAATGATTGTCTTCCATCGAGTTATATCAAAACTACAGCACAGAAACAAGCCATTCGGCCCAACTGGTCTATGCTGGTGTTTATGCTCCACACAAGCCTCCTTCCTCCTTACTTCATCTAACCCGATCAGCATGCCCTTCTATTCCTTTCTCCCTCATATACCTATCTAGCTTTCCCTTAAATGCATCAATGCTATTTGCCTCACCTGCTCCTTGTGGTAGCGTGTCCCACATTCTTACCACACTTGATGATGAAGGTTTCAAAGCAGAATGCTTAAGTGAGCAGATGATACATAATTATAGAAGGAAATGGGATGTTCTGAGTGAAGGGATAAAATTCAGAGAGGTGAAGAAAAGCTGTACGTGCTGGAGGTCTGAAATAAAAACAACTTTGGAAATGCAAAGCAGGTCTGTTGGCATCTAAAGAGAGAAAAAGGCAGGTTACTTTTGTAGTTAGAGGCCAGAGCCGGATAAATGCTTTGTGTGAGCAGAAGCCAGCAAAGGATTGGTTGGGAGCTGGCAGACATTCTGGTTGCTCTGGGCACTGTGCTAATTTCCATACCTGGTTGCCTCTTGGCAATGTGCTGTCTTACACAGAATGTGCAAGAGCTTTGTTTCAAAATTCAAACGCACTGCACATACCAGTGAAATTCCTGTTTTCCCCCACTGCACGAGTAGTGTCCTCAGCTGGCCAGTTAAAAATGGGCATCAAAGGCCATCCAGGTTCTTGCTGGTTCGGAAGGGATCCATTAGAGCTACACTGTTCATCTCTTGTTGCTAAACAGCAGTAAAAACATGACCAAGCAACTCAATATCACTGGACTACAACAATCTTTTATAAGAGGGCCCTGTGATGTCAGAATACCTAGGCTGAGGAAAAGAACTGAGCTAGCTATAGTCAGCAGGTCCATGCTCCTCCTCCCTTGTCACCACCCCTTGTTCCTCATGATATCTCTGATAAGTTGTGAAGCAAATTTAACAGTGATTTATGGTAGCAGTCCCATGTTGGGGTTTTGGTTGCTTTTCCATTGCTCCTCACCCAGGGGTGTTCCTTCTGATGGGATAGGAGGATAATTTGGCTGTAGGCTTCTGGCAATGCCACTATTAGGCCAGCCGGAAGGAAGCCCATGAGAGCTGTGTGGGCTGGCTTGTTTTGTAGTTGTTGTCCTGGTTCCTTGTTGTCACGTGCCTACCTTTACAGGTTACGTTAAACACTCTTATAAATCAAATAACCACTGGAGAATGGTGGAATATGGCATATATTCTGGTGAAGAAAACCCTGATAGTTTTTGAGTAGAAAGGCCATGAATGCATTTCATAGCCTTCCTTACTCGTGGAGTAAATTCTGTATTTCCCAACTACGTAGCCTGAGACGAGCTTCTCCTATCGACTGGAGCCCATCGAACCTAGCATCACTGTTTCAAATGTCTCAAAAAACTGCGCATGTTATGAATTACTTCTGAAGTGCAATAGTTGCAACCATTTTGCACATAGCAAGATCCCACAAACAGCAATGAGGTGAATGACTAATCTGTTTTTGGTGTTATTGGTTGAGGGATCAATTTTGGCCAGCACTGGTAAATTGCCTACCCCTCTTCAAATACTGCCATGGAATCTTTAGTATTAACCTGAGCAGGTGCACTTCCTTGGTTTAACGAATCATCCTAAAAATTACTTCTTAGAGCCCCACTCTCTCTCTTCTACATTGTATCAGCTTGGATCATGATCATGTTGGGACATTTTGGTATGGGGCTGAAATCCACAACTACATGTGAGGGTGCTACCAGCAAAGCCAAGCTGGTGATGTTCATCCCTTTACTAAATGAAGCAGCACCATAGGAATTGCTGGCACTTCATCCTTATATCAGGAACACAAGCTACTGCACCTCAAACACTCTGGATTAATCTGGAAAAACTGAGTACAAACAGCAAAGTTTCACACACCATTGATCTTAGCTGAGGAACTCTCACCCAAACAGTGTCACTCTCTTTAATAATTGAAAATTTAGGTGAAGGATCAAGGCCTTTAGTGCTTAACACAACCAAGGTTGGAAAGAAAAGTGGGAGAAGACTCCCACTAAAATAAGAAGTGGTAAGATAACACTAAGCTTGGGTTTGGAAGATTGTGGGAGATTGGTTCTAACTGAGTGAACGTCTTAAACAAATTTATCCAGTGAATAGCTGAGCCTTATAAACCAAAAGGGTTCCATGTTTAATCCCCAGCCTGTGCTGAGTTACCTGATCTCAGCAAGGTCACGAACAGGAATGTTACAATTGGCCCCTGGGTTAGGGCTGGATAATTGACTAGAGTTATTGCTGCTTTTCACCATTCAGCATGTGTAGACATTGGTTGAGGACAGGATTGGGTTGTCCATGCTACCTCAATGGTTCAATAATTTACCCAACATTCCCCTTCAAGCCTCAATTATAGATGATAACCACTCGAGCAAAGCACTGGAGTAAGCATGGTGCCTGTGGAACTGTACCCCTGAAAGGAATCCCTAAGGACAGGAGAAGAGAGAACATTTGTGAAGAGGAATAAATAGTTAATTTTCAGATCCAAAGAAAGAAAACTCCAATTTATGTAACACCTTCTCAAAGCTCCAATTGTTTCACGTATAATAAATTGCTTTGACATGCAATAACTCTTCCGTGGGCAAATCTAGCAGTCATTTTGCACACAGCAAAAACCCATCAGTCAGCAATGAGATGAATGATGATGGTGTTGGTTAAGGGAGAAATGTTAGCCAGGATACTGGAAGAACTTTCATCCATTAATGGCACGGGTTCGTTAGGGTCCATTTGAATCCCTGGAGATAGGGCCTTGGTTTCACATCTCATTTCGAAAGCTGGCACCTTTGACAAGGATGTGCACTCCCAGTAATGCAATCTAGAGTACACAATCAGATCTGTAGTGGCGTTAATCGACAACCTTCTGACTTAGAAGGAAGAGCGCTACCAACTAAGCCAAGTTCATACTGGCAAAGGATGAGCAGGGTAAAGAGATCGTGCTTAGGGCCTTCAGGATCGTGAGGGGAAAAGGATGGAAGGGAAAATAATTTGGAGCTTGTCTGGAACCCTGAACGTGCTCATCGAATTTCAAGCGCAGTAAACCATGACCTTGCAGAAGCTCATTTGCACTATGCTGACATGAGAAGCACATGACCATTGACTCTCCAGATCTTTATATTCTTAACTATCAACAGAGTCAATCTCTAAGACATCTGTCCTTTGTTCCAGCTTCACCCTATTTTTATGCCCATTTCATCAAAAAATGTTTTGTGTGTGTGGTTTTCTGGAAGTAGAAAATTTCATTTATTTTGGTATTAAAAGTGGTGCCTTAGAAGTGGAGTGCGATCCATTCGAACATTTCCTTTGTGTTAGTGATGTGGCTTCTACTGTACTGGCTGCAATTTTAAGTAACGTTTAATTTTTTTTTCAGCAGATCGCATTTTATGTCAGGCTCAGCACTGTGGTTTCCTCAGACAAAACTGCTGCCGAGGAAAAATTCCATTGTGCACTTGCTACATGGTGCCAATGCTCAACGTGTCCTTGGCTCTGCGGTTTCATACAGAAATGTCTAATAATCATTTATTGCATCCAAAAATGATTCTGTCTGTATGCGCGCACGCCTGTGTGTACGTGCAAGCTGTATGTGTGCATGTGCGTGTCTGTGTGTTGGTACATGTGTCTGTCTGTGCAATTGTGTGCGTGCGCACGTCTGTGTGTGCACGCGCCTGTGTCTGCATGTCTGTCTGTGTGTGACCGTAGATCATTTAATCACATCGCAAAACAAATACAATTTTAAAATATTTTTGGCAGTGAAATTGAAATAATAAATGGCTTGCCAAAGGTTTGGGTTTACAGTACCCAGGTGGGTTTTTAAGTTAAAATTACTGTCCTACCCTTGTCTTTTTATTTTGGCAGCACTTAATGTGGCAACTAACCCTTTGAGCACCACAATCTTATTTTTTACGGGTGATCTCTCGTGAGAGAGGTTTCAGTTGCTGGCTATCCCAAAGGCCGCTATGAGACTAACCACCTATCTTACCAGTGTTTACTATTGAATAGTCACCAGCTGCAACAAAACTATATCTGAGTGACTACTATGTACATGGCACCTGGGACCCAGCTGTTTGTAAACTCTGCCTGAAGGCATACAGTGCCATAAATGGTTAATCTAGGCAATGTACCTCAGTGTTCATTAAAACACAACTTAGACTCTGTGAGTCACAAGAATAAGTCTATAACTAACATAATAGATGAAAATATTTGGCATTCTTTATTCAATATGTGATTGACGTTAGCGTAAAGAATGTCTTCAGAATGTTTTATAAAGGTACTTTCTGACCTATTAAAATATGAAAATGTTCATAATTGCCCTTACTTATATCTTGGATTGTAGGGTTTTCTTTGTTCTGTTCATACTGTTTACCTTTTAGAAATCAGGAGAAGTTGGTTTTGTTCAGAAAGGGGAATTTATTTTGAAACTTAGTGCGATGCTGTTCCTAGCTTCAGAAGCTTTAAGCACGCCCTTAACTGTGGCACAGGTGACCCAAGGAAATGAAGTCTATTTCAGAATTAGCAATGAAACAATAGAACTCCATTGGTTGTGTTTTTATTCAGTTTGGCCACACTTCAAGAGGGATCTGATATCTGAAATTGCCTGGTTGAGATTTTGGATATGAAGTTCAGAACTTGGCTTGTCTTCTACCCTCCTCCTTTGCACCCAACACAGTTCCCACCCATACTGTTTAATTGCTCTCAAATGCCTTCAGCAGATGAAGGATGCTATATAATTGCAACTACTTGTTCTGAACATTGTATTACTAACTCGGTGGAGGAATCCCGCTATTCTTAACAGAAGAGTTTGGTTGAGTAAACTCTTGACTGTCTCATTTTGAAATAGGTTAACATTTACAGTTTAACATTAGCCGATTGCAAGAGCAATGTAAGAGCTGAATGGAAATGTGATATTTAATCTGTCTGATGTTATTGGGGAGGCAGCTGAATAAGATGTGTAAAGCAGATTGGTCCCTAAGATCAAACAGAAGGCTTTTATAGATTCCTAATAAAAACAACCAGAGCTAAATCATTCTGTGCTGCACCAGATGCTGCCATAACAGTTTGTAGAAACTGGATATCTGCTTCATTTTGTATGAAAATATTTGAAAGATTCTCACGGCTCAGTATTAAAGTGTGCTAAAGAGACCTGTTAAACCCCACTTGTGTGAAGAGAATCTCATTGCTTTTGGTCTACAAATGTGACCTAATTTGATGCACCTCTCTCTGTCAAACCCATTAAAACAGATGCAGCCATATTTTATTTTTGTGATGTGTCTTGCTCTCTGATCACATGTCCTCACTCCTAAAACTTCTTGAATGTTGACAGATCTGGTGATCCATTTTTAGAGGAAAGTACCAGCAGTCAGTGAAAATATTAATAAAACCAAGGGCCCCCGTAGGTGGCTTTTTAGGCTTGTACTGTGCGTTTTGTGTTCCTGAGTACTTGGCTGGTACTGAATGACAAAGAAGCTGATGGTTTCTGATTAACAAACAGGAACAAAAAAGGAAGGCTTCCCCCCAACCCTCCCCCCCCCACCACCCCGATTCAGTGGAGCCTGCCCCTGAATGCACTTGTAGCCAACATCAGCTAAGTGGGGCTCCAGTGACTTTTGCAGCATGAAATTTTAGCTTTCTGTGAGGGTGTCGGGAGAATAAATGATAAAGGGATTCGGGTAGAGTTTTTTCTTCAAAGTTCCAAAAAGCTAGAAGCGGGTATTTTGCATTAAATGTCCTGACTTCACCCCAAAACCTGTGAGCTCCTTTTCATTAAATATTTTAGAGTTTTCGAAGTAAGGAATTGAACCCCAAACCTGCTGGACCTGGGGGCAGGGTGCAATTTACAAATGTCTAAAGTTACTCTAACCAATGTTGGATCAGTGGAAATAAAACACCATTTTTGAATATGTTTTTTTTTTGAAGAGCTGTGATTTGAAACTTTAGGAATGTTTGTGTTTCTCTGGTTATTGATGAAGTCATAATGTTGTTCATACCTTTAACACTGGTAGATTAAGGCACACAACTCCTTAATCTTTACTGTTACTAGTATATATCCTGGGGAATTTTCGAGCATGAGACTGGGCTGTGGGTACGGCAGGGCCATGTGTAGGGGCAGCATTACAGCTCACGAAATGTAGCTTTATCATCTATAAGGAACGTTACAGAATCATAGAAATGTTACAGCATGTAAAGAGGCCATTTGGCCCATCGAGTCCGTGCCGGCTCTATGCAAGAGCAATCTAGCTAGTCCCACTCCCCCGCCCTATTCCCATAGCCCTGCAAATTTTTTCCTTTCAAGTTATCCAATTCCCTTTTGAAGGCCATAATTGAATCTGCCTTCACTGCCCTCTCTGGCAGTGCATTCCAGATCCTAACCACTTGCTGTGTAAAATAAAAAAAGGTTTTCCTCATGTCACCTTTGGTTCTTTTGCTAATCACCTTAAATCTATGGCCTCTGGTTCTTGGGGTTGTATTCTCTACAGTTTAGAAGGTTAAGGGGTGATCTGATCAAAGTTTATAAGATATTAAGGGGAACAGATAGGGTGGATAGAGAGAAACTATTTCCGCTGGTTGGGGATTCTAGGAGTAGGGGGCACAGTCTAAAAATTAGAGCCAGACCTTTCAGGAGTGAGATTAGAAAACATTTCTACACACAAAGGGTGGTAGAAGTTTGGAACTCAATTGCTAAATTTAAATCTGAGATAGATAGCTTTTTGGCAACCAAAGGTATTAAGGGATACGGGCCAAAGGCAGGTATGTGGAGTTAGATCACAGATCAGCCATGATCTTATCAAATGGCGGAGCAGGCACGAGAGGCTGAATGGCCTACTCCTGTTCCTATGTTCCTATGTTGACCCTTCTGCCAATGGGAACAGTTTCTCTCTATCTACTCTGTCTAGACCCTTCATGACTTTGAATACCTCTATCAAATCTCTTCTCGACCTTCTCTGTTCCAAGGAGAACAAGCCCAGTGTTTCCAGTCTATCCACGTAACTGAAGTCCCTTATCCCTGGAATCATTCTAGTAAATCTGTTCTGCACTCTCTCTAAGGCCTTCACATCTTTCCTAAACTGAGGTCCCCAGAACTGGATACAGTACTCCAATTGTGGCCGAACCAGTGTTTTATAAAGATTTTTTATAAAGATTCAACGTGACTTCCTTGCTTTTGCACTCTATGCCTCTATTTATAATGCCCAGGCTCCCATATGCTTTATTAACCACTTTCTCAAACTGCCCTGCCACCTTCAATGATTTGAGTACATATATCCCCAGATCTCTCTGTTCCTGTCCCCCTTTTAGAATTGTGCCCTCTAGTTTATATTGCCTCTCCTCGTTCTTCCTACTGAAATATATCACTTCGCATTTTTCTGCATTAAATTTCATCTGCCACGTGTCCGCCCATGCCACCAGCCTGTCTATACCCTCTTGAAGTCTACTATCTTCCTCACTGTTCACTACACTTCCAAGTTTTGTGTCATATGCAAATTTGGAAATTGTGCCCTGTACATAGAAGTCTAAGTCAATAATACATATCAAGAAAAGCAGTGGCCCCAGTACCAGCCCCGGGGAACACCACTGTACACCTCCCTCCAGTCCGAAAAACGACTGTTCACCACTACTCCCTGTTTCCTGTTACTTAGCCAATTCTGTATCCATGCTACTACTGCCTCTTTTATTCCATGGGCTTCAATCTTGATGACAAGCCTATTATGCGGCACTTTATCAAACGCCTTTTGAAAGTCCATATACACCACATCAACTGCATTGCCCTCACCGACCCTCTCTGTTACCTCATCAAGAAACTCCCTCAGGTTAGTTAAACATGATTTGCCTTTAACAAATCCGTGTTGGTTTTCCCTGATCAATCCACACTTGTCCAAGTGACTGCTGATTCTGTCCTGGATTATCATTTCTAAAAGCTTCCCCACCACTCAGGTTAAACTGACTGGCCTGTAGTTGCTGGTTTATCCTTACACCCATTTTTGAACAAGGTGTAACATTTGAAATTCTCCAGTCCTCTGGCACCACCCTTATATCTAAGGATGTATACTGGGAACCAGAAAATAATAGCCCCAAAATTGCGAGATTGTGCTGTCCGACGGGAGCATAGATCAGAGTATTTTTTTTTATTCGTTCATGGGATGTGGGCGTCACTGGCGAGGCCGGCATTTATTGCCCATCCCTAATTGCCCTTGAGAAGGTGGTGGTGAGTCGCTTTCTAGAACCGCTGCAGTCCGTGTGGTGAAGGTTCTCCCACAGTGCTGTTAGGAAGGGAGTTCCAGGATTTTGACCCAGCGACGATGAAGGAACGGCGATATATTTCCAAGTCAGGATGGTGTGTGACTTGGAGGGGAATGTGCAGGTGGTGTTTCCATGTGCCTGCTGCTCTTGTTCTTCTAGGTGGTAGAGGTCGCGGGTTTGGGAGGTGCTGTCGAAGAAGCCTTGGCGAGTTGCTGCAGTGCATCCTGTGGATGGTACACACTGAAACAACAGTGCGCCAATGGTGAAGGGAGTGACTGCTTAGGGTGGTGGAAGGGGTGCCAATCAAGTGGGCTGCTTTGTCCTGGATGGTGTCGAGCTTCTTGAATGTTGTTGGAGCTGCACTCATCCAGGCAAGTGGAGATTATTCCATCACACTCCTGACTTGTGCCTTGTAGATGGCGGAAAGGCTTTGGGGAGTCACTCACTGCAGAATACCCAGCCTCTGACCTGCTCTTGTAGCCACAGTATTTATATGGCTGGTCCAGTTAAGTTTCTGGTCAATGGTGACCCCCAGGATGTTGATGGTGGGGGATTCGGCGATGGTAATGCCGTCGAATGTCAAGGGGAGGTGGTTAGACTCTCTCTTGTTGGAGATGGTTATTGCCTGGCACTTGTCTGGCGCGAAAGTTACTTGCCACTTATGAGCTCAAGCCTGGATGTTGTCCAGGTCTTACTGCATGCGGGCTCGGACTGCTTCATTATCTGAGGGGTTGTGAATGGAACTGAACACTGTGTAATCATCAGCAAACATCCCCATTTCTGACCTTATGATGGAGGGAAGGTCATTGATGAAGCAGCTGAAGATGGTTGGGCCTAGGACACTGTCCTGAGGAACTCCTGCAGCAATGTCCTGGGGCTGAGATGATTGGCCTCCAACAGCCACTACCATCTTCCTTTGTGCTGGGTGTGACTCCAGCCACTGGAGCGTTTTCCCCCTGATTCCCATTGATTTCAATTTTACTAGGGCTCCTCCGTGCCACACTCGGTCAAATGCTGCCTTGATGTCAAGGGCAGTCACTCTCACCTCACCTCACCTCTGGAATTCAGCTCTTTTGTCCATGTTTGGACCAAGGCTGTAATGAGGTCTGGAGCCGAGTGGTCCTGGCGGAACCCAAACTGAGCATCGGTGAGCAGGTTATTGGTGAGTAAGTGCCGCTTGATAGCACTTTCAACGACACCTTCCATCACTTTGCTGATGATTGAGAGTAGACTGATGGGGCGGTAATTGGCCGGATTGGATTTGTCCTGCTTTTTGTGGACAGGACATACCTGGGCAATTTTCCACATTGTCGAGTAGATGCCAGTGTTGTAGCTGTACTGGAACAGCTCGGAGGTCATCGAGCCCCATTCACGATGCTTCTGATTTTAAAATTAATGGCCAGAAAATGACAAATGTCATCGATCGGGCCGGCATCCAATTCTCCAGTGTCCACTCCTGCTGAGGAAGAATATACGCTGGCAGCCAAGTCTTGTGAAACCAGAGCTGATAGGTACAGGAATGCTGCATCTCCCTCAAACAGTACATCGTTCATAAAGCCCTCACTTCCTGTCAGCAGGAACCCCTTGCTAGTATCCTAATGTTGTCAAATATGTCAGGAGAAGGAATGCTGTAAAGAAAATTGTGTGCGCTGTAGAGGACCAACTAGTCGAGATAATGGAAGATATAAAACCTATCTTGCTATACCTCTATATCTATAATATTGCTTTGGACTATGTGCTGACGTCATTCAGGACAGATTGGATTAATATAGGGATTGAGGTGGATGTAACATGGGCATTTTCATAAGATGTTTGATGCGAAGGTTTGGCAAACAGTGAGGTGGACTGTAAAAGTCTTCAGAAACATGTGGGCAGATTAGTGGAATAGTGGAGGAGTGTGAGCTAATATAGTATGGGAGGAAAAACAAGTAATTGGAGGGTATCCCCAATTGAAAAGATGCTGAAGGTTGTGGATGAACAGAGAGACCCAGGGGTTCAAATACATAATTCCATGAAAATGCAAGTACAAGTGGATAAAGCCATAAAAAATATCAACAGCATTTTATGTTTTATAAATCAGGGTATCAAGTACAAGAGTAAAAATTTATATGAAACATTGGTTCGTTCACAATTTTTAAGTGCTGTGTGCAGTTTTGGGCACCCTATTATAGAAAGGACATTAACATCATAGAAAGCGTACAGCGTAGATTCGCCAGGATAATACTAGGGATGGTATACCATAATTAGTAGGAGAGACTTCGATGATTTCCACTGGTGCAGAGAAAGCTAAGAGATCATTGCATCATTAAAGCGAAAATTGGATAAATATTTGAAACTGAGGAAGATGCAGAGCTATGGTGAGAGAATAGGCATTGGGATTAGTTTTGGATCACAGACGCAATGGGCCGAATGGCATCTTTCTTTATTGTAAACTCCTATAGTTCTTTGGTGCTTAAATGAGAGAAGAAGAAGAAATAGAGAGAGAGGGAGAAAAGACTGAATGGGAATTGTAACCTCCATTCTTCTGAATTGCTGGTAAAGTAATGGCATCACCAGTGTGCTAGTATTACCAATAATGACATTCCATATCCAAGCAACATTCCTGAATGTTTACAGATGCCATGATAGAACCACTATGCAATATAATGTGTGTTAGGATAAAGTTTGGTCCAGTAGCTGTTTGCATATTTAATTTTCTTGTTATAAACCCTTTTTCTTTGATTAAAAAGGATTTATATAAAATGCTGACCTCAGTGTGCAGGTTTGGCCCACAAATGTTGCTGTAGTCTGTTATGGTTAATGAGGGATCGCTACACAATGGCAGAATGCAACAGCCGAGGGTTATTAGTTTTTAGTGCTGGGATGGTGCAATGTGATATAGCTCGAGTTATGTAACCTGCAGTTTGTCTGACTCCGCGCCTTTGAAAAAGGAGCCTCAGGTCAGGGTTTGTTGGATTTTTCCAACAAGTGGATAGAAGAATGCCAAGTCTGTGGTCAGGTGACAGCGGCAGATGCCTCTGAGCCAAAGAAAGCTGCAAATGGAAAAGATACTCTGCTCTTTGTGTTCATCCATCACACTTAGCCTAGCTTCAAACTTCTCTGACATATGCCTTATAATTTCAAATTAAAGAAAATGACTTTAGCCTCTTGGACAAAATTTATTGTAATTTAAGAGGACTTGTTTTGAGTGGGCATTCATTCACAAAACAAATTATTATTCTGGATGTTTTAAAACCCTGGTGGTATTGTAATACAGGAAAAAAAAATCAATTTTAACTACCAGCTCCTAACTAGAGAAATTCTACATGCTGTAGCTCTTAAATGAATGACTGAAAATGATAGCAAAATACTGCAGATGCTGGAAATCTGAAGTACAAACAGAAAATGCTGGAAACACTCAGGAGGTCTGGTAGCATATGTGGAGAGAGAAATACAATTAATGTTTCAGGTCGATGACCTTTCTATTTTGACGAAATAGGTAGTTTTGACAAAAGGTCATCGACCTGAAACGTTAACTCTGTTTCTCTCTTCACAGATGCTACCTGATCTGCTGACTGCTTCCAGCAACTTCTGTTTTTACTATAAATGATAGTGATGCTTCATTATAGCACTCTAATATACCACGGATAGGACACAGGCCGCGTGTTCCTGCCGAGGGAGAAAGTGTATCAAAAACCTCTACAACAGGTGGCTGAGCTTTCAAAGCTCACCAGCCAGAAAAAGAAAATGGTATCTGACAAAGAGCTGCACATGTTCAAGCCCCTTTGGCACAGCATCCGGGTGCAGGGAGAGCAAAACCCACACTGGGGGCCCCTCTGGCCACACTGGGGCTCCCCCGGCCACACTAATGCCGTGTGCTTTAGGGAGCTCAGTTCATTAACGTCCAAGACATTAATGAACTGCCCACAGCATGAGACTCACACACCTGCACTTGAGCTATGGATTGCTGCATACAGTTCACAAGCCACATGGTGAGCACTACTGTCCTAGAACACACATTGACACATCTTTCTCTTTTTTTTCTCTCTCGTGCGTTCTCTGTTTCATTCGTTCTTACTCCCTCTCTCGTTCATTCTCTCTCTCATTCTTTTCTTTTTCTCTTGTTTAGTGCAGGCTATTGACGCAGTTTTTTTGATTGCTTAACTGTTCCTTTCATGGATATGACCATGCTGAGATTGAAGGGGGGGGAAAAAAATCAGCTGCCGTGTCAGTTTCCTGCTTTACAGTGACCCAACCAACATAGGAAAACAAAGGTCCTAACTTACTTCCACAGCTGCTGTATTGCCTGTTTGCCTTGCAGTCCCTCCAGTGACCCTATCACCTCATCCATAACTCACTACTTCTTCCCTCGGCCTCCTAATGCTCTTTCCTCTTGCCTGCAACTTGTTCCCCTCGGTGCCTTAAATCCCCCCCTCCCATTTGCTCCAACCCCCCTCCCGCCTGTAAATAATGCAGAAAGAGATTTATTAGTAGTAATAATTTTGGGGGGGAGGGAGGCTGTGTAATGTGTTATCCATGTATAATCTAATCTATTCCCAGCCAGTTTTGATGTGCACTATAATTTGTCAAACTATTGTGAAAGCTTATAACAGAAGTCCGACAATTAAAACTAGTAAGTCTGCTAAAGAGTTTTGTGTACGGTGTAGCACGAAGGCATATGGTAAATCAACTGTAATTGACCCATTAATCATGGCCAGCAAAGGAAGTATCAGTATTACAGTGCTGTGATCCTCGTTGGTGCTTTTCTCTCTGGTCCATTTCACCAGCACTGCTGTAAGTTCCTCACCATTTAATCCAGATTTTGCTTGAACAAAGAACAAATCTAGATGTACAAAATATTGGGTTCAAAGATAGCATTTGGAGAGTAGGTCCCTTGTGTGTGGAAAAGGCACGAGATCTGTTTGGGGAGGAGGCAAATGGAAAGAACATCAGTGCTGCTTTATTTCGTGCATTGTGTGTGTGTGTTTTTTTTTAGCCTCCCTGGTTTTCATCCTTTTATTCCTAAAGGTGGTGACATATGCTTGGATACTGTTTCATGGGTATCGGCAACTGTTCGGTTCATCACCCAGCTTGCCATTCTTCAAGCTCGACATTGAGTGTTGGCAAACTATTCAACTGTGATCAGCACATGTGTCCAGCCTAAAACTGGCCCCACTCACTCCCTTCACCACCGGCGCACTGTGGCTTCAGTGTGTACCATCCACAGGATGCACTGCAGCAACTCGCCAAGGCTTCTTAGACAGCACCTCCCAAACCCACGACCTCTACCATCTAGAAGGACAAGAGCAGCAGGCACATGGGAACAACACCACCTGCACATTCCCCTCCAAGTCACATACCATCCCGACTTGGAAATATATCGCTGTTCCTTCATCGTTGCTGGGTCAAAATCCTGGAACTCCCTTCCTAACAGCACTGTGGGAGAACCTTCACCACATGGACTGCAGCGGTTCAAGGCGGCGGCTCACCACCACCTTCTCAAGGGCAATTAGGGATGGGCAATAAATGCCAGCCTCACCAGCGATGCCCACATCCCATGAACGAATAAAAAAAAAAACCTCTACATTTAAATACATGCAATTTCCAGCAGGGGTCAAGAGACAACAAGTGTGGCAATCCTGACCGATATTTCCCTCGTTAACCCATGACTGATTCCACAGCCCAAATCTCCACCCAGCTGAAATCATCTGACTCGACACAGACTGAAGATTGAATCTGGGACCCTCCTGGTCTGTGTGATTCAGTGTTACAATGCATTTACTGGTCACCGTGACTCAACACAGCAATGCATTTACCGGTCTGAGACTGAACATAACAGTGCATTTACTTTTTTCTTTATTCGTTCATGGGATGTGGGCGTCGCTGGCAAGGCCAGCATTTATTGCCCATCCCTAATTGCCCTTGAGAATGGTCATTGAGTCTGAGACTCAACACAACAGTGCATTTACTGGTCTGAGATTCAATACAACAATGCATTTGCTGGTCTTTGTGACTCAGTGCAACAATACATTTATTTACACCACTAGGGAGCTTTCCAATTTTTTTTCATTGCAATTTTGTTCCTTTATATTATAATCTCTCTTGTCCACATGTATAATCAATATCTAATGCCCAAAGTATACAGATGAGCAATTTCTTTGCATTCTACAAAGAAAGTCGGCCAGTCACAGCGACTAGGCAAAGTTAGCAAATTATCATGTGCATAAACCAGGGCATTTTCATAAATGGACAAGTTTAGTTCATTCGAAACTGAACCCATATGAAGTTACACAAATCCATCTGAATCAGCATAATTTTTAAGGCTTCAATTTGAATTGGAGTTGATGCCGAGTTATTGACACCCCCCAGATTTCCCAGTGAGCCTCATTGTTGCACTGTAATCTCATAAATAATAACTCTTCCTTAATTATAACCGTAAAATTCTTTTTTTGATTTGTTACAAAAATATTGTAGCCTAGTCATGAGTCTCTCATCAGTTAAATATCAGTTTACTCAGACATGCCCAGTTACACTGTGCCTTATCACACCTGCCCAGTTACACACAGATACAAATACAGAATTTAACATGCAATTCATCAAATAGATGGCAAATCTAAATGTACTGGGTTATTGTTATGGATGGAAGACTGATGGTCAGCTAGCAGAGCAGTTCAAACTAATGTAGGTACATCAGTAGATCTTTTCGGAGTCAAATACAATGTTTTGGATGTGAAAGTGATTTTTTTTATATATGGCTTCTCTATCACGGAAATGGTGATGACTGATGTTGGTTATATTGGAGAGTCTGGTATGTTGGAAAGTGTTGTATCAAAGAGCTGCTAATGTACTTGTCCTTGAATTCGTCTGTACCGATTGTGAGATGTCACGTCACCAGTGTTACATATGGGAACTTTTATTATGACTTTGAGGATTTTAGTTGCTTAAAATGTTTGATGCCTAATAGTTTTCTAGTCTGTTTTAAAAGGTTCTTCTCTGAGATTTCTTTTGAAGGTTACCACCTGTATTTCTGTTAATGTTAGTTGTAATGAGATCAGTCGATGTGTTTCCAGTCCTAAGTTTTATTTAAGAGCAGATGTGTGCCTGTCACTAATGCTGTAATAGTGCAAAAGGCTACAGTTTTAGGAGAAGTTGTGTGAGTGACTCGTACAATACCTTGTGCTAAAATCAAATGAGCAGTTTGTTATCTGGCATTAGTAGGACACCTGTTCATTATTAAAAGCACCCCAGCAGATTGGGTGCACTGCTTAATAGAGAACTGTTACTGCAAAACAACTTGAATCAAAAGTATTATGAAATTGCTGTTTGTGTTAAGGATTTTGCTGCAGCTAGCGTAGACTTGCTGGGTGTAGGAATCAACATAGTAATCGGGGGCTAGGGATCAAGCACAGTTGAGCACCTATATGCGGTGCCATGAGACAGATTGGGAGCAAGTTCTGATTCAGCTGAGTCATCTAGATAAGGCACAAACTAGAAAGAAAGTCTTGCATTTGCACAGCACATCCTCAGGTCTCTCTCATTACTTTTTGAAGAAATTTGAGACTTTTCTGTTTCATAGCAAAATTTGGCTCCCACTTTTTGCTCACAGCAGGTCACAAAAACACCAATGAGAAGAATGACCAGTTAATCTTGTTTCGGTGGTAGTTGAAGGACAAACATTGACCAGAAGAACAGGAGAACTCCCTGCTCCTCTAAATATTACTTGGGGATCCTTAATATCGACATGAACAACTAAAAAAGGCGGGCAGGGCCTTGATATAACATCCCATCAGAAGGATGCCATCTCTGATAACGCAGCACCTGCTCTGTACAGCATCGATGTATCAGCTGACATTATATGCTAGTTCTGGAGTGGGGCTTGAATCCACAACCTTCTGATTCAGAGATTAAATCTAAACAAACTGACAGAACTTTGCCATTTCTAGTACCCAGGTGCAAGAGTGATATCGACAGTGGTCTAGTAACCAGGTGTGAGTGATATCGACAGTGGTCTAGTAACTAGGTATGAGAGTGATATCGACAGTAGTCTAGTAACCAGGTGTGAGTGATATCGACAGTGGTCTAGTAACTAGGTATGAGAGTGATATCGACAGTAGTCTAGTAACCAGGTGTGAGTGATATCAGCAGTGGTCTAGTAACCAGTTACGAGAGTGACACTGAATGACAAAGACCTGCAGCAGTGAAATCGTTCATCCTGTTGAGATATTTGTGACATCACACCAGTAACGGTGAGTTTCTGGGTCTATATAGTGTGTGTGTGAAAGGTCTCTCATTTACAAATCTGGAACAAGGATGGAACAACCATTCCACCAAAATACTGTTCCCTTCAAGTTTACAATCTTAGTCTGTCAGGGACTCTACTCCACCCACTTAATTTTCAGAAGGAAAATTGTACATCAATACCCCTAATCCCCAAAGGTGATGGAGCAAAGATTCAAGATATTATCCGTCTCCACTATTTGGTCTGCCCTCCTCCACAAACATTCAAGTACAGTGGAACAGTTTTCCTGTGGACTATTGATCATCTAATTTTATACCGGCAATCCTGTTCCCAGTGAGATGGTTAACACAGCTTCTTTTAAAGGAGTTAATTGACTTGGCCTCTACTGCTTTTGCAATGCAGAGTGTGACAGTGAATTTCAGAGATTCTGTCATGCATATAATTTTATTGACACAGCATGAATTGAGGCCATAAAAGTAGTACTTCATAGGCAGTATGACCTTGTTTTATATCTATCACTGACTCTGGTTGCTCCGGATAAATTTTTCAAGGACATTCAGTTCTATGGTTTGAAACTCAGGCCAAATTTGTCTATTATGGAGCCTCATAATTCACTCACTGCATCTTGGCATCATAAAAGCAGCATCACTTTCACCACAGAAGATCTGATTAGGCAGTGTCCAAGATCTTGACAACTGCAGGAAGGCAAAGCCAGTAAAGATCACGGCTTTTCTACTTGGTGTCCCCGAAGAAAACAAATGGAATGACTAAAAACAGGCCATTCAGTTATTGGTTAAATATAAAGCTCAGCGTTTCCCTTGTTAATGAGTATCTTGTTCTACACAGAAGTTGGTGTAGGATGATTTGAACACGAGTTGATGAGTACTACAGGAACCGGGTTATTGACGCCCAGAAACATTGTCACGAGTTTCAGACTTTTGCTTTGCAGCAATGGATGTCATCAAGTGCCACTTTACATCCAAGGAACTGAACACGACATACAATACCTAGAAAATACCGCACAAAAATATGAAGTTTGTCAGCATTTCAAACTCTCTTTTTGGAGAAATATCTATCTAACTAATGTAATTTTGAGCCCACTATTGAGGTGCATGCTGGAGTTGTGTGACATTTTGATAGAATATTTTGCCATTCGTATTGGTTAAAGGGGCATTGCCATTGATGGTAATAATTCCTGCAAAACACTTGTTTTCTAAATAGAGTGAAGAGATTGACATTATTGCATTGCTCTAATTCATTTTTCTATTTTTATCTGACTCAAACAAAGGGAGGATTGGGAAGTTAATATTCCTGGCTACAAGGTATTCAGGAAAATTAGGGAAGGAGAAAAAGGACGGGGGTGGAATGCCAGTATTGTTCAAAGAAACTATTGTAGCACTGGAAAGGGATGATGTACTAGAGGGTTCAATGACAGAATCTATTTAGATAGTGGAGCTATTATCCTGCTGGGTTGTATGTTATAGGCCGCCAAATAGTGTGAAGGAGATAGAGGAGCAAATTTACAGCCAAATTTCAGAAAGATGCAAGAACTATAGGGTAGTGATAATGGGGGACTTCAATTATCTTAACACTGTTATTTTCCCAGTCTATATTAAGGGCAAAGAGGGGGAGGAATTCATGAAATGTGTACAAGGAAACTTTCATGATCAGTATGTTTCCAGCCCAATGAGGAAGGAAGTTATGCTGGATCTGGTTCTGAAGAATGAAGTGGGGCGAGTAGAGCATGTTTCAGTGGGGGAAGCATTTGGGGAACTGCGATCACAATATCATTAGGTTTAGAGTAGCTGTGGAAAAGGATAAGGAACGATCAAATGTGAACATACTCAACAGGAGGAGGGCTACTTTCAATGAGTTAAAAGGGGATCTGGCCCAAGTGGATTGGAATCAAAGATTTGCAGGTAAAACAGTAAATCAGCAATGGGAGGCCTTGAAAGAGGAGATAGTTCAGGTACGGATTAGACACATTCCCATGAGGGGGAAGGGAAGGACATCCAAAGCTAGAGCTCCCTGCATGGTTATAGATACAGAGATTAAAATGAAACAGAAAAAGGAGGCTTATTATAAATGTCAGGCTCATATGACAGTAGAGAACCAAGCTGAATACAGAAAGTACAGCAAAGAGCTGAAAAAGGAAATAAGAGGGGCAAAGATAGTGTATCAGAATAGATTAGTGGCTAACATAAAAGGAATCTAAAAGCCTTTTATAAACATATGAATAGTAAAAGGATAATTTAAAAAAAGGTTAGGAATCGAAAAGGAGATCTTCTTGTGGAGGCAGTGGGCATGGCTGAGGCACTAAATGAGTACTTTGCATCTGTCATCATTAAAGAAGAGAATACTGGCAATGTCACTGTAAAGGAGGAGGTAGTAGAGAAATTGGATAGGATGAAAATAGATAAAAGGTTGGCAGCCCTCAAAGTAGAAAAGTCACCCGGTCTGGATGGGATGCATCCTCGGTCGCTGAGGGAAGTAAGGGTGGAGATAGTGGAGGTTCTGGCCACAATCTTCCTTCGATACTGGAGTGGTGCCAGAGGACTGGAGGATTGCAAATGTTACATCCCTGTTCAAAAAAGAGGAGAGAGATAAACCCGGTAACTCCTGGCCAGTCATTCCAATGGTGGTGATGGGGAAACTTTGGGACAATAATCAGAGATAAAATTAATTGTCACTTGGAAACATATGGGTTGATAAATGACAGCCAGCAAGGATTTGTTAAAGGCAAATAGTGTCTGACTAACTTGATCGAGTTCTTTGATAAAGTAACGGAGAGGGTTGATTAAGGTAGTGCGTTTGAGGTTGCGTACATGGACTTTCAAAAGGTGTTTGAAAAAGTACTATGTAATAGGCTTGTTAGCAAAATTGAAGCTCATGGGATTAAAGGGGCAGTGGCAGCGTGGATACGAAATTGGCTAAGAGACAGAAAGCAGAGAGCAGTGGTGAATGGGTGTTTTTCCAAACTGGAGGGAAGTATACGGTGGTATCCCCCAAGGATCGGTTTAGGACCACTGCTCTTTTTGATATATATCAATAACTTGGACTTGGGTACAAAGGGCATAATTTCAATGTTTGCAGATGACACGAAACTCAGAAATATCATAAACAGTGAGGAGGACGGTAGCAGACTTCAGGAGGACATAGACAGACTGGGTAGACACATGGCCAATGAAATTTAATGCAGAGAAGTGTGAAGTGATGCATTTTGGTGGAAGAAAGAGAGGCAATATAAACTAAATGGTACAATTCTAAAGAGGGTGCAAGAGACACCTAGGGGTGTATGTTTACAAATCTTTGAAGATGGCAGGGCAAGTTGAGAAGGCTGTTTTTAAAAAAAAAAAGCATATTGGATCCTTGGCTTTATAAACAGAGGCATAGAGTACAAAAGCAAGGAAGTTATGCTAAACCTTTATAAATCACTAATTAGGCCCCAGCTGGAGTATTATATCCAATTCTGGGCACCACACAGGAAGGATGTCAAGGCCTTAGAGAGGCTGCAGAGGAGATTTACTAGAATGGTACCAGAGATGCGGGATTTCAGTTATGTGGAGAGACTAGAGAAGCTGGGATTGTTAACCTTAGAGCAGAGAAGATTAAGGGGAGATTTAATTGAGATGTTCAAAATCATGAAGGATTTTTATAGAGTAAATAAGAAGAAACTGTTTCCAGTGGCAGAAGGGTCGGTAACCAGAGGACACAGATTGAAGGTAATTGACAAAAGAACCAGAAGCGAGATGAGGAGAATTTTTTTACGCAGCGAGTTATGATCTGGAATGCACTGCCTGAAAGGGTGGTGGAAGCAGATCCAATAGTAACTTTCAAAAGGGAATTGGATAAATACTTGAAGGAGAAAAATTGCAGGGCTAAGGGGAAAGTGCAGGGGGAATAGGACTAATTGGATAGCTCTTTCAAAGAGCTCAGGCACGGTAGGCCGAATGGCCTCCTTCTGTGCTGTATCATTCTATGATTCTAGTTTTGTTAAATTTAATCTTTTTTAAAATTAGAAACTGAGCATTTACTTTTAAGTTTTTGAAGCTGACTTGTACTGCAGGAAATATGTACCTAGAAATTACACTGTAATATTACTGTATATGGGCTTAACGCATTTGTATGATATTATCTTCTGTGTTATTTCACTGGCTCCCTTAACGCATCTAAAGCTGGTCAGTGCCGCTGTTAAAATAATGAAAAAAGGGATGTCATAAAGAAGCATTAACTGTTTGGTAACTTTTCGCAGTGAATTTCTAGGCTATAATATATATTGCAGTGTATGTATACTTAACATAAAAGTCAGCAACTTTAATGCTGCAACAATTTCCAGAATTAAACATGAAATATCAAATATGTTGGTAGAGCAAACCAAAGTAACCACATAGGCATTTGTTTAAACTATCATTGAGCATTTGTCCAGGTCTTTTTGTAAGCTTCTCAATGTACAAGAAGTAGAACTCCAGCCACTGTACAAGAAGTAGAATTCAGCCAGTAGAAGTCCAAAAGTTCCACATGCTCTAAATATGGGCTTTTTCTGGATTGAATCTCTTTCTGTCCAGTTCATTGCTGAGAGCAGTGGACGATTTACCATCTTTGAGTGTTGTTGGTAAAGCCTTCACTGTGGCACTGGACCTGACTTCATGTCAAGGAGTTGTGGAACTGCATTCATTCCCTGTCATTCCGTTGAGAGGGCCAACAAATCAATGTCACATCAGTTGAGATGAAACAAAAGATGTGAAAGAAGGGCAATGCAGAGGATCAAAAGCCCAGAGTTGAGGCTTTCGCTGGTCCCAGTGTAAATGAACCAGAGCCTGGTCTGGATCATTGGTGTTTGGCTGGACAGACTGCATCAAGCTGTGTGTTCCAGCTGCCTTTCTGACTAAAGATGAGAAGCAGAATGAAAAAAGCAGTTGTACTGTGAACTCTGCACAGACTGATAAATGAGAGAAGTGATGTCATTTTGTTTCTGTTGATTTGAAGATTTGGAAAGGAATCGATAAAAGATGGGCTTCTTTACATCAAGAAAACATGTATAGTAGTCATCATTTAATAAGTAGCTGCTACATTCTTCAATTCCAATCATTCTCCCAGCAAAGCAGTTCTGTACTTCCTATCTTCAAGCATGAAAATTAAATAAAGGAATATGGTATTATATTGCCTCATGTGCCCAAACTGCCCAATGGACAGTTGACTTGCAACTGCACAGTACAGAATGAATCCACGGTGTGCAAATTGGAGACGTATGGAAAATGCTCTGCCATTAGAAGTAACTAGTGCATTTATTATTACATTGCATAAGATATCTGAATCATGCTGAGGTCATTTAGGGATCATCGGTGCTGTGCCAAAGTTTTCTGCAAGGAACTCCTTGCACCTGATTTGTGCCCTGAAAGTTGTAAATTGGAGTTGAAATTATTTCAGAATCCTGGCCGTTCCAGGAAGTGGAATACAAGAACACTCCCAATACAGTAAGAACAACCATTTCAGCAATGCATTGGAGAGATGCAGAGAGGAGCAAGAAGAATGACCCCAAGTTTTAAAGGAATGAGCTATAAGGAAATAATTGAAAAGATAAAGTTCTACAGTCTAGAGAGAATGTGCTGAAGGACAACCTAATTGAAGTATACAAATTATTAATGTCCCAAAATAATACTTCCAGCTAGGCCAGGTCAATTGGATAAGAAAGAAATTAATAATAAGCTTAGCACATATTTCTTTCTTCAGAGAGTGATATAGGTTTGACTCTATTGCCGCACCTAATTTAGTTTATTGGAAACATATTAGAGAGGTTCAAAATACAATTATATACTAGACTGGGTGAACTGGAATACTAGAGGGACAAGATTCTATCCCTGCCACAGCATTGAATTGGTCCTAATTGAAGTTGCAAATGATATCTTCTGTGACTGTCACCAGGGTGTATGTATTTTCACTCCTCAACCTCTCTGCAGCCTTTGACACAGTTGACCACGCCATCCTCCTCCAACACCTCTCCTCCATTCTCCAGCAAAGTGGGATTGCCTTCACTTGATTCCACTCTTGCCTATCCAATTGTAGCCAGAGCATTTCCAGCAATGGCTTCTCTTCCCACTCCTGCACCGTTACCCCTGGATTCCCAGGATCTATCCTTGGTCTCCTCCTCTTCCTCATCAACTTGCTGGCCTTTGATAACATTATCTGCAGACATGGTGTCAGCTGAAACATGTACGCTGATGTCACCCAACTCTACCTGTCCATTACATCTCTCGACCCTTCCACTGCATCTGTGCTGAAGGACTGCTTGTCTGATCCAGTCTTGGATGAGCCACAATTTCCTCCGGTTAAACTCTGTAATTCCCCTCCTAAACCCCTCCGCCTGTCCACCTCTCTGTCCTACCCCTAGCCACTGATTCCTTCCTCCCAGGCCACTGTCCCAGGTTGAACCAGACTGTTTATTACCTTGGTGTCCTATTTGACCCAGAACTGAGATTCCAAACCTGTATCCTCTCCATCACAAAGGCTGCCTACATCCACTTTTGTAATATCATCTGTCTCCGCCCCTGCCTTAGCTCATCTACAGTTGGAACTCTCACCCCCAGACTCAACTATTCCAATGCTCTCCTCGTTGGCCTCCCGTCCTCCATGCTTTGTAGCCTTATATTCATCCAAAACTCTGCTGCTCATATCCTATCCCGGACCAATTCCCGCTCACCCATCACATCTGTTCTCGCTGACCTACATTGGTTCCTGGTTCCCCAGTGCCTCCAATTGAAAATTCTCATCCCTTCATGACCTCATCTCTCCCTATCTCTGTAGCCTATTCCAGCCCCAGAACTCTCCGTTTCTCTGACTCTGATCTCTTGTGCAACTGCCCCTGCCGCCCCCCGCACCATTGTCTTCAGCTGTTTAGGCCATGCACTCTGTAATTCCCTCCATAAATCCCTCTGCCTATCCAACTCTCTATCCTTCCACTCGTTCTTTAAGACCCTCCTTAAAACCAACTCTTTGACCAAACTTTTGATCACCCCTCCTGATATCTCCTCCTTTGGCTCGCTGTCAATTTTTGTCTCATTACGCCTCTATGAAACTCCTTGGGATGTTTTTCTCCTTTAAAGGTGCTAATCAAGTGCAAATTGTTCATAGTATCATAGCAAGGTACAGCACATGAGGAGGCCATTCGGCCCTTCATGCTTTTGCTGGCTCTTTGAAAGAGCCAATTAGTCCTTTTTTCCACAGCCCTGTAAATTTTTTCTCCAAGTATTTATTGAATTCCCTTTCGAAAATTACTGTTAAATCTGCATCCACCACCCTTTCAGGCACCGCATTCCAGATCATTACAACTTACTGCTTAAAAAAATGTTTCCTCATGTTGCTTCGGGCTCATTTGCCAATCACCTTAGCTAACAGTCTCTTAGGTGGGACCTTAGCTAACAGTCTCTTATGTGGGACCTTATCAAATTCCCTCTGGAAGTCCATATAAATAACATCCATTGACATTCCCCTGTCCACTACTTTAGTCACCTCTTCAAAAAACTCAATCAGGTTTGTCAGGCACTACCTACCTTTCACAAATCCATGCTGGCTCTCCCTGATTAACTGAAAATTCTCGAGGTGTTCAGTCACCCTATCCTTAATTATAGACTCCAGCATTTTCCCCACAACAGATGTTCTATAATTCCCTGGTTTCCCTCTCTCTCTTTCTTATGATGTGGAGATGTCTGTGTCGATATGCGCAATCTTCTTGGCGATCCTCTCCACTGTGAGCCGGCAGTTTGTGGTGTCGATAGTAGCCATGATGTGGAGTTCGAAATTGCAATTTTCCAATTTTTGATTCCAATCCACCTGGGCAAGATCCCTTTTTAACTCACTGAAATTAGCCTCCTCCAGTTGAGTATTTTCACATTTGATTGTTCCTTGTCCTTTTCCATAACTATTCTAAACCTAATGATATTATGATCACTGTTCCTCAAATGCTCCCCTACTGAAACCTGCTCCACTTGCCCCACTTCATTCCCCAGAACTGGATCCAGCACTGCTTCCTTCCTCGTTGGGCTGGAAACACATTAGTCAAGAAAGTTCTCTTGTACGTTTTTCATGAATTCCTCCCCCTCTTTGCAATTTACACTGTTACTATCCCAGTCTATATTGGGATAATTTAAGTCTTCCTTTATCTAGTCTATGCTTATTGCATCTTTCTGAAATTTGCTTCTCAATTTCCTTCTCACTATTTGTTGGCCTATAGTATACACCCAGTCGCGTGTTGTTGCATAAAAAGCCTTTTCTTGTCCTTGGTAAAGAACCAAGGTCAAGAACTTGATAATGAACCAAAGACAAGGACATGATAATGAACCATATAAATTAGATGGGTCTAGCTGACCTCATTTGGGGGGTGGGGGGGGGCGTGGTAGGTCTGTTGCTGGGCTAGGGAGTCAAAAATGTTTCATAGTTCTGATCCTGATCATTGTCCAGTGATTCCCACTGGTAAGTGTACATGTACACTTTTAAGAAAATTAGCAGAAGAACCAGAGGTGAAATGGTGGAAAAAAAATTTACGCAGCAAGTTGTTATGACCTGGAATGCACGTCTGAAAGGGTGGTGGAAGCAGATTCAATAGTAACTTTCAAAAGAGAATTGGTAAATACTTGAAGGGGAAAAATTTGCAGGGCTATGGGGAAAGAGCAGAGGAGTGGGAGTAATTGGACAGCTCTTTCAAACAGCTGGTATAGGCACGATGGGTCGAATGACCTCCTTCTGTGCTGCATCATTCCATGATTCTATGATTACATCCAGCATGACTGGCAGAAAAAGTAAAACTAACTTGGCAGAAATGGTCTTTGCGAATATTCTAATGCATCTCATTCCAATGCTTGCCTAACCTAATGTAGAATGAATGGGTGCATAATTCATACAGTATCATAATTCTGCAATGCAGGTACTTCATGTTAATGCAGCACTGAGTCCACAGCTGATCGTAAATGTTATGTGTTAATGTTTAGCTGGCCTCAGTCACAGCACGGGGTAGGATAAACAATAGAAAGAGTTTCAGGTATTTTTTTGTGAATCGTCGCTTCGAGATAAATATTGTTGTGAAGCAAGACGAAAGAGCTTCTCAGATGGCCTGATTGGTAGAAGCACTTTTTTATGTGACATCTAAACCATGCAGACCAAGAGGTCCCTGATTCAATTCCCAGCCTTTGCTGACATAGTTGATCTGAGCTCGGTTTGTAGCCTCAACGCTGCTGGGCTGAAGAGGAAGAAGTCAGTTAGGGTTCTTGTTCCTGATTGCCACCCACTGAGCCCTGCTGAAAGTTGGATGTACGATGGATATTGGTGAGAACAGGATTGCTTTCCGCTGTTCTCCATGGTTGATCTGATTTCTGTCACTCTTTATCCAGAATGGAGGTTCTTGGCATCAATTGAAGAGGCAGAACTGTCAGAGGAGAAGGGGGAAAAATTGATGCGGGGGTGGTTAAAAACTGGTCAAAAGGAAATCATATCCCTTCATTGTTTTAATTTGCATAGTGTGTACGATGTCATGCGGTTTAGAAGTGAGAGAGGGGCAACTGATGAATTTATCTTTGTTCTTTTAGAAATACAAATATTTTTATTTTGGGGTTAAATAAATTAATCTTTAGATGAGTGGACAACTTGTGCTTTGTTTTGAATTCTCAGTATAAACAATCATTGTTGGCATCAAGATTTATTTTTCTTGCTGTGAAGTTCAGGACATTTTTTTTCCTCGGGCTGTAACATTATTTATGGATTTGCTTGTTTTCCGAATGAATGGGAAAAACAAAGTGAAGGAAGCTTTTTGAAATAAACTTTGAGGAAATCTATTATCAAGTGCTTATCTTTTTACTTCCTCTCCGTCAAGAGAGAGTTTAACCATCGCTCCTTGACATGCAATGTCATTACCATTGTCTATTCCCCCCCCCATCATACTGGGAGTCACCTGGACTGGACCAGCCACATAAATGCCATGGCTACTAGACCAGGTCAGAAGCTGGGTATTCTGCAGCAAATGGCTCACCACCTGACTCCCCAGTTCCTCCCAGGCACGTCGGGAGTGCGATGGAATACTCTCCGGTTGCCTGGATGGGTGCAGTTGCAACAACACTCGAAGCTCAACACCATCCAGGACAAAGCAGTCTGCTTGATCGGCAACCCATCTACCACCTCAAGCAATAACTCCCTCCACCACCGGTGCACCAAGGCTGCAGTGTGTACCATCTACAGGATGCACTGCAGCAACTTACCAAGGCTTCTTCGACAGGATCTCTCAAATCTGCGACATCTACCACCTAGAAGGACAAGGACAGCAGGCACATGGGAACAGCACCACCTGCACGTTCACCCAAGTCACACACCATCCTGATTTGGAAATATATCATCGTTCCTTCATCGCTGCTGGGTCAAAATCCTGGAACTCCCTACCGAACAGCACTGTGGGAGAACCTTCACCACACAGATTGCAACGGTTCAAGAAGAAGGCGGCTCACTACCACCTTCTCAAGGGCAACTAGGGATGGGCAATAAATTGCTGGCCTTGCCAGCAAAGCCCATAACCCAAGAATCAATTTTTTAAAAAAAATTACACAGTGTGTTGTCAGACACTGGGACCAGTGCAATGCAGAGGAAATACTTTAGCTGCTCAATGTATTACCCTGACTGATGGGGCACGTGGCCAAGCAGAGTAACCAGAGGTCATTCTCACCAGCTGCCAGGAAGTTAATGACAGTGATGAGCCCTGGTTGATTTCACCTCTTGAGAAACCACCTGGTTTTTGTTTAACATCTCTCTCGAGGAAACCAAGAGGAGAAATTTGTAGTGTGGGGAATCGCAGTGTGAATTTGCTTCCTGCCATACCGCAGACAAACCTATGCACTTACCCCATCAGATGATCCATAAGTGTCTTAGAACAGGATAACACTTGGTCAAGTTACTTGCTTGAGGGCTGGCCACAAGGCAACCCCATAATTTATTTATTATATATTAGTGTTTTGTGGGCCCCCAGTTAGCTTTGCCTTGATGCCCTTTAACACAGCCTTTCCCATCTCACGATGGCAACCAGTTTTTTTGTTTAACCTTAACCAGGCCACATATCACCACTCATTCTCTCCCAACCCTGAGGGAGTGCTATATTGTCAGAGGCGACTTCTTTCATAAGAACATAAGAAATAGGAGCAGCAGAAAGCCATATGGCCCCTCGAGCCTGCTCCGCCATTCACTAAGATTACGGCTGATCTTCGAGCTCAACTCCACTTTCCCGCCTGATCCCCATATCCCTTGATTCCCTTAGAGTCCAAAAATCTATCGATTTCAGACTTGAATATACTCAACGACTGAGATCCCAAAGCCTTCTGGGGTAGAGAATTCCAAATATTCACAACCCTCCAAGTGAAGAAATTCCTCCTCATTTCAGTGCTAAATGTCCGACCCTTTGTCTTGAGACTATGCCCCTAGTTCTAGGCTCTCCAGCCAGGGGAAACAGCCTCACAGCATCTACCCTGTCAAGCCCTCTCAGAATCTTGTATGTTTCAATGAGATCACCTCTCATTCTTCCAAACTCCAGAGTGTATAGGCCCATTTTACTCAATCATTCCTCATAGGACAACTCTCTTATTTCAGGAATTAATCTAGTGAACCTTCGTTGCACCCCCTTGAAGGCAAGTATATCCTTCCTTAGATAAAGAGACCAAAACTGCACACAGTGCTCTAGGTGTGGTCTCACCAAAGCCCTGTACAATTGCAGCAAGACTTCCTTACTCTTGTACTCCAACCCAGTATCCAAGTTTGCTGACGATGCAAAGCTAGGTGGGAAAGTAAGCTGTGAGGAGGACACAAAGGACGTTAAATTGGGCTGTATAGCACCTGTTGTTTCAGTGCTACACGGCCTGTCCAAAATCCAAGATGGTGTCTTGGCTGCGCATGCACGTTTCCAGCGTGACGTGCGCCGGACACCATCTTGGTATAGGAGTTAGTGCGTGCGCAAATACCGAACGCTGGCTACATGTAAAGTAAGAAGAAAATGGATACAATCAGTTTGTAACGCTGATTTAAAGTGATACACACCATTTTGGCACTTAACACTCAACTCAACGCACAGTCTTAACCCCGACCATCTGAATGTATCTTAGAGTGAGTGCCTGGAGGACCCCCACAAGCACTATTTAAAGGGACCAAGCAGGATTTACAGGTTAGTGGCTGAAATATTGTTTCTGACAGCCGAGACATTTGTAACTGTTTTTGGAGGTCTCCTGTACTTGAATAAGGGGACTGCCTAACATTTAGAGCCAGGACGTGCAGGAGTGAAGTTAGAAAATGCTTCTACATGCAAAGGGTGGGAGAAGTTTGGAACGCTCTTCTGCAAACAGCAGTTGATGCTAGATCAGTTCTGAATTCTAAATCTGAGATTGATAGATTTCTGTGAACCAAAGGTATTAAGGGATATGGGGCTAAGGCGGGTATATGGAGTAAGGTCACAGGTCCGCCATGATCTTATTGAATAGTAGGCTTGAGGGGCTAAATGCCACTGCCACTTGCTGCCTCCTGATATGTGTCCACCTTCTCCCGCAAGAAAGCGGGACGTGTGTCTGGGTGATGTGCCTGGCGTGGTTGAATAGCTGCCAGTGTTTGTGGTCTGTGAGTTGTGGGTGGGCAGCTTGCAACAGTGGTAATGTGTAAGGGTGAGAGGAAGCATCTGATTAGAAGAGTTGATTACTGATTGAAAGAGTTTGTTAGTATGGGGGTGTAGTGCATGGGGCAGTGGATGCAGCTAGTGGTGCAGTTGGTAGGAGACGCCACTTGACAGTTGACCTCACTCACCTTGACCACTCATGTCAAAGCATTGAACTTCTTCCTGCACAGCATCCATGTTCATGATGCAGTGCGCCTGGCATTGAGTTCGGCACTTGTTGCCTTCCACTGCCTATTGGGCATATGTCTGAAGGACCTCTTGTCCCCCCCCCCCACCCCCCTGTGGATATAGGATGTCCCTCCTTCTGTCCACCTCTTGCATCAAGGTCTCTAGTGCATCAGCAGATAACCTTGGTGCATGCACTCTCACAGGCCTGGTACAAACTCAGATCAGTAGATTGGTGAGGTCTGGCATGCAGATTGGAGGATGTGGGATTTAGTAGTGCGCAATCTTAATTCAATATTTTAACATAACTCATCAGTTTGTAAACATAGGAAAGGGAGTTGCATCTGTGTTTCACATGTGCGATGTCTGATCTCTGTTCAGACTCCATGCAGACAGCAGACTGTTATTTTCAGCAAATAACAGGTACCAGCTACCTTTAAGAGATTTTTAAGAGACAGCCTGCCTTTAAGAGATTGGGGCGCCCCCTAGTGGTGGAAAGTGCGAATTTCATAGAATCCTTGTTCAACGCTGATTTCCAATGCTGCTTGCGGGTAAGTCTTCAGGCCTGACGAAAGTCTCGTCCTGCCTACGCAGGGGCCATTGGGCACGGGGTAATAGCGGATCATGCTACCCCCACCCAATAATAGGCCTTATCGATATAGACAGGTTTAAATGAGTGGGCAAGAAGGTGGCAGATGGTGTATAATGTGGGGAAATCTGAGATTATTCACTTTGGTAGGAAGAATGGAAAAACAGAATATTTTTTAAATGGCGAGAAACTATTAAATGTCGGTGTCCAGAGAGACTTGGGTATCCCGGTATAAGAAACACAAAAAATTAGCATGCAGGTACAGCAGGCATTAGGAAAGCAAATGGCATGTTGGCCTTTATTGCAAGGGGGTTGGAGTACGAGAATAAGGAACTCTTACTACAATTGTACAGGACTTTGGTGAGACCTCACCTGGAGTACTGCTACAGTTTTGGTTTCCTTACCTAAGGAAGGATATACTTGCCTTAGAGGCGGTGCAACAAAGATTCACTAGATTAATTCCTGGGATGAGAGGGTTGTCCTATGAGGAGAGATTGAGTAGAATGGGCCTATACTTTCTGGAATGTAGAAAAATGAGAGGTGATTTCATTGAAACATATAAGATTCTGAGGGGGCTTGACAGGGTGAGAGGTTGTTTCCCCTCGCTGGAAAATAGAGGGCATAGTCGCAGGAGAAGGGGTTGGCCCTTTCAGACTAAGATGAGATGGAATTTCTTCACTCAGAGGGTTGTGAATCTTTGGAATTCTCTATCCCAGAGGGCTCTGGATGCTGAGTCATTGAGTATATTGAAGGCTGAGATCGGTAGATTTTTGGACTCTAGGGGAATCAAGGGAAATGGGGATCATGCAGGAAAGTGGAGTTGAGGTTGAAGATCAACCATGATCTGATTGAATGGCGGCCCAGGCTTGAGGGGCCATATGGCCTACTCCTGCTCCTGTTCCTTATGTTCTTAACCCCCTTGCAATAAAGGCCAACATACCATTTTCCTTTCTAATTGCTTGCTGTAACTTTCTGTGTTTCGTGTACAAGGACTCCCAAATACCTCTGAACTCCAACTTTTAATAGTTTCTCACCATTTAAAAAATATTCTGTTTTTCTATTTTTCCTACCAAAGTGAATAACCTCACATTTTCCCACATTATACTCCATCTGCCACCTTCTTGCCCACTCACTTAACCTGTCGCTATCCCTTTGCAGACTCTCACAGCTTACTTTTCTATCTAGCGTTGTATCGCTGACAAACTTGGATACATAACACTCGGTCCCTTCATTTAAGTCATTAATATAGATTGTAGATAGCTGAGACCCAACACTGATCCTTGCAGCACCCCATTAGTTACGGCCTGCCAACCTGAAAATGACCCGTTTATTCCTACTCTCAGTTTTCTGTCCGTCAACCAATCCTCAATCCACAGTAATATATTACCCCTGATCTCATGAGACCTAATCTTGTGTAACAACCTCTTATGCGGCACCTTATCGAATGCCTTTTGAAAATCCAAATGTACTACATCCACTGGTTCCCCTTTATCAACCCAGATAGTTAGACCCTTAAAACCTCTAATAGATTTGTCAAACATGATTTTCCTTTCAGAAAACTGTGTTGACTCTGCCTAATCATATTATGATTTTCCAAGTTACCTGTTACCACATCCTTAATAATAGATTCTAGCATTTTCCCTCCTACTGATGTCAGGTTAACTGGCCTGTAGTTCCCTGTTTTTTCTCTCCCTCCTTTCTTGAATAGCAGTGTTACATTTGCCCCCTTTCAATCCATGGGGACCGTTCTAGAAACTAGGGAATTCTGGAAGATCAAAACCAATGCATCTTTTAAAACTCTAAGATGTAGGCCATCAGGTCCAGGGGATTTGTCGACTTTTAATCCCATTGATCTTTCTAAAACTTTTTCTTTACTAATCTTAATTACTTTAAGCTCCTCATTCTCAGTACACCCTCGGGTCCCCACTATTTCTGGTGTGTTTTTTGTGTCTTCAGATGCGATATTACAATATAGCACTCCCTCAGTACTGCACCAAAGTGCCCGCTTAGATGTACTCAAGTCTATGGAGTGGGATTTGAACCCAGAATCGTCTGACTCAGAGATGAGAGTGCTAACACTTGGACAAGCTGATACTTGCGTCACTACACAGTGCAAGCTACCACCGTAAAGAATGTAGCACGTTCTCACCACAAAGGCAGAAATCAGGGTATGAGTGCATCAATCCGCAATATCTGTCAGACTAAACACACGAAATTGTGTTTTAAGATCTTGAACCAAACCAATTTAGCAGTCTCTTTCTCCTCTCTCCCCTGACAAAACCGCTAACTCTCCATGGGGCTGGTTATCTTTCACCATTCAGAGTTGGGTATTCGGATTCAATTGGTTAAAATTTAAAGGATTATGTAAAAGGTGCTGTTGTGTTAAATTTACAATTTGAATGGCAAGTCCCAGAAAACATTCACCAAAATAATAATTTTTTTTTAAGAAGTGAATTCCCATAATTTGGTGAAATGCAGGACCTCCAGCAGCCAGGTACCTAAAACTGGCTGAGCTGGAGATGGAGAGCGAGAAGATAAAAAGAGAGAAGCTGCCACTCAGTCATGGAGAGAGATGTGGAGATGCCGGTGATGGACTGGGGTTGACAAACATTTACCTGAGGAAGGAGGAAGCCTCCGAAAGCTTGTAGATTTCAAATAAAAATTGTTGGACTATAACTTGGTGTTGTAAAATTGTTTACAATGGAGAGAGAGCAGGAGAGAATGAGTAGGAGCTCACACTGGGGGAGGGGGCACTGGGGGTTGGGAGAGAATGAGTCGGAGCTCACACTGGGGAAGGGAGAGCTGGGGGTTGGGAGAGAATGAGTCGGAGCTGACACTGGGGGAGGGGGCACTGGGGGTTGGGAGAGAATGAGTCGGAGCTGACACTGGGGGAGGGAGCACTGGGGGTTGGGAGAGAATGAGTCGGAGCTGACACTGGGGGAGGGAGCACTGGGGGTTGGGAGAGAATGAGTCGGAGCTGACACTGGGGGAGGGAGCACTGGGGGTTGGGAGAGAATGAGTCGGAGCTGACACTGGGGGAGGGAGCACTGGGGGTTGGGAGAGAATGAGTCGGAGCTGACACTGGGGGAGGGAGAGAATGAGTTGGAGCTGACACTGGGGGAGGGAGAGAATGAGTTGGAGCTGACACTGGGGGAGGGAGAGAATGAGTTGGAGCTGACACTGGGGGAGGGAGAGAATGAGTAGAAGCTGACACTCACTTGGTTCCCAGTGCAGCATCGCCTCAATGAATTTAAAATTCTTATCCTTGTTTTCAAATCCCTCCATGGCCTCGCCTCTACCTATCTCTGTAGCCTCCTCCAGCCCTACAATCCTCCGAGAACTCTGCATTCCTCCTATTCTGTCCTCTTGTGTATCCCGATTTCTTTTGCCCTTCCATTGGCGGCCGTGCCTTCAACTGTCTAGGCCCTGTGCTCTGGGATTTCCTCCCTAAACCCCTCTACCCCGCTTTCCTCCTTTTAAAATGCTGCTTAAAAACTACCTCTTTGACTAAGCTTTTGGTCACCTATCCTAATATCTCTTTATGTGGCCCAGTGTCAATGTTTGTCTGACTACGCTCCTGTGAAGTGCCTTGGAACGTTTTACAACGTTAAATGTTAAGTCGTTTAGTAGCTGCACCTTAAATCACTGTTTACAGTGATTGAGAGACCTACAACGAGGGGACATAGATATAATATTAAATATAAGAGGTTTAAGACAGAGAGCAAGAGAAACTCTTTTACACTGAGGGTTGTGAGACTGTGGAATGCACTACCAGAGTTAGTGATTGAAGCAGAGACCTTGTCAACATTTAAGAATAGGTTAGATAAGTGGTTGAAGGCAAAGGGGATAAAAGGATATGGGAACAGAGCGAGCACATGGGATTAGGATACTGCTTGTGCGGAGGATAAACACCAACACGGGAATGGTTGTGCTGACAGCCTGTTTCTGCACTTTAATTTCAATATGATTCTATGCAGAGACGAACAATGGCCACAGTTGGCTGTGTAATTAGTACTTCTGTCTGAAGATAAACCTTGTTGCAAGCTGTTTGTGATGTTCGACTTGGGATTTCTGCTTAATGCTATAGGGGTCATGTGTTGGATGGGTCAAAGAATGAGGCTCCTGAATTACAGCCTGACCTTGGTAGCTTGGCTATTACTAATGGGAAAGCTCCCTCTGGCCTGAAGGAAAAGGATGGTCTTTTCCACTTGGTATCTGACTGTCCACAAATGCAGTAACTTAAGATTTTGTGGTAGATTTCAGTCCAGTTTTGCATATTATGGAGGTTAATATGCTGGATGAATTTAATATTGGTTTAGGGCTGATGTGTAATCATATAGAGTAATGACAGTTTTAAAAAAAAGTCAAGCTGACATTGTCGTCCCTGTTTTGTGCACTAGTGCTGTCCCTGGTAAGTTCTACTGATGCCAAGCTGAGAGGCCAAGAAGAACTTTTCTTTCCCTTCTTGCTCACTCCTTTGCTGTGAGAGGTCCTGGTCCCTAAAAGAATGCTGCAGTGTTGACCCCATGAGGGTTAGAGGCACTTGCTGTTCCTCCAGCTTTAGGACAATTTATGGTATTCTTATTAAATGTGACTCAATGTGTACTGATTCATGAATGTGTGTACATTCTGTGAATGTTTTGAGGGGTTTATAAGAACTTGACACAGATTCTGGGCATCAGCTATGGAGGTAGCATAGTTAAGTGAGGTAAAAACAGTTCTAACCTGAAATGTTAACTCTGTTTCTTTCTCCACAGATGCTGCCTCACTTGCTGAGCTTTTCTAGCATATTTTATTTTTAATTTCCGATTTCCAGCATCTACAGTATTTTGCTTTTGATTTACTGTTAAGTGAGTCCATTAATATTTTATAAACTTTTAATTTTGTGAGCCTTTACCAAGTTCCATTCCTTTTGGTCTTAATGGGGGTGGGGGGGTTGCGATGTGTTGGTGGTCTAACATACTGGAAATCTTCACTGTCGTGGAGGTCACTTGTTGCTTGCCTGTAGGGATATACAAGCAAATGCCAATTTTCCCCTTCCTGCCTCAGATGACCTGACCAAGCACACACCAGCTTGGAAATCCCCAAACTGTTGAGATTTGAATACTGGGTCTCCCAGTCCACCACTATGAGGCAGCATGATTAATTTATTTAAACACTGAGCAGACTTCCACCAGAAGACTAGATTCTCCTCCTCCAACTTCTAGCTTTCTGTGAGTCAGATTTTATCAACCGTCTGTTGCTATTACTCATTACTGATGAGGTTAATGGGTTTCCTGGAGTCAGATTTGAACAACAAACTGCTGTCCACTAGACAGTGATGTGTTCCAAGAAGCCACTTCAGTTTTTATGGTTGTCTCAGTCAGTTATAGAACATTACACCACATCTGGAAGCAGATTCAGTAGTAACTATCAAAAGGGAGTTGGATAAACACTTGAGACAGGAAAACAGGGCTATGGGGAAAGAGCAGAGGAATGGGACTAATTGGATAGTCTTTCAAAGAGCTGGTACAGGAATGGTGGGCTGAATGGCTTCCTCCTGTGCTGTACCTACTATGATACTGTAATGATCTGACTGAATATTAGGCCTGGCAATCGGGCGAAGATAGAAGGTCACAAGATCTTTTTTGTCAATTTTCTTCCCTCCCCCAATCTCCCCTTCCCCCAGGAAAGCCAGCAGGATTTGTTAAAGGCAAATTGTGTTTAACTAACCTGATAGAGTTTTTTGATGAGGTAACAGAGAGGGTTGATGAGGGCAATGTGGTTGATGTTGTGTATGTGGACTTTCAAAAGGTGTTTGATAAAGTGCCACGTGTCAGCAAAATTGAAGCCCGTGGAATAAGAGGGCCAGTGGCAGCATGGATACAAAATTGGCAAAGTGACAGAAAACAGAGTAGTGGTGAACGGTTGTTTTTTGGACTGGAGGAGGGTATACAGTGGTGTGAAAAGTGGTTGGTACTAGAACCGTTGCTTTTTTTGATATATATTAATGACTTGGACTTGGGTGTACAGGGCACAATTTCCAAATTTGCAGATGACACAAAACTTGGGAGTGTAGTAAACAGTGAGGAGGGTAGTGATAGACTTCAAGAGGATATGGACAGGCTGGTGGCATGGGCGGACACGTGGCAGATGAAATTTAACTCAGAAAAATGCGAAGTGATACATTTCGGTAGGAAGAACGAGGGGAGGCAATATAAACTAGAGGGCACAACTCTAAAAGGGATACAAGAACAGAGAGATTCAGGGGGTATATGTGCACAAATCGTTGAAGTGGCAGGGCAGGTTGAGAAAGCGATTAAAAAAGCTTACGGGACCCTGGGCTTTATAAATAGAGGCATGGAGTACAAAAATATGGAAGTCATGATGAACCTTTATAAAACACTGGTTCGGCCGCAACTGGAGTATTGTGTCCAGTTCTGGGCACAGCACTTTAGGAAAGATGTGAAGACCTTAGAAAGGGCGCAGAAGAGATTTACTAGAATTACTCCAGGGATGAGGGTCTTTAGTTACATGGATAGACTGGAGAAGCTGGGGTTGTTCTCTTTGGAACAGAGACAGTTTTGAGGAGATTTGAGAGAGGTATTCAAAATCATGAAGGGCCCAGACAGAGTAGATAGAGAGAAACTCTTCCCATTGGCGGAAGGGTCAAGAACCAGAGGACATAGATTTAAGGTGATTGGCAAAAGAACCAAAGGTGATATGAGGAAAAACTTTTTTACACAGCGAGTGGTTAGGATCTGGAATGCACTGTCTGAGGGGGTGATGGAGGCAGATTCAATCATGGCCTTCAAAAGGGAACTGGATAAGTACTTGAAAGGAAAAAATTGTGCAGGGCTACGGGGAAAAGGGCGGGGTAGTGGGACTAGCTGGATTGCTCTTGCATAGAGCCGGCGCGGACTCAATGGGCCGAATGGCCTCTCTCCGTGCTGTAACCTTTCTATGATTCTATGATCCCTGGAACCATTCTAGTAATTCTATTCTGCACCCTCTCTAATGCCTTCACATCCTTCCTAAAGGCGGTGCCCAGAATTGGACACAATACTCCAATTGTGGCCAAACCAGTGTCTTATAGAGGTTTAACATAACTTCCTTACTTTTGTACCCTATGCCTCTGTTTATTAAGCCCAGGATCCCGTATGCTTTTTAAACTACTTTCTCAACCTGTCCTGCCACCTTCAAAGATTTGTGCACATATACCCCCAGATCTCTCTGTTGGAATTGTATAATTTAGTACACCTCCCTCCAAATTTGGAAATTGTTCCCTGTACATCCAAGTCTAAGTCCTTAATATATATCAAGAAAAGCGGTGGTCCTAGTACCAGCCCCGGGGAACACCACTGTACACCTCCCTCCAGTCCGAAAAACAACCGTTCACCACTACTCTGTTTCCTGTCCCTTAGCCAATTCTGTATCCATGTTGCTACTGCCCCCTTTATTCCATGGACCGCAATCTTGATGATAAGCCTATCGGTGGCACTTTATCAAATGCCTTTTGAAAGTCCAAATACACCACATCGGCTGCATTGCCCTTGTCTACCCTTTCTGTTACCTCATCAAAAAACTCTATCAGGTTAGTTAAACACGATTTTCCTTTAACAAATCTGTGCTGGCTTTCCCTAATCAAAGGAATCTTACAACACCAGGTTATAGTCCAACAATTTTATTTTAAAATCACAAGCTTTCGGAGATCACCTGACGAAGGGGATAATCTCCGAAAGCTTGTGATTTTAAAATAAAATTGTTGGACTATAACCTGGTGTTGTAAGATTCCTTACATTTGTCCACCCCAGTCCATCACTGGCATCTCCACATCATTTCCCTAATCAATTCACCCTCGTCCAAGTGACTGTTAATTCTGTCCCGGATTATTGTTTCTGAAAGTTTTCCCACCACTGAGGTTAAACTGAATGGCCTGTAGTTGCCGGGGTTATTCTGACACCCTTTTTTGAACATGGATGTAACATTTGCAACCCTTCAGTCCTCTGGCACCACCCACGTCTCTACGGATGTTTGGAAGATTATGGCAAGTACCTCCACAATTTCCACTCTTACTTTACTTAACATCCTAGATTGTATCCCATCCAGACCGGGTGACTTATCTACTTTAAGTACAGCTAGCCTTTCAAGTACCTCTTCTTTATCAATTTTTAGCCCATCCAGTAGCTCAACTATATCTTCCTTTACTGAGACTGTGGCAGCATTTTCTTCCTTGGTAAAGACAGGTGCAAAGTACTCATTTAATACCTCAGCCATCCCCTCTGCCTCCATGAGTAGATTCCCTTTATGGTCCCTAATAGGCCGCATCCCTCCTCTTACTACCTGTTTACTGTTTACATGCCTGTAGAAGACTTTTGGATTCCCTTTTATGTTGGCCGCCAGTCTATTCTCATACTCTCTCTTTGCCCCTCTTATTTCCTTTTTCATTTCCCCTCTGAACTTTCTATATTCTGCCTGGTTCTCACTTGTTTTATTAACCTGACATCTGTCATATGCCCCTTTTTTCTGTTACATCTTACTCACTATCTCTTTTGTAATTCAGGGAGCTCCGGCTTTAGTTGCCCTACCTTTCTGCCTCATGGGAATGTGCCTAGACTGTATCCGAACCATCTCCTCCTTAAAGGCCGCCCACTGTTCAATTATAGTTTTGCCTGCCAATTTTTGATTCCAATTTACCTGTTCTCATCCCATTGAAATTGGCCCTCCTCCAATTCAGTATTTTTACTTTAGAGTGATCCGTGTCCTTTTCCATTGCTATTCTAAACCTTATGATACTATGATCGCTGCTCCCTAAATGCTCTCCCGCTGACACTTGCTCCATTTCGCCCACCTCATTCCCTAGAACCAGGGATGAGGGACTTCAGTTATGTGGATAGACTGGAGAAGCTGGGATTTTTCTCCTTCGAGTAGAGAAGGTTGAGAGGAGATTTGATAGAAGTGTTCAAAATCATGTCTGGTATAGATAAACTAAATGAAAAGAAACTGTTTCCATTGGAGGAAGTAGGACACAGGTTTAAAGTGATTGGCAAAAGAACCAAAGGTGACGTGAGGAAAAACTTTTTTACGCAGTGAGCAGTTATGATCTGGAATGCGTTGCTTGAAAGGGTGGTGAATGCAGATTCAGTCGTGGCTTTCAAAAAGGAATTGGATAAATATTTGAAGGGGAAAAATTTACAGGGCTACGGGGAAAGAGCGGGGGAGTGGGAGTAACTGGATTGTTCTTCGAAAGAGCCGGCATAGGATCGATGGGCCGAATGGTGGCCTCCTGTGCTGTAACGATTCTAGGCATTCACTCATTGATGGAATACAACTGCACAACTTCCTGGTACCCTTCATTGGACCTTCATGCTTCAAGCAAAAAGTTTTACTGGCATATTTCCCCATTCTCAAAGGTTATCTGTGGCAAATTTTAAGTTTTTCTGCCTGCCAGTTGACATTTGTGATGGAAGAATTGATCTATTTATTACAGATAAAGAACTGTCTTGCTCTTGAGCCATATTTAACCGGTATTTTAAACGTTGCTGTTTTTCAAGTATTTGGAGAAAGCATAGTGGGAAATATTTTCAAGGCCCCAGTAAAAATAGTCAAAGCACAGGTGCAAGTTTGAGTCCTGTTCCACTCATTCCCAGCAGTGAGCAGGCACTGAGTGGGGCTGCTGTTTCACAATAGAGAAGAGGAGATTCAGGGAGGTCTATGCTGCCCATTCTACAGGGGCCATGGTGCCAGCCTGTGACCTATTCCCATCTGAATGCCCAACAAAGAAAGTGAAGAGGGAAACTTACCCAAATATGCCTTAAAATAAAGTGAAATGAAAAACATTTCAGCAAAGGCCACGTTTGCTTTCCATCAAGTATTCCTTTTTTTTGCAGTGAATATTGTCTGTTGTTTATGAAGGGAAGATTATAGCCAACAATTTTCTTCTTAACTGTGCTCAGGTTGCTCATTGCTCACAAATTACATGTGCAGTTGAAAATGAAGTCTGTTTTTAAGTGGATAAAACTTTTCACCCATTATAATCTCCAGTTTTGCTGTCTCTGCACTGTCTTCGTCCAGGCAGCTAGAGTTGACACCTGGGAGTGGGTTTGGAGCGAGTGGGAGGTTAAAATAGCAGATTTTTGGAGTGGGACCGCATCGCGGCTCCAACGCGCCCACTTTCAGCACGCCCACGGAAACCCAGAAGTCCCGTCCCCATTTAAAGCCGGCGGGCCGATATTTAAAGGGCCAATTCAGGTAGTTGAAACACTTTTTAGGTACTTAACTTTTTGTGGATTCTGAAACAGAAACGGATTTAACGACTCCTGAACGTGTCTCCTGTGGCTTCTGAAACACGCCATTGAAGCGGAGGCGAGTTGCATCGTAGTTCATTTGGCCCTTCAAACCAGTGATTGACACATCTCAATAAAAGGTGAGGTATTGCAGCTGGGCACTCAGTTCTCTCAGTCAAAAGTTTGGCTGGGAGTTCTTTGTGTTTAGATTGAGATTTCTTTGTTGAGACTGAGAATTCTTGTTCAGACAAATTTACCTACATTTTGGAGCCCCTCAAACTGACATGGTCGGGATGGGGGCACAATGGATCTATTCCATAGTACATCTGAGGAGGAGGAAAATGAAGTTGGGAAACCCATCACCAGAACAGCTGTGCACATTGATGCCCGTCATGCCAGGGATGCCCTCATCTTTAAACAGGTTCTCATAATGAGATGTTGAAGACTTGGAAATATTCAGGCCACCTGGAATAACCACCACCGCCAGCAGCAACCCCCCCCCACAACACCTTTGCACAAAACAGTCCTTCAACCATGCATTCACCCATTGCACACGCACCCAATGGCTGGCATCATGTCTTTGCATTCATGATCAAGCACATGAATTCACAAAAAGGACTCAATAATGGCCAAGACGTGGCAGTGTTGGTGATGATTAAATTTAACGTGCCATAACAAAGAAATAAATTAACAACATGACAGTTCGTCAAACACCCTTGTGCATACTCTTGGTGAATTACAATTGCTTAGCCTTTCTCTTTCTACCGCTTCTATGTGTTGCATCCCCTGTGGCTTCAGCAGGGGCAGTGGCAGGTTAGATACCTGCCCTGACAGATGAGATGCTTTTGGCCTAAGACCTCCGGGTTTTGGAGCCTGTGAGCACCTTGCCAAAGACTGCTCCACCTGCACTTGTGCAGGGGCGGACTCGGCCATCTGGAGAGGAGGCAGCATTGCGGGTTCTGGTTGAGGAGGGGAGCTTTGAGTGGAGTCCCCACTTCCATGTCCCCTTTTGTCATCATCCCTCTCCTGGGCCAGCTGAATATCACTCCCACCACTCTACTGGCCAGCAGGTTGGTGAACAGATGTGCCGCGTTGTAAGGCCACGGCTAATGTAGCTGTCTACCTGTTTAAGGTGGCAGACATGTTGGCATCCAGAGTCCGCACGGCCGTTATCATGGCCTGCATGGACTCATTTGCTTGAAGCTCAATGGAGGCTACCATTCTCTCCATCGCAGACATTCTCGCACTTACCTGCGCCACCAGTCCACCAGCAATGATGTTGGACTCCTCCATCCTCTCTGCTATTGTGGAGAGTGTACGTGGCATTTTTTCCATTACCTCGCAAAGTTGCTGCTGCACCTCTATCATTCTCCTTCTCAAAGATGGGTCCCGGGGTTCAGCATCTGTGTCCAGTTGAACAGAGTTTGGAGAGGAGTGCTCCTTCCGACACGGACTCTCCACAGCTGCCCCTACTATCAATGCCTGCTCGTGCTCATTTGTGAGAGGTGAATCACCAGGTGACAACCCAACTATCAAACAGGACCCACCAAAGTGCGAGTATCAGCGCTGGTGCATGGCTGTATGTACTGTGACTGTGCGCTCTCAGAAGGAATGAACTCCTCTGAGAAATCGCTTTCTTCCATTTCTGCTGATTCCTCGTGAAGGCCCTGGAAGACAACAGAAAGTGATAGTAATGATTCATCGCAAAAGTGACAATCTTTTTAATGACCATATTGAGGTCTGGCACAGTTACATCATTGATAAGATCAATTCAGCATGTGTGTGAAAGATGTTAAAGTTCTGTAACCAGCCACCTGTGGGTTGCGCGTCTCTCCATCTCTGATGGATAGGCATGTGACGGTCTGACTTATTTCCATGGCCTCCTCCTCCACATCTGTCACCTCCACTATGTGGTGTGCCACCTCCAGTTCTGCCCCTTTCCCCTGCGTTTTGCGCTCTCTTCCACAATAGGAGAAAGAACAGACCTGCGGGTGACTGAAGGTGATGTATTCACCCTATGAATGCATTGCTTTGGTGAAGCTGACCATGAAAGAGATGCATCAGAGGGAGACTATCAGACAGTTACATCACATTGCATCTGGATTGGGGTGAGTGGCAGTGGTGGGTGAATAAATGGGCAGTTGAGGAAGTCCATAGAAAGTGAAGGATGGTTGCTGCTGCTGAAACTTAAATGGGTGTGAGGATTGATGTGATGGGGTAGGCGAGCCATACAGATTGACGGGGGAAGGGGCCGGGGGGGCAGTGGGGGGGGGGGGGGGGTTGTTGAACAATGCAGGATGTGGGTGAATCAGCAAGTATGCTCACTTTTCCTGATCTGGTTCGGTCATTAAAACGCTTCCTGCACTTAACCCAAGACCTGGGCACCGTGCTCCTGCTGCTCACCTCTTCTGCCACCTCCAACCAAGCATTTTTGGTTACAGAGCCAGGTTTCCTTCTGCCATCCATTGGAAACATTACCTCCGTCCTGGCTCTTATTGCAGCCAGCAGCACATCCAGGGAGGCATCATTAAATCTAGCGCAGCCTTTGCTTTCCTGGACTCCATTTCTCCTTCAAAATCCATTCTTGGTCTGGCCCTTTAAATAATTGGCTTTAAATCGCATTATTTGGGTGTGTAGTAGGCCCGCTGCGCAGCTTGGAGATGCCAAAACTAGAAGCAAAGATAATTGACTACAATCGAGATACGATCGCAGATTTAAACGCACTCACTTTGCCTCCAGGTTCCCCACTCAAAAATCCACCCACCCGCTGACTTCCCACCACCATGCTAAAATCATGGCCCTGGTGTCTCTGCAGGTGGTTTTCTGAAAAAGAAACTATGTGCATTGTGACCACTATAATTCTCACTTGATCGCTGTTTTTTCTGTTGTAAACCAGTGCTCCTGCCCTTTGCCCTCTAGCCTCTTAACATGTATTTTGTTCAATACCAAGATAATTAACAACCCGATTCTATTTTAAAACTTCTTTCTCTCAGAGGCAGCACATAATCCATCAGTGGGTGAAAAATAAAAATATAGAAAGTGCCAGGTTTGCAGTTCAATATTAAACAAAGCACTTGTACCAAAATTTAAGTTGAAATTCTTTCCCAGATAATCAGTGCGTAGAATGCAAAAAAGATGTGTTGTGTTCTAAATGCTTTATACGGAGATGGTGTTGCTTCAGTGATGAGTTTATGTGTGGTCCAGTGGCAAATTTATGTTGGAGATTTAATTATTGTGGTTCCCAATACACTCCGATTCTCCTAATTTACATTGTTGGCTAAATGCACAACTTAAATTACAAGCCTAAGTACATGAAAGACTGAAATGGGGTAAAATATCTATTTTCTCAAGGATCTTGTGTCCAGCCCCCTCCACCAGAAAAATCTTGATCTTTGACCTTTATTTGGTGTATTTTCCAATACTTTTGCATCTTTCTATTAATCTTAAATGTAAGCAGCTTTTGGTCAGTTTTATTGAAGACTATTCTCGAATTGCCATTAGGAAATTCGTTCTATTTTGAAACTTATTTCTCTCAGAGACAGCACATAATCAATCAGTGGGTAAAAAAAGTTCTCGTTTTCTTTTAAAAATTCATTGCTCTGTTCCAAATAGGTCATTTGAACCCAGTCTTATTGTCCCAAGGAACGTTCCATCAGGACGCTACAAACGTACACTTTTAACAGTCCTTTTAAATGCTGTCCTGGTCGATAGAACTCTAGGAAAATTGTGTGTGTGTGCGTGCATGCGTCTGTCCGACCATTGTCCATTGAAAAGCTTTGTCACCTTCAGACTCAATTATTCCAATGATTTCCTGGCCAGTTTTCTATCCTCCATAGACTTTAGCGCATCCAAACTCTGCTGCCCCTTTCCTGTCTCATTCGCCCATCACCCTGTCCTTGCTGACCTACATTTTACTCCCAGTGCCTCAAATGATCACCCTTGTGTTTAAACGCCCTCCTAACTCTGTTAACCTCCTCGAGCCCTATAAACCTCCCCCAATCTCTCTATTCTTGTGACTCCGGCCTTTTGTGCCTCCCTTCATTCCACCATTGGATGCTGTGCCACTCTCTGGAATACTTTTTAAGCCCCTCCACCTCGCCTCCTCCCTTTTCTCCTTTATGAGCCCCCTTAAAGTTCACCTCTTAGACCAACCTTTTGGTTACCCCTCCTCTTTTCTCCTGTTCTTTGGATCGATTTGTCCAATCATTTTTCTGATGCCTCTGTGAAGAACCCTAGGGAGATTTTTTTTCCCCCAAGTTAAAGGCGCGATGCAAATGCGATTCCTGCCCACTGTGTCACTGCAGTAGAAGCTGAGGAAGAGTCTGGTCAAAGCACCAGTTTCCCCAGAACACTGACTATCCACATCAGATGCAGATCATTGGCACGCATGCATCAGTGCTCGAACATTTGTGTTATCACACTGTCCTCTTTGCAGAGATGGTAAGGGGTCGTAACGTAATAATGCGGTCCCTTTAAAAATCGGCATGGTGCTCCTGTTAAATACACAGGACTCTTCAGCCAGCCATAGTATAAACTACAGCTTGAGGAGCTGGCACAATCGTACAACCTAAATAAAGCTCTGGAAGTGCCACTGGGCTTTGTTTATTTTCATATTGCACTGACTGTGCTGTGTTCAAAGTCCACACTGCTACTTCAGAATAGAGCTGTTTTCAAAATGTTTTTATGACCTAGACAGCTCATGATACTCCGCTTCCTAACACTATCTTCTCTCACATACACCAGGAAAACAAAACTGAAACACACCTCAATTTCACGGTGATTAATGTTACTTTTTCCTGTGACATGACAAGCTGGCTGATGTATCATGAGCCTCAGGGCAAACGTTCCCTGACACAAATCAGGGCTTGATAGTGGGGAGGGTCGTAGACTCACTACAAGGACAGCTGTTAAAGTCAAATGGCTTGAATTTGCTCTGTGTGATAACAGTGTATGAAAGCTCATAGTGTTTGTATGGAGACTTTTGCTACTTTAGCATAGGCGTTAACCCATTTAGTACAGTTTGACCGAATTAAGATTGCTTTTAATACCCATCCTCCCCCTCTATTTCTGTTGATTTATTTTCAATGTGGGTGTATATACAGCTATACACTCAAAGTGCTGGAGTTCATTTCTAGAGGAATAGAATACAAAAGGTAATGTTAAATTTACGTAAAACCTTGGTTGACCACACCTGGAGTACTGTGTGCAGTTCTGGTCTCCATACTACGAAAAGGATATTGAAGCATTGGAGAAAGTGCAGAAAAGTTTTACAAAAATATTACCAGAATTGAGAGGATGCAACTATCTGGAAAGATTGAGCAGGCTGGGGCTCTTTTCTCTGGAAAAGAGAAGACTAAAAGGAGACCTGATGGAGGTCATTAAAATTGTGAAGGGTTCAATAGGGTGGATGTGGAGAAATTGTTTCCATTTGTGGGTGAGTACAGAACAAGGGGACATAAATATAAGATAGTTACTAACAGATCAAGTAAAGAATGTGGAACTCAGTGCCATATGGAGTGGTTGAAGCAGATCACATTGATGCATTTAAGGGGAGGCTTGATGCATACGAGGCAGAAAGGAATAGAGGAATATGCGGACAGGGTAGAGGACGAGGTAATTAGAGAGGGAGGAGGCTCGTATGGAGTATAAACATCAGCATAGACCAGTTGGGCTGAAGTGCCTGTTTCTGTGCTGTAGATTCTATGCAATATTTATATTTTTAAATAGTGAGTATTGATGACTCGTGCAATATAATGTACCATCTTAGCCTGTTTAAGAATTTAATTCCCATGTGACTGGAAACGTTCTCATCTGTTTGGAACTTGTTTGGATCAGACACTTAGCCCAGCAGCACGAGGGTGATGGCTTAACATGCACCTACCTAACTATATTGATAGAACTGGTGGGGAGAACTGGCAAAGTGATTAAATGGGTGGTGATCTCCCTCATGTCAGGCTCAGTCGCTCCTCTGTGTTGGGTAACCCATCTTGATACTACTTAAATAAAAAATATTTATTTTTCACAAACCAAGATGGATAGAAATAAAAGTTAACAAAAACCTGTGGAAAAATATATATTTTTAAAAAGGTGACATCCCTGTTTGGAATCTGGAATGTCTTTCTGGAGAATGCAATGTGTGGTATTGCAGCAACAGACAAGTGTGAAGTAAATGAGATTCAATTAATTGCAGGCTTTCTGTTTATGACACACTATTATTTACAATTTTGCAGTCCATTTAGTTCAGCGCTGCCCTGGCATGCAGCTGTTTGGCAGCTGTGACATCACCCGAGGAAGGAACCCTTATGTTTGCGAACACCTGTGTAATATAATGTGCCAGATGGGAGCTTGCATACCAGCCTTTGCTAGTCTAAGAATTTAATTCTCATTTGGCAAATTTCATCATCTGATTGGCACTGGCATCACTGTAAACACTGCCTCTGTTTCCCAAACAGTTGTGAAACAGCTAAGTATCTCGACATTGTTTACAACCAAGAGATGCCGGACCCCATCTATAAGGCTCAAATTGGGAGTGTGATGGAATACTCACCACTCACCTGGATGGGTGCAGCCTAAACAACATTCAAGAAACTGGACACCGTTCCGGACAGAGCAGTTCACTTGATTTCCTGCCCCCCCACCCCTGCCCCCGGGCTCAATATCCACCCTCTCCAACAACAGCACACTGTTGCTGCAGTATATATGAACTACAGGATATACTGCAGCAACTCACCAAGGTGACTGCTCCAAGATCCACTCCAAATCATTCACTGTCCTGATTTACATAGAAATACGTAGAAATTACAACACAGAAACAGGCCATTCGATCCAACCAGTCCCTTTCTATGTTTACCCTCCACACGAACAAATAGTCCTAATCACATTTACCCATCCTGTTTCCACATCCCTTTTACAACCCCTTTTTCTTCATCCACCCATCTAATCTAATCTTGAATGATGACATAGTTTCTGCCTCAACCATTAACCCTGGAAGTGAATTCTACAGCCTCACAACTCTCGTTGTAAAGAAGTTTCTCCTGCCCTCTGTTCTAAATCTCTCACATTTAATCTTGTATCGACAGTTCCTTATTCATGACCCCTCAACTACTGGAAACAATCTGCTTCTGCCTACTCTGCTCCATTTTTTTATAATTTAAATCACTTCTAACATAATTGCTCTGTAATCTACATTTGTTTTAATGATAAAAAACCTGATTTTACTGCTCCAAACCAATATCAAGATCATTGATATACACAGTGAACAGAAGTGGTCTCAGAACAGAACCCTGTGGGACACCACTACCCACTTCCAACCACTCTTGAGAAACTGTTCTTAACCCCTACTCTCTGTTTCCTCCCCTCTAATCAGTTTTTAATCAAGTATATTGTCCTCCCCCTTATTCCATCTCCCTTCATCTTCTCCAATAGTTGCCTGTGTGGTACCTTTTCAAAGGCTTTCTGAAAGTCCATGCACACCACATCCACCGCATTTTCCCATCTACCATATCTGTCATCACCTTGAAGAACTCGATCAGGTTTGTTAGGCGTAATCTTCCTTTATGAAATCCATGTTGGCTGATTCTAAATATTTTATCTTCATCTAGATATCTAATAATTTCATCTTTAAAGATTCCAAACATTTCCCTACACAGATGTTGCACTAACTGGTCTGTAATTGCCCAGAGTAGCTCTGTCTCCCTTTTCTGAAAATGGGTATTACATTGGCCACTCTCCAGTTCTCCGGAACACATCCATTCTCGATAGATTCCTGAAATATAATTTCTAGGGCTTCTGCTATTTCTTTTCCATTTCCCTCATAATCTGTGGATGTATCCCTTTAAGTCCCGGCACTTTGTCCTCCTGTAGCTTAACTAACTTCTCTAATACTTTCATAGGAACATAGGAATTGCTAGACGAAAAAAGACCAAGGTCGATCTAGTTCACCTTCTACCATCCTGGAAGTCACATGATACAACGATAATGGAGTTGTTGACGAATCACGGCAATCAATCTGTCAATTAGTCTACAACAAGCCCAAACATGAAGTGAGGAAAGCCCCGTTGGTGGAGAGTTTTGGGAACCATAGGTCCGAAGTCACCTGTTCCTCTCAAGCATGACACTTACCACATGTCATGTCTTTCCTTTTATTTATTATAATATCTCAACTTGCTTTTAACCAATTCAAAATTTATCTCCTCTCCAATATTCTTTTTATTTTGTAAACACTGAAGTGAAGCATTTGTCAAGAATCGCTGGTCCTTCGTCATCACTTGGTCAATTGGGGACTGTAGTGTAGTGGTTATGTTACTGAACTAGTAATCCAAAAATCTGGAAATAAATAGCTGGCGTCAGTAAAAATGACCATGAAACTACCAGATTGTGGTAATCTGGTTCACTAATGTCCTTTAGGAAAAGAAACCTGCTGTCCTTACCCGGTCTGACCTTTATGACTCCAGTCCCACACCAGTGTAGTTGACTAACTGCCCTCTGAAGTGGCCTAGCAAACTACTTAGTTGTATCAAACTGCTACAAAGTTGCAGTGGTTCAAGAAGAAAGCCCACCATCACTTTCTCAGGGCAGCTAGGGATGGGCAATTAATGCCGGCCTTGCCAGCCCACATCCTGAGATTGAATGATAAAATCAAAATTCCTTGCTTAACACCATTGTGGAAGCACCATCACTACAAGGACTGCACTGGTCCAAGGAGCAGGCTCACCACCAACTTCTCGAGGCATCTGGGGGTGGGCAACAAATGTGGTCTTGCAAGCACGGCTGCATCCCGAGAACAAATTTTTTAAAATACTAATTATTCAGCAAGAGATGGAACGAGGTGCTCAGTAAACTGAAACACTTTAAATCACCACGGAATCAACCTAAGCAGTGCAGCATTGTCATACCTTCAATATGCTCACTCAGTGTTTTGTATGAGCTAAAGTTTATGGAGGATGGAAGATGGGAGGCCAGCTAGGAGAGATTTAGAATAGTCAAGTTGGGAGGTGTCAAAGGCATGAATGAGGGTTTCAGCAGCAGATGGGTGAGGTAGGGATGCAGGTGGGCAGTGTTACGGAGGTGGAAGTAGGTGGTCTTTGTGATGGAGAGCATATGGGGTTGGGGAAGCTCAGCTCGGGTTCAAATAGGATGACAAGTTTGCTAAGTCTTGTTATGACAGCATTGTAAAACCTCTAATACGCTCTCTTAGTTTTGGTTGTCGAATGTTTTCTAAGATACTGCCCATGCTGGTGCAGCTAAACTGTATATGTTCCAAATTCATGTGTTTAAGAAGAATTTTGCTTTATTGTTACAGATTTAGATTTTTTTTAAATGGTCATTTTTCTTTACACCTTAGTGAAAATATTGAGATACAATGATTGTAATGAATGAGCCAGCACGTGTATATCACTTTTTTTTCATTTCACTGGTGTTGCATCATTGTTGTAGTTATCTCCTGCCCCTCAGACCAATGCAGCCCCTGTTTGTTATTGTCACAGTTTAGCTGGCCCTTGTCACACTTAAACTCAGTTTATGAACCTGTCTTGAAAATCATCTGTGAAATTAGATGTGGCTCCCTGACATTTTAAGTCCCAGTCCTAGCGTAGACCACCCACACCGGAACCGATCTTTACGCAGCACCATCCAGTACCCACATCAGAGTAAATGATGGCTGTTGGGAATGGGTTCTGACCACATTCTTCATCAGATCGACATGACGTAAGGAAGGGCAGATTACAGCGCACGTGCAGATCACAACACACGTCCATCACACTCTGCCTTTGACGTGCAAAAAGTGGTGATACTTGCAGCTAAATAAAACTGAGAAGTTTTTTTTTATTCGTTCATGGGATGTGGGCGTCGCTGGCGAGGCTGGCATTTATTGCCCATCCCTAATTGCCCTTGAGAAGGTGGTGGTGAGCCGCCTTCTTGAACCGCTGCAGTCCGTGTGGTGACGGTTCTCCAACAGTGCTGTTAGGAAGGGAGTTCCAGGATTTTGACCCAGCGTTGATGAAGGAACGGTGATATATTTCCAAGTCGGGATGGGGTGTGACTTGGAGGGGAATGTGCAGGTGGTGTTCCCATGTGCCTGCTGCTCTTGTCCTTCTAGGTGGTAGAGGTCACGGGTTTGGGAGGAGCTGTCGAAGAAGCCTTGGCAAGTTGCTGCAGTGCATCCTGTGGATGGTACACACTGCAGCCACAGTGCGCCGGTGGTGAAGGGAGTGAATGTTTAGGGTGGTGGAAGGGGTGCCAATCAAGCGGGCTGCTATGTCCTGGATGGTGTTGAGCTTCTTGAGTGTTGTTGGAGCTGCACTCATCCAAGCAAGTGGAGAGTATTGTGCCTTGTAGATGGTGGAAAGGCTTTAGGGAGTCAGGAGGTGAGTCACTCGCCGCAGAGTACCCAGCCTCTGACCTGCTGTTGTAGCCACAGTATTTATATGGCTGGTCCAGTTAAGTTTCTGGTCAGTGGTGACCCCCAGGATGTTGATGGTGGGGGATTCGGCGATGGTAATGCCGTTGAATGTCAAGGGGAGGTGGTTAGACTCTCTCTTGTTGGAGATGGTCATTGCTTGGCACTTGTCTGGCGCGAATGTTACTTGCCACTTATTAGCCCAAGCCTGGATGTTGTCCAGGTCTTGCTGCATGCGGGCTCGGACTGCTTCATTATTTGAGGGGTTGCGAATGGAACTAAACACTGTGCAATCATCAGCGAACATCCCCATTTCTGACCTTATGATGGAGGGAAGGTCATTGATGAAGCAGCTGAAAATGGTTGGGCCTAGGACACTGCCCTGAGGAACTCCTGCAGCAATGCCCTGGGGCTGAGATGATTGGCCTGCAACAACGACTACCATCTTCCTTTGTGCTAGATATGACTCCAGCCACTGGAGAGTTTTCCCCCTGATTCCCATTGACTTCAATTTTACTAGGGCTCCTTGGTGCCACACCCGGTCAAATGCTGCCTTGATGTCAAGGGCAGTCACTCTCACCTCACCTCTGGAATTCACCTCTTTTGTCCATATTTGGACCAAGGCTGCAACGAGATCTGGAGCCGAGTGGTCCTGGTGGAACCCAAACTGAGCATTGGTGAGCAGATTATTGGTGAGTAAGTGCCGCTTGATAGCACTGTCGATGACACCTTCCATCACTTTGCAGATGATCGAGAGTAGACTGATGGGGCGGTAATTGGCCGGATTGGATTTGTCCTGCTTTTTGTGGACAGGACATACCTGGGCAATTTTCCACATTGTCGGGTAGATGCCAGTGTTGGAGCTATACTGGAACAGCTTGGCTTGAGGCGCAGCTAGTTCTGGAGCACAAGTCTTCAGCACTACAGCTGGGATGTTGTCGGAGCCCATAGCCTTTGCTGTATCCAGTGCACTCGGCCATTTCTTGATATCACATGGAGTGAATCGAATTGGCTGAAGACTGGCTTCTGTGATGGTGGGGATATCGGGAGGAGGCCGAGATGGATCATCCACTCGGCACTTCTGGCTGAAGATGGTTGCAAACGCTTCAGCCTTGTCTTTTGCACTCACGTGCTGGACTCCGCCATTATTGAGGATGGGGATGTTTGCACAGCCTCCTCCTCCCGTTAGTTGTTTAATTGTCCACCACCATTCACGACTGGACTGTGCGGTGGTCACTCCTACCAATACTGTCGTGGACAGATGCATTTGCGACAGGTAGATTGGTGAGGACGAGGTCAAGTAAGTTTTTCCCTTGTGTTGGTTTGCTCACCACCTGCCACAGGCCCAGTCTGGCAGCTATGTCCTTCAGGACTCGGCCAGCTCGGTCAGTCGTCTTGCTACCGAGCCACTCTCGGTGATGGATATTGAAGTCCCCCACCCAGAGTACATTTTGTGCCCTTGCTACCCTCAGTGCTTCCTCCAAGTGGTGTTCAACATGGAGGAGGACTGATTCATCAGCTGAGGGAGGGCGGTAGGTGGTAGTCAGCAGGAGGTTTCCTTGCCCATGTTTGACCTGATGCCATGAGATTTCATGGGGTCCAGAGTCAATGTTGAGGACTCCCAGGGCCACTCCCTCCTGACTGTATATCACTGTACCACCACCTCTGGTCGGTCTGTCCTGCCGGTGGGACAGGACATACCCAGGGATGGTGATGGAGGAGTCTGGGACATTGGCTGAAAGATATGATTCTGTGAGTATGGCTATGTCGGGCTGTTGCTTGACTAGTCTGTGGGACAGCTCTCCCAATTTTGGCACACGTCCCCAGATGTTAGTGAGGAGGACTTTGCAGGGTCGACTAGGCTTGGTTTGCCGTTGTCGTGTCCGGTGCCTAGTGGTCCGATGCCGGGTGGTCCGTCCGGTTTTGTTCTTATTCTGACTTTTTTTAGCGAGATTTTACAACTGAGTGGCTTGCTAGGCCATTTCAGAGGGCAATTAAGAATCGACCACATTGCTGTGGATCTGGAGTCACATATAGGCCAGACCAGGTAAGGACGGCAGGTTTCCTTCCCTGAAGGACATATTCCTGCCCAATTCATGATGCAATTAAACGAGCTCCTCAAATTCCATGGGCATCCACTTGTCATTGTAAAAATAACCTGGGAATTGGGAGAATCTCTCCATTGTGTCAGTCTCTTCATAGGAAATAAGAACATAAGAACATAAGAAGTAGGAGCAGGAGTAGGCCAATCGGCCCCTCGAGCCTGCTCCGCCATTCAATAAGATCATGGCTGATCTGATCCTAACCTCAAATCTAAATTCATGTCTAATTTCCTGCCCGCTCCCCGTAACCCCTAATTCCCTTTACTTCTAGGAAACTGTCATAGAATCATAGAATCATAGAAGTTACAACATGGAAACAGGCCCTTCGGCCCAACATGTCCATGTCGCCCAGTTTATACCACTTAGCTAGTCCCAATTTCCTGCACTTGGCCCATATCCCTCTATACCCATCTTACCCATGTAACTGTCCAAATGCTTTTTAAAAGACAAAATTGTACCCGCCTCTACTACTGCCTCTGGCAGCTCGTTCCAGACACTCACCACCCTTTGAGTGAAAAAATTGCCCCTCTGGACCCTTTTGTATCTCTCCCCTCTCACCTTAAATCTATGCCCCCTCGTTATAGACTCCCCTACCTTTGGGAAAAGATTTTGACTATCTACCTTATCTATGCCCCTCATTATTTTATAGACTTCTATAAGATCACCCCTAAACCTCCTACTCTCCAGGGAAAAAAGTCCCAGTCTGTCTAACCTCTCCCTGTAAGTCAAACCATCAAGTCCCGGTAGCATCCTAGTAAATCTTTTCTGCACTCTTTCTAGTTTAATAATATCCTTTCTATAATAGGGTGACCAGAACTGTACACAGTATTCAAAGTGTGGCCTCACCAATGCCCTGTACAACTTCAACAAGACATCCCAACTCCTGCATTCAATGTTCTGACCAATGAAACCAAGCATGCCGAATGCCTTCTTCACCACCCTATCCACCTGTGACTCCACTTTCAAGGAGCTATGAACCTGTACTCCTAGATCTCTTTGTTCTATAACTCTCCCCAACGCCCTACCATTAACGGAGTAGGTCCTGGCCCGATGTCGATTTCTGTTTTAAATTTATTTAATGATGTAGCTTCCACAGCTTCCTGGGGCAGCAAATTCCACAGACCCACTACCCTCTGAGTGAAGAAGTTTCTCCTCATCTCAGTTTTGAAAGAGCAGCCCCTTATTCTAAGATTATGCCCCCTCGTTCTTGTTTCACCCATCCTTGGGAACATCCTTACCGCATCCACCCGATCAAGCCTCTTCACAATCTTATATGTTTCAATAAGATCGCCTCTCATTCTTCTGAACTCCAATGAGTCGAGTCCCAATCTACTCAACCTCTCCTCATATGTCCGCCCCCTCATCCCCGGGATTAAACGAGTGAACCTTCTTTGTACTGCCTCGAGAGCAAGTATGTCTTTTCTTAAGTATGGACACCAAAACTGTATGCAGTATTCCAGGTGCGGTCTCACCAATACCTTATATAACTGCAGCAATACCTCCCTGTTTTTATATTCTATCCCCTAGCAATAAAAGCCAACATTCCGTTGGCCTTCTTGATCACCTGCTGCACCTGCAAACTAACTTCTTGATTTTCTTGCACTCGGACCCCCAGATCCCTTTGTACTGCAGTACTTTCCAGTTTCTCGCCATTAAGATTATAACTTGCTCTCTGATTTTTTTCCTGCCAAAGTGCATAACCTCACATTTTCCAATATTGTATTGCATCTACCAAATCTCCGCCCACTCACCCAGCCTGTCTATATCCCCCTGTTGTTTTTTTATGTCCTCCTCACTCTCTACTTTCCCTCCCATCTTTGTATCATCTGCAAACTTTGATATGTTACACTCGGTCCCCTCCTCCAAATCGTTAATATAGATTGTAAAGAGTTGGGGACCCAGCACCGACCCCTGCGGAACACCACTGGCTACTGGTTGCCAGTCCGAGAATGAATAATTTATCCCAACTCTCTGCTTCCTGTTAGATAACCAATCCTCCACCCATGCCAGAATATTACCCCCAATCCAGTGATTCTGGACGGTACCTATGACTCCACTGCTGTTGGCTTATTGGTGCATTAATGTATTGATCGTTACTGAGGATATGTATGTTGGTGAAAAAGGGTAAGAAAATCCCAACTACCTATTGACATGGTTCGGGAATTGGTTAGGAGGTAGGATACAGAGTGGGGATAATGGGTACGTACTGCAATTGGCAGGATGTGACTAGTGGTGTCCCCCAGGGATCTGTACTGGGGCCTCAGCTTTTCACTATAATTATAAATGACTTTTGATGAAGGAATAGAGAGCCGTATATCCAAGTTTGCTGATGACAAGAGGTTAGGTGGCACAGTAAATAATGTGGATGGGAGCAGAAATTTGCAAAGGGAGTGAGTGGGCAAAACTATGGCAGATGAAGTTCAATGTGGGGAAGTGTGAGGTCATCCACTTTGGACTTAAGAAAGATGAATCAGAATATTTTCTAAATGGTGAGAAGCTAGGAACTGTGGAGGAGCAGCAGAGAGATCCAGGGGTCCAAGTACAGAAATCACTAAAAGCTAGTGGACCAGTACAATAATCAAAATAATTAAAAAGGCCAATGCAGTATTGGCCTTTATCTCAAGGGAGCTGAAATACAAAGGGTTGGAAGTTATATTACAGTTGTATAAAGCTCTGGTTGGAATAAAGCATTCAGTTCTGGGCACCTCACCTCAAGAGGATATATTGGCCTTGGAGGGGGTGCAGTGCAGTGCATATTCACCAGAATAATACTGGGGATAAAAGGGTTAAATTATGAAGACAGGTTACATAGGCTTGTGGTCACTTGAGTGTAGCAGATTAAGGGGTGATCTATTGGGGTGTTTAAAATGATTAAAGGAGTTGATCGGGTGGATAGAGAGAAACTATTTCCTCTAACGGGGGAGTCCAGAACAAGGAGGCATAACCTTAAAATTAGAGCTAGGCTGTTCAGGGGTGATGTCAGGAAGCACTTCTTCACACAAAGGGTAGTGGAAATCTGGAACTCTCTCCCCCAAAACAGCTGTTGAAGCAGGGGTCAAGTGAAAATTTCAAAGCTGAGATTGATAGATTTTTGTTGGACAAGGGTATTAAGAGTTACGGAACCAAGACAAGTAGATTGAGTTAATGTACAGTTCAGCCATGATCTAAGCGAATGGCAAAACAGGCTTGAGGGGCTGAATGGCCTACTCCTGTTCCTATTTTCCTACTTGCACCTCAAATGTTCTGTCAGTTGCATAAAGCAATCGGCCCAGAATTTCTGCAGGATTTCCGCCCAGATAATAGCAGAATCTGAGCAGAGTGAAATCAAATAGCGCAATTATCGAGCTTAAAAGAGAATTTCAAGTGTAAGTGAGTTACGCCCAGAACCACTTTACGCTGGAGTTTCCACGATCTTCTACATGGGTTCAAAAGTCCATTCGCTTGAAGCAGTCCCCGCCCACAAAACTGGCCACGACCCAGGGTGGAATGACGTGTTGCCTCCAGTTGCGTCCATTTGTTGGGGGGGGGGGGGGTTTCATCACACAGCACCCAGAATCTGGGGCACACAGGCACCCGTGGTCAAAAGAATCCATCGCTAATGACCTGCAGTGAGCAGCAGTGAATTGAAGCCTCAAAGGTCTGTTTCTCATACTGATGCTGCCACTACTTTTAAATTACTTTTTAAATTCAGTTTCAATCATTTGACCTGCTCTTGGTACATAAGACCTGTGACCAGCAGTCAATTAAACCCACTGATTGGCCTGTTTGTTCAGCTGCAGCAATTACTTGATCACATTATCAGTTTAAATTAGTTTAAATTCAGGCATCATGAGGCCCCATTGGCCATGTTCCAGTCAATAATCGATTACAATTGATAACACTGCTTGATTGCCCTGATTCATGGGAGGTTTTATGTTCGGGCTTATGTTAATGAGTTTAAGCGGAAACTTGGGCGTAACTCCACCTCAGCAAAACCACATAGTGTCCAGCTTATTGTGGTTCATTTTACTGAATGCACCCCTAGCGGAAACTTTTCAACAAATGTATCAAAGAAGCTGTTGCGTTTTATCTGCTGTGGCCAGCTGACTGCGGCTGCCCTTTTTTTAATACTGAGGCAACTCTTAGAATCATAGAAGTTTACAACATGGAAACAGGCCCTTCGGCCCAACATGTCCATGTCGCCCAGTTTATACCACTAAGCTAGTCCCAATTGCCTGCACTTGGCCCATATCCCTCTATACCCATCTTACCCATGTAACTGTCCAAATGCTTTTTAAAAGACAAAATTGTACCCGCCTCTACTACTGCCTCTGGCAGCTCGTTCCAGACACTCACCAGACACTCTTGTAATTACTTTTGCCCCAAGGGAGGAATTGGAGGTGTTGTAATCTGTGTTTCCTTTCTACGTGTCTGCCCGCCCCTGGAGCTGTCTTGCTCCTTACTTTGTGGCAAGACCTTTGTGGCTCAATGATCTTGGCTGTTGGTGTACCTGTCATCTTATGTGAGGGGACTGAAAGCCATGACGATGCAGTGTTGCTACAATTCGGAGCACCAGCACACGGAATAGATGGACGTGCTTGATTCCTCGGTGAGCCCAGTTCCTGATCTGTGTGACGAGGAGTCAGGCAGTGGCCGAGTATCTCCCAGAAGCTGGGAGGGAAGATCAGAAAAGCTGTTGCCACCAGGTTGCTGTTCCGTGCCACCTGGCAGCTATGTAAGTGCCATGATGCCAATGGCTTTAAAAGAAGAAGGCTCTTCAACCACAGAGGCATGTGAAGAGACACAATGGGTAAACTAGGATAATGTACTTTCAAAGAAGAAAACAAGAACGGTATGTCTCAAGATCTAAGGTTGTCCACTTGATTAGGGAATAGTGCATGGCATGAGGGATATGGACATGAAGATAATTTGCAACAAAGCCATAGAAAGAAAAAAGGTACAGTTGTTTTGGACGAGATGTCATGAGGAGCTCATCAGTGCAGTTAGAGATGTTTCCATTGTGTCACCTCGTGAATACAAATATTGTTCTGTACAATTATAATACAATCTTTGTGTAATTCTAGAACACATCTCAAAATAACCCAAACTGAGAGAAAACAAATACTTCCCTGTTCCCTTTAATTCCAGAGGTCTACTGATGTAAAGTTTGTTGTATTTGTTCACCTTAACAGTAGTCAGTCAACTCTTTGGGTATGTCTCGGGTCACAAGATGCTATCAGATTGGAACCTTAGGTTTTAGTTGCACCCTCATTGGCTGACTGAAAGTATCTGAGCAAAAGGAGCAATACGCTATTTCAGTAACCGAAGGGAACTGGAGCCTTAATCTTTTAAAGGTAGGAATATTCTGAGAAGTATATTAGAACTGAGTTGTTCTGGTCCAAGTTTACATCAACACCTTTTTCCTCATGTGGATGGTTTATTTGCTTTCTGACCACTTTCCTGAATTATCATTGCTGGAGTCCAACAGTTATCCCTGATCTGTGTGCGGTCCTTACTGGTTGAGATATCCATTACATCTTTCATCAATCCAGAAGGTGGAAAATATCAACATTTTACCACTTTGTACGGACTAAACCTACTGAGTGAATTTACAAATGGATGATCTATAGAAACGAAGATATAGAGAAATAGCACAATTGTTAATTTGCAATACATAGAACCAGGACCATAGTTGAAAAGAATTTGGTTCTTCCTGCTCCTTCTGACAAGCTCTTGAAATGTTGGTCTTTTGTGTAAGACATTAAGTGGCTGCTTATGGGATTTGCTCCCACACATATATCCATGCAGTACCAGAACTGCTGAGCCTTTGAAGCCGGTTGTTTTAATATTTTCCTTTTTATGTTGAGATTCTGTTTGCTAAGGGCAATCTTTGCAAAAACGTTTAAGTGTGTAACATCATGTGAACAACAGGATGATGATTTGGGTTCTTTGTGTCTGGCACTTGCTTTTTCACAAATTTCAACCAGAGTTTTAACACACAATGGCAATCAGAAATTACATTTACAAATGTTCTACCTATCATTAAATCTCAATAAACTTTCGATCAACAAATCTTTAGATTTGACAGGACACAAATTTCACACTTCTGAGGACAGTTAGTTACTTTTCAAAGAATGGAGTACTTGGGCCTCTTTTGAAGTACTTAAAACCAGTCTGCTGATTTGAACTAGCACAAATTTCCCAATCTGTATTCTTAGTAAAGAACATTTGAGAGCTTGGATAACATTGGGAGTGTTAGGGTACTAGAGGAACATGTTTCAATGGGCTGAATGGTCTTTTCTCCTCTGTGACTTTTCTTGTATTCTTCAGTGTTTTATTGGGGGTGCGGAGGAAGTGAAAGTCTTTCCCTCTTTTTTTTGGGATTGGATGTTGTATCTGTTACCTTAGTCATCACAGAGTTGCTGACTGATTGCAGCAGTTGACAGATTTGTGGTTAACAGTCATTTAGCCACTATGTTGGTTCTAAGCCAAGTAATCGCACAAGAATGTAATCATCACAAAGTTGTCCAGGAATCTGGTAAACATTTGACTTTTGGCACTTGCACTCCCCATTATTTTGCTGTGTATATGTCAAAACTTAATATGTTGGTGGTTATGGATGATTGAAGGGCGATCATAGCTAGGGCCAAGTAATGTTTGAGGTAGAGATGTCAGACTGTTGCTATTTGCTTGTAATGGACACACTAGCTGCCAATCAATATATGTATACTGTGTCCATCACTATATGTATACTGTGTTACACTCCATGACAAAATAACAGCTTGACTTGCTGAGCTGATACTACAGCATTAAAGTATGGAGCAGGAAAAGGCCATTCAACACATTTTACCCTCTATGTCCCAGGCACCTTTACAATTTGCATAGTCATAGACTGTCCCTAACTTAATGTACAGATTATCCACACTTAAAACTTTAAAAGAAAAAACATTGTCGAATTTCACACTGAGCCCAAAGTTGATTACATGTAACTCTCATTGTATCCTGACTGATGGGATTCCACAGATGACATTCCATGGTCCCACTAGGATTTGAACCACAGTGTTTAGGGAATTAGATCATGGGTCAACTCAACAAGGAGTAAGATATCTGCAGCAACATTTGCAGTACACAGAAACTCAATGAAGAATAGCTTCCATTCCCATTGCTGTACCTCTACAACTCACCTGGTATGTTTCTGCCAGTCAGTATCTCCCAAGATGGTGGATTTTAAGAGAGTATTTTATTACTTTTCACAAGGGCCAGCACTGTGAGGCTCTAAACAGCCCAGATCCTAGCTGGACAGATTGGAGCTCCGCATTCTCGGCAGATGGCCACGCTCCATGCTGTTGTACTGGATTTTTTCACCTTTGCACCTTGCAAAACTGCAGGGTGCTGTGAACAGAGTTGAAATACAAGCCTTGCACAGCAACTTAGATATAGTAAAAAGTCCCAAAATGCTTCACTGAGGCAAAAACTGGGAAACATTGGGAGAAGAGCAAGGAGAGATGACCAAAGACATGTCAAGGAGGAGGCTTGAGTGCGGCAAGGGAGATAGTATGGCAGACAAGAGAGTGTTCCAAAATGTGGGACCAACACTGTGGAAGGCTCTGCAGTTGATGGTGGAGCAGAAAGGCAGAGTAGGTAACAAAGCAGGCCAGATTCTGAAGAGCAGAGGGCATGTGCTGGCCTACACAGTTGGAGGAGGTAGGGAGTAGGAGAGGTTATGGAGGGCAATGATTTTGAAATTCAATGCATGGGGACAGGGAACCAATGGAGGTTGGCAAGCATGGGGCAATGGTAAATGCAGTATAGGATATGAACAGTGCAGTTTTGGATGAGATGTAGTGAGTTTGGGAGGCTGGGGAGAAAATTACTAGAGGCATTGAGCCAGGAGGTGGGAAAGATGTGGATGAGGGTTTTAATGGTAGCGGGTGTGGGTAAAGGTAGTAGCAGGTGATGTCAGAAGTGGAAATAGGTTGTCCAGGTGATGGCAAGCATGTGGGATCTGAAGTTCAGTTTAGGGTCAAATAGGTCACTAAGGTTGTGCACTTTTCGATTCAGTCTGAGAAAGCAGCTGAGAAGGGGAATCGAAATGTGAGCTAAGGAACAAGTTTTTGGTGGGAGCCAAAAGCCAAAATAAAACTCATGGGGGAGGCAAAAGAGAGGGGGAGAAAGCTTAAAATTTGTGAAACACTGTTTCATGGAAATAGTGCCTCTTAACCAAGTGTCCGTGTAGAATTATGAGCTGATTAATGTGATATTAATGCATGGGTTTTAAGTTATCCTGGGTCAGATAGATCTTTGCATGAAGGATGTTGGAGGCAGCCTAAGCTATTTTGAGTAGGTGATGCTATCTATAATTTTTCTGGACTGTTCCAGACCACCTGTTGCCATGCTTTCTGGAGATGGTATTACCACCGTATCTGATGACAGCAGAAATCCCATAGATTACAGACATATTTAGTTTTGTTACACGAGCAGTGCTTTTCTTTCCATTAATCTACTTTGAAACTATTAACAAATAATGTATAGATCACATGACCCCATAACCATGAGTTAAAATATCACTAAGTCTTGAGTACAGTGTCAATTTTAAATTTCTGACTGCTAATCTATTGGTAGGTAACTAACACATGCAGATATATAACCAACATGGCTGCTAGTTATACTATTTGCCCTTTTTCAGCATCAAGAGTAGGTTTTGTGGATTTTAATGAACAGAAAATCCCTGTGGAACTCCCCAATTTTCTGATGTGATCCCAGCATGCAAAACTCCACATTGCAAATGTGCATTCTTAAAATCCACCTAGCATTGTCTGTCTAAAGTAACTGTTTTGTTTTACACATAAACTTTGTAACTTCATTCCAGTGAAAATTAATAGGCTGTTGTGAAAAATTTTAAAATGAAATCTAATTTGCTAGTCATGGGGGGAAGAAAATTAAAATTGGAGAACAATTACTCTTTACCTTTTAAGGCCCAGGTCTGATACCAAGTAGTTTGAATGATTTCAGCTCATGATACAGGAATAAATGGTAGTTCATTAATTTTACATTATATTAGTGTTGACCTATTTTAAGCTGTGGCTTTGTACAAAAAACAGAAAATGCTGGCAACACACAATAGGTTTGGCATCTTAATTTTTTTAAAAAATTCATCAGAACTCAAAATATTACATTTGAAACATTAGCCCAATTCTCTCTCTCTCGCTCGGATGCATTCCAGCTTGCTATATATGCCTGTTTTTTGGATTTGCAGCATTCTTAGGTTTTTTTTATTCTCTTTGTACATGTCTTCGAATCAGTTAGAAATGTTATTTCGCATATTGTTCCACTTTGAAAACTATTGCGTCTGTCTATGGTACTTACAATGGCGTTGAACTTTATTCGCAGATAAGAAATGCAGTACCTGATTCCAACTACATTCATTCTCTTAACCCATCCCTTTATAATTGAACAATTGGACGACAGAAGGTTAATGGGAGATTTGATAGAATCATAGAATGGTTACACAGAAGGAGGCCATTCAGCCCATCTAGCCCATGCCGGATCTTTGTAAGAGCAATCCAGTTAGTCTCTTTCCCTGTAGCCCTGCAAATTTTTTCCCGTCAAGTATTTATCCAATTCCTTTTTGAAAGCCATGATTGAATCTGCTTCTACTACCCTTTCAGGCAGCGCATTCCAGATCATAACTACTCGTTGCGTAAAGAAGTTTTTCCTCATATCGCTTTTGGCTCTTTGCCAATAACCTTAAATCTGTGTCCTCTGGTTCTCGACCCTTCCGCCAATGGGAACTGTTTCTCTTTATTTACTTTATCTAAACCCTTCATGATTTTGAACACTTCTATCAAATCTCCTCTTAACCTTCAATCAAAAGCAAAATACTCCGGATGCTGGAAATGTGAAATAAAAGCAGAAAATGCTGGCGAAGCTCAGCAAGTCAGGCAACATCTGTGGAGAAAGAAACAGAGTTAACGTTTCAGGTATTTTCTGTTTTTAGTTCTCCTCTTAACCTTCTCTGCTCTAAGGAGAACAACCCTAGCTACTCTAGTCTATCTACGTAACTGAAGTCCCTCATCCCTGGAACCATTCTAGTAAATCTTTTCTGCTCCCTTTCTAAGGCCTTCATATCCTTCCTAAAGTGTGGTGCCCAGAGTTGGACACAATACTCCAGCTGTGGCCAAACCAGTGCTTTACAAAGGTTCAACATAACTTCCTTGCTTTTGTACTCTATGGGCTCAATTTTGAAATGGTGGCAGGTTGGCAGCGGGGAGGGTGGTGAAGGTGCACGTGGCAAATCCGAATAAACAAAACTTACCATTTCTGATGCGATCGCAATGTAATTGATGGTGATTAAAGTTCTTTCCGGGTTTTGGGCCCTGCAGCCATCCTGATTGACAGGCTGGCTGCCAACAGAAACTGTAACAGGGCGGGGCGGGGGGGGGGGGAGGCGGGGAGAGAGAAAGAGAGAGCGAGACGTCATCCAATGTTGAAACGGAAGATGTTGAGGGGTGGAGAGTGGAAGATCGGGGGAAGAGGGGGACATTGGGGAGTGAAGAGGGGGAGATCGGGGTGGGACATGGGGGGGAAGGGGGGAGATCGGAGAGGGAGACATTGGATATCGGAGCAGGGTGGAAAGGTAGGTTGATTTTGTTTTTTAACTTTGTGCAATGGTTTATCATTTAATTTATTTTGTTTCTTTTTGCCTGATCCGGCCCTTCACGCCTGGTTTTACCAGACGTGAATCAGAAGCCGTGGGAAAGCCGCCCAGGTAAGTTTAAAAAAAGTAGTTCTAACTACTTGATATGTCACAAGTAAAGTGCCATAAGTACCTCAGTGAGGTACATTTGGTTCTTTAACTATCATCCACTTCCGGATTCGGGATGCCTGCACAGGTGCATCTGTGAGGAACTCGGAAGTTGGTGGGTTGGAGCCGGCTTCTGAACCTGCTGTGCATTTCTGCAATTTTCGCAGCCCCCACGCATCTGCAATTTAAGTTTAAAATTGAGCCTTATACCTCTATTTATAAAGCCCAGGATCCCATATGCTTTTTTAACCGTTTTCTCAACCGGTCCTGCCACCTTCAAAGATGTGTGCACATATGCCCCCAGGTCTCTCTGTTCCTGTACCCCTTTTGGAATTGTACCCTTTAGTTTAGATTGTCTCTCCTCATTTTTCCTATCAAAATGTATCACTTCGCACTTCTCTCTGTTAAATTTCCTCTGCCATGTGTCCGTTCATTCCACCAGCCTGTCTATGTCCTCTTGAAGTCTATTACTATCCTCCTCAATGTTTACGACACTTCCAAATTTTGTGCCATCTGCAAATTTTGAAATTGTGCCCTGTACACCCAAGTCCAAGTCATTACTGTATATCAAAAAAGCAGTGTTCCTCGTACTGACCCCTGGGGAACACCACTGTATACCTTCCTCCAGTTCAAAAAAAATAACCGTTCACCACTATGCTTTCTGTCACTTACCCAATTTCGTATCCATGCTGCCACTGCCCCATTTATTTCATGGGCTTCAATTTTGCTGACAAGCCTATTATGTGACACTTTATCAAACAGCTTTTGAAAGTCCACATACACAATATCAACCGCATTACCCTCTCTGTTACCTCATCAAAAAACTCAATCAAGTTAGTTAAACATGATTTGTCTTTAACAAATTCATGCTGGCTTTCCTTTATTAATCTACACTTGGCGAGTAACTATTAATTTTGTCCCGGGTTATCGTTTCTATAAGCTTCCCCACCACCGAGGTTAAATTGACTGGCCTGTAGTTGCCGGGTTCAACCTTACACGCTTTTTTGAACAAGGGTATAATATTTGCAATTCTCCAGTCCTCTGGCACCATCCCCATATCTAAGGAGGATTGAAAGATTATGGCCAGCACCTCTGTAATTTCCATCCTTACTTCCCTTAGCAATCTAGGATGCATCCCATCCGGACCTAGTGACTTTCTACTCTAAGTATAGCTAGCCTTTCTAGTACCTCCTCTTTATCAATTTTTAGCCCATCGAGTATCTCAACTACCTCCTCTTTTACTGTGACTTTGGCAGCATCTTCTTCCTTGGTAAAGACAGATGCAAAGTACTCATTTAATACCTCAGCCGTGCCCTCTGCCTCCACGCGTAGATCTCCTTTTTGGTCCCTTTTCAGTCCCACCCCTCTTCTTACTACCCGCTTATTGTTTATATGCCTATAGAAGACTTTTGGATTCCCTTTTATGTTAGTCGCCAGTCTATTCTCATACTCACTCTTTGCCCCTCTTATTTCCTTTTTCACTTCCCCTCTAAACTTTCTATATTCTGCCTGGTTCTCACTTGTATTATCAACCTGACATCTGTCATATGTCCCCTTTTTCTGCTTCATCTTACTCTCTATCTCTTTCGTCATCCAGGGAGCTCTGGCTTTGGTTGCCCTCCTTTTCCCTCTTGTGGGAATGTACCTAGACTGTACCCGAACCATCTCTTTTTAAAGGCCGCCCGTTGCTTCAATTACAGTTTTGCCTGCCAGTCTTTGATTCCAGTTTACCCGGGCTAGATCCATTCTCAACCCATTGAAATTGGCCCTCCTCCAATTCAGTATTTTTACTCTAGATTGCTTCTTGTCCATTTCCATAACTAACCTAGGTGGTGTTCAAAATGATAAGGGGTTTTGATAGAGTAAATAAGGAGAAACTGTTTCCACTGACAGGTGGATCGGTAACCAGAGGACACAGATTTGCACTCCAAAATCATTAAAACAGATTCTCCACCACTCCCTGGGACAACTTTAAAGTGGAATCATCTCCATAAACCAGAGTTTGTTAAACAATATTTTCTCTTTGCTTTTGAGCACAAAGCTGAAAGTGATCCATTCACTTCTGGTTTCTTTTTTTCTTCTTCAAGCAAACAACATTTTCCAAATAATCCTTTCCTTGAAGGCATAGTACCTAAAAACTTCTTATGGGGGAAGTAGTGTTAAAAATCATTTTTCACAACATGTGAAATGGTGCAAAAAAAGCAGAACATTAGGTTGGGTCAGGTAAGTTAGGTTGGGTGAGGAAAGATTGAACAGGTTGGGGTCTATACTCATTGGAGTTTAGAAGAATGAGAGGAGATCTTATTGAAACATACAAGATTCTGAGGGGACTCGATAGGGTAGATGCTGAGAGGATGTTACCCCTCATAGGGGAATCTAAAATTAGGGGGCATAGTCTCAGAGTAAGGGGTCGCCCGTTTAAGATGGAAATGAGGAGGAATTTCTTCTCCCAGAGGGTTATGAATCTTTGGAATTCTTTACCCCAAAAAGCTGTGGAGGCTGAGTCATTGAATATATTCAAGGCTGAGTTAGACAAATTTTTGATCAGCGAGGAAGTCAAAGGATATGGGGAAAGGGTGGGAAAGTGGAGTTGAGGTAAAAATCAGATCAGCCATGATCTCATTAAATGGCAGAACAGGCTTGAGGGGCCGAATGGCCTACTCCTGCTCCTATCTCTTATGATCTTAGGTAATTCCTGGGGGTACCCACATATTGGAATAAAATGCATTGAGTAACCCATGAGGCACACCTCCTAGCAACCAATTACGCAAAGATTGGCAAAGGCCTTGGAAAAAGACGAGGGGGGTCCAATCCTTTTGTCTTCATGCTCCCCATAAGTATGTACAATGGAGCCTTGATAGCCACATGAAAAGTTTAAATATAAGTGCTATTAATTTGTATATATTAGTATATAGATGCTGATACAGATGTTCAGATTAGGATTTATCCATCAATGAGGCAACATTACTCAACCTTTCCAAACCTCCATCTCCAAATTCAAGCAGGAGAAACCAGTGAATAAGAAATTCAGTTACCTGGGATTCGACAGCTGGGATTACAGACTCTGCTTTAGGCTGTGCAATAGCATGGCCACCAAGTTGGAGGGGAGGAAAGAGAGGAACCTAAATGAGGGGAGTGCATAACTTGTTTTATTTTGTTCAAAGGCACTGCTGGGATTCGAATCCAGGATTGCTTATTTACAAGACAGGTGCATTAGCCACTTGCACAATAAAAATAGATTTAAGAATAAAAACATCTCCATTACAAACAGTCAGTTAAGAGTAAGGAACATTTCAGAAAGATGTCGTGTCACTTTGGCATGCGTTCACCTTGCAGATGCTATTTACAGGTCAGGCTGAGGGCTCATGGTATTTGTTAGGTTAATACAACAATGCATTTTCTGACAAGAACCTGCGTGATTTTTGCATGGAATTCTCAGAACTCAGAAATGCAAAAATTTATATTCTTTACTGTGTGTGCATGCATGCATATATGCGTGTGTGCAGCCTTGGTTTGAAGCCACCTATTGTGAGCAGGATCTCCTTAAGGAAGCAGTTGCAATCCAAAGCTGGAGATCCCCATTTCATTTACTTATCAGTTGCAGCGACATGGTTGGGTACACAAATCATTGTATTTTTTTTATTTTTTTTTATTCGTTCACGGGATGTGGGCGTCGCTGGCAAGGCCGGCATTTATTGCCCATCCCTAGCGAGATTTTTACAACTGAGTGGCTTGCTAGGCCATTTCAGAGGGCAATTAAGAATCAACCACATTGCTGTGGGTCTGGAGTCACATATAGGCCAGACCGGGTAAGGACGGCAGGTTTCCTTCCCTAAAGGACATCGTATCATAGTAGGTACAACACAGGAGAGGGCCATTCGGCCCATTGTGCCTGTGGCGACTCTTTGAAAGAGCTATCCAATTAGTCTCATTCCCCTGCTGTTTTCCCATAGCCCTGTAAATTTTTTCCCTTCAAGTATTTATCCAATTCCCTTTTGAAAGTTACTATTGAATCTGCTTCCACCGCCCTGTCAGGCAGTACATTCCAGTTCACAACAACTCGCAGCGTAAAATAAAAATTCCTCGTGTCGCCTCTGGCTCTTTTGCCAATCACCTTAAATCTGTGCCCTCTGGTTACCAACCCTTCTGCCACTGGAAACAGTTTCTCCTTATATACTCCGACAAAACTGTTCATGATTTTGAACACCTCGATCAAATTTCCTCTTAACCTTTTCTGTTCTGAGGAGAATAACCTCAGCTTCTCCAATCTCCACATAATGGAAGTCTCTCATCCCTGGCACCATTCTAGTAAATCTCTTCTGCACCCTCCCTAAGGCCTTGACATCTTTCCTAAAGTGTGGTGCCCAAAACTGAACACAATAATCTCGTTGAGGCCTAACCAGAATAATACTGCACAGAAGGAGGCCATTCGGCCCATCATGCCTGTGCTGACTTTTTGAAAGAGCTATCCACTATCCAATTAGGCCCACTCCCCCACTCTTTGCTCTTAGCCCTGCAAATTTTTCCTTTTCAAATTTATCCAATTCCCTTTTGAAAGTTACTATTGAATCTACCTCCACCACCCTTTCAAGCATTGCATTCCAAATCATAGCAACTTGCTGCATAAAAACATTTCTCCTCCTCTCCACCCTGGTACTTTTGCTAATTATCTTAAACCCTGTGTCCTCTGGTTACCGACCCTATTTCTCCCTATGTACTGTATCAACACTCCTTATAATTTTGAATACCTGTATTGAATCTCCCCAATTCTGCTCAAAGGAGAATCCCAGCTTCTCTAGCCTGCCTAATGTGTAGCTATTCCATACAGTCTGACGTGGGTTAGGTTTCTTGCTTCACAGACCTGTGTATGTGTTTTGAATTTGTGAATAGCGGGGACTGGTATTTGAATCTGCCAGCCACAGATATGCTGAGTTTTTGAACACACTCTGACCATCAGATAGCCTTGCATATCTCCTGTAATTGAATGAGGAGGGGAGGGGAATTGTAGGAATGAGTGTGAATCTGGGATACAAATCAAAGGAAGTCTGAATTTGGTTGGCTTCCTAAATAAATGAATCATTATCGACCAGGAAAGAAGCATTTTTTTTTTGTGTTTAACACGGTGAAGGATGTTGGTGCTGGGGAATAGAACTCTTTCCATTTCAGGTACCCAGCATCAGCATCAAGCAGTCCAAGCTCAGCTAAGGTGCAGCCAGATGCAGACTGAAATTCCCTTTACTCCACCTCGACATCATGCCTCAGTTCCGCCTCAAGCAGCACTGTGACATTCTTTATCCATTTCCCGCATAAGCCATCCTGTGGCCTCTGAATGTGCATTAGCAGCTGTTTAGTGGTCAGCTTGGCTCAGTGGTAGCACTCTCGCCTCTGAGTTAGAAGGTTGTGGGTCCAAGTCCCACTGCAGAGATTTAAGCACATAATCTAGGCTGAGACTCGAGTGCAATACTGAGGAAGTGCTGCACTGTTGGAAGTCCCGTCATTGGGATGAGACGTTAAACCGAGGGCTTGTCTGTGTTCGAATGGATGTAAAAGATCCCACGGCACTATTCAAAAAAGAGGAGAGTTCTCCCCGGTATCCTGGCCAACATTTATCTCTCTACCATCACCACCAAAACAGATTAGCTCTTCACTTATCTCATTGGTGTTTGTGAGACCTTGCTATGCACAAATTGGTTGCCATGTTTTCCAAAAGTCAACAGTGATGGTACTAAAATAATAATCATTGGCTTTGCAACTTTCTGAGGATGTAAAAGATGTAGCTGGAAGAACCTGAATGGAACCGGATAGGGACTTGGAGCAAGCAGTAAGATGAGACTTTCATCCCATCAGTCTGGGCTGATTTGAATTCACGTATCAGAAGTGCAAGGTCAGTGTCTAGCTCGCTGCACCACTCAGGTCCCAGGTTTGATCACTGGCTATGCTGAGTTAGCTGGTTTCAGCCAGAGCAGCGGTAGTTTTGCTATAATTGGCCTCACGTCTCTTGGCTAAGGAAATAAAAATCCTTATGTTCCAACTCCTGGGGCTCAATTTTCCGGGGAAATCGCAGGTGTGTTGGGGGCGGGGGGGCTCCGAATATCGGGGAAATCCCATTCGAGTTTGGAAGCCGGCTCCAACCCGCCGACTTCCGAGTTCCCCACGGACGCACCTGTGTGCGCGCGGGCGTCCCAAATCCGGAAGTCCCGCCGGCAATTAAAGCCAGCGGGATTATAGTTAAAGATCCAAATGTACTTCCTTGAGGTACTTAAGGCACTTTACTTGTGACGTATTAGGTAGTTAGAATGATTTTTAACTTACCTGGGCGGCTTTCCCACGGCTTCTGATTCATGCTAGGGGTGAAGGGCTGGATCAGGCAAAAAGAAACAAAATAAATTAAATAAAAAACCATTGCATGAAGTTAAAACTCAAAATCAACCTACCTTTCCACCCTGCTCCGATGTCCAATGTCTCCCTCCCTGATCTCCCCCTCTTCACCCCCTCCGATGTCTCCCTCTTCACCCCCCCCCCCCGATGTCCCCCTCTTTACCCCCCTGATCTCCCCCGATCTTCCCCCTCCCCCCTCTTCGCCCCCCCCCCCCCCCCCCCGCCCACAACCAATCTTCCGTTCCAGCACTGGATGACGTCTCGCACTCTCTCTCTCTTTCTCTCTCCCTCCTTTTTGTATCAGCTCCTGTCGGCAGCCACCTGTCAATCAGGCTGGCTGCCTGGCGCGAAACCCGGAGAGCACATTAATCACCATCAATTACGATGCGATCGCTTCGGAAACAGTAAGTTTTGTTTATTCGGGTTTGCCACACGGACCTTCACCCCTCCCCCCCCCCCCAGCTGCCAACCCGCCACCATTTCAAAATTGAGCCCGTGATCTCTATCCATTGACTACTGCTAATGCGTGTATGTAGGAAAAGAGCAGGCTTGAGTGTGATTTGGTTGAATTGCCTACATAAAGGATGGCTACTTGAATGATTTACCTTCAGGAAAGTAGGGAAGAAAATTGGAAGGGAGAAAATCTGATTTTCCCTTCACCATATAAGCAGATGATTATTTTACCACCCTCCTTGCCTTGCACCGTCATCCCTTCTGTCTTTTAACCACTCTTGTCCTCTACCCTATCACAGACCTTCCCTCCCCTACCTCCCCACCTTTCCCTGGCTCTGTACTTGCTTAAAAACTTTAACTCTTTTAACATTTTCCAGTTCTGACGAAAGGTCTTCGACCTGAAACGTTAACTCTGTTTCTTTCTCCACAGACGCTGCCTCACTTGTTGAGCTTCTCCAGCATTTTCTGTTTTTATTTCAGATTTCCAGCATCTGCAATTTTGCTTTTGATTATTGTAGTGTTTAGAAATGTGGTTTTGGTTTCTTTCAGCTCAATTAAATCATGTATCATACTGTAAATTACTGCTGTTTGAACCTAGGGTTCCAATAAAATTACATGTCGAGGAGGACTTCTGCTGTTCCCCCCCCCCCCTCCCCCTTTTGGCAATGCAAGGAGAGTGTGTTCAAATGAGAAACAATGATTGTAGAGAATGAGAAAGGCTTTTAACAATGAAATGATTAAAATCACACAATGCTTGCCATAGTTATATTTATTTCTATTTATGATCACTGTGGAGCTGCAAGAGAATTTTAAACAGCTGCTTTTGGTAGTATTGATGCCAATTGTGCAAAGCACAATATTACATCAGATTCAGTAAACCCAGCAATTCTGTACGGTTCAGAGTAGGGATATGCTGACAAATGCTTCCCGATGCCAATATACATGTCACTCTGCTGCTGCTGCCTCATCATTTTAAATGGTGCTGACCGTACAGATACATCCAGTGCTGGCACCCTCGAGGGGTGCCATATCTGTGTGAAATGTATCTTCAGTATGAGAATCCTCCCCAGACCAAGGAAGCTGAGCCTGTGTACTGAGCACGTTTAAGTGGGAGGAGAGAGGTCGTTCATTCCCCATCCGATGCCCCGCTGTCTTCCCTTTGGCCTGAGATATACGAGTGAGCTGCAGTTAAAGCTGTGTCACCCCCCTTTTGTCGATGATGTATTGGACAAACATTGAGCTGAAGTTTATTAAGGATTTACAGCAACTGGCGAAATGGCTCTCCTTGTCACAAGATAATCTTATAAAGCTTTGAGCTCTTCAATTGACAGCAAAGCTTTGGCCAGAATGAGGCAAAGATTTAATTGAGGGAGTCTGCTAAAACCTCCACAATATTTCTGAACATGACACAAGTCAATACAGCTGAGGTACCGTAGAAGCAAGATAGTGTGTTCAACGATTCAAGTACATGTGGATAAGAGGAGCAGAATGATAACTTATCAGGGTTGAAATCTCACTGTGAAATATTAGTTGCAAACATGCTATCACATTTGTATGAAATTCCTTTGTCTAATGTTTTGTTAAAGGCATTATCCCATTTATTTTAACAGAAGATTTTTATGTGGACCCTTGAACACATTTACTAATATTGTACAGTGTGATTCCAACCTATTAAAATGCAAACTCTCTAGATTGCACACTGGTACATCCACCATCAGCAACTTGCGGAGAGGGTCCCACCCGGGATTTCGTGTAATACCCCATTAGCGCAAGTGGACCCAGACTTTTAACACATGAGCCACAAAGAAGCAAGGGCAGTATATTTTGTTGCTAAATGTAGTATGATAGTGTTTGCAGGGCCTTTCTCATTATATGTACAGTATGCGTTTTGTTCACTTTCAGGTGGTCTTGCCTATTATCAATGAATGAAAGAAATGTTTATAGTCATAATATAGAGAATTTTAATGAGTTTCTTTTCTTGACACTAAATTTCTTTTACAGATGATGGTATTTATAACTGGAATTGTGCCAGTGAGGGTAATTATTTGGCACTGGATGATGCTCTGGGCCGGGTGCCATCTTTGTGTGCCGCTGTATTGAGGTTTTGGGAAAGAACTAGAAAGTTATAATTATCAGAGGAATATAAATTCTAACAGAACAGAACTGCTTCAATTTCTTTTTATTTAAACAAAATATTCTGAAGTATTTCCTTAGACTGCAGTGCAGAAATTAATTGAGACAGCAACAATCATACAGCATTCCTACATCCAGATACCATTCTAAATTTAAAGTAGTAGGAATGACTACAGCTTTAAATGAGAAACCCTTCGAACCTGAGTTATTGGCTAATGTAATGGGACTTACTTCAAAGGTCACCTCCATAGAGGAACCGCCTGAAGGCAGTGACCAATAATATGCTAATGATTTTATTTTGCAGCCCTGCCAGTGTTTTGTCGTCCTGATTTTGGCCATTACAGTAAGTGGGGACGCACTGCTACCTCCCGGATACCCAACTCCACCCAAGGATGTCATTTCTGCTGTTAGCAACCTTGCCTCCCTCCCCCCCAGCAACAAATATAAATGCTGTCGCCAGGTGAAGAGGTTGCCAGATCTCCTAGCCATCAAAGACCCGAGTGCTGAGCCACTTGTGTGTACTGGTGATGCACATTTCTCACTTACTAGCTTGTGGGGAGTTTCTGTAGCCTTAAGCAGGGCACAGCAGCCAGAACTACAGTCGCGAATTGCGGCTTTCAAACAGTTGTGTATGGTGATGTTTGCACTTGGCACGAGTTTTCCTAGCCCAATAATGTGAAATTGCTGGGTTGAAAGCATACTGGCGGCCCTGCTTCAAGTGGTTCTGCCATATGAAGAAGACATTACATGTGATCACTCATCTGTAAAGGCCATATTTTAGCTCGATCTTTTTCCCAACATCCTTTTCTTGCATGTCCATAAGCAGGCTGGGTCTGTTATTAACCAAGATCATGGGCATGATTTTAAATGGGAAAAACGGGTGGGTAAGGGGGTGGGGGGGTGGGGGGCACAAAAAATTTTAAAAATCTAAAACCCGTCCCTCTTTCGCATCCAACCCGTCCACTTCCGGTTTTCAAGGAGGCGGGACGAGGGGAGGGCGACCAACCCGCTCTTAGGAGGCGGGTCGGTCAGTAAAATTTTCAAGGAGGCTGCGGGCCTCCATTTTTACAGATTTTTTGTTTTTGACCCCTGGTGGTCGGGATTCCTGGGCCTTCCACTTCACGCCACGTGAGAGAAGGCGAGAAGGCCCGAAACTGCAGGTAATTGCCTTAATAGCACAGCTTGTGGGCCCGGAGCAGGAGTGCTTCCCCTAGGCCCAACAAGCCTACCTGCAGCGACCCCCTCCCCCACAACCTCCGACTCCCTCCACGATCTCCGACTCTGATGACTGAGCCCCCCCCCCCTCCGCTGACTGAGCCCCCTGATGACTGACCCCCTCGCCCCCTGACAATCTAACACTTACCTTTTCACATCCTCTCCCTGGCTGCTCTTCCATCCGACTGAGACCAGCCTGTCAATCAGGCCGGCCTGTTGGGCGGAAAACATACACAAAAAAATAAAATAAAATACGTCCTTCTGTCAAAATTGTAAGGACTTCCGGGAAACCCATACTTCCACGTTTCCCGTCAGGAATTCTACCCGCACCCTCTTCCCAGCTCCCCGATAAAATCATGCCCCATGTGTTTAATCTCCACCATATGCAGCTTAGCCTAGCTGACATCTGACATTTAATTCTGAATCAGAGTATCCTGCTCACTGGAGAATATCTGTCACTTCAGAAGGTGAAAAATACCTCATTGCTGGACTATTGCATGCAGGCTAAAGACTACCTGTCCAGGTTTTATTTATAGACCAAAGAGCAGAAACCCGAGCAAGGTGCAATCTGGTACAACATTCTAACTTAAACCATGTACAAACCGGGGTTGATCACTTTAAAACTAGTCCATATGGCCTAGAAATCTCTGTTGGTGCACTATTCAGGGTTAACTGGAGGTCACTAAAACATTTTGGAAGTAATGAAGCCTGCTGGATTACACATGAGTTTTATGAGGGTTGCACACTTTGGTGGCTTTGCACCCTATTTTTTGGATAGAGGATAAAGTGCTGAGGGGGGCACAAATTAATTCCTATGAATGGCCTAAACTGACGACTCATGACTGCTGAAAACACGAGTGAGTTATGATCAGCAGCACGAGTAGGCTATAGTGTAATCCTTCATGATTTAGATGAAAAATGTTTCAGGAAGGTCCCATTCTTATTAGTGCTAGAAATTTGATTCTATCCTCTTTGAGGCTACCCGTTCCACCAACCCTGCCCTCTTCCCTCCCCCTCCCCCCCCCACCCCCGTTGCAGCTTGTGGTGATGGGCAGTGTAAATCGATTGCAGGATCACTTTCTCCAGTCCCCTTCCTTGATGGGTAAGATTGGTGAACAATGGGTTCACACCATGTTAGTCCATCAGTGAACACATCACTCAGCCACCCCAGAGCTTCAGATTAATCTGCACTCGGTTATTTTGCAATACAGCTTGAAATCCTGACTGAACTCTAACTGCCCCCAAGCATACAGAGCATAATCGATTGAGGAAAAAATTCTTAATGTTACACAAATATACTTTTGAATACTGTTTGTAAATGCATTGAAAACTAGTCAAGATGATTGAAATTAAGCTGATTTAGGAGCATCGTGGAGCAATAGCAATACAACTTTCACCAGCAGAGTGCCAGGAATTAAGCAGTACATTATCTAAGCTAATGGTTTTTCTCAAGAGAACATTGACTTTTGTGTGAGTGTAGCACCCTAATTAATGAATGTAGTGCAGTTAGTTTGTGTTTTTTGAACCTGTGATATATGTAGAAAACACAGTGGGGACAGTGACCCACGGGAGACATTCCCTTTATTTTACCCATGGGGTTAGCGAGACATTCCATGGGCCAGAAATTGCTCCGAGCGGCGAGGCAACACTCACCGAAGTTCCTACAAATTTAATTAACGAAAATACTTACTGCGGGCTCTGTGGCGTTGAATTGCTCAAATTTGAACTTAAAAAAAAGTACGCAATCAACCCATCCTTTGAGCAGTATGAGTTGCCACATGGCTGGAAAAGTGTGTGGGGAGGAGATACGCCCACAAAATCTGTCAGGAAGATAAGTCATGCCCACAGATTCAGGCTGCATCGCTCAAGCAGGCAAGCAGACTTCATTCATTTAAAGTTAGTATTCTGTATGTCATTGTATGTAAAAATTTCAATTTTTTAAATAAAAAGTCAAAGAAATAATTGAATTGAATTAAAGAGACAGAAGGGGAAAGTTTAAAAAATAATAATTTTTTACACAGTAACTGCATACAATTTTGGTCTCCCTATCTAAGGAAGGATATACTTGCCATGGAGGCGGTGCATTGAAGGTTCACTAGATTAATTCCTGGGATGAGAGGGTTGTCCCATGAAGAGAGGTTGAGTAGAATGGGCCTATACTCTCTGGAGTTTAGAAGAATGAGAGGTGATCTCATTGAAACATATAAGTTTATGAGGGGGCTTGACAGGGTAGATACTGAGAGATTGTTCCCCCTGGCTGGAGAGTCTAGAACTAGGGGGCATTGTTGCACGATAAGGGATCGGCCATTCAAGACTGAGATGAGGAGGAATTTCTTCATTCAGAGGGTTGTGAATCTTTAGAATTCTCTACCCCAGAGGGCTGTGGATGCTGAGTCATTGAATATACTCAAGGCTGAGATAGATAGATTTTTGGACTCTAGGGAAATCAAGGGATATGGGGATCAGGCAGGAAAGTGGAATTAAGGTCAAAGGTCAGTCATGATCTGATTAAATGGCAGACCAGGCTCGAGGAGCCGTATGGTCTACTCCTGCTCCTATTTCTTATGTTCTTTAATATTTTTTTAACGACTAAAAGCTATTAAAATAAGGAGTAATATGAGACTCCACATTTTCAATAGTTAATTTTTAGTTATTTGGCAGTCATTAAGACTTACTGTGCTGTTGAAACTTAGTTCAGACCTGGTATTTTTAAGCGTTAGTGTTTGGTGGTGTACTTAGTTACTTTCCAGCTGGGCAGATAAGCAAACTTGCCGCTTTTTCAATGATTTCTCCGATTGCACCGTGCGATGGCCCTTTAATTCCAAGCTGTCATATCGCCAGCGAAGCGGTAGAAGCAAGTTCCAGATTTCCGCGTTTTACTGCGCATGTGCAAATGCCAGAACTTGCTCCTTCAATTCGCCACTAAAAACGGAGAGTGCTGTTGATCTCCTCCGTTATTTCGTGAGCAATTTCTGGCCCTGTGTATTTTACCCATGGGGACCGTGAGACATTCCATGTACTTAATAACAACAATTTGCATTTATATAGCACCTTCGATGTCGTAAAACGTCTCAAGGCGCTTCACAGGAGTGCTATCAAACAAAATTTGACACCGAGTCACATGAGATATTAGGGCAAGTAAGAGGTATGTATTAAGGAGCTTCCTAAAGGAGGAGAGAGTGGTAGAGAGGCATAAAGGTTTAGGGAGGGAATTCCAGAGCTTATGGCCTTGGCAGCTGTAGGCATAGCTGCCAATGGTGGAGCAATTAAAATCGGGGATGCGGCAAGAGGCAAGGATTGGAGGAGCGCAGAGATCTTGGAGGGTTGGAGGAGGTTACAGAGCTAGGGAGGGGAGAGGCCATGGAGGGTCAGTGAGACATTCCATGTATTTTACCCATGGAGTCAGTGAGACATTCCCTTTATTTTACTTATGGGGTCAGTGAGACATTCCCTTTATTTTGCTCATGGGGACAATGAGACATTTCCTATATTTTACCCATGGGGGTCTGTGAGACACGCCATTAGGCAGATTTTCCTGTAGCAGGGCACCGAATGGTGTCTGCCGTTAGACTTGCCCCTGCACCCTTCAGCTCAAAACATTTTTGCCCACTAAGTTGGTGAAAGTGTGAGCTGATAACATTGCAGCGAGGGAAACAGGGAATCTGGGACCTGAGTGAACAGGGCAAGCAACAGGGAATCTCCTTAATCAGTCAGATTGAAGGATTGGGAAATTAACAGTGTGAGGACTGAGAAAGAACTGTAAATTAGAGTGGGTGAATTAAATTTCAAATCAGGTACAGAAAAAGAAATGGAGAGGGAAAGAAAGATTGGATTAAGAGAGAAAGAAAAAAAAAGACAAGGCAAAGTAATTTTTTAAAACATTTTTAATTTTGTCAATTTTAAAATCTCCAACAACAATTAATACCTGAAGCCATGAGACGCCACGTTTGTAATAGTTAATTTTCAGTGCCAGAAAGATTGATGGGCAGTAATTAACAATTATCACGCAGTTAAACGGGTACTTGCGCTTGTAATGGCAAGTCTTAACTTTCTGTGGCGAGTTTAGTTTGTATCTATCGCGCAAATACAGGAACTTCACAAAATTCAATGCATGCCAATGGTGAGGCAGACAGCAAGATGCCATTTTTTGCGAAGCTAACAGCGGAACGACACAACCCGGACAGCAACGTTTGGATATCCGCGTTTGACCGCGCATCTGATCCTTGCCTGAAGTTGCTGCGGCATTTTCGCTTAAATAACAGCGAGCGCCATTAGCCTCACCATTACTTTGACAGCAAAATCTGGCCCCGTGTATTTTATCCACGGGATCAGTGAGACACTCCCCCTATTTTACTCATTAGCCCAGAATACCTTGTAACCCTTAGGTTTCTTTGTTGCCCGAGAGTTAAAAGGCCTTCCAAACTCATGCAACATAGTTATCATTCCTACTGCTTCTCGCTGTGTGTCCTCTGAATAAACTTCCAGTATAAACGCTCCAGGGGGGAAAAGGATACTATAACTTTAAATGAATACCATGACTATTTCTGTTAATTGAATATAAGAAGTATAAACTGAAAAAGGTGGAGAATATTCTGTTTGGGGGAACATTTTCATCATTCGTGAAGCATAGTGCATAAAGCTATAAATCCCTTTTTATTGAACCCAGCACTTTATTAAAAAAAAGTCTGATTACATGACATGCTTTACTAGTTTTCAGTCTGAATTACAATGTCATGCATCACATCATGTCTTGGATCTACCATGAATATATTCCTTTTTAACTTATTCAATCCCGTCCAGATAAAGTTAAGATTGTTGTAATTTAAAATCAGTACAAATGCATAACCAGTCTTATGAAACATATTTCGAACACTGGACCACAAAACCCTGACTGAAATAGGTGTTTGCAATTTTTATTGCTATTAGTGATTTTTATGTTTATCAAGATGGATGTCAATGGGAAATAGAACACTTTTCCGTTTGTTCGTGCCAGCATTGAGCATTCTCAGATTCGGTTTGGCATGGATAATATATAGAGTAATATGGAAACTCTCCAGTGGCTGGAGTCATACCTAGCACAAAGGAAGATGGTAGTAGTTGTTGGAGGCCAATCATCTCAGCCCCAGGACATTGCTGCAGGAGTGTCCTAGGCCCAACCATCTTCAGCTGCTTAATCAATGACCTTCCCTCCATCATAAGGTCAGAAATGGGGATGTTCGCTGATGATTGCACAGTGTTCAGTTTCATTCGCAACCCCTCAGATAATGAAGCAGTCCATGCCTGCATGCAGCAAGACCTGGACAACATCCATGCTTGGGCTGATAAGTGGCAAGTAACATTCGCGCCAGACAAGTGCCAGGCAATGACCATCTCCAACAAAAGAGAGTCTAACGACCTCCCCTTGACATTCAACGGCATTAACATCGCTGATTCCCCCACCATCAACATCCTGGGGTTCATCATTGTCTAGAAACTTAACTGGACCAGCCATATAAATACAGTGGCTACAAGAGCAGGTCAGAGGCTGGGTATTCTGCAGCGAGTGACTCCTCAAAGCCTTTCCACCATCTACAAGGCACAAGTCAGGAGTGTGATGGAATAATCTCCACTTACCTGGATGAGTGTAGCTCCAACAACACTCAAGAAGCTCAACACCATCCAGGACAAAGCAGCCCGCTTGATTGGAACCCCATCCACCACCCTAAACTTTCACTCCCTTCACCACCAGCGCACTGTGGCTGCAGTGTGTACCATCCACAGGATGCACTGCAGCAACTCGCCAAGGCTTCTTCGACAGCACCTCCCAAACGACCTCTACCACCTAGAAGGACAAGAGCGGCAGGCACATGGGAACACCACCACCTGCACGTTCCCCTCCAAGTCACACACCATCCTGACTTGGAAATATATCACCATTCCTTCATCGTCGCTGGGTCAAAATCCTGGAACTCCCTTTCTAACAGCACTGTGGGAGAACCTTCACCATACGGACTGCAGCGGTTCAAAAAGGCGACTCACCACCACCTTCTCAAGGGCAATTAGGGATGGGCAATAAATGCTGGCCTCGCCAACGACGCCCACATCCCATGAACGAATAAAAAAAAGAGTAAAATCCCCTCTCCACCCAAACGATGCATGTTAGACCTGACCTCAGCAGAGCATCCCATAATACTTCAGGGTATATATTTCCATTTCTCACACCAGCGATCATTCTGATTTCTCTGAGTGAGATTCCCAATAGATTGATGAGTAATGTTATGCCACGCACTTACATTTATCATAAGTGGGTGAAATCAACCAGCCACATTTCATGCAGAAGCCTTGCAGCTATCCGTGAGAGTAGACTTTCATCCCATCAGCAGAGCTGGATTCAAACTCAGACCCTAGAGGCGGTAACTCAGGATGTCACTCAGGCCTCTGGAATATTTTTGTCAACCTGTTACTGACTTTAACATTGACCTTATTATAACTGAGAACACAATCTAGATAAATGAAGAAATCTACATAATGTCGTAATCTTAGTAGCACAGAGGTAAGTGACACTGCTCCAACATGATGTCTGAAAACCTAAATGGCCTTGCGATTTAGATTGTCAATTTGCTGGAGTTACCTTGGTCATTGCTGCTGATTTGGGCAAGTATCCACATGGGGAGTCATTGTAAAGATTCTCAATAGGATCTTGGGGAAGATTTCCAGGATTTTTCGAAACACACTTCATCGATTATAATATACAAGATGCAATAAGATATATTCCAGCAATTTTGTCTTAAAAAAGTAATTGCCAGATAGAGAATGTTTAAAGATAATGTGCAGTCCACTCTTTGAGGTACTTTGTTAATTCAGTGGAAATCTGATATAGGTGCAACTTATTTGGCACAAGGTTTTCTTTTTTTAAAAAAAAACACTTCACTGCTTAAGGACCCAGCTGATTATGTGACATTGGCTGGTAGAGAATGCAACAGAATCGGATTTAGTTACAGCAAACCATTACCTCAACTGCATTCTCCACACAATTTGAAGAATGATTTATGGCCTCACTCATCCAAGGTGCTTTTTTCTCCATTTCACACTGAAAGTTTAACCTTAAAATAGCTGCATGCTTTGCAAAATGACTGTATTGCACAAAAATGAATGCTTCCTGCAGCTTAGCTGGAATGAAGATCTTTTCAAAGTCTAATTAAGTGATTTAGTCAGTGTGTAAGAGCGATGTGAAATCTTTGTAACTGAAAGCATTGATTTAGGGAAAGTATTCTACAGCTGCTAGATGCGAAACACTGAAGAATTGAAGGCTGCACTTCTATTTTAAGAGAATGATAATTTCATTATTACACATTCAACTACATGTTGAATGAATTGGAACATCACAATAATAATTTAAATGGTATTACAGTGACCTAGTTCAGTGTGAGAAGATTCAATGTGATAAGAACAGATATTAAAAAGAGGTATACTTATAGGATTTAATCACAGCAAAATACTGACAATTGCCTTGAGATTATAGACAATGCATCTTAAGTGCTGACATTACCAAGGTCCTTTTGTAAGTTGACTCACATCCTGGAAATTAAGTTAATGCGATCAAAAAGTTTGTGTTTTAAGCAGGGCACACAAGTAAGTAATGGGCAAAATTCATGGTGGCCTTCACTTTAGAGGGAGTTAATATGGTCAAGATAACTATAATCTGTCATGGAAGATTTGTCTGTGTATTTTGAAACATAGAAATATAGAAACATAAAAAATAGGAGCAAGAGTAGGCCATTGTGCCCTTCGGGCCTGCTCCGCCATTCAAAATGATCATGGCTGATCGTTTCACTCAGTACCCTGCTCCCGCTTTTTCCCCATATCCCTTGATCCCTTTAGCATTAAGAAATATATCTATCTCCTTCTTGAATACATCTAATGACTTGGCCTCCACTGCCTTCTGTGGTAGAGAATTCCACAGGTTCACCACCCTCTGAGTGAAGAAATTTCTCCTCATCTCGGTTCTAAAAGGCATACCCCGTATCCTGAGACTGTGACCCCTGGTTCTGGACTCCCCATCCATCGGGAACATCCTCCCTGCATCTAGTCTGCGTAGTCCTGTTAGAATTTTATATGTTTCGATGAGATCACTTCTCATTCTTCTAAACTCTAGTGAATATAGGCCACGTAGACCCAATCTCTCCTCATACATCAGTCCTGCCATCCCAGGAATCAGTCTGGTAAACCTTCGTTGCACTCCCTCCATGGCAAGGACATCCTTCCTCAGATAAGGAGACCAAAACTGCACACAATATTCCAGATGTGGTCTCATCAAGGCCCTGTATAACTGCAGTAAAATATCCCTGCTCCTGTACTCAAATCCTCTTGCAATGATGGCCAACATACCATTCGCCTTCCTAACTGCTTGCTGCACCTGAATACTTGCTTTCAGCGACTGGTGTACAAGGACACCCAGGTCTCGTTGCACCTCCCCTTTTCCCAATCTATCACCATTCAGATAATAATCTGCCTTTCTGTTTTTACAACGAAAGTGGATAACCTCACACTTATCCACGTTATAGTGCATCTGCCATGTTCTTGCCCACTCACCCAACTTGACTAAATCACATTGGAGCCTCTTTGCATCCTCCTCACAGCTCACATTCCAGCTCAGCTTTGTGCCATCTGCAAACTTGTGTAGGGTGTTTTGGGGTTGTTCTCACCCTATTGATCGGTGCAGATATCTGGTTACCGGTCTAGCCAAGGAACACTTATACCTCACGGATCGGGGGTTCAGGAAAGCAAGACTTATGCTAACGCACCCAGTTATGGATCACGCAGTCGAATAGCACGGAGAACACACAAACTCGGTGTTTGAATTGAATTGGAATGTTGGTTTTATTATACCGTCAACACGAAGAAAATAACAATACAAACGGTCCTACACAGTACATTGAGTTACACACACCCACTACAGTACTTTATCCCGCCAAACTAAGAGGTTGGTGGGGACCCTGGAGACACCTATCTCACACACACACACACACACACACACACACACACGTATGGTCGAGGCTCACCAATCCTTTGCACTTGCAGGTCTGGCTGACCAGTTCTCTCACGTAGAGTTTGTTGGTTTCACTGGAAGCTGCTCTCCTCCCTGAAGAGTGCAAACCAAGAGACAGCAAAAAGCAAGGCTGAAAAACAAGCGAGAGGCAGAACAAGAGCAAAAGCAAGAGAACGAACCAAGAGCCAGGCAGAACAAGAGGAGCAGAACAAGCCAGAGCCAAAGCAAGACTGCAAAACAAAAGCCAGGCACAACAAGAGAGAGCGAACACAAGAGAGAGAGGAGTTTCGAGTTTCTACTTATATACCCCTCTCTTGCAATGGTCTTTGTCACTTAAATGAGGCACTTCATGTCTATTTAAACAGTTCTTACAAAGTCCTTAAGAATCTTTGATGGCTTTTGATGGTCTCTCATCATGTTGCAATTGCTTTTCTCGATGGGACATTGTTAATTCCGATTTGTTGAGTACTTGCCACACAAGGCTTCCTTTTGTATCCAACGTCCCAGGTGTTGATCGGCTTTGCTTTAAAACAAAGACATGGCCCCACCTTATCCGGAGCAGTTGCCTCTCTCAATGGCCTACTGCCTTTCTGATCGTTGACCACCTGCTGTAGGTTTTGCATTAAAACAAAGACATGTCTGAAGCAGTAATTCTCCCACATTCCACTGTACGTGTTGTTAATTCGTCTGGTGACCTCTCACCTATCCTTCCATCTTAGGATTTTAGTCAATGGCCAAAGTTTTCCATACTCAGGGAAAAGGTGGAATTCCCAGAATTCTTTCACTTGGAAATGTTACATTTAGTTCCCTCATCCAAATCATTGATATATATTGTGAATAGCTGGGGCCCAAGCACTGATCCCTGCGGTACCCCACTAGTCACTGCCTGCCACCCTGAAAAAGACCCGTTTATTCCCAATCTCTGTTTCCTGTCTGTCAACGAATTCTCAATCCATGCCAGTATATTCCCCCCAATCCCATGTGCACACTAACCTCTTGTGTGGGACCTTATGAAAAGCCATCTGAAAATCCAAATACACCACATCCACTGGTTCTCCCCTATCTATTCTACTAGTTACATCCTCAAAAAACTCCAGTAGATTTGTTAAGCATGATTTCCCTTTCATAAACCCATGCTGACTTTGTCCAATCCCGTTAATGCCCTCCAAGTGTTCTGTTATCACATCTTTTATAATAGACTCTAGCATTTTCCCCACGACTGATATTAGGCTAACTGGTCTGTAATTTCCTGTTTTTTTCTCTCCCTCCTTTTTTAAATAGTGGGGTTACATTTGCCACCCTCCAATCTATAGAATTTTGGAAGATGATCACCAATGCATCCACTATTTCCAGGGCCACTTCCTTTAGTACTCTTGGATGTAGATTATCAGGCCCTGGGGATTTGTGCATTGCCTAGTGCATTGTAGAAAGAGGCACAGTACTGGGTTTGACCACCAATTCCTCTTCGTTAATAGATGCCAAGCATCAGTAGAAGACAATAATAGAAAGTTGTCAGTAGAGGATTCAGGGTTTAGTTGCCTTTGAGGCTATCCCTCTCACTCGGGAAGATTTCAGTCTGAACCTCCCCTACAGTGCTCTTTCCAAACCCTACACACTGTAAAACAACATTTTCATACATTGAAAATCTGAAATGTCTCAAATGAAATACCTGTGCTGACTATTCAAGAGTTTAAACCAAAACATCCTGGGATATGATGAACGTTCCAGCTTCCCTGACGCGAGATGTATAATAACGTTACATAATAACCTTCCACGGCTGCTAAAATATGTGCCTCCATTGCACAACAGTGCATTTGAACACAAATTGTAAAAGATGGGGGAAGAAAATCTATACCATGCACTTTTTAGTGCTGAGCTTATCGAGGGAGTTTTTCTCATTCTGGGATCTTACTGCAGCAAATATCTTGAGACATGAATGCTCAAAATACAGTGAACCACAACATATTCACATCCACATAGATCTCATTTGGCAGACATTTCAGATTTTTGTCAAATTGCTACAAAATACTGTTTTAAGCTCTCTGTCAATCTCCACACACCTGCAGACTATGCTCTTTTGTAGTGCTGTTTCACAGTATTTTCATAAATTCATTTAATTTAATGATGGATTTGCCAACATTAAAAGATTCTTCAGTGGTCTGTCCAATTGGCAACTGTTGCTCAGCCTCAGGCCTCAACTTTACTACCACACTGGTTAATTGTTTGAGTCAAACCACCAAAATGTTTGTGATGTTCCCCATTGCAGTTCTCCACTTGCACCATCCCGTGACAATCTTAAACCCTCAGAGCCGAGCACTCTGATGCTTTAGTTATTAAACCACAAACCAATATTTCGAGTTTTTTTTAACCCTCAGACTGCCCAAAAGGTTTTTCCAGTAAATCCAAAGCAAAGACTTGGAAGCCTGATCTGTTCACATCATGGATACAACCAATTGCCATTTTATTTATCAGAAACTTTTCTGCCAACGCGTATACTCATCAGAGGCCCACAGAGCCTGATATTAACCCTGGCAGTGGTGTTGGAGGACGAAATGAGGAAAGCTTCCTGGGAATCTTTTTTGAACTCTTTTCTCAAGCCAATGAATAACCATAATGACTGGTTTTTAAAAATAAATACACTCCCAACAATGCTGACCCATTCAGTAATCTTGGGAACAGATCAGAAAACAATATTTACAAACAAGTTTTTTCCTTATTTTGGAAAAAAACAAGAAAATCGACAAATTATTTTTCACTTGGAAAAACATGGGTTGATAAGTGACAGCCAGCATGGATTTGTTAAAGGGAAATCGTGTCTGACAAACTTGATTGACTTCTTTGATGAAGTAACAGAGAGGGTTGATGAGGGTAGTGTGGTTGATGTTGTGTAGCTGGGCTTTCAAAATGTGTTTGATAAAGTACCACATAATAGACTTGTAAGCAAAATTGAAGCCCATGGGATTAAATGGACAATGACAGCATCGATACAAAATTGCCGAAGAGACGTAAAGTAGAGAGTAGTGGTGAACGGTTGTTTTTCATACTGGAGGGAAGTATGCAGTCGTGCCCCCCAGGGGCGGTACTTGACTCTTTTTGATATATATTAATGACCTGGACTTAGGTATACAGGGCATAATTTCAAAGTTTGCAGATGACACGAAACTTATAAAAATAGTAAACAGTGAGGAGAAATGGGCAGACACATGGCAGATGAAATTTAATGCAGAGAAGTGCGAAGTGATCATTTTGGTAGGAAAAATGAGGAGAGGCAATATAAACTGAAAGGTGAAATTTTAAAGGGGGTGCAGAAACAAGAGACCTGGGGGTTTACGTACACAAATCATTGAAGGTGGCAGGATAAGTTGAGAAGGCTTTTTTTTAAAAAAAGCATAAATAGCAGCATAGAGTACAAAAGCAAGGACGTTATGCTAAATCTTTGTAAATCACTGGTTAGGACTCAGCTGGAGTATTGTGTCCAATTCTGGGCAACACACTTTAGGAAGGATGTCAAGGCATTCGAGAGGGTGGAGAGGAAATTTACTAGAATGGTACCAGGGATGAGGGACTTCAATTATATGGAGAGATTAGGGAACCTGGGAGTGTTCTCCTTAGAGCAGAGAAGGTTAAGGGGAGATTTAATAGAGGTACTCAAAATTTTGAGGGGTTTTGATAGAGCATATAGGGAGAAACTTTCCACTGACATGAGGGTCGGTAACCAGAGGACACAGGTTTAAGGTAATTGGCAAAAGAACTAGGGGGGAGACGAGGAGAACTTTTTTGGCGCAGTGAGTTGTTATGAACTGGAATGTACTGCCTGAAAGGGTGGTGGAAGCAGATTCAGTAGTAACTTTTAAAAGAGAGTTGGATAAATACTTGAAAAGGAAAAATTTGCAGGGCTATGGGGAAAGAGCAAGGGAGTGGGAGTAATTGGATAGTTCTTTCAAAGAGCCAGCACAGGCATGATGGGCCGAATAGCCGCCTACTATGCTGTATGATTCTATGTATACCAATATAAATGGATAATCATACACAATAATTGAAAGTTGAATTAAGTAACAGTAACCAGGCTCAAGTGAGATTAGGATCATTTTTCCTCCATTTGAATAAGGACATGACTGCCAGCAGAAGGTTAACGAGGTGACAAATACCTCCTTTAATAATGTTGGATTAATAGTTGGTTGGGAACAGGACTGGAAGGTAATTGGGTTTGACTGAGATGCTAAAAAATTCCATGGGACAGGAAGAGGGTGGGGTCGTTTGTCAGTATCTAAGGTAGCAGGCCAGGTTTAAATGGTGGGAATGTGAAGGTAGATAGATAATGTGGAGTTTTACTTGATCAACTTTCAAGGTCTTGGAGTATAAAAGAGACCATGAAACCTGGGCCATCGGGTCTGCTGCTTCCACATACTATGTAAAGTCTTTGCCAGCATGGACCCTATTGTGTGCCAATTGCTAGCACTCTCACCATTTAGTCAGAAGTCATGGGTCAAGTCTCATTCCAGGACTTGAGCACATAGTTTAGGCTAACACTCCACTGAAGTACAGAAGAAATGCTGCACTGTTGGAGGTCCTGTCCTTCGGATCAGATGTTTATGGTTCAGTTGGATGATAAATGGCACTATTCAAAAGAGCAGGAAGTTCTCCTGGTGTCCTGGCCCACATTCATCTTCTACCAACACCACCAGAAATATAGATTAACCAGTTATTCTTTCATCAATTGCCATTTGTGTGATTTTGCTGTGAGCAAATTGGCTGCTACACTTAACCGACATAACAGTACACTTCAAAGCAATTAATTTTATTCAAAGCCGTTTAGGATATTTCTGAGATGTGATAAGATGAAATATAAGTCCAAGTCTGTCTTTCTTTCCCATTTAATCTCCCTAGGAAATGTTCTACATAAATACTCCTTTACCCCCAAAGGTGATCAAGAAAATTCCAGAATATTCATCCACTGCCCCACATCGGCTGTGCACCTGTTCTGGTACCTCCCATGAGCAACCACTTTAATTCAGGACTTTAAATGGTGAGCTCGGTTGTACATGATCTTTGGGAAAAGCAAGCTTGATGGAATGAATTTTTTGCTCCATGCTTTCTTTTGCCCTTTATATTGTGATAAGGGATTTGCTTAATGAAGTATTTGAAGTTTCATTCATTTCACATTAGTATTTTGTTCGAAGTAGGTTTTCAGATATGTCCTGTCAACTTGTTAAGTAAGATTAGGCACAATTTGCTTCTATACTATGATGATAGAGAGGTTGGAAAGGGTCCTGTTGCCCCAATGATTGGCTTTTAAGCAAAACCATCCTGGAACAGCTCAGAGCACCCTGCGAAGAGAGATTTCTGTCTGGTTTCAAGTTATAAGAATTCCAGTTCTGTACATTTTGTAGGAACTTTTAGCAAGGCCAAGGCACTATTATTTAAAAATTTAAGCCATGGTGGCTGTATGGGATTTACTTTCTGCTTTTTGACATGTTGGCTGAATATATGAATTATTGAGACATCAAATGTTAAAAGTGCAAAGGAGTTCCCTAATGCCAGACCACCAAGTAAGCTTTGTGTCACAAAAGCTGTTCAGATGTATATTCTGTCATTAGCATCTCCTGGGTACCCAGTGAGATTTGCCTCTACCCTGACTAGGTGTACAACCCATTCATATAGTCCTCCTGTTCCCGTCACTCGGGTGATTAGAAATAATTAACATTGATTACCTGGCTGTTGAGAAAGAGACCATAGTAATTGGGCTTGGTTTTAACTGTTCCTGCCAGGAGCCCGTTTTAAACCCTACCCGATTTTCCTATCCATTGACTTCACTGACCCGCTGCCACTCATTTCCCGCCTGTTAGGAACAGTTTTCTGAGCAGGAGGCCTAGTTTCCTGCGTTCATTGCAACCGTGTATCTAGGTTACTACAATGCCACAAAACCCCATGAGCGTTTCCATCCATGGAAGAGTTAAAAGGATATGCGAGTAGCCCGTATTGTTTCTCTGTCCAATGGTCATTATTTTTCCTGTAGCATGCTGCCCCAGTCACTTCATGCATGAGGCAAAATTTTTTTTTTTTAGGAAGCGCAGCCTTACGTAAGTAAAGGTTACCATAACATCCCCACTTTGCAAACTTGCCCACCTCCTTAATGACCATGCTGAATGACTTCTACTATTGAAAACGTTATCAAAGCATTTTCTGAGCACTTTTATCCCAGCCTTGGCTAAAGGATAGCAATCACTGTCGGTGACACTATCATATTAATGCTTAACACGCTTGTATCAAGTTCTTCTCTACGATGTTTAATAGTGGCATTAGCCCAATTATTTTAAGCAGGTTAACAACTCAGAGAGGAATTTGCGAAAAGATCATGGCTGACAATAATTCCTACCCTCCAGGCACCAGTCGTTTTTTCTTTGCTCGGGCAAAGTGCCAGTTATCTCTGGCCATTGTCAACATGGTGCAGGTCGGTAGCTTAGCATACGGGGGGTTGTGGGTGTAAACTCGCGTGTGGGGGGATTGTGGGTGTAAACTCGCGTGTGGGGGGGATTGTGGGTGTAAACTCGCGTGTGGGGGGGATTGTGGATGTAAACTCGCGTGTGGGGGGATTGTGGGTGTAAACTCACGTGTGGGGGATTGTGGATGTAAACTCGCGTGTGGGGGGATTGTGGGTGTAAACTCGCGTGTGGGGGGGATTGTGGGTGTAAACTCGCGTGTGGGGGGGATTGTGGGTGTAAACTCGCGTGTGGGGGGGATTGTGGGTGTAAACTCGCGTGTGGGGGGGATTGTGGGTGTAAACTCGCGTGTGGGGGGATTGTGGGTGTAAACTCACGTGTGGGGGGATTGTGGATGTAAACTCGCGTGTGGGGGGGATTGTGGGTGTAAACTCGCGTGTGGGGGGATTGTGGGTGTAAACTCACGTGTGGGGGGATTGTGGGTGTGAACTCGCGTGTGGGGGGGATTGTGGGTGTAAACTCGCGTGTGGGGGGGGATTGTGGGTGTAAACTCGCGTGTGGGGGGGATTGTGGGTGTAAACTCACGTGTGGGGGAATTGTGGGTGTAAACTCGCGTGTGGGGGGATTGTGGGTGTAAACTCACGTGTGGGGGGATTGTGGGTGTGAACTCGCGTGTGGGGGGGATTGTGGGTGTAAACTCGCGTGTGAGGGGATTGTGGGTGTGAACTCGCGTGTGGGGGGATTGTGGGTGTAAACTCGCGTGTGGGGGGATTGTGGGTGTGAACTCGCGTGTGGGGGGGATTGTGGGTGTAAACTCACGTGTGGGGGGATTGTGGGTGTAAACTCACGTGTGGGGGAATTGTGGGTGTGAACTCGCGTGTGGGGGGATTGTGGGTGTAAACTCGCGTGTGGGGGGATTGTGGGTGTGAACTCGCGTGTGGGGGGGATTGTGGGTGTAAACTCGTGTGTGGGGGGATTGTGGGTGTGAACTCGCGTGTGGGGGGATTGTGGGTGTAAACTCGCGTGTGGGGGGGATTGTGGGTGTGAACTCGCGTGTGGGGGGATTGTGGGTGTAAACTCGCGTGTGGGGGGGATTGTGGGTGTAAACTCGCGTGTGGGGTGGATTGTGGGTGTAAACTCACGTGTGGGGGGGATTGTGGGTGTAAACTCGCGTGTGGGGGGATTGTGGGTGTAAACTCGCGTGTGGGGGGATTGTGGGTGTAAACTCACGTGTGGGAGGGATTGTGGGTGTAAACTCACGTGTGGGGGGATTGTGGGTGTGAACTCACGTGTGGGGGGATTGTGGGTGTAAACTCACGTGTGGGGGGGATTGTGGGTGTAAACTCACGTGTGGGGGGATTGTGGGTGTAAACTCGCGTGTGGGGGGATTGTGGGTGTAAACTCACGTGTGGGGGGATTGTGGGTGTAAACTCACGTGTGGGAGGGATTGTGGGTGTAAACTCACGTGTGGGGGGTATTGTGGGTGTAAACTCGCGTGTGGGGGGATTGTGGGTGTAAACTCACGTGTGGGGGGATTGTGGGTGTAAACTCACGTGTGGGGGGATTGTGGGTGTAAACTCACGTGTGGGGGGATTGTGGGTGTAAACTCACGTGTGTGGGGGGATTGTGGGTGTAAACTCGTGTGTGGGGGGATTGTGGGTGTAAACTCGTGTGTGGGGGGATTGTGGGTGTAAACTCACGTGTGGGAGGGATTGTGGGTGTAAACTCGCGTGTGTGGGGGGATTGTGGGTGTAAACTCGTGTGTGGGGGGATTGTGGGTGTAAACTCGCGTGTGTGGGGGGGATTGTGGGTGTAAACTCACGTGTGGGGGGATTGTGGGTGTAAACTCGCGTGTGGGGGGATTGTGGGTGTAAACTCACGTGTGGGAGGGATTGTGGGTGTAAACTCGCGTGTGTGGGGGGATTGTGGGTGTAAACTCACGTGTGGGAGGGATTGTGGGTGTAAACTCGCGTGTGTGGGGGGGATTGTGGGTGTAAACTCACGTGTGGGGGGATTGTGGGTGTAAACTCGCGTGTGGGGGGATTGTGGGTGTAAACTCACGTGTGGGGGGGATTGTGGGTGTAAACTCGCGTGTGGGGGGATTGTGGGTGTGAACTCGCGTGTGGGGGGATTGTGGGTGTAAACTCACGTGTGGGGGGGATTGTGGGTGTAAACTCACGTGTGGGGAGGATTGTGGGTGTAAACTCGCGTGTGGGGGGATTGTGGGTGTGAACTCGCGTGTGGGGGGATTGTGGGTGTAAACTCACGTGTGGGGGGATTGTGGGTGTAAACTCGCGTGTGGGGGGGATTGTGGGTGTAAACTCGCGTGTGGGGGGATTGTGGGTGTAAACTCGCGTGTGGGGGGGATTGTGGATGTAAACTCGCGTGTGGGGGGATTGTGGGTGTAAACTCGCGTGTGGGGGGGATTGTGGGTGTAAACTCGCGTGTGGGGGGATTGTGGGTGTAAACTCGCGTGTGGGGGGGATTGTGGATGTAAACTCGCGTGTGGGGGGGATTGTGGGTGTGAACTCGCGTGTGGGGGGATTGTGGGTGTAAACTCACGTGTGGGGGGGATTGTGGGTGTAAACTCACGTGTGGGGGGATTGTGGGTGTAAACTCGTGTGTGGGGGGATTGTGGGTGTGAACTCGCGTGTGGGGGGATTGTGGGTGTGAACTCACGTGTGGGGGGATTGTGGGTGTAAACTCACGTGTGGGGGATTGTGGATGTAAACTCGCGTGTGGGGGGATTGTGGGTGTAAACTCGCGTGTGGGGGGGATTGTGGGTGTAAACTCACGTGTGGGGGGATTGTGGGTGTAAACTCGCGTGTGGGGGGATTGTGGGTGTAAACTCGCGTGTGGGGGGATTGTGGGTGTAAACTCATGTGGGGGGGATTGTGGGTGTGAACTCGCGTGTGGGGGGATTGTGGGTGTAAACTCGCGTGTGGGGGGATTGTGGGTGTAAACTCGCGTGTGGGGGGGATTGTGGGTGTGAACTCGCGTGTGGGGGGATTGTGGGTGTAAACTCGCGTGTGGGGGGGATTGTGGGTGTAAACTCGCGTGTGGGGTGGATTGTGGGTGTAAACTCACATGTGTGGGGGGATTGTGGGTGTAAACTCGCGTGTGGGGGGGATTGTGGGTGTAAACTCACGTGTGGGGGGGATTGTGGGTGTGAACTCAGACGGTCTCACCACTGAGGTGTCCGTCAGCATCCTCTAATGCAGTGTGCCACCCGGCCACTATAGTTTTAATCTTTAAAGTGTCGTGCAGTGATGTGGATACAATTTCCCGGATCTTTGAGACAGTGATACAACCGTTTCTGGAACCTAGCCTGCCTGCTGAGAACTCGCCTCTACAATACTTTTTAAGGTGATCCTTTACCTTGCACCAATGTATGTTGCAGCTGTTGGTGGCAGCTGCATGCCTGTCCAATCTGAACATTTGTGAGCAAAAATGTGACAGGGATGGGGAGCATATCGTAGCTATGTCCGATTCATCCAGGACCAAAGATTCTGGGGAAGGCATCATCACCAATATATTCATCAGCCTCGTATTCCAATTGTTTATATTTCTATAGACGGTTGATGTAAATGACAGGAGTGGTGCTGTGCTGTGATGTGAGTCATTCGACTTGGGCGAATCCAGCGTATCCAAACCGGAAAATTCCAATCTTCCTTAGCTTTAAGTTTTAGTCGAATTAGTTATAGACACTTTGGGATCACTGTCTTGCTGTGCCTCCCTCCAGTTTTGTCCTTTGCCACTCCTTTCCTGAAGGTGGTGATTTGTGCTGGGACATTGTTCTGCGGACAGCAGTTACCCTCTGGTACCTTGTCCACCTGACCATTCCTCACAATTAATCCTGGATGGTTCCAGGCGTTTTGAAATTGAGTTCTGAATTCACCCCTGGTTCCCACTGGCTGGAAACCCTTTAAATGACACTTTATCTAAACAGTGCAGTACTAACAGCATCCTTGGCACCAATAACAGGGCTACAGAACCCATTGGAAAGCAGCCATTGACACAAACATTCAAAGACTCCATGAAATTTTCAAAAGGTATAAACCAACAGCGATAAGTTACTTCCATGCACTCTACCAGGAAACAAAGGAGAGGCAGATCATCTTGAGGGCTTGCCTTGGTGGTCTTGTCATTCAGCCGGCTTGCTTACTCTCCAATTCTGAGCGACAAACCATGTGCGGGGAAGTTGTATTGCATGGTTTATTGAAAAGAGAATTCTAGCATGCTAAGACAGAGTTTGTTATGCTCTTCACATAGTAATATAACATGGCCTAATCTAGGACTGGTATCTTTTGTCCAATCCAGAACTGGGTCTGGGTGGGATTTTAAGGTAGGGGGGTGTGTGTATGTGAAAGAGAGGGAGGTTAGATTACAAATACACAAAATACTTCTGTTGCACATTTGTGAACATGAAACTGTGGGAGAAAAATTGGATAGGGGCTGTTTTTAGGCATAGGTACGTGATGTGCTATTACCCCACGCCCAATGGCCCCTTCGCAGGCAGGACGCAAGTTTCAGCCCACAGGAGGACTCACCCGCAATCAGTGTTCCATTCCAGGCCTTGCACATGGAATCAAAGCAATTTGCACTTTCCACCACCAGAGGGAAGCTCAATCTCTTAAAGGGAGGATGTTTCTTCGAAATCTCTTAATGGTAGCTAGTACCTGTTATTTGCTGAAAATAACAGTCCACTGTTTGCACGGAGTCTGAACAGAAATCAGACATGGCACACATAAGACACAGATGCAGGTCCCATCCCTATGTTTACACTCTGATGAGTTACATTAAAACATTGAATAATGGTTGCACACTACTAAATCCCACATCCTTCAATCTGCACACCAGACCGCAACAACCTGCCGATCTGAGTTTGTACCAGGCCTGCGAGAGTGCATGCACCAAGGTTCTCTGCTGATGCACTAGAGACCTTGGTGCAAGAGGTGGACAGAAGGAGGGACATCCTATATCCGCAGGTGGGTGGGGGGGATGGGGGTGCAAGAGGCCCTCCAGACATATATCCAAAAGGCAGTGGGAGGCAGCAGGGGAGAAAGTCAATGCCAGGCGCACAGCATCATGGACATGGATGCAGTGCAGGAAGAAGTTCAATGCTTTGACATGAGTGGTCAAGGTGAGTGAGGTCAACTGTCAAGTGGCGTCTCCTACCAACTGCACCACGCAAAACACCCCCATCCCTCACATACCAACAAACTCTTTCCATCGTACTCAATTCTTCCAATCAGCTGCTTCCTCTCACCCTTACACATTACCATAATTTCAAGCCACCCACCCACAACTCACAGGCCACACACACTGGCAGCTATTCAACCATTACAGGCACATCACCCAGACACACGTCGTGCTTTTTTGCAGGAGAAGGTGGTGCATATCAGGAGGTGGCAGTGGCAGTGGGATTTGGCCTCTCGAGCCTGTTCCACCATTCAATGAGATCATGGTGGACCTGTGACCTAACTCCATATACCCGTCTTAGCCCCATATCACTTAATACGCTTGATTCACAGAAATCTATCAATCTCAGAATTAACTTTCACAAATGAGCTAGCATCGACTGCCGTCTGCAGAAGAGCGTTCCAAACCTCTCCCACCCTTTGCGTGTAGAAGCTCCTCCATGTCCTGGCTCTTAATGTTATACTATGTCCCCGGGTCCTGGTATTCAAGTGTAGGAGCCCTCCAAAACAGTTAGAAATGTCTCGGCAGCCAGAAGCAATAATCCAGCCACTAACCTGTAAATCCTGCATGGTCCCTTTAAATAGCGCTGGTGGGGGGTCCTCCAGGCACTCTAAGACACGTTCGATGATCGGGGTTAAGACTGTGCATTAAGTTGAGCGTTAAGTCCCAAAATGATGTCTATCACTTTAAATCAGTGTTGCACGCTGATTGAAGCCGTTTTCTCCCTACTTTACATGATTCCAGCGTTCGTTATCTGCGCCTGCGCTAACTCCTGTACCAAGATGGCGTCTGGTGCACGTCACATAGGTAACGTCCGTGCACATCCAAGACGCCATCTTGGAAGTCGGAGAGGCCGTGTAACACTGAAACAATGGACGCTACACGGCCCAATTTAGCGCCCTATGTTTTACTTTAAAGCAACAATGTAAAAACTGGATTTTTTTTTACTTGTTTTTGGTTATAAAGATCAATTGGACGGGTGGGTCACTCTCTGAAACCAAACTATCCAGTGTAAAACTGATAGATGGTCTTTCCACAGATTTTCCAAAAAAAAACTTACTTTGAAAAGACTTGTAAACCAACATAATTTGATGTTTAATATCCAGTGCTCTGCACCACCATCATGATTGATAGACGTGTTTCCTCTCCTTTACTCCCCCCTCCTGTTCTTGCACCCCAGTTTTTACTTTGGACTCAGACAAGGTAAATTCTCTTCATATTATCCAAGACTGCCACGTACCTCAACTTCACACGAGTTTTTGGGTTAAATTGACAGAGCATTTTGTTTTTAATAGGCTGCAAATTTTTGCCTAGTGACTGCAACCTATATGTCATCAGCAAACTGATGTTGGTAATGGAAAAGACAATTAGTATCAAACCTAGATGCAAGGCCAAGATAATTAAATGAAAGCACGGTGTTGTAACCTTGCCAGTGTCGTTCAGCTGGCCTATGAGTTTCTAGCTTATAGATATCAGCTGTTTTGTGTTGCTTTGGACTGAGAAATTCCTCATCATTTTGGCAAGGAGTTAGCAATGCATTGAATCCCAAATTCATTTACAATTTGAAATTACTATCTCATTTAAAAGCGAGTAAAACAGAATTTTTTTTGTGGGCAAGGCCAGCATTTATTGCCCATCCCTAATTGCCTTTGATTGACGAGCCACCTTTTTGATCTGAGTGGCATGCTAGGCCACTTCAGAGAGCAGTTAAAAATCAACCACATTGCTGTGGGCTTGGAGTCATATAGGCCAGACCACGTAAAGATGGCAGGTTTTCTTCTGTAAAGGGCATTAGTGAACCAGATGGATTTTTACAACAATCCAGTAGTTTCATGGTCATCATTACCGAAACTAGCTTTTTAATTCCAGATTTTATTTAATTAACTGAATTTAAATTCCCCAGCTGGTGCTGTGGCAGGATTTGAACTTGTGTCTTGAATATTCATCTAGGCCTCCTGGATTACTCGTCCAGTAACACAACCACTATGCTACCATACCCTCATACCATATCTGAATGCTGGAATATTTCTGATGGGTTAATAAAAGTTGGTGAGATTAGTCTCAATATCCTCTCACATGCCAGGCCTCCTCTTGCCTCTTTCTAAAAATTAATGTTTATTTTTCACACTGGGATATAAGATGCAGTGCAACCCAAAAACTAAAGGCAGCCTTGCTCTCTTCTAAAAGGCCTGAAATGTATCCTTTTGCCCCGCTCCACACCGAAGATTCTGGAGAACCGGGACGTATAGGTTGAATACGAATTGTCTTTTCCATATTAACATCGGTTTGCTGATGACATATAGGTTGCAGTCACAAGGCAAAAATTTGTAGCTTATTTAAAATAAAATGCCCTGCTGATTTGACACATTGGATAATGTGAGGAGAATTTACCTTGTCAGTTGTCTATTTCCCAAGGCTGGTCTGTGTAAACTTCGTGCCTCGATGCCTCAGTGGCCGTAGCAACGAACCAAAGTTTAAAACGTCCTTCACTTCCTCCTCTCTGACAAAAAAAAAAGTGAGATCAGGAATTTATTTTTCCATGACTGAGAGCCCATCAAATTCCATGAGGCTTGGCAGGTCTGGGCAGTCTTGAACCAGAGCGGAGTAAATATTTACTCAAATACTTCACAATGTCTGCATTGGCTATCGTGCTATGTGGGGACTCACTGTCTGCAACAATGTTCAACAACTAGATTCGACCTGCAGACTTTAGTTTGAATTTAAACTCGTCTCTCCAGAGATGAAGCATGCGACATATCTCCGTACACCCCCACCCACATTGTTTGAGAAGTTAAGTATAACACAACAATCAAGTTTTAATAAAATAAACCATTTTCAATCTGCGGTGTTGTAGGAGTATTTACTTTAATGTAGACAGACCTGGCAGTGTAATGCTATATCAACAGATAGGAGAGAAGTACCAAGGTATGTTTTCAAAGAGTCGATATTTTTAGCTTTTCAGTAGCAACAGGGAAGCTGGGCTCCATCTTTAATGAACCTGGTTCAAGTTCATGAAGTTAAAGGTCAGACTGTTAAAATGTTAAATTGATTGGATTTTATTTTGAAAATGTTGTGTTCTAGAAGGCTCTACCTTCTAAAACTTCCAGTTTTGTA